>NC_136744.1:14425327-16825327 GCF_936440315.1 Barbus barbus
TCATGTGTACAATGAAATATACTGCTGTATTTTTGATGTTGTGGGCCTATATTTCTGCTGGAGGTCCTGGACATCTTGTTTAGATACATGGAATCATGGATTCTATCAAATACCAACAGATAAAAAAATCAATAAGTGACTGACTCTGTTAGAAATCTTATAATGGGCCACGTTTGGATCTTCCAACTAGGGCTGGGCGATAAATTGATTTTATCGATTAACTCGAATGTGTAATTTACGTCGACTTGTTTGAATGAAAATATATATATATATTTTTTTTTTACATCCGCCGATGCTCCCCTCTGGGCTCCTGTAGTTCTGAATTGGCTCAGCCCTCCCCCCGCGTGTTTGCCATATAGGCTTGGGCTGAAAGACGATGCTACCGTCCAGCACCTATGGCTGATAGACATCACGATGTTAAGCCGGCATCGTGATCCTCCCTCCGCAATCCGCCGCATCCCAATACCGTGTACAGAAAGAACATGTGTACTACGGAACTCCTTAAAGGGAATAAATACAAGATGGGAGGAAAATATATATTTCAATTTTCAATTTTTTTATTTTTTTCCGGGCATGTTGCTTAGCAAACCAATCAGGCTGTTTTTGTGTTTTCCCTAATCAAAAATTCATAGCGCACACAAATATTGGGTAAATTGTTAACTGAAATTTTTCAGTAGTTTTTGGTTTTGAGTTAACTAATTATATCTGTTATCAATTATTTTTACAGAGCTTGATGAAGTGCCCTCTCCCAACGGATCCGTGTATTGTTGCCTTAGATTTTTGAAAAAATTAGGTATCTTGAGAGAAATTATAATTAAGTTACCTACCTTTTAAAACAGCCTTTGTGCCAGAAGCCCGTCTATGATGCCTTGAAATGTTTTTAGGTTTTTGGATCAGTATCTCTCCTGATACATAAGAGCAGACAAATCTGTGCTTTGATTGAGACATCTGTATTCTAAATCATTGCTGCTTTTCTGACAGCCTTTTGTTTGTGATTTAAAGGAATGTTTCACCCAGAAATGAAAACTGTCATCATTTGCTCACCCTCATCCTCTGAAACCTGTACGATTTTCTTTCTTTGAAGCACAAAAAGAGATCTTGCACAAAAGTCTCTAAAACTAGAGACTGTCAAGCTCCAAAAAAGACAATCATCTCCATGGTGAGAGGAATAAATCGATAATTCTCAAATCTCTTCCTTGCTTGTTCATATTCAAACCTGGTGCTTCAAGATGCATTGCACCAGTTTTAAAGTCAAAGATGTCAGTTAACAGAATAAATTTGTGGTTGTACCCCTTTTTCTTTCCTTATTTAGTCGTTTTCCAGCGTTTATCGTGGCTATTTTTTCCTTCAGGTCACCCTTTTAGTAGTTTGATGTAAGCTTTTAGAGATTAGAGTTGTAGTTTTGTCAGCTTCCCGCCTCTTCTATCGATCTATTGGGAAGAACTAACTGTTTTACCCTTTTGTTTTGCTCACATGGAGGACCCAGAGAGGATGTGTATTAATCCTGGGTGCTACCTCTAATAGAATTATCAACTCCTGATGTTGTGCACGCCATAAATCTTCGCCCCACTCGCTGTCTTCCTCTTGTCAGAAAGTGCAAGAGTGTGCACTTCTCCTGCAGTGCACTTTCCAAGTGGAGTTTCATATTTATTTCCCCTTCCCTGCTCTGCGGAGGGAGTGCGAGTGTGTTTCTTTGCAGGCAGGGGGTGGTTGTACGACATAGTGTTCTTTTCAACCGATTTTTATGTAATGTTAAGAGTGTTTGTTTCAACTGAGGATGTGCCACTTTGAGGTTTCTCTCGTACGTACACACAGCGAAGCAGCCTTCTAACTCTGCTAGCTTTGCAGTCACTGACATTAAATGTTCTTTAATAGCTGTGAATTATCCATAAAGACCAATGCATGTTTTAAAAAGCATGCTTGGATAAACTTGCTTAATAATAGCCCCGCTTTTTTTGATCCACATTCATTAAAAAGGTATGGCTCTTAAGTGAATTTCATAGGCCCATCGGTGGTTGGGCGTCTTGCTAGATCTTTCTTGCTCTTAAGATAGAGATATGCCAGACCTCAGTGCCCTGTATCAAAGCCCCTGTCCCACATTTGCCTTGTAATCTTCATTGGATCTGGATAGGATGTTTGGATAGGAAGTCCTGACACAGTTCTGTGAAGCCTGTGGGCCACAGCAATCAGTCATGAAGATCTCCCTCTTGTTATTAGTGTGGGACCACAGAGACCTTTGCCTTTTATCAGATACACAGGCCTGATCCATCTTATGCCCAAATGTTCCTATATGTCCGTCATACGTAAGGGGCTCATTTGCAGTCAAGAGAATTTATTTCTCTTTTTGCATATTCAGACATGTATAAACATGCTTTTCTTTCTTTTTTTTTTTTTGTTCATCACACATGCAGCGCAAGTTCTTCCGTTCACAAAGCTCCTGAGAATGGTACAAGTGGAGAAATCTCATATTGAATGTATGCACAGATTCTCACACACAAAAAGCAATGGGTCCCGCTTGCAGTAACCACTTTCGCTTATAGATATCAGATCTCACCTGGCCCACCCATCATGAGTGGGAGATCCATCTTATTAACTGTCTTCTCCTGCTGGGACTCAATATGCAAAGGAGATTGGGAAAAGCTGAACGCAGGAGTAATGCGGAGAGACATGCAGGTACATTTGACCTTGTATATAAAAAGCAATGTCTTCATTAACAAACCAAACCATCAGCCTCTCTCCAAATGGCATGTTCTTCTGTTCCTTCAAGTGATGATTCACTGGAATTACAAAAATAATTCCAACCCTGTATGATCTTCTGTTACAAAAGACGTTTTGAATTTTTTTTTTCCATAAAGTCAGCGGAAATGACATGAGGGTGTGTAAATGATAGAATTTCCATTTTTGCCTAACATTTACCTTTAACATAGTTCATACACAAACCCAGGGATGGGTTATAATGAAAAGCTTGTTCCTTTAGATGAGATGCACACGCACGCTGCTCGTGTGAGTTTTATAAGCAGCGAAGGATCAGTGGTCTGTGCCGGTTGAATAGATCCCACAGCAGAGAAAAATATTCCAGCGCTGATTCTATTTGCATTAACTCAGGAAAAACCAGCACTTCCCCTCCAAATGTGATTCACAGGTCAAGGTAATGCTCGTATCTCGCCTGTCAGCAGAAGAACGACAACAAAAGGGGTGATAGATAATGCACACACAAATACAGATACAAGCAGAGATGCAGAACACTATGTACGAGAAGATGAATTAACTGTTTTGATGCACTTCCTCCTCTCTGCGTTTGTGGCTATGCAGTTGGGGATACTTGTGTGTGAGAGAGATACAAAGAGAGAAAGCATGTCTGTGAGTGACCTTTAGTGGTTTGGGTTCCATCGGGGGCAGATTAATTACTCTGTAGCATTAGCATGATGGGCCCTGAGCTTGTCAGCTTGCAAATGTCACCTCATGAACTTCAGCCGCTCTGATTAGAAGTGAATGTACTTGCTTAATAAGAGATTCCCTCTTTTTTTCCGTTGTGGAATGTTTTCCTTCCCGTGGCCTCAGTTAACTTGTCCCTTCAGCGCTCTTGAATGGTGACTTGAATGGATAAAAATGCCTCTGTCGGGGATTGAAGGGTACAGCTGTGCCAGAGTTGCCATCGTTGTGTGCGATGAGGTAGTTACAAGCACTCTAAAAAACAGCGGCCAATTTGTAACTGGCACAGTGGAATATTGGGCGGTACCTTGTGTTTAACTTGAGTCAGGATAGCAATTGTACATGGTGAATTCAATCTGGGGCGCTTGCATACACTTTGAGAGTATACTCACAGGACATGTTCTTAGAGCGCAACTGATAGGATGAAGTGAAACGTAACATAGGAGTCTTGAAACTCCTTTTTTTTAGAGAGTTAGCTCACCCCTCTAAAAACAAATGGTCCTTTACTCGCCTTCATTTTGTTTTTAAACTCATTTGTTTATTTTTAGCCATATTCGGACGTGACTAGTTTTCCAGGGGGTTGTTATAGAAATTTGTGTTCACAGACGTACTTTGCGATTTTATTCCCCTTCCGAATCTGCCACGTCTTTGCTTTTCTCACACAACCTCTGTAAAAATTCCAGAGCAAAATACCTACTGTTTTTCTGCATTTTTTATATGCTTGCCTCCCGGCAAAGAAAAAAAATAAAAATCAAGAGTGAGATCACGTAAACTGTTAAGACTGGCTACTGTAATATCAGCGTTAGGTAAGATTACTCACCTTCATTTCTGCACTCAATTACATAATTTTTTAATTGTATATTTACCTTTACGAAAATTAAACATGGTTTTAATTAGGACTGTGCAATTAATCACATGCGATTGTCATGCGCGTCTCGTCAGTAATGCTGGACACACACCACAAGATAATCGGGCTGATTTTGGGCCGATTTCTCCCCTTCCGACAATCCTAGGTTATGTCCCGATTATCTTATCAGATTTTCCTGTGGTGTGAGGTGTGTTAAGTGTGACTGAATCTGCTCGGAAGAACGTCGGAGGCGCCCCGATTGCGAATCATAAATATTCAACATGTTGAATATTTACGATCAGAAATCCTGATGTGTGGGGGGAACCCTGAGGACAAACGCGTGTATGATCTCCAGATTATCACGTGAAACAAAACAATATCCAATCAGAAAGCGAGCTGTCAGAAGATAACAAACGCAGTCATTTCGCAGCACAAAAGGATTTGGACACTATTATCGCAATTTCTTCCTGCCATTATCAAAGACTGGGACTTTAAAGCCTTAAATCTATTCTTTGAATAATTTAATTATTTATACTTAAGGAAATTTAATTTTCTTATTGCTTTTCCTTTTTTATTTTATTTATTTGTTATTGTTTTTTGTTTGTTATTGATTTGATGTAATATATATATGTTATTGCCCTTGTTATTTGTTCTTTGTTCTAAAATTGCAATTAAAAAAAAAATATATTGTTTATTCTCAAGTCTCCAGAGTTTTTGCGACATTTCCCGTGTTCTCAGTCGGGACTCTGGTTGAAAATCTGTTGGTGTGTGGTTTGCTGTGGTGGAGCAAAACGGTTAAATCTAGGATTTTTTGTTCGCATGTTTGTGGTCTCTCACATTTTGAAGATCTTATAAGATTTTAAAAATCTTTTAGTGTGAACCCAGCATAAAGCCAGTTTCGTGATTAGCGCTAAATCTCCATCACCGGTTTTCAAATAGAGCGGCATTTAATACACAGAATCGTAGTTCACTGACAAGCTAGGCAATATCGCGTTCATAATCACGGAAGAATCTCATTCGATTATGAACGCGAATTTGCTTAGCTTGTCGGTGAACTGCGGCTATGTGTATATATGCTGCCTTCATTAGGCCACAACCTAGGGGGGAAGTCGTGGCCTAATGGTTAGAGAGTCGGACTCGTAATCCAAAGGTTGCGGGTTCGAGTCTCGGACCGGCAGGGATTGTAGGTGGGGAGAGTGAATGTCCAGCGCTCTCTCCACCCTCAATACCACGACTGAGGTGCCCTTGAGCAAGGCACCGAACCCCCAACTGCTCCCCGGGCGCCGCAGCATAAATGGCTGCCCACTGCTCCGGGTGTGTGTTCACGGTGTGTGTGTGTTCACTGCTGTGTGTGTGCACTTTGGATGGGTTAAATGCAGAGCACGAATTCCGAGTATGGGTCACCATACTTGGCCGTATGTCACTTCACTTCACTTCACACTTCACGTGCTATCGGTATTATCGTAAATACGAGTTTCCTAATCGGAAATTGGACATCTGCTTTATGAATAAGGCCTCTCAAGTCATATTTACTACTGGGAAATTCAAAAATAATTTTGATACCAGAGTTTCCGAGTTGGGCGGGTCATACACTTTAAACATGGTGGAGGGGACAACCATTGCTGCTGTCAATGCTGTTCTCACAAAAACTACAACCCTTTGTCTTGTAACTAAAGTAGTGTAGCTATTTATAGGCTAGATATGAACGATCATTCGAAGCATATGTTTTATAATCAGTGAAATAAGCATGTATTTGACTGAAATTCCAGAACTGTCAGCAAACTGCATGTACACTGAAAAAAGCTATACTTAGGCCTAATGTTTTTACGGTAAGTGGTTGCAAACAATTTATTTTTGCTACATTTAAATAAATTTAGTTGAAAGGTAGTCAACTAAATTAGTTTATTTAAATGTAGCTCAAATAAATTGATTGCAACCACTTACCTTAAAAAAGAAATTGTAATTTCAATGAATCATTTCTTTGAATGATAGTGTGGCGAATGTTTATATGATTGTCAACCAATAGGATGCTACATTTTATTCTTTCCGACATTAAAGCACTTGAATACGACAAGCTCGTAATCACGACTTCATAAGTGGGAAATAGGAAATTTCCGATAGCACATGAAGGCAGCATAAATGCTGCTCCATTTGAAAGCAGGTGATGGCGATTTAGCGCTAATCACGGAAGCGGCTTTACTGATGAGATGCGTATGACAATCGCATGTGATTAATTGCACAGCCCTAGTTTAAAAAAAAAAAAAAAAACTAAGGTAACCACAAATTAATCATGGTTTTGCTATACTAGCCAAAGCTTAACCATTAACTGTGGTTATTCTAATGGTAATCGACCTGAATGACTATACGCAATGCACGCAGATGTACAAAACAGACCCTCCAAACAAATTGAAAGATGTGTAGAAAGCTGACAGCACAGTTATTATATTAAAATATACTGTTGATAAAAATATGAGGAAAAAATGCCACTTAAAGAAATAAAAACAGCTTTAACAGTGTTTTTAGAAAAAGAGTTATAGCATTTAAAATGATCAAATCATAGTCAATAATATCGCAATGCATTTTTGAATTTGTCTGCAGTATTCCTGTATTCTTCAGTGAGAATGATATGTAGCTTATTGCTTGTGTGCATCCCTCATGTTTTATAGTGGATTTCTTCAACTGTAAATGCAAACTCTTTCTGCCAAGTTATCAGCTGAAACTTACTTTGATTAAACCATATTTCTCACACCTGCTTGTTTTTCTCTGCCAAAGTTTCTGTAATCAAATCTTGTAGAGTTTCTACTTTTTTCTCAATTTCATTGCATTTCTTTAGAGCATGTGTCTATATCTCCTGAGAATGATCAGGTGCAGGGAGCTGTGAGAGAGAGGAGCTCTGGAGAGTCAGTGTAGAAAACGCTGGACTCAGTCTTGTGTGACTCTTCTCTGCTGTGCTGATTTGCTACATACCGCACAGGTAAAATCCCATTATGATAGACTACTAATCCTCACCTGCTGGCAGACAGTCTTTTTCTTTCTCTCCTCCATTCTTGCAATATTCCAAGGTGGGAGACTCTGGTTTAAAATAGGATTAGAAAACAGCGTCCGCAGTGGAATCCGTCAAGCTGAGTTGTTAGTGTTGCTGTCAGTGTGTTAATTGGCAGATAGATCACATAGGCAGCCGGAGGTACAAACAAGATCGACAGTGTCTAAAATCTGAAGAATCTTTCAGGGAGTACCAGGAGATGTGTTTCTTTATTGAGAGCCACAGATCTCGTCTGTAAATATGACCATGAACTTCTTTCAGTGATTATTTTTTTTTTAACACGTAAGAATAGAGCTACATGGGAAAAAGGATCCGCAATCCTGTGTGCATGCATAAATAGGTGCATAACATGTATGAATGATTCATAGCTGAAGCCAATAGCCTTGCATTATTTATGTACAGTGTCGAGCAGCTGGTCGGCTCGTCTGTGAAGATTGACATTTGACATGCAGGGTTGGGATGCAAAGGTCCAAAGTACTGATGCTCAGGGGGTTAAATGCCAAGGACCAGCGGCCCCCTGATTCCTCAAGTTCTTGCACCAGAATTCCCTCCACTAAGGTAGACTCAGGTGCTGCTTCTTTCCTGAAAATAATGCTGCATGCTTGAGGATCCAGAATGATATGTTGGTGTTACCCAAGACTGAGTTTCATATTTCTGCTTCCTCATGAGGAAAATGCAGATTGATGATGACTTTGTATTCATAAAGCAGATGATCCTTTTCAACCTGTATATATAAACTTTATTTTAAATGTTACAGCTATCCTAAGCCCTGATCTATGAAAGATGATGCTCAAAGTCAGAGGTTTATTTGTGCTTAAGCAGTCACTTAGTGTCTTTTTCAGGATGAAGGCAGGGTGCGTAGATGTAGACCTCAACAGCAGGGGCTCAATTTGTGGAGCTTCGAGCTGCATTGGTAATCATCCTTCTCTCTCTCTTTTTCTGTGCAGGTCTTTGGCTCTGCTGATAAACTCTCTTCAGTAAGGTAAGGTGTGGATATGTCTATAACCTTGTGATTTCATGTGCTTGCATTATCAGATTAACCAGATTTGCTTCTTGTGACCATAACCTTTAAATAAAAAGGATAATGCATAAATGCTTGAAAATTAGTTTTGTAGACTAATATAAGTTTTGTATATGCTAGGGAAGCATGACATTTCAGAACCATATTGGTTATCATATGATGCTTAATTTTATAGATTTTTTTATGACTCTTTGACGATATATATATTGTATATATATTACTTTTGTTACTTTTATATATATATATTACTGTATTACTTTTGCTTACTTAGTGTTCAACACCAATAATTTAACAATGTTAAATTTCATCTTTAACATCTCATAATGACCATTAAATTTAACACTGTACGCTATAATGTTGTGATGCATAAATTTACTTATATTTTCTATGCTTTAGAGAATATAATTTTAATATCAACCATTTATTGGTTATCTGTCTTAACATGAAAATAATTATCAACCAGAATATTTATATTGGTGCGTCCTTATTATATGCATATCATAAAGAAAATAACAAGTTACTATTGTGATTATTTGGGACATTAATTCATTCAGAAAAGGAGCGAGAACAGGTTTGGTCATTCTAACACTCATAAGTTTGACTGCATGTAAAATAAAGATAGAAAAGCTCTAATAAAATACAGACACACGATGTAAAACAGACACACAGTGAGCTACTGCAGTGGGAGTATTAAGCATAATGGGGGGAGCAGCCATCTATATCAAAGGTGCACCATGGGATCCTTTGAAACGTTCATGCTATAGCAGCATAAACTCAGGTCCCTTTGATATCTTCATGCAGTAGCAGCATAAACTCTTCCTTCCAACTCCGATTGCTCCCAGGCTGAATGGAAAATATCACATCTTCATTTTTTTCTGCTTTGAGGTGATTTCATCTGTTTAGGCAACGTCTTGTCTCTGTAGTCGGAGTTTTAAGTGTATGCAGTGTAATAGAGGGAGAGCATTCATGCGGACATGCCCTTCCACTCATGTGTTGAAACAGTGTTGTGATGACCAAATTTCTCTCTGTTCAACCCCTCTCCACCTTTCCTCCCGTCCTTTCTCTTCTCATCATCTTCCAACTACATCTGACACCTTTCTTACCCTGCTGAGGATGTCTGCTGTCTCTGTCTGCCAATCTGTTTCTTTACAGGAGAGGATGTGATCGAAAAAGACACATTTGTAAAGAAGGCTGTATCTTATGTTTAGCTTATTACTTTTAGTTTGCCAGTACTGTTTTTTCTCTCTCTCTCATTTTTTTCTTTGTGCAGCAGCTTCTAATGTGGCTGTGTAATTTATGGTAGGTTCAGGCAGAGCTGTTTAATGCCCCCTCTGTCATCGGCAGCCTACGTGAGCGCCTGCAGAGATTCACCTGTGAGTAGCATCTAAATATGAAACAAATGAAATGCAGCAGCAGGAAAAACAACATCAGGACTGATGAGTAATGTGATTTACTCAGCCAGCAGACCTGTAAGTTTCCTCCACCAGTCCCTCGCTCAGTCACTCACTCGCTCGCTCGCTAACCGTGGGACAGATCTGGTGTTTTAAACGGCCTCCCAGATGGGCGGCGACTGTGCGCAGGATGAAGGCTGTGGCTGGTAATTGCGGAACTGCAAATGGATTTCTGTAACACAAGCTGTAGTGCATTTAATGTAGTTTGATCCACTTGCTCAATCACAGGCTGAAGGGTGACCTCCAGCATGGGGCCATTCTGTCTTTGTGTTTACCCAGAGCAGGATCTCACCCCTCCCCTCTCCTTGTAGCCTCCGGCCCTCTGCCGCGCATCTCAACCAGAAGCCGCCGTTCATGTTAGCTCACACACTCTGACTGTGTCGCACCGGATCGGCTCCCAGCGAATGCGGATCTTCCTCATTTCTTGTTCCTACATTCGTGACTGTGTACTTCTATTGTCTCCATATGGCAGTGTGCTAATAAGCAGACCTCACCTCATAGATGGGCTCGATGCCCAACGGGCTCATCTCTCCCAGCTTGCTAATGGCTTAACTGGATTAGCCAGTTCCCCACGTGGGCTGATCAGAGCTCATAACGCTGATCACCTCCATTGATCCGACTGATCAGGGCTCTGCCGATAAGAAAGCCACTGTGCTGTTCCTTTCCCTAATGTGTCCTGGGGGGATGCAGACACAGACTGTCGCTTCGCACATATGGGCCACCTGAGGATACATGCGAGCTAATGGGGTGAATGAGGGGGAAAGAAGCTAAACTGAAGGCTGGTTTGAGACAGATGGAGTGAAACTGAACCTGGTTATTGATGGGCACTTCCTGTCATCAGTATTGGTCTCTTGTCGTCTTAAACCAACATACGGCCCTGTTACTAATCAGCTGAGATAAACTGCAAGCACACAATCAGTCCCGCATTGACCTGGCAATCTCTCATCCAAGATTTGTTTTGAAATATATAAATACGCTAATCAGTGCATCTTGTAGAAGACAGCTGTTTGGGTTCTTCATTTCATATTCTGCCATCGTTCATGCTTCGGTTTCAAAGTTTACTTAAAGTTCTTGCTAGTTTCTCTGCCCAATTTTGCTAATGAAGTGAGACTTTTAGAAGCTGGGATACAATCCAAATGAGACCTTTTCCTCCTCACTGTGTTGTGCTTATTTTTTTTATCTTCATCCCGCCACCATTCTAAAATATGAGCCATTCTGCATCAAAACTTGCTCTCCTTGATGAAGCGCTCGCCAAATTCATTTCCTGCCTGCTATGATTGATTAATTGATGTTGTTAAATGGCTCCTTTGGTAATGGCTTTTCTGTATGGCTTCCAAAGCAAGAGCCAAGCTAAAGCGCAGTCTGTCGCGGTCCCTCATGGCCAGAACTCTGTCTTTTCTGTTCGATATGGTTATTAGCTTGCCGTGTTACATCACCAGGGCTGTGCCAGAGCTGACATCACTCAGCTGTGCCCTAATGGAGCAGGTTGGCTCTGTTTATTTTGTTTAAGTGCAGGTCAAGGCACTATGTAGTTTTGACAAGTTGGACGCCTGCCTGCATTCAGCCATGGAAAGAAGGGACTACTCTAGTGTTTGGCTTCTCGTTCCTGTTGTATTTAAGCAGGTGGTGTCCATTTCGTTGATCAGCCTTTCAGGCTGTGTTATGGCTGGCTGTGCTCTTGTGGATCTTGGAGAGAAGAAACCTGGGTTAGGTCAGACTGGGTTCACACAAGTGACAGGTTATATTAATCAGGCCACTCTCATTCAGGGCATCTTAGTTGTTAGGACAGTAGCACTGTAGACTCATACATCAACTTAGTTAAGTTAAAATTCCTATAATTATTATACATGTAGAACTGAATATTTTCTTCAGTATGAATTACCTATAAATGTCATACTGCAATATGGGGTTGTTTGCCTGTGATCAGTAAATTGAGAGGTTCATCTGTGAGGAGCATCTAAATAAAAAACAAAATGAAATGTTTATTATTGTATATTGTAATTATAATTGTGTATGTATAATGAATATTATAATTGTATATTATCATTTAATATTATATTAATACTATTAATGTACAACAATACTATTTAATGATAAAATGTTATGTTAATATTAAATAAAAGAATTTCAATATACTTTTTATACATTCCTATATGAAATCCTTCAATCATTGAGAAATACTAGTACTGTTATATAGTTATATAGTTTTATTATTTTACAGACTAGAATGCTGTAATAGTTTACCCCATTATAAACAAAATTAAGTCAAAAAACTTAATCTGGTTGTATGGAAATGGTTGCTGTTTAAAAAAAAAAATTGCTATTTTGATTGGCTGTAAGTCTTTTCTGTGTCTCTTTTTTGATAGTATTGAATTATGTCTAAACAATGTATTATATTTTTATAATGTATTATAACTCTTAAAATTTTTGGGCGATTTTATTAGCTTCCTCCTCATCATTCCAATTCAAATTGCAGTTTAGTAAATGGGCCTATTGCAATAAATTGCCAATTCAATTCATATTCTAACTCATGAATTGGTTGGGAGCCAGTTGTTAAATTCTGAATTTTAGCCAACTCTAGTATCAACAGCCTGGCAACCACCCAGGGCCCCTTTGGCATCATGGCAGCAAGCTTTACATGTGCAAGCACCACTCGCAACATATTAGCATCTAGATTACACTGTACTCCAAGATTTTATACCAGTCTTTTACATTGTTTTCCTGCATTCTATGTAAATTGGATTCTTTGCAGAACACTTCCTGCAGATGGTTAAGAAATGCATTGAACATTCAATCTATACTCAGGTTTTTTCTGATGGAAATGGAGCCCTGAAGCTTTAACTTTCAACAAATTCCATCACACCTCTTTGCCATAAGTCACACGCTCACATACACCCCACACATGCCCATGATCCTGCAATAATGAGTGTGCGCCCCCGTCCGCTGAGGTTCTGTCTCATTAGCTTTACACTAATGGAGCCCTACAGGTCTGGCCGCACCGACTTCTCCAGCACCAGGCTAACGGTAACCCATCATGATGGCTATTGCCTGACGGACAGCTGGCCGGCTGACCTGAACTGAGACTGCATCGCCAGGGTGAATTCATATCGCTTTCACTGCTGCTGTCATTACTGGTGACTGTGCACGAGGGGGTAATTTGTACTTGGCTTGCTTGAGAATTAAGAACAGCGATGAAGAAAGAATGAGGGGGAAGAAAAGGAAGTCATCTGAACCAAGGCCTCTAGGGTTGCTGCAGTGCAGATGGCCTTGTCTGAGAAAAACTGTCATTTCTCTCTCACTTCCTCTTTCTCACTCTGTGGAGTTGAGGCTTAGCATTTGTCAGTGTCGCCCACTGCCCTGCTCTCCCTCAGCTATCACCAAAGAGATGGGAAGAGGCCGGTGGCGAGGCCCAGACATTGGGTGTGAGCTGAATCTGTCTTAGTCAGTCTGTGTGTGTACGTGCATGCCCGTGTTCTGGAGTCTGTTTGTGTGGAAAATGGTATTTGTTGCATGCCGCAGACCTGAGGAAAGACGACATTTTGAACTCACTTTTCAATTTGCGTTTGTCTCTGGCAGTGCCTGTATGTTAAAGGTAGGAAAATCAAGGGGCGACCGTATGTGTGCGTGTTTGTGTGTGAGCGAGGAACGCTCTGTCATTGATTGCATGCTGCTGAAAAGCTGAGATGGCATGTTTCCAGGTACTTTGAGTGAGACTGCGAACAGTTGCAAGTCTGGGAAAGAAAACCTCCAACAAACTTCATCCAGACACTCCATCACTGCATCAGCTTTACATTCACAACATGACGATACTAGACTTCATCAGTGCACCAGCTGCTCTCTGCTATACCTTCCAAACAAGTGATAAGCAACTACAAGTTTTATTTTTATTTTGTGCTCAACTTTTTCTTTCAAATGGAGTCGTTCACCAATAAAATAAAATGTACTCATCCACGTCTTTCTGAAACTTTGTGTTGTGAATAGACAAATATGGATGCTTTATGCAAATGTATGTTTATTATTAGTGAAACCATAGTCAACATAGAGCATGAAGACTATGTTTCAAACAACTTGTCCATGTCTAACATGAAAAAAGAACATAGAAATACCAGGTTCCCATTACTTCTCTTTCTTTGCACAGAGCAATTTACTTACACAAACCTGTTTACATTATTTGCAGGACAGGGCAGCTCACTTCTGAACATGCAAAAATGTACATTTATTATTACACTTGCATGTAAAATTAGAGAAGCAACATAATATCTGGTTTAACTGAAAGCGCTGCTCGCTGAACAGAGCAGACGCAGATAAAGAGAGAGAGATGCGTGCACTGGCAGCAAGACCTCACGCTTGTGCAGCAGAACCGGAGAGTCTCACAAACTATATAAGGTTTGTCCAAGAAGCTGCTAGATTTGTCGCTAGGCGCTTTAAAAAAAAAAAAAAAGTTGCTAAATTCAGTGACAAAGTCGCTAAGTAGGACACAATGTGCATCTCCATTTCTCCAACTACAGGCTAGGCCACAGGTCAAACGGAAAATCTGTGCTGCGTTAATCACGTGTTAATAAAATTGGTGCCGTTAAACACTGTTTTACGCTGTTTACTGTATATCAAATGAATGCAGACCTTAAGAGATTTCTTTCGAAAACATACAAATCTTAGCAACCCTAAACATTTGAACAGTAATGTAGATAAATGTTGTGTGCTGCAAGTTATACTCAAGCATCTTTATACATGTAAGTGTTAATAAAAGGCAAATAATGTGGAAGCGCTTGCAGTTTGAGTTGGACCCCGGCAGGCACTCAGTGACGATGGGAACTGCTGAGTCATTATAGACAGCCCAACCAGTCATTGACTTTTCCTTCCTCAAATGTAACCTGATCTGATCCTAAAATGTGAATCCAAAGCCATCGCAATTTGAAGCTGTGTTTTTTCCATAGGCTCAACTTAACACCAGCACAACTCCGTATTTCTACCAGCTTTACAATTGCAACTTTACACCAACAGCACAGCTTTACCTTACCTTGTCCCTCCAGCAGCTGCTCTCAGCGGTGGTAACCAAACACCAGTGCACTCCCTCTCCTCCACAACAAGCTCAGTGGGAATTTCAGCAGTGTGTCAATCTAATATGACTTCACAGTGTTTGGTGTTTATGCTCAGTAGACTGATGTTTTTTTGTTTTTGGAGTAGATTAGGACTTATCAAACAGAACGGCATGTCTTATAGCAGACGCCTGCCATTGGCATTATACAAAGATGCGATGGGAAAACAGCTCAACGTTGTGTGTTCCGCTCTTTTCAATGTGCAGGGATCCTAACAGATGGCTGTACTGACTTCAGATCAGTCTAAAGTTTAGCAGGAATGATACGGTTACTCGCTGCGCTTTCCTCATTGACTTTTCCTCACTCCTCCTTTAATTAGTATGAGCAGCATATGGAGCATGTAGAGAGCAAGAGCGAAACAGAGCGGATATTTGAGGTTGTGTGATCGCTCGGCTGTGCTGGAAAGCCGAGAGCCGTCCGTAATGAGTGCCTGCAGCTTAATCGCATACAGGAATGCTCAGGATCTGTTTCCACCAGAAGGACGAGTGGAGTAATGAAGCAGCCGGAGAACGAGAGAAGCAGAATGCATGCGAGGACCGAGAGAAAAAGAAGATAATGGGGAGAAGAGACGCCCAGAGGGAGGGAAAATAGGAGATGAGGGTGCGGGAAGTGTCAGCGCTTCTCTGGGGAGTAGGAAGAATGGAGAAGGGACAGATTAGAGGAAAAGATAGATGGAGGAACGCTATCTGAGATGTTTCCTGCAGTTGGCCGTCTTACCAGGGCTTTGTTGAAGGGTGTGTAGACAGCAGTGATAATAGCTTCAGGCTTGCAACTACAGAGGGACGAAGCCCAGTCCATGCTGACAGGGATAACGTCTATAAGCTGCCAGATGTTTCTCATGCCTTGATTCCTCAAGCATTATGGTTTGGTAGAAGATGCTGTCATAAACGGTGCACATAGTCAGTCAGGTGCACACATACAGACAGAAAGTAATGTTCACTCACAGAATCCTAAACACAGATGGAAAGTAAACTGACCCACGGGATTGCAGCTCTGGAATGAAAAATAGAGATGGGATTAATTTCCCAATTGTTAATTTCAGCATTTACTAATGCATTATTAAAATCACAAGTTGTTTGTCAACATTAGTTAATGCACTGTGAACTAACATGAATAAGCAATGAACAACTGTATTTTCATTAACTAACATTAACAAAGATTAGTAAATAGTGTAATAAATACATTGTTCATTGTTTGTTCATGTTAGTTAATACATTAATGTTAACAAATGACACCTTATTGTAAAGTGTTACCAAGTATTATTATATTTTAAACTACATTAACAATGTTAAGCCACTTGATTTTATGTTACTGTTGTCTTTGTTTTATTTTGTACTATGTATGTATTTCTCATAACATTCATTTCAGACTGCCAGTTCACAACTCGACCAAGGTATAATTTCTTTTATAAACAGAATAAAGCGGTGCAGGAAAAACTGTCATTTTTGTATAGCATTCAGGCTGCATAGTTGGAATAATGCAGACCTTCAAAAACAGCTAACAGAGCAGAACAGCATAAATCATCATTCAGTTGCAGTCATTTGTACAATAAAGCATTCTTGAACCTTATGAAGAATGACTATGGCATTCCCATCCAGACATGATGATCCCAGTGCAGAGAGACCATGCACTTCTCAGTCACCATCAAACAAGAAGGATTGTCTGTGCCTTTGTTTGTAGTGGTGGTCATGCTCTGTGATGTGGTCTGTGTGTCCTTGTTAGCGGTAGACATGCTGTGCCGATATAGCAGTCTATCTGTCTATCTATTCATCTTTCTGTCTGACCGTCTATCGCACCATATTCACCCCCAGAGAGTCTGTCTTTTTCTGTTTTCTCCCAATCAGTGTCATGAGACCCAGCTTCCACTGCTAGTTTTCACATGCGCCATTTCTAGTAACATATTTTTGTTTTAGGCGAAGCATATACTGCAAGCCAGAAGCTCAGTGCTTTGCCCACATTTTAAGACTTACATTTTTGTTTTTTGTGTTGTCAATTTCGTTGGCAGCTAATCTTCTTGATGTCAGCTTGGAAAATCTTGTGGTCATTTTGCTTTGCTTTGCACAAAAGGGGAAAGAGCTGAAAAATATGGATGAGACGATATTTGGAGAACTTGCGTAGGACATCGCTTACTGCCCAGCCATTCTCCAGTTCACATATCTGATGACCAGACTGCTAGGCATCAAACAAATTAGAATTTTTGTCTTAGCATCTGCTGAACTTGTCTTCCAAGTGTTGATGACATGTAGGAAGTTGGTTTTCATCTGTGGCTTTTGTTGCAGACCCTTACAGGCCTTCTGTCTTGTGTGCGCTGTGCTTGAGGGTGTGTTGTTGTAGTTCCAACTCGCTGTGTGTGAGAAAATACAGGGTTATATGATCTTATTTGATATGTTTCTTTGGTGTTATTGTTTTTGAAACCCTGACATCTCTCCTTTATTTGATCTCTTTCTCTCTCTGGCTCTGTTGCCTGCAGGCTGATGATCGTCATCAGGATCTGCAGGTTGTTTTAATGGCGATGACAGTCGTTCATTGTGTTGTGGGGCTGGTGAGAGATGAGCTGCAGCTGAGAGAGCAAAGCGGGGATGTATAAGGGACAGTATGGGAGTTAAGGTGGGAGAGGCTGTGTTGGAGATTCATGCTTGTATGTCACAGAGCATTGGAGTACAAATACGTGTGACATAGGCGAAAGTACCGACCCAGTTTTTACAAAGCGACCTTTCCAACGTGACTACGTAATGCATAAAGTTGTGGATGCACACCGCAGAGCTAGTGCAAGATAGGCTTTTGTGTCAAAAAGTATATCAATTATCTTTTTTTTGAAAATGACCGATCGTTTCACTAGATAAGACCCTTATTCCTTGGCTGGGATTGTGTAGAGCCCTTTGATGAAGCTGCATTGAAACTGCAATTTGGAAGTTCAAACCGTTGGGAACCATAGAAGTCCATTATATGGGGAAAAATCCTGAATTGTTTTCCTCAAAAACCTTAAGTTCTTTTCGACTGAAGAAAGACAGACATGAACATCTTGGGTGACATGGGGGTGAGTTAATTTTCAGGACATTTGTATTATGGAAGTGAAATAATCTTTTACAAAGAATAATTAGTGAGGTCAAATAATTAAATTTTTGTAGCATGTTTTTTGGAAAATAAGTTGCACTGGGTCAAAACTGCGTTGTTGAAACAAAAAAACATGTTGAATCGGTGTGAGACTATAAACATATATTTTAGTTCCACTCCACAACAAATCTTTTATCAATTTAAATGGAATTAAAATAGAACAGGAATGGAAAAAAAATAAATAAATAGAAGTATAAAACAAATATAAATTATAGTGCAATTCATTATAAATGCCAAGCCTATACAAATTTATATAACTTTTTTTCCATCCATTAAAATGTATATACTGTATTAATTTAGTCATAATATTTTTGTTTTTGTTTTGAAGTCACTTGTAATCTTCTGTTTGTAGTTCTAATGTAGGTTTAGCATAAATTATTTCTGGAAATCGAACTGGAAAGAAATGTTTGTAGTTGTTGTACAGTATTTCCATTTTAATATTACTACTACTACACTACTACAAATAATAATAATAATTGTTCCTGTTATTAATAATTACTATTAATAATCGTAATGAAGACTCATTACTATTGGGTCCTTTGTTATATTCTGTTCATGTTCTGTGTGAACGCACTGGGAACCTGAAACCAGCCTAATTATTCAGGATTTCCTTTAATATTGACTAGTCGATCCCACAACCCACCAAATAAGTCAGTTTTGAAACTGTTTTGCACATCCCTAATATTCAGTGTCCTTAAGTGTTGAGCTGCAATACTGTACATGTGTGTATGTCTGATAGCAGCCGAAAGTGTGAGACTGATTGTTTGAGATGTGAATGGTGTCGCTCGTAGGGAATTGGTGGGTTCTGAATCCGCTGCCAAGTGCCGCTGAGACAACCAAGCAGATGGAGAGGGGAAAGACGCTCTGTTAGAGCCGTTAACCGCAGGCCAAACCAGGACACGCCTGTGTGCATGCGTGCCTGGCATTTTTTTTTAGGTGGTTGATCAAGACAGAAGGTGCACATTGCAGGTTCGTTCTCTTGTTCGTACTAACGGCTCCTCCATCTGTCTTTTAAGCTTCGCTCTCACTCTCTCCCTTAATGAGACACCTTTCTCTTCTCCACTGCAGCTGCGCTGGAGAAACAGAGATGCTCCAATTACTGGACTTTATGAAGGAGAGCAGTTCAACAACAATCAGCTTTGTACCACTTATTGGGATGCAGATTTGTGTTACCGCGGGGGTGCTCAGACTTGTTTCTGGAGGTCTACTTTCCCGCAGAGTTCGGATCCAACTCTAATCAAACACACCTGAACTAGCTAATCAAGGTCTTTGGGTTCACTTGATTTTACAGACAGGTGCTTGCAGCAGGACCGAAGCTAAACTCGGCAGGAGTGTTGATCTTCAGAAGCAGGATAGATCACTGCTGTCTTGACTGAAACCAAAGGCACCTGCCTTGCTGCCTAGGAAACCGAATAGGATTCAGGAATGCTTTCATAATTTGAGTAGGTTTTCTGTGGTAAATTAGTGAATATTTAATGAATATACGATACCTTGAGTTGCATAGTAAATTGAAAAAAGTGGATATTTTCAACCAGTAACGTGGACAGACAGATAAACTTAACATCTGTTAAACCTGCAGTTTAATATTATTAACATTTTGAAATATTTTTTATTATATCTAAAATATTAATCTTTCTCTCTCTCACTACATATATATATATATATATATATATATAGTTCAAATATATTAAATAAATATGCAATTTATTATATTTGGTAATGTTTTACAATAAGGTTCCATTTGTTAACATTGATAGACAAGACAGAAAGAAAGAAAGAAGTCTATGCAAGTCTCTGTTCTTTATATTCACATTATTGATTAGATTACATATTTGCCCCAAAAATCATATAAGTAGCAGTAATGGCAATATAATAGATTATTTACTTTACTTTGTTTTATAAACAACAAAATATAGTAACAAGTACATTGTTTTTGAATAATAAAATAAACATTTTCTTTCATGTCTGTCAGGCTTGTGAAGTACAGTAAAAACACAACAGCTGGTGAGTAGGGATGTAACGGTATGAAAATTTCTCATCACGATTATAGTGACCAAAATTATCACGGTTATCAGTATTATCACGATATTGTTAAAATGTGCTGGAGATGTTCAAAAAGTACCGAAACATAAATCACTTCACCAAGTTTCATACTTAAAAATCAACAAACAGCAAATAAAATGACTTTTTGTTTGCATAATCACTAAAACAATAACATTACCAATGAGGTCTGGATTTTAAATGACAACTTGACTGACACCAGTTTAATAGCATGTTCAAATAAATAATGTAAATGTTCAAATAAAGCTTTGAAAAAGTTTAACATAAAGGTAGACCACACATTTCAGCCTTTAAAGAAAAGGGTTAAATTAAAATGATAATTAATAAATGATTATATGTATTTTACCTGCTCCATAAATAATTCTATATAGCTTATCTGAATTGTTTAAATGTACATAAGTTTGTTTTTCATCAACCGGTTAAAATTTACAGCAGGTCATGCAAATTTGGTCAATTTTTTGGCCAGACAGAAACTGCACACAGACTGAATGTAAATAAGTGTCTGTAAATCCACTCTCTGGCAGCAGGTGGCGCTTTATACGGAAAAGCTGAATTACAGCTGATTCCTGTGAACTCCGCGAACACTTCCTTTAGGTATTACATGGAGCAAAGATGAGAACAAAATGCCATCAAATCGTTTCTGAAGACAGTCTGAACCTTCAGAGGTACATTCATATAATTAATTCATTGATATATTAATTTGTATAATTCCCTTAGCACTCTTTTAAAACCTCACAGCTTTTTCCGCCCTATTTTCACTCAGAACGAAACTACTGTGCTGCTGTGCGCACGTGAGACTGTTACTGAAAACTCTGCTTTATGCCGGACAGTATTTATTTATCGCGAGTTGTTTAAATCACGGTAATCGAATACGGTTTTAATGATAATTAAAATATGAAACGGTAATACTAACCGCGGGGAATTTTATCATGATTTATCGTCAAACCGGTAATCGTTACATCCCTACTGGTGAGTATCGTAGGTTACATAATGTCACGTAAGCTTCGGATTCAGACATACATCCATGCCTCACAACCTCTTTGTACTGGCTGTAGACTTTTTCAGGTTTTGAGCACAAGCCAAGAGTCTGTGCAAAGTACCGCAGCCGTCGTTAATAAGTCTCTGTCTGTTAGGCCACCGCGTGCCGTCTCTGAGCGATGCAGCTATCAACAGCAGCATTGACTTATCTCAGTCTCATTTGAAACACTGTCACTTGTCATTCTAAGAGTAATGGCAGTACTATAATGAGAGAGGGTGTTCGCCTCTCAATCAATTCTACTCTAATTAGTGTTAATGCAACGACAAAAAAACCCCGCAGCTCTCTTCATCACTGCCAGCTCCTCCTCTCCCCCTTTTTTCTCTGTGGTCATAAGGCAATCGAAACAACATCTTCATCACTTCTGCACTTGTACATAATGTAACAATAGATATTGTGTAGTCTCGCTGGTGTCCTGGCCTCTGTTCTAGTTATGGCTCACAGCACCACAATGGCCAATTAATGTTCCCTGACACAATCAGAGCATTTGCCTCATGAATTATGAGAATGGTGTGGAAACCAATCACAACTCCCTTCCTATTTTCTTTGCTACAGATGGCCTTTAATGTGCGTGATAGGTTTATTTTGCAAGAGCAGCATCTCACATCACATAACACAATTTACTATCATATAACAATATATTGTGATTGATTTTTCTCACAATATTGCATTGGTCCTTGTATTGATATGTTTTGCGTGTTTATTCTGTTTTTGCAGCTGGGGAGTCCCTCTGTGTTTTGTGTATAACATCAGAGTGATGCTAATGTAGTACTGCCGAGTAGACATTGACCTTCTGCTCCAGGAAATCACTTGCTTCCAGGCAAGATTCTCCCGGTGGTCATTAGGAGGCTTGATTTACGGATATGTAGAGCTGTTTAAATGTTCCATACTCTTCACAATTTTTAAGGATTTTGAAAGAAGTCTCTTATTCTCACCAATGCTGCGTTTATTTGATCAAGAAAACAGTGATATTTTGAAATATTACTGCAATTTAAAGTAACTATTTCTATTTTTATATATTTTATAATGTAATTAATTCCTTTGATGGCACAAGTGAATTTTCAGCATCATTCAATGTCACATGATCCTTCAGAAATCATTCTAATATGCTGATTTGGTGCTCAAGAAGCAGTTTTGATTATCAGTGTTTCAAGGTCTGTCCAATTTGACAACAGTTTCTTCCCACAACATATTTATCTAGTATAGTTATGATCTCTCGTTGCAGGCTTAAAATGATATGTAGTGGAGTAATTTTGTCAGAACTTTGTGATTGGCTGAAGCTTATTGACAGCAGCAGACCTTCCTAACTTAGTATGTGCTTAAACCATTGATCTTTTCTGGCAATTCTGTCAGACCTGATGTGCTGGCATTTTGAGAAGCAGATCACTTTCACATATAACCTTTTTATGGAAATTTATGTAAGACTGAGTATGAATGAAAGTGGCTATATTGCCTATCTTAAGGTGAACAAAAGAAATCCATCTCAACCTTTGAGCTTTATTTGAGTGACTGCCTCAGAGAGAGAGAGACAAGTATCTTAAATGAGTTGAACGGCATGTCAGATCTGTACATAGTCAGCCTCCATTCCTGTATCTTTCTATTTCTATCTCCATCTCTGCTGCTTCCTCCTTCAATGTCACAGTTTGAATTATCTCCCTCCACGGGAACATCTCAATGTGTTTGGCTGTGAATGCCAAACACTCAATCAATGTTCCGTTTCCTTCCTCCTCTGGTCTCTAAAGTAATAGGATTCCTCATCCGGCATGACTCTCACTGGCCTAATTTGAGCAAGAAAAGATGGCAGACGGTTTACAATCAGACAGGAAATGCTCAAGCGACGCTCCTGAAATAGCAGGTTCGCAAATGGAAATTAAGACCAAATTTACTTCAGGCCAAAAGCAAATTGGACTAGTGCATGAATATAAATGTGCTACAGTAGATGTGGGGATATGAGCTTGAAGAGATGGGCTGATCTGCTGAGTCGACAGCGGTTATTATGCGCTGATAACAGTCCTTGTGTAAAACATTCACATGGCCGTATTGATTCTGCCGTCACTGTAATGAGGGGAGACAGTTACGGTGTCTCATTTCTCAGTTTTCTTCCTTATGATGTGAATCAGTATGTGGTGAATGTGAATTTGGGCACTAGCAGAGACCTTGATCCATTAAACATTAGCACACTGATGACTCGATTTCCTCTGACATGATTATGTGGTTGCGCATAAAACGTCTTTAGCATCACTGTATATCAGGACTTGTATTATTCTGATATGATTTGTTTGTTGCACGTCATTGTAGCTTCATTGTAGCTATTAAAAAAATAGTTTCTTGGACAATTTCAATTTCGCTTTCAAATTCTCGATGTCATGTTCTACAAGAAAAGATAATTGTCTGTTGCGTTTACATCTTTACACCTTTTACTTTCTAAGACACTCTGTGATTTCATTTATAAGTGTTTTTAATTTTTTATTTTATACTCTACACGAGAAAAAAGCCTAAAGAAATAAGTGGATCCTTTACAAGTTATGTGCATTTTGTTTGCATAGAGTGCAGGAATGGTAGGCAACCCCCTAGGCCTACAGTAATGGTTTAACCCTAGTGCCCAGCAGCCAATCGTGCTCACACGTTCAAACTGGTCAAAGTGGCCAGATTGCTCAAAAGTATGTGAAATCGATGTCTGAGATCACGCGTTGTTTGCGTTGCCAATTACACATCAGTTTTTCACAATATATAAACAACACGTATTCTATGTATAAACAATTCCTCCTTAAGGTGTTGTTTACGTGTTAAAATTAGTGTGTTTTTGAGCTACATGACTTTCCATACACTGAAAGTGCCTCTCATACTCATGACTTGTCCACTTTCTTCGATCAGTGTTATTTTAGTTTTATATATATTAGGGTTAGGCCGATAGACGATGCCATTGTGATTTCCCCCATCACCCAGCCCAAAGGATGAAGATGAGATTAACATTTCAGATGAGAGATTTACATTTCATCTTTTATTTACCGGTATTTTAATCTGGATCTGATACACAATTTAGAAGATAGCACCTTTTGTTTGAACCCACCCATTTTTCATGTTACCAAAAGTATTGGAACATGTGACTGACAGGTGTTTTGTTGTCCTGGTGTGTCCTATTAATTGATTATTCAAACAACAAATAGCCCTGAATGTCTGCGCTCAGTTTCAGAACCGTCCAGACTGCATTTATAGTTAGTTAGACGTGTAACCAACATGAAAACCAGAGAGGTGTCTATGGGTGAAAAACGAGCAATTGTGAAGCTGAAAGAAGATGAAAAATCAATCAAACCATTGCACAAACACTGGCAATAGCAAGTACAACCATTTGGAATCTCCTGAGGAAGAAAGAAACCACTGCTGTACTAAGTAACACACCTCAAACATGTAGATCAAGGAAAACATCTGCAGTTGATGACAGAAACATTGTGACAGCTGTAAAGAAAGACCCTAAAACAACTGTTAGTGACATCAGCAACAACCTCCAGAGGGAAGGTATCACAATCTACTGTTCGCAGAAGACTTCATGAACAAAAGTACAGAGGCTACACCGAAGATGCAAACCACTCATCAGCGAGAAGAATAGGAGACGAGCCTCAAAAATTCTGGGACAAGGTTTTATGGACTGATTTTATGGACCAAAGTGATGGAAAGGCTAAAGTTTGGAGAAAGAAAGGATCTGCTCATGATCCCAAACATACACGCTCATCTGAAACACAGTGTACACAGGTGTTCATTATAGTACACATTACACCAGTAATGTAATGGCTTGGGCTTTCATCCCTTCTACTGGGACAGGCTCATTAATCTTCATTAATGATGTAACACATGATGGCAGCCGCAAAATTAACTCTTTTACAGAAATAGTTTGTCTGACAATTTACAGAAAGATGCAACCAAACTGATTGGGAGATCCTTCATCATGCAGCAAGATAATGACCCAAAACATAGGGGCAAAACAACAAAGGAGTTCATCAGGGGAAAGAGGTGGAAGGTTTTAGTCAATCTCCACACTTAAACCCTGTAGAATATGCATTTTACCTGCTAAAGAAGCGACTGAAGGGAGTAACCCCCCAAAACTTAAAGAGGCTGCGGTGAAAGCCTGGAAAAGCATCACAAAAGAAGAATGCAAAAGTTTGGGGATGTCAATGGGTCACAGGCTTGATGCAGTTATTGAAAGCAAAGGATTTGCAACTAAATATGAAGTCTTTTTCACTTTAATCTGTTAATTCTATCTGTTCCAATACTTTTGGTAACATGAAAATGGGTGGGTTCAAACAAAAGGTGCTATCTTCTAAACTGTGTATCAGATCCAGATTAAAATACCTGCAAATAAAAGCTGAAATGTTAATCTCTCATCTCATATTCATATTTTGACGTCAAACCCAAATGTTTACAGTCTACAGCAAAAATAAAGGAATTGGCCTTACTGTTCCAATTCTTTTGTAAGGCACTGTATATCATTGGGTAATTAAACTGTATATAAATTGCGGGCAACAGGGAGCCGCTATTATGCCTGGCATTGAAACTGCTTTTGAATGCATGATCGCTTTTTAGTTTCATTTTCACTTTCGAGATTTGCGATCGCATGTAACCTACTATAATGTAACTTACTGTACTGTAATGTAACAGGCAACTGGGGAAGTCGTGGCCTAATGGTTAGAGAGTCGGACTCGTAATCGAAAGGTTGCGGGTTCGAGTCCCCGGCCGGCAGGGATTGTAGGTGGGGGGAGTGAATGTACAGCGCTCTCTCCACCCTCAATACCACGACTGAGGTGCCCTTGAGCAAGGCACCGAACCCCCAACTGCTCCCCGGGCGCCGCAGCATGGCTGCCCACTGCTCCGGGTGTGTGTTCACGGTGTGTGTGTGTGTGTGTGTGTGCATTTGTTCACTACTCACTGCTGTGTGTGTGCACTTGGATGGGTTAAACGCAGAGCACCATACTTGACAATACGTCACGACTTTACTTTTTTTTTTTTACTTTTTTAACTGTTAGCAATCCTTATTTTTTTTCCCGTGCCTTTCTGAATCCAGATTCGGATTCATTCCCACTTAGCGGTTTAATGAAACAAGGGGGGCCAAACCCCAGTGCGTGTGACTCTGTATCTCCACAAGAGATGATCGATTGCTTCTGTCTGTCGTCTGCTGAGAGGTTTGCGATTGGAGCTCCATGTAGCTTCGCTTTTCTGTTGAATCTCTATCTTACTTTCACTCTCTGTTGTTTAAGGTGATAATATATAACTTAATTCCCACCATATTTGTGGTATTATCTATCAAACTAATTTGATCGTTCGCTTTTTAAAACAGTGCATGCAGCGCGTTAGCATTCGTTAGCCGGTTAGCTTGTCACTCCCGGTTCCATTCGCGTTTCTATTTGCGCCAATAGAGAATGAGAATGTGACGTAACGCCACGTTGAGTTCTGGGAAACGGCATTATTTATCCGCCATATTTGCAGGATAGCGCTGCCTTTCCTATTGAGTTTAGGGCAGTATTTGATTTTTTTTTTTGTCGTGATTGTGAAAAATGTCATATGTCATTCATGCTGCATCGAGAATTGCAATAGTAATAGTATCTGAGGATCATCGTTCTGAGAGAAAACTGGATAAAACAGTATGTTTTTCACCTTTTTTCCTTTCACCAAAGGAAACAGGTAGCGGAGAAGACGCCGAAGAGTATATCTGTTAGTCCCTGATTAAACCTACTGCCTCTCTCTCAATAAAAGAATCACATTTCTGTGTTTTTGAAAGATTTGATTTTGTTGGTTTAATTATTAACGTTACCTTCTTTTCTAGTATGACTCTCACTAGGCTTGTGAATCAGCAGATCTTGAACAGGGGACTTTCTAAAATGCTTAAAGTGGCTTGATGTACCAAGACAGTGATAAAGACAAAGTTGTAAAGCATACTATGTGCAGATACGCAGCTCAAAACGTGAACGCAATGCTTTTATTTATGTTAAGCATTTTCCTCTCATAAGAACACACTTAATGTACAGAGACAGTGATAATAAAAGACCACATTCTGTACACACCTTACTAATAAGTCATAATATGTGCAGAAAAACAGATCAAAATATGAACCTTATATCACTGTCTTAATCCATAAGCGCTTTCATGCTTAAACAAAGCGTTTTACAAAAGGCTTTGTTTAAACATGTCGCTTTAATATTCTGGCTCACCTGCATGTCTTTTAGCATCACAGTCTTAGTACATTAAAGCAGAATTTTAAAATGCTATAAAACTGTTCACAAGCTCCTAGGGATTAGATTTTGCTTGTCATTTGTTGACATTTAATTAGCTTCTCTTCTCTGCAAACGATACAATGAATAATTGTTTAACTTAAAGGCAAAAACTAAACAAAAGATGAGCAGTTATCCATATAAAGAATGAGAAGTAACCATGGAAACGGACAGCGTATCCTACTAATATGGCGGCTCCTTCCCGAAATGCAACGCGGAGTGGAAAGGATGTGACGTAACTCCTCGTTCTCTATTATTGTTTTCTTTTTTTCTCGCTCCGTTTTTCACGACTTCATCAAACAACAGTGGTAAGCGAATCATTCTTCAATCACGGTGAGTAATGGCTTCTTCTCCTGCTATTGTTGTTTGCACTGTTTGCCACATGTACAGTTTATCTCGCTCTGTCGGCGACGAGGGATTCACATGTGATAAATGCAGGGAAATAGTTAGGCTGACAGAGATGATTTCAGAATTAGAGACACGCATCCAAACTTTAGTTGAGGACAGTAAGAATGTGAGGGCTGTAGATACTGCTTTGGATGCGACTAGCTCAGGGAGTCCTGTACATTGTTCGGTTCTGGTAGAGCCCGTGCAGCAGGGCAACTGGGTGACTGTGAGGCGGCCTAGTCGCGGGTCAAAACACCACTCTTCTGTTCCGATCAAAACATCAAACAGGTTCTCCCCACTCAGTAATGCACACACAGATAAACCTGATGAAAGTGCTCTAGTTATTGGCGATTCTATTGTACGGAACGTGAAAATAGTGACACCAGCCACCATAGTCCAATGTTTACTGGGAGCCAGAGCGCCTGACATCTTGGCAAATTTAAAAGTGCTGGCTAATGCTAAACTTAAATTCAGTAAGATTGTTATTCACGTTGGCGCTAATGATGTTTGACTTTGCCAGTCGGAGATCACTAAATATAATGTTAGAGGTGTGTGAACTTGCAAGTACAATGTCAGACACTATAATATGCTCTGGTCCGCTCCCTGCTTACCGGGGTGATGAGATACATAGCAGACTGTCGTCACTCAATGGCTGGATGTCTAAGTGGTGCCCGCAGAATAACATAGGTTTCATAGACTATTGGAAGAATTTTTGGGGCAGACCTGACCTGTTGAAAAGAGATGGTCTTCATCCCTCTTGGGGTGGTGCAGCTCTTCTCTCTAGAAATATGGCAAATAGTCTTAGAGTTTGTACTGACTAACTGGGGCCCAGGTCAGGAAGCAGACAGACTGGCTAAACCGACCGTCTGCTAGCCGCCTCATGTCACAGAAGTCAGTTAATTCTCAGCACATAGAGACTCTTTCACCTAGATATCACACTATAGAGACTGTGTCTGTTCCCTGAACTAGAAAATACAGAAAACATCCAAACCAAAGTAAGAGTAACAATTTAATTGATTTTCAACAAATAAAAAACATATAATACAGATAAACAAATGATAAAGCTTGACTTATTGAATATTAGATTTCTACAAAAGCAATTTTTGTAAATGATATGATCACTGACCATAAACTAGATGTGCTTTGTTTGACAGAAACCTGGCTAAAACCAGATGACTACATTACTTTAAACAAGTCTACCACTCAAGATTACATTTACAAACATGAACCACGTCCAAAAGGTAAAGGGGGAGGTGTTGCCACAATTTATAGCAATATTTTCAGTATTTCTCAGAGGTCGGGTTTCAAGTATAATTCGTTCGAAGTAATGGTGCTTCATATAACGTTATCCAAAGAAACAAGTGTTAATGATAAATCCCCTGCGATGTTTGTACTGGCTACTGTATACAGGCCACCAGGGCACCATACTGAAGAATTTGCTGATTTTCTAACTGAGGTAGTGCTGGCTGCAGATAAAGTCCTAATTGCTGGTGATTTTAATATCCATGTTGATAATGAAAGATATTCGTTGAGATCAGCATTTATAGACATTCTAAACTCCATTGGTGTTAAACAACACGTTTCAGGACCTACTCATTGTCGAAATCATACTCTAGATTTAATACTGTCATATGGAATTGATGTCCGTGGCGTTGAAATATTGCAGCAGAGCGATGAGATCTCAGATCATTATCTAGTTTTGTGTATATTCCATATAGCTAAAGCTGTAAAGCCAACTCCTTGTTACAAATATGGTAGAACCATCACTTCTACCACAAAAGACTACTTTATAAATAATCTTCGTGACTTATCTCAATTCCTCAGCATATCCAATAGCTCAGAACAACTTGATGATGTAACAGAAACTATTGACTCTCACTTTTCTAGCACTTTAGATATGGTTGCTCCTTTACGCTTAAGGAAGATTAAGGAAAAGAGTCCAACACAGTGGTATAATGAGGACGCTCGGGCCCTAAAGAGAGCAGCCCGGAAAATGGAACGCAGCTGGAGAAAAACAATATTAGAGGTATTTCGTATTGCTTGGCAGGAAAGTACCCTATCCTACAGAAAAGCATTCAAAACTGCTAGATCTGCTTACTTTACGTCTCTTTTAGAAGAAAACAAACACAACCCCAAATATTTATTTAATACAGTGGCTAAATTAACAAAAAATATAACATCAGCAGGTGCAGACATTACCCGGCAGCACAGTAGTAATGACTTTATGAACTACTTTACTTCCAAGATTGAAACTATTAGAGATAAAATTGTAACCATGCAGCTGTCAGCCACAGTATCGCATCAGATAGTCCACTATAAATCCCCTGAGGAACAATTCCACTCATTCTCTTCTATTGGAAATTTTAAATTGTATAAACTTGTTAAATCATCTAAACCAACAACCTGTATTTTAGACCTTTGGTCTCAAACTCAATTCCTGGAAGGCCGCAGCTCTGCACAGTTTAGCTCCAACCCTAATCAAACACACCTGATCCAGCTAATCAAGGTCTTCAGGATTACTAGAAATTTCCAAGCAGGTTGGAAGCAGCTGGTTGGAGCTAAACTGTGCAGAGCTGTGGCCCTCCAGGAATTGAGTTTGAGACCAGTGTTTTAGACCCTGTTCCATCTAAGCTCCTAAAAGAGGTGCTTCCAGAAGTAATAAATCCTCTTTTGAATATTATTAACTCAGCATGGTCATTAGGATATGTCCCAAAAACCTTCAAACTGGCTGTTATTAAGCCTCTCATTAAAACACCACAACTTGACCCCAAAGAATTAATTAATTACAGACCGATCTCGAATCTCCCTTTTCTGTCAAAGATATTAGAAAAGGTAGTATCATCACAACTATGTTACTTCTTAGAGAAAAATTATATATGTGAGGATTTCCAGTCAGGTTTTAGACCATATCATAGTACTGAGACTGCTCTCATTAGAGTTACAAACGACCTGCTTTTATCACCTGATCGTGGTTGTATCTCTATTAGTGCTACTGGATCTTAGCGCCGTGTTTGACACTATCGACCTCAACATTCTTTTAAATAGACTAGAAAATTATGTTGGCATTAGAGGAAGTGCACTGGCATGGTTCAAATCGTATTTATCTAACTGCCATCAATTTGTGTCCGTAAATGAAGAGCTATCATACCAATCACAAGTGCAGTATGGAGTACCTCAAGGCTCAGTACTTGGCCCCTTACTTTTCACGCTTTACATGTTACCCTTGGGAGATATCATTAGGAAACATGGTGTTAGCTTTCACTGTTATGCTTATGTTATATAAAGCCACCCAGCTTTATATCAAGCCGATGTAAAGCTGCTTTGACACAATTTGCATTGTTAAAAGCGCTATACAAATAATATTGACTTGACTTGACAAGAAGCATGAATTAAGCATGACTACACCAGCGGCACTCAGGTGAGTTTGTATCAGGCAGAGTAGAGTAAGTTACTCATTATTACCTTCATGTTTAAACCTCCCTCTCCAAAGCTGCCCATATTTTTCTGTGCCTCGCCCTATTCTGTCTATATAAGAAACAAGCATTTAGACAAAATTCAGTCTGTCATTAAGCGTCAGTGACGTCTCATCCCTCTTCTCATGAGCCAAAGCTTCATTGCTTAATCCTATCATTTAAAACTTGTGTTTGAGTGGAGCGCAGCTTCCTCTGAGTGTGTCTTGCGGCAGGGTACCCTGATGCCTGATCTACCCCGATGCGATCTGACACATTGAACCGCTGCGTCTCAACTGCCGCACCATTACCTCCACACAGAGTGCTCAGTCGCCTCCCAAAGAGAGAGCTGAAGGAACTTCACTGAAGTTTGGAGGACAGAAATCTATTGTTTTTATTTTTTCCCCTCCCTGTGAAGCTCCAAGTCACTCACAGTTTTCTTCTGAATAACAAGTTGTCAGTCTTTAATCAGCATGTTCCATAAATTTTGGCTCCGGGTGTCATCTTGATCTCTGCTCAGTGGAATCAAAGTGTTTGCAAGTGGGATGCGTCATCGCAAAAGCTCCTTTTTCTGTGTGTGCACGCACGTGTGTGCGCTTTTGCAAGTGTGTCTAATGTAGCAGTGAGTCAACATGTTCTCTCCAGCTCAGAGATTTCTCAGCAGGAAGTCTCGTCTCCTGAGCAGCGCTGCATTAGAGAGGAGCAGAGCAGCGTGGTGCATTTAACCCAATAAGCGCTCTCGAAGTGAGCAACCACCCCTGCCTCTTTTGCTTTGTTAGAGAGACATGAAGAAGGAATGAAGGAGAGAGACAAATATTGTTCAAATATTGGGACTTTCATAGTGTTTATCCTTATATATTGTAATAGGTGAACACTAAATTGAAATTACTCCTAATTTTTCTTCATTTTTCTAATTCCCTGTTAATTCAGCCTTAACATACAGAGTCCATTGAAATTATTTTGTGTATAATTTATACATGTATGTTGTCTATTTTTGGACATTATTTTATAATTATAGAGAAATAAGAATATTTTTACATACTGTAGATGGTGTTGTGTTATGCATTGATACTCATACATGCACAAGCCAGAAGACAGAGCTGTGAAAATTGGGTTAGCTGTGTTGGGGTGCAACATTTGTGGGGGGATGTCCGGCAGGTGGAGCCCCCCACCCCCACCCCCTGTTTCAGTGCCACATTTTGCTCTGTATTCACCATAAAAATGGGGTTATTGCTCTCCAGCTGAGAAAGCAAGATATGGTGCTTGTCAGTGCAGCATTTAATTTACTCAGAACCAAAGCCTAAAACCTCATCTTAACCTAAAATATTTTTGCTGCTTTGAGCACTGCTATTTCCCAAGTCTAGTTTGTTTAGAGATGTGCTGTTCTTATTTTTCTTTACTTTGTGCAATTTAGCGTTTGCCCACACACACACAACAGCATCGCTGCTCATTTAAAAAATGCCAGCGTTTTACTGTTAAGACCCTTTCACATGATTCATTTCGACGTTCCCCGTTGCATTGAGCTACAGCGTTACCCCCGGCACCATGTTGTGCACAGGTCAAGCGTTGTAATGTGACGTTTAAAGTTCAAACAATTCCAGTTTTGACCCTGTTTGCTGCTGACCTTTTGAAGCGCAGCCAGTTATTATCAGACAATTTGCATGACATATCGTTGCCTAGCGCCTGTGCAAAAGTCAAAAGATAGAAGAATATCTCAATACATCAGGTTGTACAACACAACATTAGGGGAGCATCTTGATATTCAGAGAATAATCATCATATTGTCTACATCAGATAGTTATTTATTTGGATTTTATGGCTAAATTGCCCTTTTTACCTTGAAAAGGCACATTAGCAATAATACACACTTTCCTGTTTGGTTAATGGTATAGGTTTAGAGTATACACACACACACACACACACACATCTCAGAGTGAGCTTTACCTCTTGCATTAACTTGGCTTATCATTAATCTGCCTTTAAAGATGCTGCCCTTGGGGGCCCAACATTTGGCACTCACAGAAACCAATGGAGAAAGACAGCGGGGAGTGAAAACCTCCATGAATATTTTCATCAGGTAATCCTTGGTCTCTTGGGCTTGCCTCCCATTGCACTAGTCATCCTCTTGAGTTGCATGTGTCTGGTCTTTGGTTTAATCCGACCGGGCTGTGATTAGCCAGCTTCTGTCACAGCATGGGGCTGGATTAGTCTCCTGCCCCGTCAGACGCTTGCACCATCAGGTCTCCGCCTTGAGCCTCAACGTGGAGCTCTTATCTTTCCCAGATGCTGATTATGGGCTGTAACAGACCACACTGGCAACATGGCCTCAGGGCAAGAGAGAAGGAAGGATCTGTGCTATTGGAATGGGACGCAGGTTGTTAAATTGGCATTAGAGACAGACCTCCACCTTAGCTAATGAGGGGCTTGGAGAGGTGCTTATTGTCCTTGTTGGTTTATTGGGTCAAATTTCAGTCAGACAGGGATTCCTTAAAGGCTCAAAGCCCACTATTAACCGAGTCTCAGGGTATTGCACTCAGCCTTCACTTGTTTATATGGTGAGATAGATATTAACTCTGCTCCTCAGCTCCAAAAATGCTATGGTCTGACTTGGAGGTGGAATTTAGGTGACTTCCAATAATAAAAGCTCAGAAAGCCATTCATTGGATCTCATTAAGCCTTGCCGTTAGTGCCGTGTTTGTGTGTGTGAAGGCTGCGAGGTCTTTGGTTGGATGAATATTGCTGTGCGTGTGTTTGGCCCTGAGCACAATGGCGTGGAAGACACATTTCTCAGCTCTTCTGTCCCACTGCCTCTGGACACCACGCCTGGTTGGCCTTGTCAATGTCACCGACAGATGCGCTGGGAACCTTCCACCTTTATTTATCTCTGTTTTGGCCTCTTTTTTTCTCCCCTTTTCTTCCTCTGATCTGTGATCCATCTCTGATCTCTTTCCTCTGAATGACCTCTCTTTTGGCATGATATATGTTGTGTGTGTGTGTGTGTGTGTGTGTGTGTGTGTGTCCGTGAACACAAAATGTGAGTGTGGTAAATGAGCCAGAACCAGAAAGAGGAAATGCAAGCTCTGCGAATTGCAGGTGTGAGTATATGGTGATGTATGCTGTCACTGTGTTTGGATGTTAAGTCAGTGTGAAATGTGCTCGAATCTTCACAGTTGCACTTGTTTCTTTAGATTTGGGCACTTTTGATCCTGGTTTGGTCTATTTTAATATATTTTAAAATGTAATAATTCTTGTGATTTATCCTGTGAATTTATCCTGTGAATTGAATTTTTTTTATTGTTATAAATGTCTTTACTTTTCATCAATTTAATGCATCCTTACTGAAAGAAATTAATTTCTTTAAAAGAAATATCTTCCTAATCTGAACATTTAGAACAGTAATGAATTTGACCAAAAATGAGTAATGATCAAATTTGACTACTAACAATGTCCAACAGTGAATATACAAGCAACTGAGAAGAACTGTCATATCAAATCATCTCAAAAGATATGTTGTGTTTGACAGCATTCTGTGGGTGGAAAAGAACATTCTGAACGTTTTTGGAATATATTGGCTGACGACTTTGTCTTGATAAGGCCCATTTCTTAGCAAACATTTAGTGTGTCCTAAATAGTTATATAATAATGTCACACTTTTTACATAATTTGACATTTGCAGCTTGATTTTAATTGTTTTCTTGTTTTTGTTTTTCTTCACACATAACGTGTTATATTTCATCTCAAGTATGTTCTTCGCTGATACTGTTGTCACCTTGTCAACAAACTAGTCTAATTTTTGATAAAACTTCGACAGTTGTAATTGTGGTTATGGTGAAAGTGTAATTACAGCTTTAAGAGACAATGCTAACCTGTTTAATCTTTTTTTCCATTTTATTTTTTAAGAATTTATTTTTTCCATTAAATTGATTTCTGAAGGATCATGTGACACTGAAGACTGGAGGAATGAGTTGTCATCACAGTAATGTAACAAAATGAAAATGTAGTCTGTAATCTGTTAGTTGTATTAAGAAAAAAACTAAAAATACTTGTTTTTGTGACATTAAAAGTGCCTATAGTTTACAAAAATCCTTTGTTTTCTTCCTCAACTTTGTGAATTAACACCATCATTTTCGAAAGTCTCCAACCTTGACCAAGGTGACACTAAATGCTTTTGTTCTTTACATTTTAGCGCTTTTTTATCTTAACATATAGCTGTTCTTTGTTCATAGGTTTAAATGAACCATCCATCATAGCTAAATGGACATTTCAACCTCTGTTCTTTCTTCACCCCGTAACCAAACTGATCCAGTCAGATCAATAGCTCTGCCCAATCCCAAGAGCCCCAGCGAAAAAATTCTGTTTGAGAAAAGGAGCGTCCTTTCTACCTGCACAGCTGACTGAGCTGCCCATTCGTCTCGCCTGCTCGGAGACGTGTTCTCGCTCTCTCTTTCTGTCTGCCCTGGAGAGTTTAGGAAGAGCTGTAGATGGCGAAACCAAGCAATTGGTATCATGTCTCATATAAGACAGTGTGTTTGTGGGATTCTGCCCTTCTACTTTCTCTACCTTTGTTCCTTCCTTCCCTTTCCTTCCACGATGCAACGAGTATGTTATCTTCAACTCCTAAACTGACTCTTTTGTTTATATCCCATATGCAAATTAAAGCAGAGTCACAGACAATGTGTGGGCACTCACCACTCTAAAAATACCAGTCGGCTGATTGGGAGCGCAGCACTGAAATAAAGTCATTAAGTCGCTGTGAATCACACGGGAATGTGCCGGTGGATCTGGAGCGCCGCTGGACTTTTCAGCAAAGCATTGATTTAAGCGGAGCTCTGATGGTCTCTAATGGGAGTAGTGCAGTTAATGGAATGTTCTGGGATGAAAGGGCAGGTCAAAGGAGACGGATAAAGATGAGGGGCGGTCAAAAGGTCAAGGGTCATCCATTGTCATGGCTGTTTGCTGAACATTTCTATCTATATAGGTTCTTTGGGTTTCTGCTTCTGTGTTTTCCTGTAGTTTGGAATAGCTTTGATGTGGTTCTCCTTCGTTATTTATGTCTTAATTATTATTGTTGAAGCTCAAACTTGCGTCCCCACAGAGACGTTATAGTGTCAGTTAAAAGACTCTGTAATAATCACATGATCTCTCCATAAATAACCTCAGTTTCTTATATATCAGATTATGGCGTAGGGCTGGACTGTATATTTCATATTTACAATGCATTTAAATTAGTATTTTTATTTTTACCTTTTCCAAAGATCATCTTGGTGGGTTAGATGTTATGACTACTCCTAAATTTGTGAGCATGTGAGGGCAAAGAGGTATTTAAACTACGCTTTCCAAAATGGCAATAGTGCTGTGAAGTTTGATTTCATTTCCACAAATCAATTCAGTTTGTCAGTGAAGTTCCCATGGGGCTATATATGTAATATATTTATGTTGTTAATAACCCAGTCTATGTAGTTCTTGCTTAATCTTTTAAAAAAATGTATCAGAAGTATATTTAAGTGCTCCCTGCAGAATGATGTTTGCCTGCAACACAACACTAATGTTCACTCCCCCTTTTTTCACTCTCTCTCCCCATTTACACGAGGGTCAAGCTGCTTTCTGACCATTGATTTTGCTGCAGTGCCCTTGAGCAAGGTATTTATGAAGAGCCTCCATGGATACCTGGTTGTTTAAGTAGTTATGAAATCCTCAAACCTCAAAGGAATAATTCATCCAATAAGAAAAATAGTTTTTTGTTAACTCAAGTATTTTGAAACCTCTATGATTTCCTGTCTTCCATGTAATGTAACAGGAGAGATCATTTTCTCTTCAAATCTCATTTGCATGTGTGGACATTCAAACCTGCAATTTCAGTATTTTTACGAATGTTTAAAGTATCGTAGGGCATCACTTTTGAGTGTAGACAGATTTTCAAGCTTATTTTTATGTGCTTATTTATGTGTTATGCCTTTTAAGGGCAGCTTTAACATTATGCAGAATATCTCCACTAAATAAAAAAAGTCATACATGAAGAAAAAAACATAATGACAGAATTTTGGCTGAACATCTCTGGACATGAGAAATGGGAACTTTTGGACTCTTGGGAGGGAATTTTATTGTTAGAAAGATTGCCTCTATTCGAATAATTTTGAGTAGGTGAACTGTCCAGAACCTACTAGCATAAATCATCTGATTTCTCTGATAAGATCCAAACCTCAGAGAAAGAACAAAAAATATATATATATAACTCAAAACACTGAACTCTGAACAGCCAAACAACCTTTTTTGTTGTTGTTGATACTTGTCAGAATTTATTGAGACCTATAAAATCTTTTTGCAGATTTAGATTCCTGGCAGTTTTAAACGGACAACTTTGGTGAAGGCGGAGGTTGTTTTCTCCTTGGCATACACTTAAAAAAAAAAAAAGCTTCCTGCCTCCAACAGTAAAACTCATAACATTTGCACATTGCACATGAACATGTTGTGATGTTCCATAGGGACTAAATGTTCATTTTTTTATGAGCAGGGATCCTTCTGTGTTTTATCAAACAACAAGCTCTGCAACCAAGATGACATAACAAGCACATGAGAGCATAAGATCCAGTAGAGGAATGAGTACAGGTCCATGTGGAATCTGTTCCCACAGACTCACCTCTTACATGCTCATTTTTGAAATATTTTGGCTAATTTTATTAGTGCTTTCAGCTGTCATTTACTCTATTAGACACATTTTACCAGTATGCACTGCCATTCAAAAGTTTGGAGTATATATGTATGCATGTGAAATATCATTACAATTTTAAAAGAACTCTTTTCTATTTTAATATATTTTAAGATAGATTAGATAACAGGAATAAATAGTAATTTATTCCGGTTATGGCAAAGCTATTTTTTCAGTGTCACACGATCATTCTAATCATTCTATGCTGATTTGGCTCGCAAGAAACGTCTTTTTTTTATCCCTGTTCAAGTTTATTTGTATAGCGCTTTTTACGATACAAATCGTTGCAAAGCAGCTCTACAGGAAATTAAGTTTCCACAATATATTTATATATTGCAGAACCTTAATATGTTTGACTTATGGCAAAATTTGGTAATTCTGTATGTTGTCTGAGCTTTGGCATCCTCTGAGGTCCTCTGAGGGGTTGGCATTATCTTTCTCAGGTGTTCGGTCATCTCAGATCATTTAAGGGTTGGATCCAGACTGAAGCTTCTGTAATTCCTAGAAACAGAGAAACAAATAGAGACATAATTAGCGTAGCTGCTGTTCCATCTAAGCAAAAATGATTTGTTCAACCCAAGCTAAAGAATAATAATAATGTACATTTGATCAGATTTAACTGCAGTACAAGATTATAAGATGCATTATGTGAATGCTTGGCTAAAGAGATGTGTCTTTAATCTAGATTTAAACAGAGAGAGTGAGTCTGAACTCCGAACGTTATCAGGAAGGCTATTCCAGAGTTTGGGAGCCAAATGTGAAAAAGCTCTACCTCCTTTAGTGGACTTTGCTATCCAAGGTACTACCAAAAGTCCAGAGTTGTGCGACCTTAGGGAGCGGGTTGGATTGTAGCGTGGTAGAAGACAAGTTAGGTACGCAGGAGCTAAACCATTTAGGGCCTTATAGGCAAGTAATAATATTTTGTAAATGATATGGAACTGAATAGGTAGCCAGTGCAGAGACTGTAAAATTGGGGTAATATGATCATATTTTCTTGACCTTGTAAGAACTCTAGCCGCTGCATTTTGGACTATCTGTAGCTTGTTTATTGAAGATGCAGGACAACCACCTAGCAGTGCATTACAATAGTCCAGTCTAGAGGTCATGAATGCATGAACTAGCTTTTCTGCATCAGAAACAGGTAGCATGTTTCGAAGCTTGGCAATGTTTCTAAGATGGAAGAATGCTGTTTTTGTAACATGGGAAATATGATTTTCAAAATTGATTTACAAATTAAGTGTAATAGTCTTTAGTGTCACTTTTGATCAATTTTTTGCAACCTTGTTGAATAAAATTCATTTCTTAAAAAAAAAAAAACTTGCATATCCCCAAATTTTGAATGGAGGCTTAAAAAAAAAAAAGATATGTATTTGAAAAATAAAATATAATTGTAATTTTTTTTGTTTGTTTTTTTTCATCTTCAGAAGTTTAATAACTTATTGTTTATTTATTTTATTTTATTTTAAAGTTTTTTACATTTTGCCCACGACCCTACATAGTGTTAGTGGTTTGGAGAATGGATGGGTGGGTCTACACTGTTGTACTGTGACAGATATGTGCAAAAGCTGTGTCCAGTGCTGAAGAGAGTAACGGTATTTGTCAGGATAAGGAGATTATATAACAACAGGTTCTCCTCTTAGCTTTATCTCCTCTGCGTTGCAGAGATGATGAAATACCTTCAGAGTGGTTCTTCAGGGATGTGTGAGAGAGCTCCGCCGGCCATATCTGTCCCGTGGTGATACCTTTCTATCAGCCTTTTTATTATAGGATTTAAACAAATGGTTTCTTTCACTTTCACATATCACACTGATGAATTTAAAGTGTTTTCTGAGTCCGTTTTATTGTCCCTCCCTTCGCCTTGACTCACAGAGCTGATTTATGATAAGATTTGTGATGACTCTTGCTCTCTTCTACTTCTTTCTCGTGGCTTGGTTTCAGGTATGATTAAGTCATTTGCTGTCACCAGATTGGCAGCTGTGTTATTCTACGCCCGCCCCCTCCGTGTGGCGCCGTTCTCACCCGTGCAGCCCACAAATTGGAAGCAGCGCTTTGGTTTATGAAATGTCACAGGGATTGCAGCATCTTAAAAGGGTATTTCGATTATTACATCGCTCCTCCCTCCACTCATCTTTTATTTGTGAACTATGCCCATGATTCTGAGCATTGCCACAGCAGCACAGCCCTCCACAATCTTCAATATGATCATTTTCTAATCTTCTCCCTGTCATTGCATATGGACCGGTGTCAACGTCGCACCGCTCTATCACGATTCCCTGCTGGAGCGGTGACTCACAGCCATCCATACGCTGTTACACCCAGCCACCCCGTCACACACACTCTCACCGCTGCTGCTGGCTTGAAGGTGCAGTGATGGAGAAATGAGAGCTGGGTTTCTTTGAAAGGTCATTTTAGATCTCTGTAGGCTTCTGTGTGCTTTTGCATGTGCAAACTGGCAGTCAGTGGAAAACTGCATAATGAGGGGGTAGATTGAGTTTGTCCTGTTCCCGCCTGATGATCCAGAGCTGTTACAGGCTGACACAGTCTCCATTGTTGTCAAACACACTGTCTACAGGCTAAGGGATTTTAGCCAATCAATTAGCACCTTGCATGAACTATAGACTCTGTTCTGTCATGCTGAGATGGGAGGCCACTGTGTAAGTTTGGTTTATGGTAAAGGACGTGTAGATGGATGGATGAATTAGACTGTGTGTAGAATGAAGTACTAGTGTGCTGCATAATGCACGGTTTACATATTTACTGTTAATATTACATTTATCACGCAAACTTATTGCATATCCTTGTATAATTGAGTAAATCTGTGTCCAGTTATGTATTATCGAATGGTTATTTATTGAATTTAATTCAATGTTTATTTGTAAATTAATTACATTTGGTATTAAAATGTCTTAAACACTTGAAGCATTCAGTCAAAATGATGTAGATATTAGGCTATATCTGGAAACCACTAAGAACATATCTAAATCATAAACCACTAAGAACATATCTAAATCATATTTCATCCTTAAAACATAAATTATATTCTGTCCTTTTTTTTTTTTTTTTGTAATGACATTTTTGCCAATTAAATATTAAAACTTCCCCCAAATTCCCATTATAGAAATGCAAAAAATACAAATAAATAATAATAATAATTTATTACTTAAAAAAAAAAAAAAGAATAAAAAAAAAAAAACGTGTTTCCCCTCCTCTCGTGCCCATATTTGGTCTTCCTGTTCCTGTCCTCATTCTCTGTAATTATTAGTTCATTAGTCCCCAGCCCTGTGTTTAATTACTCCTCACCTGTTTCTGTTCTTCCTCGTTGATTTCCCAGTGTTCTTAAGCCCTGTGTCTCCCTGTCTCCCATGTCCTGTATTGTTTGTCTACTCCCCGATTTCCACGTTCCGTGAGTTGATTTAAATAAACATTGTCCATTCAAGATTCTCCACGTCTCCTCACTCCTTGCTCCCAGAGCAGCGTGACAGCAGGGAAGAAAACAATTAATTAATCTATGAATTAGCGATTTAAGAGAGCATATCATGAATTTCCTTAAAATTGTCTCCGTTCAGCAAAGTACGTATTTCTAAAATAATTAATGTTACTAAATTTATCCATTTTCTTTATACAGACAGGGGGAGTGGTCATTTTGTGAAATTTCCATTCATGCTGTAATATACTCCTGAAATGCTGAGTGGTGCATTAGTATGATAATTGTATAATGTTGAATATAACTGGAGAAAGCCAAGGACTGTACTGGAAATTGAGTGAAATAAATGGGAAGGAGAGACATATAGTGAGGGTAGAGTTGGGAGATTGCTCGCTGTTGCTACTGGGAATCCTCCAGTGCTGATAGCCATGCTTTGTTTAGTTTCTTTATCAATATTGAATTAGTCAGTGGAGAGTGGAACATGGCTCTCACTGGGACTTTGACACTGTGCAGAGGTTGCTTTGTGTGTATGAGAAGGAGAGACGGGATGAGTGCTGTTTAACTATACATGTTATTTTTTGTGATTGTTTGGTTTAAATGATGCTGTTTTTTTCAATTGGATCAATGGTGTCCCTCTTTAAACTTAGGGTGTCGATTGTCCATGTTAGGAATGAGCAGAACTACACATTTCATTCAAATCAACTAAGTTATTGGGTTATCTGAATGCCTAGTCGACTATTCAGGTCTGGTTTTAGGTTTACCTGATCTCTGACTCATTTCTTAGTGGGGGCATTTACAAACAACAGCTAAATGGTGCTTTAAAGAGGATTAATTTAAAAATGCAACACTTTCTGAGAGGGATTTACACTCCAACAATACACCACACAGTCATAATCATATTTAAAACATTGGAACTAAATGTGTCGCAAAGAAAAATCGAAATAAACCAATCAACTAGTTGTTAGGTGATTAGTCAACATTGTGACCCATCTCTACTCCCATATGCAGGCGTGTTGTTAGTTGACATCCTGGTTAAGGTTTCCTCTGTTGGTCCTCTGAGAGATCTTCTGCGTCTTGCTGAGATCCATTAAACATTTAACTCTCAATCTGCATCTGCAAGAACAAAGGCTCCTTCCTGTGTACTTCCTCTGTTGTCTTTTCTGCCCACCCTCTTCTCGCTCTCTTTCTCTCTCTTTCTCTCTCTCTCTCTCTCTCTCTCTCTCTCACTCTCTCTCTCTCTCTCTCTCTCTCTCTCCCTCCACGTGTCCTTGTTTTCTCTCTCGGCCTCCTGTCGCGCATTACCAGCCAAAGAATAAAGCTCCAGCACAAATACACTCACAGACAGCAGATGCATGCTGGTTGTTGTGAAGATCACCATGAGGTCTCTGTGTTTGGAAGCCAGATCTTTCACTCTTCATAATGTTAAGTGTGCGTTTCTTCTTGGGTCCACTTGGAGACAAGTGTGTCACTTAGCACTTGCTGTGTTTATGTGTGTGGTTATGAGTCAGGATGGTTGACTAGTTACCCAGCTATCTAACAACCAGCTAGTTGATTAGGGAAGATGATGTCTTTATGCTTTTGAAGCAAAGGTTTGGGATTTACAACATCTCCGTGAATGTTTTAGTATGCTGCGCTTTTACGGTCTCCGAAAAGTTGCAAGTCTCAACTTTTGTTGATTGTCCTTAAAGCACCGTTTCCACAGCCGTCAAAGCACCGCTTATGTACAAATTCACCACCTTCAACAGATTTAAAATGATCTCTATCAGGCCTCAGATCACCTGCTGTGAGCAATGATCTGTTGTTATGCAGAATCCACAGGTATTGTGGAGAAATTAAAGGACAGTATTTTCTTGCTGATTCTCTCTCATGATGTGGCACTTGCTCTCAGGTGTGTGTCAGAACACATTTTATCCCAAAACCAAATGGAAAAAAATTAGAATGTTTTTTTTTCATAAAGAAAATTCAGTCCACTATTACTCCCCATAATTTTTTTTATTTTTTTTTTTTAATATTTTATTTATTTATTTGTTTTTGTTTTGTTTACAGCTATTTAACTTTATCCCATTAATTTTCATTACCATATATCTGTTTTTTTATCATTACTATATTCATACTGTATTGTTTAAAAATTACTTTTGCAATTATACATTTTCTTAGAAAATTAAAAATGAAGAATTTATATAATATATGTTGTGCACCCACAGTATGCTCAAATATTTGAGCTCGGGATTTTTTGAATGCAGAGTAAATATATGCCTGCACATTGAAGAATATGATGTTTTTTGAAATTGAAATTGAAATGTAAGGTTATTCAGCCTCCAATGCTGTGCTTAGCATCCATAATTCCCAAAGAATTATCTGTTCAGAGTCTGGTGGACGTGGCAGTCTGTTTTATGCATGACTTTTCTAGTACAGGCTTGTCAAGTAGCCATTGAGCCAGTCCACCGATTAGTTGATTAAAAAATGTATGCGCATGTCTCAGCCATTCTTTGCCTTTGGCTAGCTTTAATATCTGAGATCAAATCTCCCATTAGACAGTCATTAAAAGACTTTATCTTCACCTCTTTTTGTAGGTGTTTTTTCCCTGGATCTGTCTCCTGTCTGTGTGTGAATGTAAGTGTGACGGACTGTAATTGGTCAAGGGGTGTGTTCTTATCTGTACATGGTTTGTCAATACATGTACATCAACACACACAAAGGACTTCAGTGATGTTCAGATCATAGTCTAGGAGAGAAGAGTGGACCGTCTGAGATCGAGACACCTCACAAATGAGAGAGTGCAAAAGTGACGCGACTGCACAGGAGTCATCTATCAAACCCTCACCGCATGTCCTCTCTGTCGTCATCACAGGTGTCTGAATGTGCCACACGCTGAGATTCACACACTTCCACCCAGGACAAATCAACTAATGCACTGACTGATTTATCAAGAGCAGCTGCAAGAAGTAAGTGTTGTTTTTGTTGCTTGTTTTTTAAATGATCACTGACAAAATCCTGAATTTGTCAATCAGCTATTGTTAATTGACCTAAATGAATTTATTTATTAATATATTCATTGATTCATTCTTTCGTTAATTAATTTGTTCTTTTTTTCTTAAATGGGATGGTTTCCAAGGCTTAACAATACACATGATCCTGTATGATGAGAACTTTGTTTTCTGTGATGTATTGAGCATTGTTGCAAATTCTGCTGATAAAATGTCAGTTGGTAAAATTATGTAGGTGACTAATATTAAATAGGTGTTTCATGATAATTCGTTAAATGTAAAGGTTAAAATGGTTTGAAAAATATACATAAATCACCATATGGAAACTACTTTTAGTACAAATGTTTGTGTATTTTAAGATGACAAATTAAATTATAATAGAATTTCCAGCTTTTTTTCCTTTTAAAATGTGGTTTTTGTTTTGTGATGGTGCCAGTAAAAATATCATCAGTGCAAGTATAAATCTGCCAGAAAGAAAATTTGGTCTTTTTTCTTTTGTGCCATTGTTTCACCTTTATCTCAATCCTGACACTTAAGCTGATTTTCCTCTGTATCTTACAGTACAAATCTTTTGCAGAAGGAATAGTGTGAACCTTGTGCATCACTAAATTTTTTATCAAATTTATCATCATTATTCATTAGTACCCCATATCAAAACAATCTTTCCCTCTCACTTCCGAGCGCTTGTCGGCATGGTAACACAGTCTTAATTCCACTACAGTGAATAAAACTCACTCAAGTGTTTTCTGTCAGTCCTGCAGAGCGACTATCCAAACCTCACTGTGACTGATCCACACAAACGCTTCATGCTTAGTATGCGTGTTTGAATTGTGTATTGAGCCTTAGTGCACCTCTTGAGCTGGTCAAATTTAAATGTAATTGACCCCACAGCCAAGAGAGCTTTTATGTGTCCCTCAAGCGAATGCTGCCGAAAGCACATGCACACTTCCAGGGCAGGTTATGGGCCAGGCCTCCATAGAGAATACAAGCTCTCTAGGTCTTTGATGTTATCCTCTCGCACATCGCTGTCGGTGTGAATATGCACCCGGGTTCCCGTTAACACTCACCTATGAAGACGCTGGATTCTTCTTTTTATGAGAAACCATGAGTGCAGGGAGATTATCTGATGCCTGTCGAAAACTATCTTGATTTGATATTGTTTGCTCATTTGAGATTGCATCAGTGTGCATATTTTTCGACCTTTGTCATCATCTGCCTCTCTGTTCCTAGTTCTTATTCAATCTGCTTAATTTTTTTGAATGTATCACTGACAGCTTGTGGGTATTAACTCTAGATCTTAAATAATGAGAGTGACTTGGCACAGTAAAAAAGAGTTTATGTAACTGTATGTAAAGACACTGAGAGCTGCCTTCTGTTGTTTGTCTTCTACTTACAGGCTCTTTGTCTGTACTGTGAGTAATGCCAATAACTCATCCATTGAATGGGGTATAAAAGAATTGATTGAAGCTGAATGGTATTGATTGGAGAGCTGGCAGAGAGAGATGAGGTCATTGCTGTATAGAATCAGGTGTATTGTGCAACGGCCGCTCGATGTGCTCCTCGTACCTCTCTGAACTCTGCTCAAACAGAATATGAGCTGAATTGCTGAGCGCAGCTCTGTCACGGTAATGACGTGGGCCGTCATGATCGATGACTCTCTTAGCCAATTGGAGAGCTGTCATTTTTTCACCTCCCCTGGCACTGATTTGATTTAAGTTTAGACTGTAGAAAATGAGTGTCAAGGAATAAAGGGGAGTTTTATTTAATTGCGATGTACAACTGGGTAAAAATAGATATGTATATAACTAAATACAGTCTTCATTTAAATGATGTAATCGGATATTGATTCTTAATATCCCCAGACGCCTTTTTACAGTAAATGCATAATGTTTTATTTTTTTCCCTTCATAGTGAATCTAAAAATAATTAGGCACATTTCAGTAATGAATAAGAACGGGTATTGCTTCAAGTTTTTCATTACGATTAATTGTTGGTGAGTAACTCTACTCTATGCAGTGATACTTTAGCCAAATTAACTGTCAGCTTGCACCAATGAAATTGCCTGCTTTTCGTCAAAAGCGTTTTTATAATACAATTTCCTGTTTCAGCAGTTGTTAATTATTAAAGGGATAGTTTTCCCAAAAAAGAAACTTGTTATTGCTCACCTTCATGTTGTTCCAAATCCGTAAGACCTTTGTTCATCTTTGGAGCACTAAGATATTTTTGATGAAATCCAAGAACCTTCTGACCCTGCATAGACAGCAATACAACTACCACGTTCAAGGCCCAGAAAGGTAGTAAGGACACTGTTAAAATAGTCCATGTGACATCTTGCATTTGAGTTTTCATTTACCAAATTTGATTTGCTCTATATGTGCGTTGATCAATGTTTATATGTGAATAATAGCATAAATGAAATCTGTTCATCGTATAAAGCAAGAATGTGTCTTCAAAAGAATTCATATGAATTTTTTTATGAACTTTGAAGCATTTTGGTGGAATGGACTTTCAATAGAGAGACAAAAATCTCTCAGATTTCATTCATCTTTATTCTTGTTTCAAAGATGAACAAATTTCTTATGGGTTTGGAACAACACGAGGATGAGTAATAGTTGACCAGTAATAGTTTTTTGAGTGAACTTGCCCTTTAATTTTTTCACCATTAAAAAAATACAGTTGCAGGAAAAAGTATGTGACCACCAGTACCTACAAGCTCATCTCATTGTTTGGACTCCAGGTTAGCTGACTCCAATTAGCTTTCAGAAAAGTCATTAGCCTAGAGATTTCACATACGGTACTTTTCCACCCAGTCCTGTGAATGTGTACACAGTGTGCTTTATTAAAACAGTTTATGCAGACTGTTTTTTAATTGTTTAATTGAAGATCAGATCAAATTTGATGACCAGTTTATGTATAAATACCCCTGAGCTCCATCTGCATAACCCTACTGTAGAGGTGCTCATAGAAATTCTGTGTTTATGTAGTGATTTTGCTGATCGTGTTGCCTGTTTGTGGGTGTACAGATATGTGTGTGAATGCAGACATACTCTTGCGAGTGGGCATGTTTGTGTACTTGAATGATTGTCATTATTCTGCAACCTCTGTATTCTGAGTGTTAAAGAGAGGGAGTATAAATGCTTCAGTGTCCTGCTCTGTGAAGCTGCACAGTGACAATGCTCAACAAAAGCCTGCTCCTCTGTGTGTCCGTATATGTGTGTGTGGTCCCAGTAGTACCATCAGCTCTGCCAGGAAGAAAACCGTGGCCCCTGAACCTTGCCCCCACCACCTGTCTCCTCTACTGTCCTCCTTCCTACTCTGTGCCAATTAAGCGAGCACCTTACCAACTCGGCTTGCCTCCAGAGACACCTTCCTCACCTAGACGTTGACACCCAGCGCGAAGTAGAGACGTTACCTCATATAGAGGGCTCGTCGGCAAGATTACTCTAAAGGATCATTTAAAGATTTTGATTTGTCTAATTCAGACCTCCCTGTAAGGAAAGATTCATTATTCAGAGTGGCCTTGCATGCACATCCCCTCGGTTGTATAATGCTCTCTGCCTTATTTGTGCGGTGGAGAGAAAGAGACTTGAGTTTAAAGGCAAGTTTGTGCTTGTGGGGTCCTCCAGGACTTTTGTGTTGCACGGTGGGATTGATCACGGCATGAATGGAGGATACTGGCAAGCGTCTTCCTCGGAGAGATACAAAGTGAAAAGATAACTGCAGAGAGGTTGTGCCAAAGAAATTTTAATTGGAGCAAAGAGGCATTCCGGTTTTTGTTGTGGATGTGGGAGGGTCCTAAACCCCAGGCCAGGAAAACAGAATGACAATGCGGAGTAGAGAAAGAAAGTAAGGTCACTCAGATACACACGTACGCCCCCCGTTGCTTTTTCTCACGCCTACTCACACAAATGAAGAGTTCATAGAGCCAGCGTTTGTCGCTGATTGGCCAGCTGTGACAGCATGGCTTCGTATTGAAGCCAAAGGGAGCTGTGAGTTTCAAACCACATTTTTTTTGCACTGTATAACTGAAGCACCTTGGGTAGAGGATGTGGGCGGTTTGTGGATGTGTAGCTTGACAGCGAGAGTGGATCTGTTGTCAGTTTTCATTTTACCTCTCTCGATGTCTTTGCACAGTGTGACCAATTATAAAGCTCTAAATACCCATGTCACGATGACACTGGTGACAGTGATTGGCCACTGTGACATCTTGCTCCGAATATATCGATTTTTAGCCTTCGCTTCTCCCTCTATATACTTATCTCACACACACTCTTGAGACACAATAATCTCTCTGCAGTCTCTGCTTTCTGTCTTTACACAGCAGCAGTTGCCGTTTTCATATGCATACGTTATGTGAATGCATTATTGCATGCATTATAAAACAGAGTGACTGCATTGTATGACCAAGAAAACTTTTTTAAATAGAGTCACAGTCTAATTTTAAAAGAGAATTTAATTAGTATGTCTAGTATGAAAAGAAACAGCATTTTCACCACATCTTTGAAAGGATGAATGCAGTTGGCCGATATGCCAATAAGAATAAAACATTTAGTTATTAAAGATGCTATGCAAAGTATTTATTAGTTATTTGTCACTGTGGTTACACACATTACTCAAGGTTATAGCAAGTTAGAGGAGTGGATTAACTATGTACATATGCGTGAGCCATTATATCACTGTTTTATTTTCAGTAGCTTGTATATTTGTTTATTATAACTATTATAAACCTCTTACAAAGCACAACATTTTTTAGCTCGGATCATAGGGTGGTATCATGTTTTATCAGTATGGGAAGACTCATTGGTCACTCAATGAAAGCAACTCTTAAAGTTCTCATATAACTTGAAATAAGCATGCTCTGTATTTTATTACATTGATCAAGTGTTTTCACACCATGGCTGGTTGCATTTTTAATACAGTATGTCCGTTTAAAAATAGTAATTGTAAAGACCCTGCCAAGTCCCTGAGTTCTTGTCTATTTAGTTGCACTCTGTCTAGTTGCGGAAACCCATTTTGTATGTGTGTGTGTGTTTGTGATTGTGTTAAGTGCCGTTTCTTCCATCCCAGACTGAAATTCACCTTGTACAGTGTTGGATCAAATTGATGAACCACAAGGTACTGGGAAAACTAGCTTTAACCAATCACATAAACGATGAGGCCCTTTTTTGACACATTTGGGCACTTTATATTGGAGTCAGTAAAAATCCACCTCATGCATGATCAGGACCAGTTATTGTAGGGATGCATGTTATGTTATTACAACATAAGTTGTTTTTCCTATTATTGGCTCTTATTGAATGTTTAAATGTGCATTATTTTAGATTACATTTGACATCATCTAATGTTACTTTAAATAAACACATTTAGCAAATGTCTAAACAAATATTACTTTTTTCATGCTGTACATTATAATGTTGTAATGCCTTCAGTTGTAGCAGTTGTCACATTTGAAATGGCTGATTTTTAATTTTGTTTGTTTGTTTGTTTTTTTTAGTTTTTTTTGTTTTTCAAATTTGAGAAAAAAATATTTTAGAGTTTTAATATTGTTCATTTATTGGTTATCAATATAAATAATAGTTCCAAAAAAGAAAAAAAAAATATCAAATAAAATTTTAATATTGTTGCATCTCTACATTATTGTTTTTATGACCAATAGTGTCATTTACCTGAGCTCGCGCTCATCCATATTATGAACAGTAGAAATTGAGTCCATACAGTCATCAATCCCAAACACTCACAGTATGAGCCTTGGAGAAGCCCAAAATGATCTTTCAGCTCTCTTCTTTTTGTGACTCTGTTTGCATAACGCTTTTGTAACTGAAGTAGGAAGGCAGTTACTTTATATGTCAGCCACCAGTTAGACCTCCTGCCAGATTTCAGCTGAGTGCCACCATGATGATTGTAGGTAAGTGTGCTCCCTTCAGCAGAGCTCCTTCAGGGGCTGCCTTTGATCAGAACTTCCTGTGAACTCTTCAGCGACCCTGCCTGCTCCCGCTCCAGGAGGATGGACATTGCTAAGGGACATAGTGCCATCAGTCCTCCCCCCCTGCTGCCTCGTCTGCACACCGCCAGACATCAGAAAGCATAAAGATAGGAGGAAATAGCATCCCGCTCTTAGGGCTTTTCAAGATGACTGGTCTCCTCTGCTCTATGTGCTTGGTTAAAAGCCACTTCACTCGCATTTGAAGGTTATTCAAGAAGTTCTCGAAGTTTCTGACTGGAAGTGGGAAGACAGGAGATTCGTTTGAGTGTGTTTTGATGCCACTGTTTCACTTCATACTAGACAGAAGAGTTTCTAGGAAAGCCAACAGCAAGCCTTTCGCTTTTATTTTAGGCAAGTATATTTTGGAAATGGGAAGTAAACAAGTTCTCTTTGCATAACAGACCAGACATTAAATTAAAGAACAATCTAAGAGTTAATGGTACATGCCAACAACAGCAATTATGTTGCTGCCAGGACGCATTGCTGTGAGCAACAAGGTGAGGTGCATTAGCTAGTTTGTGCAATAGATTGTGGCAAATTTTCTTGCTACTTGGTCTCATTACACTTTTTTTCACCAAAATCTACTTTGCAAGAATACTGCATAGTATATGCTAATGAAACTGTCTGATGGACAGAGCATTTAGATTATTGAAGGAATGTTTTGGTAGGATCTCTGTATATAAAAAGTATATAACATGCATATAAAAAAACACTGCTCTGCTTGACTTGGACCTGAAGGCCATCTTCACAATACCAGAGTTCTCTGAAGTATGACAGCCTGTAAATGGAATTTTGGACCCCTGTAGTAAATTTTTCTGTCACACGTTGACCTCTAACTTGGTCAGGAGTGGTTGATAGGAGAGAAGAAGTGTGCAGGTTCTGTGTTAGGACATGTGAGGTACAGTCTACATCTGCGATCTGTCTGTCCTAGATACCAGGCCTGTGCTCACAGGTTAAAACTCAGGACGGGTTTCCCCTCCCTTACGTTGAACACGCTGTACTCCAAAGAACAGTGCTGTCTAAATACTTGTAACGCTGAACAAAATCATGCATGCCTGAAATACCACACACACACTTACTCTTATTATTAAGAGTAATTAATCTTATTATTACTCTTATTATTATTTATTAGGTTTTCTCATCGTATATGTACTAAATACCCAGTTTATACAGGTACACTGGGGTTTGAGTCCACATTGAAAATGAAAATCTGGGATTTAAGTAAAGCTGAAAATAACAAGTCTGATCACTTAAAAATAAAGCCATAATTATGATTGATTGATTGACGATTGATACTTTATTAATCCCAAAGGAAATTCAAGGCATCTAATTAGGACTTTAAAGCATTTATGACATGGCAGATTTGGCCAATTTGTGACATTGATGAAGTGAAAAGGCCATATGCAAATATTAATAATTTACACTATCAAGCTGCAACCTTAAAACATCTTAATAAATGTATTGAGCTCTGTAGCTGTTATTCTGGCAGATGCTGTTGAAATAGTCTATTCTATCATGCCTGTAACACGTTCAACCTTGACCTTGCCACTCTTCTGGTTTGATTAAGAGCTAAGCTTTGACCAGCACACTCAGAGCTCGGTGTTCCCATATGAGAGGCAGAGTTAAATTCTGTAAGCAGTACTCAACTCTCTATCCTCCTACGCTCATTCTTCACTTCCTACTGATGCTGCACAGCTCGGCCAATCACTCTCTTTCAGTCTCTATCGTATTTTCTTAGTTAAATCCCCTTTGCACCAAGAATGATAGCTATAAAGAGCTATAATGTGTGCTGCCGTTATGCCATCTGTAGCTATAAATGCTTGAGCTCTTTAAAGCAGATTGGATTCTGATTGGCTGTCAATGATTTTATAGTTCATCAGCTGAACAAAAAAAACATTCTGAAAGTGATTCCAGCAATATTGTTCCTGTGTCTTTATCAATATAGCTGTGCTATTGTTTTAAATTTAGAAAGATTTTTTACAACTATTGTTTGTTATCGTCTTTGTTATGTCTGAATCAGTCTTTTAAGCGTTTTCACACTAATAGATTTTGCCATCTTGATACCATTGGTTATAGCATTCGATTAGGAATGCCTACTAGTACTCATCTGTACAGCCACCAGACATTAAATGGCGATCACACCTTTTCACTCCATACAGGAACTTCTCTGGAGTCTTTTGAGATTAGGAAGGGCCGGGGGGTCATCCAGCGGACGGGGTAAGACAGAGACAGGTGGTTAGATTCCTCCATTCCGCCTTCAGAGCAGGCACGCACACACGGTGGGTGGCCGGCTTTGCTCGCCTCTGCAGCATACAGGAGCTGGAAGTTTTTTCTCTAAACAGCCATGTGTGGTGCTGCAGGGTGGGAACAACATGATCTTGAGGTAAAAGGAAGCTCAGGCGTCTCTGCAGCCTCTCCTGAGCTTGATCCTTGTCGCTGCAGCTTTCTTGCTTTCTCAGCTGGATCAGGCCCCACCCCTCTGAATATCTCCACACCAGAATCTTGGCCAACTGAAATATACTCTCTCACTCACATACTCTGACATTGATCACACTCACTTCTGTATTGTGGCGACGCTCCAGAGTTTGGATTAGCAGGGATGATAGGCATGACATTCTCACTGACAATGTAAATATTTTGACACGGCCTTCCCGATGCCAGTGGGCACATCGTGGCTGCCACCTGCGAGAGAATGAGGGAGAGGCGTGTCTGACTGACTGCCTACTGCAGCACACTCTCATAACGAATAGACCTTCTAATGAGGTGCCATTTTTAATCGTTAAATATTTATTCTGCATTAATGAGAGAGATTAGCCCTCAATATATTTCAACGTGGGAATCTGCTAACTGAACTCCTGTTTTTTTACCCTTTTCCTCTCTCAGTAATGAAGCGTTTTATCTGCTTCCCTCCAGCCATTTCACCATTGCAATGCTTGTTGTCATTCCTAACAAGATCTGGGCTCTCAAAGTCGTGTGATGTTAATTTAACAAAGAACATCAGTAAGTGTTGATGAGTGGGATTTTTCTGGTCATACTTTTGAGTCTTGAATGTCATACGTCTGTGGCCTCTTCTGGGGAGGAGTTGTTTCCTCAGCTGTTGCAAGGCTTGTGTGGCATTCAGAATTGAATTAAGAATGCCTTTCAAATTCCAGTCCAGTTCTTGATTTTGCATCGAGGATGCAGAGTTGCTTTTTGAATGTAAGTAGGTAAAATTAACTAAAAAGCAAGGTTTGCCAGGACAAGCTTTCAATGTTACCTTGAGTGATGGAGAGATTTGAAAGAATTTTTAAGTCTTAAAGTTTGAAGGTCCTTAGACCACATGCAGATACAAATACAAATTACAAGGAAGCCAATTTTTCAACTGACCTTACAACAGATAAATGACTGATAAATAACCTCCTGTTTTGCTCAATTCTTAATATTTTGGTAAAAATATGATGTTGTGGTACGTGTAATTTGGATACTAGGTTTTCAGAGAGGCTAGTGAATGGAGTTCCATTCCTTCAGTTACTGAAACCAGCAAGTAAGCATGAACAATTAAAAATGCTAATTTTGAATGATCGTCCAAAAGCAAAACATTTATGTGAAAAGGAATGGTAGAAAACAGTTTGATGGATGTTTTTAGAAAGAGGGATAATAGATTTAAATAGTGCTTGTCATTCTTGACATTGTCCTCCCGCATTTTCTTTTGTGCATTAATACAAATACTATGTTAAATGTGCATATTCCTTTTGAAAAAAAACATTTTTCTTTTGTGTTAATGTTAATATTTATGTGAACTGTTTGACTTCTTGGGTACATATCCCCTTGTAATTTCACCTTTTTTCATTATCTACTTTTATGTTTAGTGTTGCAACATAACAGTCTGATACAAAAGCTTGTGCTATCTGTTTTGTTTGCTCGATGATAAACTGCATCTAAAGTAATTTATTCCAAAATCATCAGGTACATCAGCGAGACTTGCAAAGTCATTTTGTTTGACGAATATACACAGAGTACCCACCCTTGAAAAGAGGTGGGCATGGTTAAGTAATCACTTTTGTAAGGTCAATGCTGATTTTATTCACAACACTGGCTGTCACCAAAATACATCCCATGCTATCCTAAGATGGCTGCTCTCACTAAAACTACTGTCCAGATTTGAAGACTTCCAATTTCAGTTTGTCCCAGTTGTGTTAGTCATTTAGTCTCTTTGTCCTCTCCAGTTAAGTCTGGCTTGCTAATTGCTGTCCTGTAATCCCACAATTAACAGTGCCTGTGCTGCAAGCATTATCAGGAGATCAGCAGCGGCCAGCGAGAGTGAACCCTGCTGGAGCTCTTCAGCATGCAGCTCACATCAGTAAATCAGCTTAGTTTGGGTAATTCCTTTTCAGTCACTCATAATACATTCTGTTTTTGCACTATTTTCAGAGAGGCAGAGAGAGAGAGAAGCCAGCGTTCTCAAAAGCCAAACACAAGCAGCGCTTTATCAGCACCGCCGCCCTCATTCTCACGTAGCACTCTGAGAAATGGATGGGTAAAATAAACACTTTAAAGACGTAGTTTAGCCACACTTTACATGCCTAATTGAAGTCTGAATGGGATGAGAAGCAGCAAAGCGCTTTAATCTCCTTCCACACTAAAAGAAATGCATAGATTTGATAGACAAGAGTTCAGCTTTTTTTTTTCTTTTTTTAGTTTTTGATTTCCTTTTGTTTTTGTTTTTTTGTTTTTTTCCTCTCAGCTGAGATTAGAAATGCCAGGAAGAAGACAAATGGTGGGGGGATTTTTTTTTTTCTCCTTTCTCCTTTGGTTTTGTTCCGCCCGTTTCATGCACTGGAGTAAGTCTATTTGGTGTGTTATTCATGGTGAATAATCAGAGGGAGGCAGCGGCCTGTGGAATTTGACTGTCAGCATTGTGGTGTTTGGGTAGCGAGGGCTTGACCCTGGGGTTGCTGGGGCAGAGAGGCTGAGGAGAGGGTCCTCACATGGTCCCCCTTCATTTCTTTGTCCCAAACAATTATGGTTCAGAGAACGATCACTGCTGTTGTCAACCTGCAGCCGTCTCAAATTCAGGGGTTCAAAATTATAGCTCCGATAAAGCCACAATCTCCAGCTGTTTGTAAAACATTTCCTTTGATTAAAAATAAGCTGAGCTTTTTTTTCCCACCGTCCCCCACAGCTTGTAAATTCTATAAATAATTTGCATGTTAATTGCCCCACAGGACTGAATCCATTTAAAGATTTTTTTGTGCTATTGAAGCGTTTTGTTATTGTAGAAGCAGTCTGTATTTTTTCAGTTGAAAATTGGATGTAGCAGGTAAGCTGCAGGCTCATTAAATTTCTCCACACATAGTAGCAGTTTAAAGTGCTCTTTTTTTACTTAGTATTGATTGAAGCAGTCTAGTTTTCTTTCAGGTGTGTGTGTGTGTGTGTGTGTGTGTGTGTGTGTGTGTGTGTGTGTGTGTGTGTGTACAGGCAAGATGCCCATGATGCCTGCACACCTGTGGCTCAAATTCAGTGTGACCTTGGGCCCTAATGATATCCCCCTCCTCCACTTTGCCCAGAGACCTTAATTCTCTGCCCATTGTGTGTGGAAGCCCCCTGCTGGTCACTTTGTACACTGCACCATCAGCCCTGTAGGCTAATTAGGGCTGTTTGCCAAAGCAAGCATCACTATTTGCTCATAGTTGGGGTTAGAGGTTGAAAAAGGCCTTTAACCACAAGTATTAAAATTATGTGTGTAACATGTCCCGCACAATTTGTGCTACAGGAATCACCGAAATAATGTGGTTTGTTGAAGAGAGTTGCACTATTATAAGACTTTTTACTTGGCTGTGACTTACATTTAGGTTGGGACGTTAGGCATATCTAGGGACCAATACATTATAGATACTTGGTGGGCTCTTTTAATATGGATCATTAAACAACCACCAGAACACCCTAGCAACCACAATAAAAGCAACTTACCAATTGTGTAGAACTAGCTTGACAACCACCCACATAAACTTAGCTTAATGGATTTTATTTTGTGAAAATGTCAAAATGTAGTTTGGTATAAAGTGATGTAGATGCATTTACTTTCCAGCTGCTGTTTTGATCGAGTTTGGATCTGATTTCTGTTAGCGGTCAAGATACAAGACAAAGGCAGATTGAGTTGTTCTGCCGTAATTAAGTTAGAGCAGAAAGAAACTGGAGTGATGGAAATCTGAGAGCCCACATGCAAGCTCAGTCAGTATGGATTAGGGGTCAGAGGTCATATTGGTCATGGGTCAGGGAGGCATGGCAGTCTTGCAGGGTAATTTATGCAGCACGAGAGAAACTAGCTCCCTCTTGGTTGGGTTGTACAATGTCTTGCGATGTACATTTAACACGGTGTCCTAACCAGGTGTCATGCCATCATGATTAAAACCATCCATTTCATGTAAATTCCAGTTTATCATAACCAACTTTGAAAAGCCACGTGTGACACATAAAAGTGATTTTGCTACTCTTTCAGTGTGGACAGACAGTTTAGCACAGGAAATTATTTTTTGTGAATGTGTGTGTGTCTTTGTGTATGTGGCATACAGTCTCTTCAAGGTGATAACATCCTTATGCACCTTGTCACCTGCCATGTCTAATCAGTCATTTTTCTTGCTCTCACACATGGTTTCACATGTACTCACTCCTTCATTTTGCCCTCATTCTACCCCATTAACATGGCCGTGTATTAGCAGAAAAAGCTCTGTCACAGGATATTGAGACAAGATGTTCCATTTGCTGCTAATTAAAGAACAATTCTAGTAAATTTCCGGCTTCTCTTCATTTCCATTTCTCTCACACTTTAGAAGTACATATTTAATACCAACAGCATTTTAATTGCTTGAGGTTGGCAAGTCACTGTGTGTATACTACCAGTCAAAAGTTTAGAATAATTAACATTTTAATATTTTTTAAAGAAGTCTCTTTTCTTTTTTCTTTTACCAAGTCTGCATTTATTTCAGTAAAAATACAGAAAAAAATAATACTGTGAAATTGTATTACAATCTAAAATGTTTTCTATTTTTATATATTTTAAAACATATTTTTTTCCTGTGGCGGCAAAGTTTAATTTTCAGCAAAAATATTTTCAACATTGATAATAAATACCCTTATTATTAATAATTAAGCAATGATGATAATTGACCACCAAATATGCAAACTTATTACAAGGGAAAATGCAATTCTCTCAAACATGCATACGCCACTTTAGGGCATCAGTGGATCTTTATTAGTTAGCAGTGACATTTTGCTGCCTTTCTTGCTTTTTGCTTCTCTACTTTCTTGACTGTCTGTTATCCCTTATACTTGTTCTCTCTTTGTGTCTTTTCCTCCCTTAGTCACACTCCCCCATCTCATTTCCTCCTGTGCTCATGTGCACCATTGCTCTGTAAGCATGTTTGTTTACTGACAAGAGCAGTGTAATAAACACAAGATATGCATGGCCATCCTGATCATTTCCTGTTCGAGTTCAGCAATAGTTCATGATTTGCATTCTCTGACTCAAATGTGAAAGCTACTCTCTTGAGATGAGAAATGCTCAGTAGTAATTTCGTCCTGGCTTCAACAGCACATGCCATGTGAAACCATTCTGCTCAATGATTCAGGGCTGCTGTTCCCCCTTCACTCAGCCTGTTGCTTTACCGTACAGATAATATAATGTTGAATTGGACACACTGACCTGGGTATATCTTTATGACCTTGTGAATCGTGTCGTGATGGAAAACTGCTGTTTGTGTGCACTTGTGTTTGCTTGTGTTTATGTTTTGAACTGATGGAGAACTGGTCATTGAGGTTAGAGTGCTCCCAGGCTAATAATAACCTAGGTTTCCGTATCAGGATGTGTTCCTCTGTAGGGTTCATTCTGAGGTTGATAAATTTATTGCAGCTGATCACTTCGCCGCCATTCTCATTTTCTCTTATAATTATTCTTTGCCTTCTTTCAGACTGGTGAATTACCACATTAAGATTCTCTGCATTTATTATTAGCTTTTGAAGGTGGAAGTGAAGGTCTGTTTCTAGTTCCTAGCGTCTTTTCATTCCTTATGAATTTTCTCTCATTTCCTTTATTTTTCTCTTTTAGCTTATCACCCCGCATAGACAAGGTGCCTTTGACCAAAGCACAGGCTATGCTTGTTCATCTGTGGGAAAAACGATCCTTTAAGTGCTAGCCTGATTTATAGTTACAGCATGGCTGGCATTGATCATGTCAGAGACTGATAGCTGGCTGTAAGATGACAAAGCCTCTCTTGGTGGGGAGAGGAAGGAGAAAATGTGCCTGCGATCCAATGATTTCCATTTCCAGCATCTTGAAACTCGATCTAACTGTAACTTGCTCTTTCCTATGGAGGTTAGTTAAGATATTCTCAAGTTTACAAACAGTGCGTTCCAATTAAAGTTTTGAATTACCCATCATCTGCCCTCCCATGCTCTAATTAGGTCTATGTGGGTCCCAAGTTCACCTTTTAAACTGTTCCAGTCACTTATCTATAAGGTCAGTGATCTCTCTATCCCACCTGTAATGTTATCTTACTGGAGTACAACGGCTCCAGGACTATTTTCGGAGTCATGAGAAAAAAGACGACTCCATGGTAATGTAGTGATCCACAACAGCAGTCACACTAATAGCAAAATCACATGGCTGCTTTGAAGTATAAGAGTGAAGCAACATTTGGTCTAGGCTACAACCACTTCGTCAGATCACCTTGCTTCCCCCGTTTTATCAACTCTTTAAAGGTACATGATAATGTTTGGACTGATTGCATCTCTCCTCTCTCTTTCTTTCAGACTCTGACTCATCCTGCCCAATGGTGAATGTGCCATCTATGCTGGGCCTCTACAGGGGGCAATGTTCACCATCCCGCCCCAGTGGTGAACACCCTCAGAGCATCCACTACTGAGTCCAGCGGGGCAAGTGAAGCCTAGGCCTTGAAGCACTTCAGTAAATCCCAAAGAGCCCTTTGCACCGAGAGGCACGTGCTTATTTGAAATCTCGGCACACAGCAACGTAAAAGTCGGCAGCAAAACAGCTGATCCTTTGTCGAGTGGTGGTGGAGGAGTGTCGTCAAGAGTGATCAAGAAACCCAATCCTCTTATTCCAGGCCCAAGACGCCAGCCAAGAGCAAGTGCACTCAGGGAACGCATGGTGGGGGTGAAAGAGCTGACTGACCTCATTGGAGGACTGTGGCTAGAGGCAGCAATCAAAGCGGAGACACACGTCATGGGCTATGGGGGCCATGGTGACCTAGCATAAATGGCTACTCCTGACCCAAAACTTGTGCCGGTGTCTGCTGCTCAACCCTTTTCCTTTTTCCTTCTCTTTTCCTCTCTGTTGTCATCCTCTTGCTGCGAACACTGCGACGGTCAGGCTCTCAGCCTCCCCTCTACCCCCCTCTCTTCCCCGGTCCCACGTTTGCGCTGTGGCCATGGGGCTGTGGAAGTTAGTGCGGGGTGTCAGGCAACTCGAGCTCCACCGCCTTATCCTGGCGCTCATCATTTTTTGCCTGCTCTCCATGGCTTTCCTGGCCTACTATGTCAGCAACAGCCCTAAATTAAAGGAGGCGCCCCCTTTGCCCTTTAGTGACTGTGGTGGGGTTGTTGCTGCTGCACCAGGAGGCCAACGAGCTCCTCTTTTCCTGCCCCCTTTCACAGGCCGGCAGAGGACAGTTAAAGCAGTGGATAACTCTCGAACAGAGCCTGTGGTGCTGGTCTTTGTGGAAAGCATCTACTCTCAGCTTGGACAAGAGATCGTGGCTATCCTTGAATCCAGTCGCTTTCGTTACCACACTGAGATTGCACCCAGCAAGGGGGACATGCCTACGTTGATGGAGCGTGACATCGGCCGCTATGCCCTGGTCATTTATGAGAACATTCTCAAGTACGTCAACTTGGATGCTTGGAACCGTGACCTGCTGGATAAATATTGTGCTGAATTTGGTGTAGGCATTATCGGCTTCTTCAAAGCCAATGAGAACTCACTGCTTAGTGCCCAGCTGAAGGGCTTCCCACTGTTCCTGCACTCTAACCTGGGCCTACGGGACTACCACATCAACCCTGCCGCCCCATTACTGTACATAACCAAACCCAACGAGGTGGAGCAGGGCCCGCTCCCTGGCGATGACTGGACGGTATTTCAGTCTAACCATAGCACCTATGAGCCTGTGCTCCTGGCTGTCACAAAATCCTCAGAAGCACTGGCAAATTTGGGCCCCCACCGAGCCCTTCATGCCACTGTAGTTCAGGACCTTGGCCTTCACGACGGCATTCAAAGGGTGCTATTTGGCAACAATCTGTCGTTTTGGCTGCACAAGTTAATTTTTGTGGATGCCATAGCGTATCTGACAGGGAAAAGACTCTGCCTGTCCTTGGAGAGGCATCTGCTAGTTGATGTGGATGATATATTTGTGGGAAAGGAGGGTACACGTATGAAGGTGACAGATGTGAAGGTGAGTGTGTTTTCTAACTTAGCTCATGCAAAAATGTATACTCTGTCTTCATTTACTCACCCTCATGGCGTTCCAAACCTGTATGACTTGCTTCCGTGGTTTAGAACCCTGTGAGGATGAGTGTATGATTTTCATTTTCGTTTTTGGCTGATCTAACCCTTAAAAGTTCTTAGGCTGCTCAAGTGTTGTTTACCTATGAACATTCACATTGATCTCTCATGCTCTTCATCTCAGCCAGTGTGTAACAAGCAAAGCTCATGTTCTTGAAATGGGTAACATAATGTATTGGCTGAGAGATAGCATGGTGCACTAATGATGCTTTGAGCACTGTAGTGTCATGGAGATTCGAGGCTAAAACAGCTAGTACTCAAAATAATGTGTTATAGCGAGGGATAATTTCTCTCTTTGGACAATGTGCCTATTAACCCATTTATTCGCATTGTATGAATCCCTCCCAGTGCTCATCATCAGATTGAGTAGAAGCTTTCGGCCTCCTAAAGTATGAAAACCGCAATGCTTTCAGGAGCCGTAAATATGGAGTGTACACTTGCAAAGATAGATACCACCCAGAGGTTGTCCTCTTTGAAGCCAGACAAAGTAAATTAACAGCTCTAATAAGAAATAATAGGGCAATTAATGTCACATTTGCATTGACAACATGAAGATGTTTCTTCAGCAGAAGAATCTGCCTCGTCTGTCTGCTTACTGAATCGGTCAAGCAGTTAATTAGCCCGCCATCAATTATATTTGACAAAGTTAGCAATTGGCAATGTTAAATGTACTTTGCTAAAATGGTGACTGGATAGACGTGACATTAGAAGAGATGTCAGATATTTCTCTTATGTTAGAGGAATAGCTTACGCAATAATACGTATTAAGTCATTTATGTGTTATCACTCTGCCTCTATCATTTCAAACTCATTTGACTGACTTTGTGTAACACAAAAGAGGAACAATAACATGGCCACTTTGTTCAAATATAATAATAATTGTAATGTCAAAAAATGAGTAGGCCGACAGAAGTTACATTTTAGTTGAACTATTACTTTTCTAATAAGTTGTATAACATGGGTGGGAATCATGGTCATACCTTGGAAATATTAAAACCTACCTTAGTAAAATGTTTTCACTCATTAAGCTCGTCCTCAGGGTTCAGGAAAGGCATCTTTAATATAACTGAATAATATCTCACCTCTTTGGTGGTTCTTGGCTTTTTTTGTATAAACTAATATTGTCGTGGGTGCCCTCAGTGCCTTTACTCAATTTAATTTTCAGCAAATGTGCATGAAAATGTATATTTAATATTTTTATGTTATACTTTTGTTTAAAATGTATTGTCTTGTGTAACACTTGAGGGTATCCATCCTATCCCGTACTTTGGTATGAAATCCACTGTATACAAGTTAAGCTCTCTCAATAGCATCTGAGCCAGTGTTGTATGTTTGCATCATAGTCTTCCATTGTAAAGTGCATTTTTATCAAAACATTTTGTTTTTGCAGACTGAGGGATGAGTCAGTTATTTTCTGTGGTAATCAACAACATGCCACAGATGCTGTTGATAGAGCATAACTTGTATTTAGCCCTGAACATCCCTTAAAACCCAGCCTGTTTCACAACTGGTGCTATTTATTATTTACTGGTGAAAGAATGTTTGAAAATATATGCAGCAACTCATTTCCATGTTTTCATTTTACAGTCGGTCTTAGTCATGATGGTTACTGGGGACAATAGCTCGGAGCAAGGACACAGTTTTTAGTTCACCCATGTTCTTCTTCTTTTTATTCCACAGATAGCATAAGTGTTTTGCAGAAATGTGTGTAAAACAGATTATCCACCCACAGAGCTGTGTTTGTTGTTGTTTTTTTGCCAGCATTGTATGGTGATGTATGCCATGCCGCCTGGCCTAAAGCTGATCAAGTGGGCTGTAATCACCTCAGCCAGTGGTGCTGCATAGAAAACTCAAACTGTGTCTAATGGTGGACTAATCGCATCTATTCTTACTCCATATGCTTTTTCAGAACTGAAGCTTATTTATTGCCACCTACTCAATACACATGCATATATGATGTCCATTTGTACACACAGTTCAATGCTATGTATGTAAATGTATATATTGTGGGACAACTAGATGATTTCAGCATTTGTAGCTTGCAAATAGCGCAGGTCATTGGGATACTGGCAGATTATCATGTACAAGGAGAGCCAGTCTTCATTGAAACAGCACACAAAAAAAAAAAAAAATCACCATTGTGTCATTTTTCATTTTGGGGTCTTAAAGTGGGGAGCTTTCCACATGTATCGGTAGATGGAGTTCTGAAGAAAAAAAAACTTTGGGCATCCTTAATAAAATTCTGTTAGAAGTAAATTATGGAGTGCCACTTAAAAATAACAAGATATAATTATAAATTTGTTAAATAATCAAATGCATTTAATTTTTAACTAAATTTCAAATGTAAATTAAACATTTTACAAATAAATAGACATAAAAATAGTATAGTTCTGGTTTAAAAATGTACTTTTAATTGGTTTAGGCAATGATTGCTGCTATATAATAAGAGTAATGTGTAGTTGTATTGTGTACTTGAGAATTTTGTCTTTATTTTTACAGTTGTGAATTTGAGCTTCTCGACAATCCAGCTGTACTTAGAGATTTCATGTGACTATTGAGTGTCAGCTGTACGGGGAGAGTAGATGATCTGTAAGGGAATGAATGTTTTGCCCATGTCCGCTGTCAAAATGTGATGCCTTTCCCAGATTCAACATTGGACTGTTTTGTTGTGCATCTGGCTGAATCTCGTCTCAGCAACCATCTTGAGACCTAGTCTGTTAGGTCAAGAGATAATCAGACGGGCTATGGGAAGAAAATAGGATTCAGGTATGAAAATGTTTCAGTAGTGTTGCTGCAGTGCTGAGCCAAGTCTGTTGTGACCGCTAAGGTCAGTGGTGACAAAAGCTGTGTTCTGTCCTCTTGCCATTTTGGCTGTTTCTCTTACTCTTTCATAACTCATTGAACAATGTTATTGATTGTGAAAGGACAACCAAATTTACTTATTTTTTTAAATGGGTAGTATCTTTTTTTTCTTCTTTTATCAACCTGTCAAAGGTGATTCACACTACTGAATCGGTCCACGCTGGACATCGCTCTGCAATCTTGGATGGCTCGGAGATTGCCATAAAAACAGGATTATGCCGACATGCTGAGCAAACACACTCAAAGCAGAACAAATATTGGATACACTCATACTCAGGGACACCGGCGGCTCTTAAATCAGCGAAAGATGCCATCTCTTCACTGCGAAGCAGCAGCCTTCTCTCCCCAGCAGCGCGGCTTGATTTGTGATACTGTCGCAACTATCGGCCCGGCTTTGTGTTCGATTTGTGTGGGAAGCGATACTATCTCTCCCCGCCGTCTGATTTGTGCTGGAACTGCGCTGTAATTCGCTTATACCCCCGTATCACTCTCAGGGCTTGATGGCAGGATCATTTTGTATTTCAAGCCTCACAGCGTCGTCATTAGCTAGATGTGCGCAGTGATGCTAAGTTATGAAATGTGTTCATTTCGCAAGGATGAGTTTAGATTGATGTTAAGGCTGCGGCTTAACTCGCACGTCTGACCTGCTCGTGGGTAGAGGAGATTTGAATGCAAATGTATATTTCTCATCCCACTCAGTCTGTCGATCTGCCCGACGGCCTAAAAGTTCTTCTTTCCTTCACAGGACTGAATTGGCACCACAATGCCATCTATTGGTGACTTTAGCTCATTCATTTGTTAATGTGAATGCCTAAGGTACCTGGAGAGATTCGTTTAACACTACTGTTGTTGTTTTTGCCTTCAAGCATAGCTCAGAGTTAAGTCAAATGTTGTTGTGTTTGTTCTTGGCATCTTGCTAATCTTTTTCCACAGATTTTAGGCAGGGCTTTGATAGTGTGTTATTAAAGTGATAATTCTTCTTCTATTTCAAGGCTTTGCTCAACACACAGAATAAACTGCGGACGCTAGTTCCCAACTTTACCTTCAATCTTGGATTCTCCGGGAAGTTTTACTATGCAGGTACTTTTTTCCATTTTCTTGTTGTCTTTTAAGAGACACTGCAGGAGAAATCAGACTTTTTTCTTGTTTAAATCTGATTTTGTTAAACCAACGAAGAAAGTTATTTATGGCCAGATCTATTTGGTGCTCAAGAAACATTTATTATTATTATTATCAATGTTAAGAATAGTTGACCTGCTTAATATTCTTGAGGAAAATGTTATCCATTTTTGTTCAGGATTCTTTGATGGATACAAAGTTCAAAAGAACAGCATTTATTTTAAATATATGTAAAATGATTGTTACTTTATAAATGTCTTAACTGTCGCATTTTCCCCAACTTAATGCATTATTAGAGCATTAATTTCCTTTCAAAAAAAAAAGAAGAAATTTTGCTTACCCCACACTTCTAAATGGTAGTGTAGATGCATAGGGTGAATTTGAGTGAAATTTGGATGTTTCACTCGTTTTTGCATAACGGAAATATCCAATATTAATACACTAACCACAGAAAAACATGAAAATGAGACTGAATAACAAAAATGTGATTTCAATCAGATTTTGAACTTTTTTTCCTCTTCAGGCTATTAAAAACTACTAAACAAACATATTTTTTGAAAGGTCTTTTTGGCCCAAATGTGTTTACTATTAAACTTCAGCAGAACGTATATGTATTTTTGCAGGTACAGAGGAGGAGGATGAAGGCGACGACATGCTGTTGCAGCACCGGCATGAGTTTTGGTGGTTTCCACACATGTGGAGTCACATGCAGCCGCACCTTTTCCACAATGTCAGCGTGCTGGCGGAGCAGATGAGACTCAACATGCAGTTTGCACAGGTTTGTTGGTAAAATTATACATCTTAAAGCCAAACTGTTTAATTTCTGTGCCACTAATTGCTCCAAACAGAATTGCAAACATAATATTACCAAATCCTCCACACTTCTACCATTGTTTGGACATACACCTGATCCCACTCCCCCATTGCCACTCCATTAGTTGGATGTCTTTACACTCTTCAGCCAACCTACAGTACAAAAGACTTACATATTCTTTTCTTTAAGTATTAAACTTGGATAAGCAAATGCATTTTAACACAAAAATTTTAACGCACAAAAATAGTTTCTTCGATCTTTTCCATATTAGTTTTTTCCCTCCATTTGTTGTGTTGCGACAGGGGAGCTCGCTTTGTTTCTTCATTATTGCGTTACTATTTACAGCCATTATTGCTGTTGTCACAGAGATGTGAGTATCGATTCTCTGCCCGCCAACTTTCTCATGTTGGTATTTCATTACTGATTTGAATTAGCACTTTTTCATTGGATCGGCAGGATTCTCTTTGACCTTGACTCAGAGTGCATCTGCCGAGGAGATTGTGAATTTGGCCTGTTGAAACGAGCCCACCCTGGTGTAATAATGGTCATTGGAGTGGGATATGGGCCGCCGGCAGACAGACCGCGAGAGGGAGTGCACCGTGAATACTAATCAGCCCTTTCCTCCTCTCTCTCTAATCCTTCTGTCACATCCTGTCTTTAGAGCAGACACTGACATATGCCTTCTCCTGCACTCTGCTCAATGGAGAAGACACAGCTCCTTCATCAAGGTTTAATGAGCCTGCAAAGGGCCGTCCTTAGTTCGGGGCTCACAGTTTGTGCTCTCACAGAGACACACACACACACCAGTGAGAAGTAACACACACGTGGAGCTCTTAAAGTGGCACCTTGGACTGAAAGTAAAGCCCTTTGCTCATTTTAAGGATGTGTTTGTCTACCACCCTCATGTGGCATTAGAAATAACTACGCCTCTTGACACATTGAGTTAGATTTTTCTTCTGCAGAGAAGCATAATCAAAAGCTTCTCGCTCGCACACACTCTGATGACATGTCTTGTTAACGACATCTCTAATGCATCTCTTATCGACTTTTCTCCTTTGTTCTACTCTCGTTCGCCCCATAAGTCTTGGCAGTGCAATTGCGAGTGAATTTCAAGTGGAGAGTAGCTTTGTGATTGATCTTCATGAGCATTTGTTTGTCTCTTTTCATTACAGGAGCATGGTATTCCCACAGACATGGGGTACGCTGTGGCCCCCCACCATTCAGGGGTGTATCCTGTACACAGCCAGCTTTACGAGGCCTGGAAGAGTGTATGGGGGATCACAGTGACCAGCACAGAAGAGTATCCACACCTGAGACCGGCACGCTATCGTAGGGGCTTTATACATTGTGGCATAAAGGTAAAACATTACCACTTCACTGTAAAGCTTGATGATCTTATACAAGAAACATGAGGAGAGAAACGGGGAAAATTATCTTTTATGTACAGTTTATTCAGTATTCATTCACAACGTAGTTTGTTGACATCTTGTTTTTTTTTTCACATTAAATTCCTTTAAAAAAAAAGGGCAGTCAAGAGATTAAAATTTGAATTCATTTAATGTTTTAATTGTTACTGCATTACTGCAGTTCCTTTTTTAAAAAAAAGTTTAAATGTGAAAGGGCAAGTTTTTTTGGTTTAAAATGGCATCTATTATATTTGCATTAATTTGATTATTATTGGAATTTTAAAATAACTATTTTCTATTTTAATAAAAATAATAAAATTTTCCTGTAATGACAAAGCTCATTTTGAGCAGCCTTAACTCCAGTGTCCCACGATCCTTAAGAAATCATGCTAATATGCTGATTTGGTGATCAAGTAACATTTCTTATTATCAGTGTTGAAAACAGTTGTGCTGCTTAATATTTTTGTGGAAACGTTCCTTTTTTTTAGGATTCTAAAATATAAGGTTTACAAGAACAGCATTTATTTGAAATAGAAATCTTTTGTAATGTTAAAAATAGTCTTTACTGTCACTTTACTTTTGATCAATTTAAAGCGTCCTTGCAGAGTTAAAATAATTTGTTTTAAAAATAAAGACGTCTTGCTGATCCCAAACTTTTGAGCAGTAAAGTGTCTGTGATTTAGTTTTTTTCTCATTGCATTTAGTGTGAAAGGGGTTTTATTAATAAAACACAAGCAGAACGATTTTCTCTGTAAATCTTGCATTATTCAATTCAACAGTGCAACAGTGTAACCAATAATGATTTAACAAACAATATATAAATTAATTTTGCTTGTGTTTTATGAATTAGACCGTGTTTTCAAATCCAATAAAAATAATGCAAAATAATGTTATTGTAGCTTGAGCTCAAATTGAGACAAATGGCTGTTTCATTGCTTCTAATACATTGCTCTTGGAGTTCGTCTGTGCAATGGCTGAAGCAGAGTTGAATGCTGTCTGTACAGGTCTCTCACTTTCGTCTGTCTGCAGGTGTTGCCCAGGCAGACATGTGGCCTTTTTACTCACACCATCTTCTATAATGAGTACCCTGGAGGCTCTCGTGAGCTGGACAAGAGCATACGTGGAGGAGAACTCTTCCTCACCGTCCTCCTAAACCCTGTGAGTTGCATTTGTGCAGTTTTCCCCTCTGTGTTTGTGCTTGTGTGTGTCTAGTGAATGGGAGTGAGTATATTTTTGTTTGTGTGTGTTTGTTTATCTTTCCCAAAGCCTTAAGCCTCTGTCACCTAGTCCTGCCCTTGCACTCTATGCTTTTGTTTGTGTTCGGCCCTATCGCCTGAATTGTTTGCTAGTGTGGCAGCTGGAAATATAACCTAGATTATGATCTTCAAAATGAAAATAGTAGATGTTTCCAAAGCTTTACTTAAAAAGAAACAAAATGAAGTTTTAAGTAAATAACACTGTCCCCACCCTCAGATCAGCATCTTCATGACTCACCTGTCTAACTACGGAAACGATCGGCTCGGCCTGTACACCTTTGAGTCTCTGGTGAAGTTTGTGCAGTGCTGGACCAACCTACGGCTACAGACGCTACCTCCAGTGGAACTAGCTGAGAAATACTTCCAGATCTTTCCAGAAGAGATGGACCCCCTATGGCAGGTACAATAAATACAAAAATCTTTGTGATTATAATCACAGCTATAATTATAATAGTTGTAGTAATAAATATTTAAATATTTATTTATTAAATTATTTATTTCATAATATAAATATAATATATTTAGTATTATTTAATAAATGTAATATTATTTAATAATAGTAATACATATTTATTTATTTTTTTAAAATAAATAAATACATAATAATATAATACTGTATATAATAATAAGTTTCAGGAGATGTTTGTGCACTAATATGTATTATAATTTAGATCTAATAATTACAATGATTCGCTAGAAATTTATTTTTAAAATGATAGTGTTATCAGTTATATTATAACTAAAACTGTAATGAATGAATAGATGGAAAACCTTTGTAAATTGTTTTATCAAATAAAATGTGAAATGCAAAAATGTGGGAATATTTTTTTTCTTCCATATTTCATCCATTCAGAATCCCTGTCATGACAAGAGGCATAAAGACATCTGGTCCAAAGAAAAGACCTGTGATAGGCTGCCCAAGTTTCTGGTTGTTGGCCCACAGAAAACAGGTCAGTCCCGGTATTCAAACCTTAGAGATTGTGTTTAAAGGTAGGGTAAGTGATTTCTGGTAGCCAATGTTGAAATTTGAAATCACCAAAACAAACACGCTAAACCCCCAAAAGGATCCCACTGGATCCCGACAGTAAACGGCTGCCGCGTTCTATTTATGACGTATTGACAAATGATTTTCAACGGTCACTTTGTCACGTCCGGTGTAGACACGGTGTAAGCCTTCTTTTGTTCTGCAGATGTTTTCCTCTTTTGTTTTTTTATCTGCCATCTCTATCTTTCTGTCGCTCGGCTAATGTCTATCCTGTGCACTGAGCACACTCTCCCCCTCATCATGAGTAGACACGCCCCTTACTGCTGATTGGCTACAAGTTTGTTTTGGTACCCGGCCCGATTCAGTTTTCTAAAGCGTTTTTGAAAAAATACATACCCCACCTTTAATATTATTTATTTCTGACCACAGGTACCTCCGCTTTGCACTCCTTCCTGACCCTTCACCCTGCCATCACCAGCAACTTCCCCAGCCCAGTCACCTTTGAGGAGATCCAGTTCTTTAACGGGCCGAATTACCACAATGGCATTGACTGGTAATATACACAGCACATCTTTTTCACTCCCAGCCAGTGTAGCAGAGACAAATCATTAGTCATAATAAGTTTATCACCCCTCCACTTTATTATATATGTAATACAGTCTTGGTTTCAAATTTAAATTTTAATAGATCCATTACTTAGGTACAGGATAAGCCCTCTGCTTAAAAATGAACTTTAATAGTGAGATGACATTAAAGTGTCCTGTAATGGAAGACTAAAAATAATTTATTCTAGCCCCTTGTAGTGTATTTGTTGTTATTACACTTCTTAATCTCTTCCAGGTACATGGACTTCTTTCCCTTCCCCTCGAACGTCAGCACAGACTTCATGTTTGAGAAAAGTGCCAACTACTTTGATACAGAGGTGGTTCCAAAGAGGGCTGCTGCCTTACTGCCCAGAGCCAAGATCATAGCATTGCTTATCAACCCAGTCGACAGAGCCTACTCTTGGTATCAGGTACTCTACAACAGCTTTCTCTCATACTTCCTCTCTCTTTCTCTCATATTGTGTGGCCTTTTTTCTGTAATAGATGTACTAGTTCAGCTGTAGTAATCATTTAAAGGTCCTGGTAGCAGTTATTTTTAATGGAGTGGCACTCCGAAAATATCCCCATTACCTGACACGCATCACTGAATTACATACTGAAAAACTGCACGTCTTTGTGGCAGCCGTAGTCATTTGAGGCACTGTCAATCATTTTGTTCATTAATAGTGCAGCCCATGTATTGGCAGCAGGAAGTTCTTGTCAGATAGCATTTATCTTAACCATGAACCCTTCTCTTACACCACAGAAATTTTGATATGAGTTGTGTGGTTTTTATGTCTTGTCAGCATCAGCGAGCACACCAGGACCCTGCTGCCATTAACCATACCTTCCATGAGGTTGTAACAGCAGGTCCGTCTGCATCTAAACAGCTGTTGACCCTTCAGAGCCGCAGCCTTAAGCCTGGGGCTTACGCCACACATCTAGAGCGCTGGCTTGTGCACTACCAGGCCAGACAGGTACTGCAGTTATCTGTGTCTGATTGCTATAAATATTTTTATTTAAATTTTCATTTATTTAAAAATTTATTTAGTCATTTTGTGTGCTTTTTCACATTTGTTTTCTGAACTGTCTTCTCTCTTCTCCACTGGAGCTCCATATTGTAGACGGCGTCCTGCTTCGATCGAACCCGGCCCTGGTGATGGACGGCATCCAGCGGTTCCTGGGGGTCACACCCATCTTCAACTACACCCAGGCTCTTGTGTGAGTCCCACCCTTCACCTCACTCAGTTAATGAACACTTGTATATACCTGTGAATAAACCTGAACATTTGTCTTATATGTGCGTTGTGTGTGTATTGCAGCTTTGATGAGGGTAAAGGATTCTGGTGTCAGAGGTCGGAAGGTGGGCGTCCTAAGTGTCTGGGGAAGAGTAAAGGCAGAAAATATCCAGAAATGGCCCCTGAGGTAGATGATAGTCTCATCTCTTCTCTCCTGCCTCATAAAACTTTCTCTCTCGTTCTGAACGATGCCAGTGGCAAGGACAAGCTGTTTTAGACGTGTGACTCACCGGCAGTGAGAAGTGATGGGCTCAACCTCACACAGATCAGATAGTCATGTCATATCACTGAGAATGTTTCAAGTAGTGGAATGCAATAAGCATGTTTGTTTTGTGGCAAACAGAATGAAAAACACACAGGGCCAGCCTTGACGTTTACAGTTTAACAGTTTGTAACAGTTTTCTGAAAACAGTTTCACATTATTTCTATGAAACAAACAGAATATGGCATAGTGAAAAATATAAATATACAGGTCCGTTACAATTATCAGCTGATTCCACTACCTAAAACTTTGATCATTTGATTATTATTAATTGTATTAACAATAGTACAACAATTTGTATTTTTTATCATTATTAATATTAATAATAATGATGATGATGATAATAGTGATATTATCGTTATCATAATTTCTAATTTTATGTTTTTAAATTTGTAAATTCAAATGACAAAATTAGTAATTTTATCAATTTTAATATTTTGAAATAATAATTATATATAAGAATTAATAGAACTAATCATGGTAACACTTTATTTTAAGGTGTTCTTGTTACGCATGTTACATGTACTTACTATTATAATAACAATACATTATACATAATTGCATGCAAGTAACCCTAAACCAAACCCTAACCATATAGTATGTACATGTAGTTAATTAATATTACTCCGTACTTAAATGTATAATTACACTTTAACAAGGACCCCTTAAAATAGTGTAACCCTAATGATTTATAATTGTAAAATGTATTATTATTATTATTATCATCATCATGATCATCCAATAATCTGTCATTTTTAAATAAACATGGAATAATAGTTACTATATAATTAATAATATAATTAGTTTTTATAGAAAATTCTAATAATTTAGTAGTATTAAACCGCTAATAATAATAGAATTAATCCAATAATTTATAATCGCATTATTAATATTTAGTTAGTAGTAAGAATTTCAGTTATAATCATTTAATTTTTAATGTTGTTTTTTTATTGATAGATTAATAGAATTAATAATAATAATGTATATTGTGTGAAACAAAAACTAAATGGGTAAATAGGTGCTCGTTTAAGCGAAGGCACTCTCAGATGTTGTATACTTGAACATAGTCATGGCGGTAGGCTGTTGTTAGTTACAGCACACAGCAGTTTAAACAGCTTTGTTTGTGTCTTTTCCAGACACGTGCCTTCCTGACGGAGTACTACAGGGAGCATAACCTGGAACTATTACGCCTGCTGAATCGGCTGGGTCTGGCGTTACCCACCTGGCTCAGAGAAGAGCTCCAGAGCACCAGCTGGAGCTGAGACGACGTCACTTGCACCTCCAGTATCAGAACGCCTAAAAACAGTGTCCGCTCACTACAGAGGTACCAAAACCACTCGGTTCAAAACTATAGTAGCAGATGAAATGACTGACGGCTTTGAGTGGACTGCAAACTTCAGCCTCTCTCTGCTGCCAAGGTGCTCACTGTCTGAGATGTTGAAGACAAGGGAATGCTGGGAAATGTAGTCCCTCCTCTTATCTATGACAGACCTGCCTGTCAGGACCAGAACGCACTACCAGTGTGGACAAGCATGAATTTATTGGTGACTTAAGTGTGTTAATACACACTAGTACTCGTACAAAAACACACACAGTCTAGCCTTGATCATCTCGCCTGAGGAATGATTGTAAAACATTGTACATTTAAAAGCGTTGTATATTTTGGGTCCGGGTGGGTGGGATTGTGACAGTTGAACCTGACAGCTTTTGTGTACAGCCAGAGCTCTGTTTGAATAGGACGCCTAGAGGTCGTCAGATCCGCAGCCCTTGTCTTCTCCACACGCACAAACGCGCAATGCTGGATAAGAAAGTATATGCAATCGAGGGAGTGTCTGTTCAATGTCTCGTCTCCCACTAGAGTCCAGCTTTTATTTCAAGTGTCTTATCAGATGTATCCCGTATTTATCCTATACATGCACTTTCCTCTACACTACGCACACTGAAGTGTGGAAGTTACTGGCAGATGTGTTGTATGTCAGGAGCTGTGAAAGCGGGAGAGGAGAAGGGCTGTGCTGTGATTTGTGGTCTGTCCTACACAAGGAGGAGCTGCTGTCTTGCCTTTTTTTTGTTTGTTTGTTTTTTGTAAAAAAAATGTATTTTAAAAACTCCCAACGCTGTATCATCTCTAATAAACACTTAGAGAGGTTGGATATGTTTGTGTGAATCATTTGGTCTGGAATTGAGTCTTTTGAGAAAAGAGCAGAAGGTATTATGGGCTTAAAATGTAGTGTTAGAAATCTTTTTGGCACCTCATTCGATTCAATTCAGGGAGTCGCTGCCTGCTTCCTGATTATTTTCATGCCGTTTCAGCTCAAGGAAAATTTTAAACCAGTTTTTGATTGCAGATTTCGTTAGACATACACTATTTTTGAAAGAAGCTATTTTATGCTCACAAATGTGGTCAAATACAGTAAAACAATATTCTGAAATACTGCCATTTAAAAAAATTTATTATATTCTCAAACTTGTCTGAGAAATATAGTAGTCAGCATTTGAAGTGGATCACAAAAGTAATCAAAGTTGTCCTAAGACAAGAACGGGTATTGTTTTGGTGTTAGGACAACTTTGAAAGGTTTTGATCTACTTCCAATGTTGACTACTGTAGATGCCTGTGAGTGTTGCCACCAAATTAACTTACAAAGGGAGCACAGCTCTATCTAGGGAAGCACTTTTTAATATTTTTATATTTGCTGCTTAAAAGCACAAGAAAAGTGTGTCTAACAGTCATATTGTGTCTAACAGTGAATACATTTAAAGTAGCTCAGTCTTCATTTCAGCGACTTCAAGCAAACCACATTTCTCTAACCACAATCACACTACTGCTTAATGAGCTTCCTGTGGAAGAGTTGCTTAGAGAAAATGTGTCTGTAAAAAGAGACATAAATGTGAATGAGAAGATGCTATCCCTTTCCCTTTGCATTTCAAAAATGCACTGTTCGTAATAATTTCTTCAAATACGCCAACACCCTGCATGAGAGCCTGATATGCACCAGTCGTTAGTTGTGTAATATACAATGAGTAAATAACCACATTCAGTTTCCTTTTTAAATGCAGCGAGTTGTTATATGACTGGCCTTTTTGATATCTCCTTAAGTAATATTCTAGTTGTCATGCCTTTTCTCTCCACATAGTGGAGCTATAGAATGAGTGATTTTGATGGTGGCCAAATGCTCTCCTCACCTCACATAATGCATGCATACACACACTGTACACCTGGAACATTTCCACTCATCCATTTATTAATAACACATGAGCTTTAATGCTTAATGGGCTGCTCAGTGGGTGTCTGGCCACAAATGGGTTTACACCACTATTGAGTGTGTTTGTGCATTATTCATGTATATTTAGTTGTAGTAGAGGTAAAGAGTCACTGCTGTGCTAAATGACTTACTAAACAGGCTTTGTCACTTTTTTAAAACGATGTTAACGATCCCTTTTTAATTATCCTATTGAGAAAGTTCAGTGTAGTGTGTTGTCACGTTGTGCTTTCATTAGTTTAAAGCGATAATAATTTAAATTCTGTAATCATTTACTCGTTTTGTTCCTACCTGTATGATTTGCTTTCTTCTGTGGATCACAAAAGATTTGTTTAACAGTTTTTGTCAGAAACAGAATCCCTATAAGAAGCAAAACCAGTTGCACTAAAGCCTTGATGACAATTAATTGCTTACTCCGCTTTGAGCCAAGGCTATTCATTTTAAGCTTTTTTTTTCCCTCTGGCAGCTTCCTCCATTTTCTCTCCCTGCTCTGAAATGGTTGTGAAATTTCCCACTTGGGCGAGACTGTCATCTGTTTTGGCTTAATGTAAGAAATTGACTCATTTTGTGGCATTGATTTCCTCTCTGCTACATAAAGGAGATCGCTGGCAGAGCAAACCTGAGAACGGTCGATAGCCCTTCAGAGAGCTGGATATGTGTGCCGCACCTCCCCGCTCTTTGAAGAGAGAGAGCGTGCTCGTGTGTCGTTGCTTGTTTCCCCCATTTTAATTCTCAAAACCTTTGTCTGTATAACTTCAGTAATACATAGTAATATACTATGGTGGCCTTTTACTTTCATCTATAGGTGTTCCTGGTGTAGCTGTTGTGTTTGCAAATGTCACTTGATTTATGTTATCTGTCAGTGGCCGTCTGGCTTCAGTAGAATTCAGAGGCCACAAGTTCAATGCCACTATCTTCTCCTTTCATTTACTGAACTGGTAGGGTTCACAACATGACACTTTTATGGAGTCAATTTAATGTCACATATATATGTAAAAGAATAAAGTTTTGCAAAAGAAAAATAAAGGATTGCAAAAGAAAAATGAAGTATTGAGCAAAAGAAAATTTTACAAACAAAAATAAAGAATTGCAAAAATGAAGATAATCACTGATGGGGTACATTAGCTTGTTGCTAGGGTGACCAGACGTCTCGGTGTCCTGTCAATTTAAAAAACAAAATGCAATAATTTCCCCGTTTTAGCTGTTTTTCCATTTGAAGAGACACAATATAAATATTTTGCATACTTTGTTGTGTAAGAATATCATAATCAATAAAAGTAAACAACATAATCCATCAACAGTATAAACGCGTGCATATTGATATAAATGACTAGCAGATGCTAACTTTTTCCAACACGTTCATATGTGCGCGTAAATGATCTCTAACTTCTTAAACTTTGGCAAACAACGTTAATAGTAATTACATTTAGTTTACAAAACACACATTTTAATGTTAGTGAAATAAAAGAAAACCATCAGCTTTACATACCTGGAATCCACCCTCAGGCCTCTGCTCTGCCATGCTGACTTTCGAACCTGTTGCTATCTGCGTCTCATGACGTGGCTTCGTGGGGGGTGTGCCCAGACCCGCTGAACACGCCCCCAGTTTCTTGACTCCACCCCCCACGTCAAAACAGTACCGAGTGAAAAAGTAGTGAAGTGAAGCACAAAGGGAAAACAGTATCACGAGCTCACGCTTGACTGAAATGCAAAATAAACTGAGCGTTGCAAATGAATTAGTAGGTGTGAGCATGGAAAATATGTGTTGCTGAGATAAAATAGAATCAAAGTTCAGAAGCTTCTTTTACAACTGTTTGATTTTTGCAATTAATTATTTCTTAATTTTTGCAATTCTTTATTTCTGTTTGCAAAACTTAATTTTTTCTCTCAATACTTTTTTATTTTGCAAAACTTTATTCTTTTTCATTTATATGTGGCATTAAATTGACTCCATACACTTTTACTCCAAATATGAGCCCAGTCCAAGTATCTTTATTTTATGGATGGAATGGACACACTTTTTTTTTCTTTTCTTTTTTTTAAGGGGGGTTAAATCATGAGAAATCAAAATTTACTAGATCTTCTGGGGTGAAGAATGGTCTTATGACAGAGACATAAAGTAATGGTAATTAAAACTGTTTAACAGTTACCAACTTTTGTGTTCAGCAGAAGAACGAGTGTCATACAGGTTTGGACCAACATAAGGATGAGGAAATGAGGATAGAATTTTTAGTTTAGCTTGAGCTGTCAATTTAATTGATGTGCATCTAATAAGGCTTTGACTGCGTTCTCTTTGGGTTCAGTAAGTCAGTGCTTGTCCTTTCCACGCACACTTCCACAGTAAGCATCACTTAGCCTGTATACAGGAAAGTCAGCCTCCACAGCCTCTGTTCTAGGAACTCATTATCAGGTAAACACCTTTCTGTGATTCTGAGGTAATTAAAGGATCAATAAAACAACATGTAAGGTTTGTCTCATCAACTCTGCTTCACCTGCACCGATGCTTGTTTTCGGTCAATATCACCCACAGATTATTTCTGGTGGAAATTGTGTGTTGGGAGAGAGAGGAGGAATCTTTCCTTCTTATTATTAGTTGGGTGTAATACACTTACTGACCAGGTGGTGTCAACACTGTATTTCCTTATTTCAAATTGATTTTAATTTGTATTATATTTCCATATTTCTAAACAGTTACCCCATCAAGAAATACTCGCATGCACCATCACTGTGAAACTATATATTGTATACAAACTAATGTTAAAAGTATATATTTGCTACAAACTGTGAAAATATTTATAAAATAAATTTTTTTGTTATTTACTCATGTATAACATTTCAAACACAAGCGCATAATCCTGGTGTGGTTGGTGTGCTAGAGGAATGTAGCACAGTCCTGTTAGAGGACAGCAGTGTTTACTCTGACAATTCAGCCCTGCTCACAAAATAACTCAGACATACAGAATGCCACCTTAGACTAACAAACCGAGAAGAGCTACAGAACGAACTCTGAATTTATCATTTACTAGTTTTAAACAAAATCAAAAGAGCCAAAGCTACTTTAGTGGGAAACAGGACCTTCGTGCTGCTAGATGGATTATAACAGCAAGCATTCTCTGTTAATCCGGCTTGGTTTAAGTTGAACATAAAGGTTAGTCAACGGACAAGCAATTTGGTTGCAATTATGGATGCGCTGGTGCTTTGCTTCTGCTTGGCGCTAGGACTAATACATACTACAGAGGAAAAGGTTATCAGACGGGGCCGAGTTCCCCCACATATTGTTTTTGTGATGGTGGATGACCAAGGCTACAATGACATTGGGTACCATGGCTCGGAGATCCACACGCCCGTGTTGGACCAGCTGGCGGGTGAAGGGGTGAAGCTGGAAAACTACTATGTTCAGCCCATCTGTTCCCCCTCACGAAGCCAGCTCATGACTGGACGGTAAGAGACCCACATTTGTTTTCCTAATGCCACTTGTTAAAATACTGCATGAATCTTACTGTATATAATACTTACAATTATGCATATACTACTATAAATGATCCTATCCTGTCTATTGCATATTCAATATTAGTAGCTTTTCTTAGTTGCAGTTAAACCCAGTGAATTTATTAGTGTAGACAAGAGTTCCATGAATCTAGACCTGGATGGCCACTGTCCTGCAAGGTTTAGCTCCAACCGTAATGTGAGCAAGGTCTTCATAGTTACTAGAAAGTTACATGTAGGTGAATTTGATCAGGGCTTGAGCTAAACTCTGCAAGGCAGTGGCAGATTGGAGGAAACTTGTTAAAGAATCTGTGTTCAAAATCACCACCTACTATCTATTGCTTCAGGTATCAGATTCACACTGGGCTTCAACACTCGATCATCCGTGCACGGCAGCCCCTCTGCTTGCCCCTCGACATACCGACACTGCCCGAGAGGCTCCGGCAGGCTGGTTACAGCACTCATATGGTAGGGAAATGGCACCTGGGTTTTTGCCGGCCTGAGTGTCTGCCAACGAGCCGTGGCTTTCAAAGCTTCCTTGGATCGCTTACGGGCAGTGGAGACCATTTTAGCTTCCAAAGCTGTGACGGTACAGAGGCCTGTGGGTTCGACCTGCATGATGGAGAACGGCCGGCCTGGGAGCTGAGTGGGAATTACTCAACGAGACTTTACACTGAGAGGTGAGAAACACCAACCATTTGTGAACCAATTACTGTGCTGTGTTGAGTTGAGTCATGCAAGCTTTTGTGGTCATTTGGACTCTTTACAGAGTGAAAGAAATCCTGAGAGGTCATGACCAGCGGACGCCCCTGTTTCTATACGTGGCCCTCCAGGCCGTGCACACACCATTACAAGCTCCTGGGCATCTTCTCAGACGCTACCAGACCCTTGGGAACAGACCTCGGTGCCACTATGCCGCAATGGTGAGCGGCGTAGACGAGTCAATAGGGGAGATTGTCAGTGAGCTGTGGGAGCGAGGTTACTACAACAACTCTGTGCTCATCTACTCTTCAGACAACGGGGGCCAACCTCTCTCGGGGGGTTGTAATTGGCCCCTGCGTGGCGGCAAAGGCTCCTACTGGGAAGGTGGAGTTCGAGCAGTTGGTTTTGTACACAGCCCACTGTTGAAAAGGAAGGGGGTGGTGAGTCAGGCTCTGATTCACGTCTCCGATTGGTACCCAACCCTGCTGTCTCTTGCAGGATACAGAGAATCTGATTCCAGCCACCTGGACGGCCAAGATGTTTGGGGTGCAATAAGCAGCGGCCTGCCCTGTCCACGAACTGAAATTCTCTTCAACATTGACCCAGTGTCACGCAAGCATGGAGAAATCGACCCGAGACTCCTAAATCTTAATGGTTTTGGGATCTGGGATACAGGAGTACGTGCAGCCATTCGAGCTGGCGACTGGAAACTTCTGACGGGGAACGTAGGCGACGGAGACTGGTTTCCTCCGCAGACGATGCCGGGAGGTCCGCAGCAGTGGCAGGGCATGGAAAAGAGACGAGACCAGCGAGGGAAGTCTGTCTGGCTTTTCAATGTCACTTCTGATCCCTATGAGAGGGCGGATTTGGCAGAGGCACGGCCTGAGGTGGTCAAGGTGCTGTTGACCCGACTTGCCGAGTACAACCGAACTGCTGTGCCTCCACGCAATCCACCTGACGACCCGATGGCTGACCCACAACTTCACGGAGGGGTGTGGACTCCCTGGCTGGGTCCAGAAGAGGCTGGAGATGAAGGGGATGATGAAGAACCAGACAACACCAACAGAAAGGCCAGATCCAAGAGTACCTGCAGAGTCTGCAAACTCAGGGCCTTGTTCAAAAAGGTTGGTTCTCGTATGCAAAGGGCTGCTTTGTTCTTGTAGTAGGACAATTTATGACACTCTGGCACATCGTGAAAATATATGCAGCAACATTGAACTGTTTATGTCCTTCCTGCATTATTAGACGACACTTACCAGTCATGAGTATATTAGACAAGTTCCCATCTGTATGATGCAATGGATTTAGCGGAACAGTTCAGATCACCCACCATTAATGGAACCCAGACCGGAGCAGTCTGGATTTGATCACACGTGATTCCACGAGCACTTAATGTAGATATTGCTGGATCTTTATTAGATGATCCAGTTATTTGAATACAGAAAATAATGTAAGTAGTGACATTGATTTGATAGAGAATAATACAGCACTTATATTGTTCTTCACTTGGTCGTGGACCAGTGTTCTCTTATCCACCCCCTGGTTCACTTTCTCTCATCTATCCGTTCTTTCTCTGACATGCCTCTGCCTTGCACTCCTCCTCACACCTCTCATATTCTCCTACCTTTTGCTTTAATGCTTGTGCTCTATCCAAATCTGCTCTGACATTCCCCACCACAACCAGAATAACATACGATTGTTCATTGTTTCTGCACTTTCTCCTCTACCTGTTTCTCGTTCTCTTGCATTCCTTCTCAGTTTGAGTAGATCAGGTCAGTGCAGATGTAGGAGCCAGTAAAAGAGCGATAAAGTAAGTTATTTTATGTAAAACGAGGGCTATTTGAGGAAGAGGAAGATCGCTCTTGGGTATGAAGGCTGTGTGCCTTTATACGAGACATTCTTGGCCTGTTCATCTCCCGGTTTCAAAATACTTAATGCATTTCACAAGACATGATGAAATGTGCTCTGTATTCAACGTAATGCGTATTTCAAAATAGCATTTTAGAAATATTTTGAATATTTCAATTTTACTTCTCCGTATGTAAATGGATTTACTGTAATATAATTGTATCTGTGACTGTCTTCTGTCCGCATTCCTACAAAATAATCCATCCTACTGTTTTTATCACAATAACACAGTCCTCCGATAAAAATGTTCAGTCACAAACTATAAATGAAAAACAAACCTCTATCAAGCTGCAAAGAAGTGATCTGCATTAAACACATTCATATGAAGTAATTAAACGAGAAGAATGTTTTCTTAAGTCCTATACTGTAAGAAATGCTTCAGTTTTGGAAGATAAGGAATCTAGAGCAAGGTAAAAGTCAATACACTGTTAAAAGATAATGTTAGAACATAGTTGAGATAATGAAAAACAGATGTTTACCTTAAGAGCTACAGTGTACTTTTTGTTGGAGACAGTTGTTGTTAAAGAGTCATTAAACCATGGTTCAAACTGACTGATCTCCTCTTACTTTCCAGTGAATTGTTATTGCTGAATATGATGTTCTTTTACATTTTAAATGGATAGCTGGCCTAAAAAAGAAAATGGAATCACTTACTCACCCTCATGTCAAAACCTGTATGACTGTTTTCTGTGGAACATAAAAAAAGTGTTGTTTTTTTTAATCCATAAAACTGGTTATCAACATTCTTCAAAATATCTTATCTTGTGTTCAGAAGAAGTAGTTATACATCAGTCATACAAGTTTGGAATGACATGAGGGTGAGTAAATTATTTTTGGGTGAACTATCCCTTTAAGGTGTGATTATATTTGTTCTAAGCTTTTGAAATTATTTAAGAACTACTTCAGCCTTATAGTTTGGAAACACAAAGTCTAGTGTTGGCCACACCTTTACTATCTCTGATGTAAATCTGTTGCATATTTATCTGAGGTCATAGTCCAGAGGGCATTTTTATTTCCTGTTATTATTTGCCCATTCAAAAGAAGTGAAGAAAAGTCTGGAATGTACCCGGATGAATTATTACAACATAACTGTTATTCCTTCTTATGAGCAATAAGTGTTATAATTTCACCAATACAACAAAAACACTTCCTCCTCCTGTTTATCTCTGAAAACATCTGAAAACAGCATCAACCCACTTTGGAAAGACTTCTACTGTGGTAAGAATGCACAATGGGCTGGCCTAGAGAAAGAGAGAGAGCGATCTGACTAACTCCCTCTCTCTGTGTATGAGTCATCCTGAACACATGCTGAGTTTGGCATCTCTTAGAGGTGCTGTGAGCGATTTGTTTATGAAATACCACACAAAAAATGTCCTTACTACCTGACAGATACAGGCATTCAGGTTAAAAAAGGGACTAGGGCTCCAAAAAACTAAACGTTTAGGGGTCAAATGATGTTTTTGTTGCCAAATCGCAGAGTCATTTGATACAGATGGTTGCTCAGAACGCTGTTGTCCATGCACACAATCTATTACAGTAGTTGAGAAACTACACCAGCCTAGTATGGAACCGTTTCAGAAGACTAGGAACTGAATACATTTGAGTGCACAGCTTCTTTCTTTACATTTAAACCACAAGTTATGCTATATGTTGTGATGAAGGGATGTTGTAGTTGTATAAAATATTTTTCAGGCTTATTTAGATCTGCTGCAATCACTCTGAAGATCATAACTGTATTTTTGCCACATAAATGTCAGTTTGTTTTATAAGCATATTCCTGCCTGTTTGAATTAAAAGTCAAATGTTGCATTGTTTATGTTTCCAATACGTCATGCACCTAAAGCCATACTCCCAAACAAAGCTCTCCGGAATCGATTCAACCTTATACAATTGTGCTGCACTATACTGGACAATAATTCGTTTTTTGTAACATTTTTTTTTTTTTTAATAAAATGTGTATCTTAAACTGCATAAACAACTATTTAACAAGGCTTGAAGTTAATGTCACACAGTAAATTCCCCAGTGTTAAATCAACATATGTACACCGAGCATTGTTGATTTAACACCGGGAAATTTACTGTGCACTGTAAATGCCAAATTGAACAACCCAAAAGATGATTTTCGTCCAGTGAGGAAGTCAGTTGTGAATGGCTCGATTCGCTCTCATTCATATCACTAATTTGCTTGTGACTGTTTTGTGAATCATTTCTAAATGATTCTTTGAAAAGAGCCAGCTCGTGCAAGTCATTTATTGGCAAATCGGACATCACAACTCATTGCTTTTGTTGTCATTCAACAAGCACAACACAGAAAAAAGATACATTGTAAAATATTGATGCAAGAAACACTGAGACACTTGTAGCTAACCTTTTTTTTTTTCAACCATCATGCATGTTTGAATCTGTCACAGAAGCCTGGGGTTTTGGTGAAAGTGTAGGTTGTTGCAGGGACAGGAATATGGCTGATCTACTTCTGTAAGTGTGGTGGAAGTTAACAAAATGACTGAAATCACTTACAGCATCCCAGTTTAACGGTCACGTTAAGAGCAGTAGTGGATTACACATTTGCTTCACAAATCAATAAAGCAACATAATGCTGTGGTGTGGCAACACAATCATCTCTACATCAGGCAACTCATTACAGGCAAATTATAATTCTTAAGATGGTAATTGTGCTAATGTAAATCTGTCAAGTGTAATACAATACATTTGCATTAAGCTCAACAAACTGCTCTTGATATTTTAGCCAGTTTTGTGATGCTTCAGTTGATCTTCAATTACACAGATGAAGTGATAATGCGGTCATAGCTTGACAGTGCTGATAACTCTTTCATTTTACTGTAGCTCGATTTTATACCTCATAAAACACACAGATAACAGACAAAATACACTGAATTTGGCACATTATGCATCACACATATAATTAAAACATGATCTGCAAATATAGTCTGTAATACTTAAAGCAGCACACTTTCCTGAGGAACTGATTCTGCTGAGGTTTTGCAAAGGACTGAGCATACCAAAACATGGCATTTCCCAGCATACAAGGACAGCAACAGCACTACGGGAAGACTGCAATTAATAACCACCCACCTCTACTCCGCTCTAATTAAGCTTTCATATCAACCTGCCTCTGTGTAATTACAGTCCCTGCACTTCTTATGCATTCATTGCTAATCGGACCGTTTTGCACCACAAGGTTGACCACGAAAGAAGAGAGAGCATTTACAACCATGAGACAGTCAATTGTTATATTCTTTTTCTAAGAAGTGATAAAAGTCCACATAATGGACTAATATAATGCTTTGAAACCTGAAGCAGGCTTGCATCATGAGTAAATCTGTTTGTAATAACATAGCAGAGTACATTTTTTGTCTGTTTGTGCATGCACACTTGCAAATAATAAATTACTCTCTTTGTTCCTGTTGTTTTAAATGGCTGCTTTTTTATTATTTAAATATATGATTGATTGTTGTTTTACCAATAATTGTCATTTGTATTTATTTGTTAACAGGACTATTGACAAGATGATAGTGTGCTGGTGTAAAAAATGAACCAAGGCAATGTCTGATTTTGTTCATCATAAGAACTACATATATCAATACAAAAAAAAAAACCTGCAATAAAACATCTGCTTGGGTATTTTAGAATGCAACTACATATTAAATTTTTAACTTGTGTAGCTGGAAGCGTCAGCATTTATGTACTTGCACAGAGTATATTTCGGGCCTTATTATCCACACATTGCTTCCTTTGATAAGCCACAATGAAGCAAATGTTTTCAAAGCTGAATTTTGCTTTCAGGAAGTAGAACTAGTAGTTTTCCAGGGATGGATTCCAATGTGTTTGTATAGAGTAACATTACTATTTGAGATTGTGATGTTACCTGTCAAGAACAATGTACAAGCACAGTCAAACTGGGTGAAACTAGAATGCCCTTTATCCAGCTAAATATTGAATATTTTATGAATATGAGCTAGGGGGGACTGTAAAATCAACATTTTAATGATTCTGCTTTCTCTCAAACATGTGTCAAAGTCCAGCACATAATACAAAACAAGACAAAGTCATTTATAACCAAAAAGCCATCTGCATTTAAGTTAAACAGTAAAATTTTTAGGCCTACATTTCTTGTGTTTTTGTATTTTATTTTATTTATTTTTTAATGAAAGAGCAGATGTGGCCATTTTTAACTTCTGGTTTTTAATTTTCTAGCTTCTGGTGTCTGTAGCTGTACAAGCTGTTTATGTTGCAAATGGGTATTTGTTAAATTACTATTTTATTATTGTAATCATAAACACACTGGCTTGTAGCGCAAATTGTTTTACTTTTCACCACATTTCCTTACTCTAGCTATTAAACCTATACGGTTAATGAATCCGAAGTTTCGCATATTCACAGGAAATAGCTTATGCCCGCATTAAAAAGTATATGAAAATTAACTTTGATATGTTTTAACAAACATTGTACACAACCATGTCGTTGTTATATTTCCATATATTTAGTAAGGTCACTGTATCTGTAAAGTTTTCTGTGAAATGCTTCCTCAACAGCTTTACGAGTCGATTGAACTCTGATTCATGAACGAATTGTTTAAACCGGTTTAGCGAACGAATACACCCTATTCATTAAAGAGATCCGACTCCAAAGAACGATTCGTTCACGTTCATACATCACCGCAGCAGTCAGTCGATTCAGCACGAGCGCGATGTCGTTTCGTCGCGTCGCGTGCTCGGAATGTGTATATGTCACTTCTCGACGTCGACAGAGAAAATCTCGCGTTGCTGGCAGCGCTCTCTCTCTCCACCTCCACCAAGCCACTTACCAGCACCTCTCTCTTCCTTCTCCCCCTCCTCCTCCTTTCTCTCACCCTTTGAGTGAGCGAGAGATCTCCCGAACCTGAGCGAGGCGCTCCCGGAGACACCAGAGAGGCGATATCCTCGTAAAGCGCAACATGGCTACAATTGTAACCTCCACCAGGTTTACAGACGAATATCAGCTGTACGAAGAGCTCGGAAAGTAAGCGACCGCACCGCTGCATTTGTGCGGCGCGTTACACTCACTCTCTCTTCACTTGCTGCATTGTGTCTCATGGTGTTGCCCGCGTCTAGTTCAGTGTGTTGACAGCAGCCTTCACACACAGAGGCGTATCGGTTTTGCATGTCAAACACCAGCGCAGCCCGCTAACGGAAAGCCCGATTGAGTCGATTTCAGCAATTCGGTGTGATTATTAAGCCTCGGCGTCCACAAAGCCCGTTTCTTTGTTTATCTTTAGACGCGTTTCCTAACATCGTGCTCGCGCGCTACAGGGTGCTTTCGGAGCCTGCGTGTCGTCGTGATGCGAGATGCAGTACTTTATCGACACTTTGTCGACATGCGGACGGACATTAGTCAGAAAGGGAAATACTTCGGTCTGAGGTGCTCGACTTTGTTATTTGCGTCCTCGTTTTCAATGCACAACCAAACTTTTACAGCATTCAGTAGCATCGCTCAGATATCACTGATGACTGCCGCCGCGCGCAGGCTGATAGGACGGTTTGCTGCAGACTTGTGTAACGATAGTTACGGGGGAAATGCTGCTGTTTTGTGCATCATATATCGCACCGTCATTGGGCGTTCTATTATGTTTGTTGACAGTTGTTGTCCAGCCGCCAAAAACATCAATGTAAAAATTAAGGAAGTGAATTAACATTGCCCGATTCATGGATGAATCGTTCTGTTGAGTCGGATCGTTCCGATGAACTATTTGAACGATTCTTCGCGAATCGAATCTTTTTAAGCGGTTCTAGAGTCAACAACTCGTGCGAATTACTCTAATAGCCGAATAGCAGAGATGTTACAATGTACAGGAAATATGTTTAAAGACAAAGGAATGACTTTAATAAATCGCAGAAATACTACCTTGGTAAATAAACACCATAAATAAAATTTTAGTAAAAAGTATAATGTACCTACATATGACATTTTTGAAACATGTTATAACATGTAATAGCCTAAGCTACATCTGATGTGTTGGGGACCACGTAATGACAAAGATATACTGAATCGCGTTATTTTATTTTTTCTAACTGTACCTCTTGATCAGTTGTTGACTAGCCTCCAGAAAATCAACACAAATATGAACGAAGTGAATTAGCACAGTGTAATAGCATTGTTCCATTTAGAGGTATTGTTTTAATTAACTATTTATACAAACCTGTATACAAAACCCATAAGATTTGTTCATTAATTGTAGTGAATCTGTTTGAGATGTTTTTGATTCAACTTATCATCTCATTGAGCCAAACTGATGAGTGAGGTAAAAGTAAAAGCCTTTGGATTTAATTGGCATGCAAATTGCTTTAATAGCCGAATAGCAGAGATCTTAGAAAGTAAACATACTGGAAATGTTAACAGTTAGACTGTACAACAGGTTTGTGAACATGTTTAAGATAGAGATATTTTTTGGAAATAGCTAATAATAACTTACTAATAATAAAATACAGTAAATAAAACTTTATTAAAAAAAAAGAAAAGAAAAGAAAGTCAGATATGTTGGAGTGCACGTACCACTGAATCGCTTTTTGAACCTGTTCTACACATCAGTATCTCTGAGTATCATATAACACACCATCATTAGTTGGTGGATATCTTTCGTTGACGGTAGTTGAACAGCTGACAAAAACATTGACACACAATGAATGAAGCAGTAATGTAATAATGTAGTAAATTCCGTATTGCTGTATTGTGTTTTGTTTGTGAAATAATATATGAACGATTTTACAATTTAGCATCTGACTTGTTGTGGCACATAACTGTTAATGTTTTTTGCACTTTTTTTTTTTTGAATACCATGTCTGACATGTATCACTGTAATCGGTGTGCTGAGAAATCACATTTGTATCTGTAAACAGAAAAACTAATTTTTACATGTCTGTACATGCTAGCCAATCAGACAAGTTGGACTCTGGGCTACCTGTTTTTCTGAACTAAAGGGGTGCTCACACTGACAGCGATTTTTGTCTTGAGTGACAGAAACTGATAGCAAAGCGACTACACTGAACAGAGCTTACTTAAAAACTAACAGCACAGAGACTCCACAGCTTCCCACGATTTAAATGCTGTCAGTGTGATCGCACCATAATTGGTAAGGGTTTAACTGGTTAGCATGTTTCATTTAGCCCCTGCTGTTAGATACCATACCTGCACCATTCTGCTGCCAAAAAGCATCATTGTCCATTCAAAAGTAGATGTGTGCTCGGAGTAAATTTTTTTTCAGCCAGCATTTAAATAGTAAATATTTCAGTATAGTGTAGTAGATGTTTTAGCAGTGCCTGCATCATTTTCAGAGAGCTCTTAAAAGCCTGAAATGGACATACTTATTTTCCATGTTTGCTGCCATCCACGTCACTGCTCACGATAGTTGCCTATGAGCAGAAATGGCATTTTTGCAAGTATGTTTTGGGCGTAAATCATTTGCAACAGCTTTTATGATCTTACACGCACACATCACATGTCCTTATTGAGCAGTTATTAGTCTCTAATTAATCAGATTCTTGCAATGCAGAACAATGACTAGCTTATTTTATGTAGAACATTTAATGCTGAATTTTTAGTGCCAGTGAATTATTGTTGTATTCTTTTCCCTGATTTTCCATCCGATAGAGTGCAACAGTGGGATTCTGGAAGTAAAAATAATTTTCTCTGTAGCGTAATTGATTTTGAACGATCTTATAAACCTTTGAAGACACACCTGTTGTGAGATACGTGGTTGATGTTAATCAATGGTATATACTTTGGTTGAAGTCATCAGCCCACATTGACACACTATTTTCCTATTTAATACTGTAAAGCTGCTTTGACACAATCTGTATTGTTAAAAGTGCTATATAAATAAAGGCGACTTGACTTGACATTGTTTCAACTTATTTTTTAAATAACCATGTTCAACAGTGGAAATCCTGATGAAAAACTATATTACCCAGGATTTTGCAGAGAAATCCCCACCAATCAGAGAATCTAAGCAAATAATTCTAGTCTAATAATGAATGAAATGTATTGTTTCTATATGTCTGTAATCAACTTCTTTTAATCAAAAGGTTCATATTTATCTATAATTTTTAATTAGATTTATATCAATTGATTCACCTCATAGCTGGTTGGGTTTGTTCGTAGCTTACAAGCCCTAATCAGGGCAAAATCCCTATGGGAAATGTCAAAACTTTACGTCCGGAACCAATGTGGCTAAAATGTGGATGGACACTGTTGCACGCTCTTTGCTTCATGTGTAACATTAAGATTATGTAAAGTTTTTGGCTTAAATTAAATTTCAGGATTGCTTGATTGTGTTATTATTGACGTACATTGCTGTTTCTTTCAAACAGGGGTGCCTTTTCTGTAGTTCGGCGATGTGTAAAGAAATCAACCGCCCAGGAATATGCTGCTAAGATCATCAACACAAAAAAGCTGTCGGCACGAGGTAAGACTTTGCTTTTGCTGCCTGGCTATTGTCTTCTTAGTATGTTCACAAATCTTCATCCTCAATAACTAAGGTCTCTCTCTTTGATCTGATCAGATCTGCATTGTTTGTGATAAAGCATACTATCAGACCTGGTCATATATGACTAATTCCCATTTTTTGAATGGCAGACACTGCTCTGACTGAGCACATGCTAATTTAAAGTATCTTAACTTACCACAAATGCTTAACAGGAAGCACAGAGCTATAATTGTATTAGTCCATCCATTCTGCATCAAGCAGACTCAACAATATTGATAATTTGTCTCGCTGTGCTCTGATCTCAAATGCATAACGGCTAATGCAGTGAACCTGTTGATGCTGCTGCTTTCATTCATTCTTTATCTCAGTTAAGTCACTAATCACTATCTGTATCATCAGTGCTAATTATGCTGTTGGTGAAGATGGTCAGGATATATGAGCCCCAGTTACTGTTTCTGCTGCAACACAAACAAAAGCACTGGATCTATTTCGGGGGAACGGACACTTTGTGTTCCTGTCCACTTACGGTATCAAGTTGGGCTGTCTTGGGTTGAATTAAATTAAATGGATTTTAATTAAATGACACTTTTGGATTGTCAGCTAGACATGGGCATGATTACTCAGAGGTGGCAGTGAAGACCGATCATGATAACACATTAATTGCATTAACTTTGTGTGAACTTGTCACAAATCCATTAACAGCTATATGCACATGGATTCATTTTCAATCTAGTGACTTGTTGCAGTGACATTTTGGGTGGATGTTGTGTTATAATGTAAAAGCAGGTCCCTTCGCCCTTTGTTGGTGTTGTAGGGGAGGTGTGAGCAGACGCCTGAGCTGTTGAAGTGATTGTACTGTCTGAAGACCTTCAAGCTGAATTACAACAGATCCTGTTCTCATTGTGTGTGTATGTGTATGCTACGGTCCCCATGGATGGCCAGTAAACAACAGATTTATTTAAAACATCCTTGGACAAAAAACATCAGGTAATTAGATCAGCATAGTTTGGCGACTCTCTTAAGCTTCCTTTCCATAAACTTGGCAACTGTTTTTCTTCAAACTCTTCATCATGCTGGCTGGCACTGAATTAAAAAGCAACAGTGCTATTCATCCAGTGAGGCCCACACAAGTGCCAAAGCCCTCTCCTGCGAAATCTCCCCATTCCCTTGGCCTTAATCAAAGCCCAGAGAGATCTCGCGACATGCCAACCTGTTAACGGACACATAAGCTATTGTCATCTGTGTCATCTTTCAAAGGCCAGGATAGTCTGTAGTTACTGCAAACATTGTTTATACCTTATAGTATAAAGTGTGTAGTACACACTTTTATGTTGAGAGTGCTGCAGTCTAATGGTTGTTGTTTAATGGTAGTGCTCCAAGTGGCTTATCAGATTCTTATTCGTATGTTCGCATAAGTGTAATTTAAGATTTCATTTCAGTTTCATATTATCTTGAATTTATTTGAATGTGATGCTTCAATTTCTTTAGTACCTGTTTTGCATAACATTTAGATTAGTCCAATGAAATGTAAAGGTAAACATTATGTAAATGTTGAGCACTGAAGATAAACAATGTCTGATGTCATATGTCTTTTACTTTTGCTTTGAAACAGTTGAAGTGTCATGAACTAAAAATGAGCAGTACTTTTATAGTAATCTAGGTCATTTTCTATTCATACTAATAGATTTGTAACATTTTCAGTATAAATTACCATGAGTTAAATGTAAGCTTAGATTCATAAATGCTCAATGTTAGTTCATGATCTCTAATGCATTAAAGTACATTCAATCTAAGGCACTTTAATTGGATCGAGGCAGATCTGAAAGCAAGTTTGCAGATTATTGTAAGAATGGGACGGGTTTAAGTGGACTAAATGATTGGAGAAGTCCTGCAGACGTCACTAGACGGAAGTCGGAAGATCAAGTTATTACATTTTGATTAAAAATTACAAGGTCAAAACATTTGTAAAAAAAATTAAAGTGCATGGATAAATCATTCACTAGAAGATCATTTAGAAAATAGAGAGTAAATTTCGTTTTCATGCTGACTTTAATTGAATCCTAATATCAAGTGTTACTGTATTTTATTATTAAAACAGTAGACTTCAACTTTTAATTTAATTAGACTTTCATTTTAAACGTGGCCTTTAATAGCGTACATATAAGGTCACATTAACTTGACATACTTTATTACATAATTTGCATTGAAATCGTTATTATCAAGTATATGACTCCACATCAATTATAATTGCATTGTAATAATGGTTGAAATTGTTTAAATTTCAAATAATGTTAATTTTAGTTTGTACAATTTGAATATGGTATAATGAAACATTTAATGTACATTTAACACATTTTCATTATTTTTGAGAAAAAAAAATCATTTGTACCCACTCTGATGCAACATGTTCCTACACAGTTCTGTGGCCATGTGTGGTTTGACTGAACATACAGTACTAATGATAGCGTGCTTGCTTGTAGCATGTGTGTGATGGTGGTCAGTGTTGTGATCCAAGGCAGCGTGGAGCCTGTGGCTGAGACACAGGCATTGCGAGCATGCAGTTGTGATGTCAGGAGGCGCGTGAAACACTGCTGAATAATTGAGGCGCACAGCCTGCCGTAGCTCTAAATGGAAAAAGAGGCTAGGACCTTCACCACTTTCTGCCTCTCCACATCTCTCTCGCTCTCTCTGACCTCCCTCAGATCAGCTGCAGAATGATTCCTCACTGCTCGCTGGAGGGCGACTGGCAGAGGCCTGATAAACGTAACAGCACTGCTATGGTGAATCTTTAATGAGACAAACTGTGAATTTTTAATGAACCCCAGTCAAATGGTGTGTGTGCACATAAACGGAAAGAGAGTGGGTGATTGCTGAGTGTGTATTGGGACACATTTAAAGGAAAGGAATAATTGTGTACATGTTTATGATCTCTGTGTACCAGTAAGGGCCAGAGGTGTGAAAGGGAAGGAGAGATGGTTGTGTACTCGTAAGTTGTTGGGGTTTTTTTGTGCATGTATGTATGTGTGTGTGTGTGCTTGTATGTTCTGCGCGTATACATGTGTTTGGTTTGTATATTATGTCATTAGATTCTCTTTGGATCACTCTCAAATTATGCAGGAGAACAGCATCATCAGGTTTTACATTAAAGCAAAAGGAGGACAAACCAAATGCTAAGAAGTTAATAACTTTTTAGTTACATGGATGTATAGTTTGAGCATCACATTAATATTATTTCACAAAATGAAAGCATTTAATGATAGACTGATTAATCTTCCAATATTTATCCATCTTTCTTGATATTATAATCTGATGTTACCATGTCCACATAAATAAATTTGTCTGCTTGGCCAGTGTATACATGTATGTATTATAAAAATGGTTCTTATGCTCGCCAAGGCTGCATTTATACAAAAATATAATAAAAACAGTAAATGTTACAATTTAAAACAACTGTTTTCTATTTTAATATATTTTTAAATTTAATTTATTCCTGTGATGGCAAAGCTGAATTTTCAGCATTGTTACTCCAGTCTTCAGTGTCACATGATCCTTCAGAAATTATTCTAATATGCTGATTTGGTACTCGGGACACATTTTTATCGATGTTCGGAATAGTTACGTTGTTTTGTTTTTTTTCAGGATAGAATAGATTTGAATAGAAAATTCAAAAGAACAGTATTTATTTGAAATATGAATCTTATGTAATATAAATATTTTACTGTAAATTTTCACTGCTTGTCTCAGATTTTAGACTGTATAATGTGTAACAGGTGTGAGAGAAGAAGCTCTAAATGATATTTGGTGAAGAACGAATCTACGTAGTCAGTGTCACCTCATACTGTCCTTGCTGTGGCACATGGTCCCTGATTACTATGGCATTATATTATACACAGTAAAGCAGTGAGTCAGTGTATGCACCAACCTCCTGTCACATTCTTCTCAGATGCCTGGAGTTCTACTTTGATGGTGTCACCATGTTTCCTGTAACCTTAGATGAACTCATAGCTAATATTTAATTACAATTGACCAGAAAGGGGTATTTGAAAGGAAAGCTGCTTTAAGGATGGGTAGTGACGTTTCTCAGTATTTGCTCAGTATCACTTGTTCTAGCCTTAATTAAACAGCATTTCTGATCCCGAGTGTTGAGTTCATCAGTGTTCAAATAGTCACAATGTTTGTTTACCTTGACCGTATGTAGACGGATTATAAGGAATGTTCTTGGATCTGTGGAGATTAATCAGTCCTGAGTTGACATATTTGTGACATAATTCAGCTTTAGCTCATGACATAACATACTTGGGGAACAACAGTTGCTCTGCTTTATTTAATTGAAAGTTGGAGATAAATTTGAGTTTAGTCCCTATTTTATTTTCTAGTGATAATAGCATAGCACCAGAGATTCTGTAGCCATTTCGATTATCTAGTTTGGGACAGTTGAATACAGATTTTTGGGGGCTATAAAAATTACATTTATTTGAACTGTCATGTATTGCTGAAAAATATTGAAAAGATATTGTAAGATAATGGCAAACATTGTTATTTTTTTTTACATGCGAGTATAAATTTGGCAGTTATTTTAAATCAAAAATAGTAAGGCAGACACCAAGACAAATATAATGGTAGGTGCAGTTCATTCTTTGGGAATATTTTGATGGTATGTTCAGATCATAGAGGAGCAACTGATGAAACTGGTTCCCAGCTAAAACAAAAATGTTTGGTTTGGTTTGATTTTGAAAACATGGAACTGGATCATTTGGATTACAGTTAATTGTATAGCATGGAGAGTCATCTTGCAATAACTCTCTTGTGGTTTCATATGGAAGCTATCATTTCACTACCCTGAAGTTTGATGTCTTTCTCAAAAGAAAACCAAGCATGCTTTCTCAAAAACAAAAGACTTCACTTCTAAAAGTGAATTTCCTGTTTAATTAGTTGGGGATAATAATACTCCAAACCAAGGAATCAACAAAAAAAAAAATTCTCAGTTAAGTTTCCTAGATGAGGTCTATAAATATAACAGTTTCAAGTTTGTAGTTCTAGTTTAATAGGTGCCGTGAATATTTGCAGAATATTAACACCTTTTTATGCTTTTATGATGACTCTCCTGCTGATTTAAATTAGGTTTTGAGGAATTATGGTGCCAATTTACAATAGTTTGTATAGATTTTCATTTAAGTGGTTGAGTTCCAGTATTATGGATTTTTTAGATGATGGATTAACATCTACCACCGAGTAATGAGCCACTTGTATAACACAATTAATATCAACACAAAAGCCCAGCTCCCTTTTCCCATATCCAGAACACAAGCCTGTCATGCTATTTACACCGCAAGCTCTGTTCATTTCAAATGAGTGTTGCTCTGTGTTTTGAAAGGACATAATGTATTCTGTGATATGCGTATGACTGAACCATGTGGCACACTGTACAAACATTGACACAGATAAACACCATTATTCAGGTGGCTGACTCATTGTTTGCAAGGCCCTAAATAATTTATTCATATTTCAGGCCATCGCCAAGCTGTGAAAAAGGGGCACTGAATGAGTTATCAGAAGATCAAAACTTTTAACCTGATAATCTTTACTGAGCGGAGAATGAGAGAATTTCCACTTATAGACAGCATTCTGTTATTCTATAATACTCACCATTAAAAATAGATAGATCGATAGATGGATGGATAGATTGATTTGACAGTCTGTATCAGAAAATAAGATGTATCCTACTTGTATGATATGGTTGACGATGCAATAATATAGAAAGTTCTCAGACTTTACATTTTTGATGTTGTAGTCCCTAAAGAAATTATGTAGAATTTCCTTTCCTTATATATGACGTGATTTGTATCATTTGCTATTTTGGCCAGTTTTGTCCTTGTAGACCCATAGTTCATTTATCTAGAATTCTACAGAAATTATCAAATGTAAATTTGAAGGGCTACAGCAAGCCTACAGTGAACCAATTAGTAAACACTTGACCCTGGCAGAATTGAAAAGGAAGTGTTTTCACATCAAGGCCATCCATCCCACTGTCATGCAGTGGTTATAGGGATTTGTCCTACCTGCTTTGTTTTAACTGCTGGGAATCTGCAGGCGTCTAAAGCACGTAACAGGATAATCCCTGACGGATCGGGGGGGGGGCGGGGGACGTAGTGACACCCTTGATCAGCAGATGGTCTGGTGCGGGACAGGCTCGCGGATTAAGCTCACGCTCTTACACACAAGCACATTAGCACACAAACCCAGCACCCTCCACTTTACACAGAGCAGCTACAATATCCTTTTTTCCTAGAAAGTGTTGAGCTTAGGGGCTGTGAGTTTGCATACATTGTAAATATTGTTTCCGTTAGCAACTGTTTGGATGTTTGGGTTTTAAACTCAAATTTTAAGATGAAATTTAATGAGAAAATAGCTGCCGAGAGCCTTTGACATGATTGCTGTGGCACTGAGATGTTTTTCTCTCCTTTTGCAATACAAGTGTGTAAGCACTGTCTTATTAGAAATTTGTTTGATAACATAATTTCCGGTTGGCAGTTTTACTGTACTTCATTGAGTGTTTGCTTTTATTGTAGCTTGTCTATAAACTTGCACAAAGCGCACATACATACACTCCCTTTCTAAAAAAAGATTTTTATCTTGTGTTGTTTTTTTTTTATCTTTTCGGTGGGTGGATGGATGGCAGAGCTTGTGGTGGGGGTGGCAATGGTGATCATGTTGGTGGTTGGACGGCTCTCGTTCCATGCCTCTCCACAAAAGTATGCAATTGAACTTTGAAATCAATTAGAGGAAAGCGTTTTGAACTGAAAGTACTTGTATAAGCATATTAGGGATTCAAGAGCAGTTATACTTGACTAGTCATGTGGCTATCTGAAGTTTGTTTCTAAAATGTTTAAGTTATCATGTAAAGGAAGTAGCAACAGATGTTTTCTTCCGTATTGTGACACATTGTGAAACGTTACATTATCTAAAAGATGCAGGTTTAAGTGAACTAAATGACTAGAGAAGTCAGACATCCGTCTCCAGAGGGTTGTTTCAACGGAAAACGGAGTTATTACATTTTGTTTGAATTATTATTGAATATTACCGTCTTTTACCATTGTTCGTCCATTGTACCATTGTTTTTTACATTTGGGGTATTTTTTCCGTTTGTCGTTGGTCTGGAGATGTCACACAGTCGGAAACTCTCTTATCTTTCACCATCATCCTCGCCAATTAATAAGAAAACAAAACCAACAGCCGCAGCAGGCCAAGCAGACATTGAAGACAACATGGCGATCACTATAAAGCGATTTGAGGACATTTTGACGGCTGAATTAGCAGCAATGCGCACTGAATTCGCCTCTCACATGACTACAATCCAGAATATATGCTCTAAAGTTGACTTTTTAATCGGGGAACAGAGAGAGCAGAAAAAAAGTGATTGGCGAACACACTGGCCTTCTGGATGCCCTCGAGCAGCAGGTGACTGATTTAAAAGACCGTAGCAGACGCAGTAATCTCCAGCTGTTGGGACTACCTGAAGGCACCCAGAAGGATGACCCGATCGGCTTTCTGAAACGGTCACTGTCGATTTGAATCCCATCACTTGCAGGCAAAGATATAGAGATCGAACGTGCGCATCGAGTTTACTCCAGAGCTTCAACTGATCACTCCAAACCGCGAGTGTTTCTCTTCAAACTGTTACGCTACAGCGACAGGAATTTGATTCGTAATGAAGCAAGATGCCACGGTCCTGTGAAAGTGGGTGACGGTGCGATGTTGAGCTTCTTCCCCGACTTCTCTCCCGCGACGGAAAAGAAGCAGAGCTCCTTCAGTGCAATACGGAAGGAATTGAAAGAGGCAGGTCTGCAGACCTTTCTTCAGTTTCCTGCTACGCTGAAGATCGTCATGAAACACGGCGAGACCAAACTAATGCACTCACCGGACGAAGCGCCTCAATTCCTGAGCTCCATTCCCGCTCCTCATTCTCCTGGGATGGACGTGGCACAAGGGTTTGATAATACCGAGTGACTCGACTTCTGATTTACTGATCTAGAACTGCATGTATCAGTCGGCTACTGGAAGTTCTTCATTTAAGCTAGGAAACTTGGTATCACTAATGTACAGTTTTCAATGTACATGATACAATTATTTGTTTTTTTCCTCGTTATGGAAAGTGTACACACAATTTTTTTTTTTAACCCCACTTTATCACTTGTGTGAATTCAAAGTTATTCTGTTCTCTTATAATAGGGCTAATGGCGGTGTTCTAAAGAATGGTACTGGCTGTCATGTTACTGTCACTGATTAAGACAGGGGAGGGTGGCAGGCTGGGGTTTTCACCCCAGTCTGTAAAAATTTTATGGGGTGGGTTTTTATTTATGTTAATGGGTTTTTAAAGGCAGACTTGAGTTAATTCATTTGCAGTGGTACAACGTTCTCTCATTTGTTCAGTTCACTTATTTGTTTGATAGTAATGACTGAAATTAATATAATAAATTGTACTGTCAATGGTTTAAATGGCCCCCATAATCGTACAAGGTTTTTTACAACTACTGCGACGAAAAAGGTTGACATTGCTATGATCCGGAAAGCTCATTTGTGGATGGATGATGTTCATAGATGCAAAAATAAATATTACGAGGTGGTCTCTTTTGCTGTGACTGACAATAAAATTAAAGGTGTTTTGATAACTGTTTGAAGAAATTTCAATATTTCCATTTTAGACAGAAATGGTGATAGTGCTGACAGAATTGCCTGTACATCCCTTGTGAAAAGTAATTGTCGCTGATCCTAACTGATAATTCTGTTGTTTCTGCTTCAGTTGTTTGCTCTTTTCTCCTCGTACAATCATGCAGATGTTTTTGTATTCATGTATGTTTTTTGTTTCTTTTCATGTACTTGAGTTTGCCTTTTAAATATAGTATAAAAATATTGTTCACAAAAAGAAAATTACAAGGTCAAAAAAGAAACATGAATGGATTAAAACATTCACAGTAAGATCAATAATATGCATTCAGAAAATGTATAGGGTGAATTTTCATTTCATGTTGACTTTTAAATATATTATCCAAAACCATCTTAATATGCAGACTTGCAGAGATGACTATAGTAAGTCAAGGTTTCCCTCAAGCACAAAACTATCACCATATGGCATTATTTTGTGATTAGTTCTCCTCCAAAAAAGTAGTCCTTCAGATTATACATAATAATGGGAACGCTGTTCACAGCAGGCGATTTAAAGTTCGACAGCAGTTGTCTCGAAGCCGTTTATTATTGTAGAAGGCGGTGTATTTGTTTGACAATCTGTGCTTTAATGGCTGTAGTGGTGCTGTATTAAAGGGGAGGAATTTGGAGACACAACTTCTGAGTGTTTACCATGCTGACAGTCTAACAACATGCTAAAGCATAACATCCTGTCAGTATGCTCGGATCTCTCAGAGAAGATTTAAAAATACTAAAGCATGTAAAAAATTAAAGCTAAAACAAAAACTAGATGACCTCACTAATCAAATGATCAGTTGATGGACATCTAGTCAGCCTTCCTAAGTGAAAGAATTTGCTGTACCTCTGAATGCTAGGAAAGCTTGCAGACTTGTTTTGCTCAGGTAATTAATGAATCCTCTCTGGGGGCAGTCATCCTTTGACCTTGACCTGAAGTTAACAATTCTGCCTTTCCACAACACCAGGACTTGATCACACCGCTGATATACACTGAGTGAACACAATCCATCTCAGACTTATTGAGCAGAGAGAGGAAGCCAACAGGCTTGGCTCTTTTAGCTTAGCTCATGCCAAGTTAGTAGTGAGTCTGTCCTTTTCTTTTATGCTGAGAAGTTTCAACTTCTTTTTGCTGCTGCTCCCCATGTGCTTTATTAATGTGCTGCAGATAAAAGACTCCCTGCCTAACTGATTGAATCAAAAGTAGGATTGTCCGTTCTGCCTGTGTATTTCTAAGGCATTACTGGTGTCGTCGCTGAAGCACCAGCAGGCATGGAAAATAAACAGTTTTGATCATTATGAGATTATGATATAGATTATCAAGACCATTTGACTACAGTAATCCTTGTTCAAAAAGACTCCATGTTTCTGTCACCACAAACCTGTATTATTGTCTGTCTTCTGTACTGTCTGTACTATTCCATACAATAAAGCATACAGTTATCAGATGTGAAGATTGTCAACTTACCTTGAATTGTGAACTATGGTGAACCATACCTTTAATTGTCTTGTATGTCTTTTGACTTTTGCATATTGCTGTATAACAGAATAGCTGATAAAGCTGTGAATTATAAACAAAACTTGTCTGTGAAATGGTACGCAAACATGTGATGCTAGTGGCTATTGTAACAACCACAACCACAGTGTGTTTATCTGACTAGATCTTTGTTTGCTCATCAGTAGAAAAAGATGTCAGAAATGCATCACAATCCTTTACAATGAATTTCATCAGTTTCACCAAGCTGCGTGTCTTGGTGTGTGTGGAGCCGTGTTGAACGCTGACTGCACCCAGTCCTGCAACATGCAACAGCTGCAGCCAATATGACGCAGGGATTGTATTTGATCAGAGAGGACTTGCTCCCATAAACATACACACACTGAAAAAGCGAGATGGCCAGTAGATTTTGGTGTGTATGTGTGAATTTCTTTACATATATCTGCATCAATATAAGTCAAAATGGGAATTATTACAGAGAGTGAGTGTTTTGTCACTATTATAAATTGTTTGTTTGTTCACAGTCTTTGTTTGACATCATCCAGTTATTTTCAAGTGGACCATAGGCCTCAAGAGCACACAAACTGTTTGACGTTTCCATTATCTGTAGAAAAAGTGCTACGCACACCTCCTGAGACAGATTGAATGATAGAGAGAAGTGGAGGAAAGCATATGGGCCGAAAGAGAGCTCAATTAGGTGGAAAGAGAAGTCAGGTGAGTGTTACCATGGTGGCTAGAGAGGATATAATAAACGTTTGTGTACACAGACAGGTGCTCGTCCACGTCCCCCTGCAGTCGTCAGTGTAAGTAAAGCTCTGTGCGGTGGATTAGTAGTATGATGGCGAGGGATCAGATGTCCCCGCCAAAGCAACTTAAGCTGTTTGTAAAAGTGACACGGACCCTATGGCCTCTGTTTGTGGGAATGTGTGCTACCTGGAGGACATCAGGCTGGCTCGCTGTCTTGTATTTGCAGGAATTTGATTGGATGGGCAGGCCAACAGAAAAACCAAACTGAGCTGCTTTCCTGCATTATTGGACTGTCTGTCTCACTGAAGTTAATTTTATTTGCTCCCTGACTGTTTGGCTCACATCGTGCTTGTGTGGACGTCACTTGTGTCGAACCAGTGATAAAGTGTCATAGAGGAATGGACTTAATTAAAACACACACACAGACAAGATTTTCCTTTTTTCTTTCATTCTTTCTTATATATTCACACACATCTCTCTAACATGCACACACACACACTCCTTTCCCCTCAGGCTTTGCTGCTGTTGGAGGGCCTGTTTTGTTCTGAATCCACTGCATTAATAAGAGGCGACTGGATCTGGTTCCAGGTAAAAGCGGTTTCCCTCTCACTGTCGCTTCCAGCAATGTCACCCTGTCCAAATCACTCTGTTTATCCCAGAGAAAGAACCGTCTCGCACCCATTCCTGCCCTCAATGACATCAGATCTTTTAAAACATAATTCAAAATATAAGAACAATAAATGTTTTTCAGCCTTTTGATCAATATTCTTGATATATCTTGATATTTATAGTGTTTGGCATTTGAAACCGCTTGAAAGGGAGATTTCATTTTTTATTTTTTAAATATGACAAACATTGTTCAAGTAAAATATATAGTATCAAATGGTCAAGGCATGTTTCAGGTTTCTCTATATTTAATCACAAGGAAGGAGCAGGAAGAGTGAACGATAATAAGCTAAATTTACCTACCACATATTTTTAATTTTGTGTCTGGGTTGAGTGTGATAGGTCACTGTTGAGAGAGAACTTGCTGCGTCATAGCTGGACTGGATATCTGAGAGAGAATTGAAGTACTGTAGTCCATTAGTTCAATATTAATCAGCCAATATTTGGTCATTTATATTTGCTTCTGCCAGTGTCCATTTGGCCAATTGACAGAAGTGGTTTGTCAGGATTCAGCCTATAGAGTCAGTTCCAGAATTATCCAACAACAATGCATATTTGTGTTGTCATCAAATGGAATCTTTGATCTCAGGATCAGTCATTCTGTCATGACAACTTTCAGAAAGTTTAGCAAGGTAATGTTGTGTAGCATTTGGACCAATCAGACACACAACTATTTGTTATATTTAACAAATAATCTCTAATGCCCCCCTAACCCAACCAAAGGGCCAACTCTGAGGGTCTGTGGACTCTTCCCCCGAAATGCATCTAATGGCGCTTTTCCACTGCATGGTACGGCACGGTACGGTTCAATACAGATCACTTTTGGGGGGTTTTCCACTGGGTACAGTACCTGGTACCTGGTACTTTTTTAGTACCACCTCGGCCGAGGTTCCAAGCGAGCCGTACCGTTACTAAAACGTGGAGTGTAAACCCTGCTGATCACTGATTAGCCGGAGAAAATCGTCACCGCCTGCATCATTTGAACTTGCGGCACGAGACACAACAGACCCGCTAGATTTAAATCAGCACAGCCAGAAAGGATCGAACGCAACTGTTGTGAATGAGCGCATCTTTCTTTTAACAACCAAAGAATGGCTGTTTCGTTGTCGGTTGAGGAAGTACAGACTGTCCACTGGTTGATAGCCGAGGAGTGGATCCAGTGAGAGCGTGATGGAGTGACGCGGAATTAAAATGTTTTTCAGGAGTCACGGCAGTAGAGGCGGCGCAACTATAACGACACGTGAATAATCCCACCCACTCTAAAGCGGTACTAAACTGCAGTGTAAATTCAAACCAAGCCGAACTGAGCCGTTCCGTGCCGTTCTGAACCGTGCCGAGCCGAGTCGTACCACGCAGTGGAAAAGCGCCATATCACCTCAGAAAGACAGAACAGGCCTCTGGTGCCATGGCAACCGATCTGATAACACTTGTTTTATTGCTCAAAGTAATGCGGGCAGACCAACTCACTTCATTTCCCCTTAGGAAAGAGACATTATCCCATAAAAATGGACTCTTCTCTAATTCATAGAAAAACCTTTCTTAGAATGAACACGCATAGCTTGTGTATATTATTACTGTTTTTGTGTATTGTATACTGTTTTATGCATGCTTATGATAGATCACTAGTTAATATCATTCTCTATCAATTCGCCTTCGGATGATCTAATTGAGAATGAATATTACATGTTGATACCTATGCAACATATTAGTGTCCTAAGAATCTGTAGTAGTTTGTGCATCAACCCATGCGAATTACCATGTTCAGAGACAGAGTCGTAAAACTTTCCCTCCAAAAATTCAGGACACCATTGGCTCTTTGACACCCCAGAGGTGTGACCTCCTATAGCAGATAAAGCTCTCACATCAGTGACACCCGTGCGGTCTGCGGTTCTGTTAGATCCTAAGAGGATGCGGAGGATGTGAGCTAGAACTCTTCTGGACCCTTAAGTTTTTGTGCTAGGCCTTGCGGCCTTGACTTTCCTTTCAACCAAGGATCCTCGGATCTCAGCAGATCTCTTTCTTAGCTCTTTTTCCCTTTCTACCTGGGAAGAAACTCCCAATTACCACCGAGCCAGAATAACATCTTTTGGAGTTCATCACCCTTCAAACCCGGAAGAACTTGAAGAACTCCAACACCACCAAACCTTCAAACCATCAGAACTTTCATCCGAGACTGCATCCGGACACTCGTTCAACGACCAAAGGCATTGCAAGCATCGTACATTTAACTAAACAAAACAGAGGTTTAGTATAAACTATAGACCCCATTATAAATGGCGCTGATGGCGCTTTATTCAGTTGGTTAACTGACTCTTTTCATAGCTTCATTCTCTGGTTTCCTGATGGTTTCATCCATCAACTCTCATTTGCCCTTTCCCCATGTATGAGTGATTGTATGTTTGTTTGTTAGACTAGTTTACATTAGTGTTTAGTTAATAAAAGTTGTGTGCACAAATTGCATGAGTTTCTGGTTCTACCTTGCAAAGTAAATGTCGCTTTACGATTTTGACCCTCACTACATGCTCTAATGCTCTCACTACATGCTCTAATGCATTAATAGGAAAGTATTCTCTGTGGCCAAGGAAATACCTTTTCTTGGAGTTGATTTTAACTTGCACTGAATGTTCGCTGGATGGACAGATCAGTTGAAAGCAATTTAATTCTGCTACAGTTATTACTGTCAGCCGATATAAATATTGTAATTAATCATAATTAATTGTAATTATTTATATACAATTCCCTTTTGAGCTATAATTTGCTACAGTTGGCAATGTTAATGTGTTTGGTCTGCTATGCTGCTACTGCCAGTACATCGACATACATGCTGCTGTGAGCATGTAGGAATACTGCTGCTACTCATATAATATAAATTAAATAATATATATGTATATAACATACATGCAATTACCCGGTAGCAAATCTATACAAGTGGAGCTGGGGAAGGTGAAGGGTTTTTTGTGATAATCAGGTGGTTGGTGGTTCAAACACCTGTTATCATACCTTCAAGTAAGACACTTAACTCTAGATTGTTCCAGAGACATTCTCACTGTAAAAAGGGTACAGTACGTACCTTCGAAGAAAAAAAACAAAAACAGTCTGCTAAATCACCACCAGAGACCTAGATATCTGCACTTATGAATCACTGCTGCAGGAACATTATGAATAGAATGGAATAGAAACTGCTAAAGAGAATTTACATTTCATGAAGGAAATGTCAGTTCTTGCAAGACAGCAAAACCATAGTAAACAAGAACATCAGAAAGGGGGCAGGACTGGCCAGATCGGGGCAGGACATGTCAAAGAGATGGGCATGGTTGTGACAAATGAGTCAAGTTGATGATGAAACTCGACCATGTTGTGTCTGTCGTCACATAAAAAGAACTGACGAACAGAAAAGGAAAACGGGAGATCGAGGCGACAGTGAATTAACTTTGACTGCATTAGCCCATGATTTGTAAACAGTGAGGACACTAAGGTCAGCGCTGATGAGCCAACAGAGGATGAAAAAATAAAGCAAGCGGACAGAACGAGTACAAAGGCCACAACAAGGGCACATCTCTGGGGTGCTGAGGAGAGGAGCGCTGAAATGATTATTAGAGAGGAGAACGAGCAAAAAGGAAAAAGCTTTCCAAAATTAAATCAGCAGTTGTTGTCATTGTACTAAAGCAATTTAAAATATTATATGAAATATACACTAAATGCAGAAAAAGGTCATGTTGTGAAATTACAGCAATTTAAAATAAATGATTTCTAATATTTTATTTTTTTTAAATATAATTTAGTCCCTGTGATGACAAAACCGAATTTTCAGCAGCCATTAATCAAGTCATTACTCATTATTCTGATTTGGTACTGATCAATGTTGAAAACAGTTGTTGTGCTAAATATTTTTGTGAAACCTGTGATAAAACAGCATTTCTATGAAATAACATTATTAATGGCATTTAAAAACCGCATGTATATGAAATAGAACATTATAAATGGCATTACTGTCACTTTTAATCAGTTTAATGCATGCTTGCTGAATAAAAATGTTCATTTCTTAAAAAAAAATTCTTCCTGACTCCAAACTTTTGAATGCCATTGTATTTACTTTTAAATTGACTGCTTAGATTGACACTTAAATATATATTTTTTTCTTCCTATCAGTACAACAAACCAATCATAATTTATATTATGATCAGTGACCAGATCAGCGATCACTGTCTTAAGAAATCGTTGTTTAAAAGATTCTGTATACATGAAAAATAGGCCAAAATATTTTGATGCGTAATTGTGCATGCCCCCTGTTTATGAGTAAGCTGTATGTGTAACTTAAAGTTTAATATGTATGTCTCGATTGACCAAGGGGTTAGATGTATGTAGATCACCACGGCTAGGATAAATCCAACTATTGGAAATATGCCCGCAGCTCGCGTGCTGGGAGAAGAGACCTGATCCTGCCCCAGATGCCATGCGCTTATGTCACAGAGTCTTCCCTGGAGCATCCGACATTTTCTCCTGAGATTCACCTGCTGAGAGTTTACCTCGCACAATCCCTGCTTCTTTGTACTCTCAGATTCAATCTTTAACGTCACTTGAGGCCTTTCATCTATCCTGACGCTGATCTGAAAAGAATGCGAGCACAATGACGTCCGCCCATTGCCTCTAGTGGCTAAATAACTGCCTCTGCATGTGTCTCTCTCATCAGAGCTCTATGCACTGCACAAAAGCTCACCTTTTAGTTCATGCAGGAGCATTTGTAACCATCTGGGCCATGATAACCTGTGGAACTGAGTCTGTAATATCTAGTCCTTCTACCTTTCCAGTCCATCTCGGAGTAACTATCTATTCAGAGTCTGGGCTTTATAATGAGTGCTGATACATACGGTATCGTGTCTCGTGTCCTGTGACGTGAAAGGATCTGTGAGAACAGCTTGTGCACATTTGCTCAATGTGTTTTTCAGTGGTGTAGGACTCAACTAAATGAAATTGAGCCATTTAATTTTTTGCTGTCTTGCATCCGTTTACAAACTTACAGCTTTGCATGGCACCCATTAAAACACAATGCAGTGGTGGTACCGTGGTGATGGTACTATTTTAATTTAGATGCATACAATGGGGTAAATATTTAAGGAACCATTTGCATGCTTGTCTTGAATTGTAACTGTAAAAGAAGTAAGGCATGAGGCAGCAGGTTTCCTTCCTCTTTTGCACTCTTTCACCTAATTCTACATGTGTTTTTCTCTGCACTGTGAGCTTGACCACAGAGATTTACACCTTCACATGGGTGCATTTGAGGTGATTGGCCCATGATGCATCTGTTCGTATTAGTGCTGTTTAAGTGTCATCATTGTATTGACTTGCCTACAGAAGTTATTTTGCTGTAGCCAATAATAGACAAGAAATAAAATAATTGATTTGACATTTTTATTGTTTAAGGAACTTGGAAAGAACACCTGCAAACATTCATAAAGAGCTCTAGCAGTGCTTTAAAAACTAATCTATATTTATGGTATATTATAAAATGCACTATTCTGATTGGATGAGCTATGTTGCTGTCATAAAAGCGGATCTGTTATAACAGTTCAAGATTAATGTATGTGATTCTTCATTGCCTGGCAAGCATAAACAGGCTACAGTTAGTCCAATGAACTATGAATAATTCTGACTGTACTGTTCAAAAGTTTTGGGTCAGTAAGAAATGAATGCTTTTGTTCAGTATGGATGCATTAAATTGCATTAATTCTGTTCTTTAAAGTTTCTATTCATCAAAGAATCTTGAAAAATGTGTCAACATTTCCACAAAAATATTAAGCAAAATATGTTGTCCACGCAGTATTAGTACAGTATAGCAGTAGTAAAACAGTAATATTTCACAATATTATACTATATAATATTATAGAACACTATTATAATATTATATTGAATTAAAAAAATATATATTTTACCAATATCACATTTATAATAAATATTAGTGTACAACTAAGTGCAGACTTGCTAAGACTTATTTAAAAAAAAAAGCCAAATCTTACCAATCCCACACTTTTGAACAGCAGTGTTATTAAACAATCTAAGTAATGAGCACTTTTTTATATTTAATATTTATTGCAAAATTACAAAAATAATTGTTTTAAATTGTATTTAGTCATCTCCATTGACCATTTTTGAAAAAGGAAATGTATACTTTTTTGTAATGTATTTGTGTTATGGAAAGTTCCTGCCATCTGTTGGTTCTTTTGTTTGTGCGTGCGTGCGTGTTTTTGTGACGTATATGAGGACACAAATTTGTATAATGACATGGGTATGACATAGGTAATACAAGGAGAAGGTGACTTATGAGGACATTCTCAGTGTCCCCAAATTTCAAAAGGCTTATAAATAATACAGAATTAGTTTTTTTGAGAAGGTCAAAATGCACAAAGTTTCGTGTAAGGGGGGTAGGTTTAAGTGTATGGTTGGTGAAGGGCGATAGAAAATATGGTTTGTACAGTATAAAAACATTACGCCTATGGAATGTCTCCATAATTCACAAAAACAAACTTGTGTGTGTGTTTTAAATACAGTTGCTGATCTGTAATCAGTTCATAATATCCTGTCAATGGTCATTATGAGATAAAAGTTTTATGCTGATCCAATCTCAGGACACTTATACACCTGTTAATGTTTCATTTACCGTTTATATCAGTCAGTTTATCGCTACTGCTTTCTGAATCTCTCTCTTTCTCTCTCTGAGAGTCCATGACATCACGGACCCGACCACACAGTGAGAAAGCAGCACTTAGTCCAATTGGATTTTAGAGATGGTCACTGAACAACACATCATTTATTTATCTCTTCAGTAATGGGATGAAAAGAAAGAAAACGAGAGAGCGCACAAAAGGAGGAGCATGCCACTCAAAGCCATTTCTCTTTCTAGAAGCCTTTATCGTTTGCATCAGATCCCAGCTATCAGTGGATTTGTGTTTATTCCACTTCAAACTTGATTTATAATGCAGTGGATGAACTGCATGCGGAAGGTGCAGCAAATGATAAAAACAAGAAGTTTTATAACACGTACTCAAAGTGTTTCGTTTATGTATGTGTGTGTGTTTTCTCAGCAGTCATTGCATGCCAATAGTCGTTGTACGGCCGTCTCTCACGCTCAGATTAACCGTTCTGCAGGGAGCCGTGGCAAAGCTGAATATTAAATGTCCTGCATTAATTCTGTTAGGTAATAAAAGCATCTGCTGCCGTAAACCGTACGTACACACACATCACTCACAGCAGACACCGTTCAGTCTTTCAGAGGGATGTTTATTTGATCACACTTCTCAGAAAAGCTTTAAGCCACCAGTGATCCTGCACCCACATCATGAAAACATTTCAAGTCTGAAACCTGTGTGTGTGTGTGTGTGTGTGTGTGTGTTCGTTCATGAGAAGTAACGTGAAAGCTAAGGCTGTTTGACTGCTAGTATAGTGCATTGGTGATGGTTTTTTATGGTTTGATACTTCAAGATTGAGGCTAATGTCATTTCTGAGAATCATGCTTTGGGGCTGTCAGAAGGATTGAATGATTTCTGGGTAGAAGATACACATGCATTCACAAATTCGTCCCATAGAGGTTGTGGCTGGACCTTATGAAGGCCTGTGAAAGGAACATAATAACACACATACATAACGCCCTCAGACATTCATACTTTCTTCATCTTTTATTATATTTTGTCATATTTTCTTTAGTGTGAGGTCTGGCTCATTTCTGATGAGTAGCACACACTTGGCACAGTGTGATCTTGGACTGAGGATATGTTATGTGTAAGAGCAGTGTGTGTTTATGTGAGACTGATCTGACCCAGCAGGAGTGCCTGCATTGAGTTCATGATTTGAATTCCTATTAGCAGATCCCTGCTGCTGCAGATGGCTGTGTGTTCGAGTCCACGTGTGCATTCTTTTTAACTAGGGTGTTGTCTGGCGTCATGTAGACAACTCTAGTTAAGATGCTTGACTTTTTTTTCTTTTGTCAATCGCTCTCTTGATTAAGCATACATGGCACCAGAAACCAACAGCCCTGCAGCTGGCCTGCATTAAAAGCCCTGCCTTTTCTCTATCCTAAATGGTTGCGTGTAACATTATTATTTATGGAAGGAGAATAACTATGTATTTATATTATGAATTTACGCTGCTGAAGCAGTTTGTGTGTGTCCGTTTGACTTCCCTCTCATAAAGCTCTCTAAAGGTTTCCCAATGAGGCTATGACCTTGTATCCTTTTAGAGATCGATGCTCATTATTCCAGGATGAGTAGTTATATTAATCTCAGCCTCTTGCTTTATAGAGTGGACATCTTTACTTCATACCCATTACATGTACACACAGTCATTAACTGCTGTCATTACTATGCTAAGTATAGGGCAGTAGGCTTGATATTGATTATATGTCACTGAACGGTTGCATTGGCCAAATTACAGGTCCTGTTTACACCTGGGATTCATATCTGTCTCAGGGTTATTTGATCACATCGCTCTTTTCCATGTAATAAAGTGAAAAGAGGCTGTCAAGCTCCAAAATGAGCCAAAAGCACTATAAACACATCATGAAAGTGATCCATATGGCTTGTGCACTCAATTCAAGTCTGCTGAAGCTGAACAATAGCTTTGTGTGAAAAAACATTATACTATAGTTCAAAAATTTGGGGGTCAGGAAGATTGTTTTTTTTTGTAAGAAATTGACAGAAAAGTGACAGTAAAAACATTTATCATGTTACAAAAGATTTCTGTTTCAAATTACTGCTGTACTTTTGAGTCCTGACAAAAGTATCATGGTTCTTGAGGAACAAATCAGCACATTAGAATGATTTCTGAAGAATCATGTGGCACTGAAGACTGGAGTAATAGCTGCTGAAATTTCAGCATCTTAATAAGAATAAATTGTTTTAAATTATATTCAAATAAAAACACTTTTAAATTGTAATAGTATTTCAAATTATTATTTTTTAACTGTATTTGTGATCAAACAAATTTCTTTCAAAAACAAAAAAATATTTTACAGACCCCAAACTTTTGAGGGTTAATGTATGCCGTTCTTCACTGATAATGTTTGTGTTTTGACTTGTGGAGGTGCAGTGGTTAAATGTGCTTGACTGTTCTTTCTGTGTTTGATCCTCAGATCATCAGAAGCTAGAAAGAGAGGCCCGGATCTGCCGCCTGCTCAAACATCCCAACATTGGTGAGTCTCAACAACTTGTGCTCAATATACTCATGCAGGGAGTGCAGATTTGAGTCCAGCATGCAACATGCCTGTTCTCCCTTCAATAATTAAGAACAATAGTGTGTGTGTCTGTACACAGTGAGACATACTGTACAAACATGCTAGTCACAGTCAACCCAAGATTATTTGCATGGCATGAGAAAGGATGTGGCTGACAAGACAGATCACACAGACAAAATCTCCACCTCATGCAAAATCATGGAAATAGCACAGGCTTCATCCCTTCAGGCTCCCTTGTGTGTGTGAGAACAACACGGTGCTGTGGAAGACAGTAAAATGTAAGTGGCTAAGATGTTTCAGGATGGTGATATTGGGCACTGAGGGTAATGAGATAATCACCAGGTGCAAAAAAAGTAAGTATTTGTGAAGTAAACATTATGAAGTATTTGGGGATTTTGAAGGCTTGAAGGAAAACAACAGGATTAAAACAAATGATTGGTACTGTTCAAGAAAATCTCCTTTAACTGTTTAAATGACACATACCACAAGCTAATTTAACAGGGATAACTCACCCAGAAGTGGCAAGTTGTCAGCATTTACTTTCCCTCACAAAATGAACTGACAGACACAATGTTCAAACTGCTCCTTTCCATACAATAGTGATTTACTGTAAACGGAAAGGCTCCAAAAAAGGCAGAGATACAACATATGACTATATGGCCATTCCAAATCTGCATACTATAGCTTTATTGGAGGAACAATCTAAAATTCAAGTTATAGTTTATTGATAATCACTCCCTACACTCTAAAAAATGCTGGGTTAAATACAACCCAGCACTGGGTAAAATATGGACGAACCCAGCGATTGGGTTGTTCAGACCCACCGGTTGGGTTACTCCCCAGAAGGTTGGGTTAAACGTTTAACCCAACTGTTGGTTGAAAACAACCCAGCATATGTTCTGTCCAGTATTTAACCAGTACTGGGTTGTATTTAATCCAGCATTTTTTAGAGTGTAGTAGCCACAATTATTCATTATTGTGACAATCACCTGTGGTGTTTGGTATCAGTGACATCTAACCTCCAACAAACACATCTAAAACGACATGAATAAATACAGCTGTTAGTCAAATATAGTTCTTTGTGATACTTTTAAAGTTGTTTTTTCATTCTTGGCAGCATAAATCATCTGTTTCTTGTACTGCAAACAGACTTCTTCTTGACATCTCCTTTTTTGTAGCCTTGTTTTTCTTCTTTCTAGGAAGTGCTTGTCCTTTCCCACCCTCATACTTTCTTGTCTCTCCTCCCTCACTTTTTTTCTTTCTCGTGTATTCCCTCCATTCCATTCCCAGCGGCCTAAATCTGTCTTTTGTACCTTTAATTGTCTAGCCATCTTGAACGACCCTTTCTTCCTCTTTCTTTTTCTCTCTCTCTCTCTCTCTCTCTCTCTCTCTCTCTCTCTCTCTCTCTCTCTCTCTCTCTCTCTTTCTCTCTCTCAGGTTGTCATGTTTTCTGCATGGACTGCCAATAAACTCCTAACAAAAAGAGCAATCAAGTGTGTGTATGAGAGAGAGAGCATTCTTAAGGAGCACATTGCCTATGGCGACAAAGACTCAAGCTAACACACTTGTTCTTTTCCTCTCCTTTTGTCTTGGGCATAGACTTACACAACACATAAAGGGTAACTTACTGCCTTTGTACAGGTTATCAATAGTGGGGTTTGTTATCAGCAAACCCTCTTTCTAAAACCAGCAGATATGAACACTTGACTGCCGTTGGCCCACAGACGCACAACAAGAGCAGATAGAATGACATAAGCCAGTCACACACACATAACCTACATGCATCTACATACATTCTTCATGCTATCTCACCCAGAGCTATGTCTTCAGGCATACACTTTTGGTGTGACAATATGTTAGAAAGGAACAATGCATCCCTGTGGAGCTTTTCAGTAGAGTGTGAAAACCCACACCCAGCACTGGTGTTTTTTGGCAGAGTTTCTTTTTCCGCTAAGCAAAAAAACTTCTCCTACCAATAAAATAAAAGATTTTGATTTATGTGTCCGATACTGGCATTCGAAAAAGATGTTGAGCTGTTTAATATCACTGGTAACCAGGGAACATGAAAACCTACTAATAAACACAAACTTTATATTGGTCAGTCAGAGACTTCTTTCCTTATGGTTAGTTCTGTGTAGGGTTGTAACAATACAGATCAAGATAAGTGATCAAAGATGCAAAATAAAGTAGGTTTTCAGTTCTGTAAAAGCAGTATAAAATACAAGTGAATGTTTTTTTTTTTGGGGGGGGGGGTATAAAGGGCACTGCTGTTCACAAAGGCTGCATTTATTTGATTAAACAATACAATAAAAACTGTGATTTATTTTTTTATTGTTTTACAGTATTCGTTTGAAATAGAAATCTTTATACAGAATACATTAGCATTAAGTGTTTTTACTCTCACTTTTGAGCATTTTAATACTGATCAAACTGCTGAACAAAAGTAGAGGTTGACCGATTGATCGGCCGATTTTTGGCATTTTTTTATTAATCTGCATTGGTCGATTGTGCTGCAAATTAGGCCGATTAATATACAGGCGCGTCTGCAAGCAACACGTGATGCTGCCTCGTGCGGCAAGCAGATTGCCATTCCACTGGCACAACGGATAACCCTGTGATGTCCCCCTCTGCCTGCTAACTTTTTGAAGAGAGAACCTGGTAGAGCTGTGCAATTAATCGAAATCGAATCGCAATCACGATTTGAGACGTTGCGATTTGCTAATCGCAAAACCTGCGATGTGGACGCGATATTACTCTGATCCAGATCATATGCACGACTGCCAGCCTTGAGTGACAGTCTTACTAACCAACAGAGTGAGCGCAGTCTTACTAGCCAACTGCGTAAACACCCACCATTTAAAAAGGGTCAGATCGAAAGTTAGGCAAATTAAAACTAAAGAAATATATATGTTTTCTTTAGTTTTAATTTGCCTAACTTTCGATCTGACCCTTTTTAAACGGTGGGTGTTTACGCAATATATATAGGCTACTGCATGTTCGGCCAAAAAAATCGGCATCATATATCGGCCATCGGCTGCCCTGATTTCTAAATATCGGCATCGGCCAGAGAAAAACCCATATCGGTCGACCTCTAAACAAAAGTATTAATTTCTTTAAAAAAAAACTTTTGAACGGTATTGTGTATTCACAGCTACATTACTGCAAAACACACATATTCTTGCAACACGGACACGGTTAGTATTATTGCTTTTTCCCATTTTAGTGCTATACCAGTAAAGTCTAGCACTACTTCGTCAAAAACATTAGGGCAACAAGTTCAGAGAGTATCATCTTCATGAGAGTACAACACAAATCAGCTCTATCCACACCTCTCTCAGGCCAAGCTTTTAAAATCACTCTCCATTAAAACACTGTTCACAGCACCTTCAGTCTGAATTGTGTTAAAACACAGTCGTCTTGTCAGAACGCGTGTGTTTGTGTCAGCGCTGCGGGTGATCCTGGGTGGATGTGGAGATAATATAATTCTGCTTTGCCCTTTCTGCCCTCTTCTAACACAGCCACCTCCCTCACATAGCTGAGATTAATGCACGCTGTCATTTACATGGACCCACACACAATGAGAGCGAGCCGGGGGTCTCTTAATGGCAGCATGTGTGAGATCTGGCAGGTGCACTGTTTCAAATCTGTAACTACCGATGACAAATTCATTACCTTCAATCAAGATAACAAATGTTCCTTGCCTTACTTGCAATGCCATCGCTCCCTCGGAAATGCAAAGACTAGAGTTCCTTCTCTTAGACAAATTATGTTAGCTGTGATTCTTTTTAATTTAAAGTGGGCATGAATATTTTCATAGCCCGGCCTTATTGTGCAAAATTTATAATTTTTCCAAAGATAAAAATATTTGTCTTAATATTGCCATCTAATATGATTTGTTGCATGTATCCTTCACAGAGGAAAGAATTGCTTTAAAAAAATCAATATGATGGGCAAACCATGAATATTAACTTCATTCAGTGCTAAAATAGTTCAGAGTAATTAAAATGTTATTTAATTTTTCTTTTTTTGGGGGGGGGGGGGGGGGTGTTAATTAAAAAAGTTAAATATTTAAAAATATTAATAATGTAATTAGGAACAAAATGTGAAATACTTTTGCTCATTATTTGTTTCCATTACATGTTTCTAAACCAAGGGATGGGGTCCACTATACAGCAAACTTCAAACGGGGCCTATGAATGTTTCAAATGGGTCAGTTATGAGGTTCATTTCAGCTAGGATGCTGCCTTAGAAGGCATTAGGCAGCAAGGTTGGGATTTGAAATAGAGCTAATGAGGATGACTTCATGGGCAGGTCAAGAAAAGGATAAAAGCCCCTTCTGTTCATCCTGCTTATGTTGTTTCTCTGTCTTACCTCATTCTCTCTTTCTGTTTTCCCTCAACAGTGCGTCTCCATGACAGTATCTCAGAAGAAGGCTTTCATTACCTGGTCTTTGACCTGTAAGTATCGGAGTCAGACACTGTGATCTTCCATCTTACTTCTGTGTAAAACAGGATTGACGCCTGTGTACTCACTTTCCACTTCCTTTCAGCCTTGTTTGGCAGTAATTAACTGTTAATTACAGGAAAATGTAATTGAAGTATGACGATTTAACTTTATTCTCTAGCCAGTAGGCTCATTTCTCTGTACCATAAAAAGCCTAGAATTTTCTTTATTTTTGAACTCCTTTGCTTAAGTTATGTTGATGTCATGTTAAACAATTATCAGTGTTGTTGAGATGTAGACTCCTCTGTGTAACTGCAGTGTGTGTGAGAGCAAGGCATACATGTAAGTGTACGTGTGTGTAGATTGTGACTGTATGGCCCTCTCTCAGGGCTCTTGTATCTTTAAGACAGATAGCGCTTGCCCAACACTCAAGTGCCGGCCCGTGGTGATAAAACTCTCCATTAGCCACATACTCCTCTACAGGCCTTTTGCTCTTTATAGTTTATAGCTGAATGGAACCACTGTGGGTTCTCCACACTTGAGCTGTTGATAAAGCCTGTATTTTCTTGTATTTTTTTTTGTAGTGTGACTGGTGGAGAATTGTTTGAAGACATTGTCGCAAGAGAATATTACAGTGAAGCAGATGCAAGGTAAGATTAAAAATTCACCTAAAATCATATCAGTGTTTAGTTGTCACTTATATAATATACACCACTGTGGGTCATTTTGGGGTTACTGAGGCAGAAAGAAATTAAATTTATACTTCTATTCAGCCAGAATGCATTAAATTGATCAAAAGTGACAGTAAAGACATTTGTGTGTTTCAAAGAACACACAGTATCACAATTTCCACAAAACTATATTAAGCAGCCCAACTGTTTTCAACGTTGACAATAATAAGAAATGTTTCTTGAGCACAAAATCAGCATATTAAAATTTGTATAAATCATGTAATATATATTTGTGGATTTTTAATGTAAATACTATGGTACATCAATCTCATAGGTTTTTCTTTATTTAAAGTACCATGATAATACTTCCTGCAGCCATCACTGTATCGCTTTTGTAAGGCCTCAAAAAGAAAAATTATTCTGTCTCTAACACTGCCCTTTGCTCCCAGACAGCGAGACAATCATTAAATGCCAGGGTTACGCAACTAATTATTAAACATGATATTTTTATTTCAAATAATGTCAAGCTATGTAAATACTCTCAGTGCTTTAATGGGGATGGTAGCTGGCCTGAAATGTGGTGTTATTTTTAACCTGCTGTCGGGATAGGCATCCCTTTAAATTAAAGCTGACTGACTGCACTTCAGTCCATTTCCACTTCATATTCAGCACTAAGCCGGAACAACAAAATTAGTGTCACTTTGCAATTACTTTTGGAAGCCACTCTCCAGACTTACAACATAAAGGCTGCTTCTGAGAGTTTGCATCAAGGGAGAACAGAGAGTTTTTACTGGAAAGTGCATCCGTAATGGGATGGAATGGAATGCAGTCCACAGATTTTGCCAAATTTGGACGCAAGAAATGTCTTCCTCGCCATCCTTCCTCAAGAGAGCTGTAGGGAATATCTAATGGGGCGCTTTCTTTACTCGACCGCCGTTGCTTGTCTTTCTGCAAGCTCTCTCTTTAAACCGAATTATTCAGAAATGTGTTATTTTTCAAGTATTCTACCAAACAAACACAAAAAACCTTCAGAGAGATGTCATCCCCACCCAACTCGCGCTCTGTCCTCAGGTCATGACCTTTTGAACAGGTTTCAGAGCTCCGTAATGAGCTGCTCCACTCGCTGCATTTATAAGCATTCCTGCTCCACCGGTGCTTGTTATTTCTGTCCCCTCACAGTCTATGGAAAGACCTCTACAGTGCAAGTCTGTCAGAGCAACAAATGCACGTCTGTGTAGTATTGGTAGGACATATATATATACACTATTGTTCAAAAGTATAGCGTTGGTAATATTTTTGTCTCTTGTTCTCACCGAGGCTGCATTTATTTGATCACAAATACAGTAAAACAGTAATATTGTGTAATATTATTAAAATTTTAAAAGTTACTGTTTCTGTTTTAAATGAACACACACACATTCAGCTTCAGGAAATTTGTTTTGGATGTCATGGTAAATGTATTTTCTTTCCCATCCTGGAAAGCTTCTCTGGCAGCTTTGAGAACCACAAAACTAAACAGAGTTTTTATCTGTTTGTGCAAAGCTCAGTCTGTCTGCACAGGCCAGATTCTGCAGCTGGATTTCTTGCACCCAGTCTTCTATCTGGAGTTAGATCCTTGTACTAATGCCTGGGTTTCTCTCCCTAATCCAACCCTCTTTTCCTCGCCCCTGCTTTCTGTTTCTCCCTGTCTCTGTTTCTCAGTCATTGCATCAATCAGATCCTGGAAAGCGTCAGCCACATCCACCAGCATGACATTGTGCACAGGGACCTCAAGGTGAGTCATGCCGTCACTGTGGCAACGTGCCAATACCAACATCCCAACCCTCCTCCTCTTGGCAACTCTGTGGCGTCATTTGCACACACTCAGAATCGTGCTTGCAACATTAAACGCTGTGTGAACACCGAAGAACATGTATGCTTTTTGATTGTGCTATTTCTTTCTCTTGACGTCAGAGCTTGGCCGGTTGGCTGTGGCCAATCCTGAGGGGTCATTTGATGACAAGCACAATGCAGAAAACAAACAAAGGAGCATTTAACGGATGATGGAGAGATTTGTTTTTTAAATGCCATCATTCAATCTGAAGCTCATATTGGATTGAAATTAAATTACTGTTTCCTTTTCGCTCGTCAGACTTTACAATGATTTTCCTTTGTAGCTCCACATATCACTTCCTAATAGATGATATAGTAGAGTCTGTTTAAAAGGTGAAATTGTGTGTGTGTGTGTTGTGTGCAAGTGTTTTTTTTTTTCCTTACAATAATAACTGATGAAATACATAATAGATCAGTGGCATGTGGTGGACAAAAATGTGTCGAACCCCAAACCATTGCTTTCCATATTAGTTCACCTCTTTAAAAGTAAAGGCAGACAGAGGAGTACTGCAGGCAGGCCGGTTGCTATGGAAACCTGTGTGATGTCATGTTGACTGCAGAGTCATGGCATGATGGTGAGCGTGTCTGGTGGGGAGTCATTTTACCTTCTCTAATTCATCGGGGGAAAGAGACAGAACTGTTGAAAACAGAGAGACAAGGAGGAAAAGTAAATCTTACAACAGTCGCAGGAATAGCCGAGTAGGAGCTAGACAGAGAAAGAGTGTTTAGGAGGAAAGAGAGAGACAGTCCTTCCCTAGGGTTGCAGGACAGGGGCACTGGGGGGGACAGATGGGCTGGTTTTGATTGAAGGTGTAAGAATGAAGTTCACTGTGTTGTTATTAACTAAAATTAAAACTATTAAAAAATTATTTTCAGTAATTGAAATAAGCCTGAAATAAAATAAAACCTAATTAATAATTACTAAATTATATTGTAGTATATACAGTAAATGATACTAACATAACATAATACTAAAATGAATGTGCCTATTAAATTAAGTAAAAAAAAAATCTTAATGACTTGCAGTTTGTTTAATTGTTGGTACTGTTTGTTGATATATGATGCTTAGGATGTGATGCCTAGCATTTTGTAGGGTTTTTATTTCACAAAATAAATTCAAAACAGTTTTAAAACATTTGAGTGCATCTCAGTATGGTGTATCTGCTGCATGAGTTACCAATCCTGTTTTGGATTGGCTTATGAATATTAGTTAACATCACTGGCCAGTTCAGGAATGTGATTTAGCTATTTCAGCATCCCCTGATTAATATTCATACAATAAGTCATGATATGACGTCACAGAAAGTCTGTTGTGCCCGTCCCACTATAAACGTGTTGGGGCAGTTGTTGCAGCATGACTCTGCAGTGTCCAGGTCAGGGCTGTGCCTGCAGCATTCAGAGGCAGTGGGGTGTGCAGGACAGCGGAGCAAGAGAGCAGCTCACTCCTGCTCTCGTAACATGAGATAACAAGCCCCTCCTCTCTGTCTCTTCATGAATTATGCAGTGCTGTCACAGCTATTCATCCGCTTTACACACACACAGCAGTAAGATATAGACACCACATGCAATCTCTCCCTTTTTCTCTCACACATGTTACAAGCATGCGCACATTTCTGTCTCTCTCACTTGATGCACACTGTAGTTCAAGTCCGGATCTCAGTATTCCTGCAATGTGATGATGAAAGACTCTCCTCATAGAACATGCTGGATACGTTTATGTCCTTTTATGCAGATCACAGCTGATTAAACTCTGTATCAGTAGGCTTGATTGTCACCTTTAGCATAATCATGCACAGAATAAATAAGCAGCCGTATGGGATTGAATGCCTGTGCACTTCATGATTCTTATGGCTTGTGCTACTGAATATTTTATTTTCCCTATTTTTATATTTGTATTACCTTTTTTCTGTCATCTAATGCTAATTTAAAGTTAATCTTGAAAAACATTATTAAGTGATGCCTAAATAAACTAAAACAAGCTCTGTTGGTTTTTATTTAATTTAGGTGAAATAGTATAAAATAATGACGCTGTGGTCGTTGTCTGTGAAATTTTTTTTAAGTGAAAATATAAAAATAAAAACTAATCCAAAAATATTAAATTCTACAGTATATTAGTATATAAATAATACTTGTAGCATTCAAAACAAGTTGTCACTTCAGTGGGAATCTGTGCAATTAGGAATTTTGCGTGAGGGTGAAAAATTTCTTACAATCAGATTTTGGAACGGGTTCGAATTTGTCATGCGACTCTGCGTTGACCAGCAGAAAGCTGCTTCTGTATGAGCCGTTTCATACATTACTACACTATTGACAATAGTCAATAGACCTTTTTTGCCTTAACATGGGACAAACACTCTGCATAGAACACTGCAGCTTTGTTTTAATGTTAAAATGACAATATCTCCTCCCTCATTTTATTTATTTCTCACTATTCCTATTTTCTTCTCTCCTACCCTTTTCTCTGTCATGTGTCCTCTTGTAGCCAGAGAACCTGCTGTTGGCCAGTAAGATGAAGGGGGCGGCAGTGAAGTTGGCTGATTTTGGCCTTGCCATCGAGGTGCAGGGAGATCAGCAGGCCTGGTTTGGTAAGACTCCTCTGTTTTTTCTTCAACTCATTGGTAGCTTCATCTCTTTAAAGGATTTGGCTTGAAGCCATTCTAGTATCCTGATGCAAGATTCAATTAAATTCAACAGGCTAAATTAATTTCTCTGGTTTTTCAAACAAATATTCAATGCCCTGAAAATGCATCTGCTCATTTAGATGGCATTGGTGCTCGTAAACTCATTCTGAAAGCTGACTTTCAACCATCAATGACTTTTCTTATTGCTCTGTTTGCTCTCCATGGCATCTGTGGCACTTGTGGGACTAGAGAGCTCTGGAGAGTAGCCAGCTTGTGTTTTTACTCTGTGTTCTTGGGAAATATGGAGTAGTTTTCTCAATGTTTACTGTCCTTTTGGAATCAAGACTACTCACGTGAAACAGGTCAAAAGTCACAGACGACAAAGCTAGTGGACAAATTGGATTAAGCTTGTCCAACACCATGGGAAGTTTTTATATGCTTTTTCACATTGCACAGCCTTACAAGAAAGAGATTTTTTTCCAAAACAAAACTTTTTTATGTTTTAATTTGTTTAATGCAAACTGAAATGTTGTTGCCTTATTTGTTATGCTCAGAATTTGATTGTCATAAAGAGATGGTGTTGAAGATTTTGTCATTTGAAAGCTGTTGATTCTAGATATTAAATGTATGTAATCACATTATGGCCTTACAGGTTTTGCAGGGACCCCTGGATACCTCTCCCCTGAAGTCCTGAGAAAGGACCCTTATGGCAAACCAGTGGATATCTGGGCTTGTGGTAAGATTTTCACCTGTTTTATTTAGTGTCCACATTCCAAGACTCTTTGTTGTAGTCTTATAGTGTTCTATTTTTGTCCAATTTTGTGAATAGTCAGTGTTAAAAAAGACTCGTTAATTTGGAAAAACAGTAGACTAGTACTAGTATGAAGTTACCTGTTTGTGTGTCCTGGGCAGGTGTGATCTTGTATATCCTGTTGGTGGGTTACCCTCCTTTCTGGGACGAGGACCAGCACAAACTGTATCAGCAGATCAAGGCTGGAGCCTATGACGTGAGTAATCACACTCACTGTTTGCCTTAATGAGCTCTCACTGCTTTATAATCTAATGACTGTTTAGATTCAATCAGACATGAACATTTGTTCACATCCACATTACCATTCAAAAGTTTGGAGTCGTTGTTCGAAATAGAAATTTTTTGTTACTATAAAAATGAAAACCTGTAAAAATTAACCTTGGGTCGGCCAGTTGAACTTTCAACTTTCAAAAAACCTACTCCTCGCTCCAGGCAAAATTGTGTTACTCCACTCTTCACTTTGCACTGCTCACATATCTGATGTAATTAAAGGAAGCGTATACAAAACAGGTGTGTCAAACACAAAGGGTGTTTGTTTAAAAAAAGTGCTTGTAACCCACTTTAAGCGGCGCTCAGCTCAACCAGAAAGAGAAAGTGAAAGCCCTTTTATTAGACCTGTCTTTTATTGCCCATCAGCATGTTGACAGAGATGCTCTCATGGCCATCCCCATACAGAGATTTCAGTACCACCACATCGACCCGGAGTGGCAAACCCAGATTGAAGCCTTTGTTAATATTTAATTGGTTGGGAAAGAGAGCAGAGTTACTCAATAATAAATGATGGCAGCCCCCTCCTCTAGAGCTCAGGAGAGGAACATACAACCGAGGAGTCTTCATCATCATCATCTCCTCAAACCCCAAAGGAAAACCAGTTTAGAGTGGGATATTTCCTGTTAATACTATTCTATATAGCTTATATGAGGTTACAACAATCTTGCAAATGGCATAGTGTCATATTTTCGCAGTGACCAGCTGTAGCTCAAAGCTGCTGTTTGTAAACAATCTAGCATGATCAGAGTATGGATTCACACTAATTTGATTTCATTTGTGCTTGCTCCATCCCTTTTAGTCCAGATTGATAGGCTCTCTAAGTGCATTGGAGTATAGTGTATTTGTAGTGTTTGTTGCATAGTGGCATTGTCCATTTGATGGAGTGCTGCGGCGTGGGAGAGATGTGATTACGAAGGCCAGTTTTGGTTTCAGCATTTTCAGCCATCCAGGTGGAAAACACCACTTTTCATCCATCGCTTTAGCTGCTCTGCTTTAATTTTATTAACATCCATTACAGTCCATGGAAGCCATTGATCTGCGTGTTTGTCCATCACTGTATTTTGAGTGCTCTGTTACATACAAAAGCCTGAGACTAGTGAAAATGCTTCTATTTTTCATTGTTTCCTAATATAATACATGTTTTCATTGCAGTTTGTATTATTAGCATCAGCATAAAGTTGATTTAACATTCATGTATTAGTCCCTGGTTTGTCCACCTTTTGCTTTAATGTTGAACTTCATGAACTCAACAAGTTTGTGTAAAACCTGATGATCATGTTCTTCAGCATTATTTATCCAAAGAATGTCTTGAACTTCACTGGTAGAACATGTGACCACCTGTACACATGATCAGTGTCATAAATTTATCTATGATTAGTGACCTAGAAATGTTAAATTCATGTTTATTTCTGTAGAGCTTTTGATAATACATATCATTTTAAGATAGCTATAAAAATGTGTTTAATTAGTTTGATTAAATAATTATTATTATTTTTTTTTTATTGTTTCAAAATCTTTCTTTTGAATTTCCAGGTTTAAATGAAGCAAACCACAGGTTTTCACTGTAGACCTCACTGTATTTCAAGAAAACTCATTCGTCTTATCTTTCTCTTGTCTCTTTATGTCTTAGTTTCCCTCTACAGAGTGGGACACTGTTACCCCAGAGGCCAAAAACCTCATCAACCAGATGTTGACTATCAACCCAGCGAAGAGGATCACGGCTGACCAAGCGCTCAAACATCCGTGGGTCTGCGTAAGTGGACTTAAACCCCAGCACTTTTCATTATATCTCTCAAGGCTGGTTTATATTTTTGTCACTTAGCTTTTCATGATTACATCCAACAACTGACATAATGTCATACAGCTTACACTCCAGTCTGCAATAAAGTAAACATCTGCTTGTCTGTTTGGTTGATGAAAAACTTCAAATGAGACTTTACATGCAATTTGTATTATATTCAATCTGTCATAACGTATATGAATAAGGTTTTGTCCAAAGGACTGATGTCTCTTTCCCACTTAGCAACGCTCCACTGTCGCCTCCATGATGCATCGTCAAGAAACTGTTGAGTGTCTGCGCAAGTTCAATGCCCGCAGAAAGCTAAAGGTCTGATTCATTCATTTCCAGCAGAATAAGGTTAAATATGTTAACATTAGTTTATGCATTTGCTAACATGAGTAAACAAAGTACAGTACTATTGCAGCATTTGTTAATCTAGGTTAATGTTATTTATGCATATACTGATACATTTTTTGCATTTCAAGTGTTTATACATTAAAATTAGTCAGTGTATTATGCACAAACTGTAAATTAATGCTTGAACATTAACCTAAATTAATAAAATGTTATTCATTGTTAGTTTGACACCAAATGCATTCGTTAATGTTAACAAACTCAAACTTATTGTTTAGTATTACCCATTATTAATACTTTATCCAAATGTATGATTGTTTGAAGACTTTGTCCTTACCAGTGTTAATTTTTATTGCAATTCTAGATAAGATACTAAAGTAGCATTTGTGTTTCCTGCAGGGAGCTATTTTGACCACCATGCTGGTGTCCAGGAACTTCTCAGGTGAATGTCTTATTTGCTACAGACATACAAGTGAGACTTGTGCATAAATTGAGGGATTAGTATATTTATGTAGGTTCTTTCAAAACGTTGATTTTGTAATCTGGCCCCACTTTCCTGACTGCGTTGAGGCATTTGGGATTTGCTTTAGGTTGCTTTGTTAGGATACAAATTGGGTAAGTTTTTTTGTGATACCGGAAAGGCTGAGCTTCTGCCTTGAGTCAGCCTCTCCAAAACAACATGCTCTTTTGTCCAATAGTGGGTCGGCAGCACACCACCCCCGCCACCCCCACCACCAGCACAGCTGCACTGGCACAAGAAGGTATGTGAGATGGGGCACTAGGGTGCAGTTGCCCACTTTCAGCCTCAGCATGTGACCAAGGGGAGCCTGCTATACCCTTGCCAACGCACGGGCACTGAAACTCTTCTGAGAGGCCATTCGCTATGCAGAGAATATGTAACACATGCTCCAGGGTTTGGGTTCGTTGGCTAAATTTAGAATATTTCAATTCAAATTTGAGTGAATGCATATCTACTGAGTTCTGAAATTTAAGTGAATTGACACATGCAAAACAAGAATAATTGAAATTTAGTCACTCCCAACCCTGAGACACATTCGTATCTGACTTTTGAGCAAAGTCTAGTAGGATGAAAGAGCCCTTTCCTGTCAGTGGAGACCTTTTCACTGCACTGAATGTGCTGTGAACTTGTCAGAAGTTGCTTTGTGTCATTGTCAGCAGGTTGGGATGGTAAGAAGAGTATCACAAAAAATGTATTATGTCTTCCAAGTGGTGTCTCTCTGGAAACAGAGAGACACTGGAAACATAATGCATTATGGGTTTGCAATTTTGGTGATGGTCCAGGGATGCTCCGGTGGAGGTATTTTCGACCAGAGTCACCTTAAGGAACGGCATCATATTTCAGAGTTGCATTACAGATTTAGTTGCCTTGTTTTATGTTGATGGTTTCTTAAGGTGGCTCGTTCTCCTTGTATACCTCACAGTCCAAAGTCAGGTCGGCTTTTGGTCAACCAACTGCACTGGTATGAAATTGTAGGTAGATGCTGACATGCATTTGTCTGTAGTACCAGTGAATGTCTACACCATGTATGTATTAGCATGCTCTTAAGGGAAAGACTTATTGAGAAGAACCACTGTACTGAAGTCTTCACAGTGGGGATCACTGTGTCATGCTTCAGAAGTACCTTTCAGCATGTGTTGGGGTGTCTTTGTGCATGGAGGACCCGAAACAACAGGATCCACATCCTTTTGTCTTGCTTTTTGTTTATTTCTTAGTTTCTTGCCTCTCTTCATATACGTCTTAATGAAAGTGGCATGTCTGCGAATGCTCTGCCATTTGCTTCTTCTGTTACTTTACAATGATACTTAACAGTTGCAGCAGTTTATTTAAGCCTCAGAAGTACATATAATTTAATAATCAGAGGCAGCTGTTGACAATGTGATAGACTGATCTATCGGCCAGCCCATTAAATTAGCTGCTATTTGACTATACTGAGAGCATCGGCCAATAATGAGATGCCCACTTATGAGTTCACTTAATTTTAGCAAATTTGTGTATGTCTAAGTTCTTATCATCAAAATTGCATTATCTACGCTACCGCTCAAAAGTTTGGGATATGTAAGATTTTAAGAAGTCTCATGTTCAGAAATACAGAAATATTGTTAAATATTATTACCACTTAAAATAACTTTTTCTATGTTAACATATCTATTCCTGTAATAGCAAAGCTGAATTTTCAGCAGTCATTAATTCAGTCTTCATTGTCACATGATCCTTCAAAAATCATTCTAATATGATGAGAAACAGCATTTGAAATATATAAGTATTTTTGTTTCAATGTAAAATGCTTTAATGTCACTTTTGATCAATTTAATGCATTCTTGTTGAACAAAAATATAAAATTTATTTAAACTTACTGATCCCAAACTTTTGAACAGTAGTGTATGTAGGAGCACTTTATTGGCCATCACCCACCCTGCTCTCTCTATTGGAAATGGCATCGACTAAATAAAAAAAAACAACTCTTATCGGTCCACTGCTAATCTCTTTAACTCATGCTAAAGTAGTTTTTGATCCATTCCATACTATCAATAGGTGCAACACACAAACTCATTTGACCCCATTATACAATTTTAATTATGAGACCAGTTTAATTAGGAGCACTGCACAACAGCTGAACAGGTCAGAAAAAAAGGACTTATCCTCCTCTAATGAATCAGCAGTTCAGCTCTAATGTGCTAGAGTGAAGTGAAGCAGACATTGGCATTGGTTTGTCAGATCTGCATGGAGTCTTGTGCAGGAGAAATGCCTTCAGTGATGACAGCAGGCCAGACAGGAGATGCCTCTGCACAGCATGGACCCAGCATGAACAGAAAATCCTCTAGTTTTGCTTTGATTTGCTTGATTATTTTGTTTGCCACAGCTATTTTTCTTTTTAATAATCTGTTGATTGATTTATCTTACCTTTTTCCCTTTTTGCATTCTTTCCTACCTCTATCTACTTTCAAAGGTAAGGGAATTTGAAGATCATAATAGAAAGTCTACTCGTGTCCTTGTATTTTTTTGGTTTGTGCATATGTGTTGGCTTTGTGTCTCATTAGATCGGTTTCGTTTTCAAACCATGTTTCTGTTTATGAGAACACAGGGTAAGATGTGTTCATGAAATGTTTCATATCAAACTTGAGGTGGTCTTTCATGTTTCTTGGTGGAGAAATCTTCTAGCCACATTATATGGTTCCAGGGCTTTCACTGGGAATAGGTGCCATTTCACAGCTCTATGGATGGTTTTTCTGGTTGTGTGACTTATTTATATATTATTTATATGCTATCATAGTATTCATAATTTATTTTTATATTTTCAGTTTTTGTTCAAGTTTGATTAATTTTGTTTTGTGCTTTTGTCATTTTTATTATTTGTATATGTTAATCTATATAGATAGATGGTAATTTATATAATTAATAATAATAACTTAGTACCTGAACTTAAACTTATTTCATTTAATGCGAAGGAAACATTTAATTTTTATTTATTTTTTGTTAATCTAATATTTATATGTAGTTTTATTTCAGTTAGTAATACCAGTTCTGTTTTATACTCTAATCGAGCAACATTCGTATGTCAGTAACTAACATTTCTGAGTTTTTTGTTTGTTTGTTTGTTTTCTCTCCTCATCTTTCAGCATGCAAAAGTTTACTGAACAAGAAGTCTGATGGCGTGAAGGTAAGCCAAACACACATTTTATAAATCTCTTTCTCAATATTTACAGTACAGTAAGTTCTTGAATCAGCATTGGAATGATCAAATATAATGTTTTTGTATTATAAACGAATGCACAATTCTTCTCCAGTTTTTTATGTTTACAAGATTTTTCCTGTCATATGTATTTTCCTCCTTTTAAGGACATATTATAAACAGAACTGACAGTCAAGCTAACCAGCAAATGGTTTGCATAAACCAAAATGATTAAACGCACTGTTTCTAATTTAAAATGATTAGCTGCTTACATTGTATTAGGCTGATATATTTCAGTGTGATCTTGAGTAATATCCTCCCCCAAGGAGACCCAAGCGAAAAGCATTCGGCATATTTAAACCCTTCTTGACATTTGCCCATTTGTTAGTCCTGAGTCATGGCAAAATCTGTTGAAGCAGAGAGGCTTACTCAACCCTGTGCCGTCTCTGTGCATGCAGTGAATCGTCAGCCTTTCACCAAGCCACTGAGAAGCAAATGCTTGAAATGAAACAAGTCTTGACAATAAATCGATTTCAGCAGTTTAACATTTTTCCAACTGTTGCTACTAAACACCTGTCACATCACACATGGCTTTGCAACTTCTTGTGGTTATTTATTTTTCCTCTCTCTTTCTTCTCTGTGGGATCTAACTAGCAGCTTAATTTTTTTGTGTTCACTGGCCTGTTTTTATGCTTCCCTGTTTTGCCCTCCTCTGTTTCACCCTGTTCAGAAAAGGAAGTCAAGCTCCAGTGTTTATTTGATGGTGAGATCTGTTCCGTGTCTCTCCCCTTTTTCTGACTCTCCCTCAACACTTTCTCACTCTCTGGCTCTCTTTTTTTTCTCTTGGTTGAGATGCTCGAGAGCTTGTTTGGGTCTCTTTTTTTTGTCTCATTGTAGGATTTTGTGAGTCATAGGATCATCAAACATTAACAGACCCATGTTCACCCGTTCAACTATGTTTTATTACATACATACGCTTATATTGTAAGCCCATTCTCCACTTCTCCTTGAAGTTCATTCTTCATTACCATTGCATCTCAGTGCTTTTTTGGTGAGCCAGACCAGGGTTTCGTTTGAGAGGTTTCTCCTTGACCTAAGTTTGGTCCGTCTTCTGCAAGCCCCTGATAAACCTTGTGAGCTTCCTCCAGCTCGACCCTCTACACTTTCACGGGCCTTTAGAATCAGTAGCGTGTAGCCACTGATTATGACCAAGGCTTAAGTATGCTCAGAGTGGACAAAGGGCTCTTACTTGGTGCTCTTTGATAGGAAAGAGAGAATTTAAACGCTGTTGGAACAGACTGTCTAAAGACAGACAAACAAGCCTTTCTCTCACTGGAAGTCCCCTTTTTCCCACAGTGCGCCAGGCGATTTCTGTTGCCATGGCAATAGCTGCAGTGGCTGTGACCATCAGGTTTGTCCTAACAAGTAAAGAGCCCCTTGTTACAATTAAAAAAAAAAAAAGTATGTTGTCTTTTTTATTTATTTATTTTTTATTGTGGTTATAATGATGTTTAATTATCCATATAAATTTTTCCCCCTGTAGAATAAATACATTTTCTTCTGTCATCAAGCAATTGAAAGTAAATTACAGCAGCACTTGATGTCTGTGAGTTAGACATGGCAGTTCTGTTTCATCCTCCTCACAGGGGAAGCTCAGTTCTGCATTTTTATTATCTAACAAACATCATTGAGGTGTTTGTGCATAAAGTGCCATTTCTCATGTCTTGAGTTTCTCCATCAGGTCTGGACATATGACCCTGACCTCAGTTTTACTCCCTTATCGCCATTCATGGTCCGTATAATCAAGCAGACCTAGTCCTTTTCCAGTGAACTATTTTTGGAATTGAAATCTAATAATAAACTTGAAGGTCACCCAGTCATAGCTTAATTGATTCCAATTAGACTCTTGGATACAAAAATCGATCATCTTTAACATCTTATATTAAGTTATACATTTTCAAATGCTTTTATCATTCATGAAATTATAGTATTATATAATAATATTGACATCAAATATTAAAAGTTCTTTGTAAACATCTAAAAATGTTAAATGAATAGATAATTGACATTTTTCAGCAATGGGGTGATATAGTGGAGGCTAGTTCCAATGACAACTGAATGTATACATAAAGCAGTTTCTTAAAACAAAAAAAGTATATTTTCTTTATGGCTGTTGAACTTTTGGGATGAATAACTTTTGGCTGCTCTTTTGCTTCAGTGTTTGTTAACCTGTTGGATCTTTCTGTAAGGATTCTTGACTGTTCTTCTCAAGAATCGTCTCTGTTTTACCGGCGCCTCTTTTCTTTCTTTCCTATAGTCAGACTTTGTTCTTTTTTTAACCATAATTTGTACCCTGCATTGATTCACAGAGTAAGAGGTCAGAGCGCTGAAGCTTTTCACTGCATGCACTAATGAACTATCAGGGTCTTGTGGCTCCATGACTGTAATGTTGGCCTCTAGTTGTTACTGTGCCAACAAAACAGTATAATATTATATTTAAATATTTCTGCAAATACCAAACACTTTATCTGTAGCCTTGAAACATTTCTTTGATTTTGATGGATTTTTTAGCACTGGAGTTAACTGTTGATATCAATTTCATGAATATATTGAAATATATGGAAATACAAATTTATCAACACCGTAACAAATTTCACTCCACATAGATGTTTGAAAGATGCTTACATACACATTGACTGAATTTATTAATATGATTATTAAATAATACAAAACTAACAGTGTAAAAAAATGAATGATGAAATATATCATAACACATTTTAAGAATTATTGAACAGTTTTAATAATAATGAACATAACCTTGTAAAGGAAGCTTACCGGCTCCTTTTTATACAGCCAGTTTTATCAAGAACTGTCATGTGATTTTACAGATGCATGAGAATTGCTTCATTATTTTTCATCTTGTACTATTATCCACCATCAGTAGTTTAAATCTGTACAATCCGCGAACCTCTCACAAAAACAAGCACATACAGTTGAGTGTCTTTCATTAATTCAAGTAGAGCTAAAAGTGCTTATTTCAGGAAAGTGTGTCATTAAAAGTGCTCTAGGGCACGTTACGTGAGTGTTTTCTTACTTCTAAGCAAATTTACACATACAGGTCCCCTTACATGCTGCCCTGTGGCTTTTCGACGTGTCAAGTATGAGCTGAGGCTGTCGGTTCTTGAATGGCACTGAACAAAAATCATTTTGTGTTGTTTTTGTTTTTGCCCTAGCCACAGACAAACAACAACAAAAACAGTGTAGTAAGCAGCAGCACCAAAGACAGCAGCATATCATCCACTGCACCAATGGTACTTCATCTTAACTTTTTATTTCCTTCACTCATAGTTTTTCCTTTTCTTAATCCTCAAGTCTTTTAGTAAAAGGCTTTATCAGTTTGTCCCATACCTGTTGTTTTGACTTCCACCACCCATCGCTCAATCCACTCAGATGAAGATGTGTGACGTTGCTCATGGTTTTTGATGAGTTGAACTAAAACATCTGGTTTGTGCCTGTGGATTTCTCTCTGACTTCCTATTTTACCCAAACAAACTCGCAGGAGAAGTTTGACAGCTTAACAGACAAACCCTGCACTTCAAATAACTTCAAATAACTTGCTCTGGCCATATTAAAGTGAGAGAACACTTTTTTTAGGCTAGTGAAATGTAGATAAAGCCTGATTGCACGTTGTCTTAATCTCAGTCGAGTCTCCAAGGGTAAAACAGGATCATTTTATGTCAGGAAGCAGAGCTGTTCTGTTTGTTCTGAAGATGCAATCCCTAACTTTGCATTATGGGTAATTGCTCCTTTGACGAATGGCTGTTACTGGTACAGCCTTCAGAGGACATGAAGTCTGAAAGTCTGAGAGAATTTTATATTATCAACATAAAATGTGATTAAAACCAATTTAAAATCAAAATATCTATAGAAGATATAATGTTGAATTGAATATTATTTAATTTCAGTATATCTCAGTGTTTGGTTTTGTCCTCTACTCCATATTCATGTTATGTCAGTTTCTTCTAAATTTTCAGTAAGGTGTCAGACTTTTGGACACTACAGTGTCCCTGTCCTCATGCTACACTGTGTGACTGACCAATATGCCCATCCTGCTCACTGCCCAGACCTTGAAGTTGCTCGGCCTGACAGGGGATGAGGGGTTTTGTCTGAACTGCATCAAAGGGAATGAAACTGTAATTGGCTCTCAGCATGTAGGGACTGCATCTTCAAGTCTGTGTTGACAGGTTGCTTATTAGAGGGTGTTGTGTTAGTGGTGGTGGAAATAAAGTAGAATCTAGAGCGCTGGACCGTTTGTTTGTTTGTATGTGGGGTGTGTATGTGCAAAGGTGGGATCAATGCTTTGTGCTCTCAGGAGAAATAACATACTGTGGCATTGAAATCTAACTGTTTGTGTGGCGTTAATCATTTATGTCATGTCTGTGTGCTGTTGGTGACTGGGGTTGGTCTTTGAGAGAGACTCGTCAAGCTTAATGACTACTTCCTCTTCCACTGTGTTTCTGTGGTTAACTGTACCCAATCCTTGCTTGTATTTCAATTGACCTTCAATTCCTTTGTATAATATCCTTCGTTATATTGTAGTTGTTGTATACAGTGGCCTCAAAGTATTTAGACACCTACATGACACTTAAACATTTATGAATGCCATTGCATATGTAATATTTATTTTAAGGAAAAATAGGACAGGCTTGCTTGCTCGCTTTTATTTATTTATTTATGTGTTGATAATTTCTGGTTGTCAAACATTAGCGTCACATGATTTAACAAAACATCAAACCAAGTAGCATTTATTTTAAAGAAATACTGTATAGCATTTATAATAAATAAAACAATGTAACAAACAAATAAATACATGAATTGAATGAATGAATTTATTTTTATTTTATTTATTATTTGTTATTTCTGGTTCTCAAACATGATCAATTTGATGTATTAATTGATTTAATTGATTGATTGTCAAACATTACCAGAATATGTACATTATATAGCAAAACACCAAACCAAGTGGCATTTTTTTTTAAAGAAATCGCACGTGTTTTGTTTTGTTTCTTGTATTTTCTTGTTAGCAAGCATGATTGTAACATGATATAACAAAACACCAAACCAAGTAGCATTTATTTTAAAGAAATATAGCGCATTTATTATTTATCTTATTCTTTGTAAACACCAAACCAAGTAGCAATTATTTTAAATATAGCACATTTATTTGATTGTTTGTTTGCTTCTTTTAGTCTTTGTAAATGACAAAGGAATTATACCAACTATCACTTGTTGTATCTTCTATCATGCATTATATTGTTTATTTTAATGCAATGAAATTAAATCCTTTTTTTAAAGTGTAAAATAAGTGGCAAAATTCATTTTGGGGCCTCTGTATACATAGTATTAATTCAAGGAACTCAAATGGAGAATTCTCCAATGTCAGTGTTTGATGTACCTTCTGGCTGCTGACAATCATGACAGTGATGACAGTGTAGGCTCATCATGCTAGTTGTGGAGTTAGGGTCCCTACACCCTCTTGCCTCAGCGCTGCATGGTAAACTCTCTCCTGCCTCCCCAGGAATCACAGACCACTGTCGTGCACAATCCAGCCGATGGCATCAAGGTAAGCCACCTCTTTTAGCTCTGCACTGAACACCAGTCATTTGAGCCACTTCCTAATGCCACAACAACAAACCTTCACAAATATGACTCAAATGAAGGGGGCTTGCCCTCATGCTGGGTTGGCTGGTTTGTGCAGGGCTTGGTGTGTTCCTGTGAGAGCTGTTTGTGTGTGAGGGTGTGCTGGGGTATATTTGTGCTTGCGAGTGATTCTTTGTGTGTGTATTTGCTGATTCACAGTGTGTGCACTTTATATTGTTCCACATGGTTTATAGACCTTGTCTGCAAACCTGTTTATCTATATTTCTTTTCCCGTCTTCCCACCTTCATACGACCATCCCTCCATCTTGCACATTGTCTGTCTCTCTCGTCACAGGGGTCTACAGAGAGCTGTAACACCACAGAAGAGGAGGACATGAAAGGTAGGAAAGGTACACTATCAACTTCTCATGTACTCTGCATGTCTTTCTCTTGTTCTCTGGGATCTACAGAATGGGATGTGTGTGTGTATTAGTGCAGATATTACTCAAAAAGGCCTTTAGTTGGTGTATTAAAGGCCCTGTTTGCACCTGATATTTATATCTGTCCTTTTAACAGATTTTTTAGACAGGGTCTGTGATTTTGTGACTACATACAGTTCTGTGCAAAAGTCTTAGATGCTTCACCAAAACATTGCTTTCAAGACCATTTTTTATGTGTGTGAGTAGATATATTAGTTTTAGATTCCCAAACATTCCTTTTGCAAATTGTAATTATCCACTGAGATTTTTGTTTGACCAAGTCCGACATCAGATGGTATCATCGAAACCGCATTATGAGATCCGCATTTTTGAGTCCATCTGGGATTACATGAAGAGACATAAGCAACTGAGACTGTCTAAATCCATAGAACTTTGCTAATTTTTCCAAGGTTTGGAACAACCTGCCTGCAAACTGTTTAAAACTTTATGAAAGTGTAGCTCAGAGATTTGGTGCTGTTTTAGAAGTCACACCAAATACTGATTTGATTTAGGTAATGGAAGTTGATAGAATAACTTCAGTTTAGTCATGGAATTCAAAAACAAAAAGTGGATTCCATTGCAAAACAAAAAATCCACATCTAGGCACTCACATAGCAAGCAAAGTACAAAAACCTTTATTAGTCCTGGGATTAATGTGTAAAAAAAAAAAACATCCTTACATTTTTTTTTTTTTTTTATTTCCCCAAAAGTACTTAGTCATTAAAAATGTCATTAAAACATTTGTAGTCATTAAAAATCCTACAATGTGATTTCCTGGATTCTTTCCCCCCATTCTGTCTCTCATAGTTGGAAGTGTACCTATGATGAAAATTACAGGCCTCTCTCTTCTTTTTAAGTGGGAGAACTTGCACAATTGTTGGCTGACTAAATACTTTTTTGCCCAACTGTATTTGTTTGTTTATTTGCATTTTACATGGTGGTCATACTACAAATTCAATGGTTCTTTTGACTACGTCTGAATGCGATTGCATTGAAAGGTTCATAAAATTCTTTGGACAGACTTTATTACCAGGTGTAAACAGGGTCAAGGGTTGGACATTTTCCAACTCTTAAAGAGAAATAGTGGTAATGAGGGCCAGAGGGAATAAATATTATACAGATACAGGCAGTGAATGATTGACAGTGAGATTTATTCCTGTGCGGTGAAAGGACTTTTAATTACTTTGAGTGTGCATTGACAGCCAGCTTGTTAGCTCTAGATACATTGCTGGTTACTACAGCAGCAGCTATAGTGTAGTATAAGGCACCAAAACGGGGTCAGACAGACTGATTGCTATCATGAATCAGCACAAGTTTGCTAAGAAAAGGAGCCTTGCTGTGAATGCCAGAGTTACCATGACACTGATGAATCACAGTTTTGTGTTCAAGTAATGAATGTCCACAATATCTGAGGGAATATTAGTTTTACCACACTGACCTATACAGGCAACAAATACCCCTTCTGAAAATCACTGAGCCTTCGTATCACATCTCAGTATGTTGGCTAACAGAGTCACATGGTGGTTCATTACAGCACAGCAATATTACACAACAGTTCAATTCAATTTTATACAACCCTGGCATCATTCATCTTCAGATCAGTCTTTTTGTTCAATTCTGAGTTATTCTGAGCTTCTAGATGGTCTTTAGAGGGCTGTTAGATAATAAAACATTACCTTTAATCACTTCTATTCAGTCTGAGAAACACAAGCAGAGGTTTAATGGGTCAGTAGAGCTTTAGAATCATTCATTATTTAACACTAATCTAAGTTTGATGGTCAGGCAATATATTGGGACCTAACCCTTGGAGACCCAAGTTATTTTTTATTTTTTAAGAAATTAGTAATTTTATCCGCAAGGATGCACTAATTTGATTAAAAGTGACAGTAAAGACTTTATAATGTTACAAAATATTTCTGTTTTAAGTAAATGCTCTTTTGAACTTTATATTTATCAAAGAATTTGAAACCGTATTACCACAAAAATATTACACATCACAACTGTTTTCAGTAATGTTTGCTGAGCAACATATTAGAATGATTTCTTAAGGATCATGTGACACTGAAGACTGGAGTAATGATACTGAAAATTCAGCTTTGCCATCACAGGAATTTATTTTAAAATATATTAAAATATAAAGTAGTAATTTTAAATTGTAATGATATTTCACAATAGTACTTTTTCACTCTATCTTGGTCAATTAAGTGCAGCCTTGCTAAGCAGAAAAAACTTCCTTCAAAAACATTTAAAAATCTGACACAGCTCAATTTTTAACAGCTGTGTGTGTTTATATCAAATTGTTTAAAATAAAAACTACATAAAACTTGTCATTGCAATGTTTTATCCAAATTTTTTTTTTTTTTGGGGGGGGGGGGGGGGTAAATTTGGGAAAATGTTTGACAATTTTCAGCATTGGGTTTCAATGCTTTTACCTGTTTTAACTAGTTTTATCTCACATTTATTAAGTATTCATTAAGTATTTAAATGCTTTAAAACAGTGTTGCAGTTCTTCCAACAGTGTGTCTCTGAGGGTTAAACCTCACAAACCATCAACTTGCGTCATAGCAGAGAGGCCCAAAGATCTCACACTCTATACCAGGGTGAAAATATGTCCCAGACAGACAAGTCTTTCAGCTTTTTCTGAAACTCCATGTAAATACAAACAGTTGTATAACATGTCCTTGTATAGAGGTATTAAAGACTTCAAGGTTTAGAAAATATAGCTTTTTAATTTTAAATCAACATTTTTTCACATAACATTAACCTTTATACTAATTGCTTTTTGCTCTGAAGTTGAATGCTCGTTATGTTTCCGCATGTGTTGTTTGTGTGCTCTATTGTGTGTGCTGTTGGTATTTTTGGAAGATTATCATGCAAATTATGTCATCATTTCATATATAAATATAGCACAAAAGCAAAGCTGGAAAAAGACTAGTGGTATGACTTACCACAACAAATGTCACATTTTTTCCCCCTAATTGTCTGTGTCAGTATCGGTGGGTGGGGCTAGCAATGACAGTGCAGTGGTGAGCCAGTGCAGTGCCTCGGAGGAGCCAGCTCCTCAGCCTGAGGCCTCTCCCCCCTGCCCACCACCCAGTAAGTCAACTGCTACAGCAGTGACCTTATCAGCTGTTTCTACAACTCCCTACTGGACTCATCTGATCTCTAGCTCACATATTCTCCGTTCCTACTGTTCCCACTGCTAACTTAAAGTATATCACCTTTCTAACCTTGCTGTTACTTAATATGCAACAAAACTAATCTGGCTGAGATGGACTCACTGGACTTCTACATTGTTAAATACCCTAATTTTAAGGTTTGGTGTCATTATGAAAGGGGTCATATGATACATCTTATTTGTATTATTGATGCATTATTGTGTTGCCGCAAAAACAAAAGTTCAATTTGTGATGTAAATTTTTCAAGCTCTCGCTGACCCTTGAATTAAACCATATTTTTGTTGCTTTGCCTAGTTGTCTACTCAGACACGGGCAGCAGTTTTACTGCTCAAATGTGATTCATAAAAGGATATGAGTATACTGAATACTATATTGAAGTATTCATCTGTGTCTGTGTGATGCAGGAAGGTTGTGAATGTTTGGACTGAGTTGTTCGAGTAAATTCTCTTTTTGTACTGAGGAGAAAGTAAGAGCTCAATTTTAAGTTACAGTGTGTTTTGTAGTATATGAAGCTTTTTTATATCTAAAAACAATCAAGGAAAATTCGATTCCTTATGATATGACCCCTTCAAGACAATAATATGGCAAATTTGCAGTACTCAAAATACTCAAAAACTAAAATGCAGGCCACATGATCTGTTGTAATCCGCATTGTACACTTATTAGCGCAATCAAGGACAGAGATTGTCACCTAATTTTGAGTCTCGCAGTCCACCATCTTTGCCCTTTACTCGTGTACATCCTCACCTCTGACATGGAAAGAATTGCACTGACCTTCTCAGTCAGAGTGACCTTTTCATTTATTTATCTGTGTGACACTGAATACTTTGAGTGTGACAGATGAGCAGAAGGCCTATGCTGGGACTGTACACGACAGACATCTCTCAACACATGCACATACTGTGCATAGATCTACTCAGTGTGGCTATTGCTCCTCTTGTGTTCTTCATTAACTCCTGCTGCTTATGCTGCTGTTTTGTATAGATTACACATAACACAGGCTGTATCGTCTTTGCATCTGTCTGTCTTGGCTGCATGTGGAGTTCAGCGACTGCTCAAACCACTGAACCAGACTGCTGCAGGTTTCTGTTTAAAAAAAACCCATGAGATCTGCCACCATCTGCTGGACTGATTCAGTATGCTGCAGTATTGCTACTGTAATCCTCTAGATAATTTTCATATTTATCAACCCTGGCAGTGTGTATGTTCTCTGTTCATTAATCAAACTCCGTAATCATCTAATTACTGAATTTATTTCTGCAGTGTTTTCTGTGTGACATGCAGTGAATAGCAGTGCAGTGGTTTAAGCATAATTTGCTGTAGTTTGATATTTTATGTAGCATGCGATATAATCTTGGTCAGTGGTTCTCAGCCTTTTTGACTCGAAGGCCCCTCAGTATCCCATTATAGAATATCCCATCATAGGATGATTTACATCTCGTTTTTATGTGTTTATTTAAATTTGAGTTTATTTTAATGTATTATTGGTACTAATTTATTAATTTTATTTAATACTTGATTCAGAATACTTTTAAGGCATACCCACCCCCAAGGAATCCACTGATCTAGATGTATGAATTAGTGACTGTGGATGTTTGGAACAGAATACTATCTAACTGAATATTGTGCAGTATACACTATAATTTCTTTTTAAATACAATTTTTAATGTAAAATAATACAAATAGAAAAGTTAATCTATAAGTAAATCATTTTAATGTAATATTTTGTCAATGACTGTGTTCTCATCAGATAATGAGTCAAGCACTAAAAACAATTTGTTTCTTTTAGTTCATTTGCTACAATAGAAATGGAAGGTGAAATTGAATGCGTTGCATTATGGGATGTAGTATTCCAATCAGTAATCTGTTTAATACTGCATATTTTGTCAAATGTAATAGATTATCCAGATATTTCATGACACAGAACTTTAGCATATTGTGCACAGTATGCATACTATATACTGAAGCCGTAGTAAGGTAGTACACTGTTCTGAAGGCAGCATGTGCCTCTTAAAGTAGTGCTCCGTTTGTTTATCATACTTTTGTTTTGCTCTGGCATAGCATCTCTGTGTGCTTAGTTGCAGCTTTGTTTATTTGTGCCGTTGTCTTGCAGCCGATCCACCACATGATGTTAAGAATGTTGCTTGGAGCAGTTCAGGTCAGAGCTCCTGTCCTGATTTAGAGCCTGCTGTACCTGCTCCAGCCTCCACTACACCAGGGGGCAGCAGCGTGCACAGGCAGCAGTGTAAGTCTTAGACTGTTGATTTAGTGACAGATATTAAGGCCCCCCCCCCCCCCCCCCCCCCTAAATGTAAGTCCTGACATTCCCTCTGGCTTTAACAAAGTCCCTCCAGTTCATGACCCTGTAACAGTTTTTAGTGAAACATGGCCATCCGTAGGGATTATGAGACGATACAAGTGTTAAATGTTTGTACTTTACAGTTGGGTTGTGGTTAATGAGCTGGTTGAAATCAGAAGCATTTAATAACCATTGTGTATAAGTCATTTAAGACCCCAGCTTGTGCTAAAATCAGAGCGCCTAGGAAAATAGTGCTTATCTTGAAAGACGGCACACCCAATTACAACCGATTGCAGATAGTTTGGAATAAAAAATGGGTTTGCGGTTTTTAAATAATGGTTGTGGATAAAACTTGATTTGTTCCTCCTATTATTCCAAACACCAGCACGAAAGCAGGAGATCATTAAAATCACAGAGCAGCTGATTGAGGCCATCAACAACGGAGATTTTGAAGCTTACACGTAAGTTCTGTTTATATATAATGTTTTCAGCTACCATACCACTGATTAAACATTTGTTTGCACTGTGCATTTTATGGATTTTCATCATTTTTGTTGGTAGATTTGAAATACTTTCAAATTGAACTAAAATCATGCTTTCTGAGTTACAACATGCATAAGTAATGGTTTCATAAATTTCTGGAATAGTTTTCAGCTAAAAACTACGAAAGTACACAAATAATGGCTATATCTATGAACATTAAAATATATATATTGCAAATAAAAAACATATATTGCAAATAAAATATCTTGTGTTAAATAACAGGAACAAACCCCTTATTTACAATTTCAAAATAACCTTGCTGGTTCTTATCAAGAGGGATTTTTGAAAATCTTGTTTTATCAGCATTTATGGTGGGTATCTTATCTTGAAGAGCACAAGCATGTTTGATTATAACATGCATGAGACATGTTGACGGTACAAATTTGTGCATTTTAAGTAAGATTATGCCTTAACTGTTTCAGGAGGATCTGTGACCCTGGCCTGACCTCTTTTGAGCCCGAAGCACTTGGAAACCTGGTTGAGGGAATGGACTTCCATAAGTTCTACTTTGAGAATTGTAAGCCCAATGCTTTTTAATGTACTAGTGTCCAATGAAGTTTGTTGTACCTATTAATAACATGCTTTCATGCTCTATAGAATTATAAGCAGCAAATTCAGTTAAAGCAGGGGTGTCCAGTCCTGCTCCTGGCAGAGTTTAGCTTCAGCCAGCTCCAACACACTTGCCTGGAAGTTTCTAGTGAGTTTGAAGACCTTGGTTAACTGATTGAGGTGTGTTTATTTAGGGTTAAAGCTAAACTCTGCAGCATAGTGGCCTTCCAGGAACAGGTTTGGACATTCCTAAGGTTAAAGGGTATTAAAGCTAACCTGTTATGGCTTATATAACAGAATATGTCTTTATCTACTTGCCTGTGTTTGACTCCAGTGCTGAGTAAGAGCAGTAAGCCTGTGCATACAACCATCCTGAACCCTCACGTGCACCTGATTGGAGAAGACGCTGCTTGCATCGCCTATATCCGACTGACGCAGTACATGGACAGCCAGGGCCGGCCACGCAGCAGCCAGTCGGAGGAGACTCGTGTGTGGCACCGCCGAGATGCCAAGTGGCTCAACATCCACTTCCACTGCTCTGGAGCGCCTGCCGCACCTCTACAGTGAACCACACAGGGCAAAGGTACTGGTTGACAAATGCTTTAGTGTCAACACAACAAGGGAAACATTACTTAGTATTTTTTATGTTCTCTTCATTAGCATGCCTGAATACTAAAGCTGATTGGAGCATTTCTTCTCCGTGCACGTCTTGCCGCCTGGAGCCCGGCCAGAAGAGAACCTCTTGAAGTTTTGAAAACGTGAGGGGAAAAAATTGACACAACTAAGAAATATATTTAAAAATGGCCACCACTTCAGTCCAACTCTAGCTAGATGTGGGGCAGGCGGCCACGGCAGCAGCCCTGCCTTCTGGATGCTGCATGCTTCTAATGCCCACACGGGGCGCTGTATTGTCTTTACCCATAATCCCATAATGTCTGCTGCCCAACATTCGGAAATGGTGTTTAAAGTATTAATAATATATTGTAAAATATTGAGATCTTCACTTGTGTAATTACCAGCTGGTAGACATGGAAGTTAGAATCAGAAATGTGAATCTTTGAAAAGCACACGCCGTTTTAAGGGTAAATGGTGTGAGTTTATTACGTTTAAGAAAACATTTTTCTGTTTTGATTTTATTTTTTACACAAAGAATGTGATGGCATGGCATATCAGAGGGAACGAAAAATGTATCATGTGTTGAAGCACCAAAGTGTAGACTCTAGATATTGAGAAGAGGATGTTTTAATGTTGCTTTTATTTTCTTTGAAATTAAGGAATGGGGTTGGGGAAGATTTTTTTCTGGCTTTCTGTCGTGTTTTTGTGGATCTCTTGGTTTTTATCTCCTGAATGATGCTGTATTTGAAAGTATTTTGTGTTTTCAAGAATTGTTTTAAAGTGGGACACGATTTACTATAGTTGTGCATAAAGGACAAAACAATGAGTGGTGTCCAAGGGAGAGAAGGGTGGGGAGATGTGTGTTTTTTCTTGGGTTCAAGATGCTTGTTGCCATGTAGTGTTTTGCGTAAATCTTCTTTACACACACTTCCACATGAGGCCTAAACTCAAGTTGGGTTGGTTTACTTGCCTTCCTGTATGTTTGCACTCATAACCTCCCTGCTCTCTGAACCTGAAGTTGCAGAACTCACATAGATTCGAGTTTGTCTCCTGGTCCCCAGGGGACGCTAAACACTACACACAACACGCTCATAGTCCCCCCACCCCACACACACACACAGAGTTACTAAGCTCATCCTTTTAGGCTTCCAGCTGCTGTGCATATAATTTTTTAGACGATACGCATGTCAAAAAATGAAAAAATGAAATGGCCTGTACTGTTTTGCACACAAGCATGAGACACTCTGCTGTTCTGTTCACTTTTTGTGGACTGCTTTGCAACTTCAGGTTATGAAATCCATCCATAGGGGTCCATGCTCTAGAAGAAGACTCAAAGTCACATTATCCCTCCATGAGTGTCTGCACACTTGTTCTGATGCTGTTTGTGTCGTCTCATAATACATTGTGACTTTAAAAGACTTGATTTGTGAAGATCACCTGACCATCTATAGGCGGGGATTTGAATGAAAATGACTTGATGAATGCAGTTCCATGGTGTTTTGGGGTCCATTTTGTGGTAGAATCTTTTGAGTATCTTGATCTTGTTTTATTTAAATTTTTTCAGTATAACCTGTAAATACTAATGCAGATCATTGATGAGGTATGAATCGAACGCTCGGCCATTCGTCTTCATCCAGATGCACGTACAAACACAGACTTTCCGTACACACAACTCAGTGTTTGGTAAAAAACTCACATAGTTAAAAAAAAAACTTGGTTTGGGTGTGTTTAAGCACATGGACACATTGTGCTCCCTTTAAAGCTTATCTGTGTGACTGTCATACTTCAGAACACTGTTCTTGACTGTGTTATTATGTAGATCCTGTGTGTGAATTGTGATGCCTGGGGGTTTAACGTTCCCCCTTTTACTCTGTGCTAAGCCATTTCTTGTGACATTTTACCTTTTGAAGTTGAGCCAAATGTTGCACCCAACCCTATATGTTCAAAAAAGGGAGGAAAGAGAGTACTCCTACCTTAAAGGCATCTTGTTAGTGAGTTCACTTGTCCACAGATGAAACCGTCTGGCACTGTGATGTCTGCCATACCTTCATACTGCGCTCTCTGTTGCCCCCCTTCTGCAGTGTGTCTTATAACAGTGTGTTCAGCCCTAGTCTCTGGCCACTTCTATCACTCATAGTGTATCCTCTCGGATATGAGTGTCCTTGTTTTAAAAAGTGCAGTGTAGTCAGTCAAACATCCATTTACAAAAATGTAAATGGTTAAGAAATGTTTCCAGATGCAGGAGATTGTAGTTCTTGTATTTCTTATGACTGTTAGATGGACTCAAACGCCTTTTGTATGCGATGTGAATAATTCCTGAACTAAATAACTCCCACAACCAAACCATATATGCAGTTCAGCAGAAGGGAAATATGCATGTGTAACTTTCTAGTAATAATTTTCACTGTGTGTTACCTAAAATTTAATTATGTGTATATTACCTGCATCTTCAAGGTAAATTAAATGTGGCTCTGAGATATGGTTTCCAATGTTAAAATCAAATGCTAACTTTGTAAAGAAATGGACTAAAAGAGATTAACAAAGCTTTAGCTTGGTATGTTTCCCCATTCTTGTCAGTTTTTGGCATTGTAACCATATATGATGGGACTACATATGCTTATACTCTGAGGTTTAATTGGATGCTGGATTTTTGCATGACCATACAATTAATAAAACTATGAATTTAAATCTATCAAGTGTTTGTTTGAATGTTGTTAAACCATCATATCTTTGTTATTATTGAAACATTTGGAACATCACTGTCTTTGCTATCTTGCTCAGTGTGCATTTGAAGTAGACACGAATGCAAACGTGTGGACCATGCTTGCGTTTTAGAGTTAGACTGTCGACATATCTACACCTTTAAACCGGATGTGTTATTATCCAGCATTCAGAAAATAGCATTCAGTGTTTTTCTTTCTCTCACCACCCCCGTAAATATCCCCGGCCAAATTACCTACTGTTTTTTTAACAAAAACCAAGGTTGTGTGGTAATTTAATTGCTGTCCGAATCCACATCGCTGAGTTTTCAAGAAGAAATCAATTCAAAATTCAGTGTTTAAACCCTTTTTAAGCACTCCCAAACACTGCAAGATAGTACTTCGGTGTAATTTGCATACATATTTATTTCTGAAATGCTGGAAATGATTTAAAACAACAATACTTCATAACTGCTCCACTACAGCGACTGGGAGCAGAAAGAGAAGAAAAGCACATAAACAATCGAAATGGGTCTTTATTATGGCAGCAGCAGGTATGCAATACAATTTTAAAATGTTTATTATGAACAGATATATATATATATATATATATATAGATAGATATATATATATATATATATATATATATATATATATATATATATATATATATATATATATATAATGTATAATTATATACATCTATAGCATGTCTATTTTCCTATTTTTAAACAGGAGATTTAAATCAAATAATAAATAGGATTATATATTATAAAATATGTTTGGAATAATAAGAATACATTTTACATAAGTATTTTTAAAAACATTTTACACAAAAAGAATACATTTGTAAGTAAAATTCATTTTATTTACAGCAGGCAATCATGTGACTGGCCACGTGAGCTGTGCGTTCCCGTGTTCGTAGGATCACAGAACTTGCTCCTCTACTGTAAATCGCCATCCGAATCCATGAGTTTTATCACTGAGGTGATATGTACATTTATTTTTACAGAAGCCCACATGACAAACAATTACCGTTCGAATTGGGCGTTATACAACAAAGATCAGGCCCCTTCTATCAGAACATGCTACACAACTCCTGGTTCAAGCTCTTGTTCTGTCCAGGCTAGACAACAGCAGTTCTCTCTTGGCATGTCTTCCATTCAGTTCTATCAAACCTCTGCAACTAATCAAGAATGTGGCAGCAAGAGTGGTCTTTAACAAGCCGAAAAGAGTGCATGTCACACCTCTGTTCATCAGTTTCTACTGGCTACCAATAGCCGCTCATATAAAATTAAAGGTATTGATATTTGCCTACAAAACAACCACTGGCTCTGCACCCCTTTACCTGAAGAGGAATTAACCTGCAGGCTTTGGAGAATCGGTCAACTGCAACGAGTATGCAGGTATAACCTTCTGACTTGGGGAGATCTGTGACTAAGTCGACTCCGACGTGGGACTAGGAGCGACGTGGAATAGGTAATGGGACTAATTTTCCGGTGGGTAAGTGATGTGGAGTCTTGGAGATGGCGCAGACTGAGCATCCATGAACGTACTGGGAAACATCCAGTACTGAGCTTGGAGGAGCGAGAGAGTACGCTGGCTGCCTGCGTGTCTAGAGCCCGGGGAAGCATGCAGGGAGCCCAGAAGGGAAGTCCTCAAGGAGGTGGGCACGTAGGTTTTGGGCCTCCCAGCGGAGTGGGTTCGGTGATGGAGGCGATGCGGATCTGTTCATCCAGGGCCCACCGGATGGGGCTCACAAGGACGGCTCGAGGGAGTAAGGTGTGGAGGGTTCGTCAGGGGCATGGATACGTGAGAGGGAATCTGTCTTGACATTCTTATCTCTGGGTCGATACGTGATGGAAAACTGGAACTGGGTGAAGAAGAGAGCCTAGCGAGCCTGCCAGAGGTTTAACCTCTGAGCACTTCTGAGATATTCCAGGTTTTTGTGGTCCGTGATAACCGTAAAGGGGTGTTGAGCTCCCTCCAGCCAGTGTCTCCATTCCTCCAGCGCCAGTTTAATTGCGAGCAGCTCCCAATTTCCAATATCGTAGTTCCGCTCCGCTGGGGAAAGCTTCCTGGAGAAGTAAGCGCAAGGATGGAGTCGGGAGACTCTCCGTGGTATTTAGACAGCACTGCTCCCACGCCTGTGGTGGAGGCATCCACTTCCACTATGAATGGGAGTTGGGGTTCGGGATGTGAGAAGTGCAGAAGCCCTCCTGGAGCTTCTTGTAGGCAGCTCAAGCTTCGGAGTTCCAGGACAGCCTCCATCCTTCTTACATTTACATTTACATTTATGCATTTAGCAGACGCTTTTATCCAAAGCGACTTACATTGCATTCAAGTTACAGTTTTACATTTTATCAGCTCTTGCTTTCCCTGGGAATCGAACCCATAATCTTGGCGTTGCTAGCGCCATACTCTGCCATTTGAGCTACAGGAAAGTTCTTGCCCACAAAGAAGAAGCTCGAGGCCGCTGGAGAGGTGGAAGGGCGAATTAACTGTTGTTGGAGAGCCTCCTTGATGTAATCCTCCATCTCCTTGCGCTCCGGGATGGACAGGTGATATACACGACCCTTGGGGAGCATAGCTCGAGGCAGCAGGTCGATGGCACAATCCCAGGGCCGGTGCGGTGGTAACTTCGTGGCTGCCTGTTTGTTGAACACTTCCTGGAACGCCAGGTAGTCTGATGGGATCGTCGGAACCTCACGAGGTTCAGGCTCTCCACTAGGGTGGAATGAACTTGGAGCTTCAGGTTACTAACCAGGGGTACAGGGACGTTGGAGAGACCGTTTTGGATGCAGGTTTTACTCCATCGGAGGATCTCGCTGGTATCCCATCTGACTTCGGGGGAATGTTGAGATAGCCAGGGGCGTCCCAGGATGATATCGGCGGTGGGTCCCTCCAGTACCAGAAAGGAAATCCTCTCCTGATGAAGACAGCCTACTTGCAGAGTGATCGGCGGAAACTGGAACTTGATGTGCCCACGCCAGAGCGGTTTTCCCTGTATGTTCTTGATCTTGGAGTAAAAAACCGCTACATTCAACTGCCTCGCCCGAATAGTTTGCAGGGATGACCATGGGACTGGCAGAGGCAGACTGAGGGTGTGTGAATGGAGAGAGAGCTGTTCGAAGAGCGCTGACCAGCTCTTCGAGGAGATCCGCAGCGGCAGGGTTCGGGAACTCCATCTCCGGTCGTCGGTTCTGGTCTGGTCTTCTGTCAGCAGATAGACACAGGACACAGAGGTAAATGCAATACAATCAACAGGTCTATTGAGTAGTAGCAGAGGGGAATGAGATGAACAGGATGTCCAGGTAAGCAGGCGGGGAATGGGAATGTCTCTAGGGGCTTATCTGAGTGTGAATGTACTTTTTCCTTTTCCAGGGGATCCGGAGGTAACAGTGGAGCATGGAGACCGTGGAAAACTGGAGCAGTGGAGAACAGGGATAGGAACACTGTAGCAACTGGTAAGTAGACAAAAGGTAAGTGGGTCAGGTTAGTCAACATGGACAGTTTGAGACCAGACAGTGAGTGAACTGGAGGAGTGCAGGGATATAGTGCTGCTGATTAGTGCTGACAGGTGGCGGTGATCAGAAATCAGGGGACTGGGATCTGGTGAGTGTCGTTGGTGGAGACTGCGGTGACTGTGGTGACTCTCTGACACCTCTTAACACTAGCACTCTTTATTTTACTTCTATTTTATCTACGTTTTCTTTTTATTTACTAAAAAACTGACACTCTAACACTTGCACTCTATTCTATTTCTATCTACTTTTGTATATTAAAAAACATGACCCTCTAACACTACCACTTTCTATTCTATTTATATTCTATCTACTTATTTTATTTATTATTTTTTTAATCTTGAGGCTCTAGCACTACCACTCTGTATTTTATTTCTATTCTCTATCCACTATTTATTATAAAATTAATAATAATTTGACCCATACAACAAACACAAATCAAAGTGTTATTGCATTTAAAACATTTAAAAATGTAATTTATTCCTGTGATGCCAAAGCTGGACTTTCAGCAGTCCTTACTCCAGTCTTCAGTGATCTTTCAGAAAAAAAATCTAATATACTGATTTAGTGCTCAAGAAAAATTTATTATTATTTTCAGAATTCTTGAAAATTCTTGATGAATAGAAAGTACAGAAATTTATTTGTAATAGAAATATTTGGTCTTAATTTCCTTTAGACCTGGTGATCAGTCTAAATCTTGTATGTGGATAAAGTGTCACTAAGTCTCTTTAAATTTCCTACTCAGGTCAGGCATGTACGTGCTTGTCTAAAGAAAGATTGATTGGCCATGTGTCCCAGTTTGGACGCCAAGAGGACAGATCTGCTGTCAGTATGTGTACAGATGCAATGGTAAATCAAACTAGCTCTGTGATTCTTGCCACACTACAACAAGGTCCTGATGTTATAATATAAAACCTAGAAAAGACCAACCATTTAGGAAAACCTCAGTTGACAATAAAAAAAAGTTCCCTGACCACCATTTACTGAAAAGGTTCAATTAAAAATACTCTATTTTTCAGTTAGATATTGTAAAAATTAATAACTAATTTCTTTCAGTTTCAGACTTAAATCTACTTGTCGCTATTCTGAAGTTGTTAAAAAGCTTGACCGCTTGGCAAGAGAGGCAAAGGGCTATTTTTATATCAGCAATGTACGCCCCCTCCCTTTAAGCCAGCAATGAGTGACAGCACAGCTGTGATGAACTAGCTTCTGCCTTCATCCAACACAAGATTGCACTGCACAGGGAGACGGTGGGTATCTTTTTTCTCTTTCCCCTCTATTTTAACTTCCTTTATGGCTGTCCCCCTATCACCAGCATCCAGCTCAGGGTGTGGGAGGGGATCCATGTGCACTCGTATTCTTGCAAGAGCAACTAGAAGGGAACCCTAGGACACGGTTGCAGTAGTGGTAGTTGTCTTCTCTAAGGGGGCCCTGAAATAACATGGACTGTGTGTACTAAGGGCCCCCAGGCCAACAAACTGAATCACAGACGCAAGCACAAACCGCACCATGGTAGCTGAGGAGGTTATCATCACCCTATCCGGAGGAGCACCATGGGGCTTCAGACTACAGGGAGGAATCGAGCACCAGAAGCCTCTGCAGGTTGCCAAGGTATGATTGCCAGGAAACACATCAATGAATGTATTGTACCTCACTTTTAAGTCTTTTAGAGTTATTTCAGCCCACAATTCTTTAATTCTAAAGAAACGTAAGATGTTTGGAGCTGCATGAAGATGTAATGGACACCAGAAGCACAGGCCCCTGCACTCTTAGTGTGGTGTGGAACTGATCCTCTACCAAAAAAGCCAAATGATTCACAGAGCTGTGAACTTTCAAGTATTCCCCTTAACACTCTTAACCTTTGAGTCCTAAATAGCTAATGTGAACAAATTGTACACATTTTGTAATAGTGACAATGCAAGAGTGGATTACCAGTTACAGGCTAAGATTGTAGAATAAAACTTTATATGTAAAACAATGGGCAGTTTATGACTAGTAGCTCATGAGAAGCTAAGCAAACATTTTTCTATCTAGCTAATAGTACAAGGAAACGGTGTTTGTATGGTTCATATAATTGTAATAACAGTATAATTATGTGATACTGGTTTCTGCTATTATTTTATAATTACTTTTTGTTATTACTTATTACTTACTAAGTAACAAATTGTGATCTCAATAGCAGATTGTGATTATTACAATAATATATAAATAAAGGTTTTTGAACTTTATGCTCTCACACACACCGTACTGTAGTTTATGACTTACCTTAGCCTTTGAGCATTCAGGTCATATTAATAGCATTTGCCCTAATTGAGTGTAATTTCGTCCCAAATCACACCACGCTTGTTAAATCCTAAATCATCTACTTTCTTTATACAGGATACAATGTCATACACAGTATTTAATGATAAAGCAGATTATTCTGGTTAATGGTCTTGTTGTTGTCATGTCATGCTTGCAGTTTAGGAAATTAAAATGGCCCTGGTTATGTATTTTACTTTAATCCAACACCAAAGATGATAATTCAAGACATTAGTAACGACTATTATGGACTTATATATTCCTATCTGTATTATAATGTTATCTGATCAGTTTGATGCATCCACTAATGTTGGTTGTCGTGAATATTATTGATTTTTATTGGTAGCTAGATGCTTGTCATCAAAAGTGAATTAGATTAAACTAGTGGAATGGACACTGCCCCGTATCAAGATGCGGTTTAGTGACAGGACAGCATACAGATCCCAGTTCAACACTTGGTACTGAATATAACCTTTGCATTATAGCTGTATCCTAAAAACCACAGGCAACCAAGTACAGGATTAGAGTCTGAAGTGGAAAAGCAGATCAATGACCCATATGCCACATTGTTTTAGTCTGTTCTGCATAATCAAAGGCCAAAGGAGCGCACAGACTTTAAAATGTCCTTTTAATAATATAGTGACTCAGGAGCTTTCGCACAGTATTAAAGAGCAGAGAAAATTTCATGAACCCATCTCACTGTCTATTTATATCCTAAATGTAAGTATTTATAGACTGATTATTGCATCCTCAGTAAGATGTGAACCTGTCAGTGTGAACAAAACCACTGAAATCAGAGCCTGTCCTCCTGTGCTGAGTAAGATGACAGACAGGATAGAGGTTTGAGCAATGCCATTGCTAGGTCCAGTTGATAAACAACACTAACAATGGCACATGGGCAGCATCTGTTAACTGTTTATGCCAGCCTACTGAGTGTTTTTTTTTTCTTAATTTTTTAAATATTAAGGTAAAATGATCTGAAATAAAGACATAATTTAAAGTATTGTGTACAATGTTGCACAATTTTCACTGGCTTATCCCATTTGATATATTGATGGTCCCTGATTCAAGTCTGTTCCAGGAGGCCTTCCGGTATGAAGTTTGCATGTGCAATGGTTTCCCTTACAATCTAAACACATTCAGGATAGGTGAATTGGAGACACCTACAAAAGCCAGGTTTAGAGAATGGATGGATATAGACTTAATGTGTCTGACCAAACTCGTATATCACTCATTCTTGGAGATCCACTTTTAAAGATGGGAAGAATTTGAAATGCGATATCAGTGCCTTAGTCTTTGCCTAATCTATGGAAAACTTTCAAGGCTTCTTGACCTATTCATCCATTATCAACTGCTACAATTATCCTGTAGGTGCGTAAGCGAAGTAAAGCATGTCGTGCCGGACTGCGTGAGGGAGATGAGCTGGTGTCCATCAATGATAATTCCTGTGGGAGTCTGTCGCATGCACAGGCCATGAACCTGATCGACAGCATGCCAGGAACACTACACATCCGAGTTAGGAGGTAAGTCATCCTTTCCTTTTCCAATGCCAAAGTGTGTGTTTAACTTAAATGGGAGCTGAAAGTAAGTGACTGTATTAACTCCAAGCCAGGGTTGTTGTGAGTTACTGTTTCTGACCACCCCTGTGCTATTTTACCCTCTTAAATGTTTATCAGGGCCCCAGCTGGCTTCCAGTCAGTGGTTCTGGTTGCTCGAGCTCCTTCTCCCCGCATTGATAAAGAGTACCGTGCTGCCATTAGGGCCATGTCTCCATCCAGCTCCCGACCTCACCAGTCCAGTGTGCGGCAGATCCACCGGGGATCCATGATGTCCCCGACCGGACGCAGTGGATTGACCTCCCCGCCGGGCAGTGAGGCCTACTACGGAGAAACAGACAGCGATGCAGATGTGGTTGCTCATGAGAGGCAACGCAAACCAAAACGACGTAGCCCCAGCAATTCACCTGGCAAGGCGGGTCGAGCCTCACCGGAGGGAGCAGAGACTTCAGAAATGAGTGGGTATGACAGTGCCTCGGATGCCCAAGTGTACAATCTTTTGGGGCCTAAAGAAAGAGAAGATGCATTGCCTGGTGTAGCCCGCAGAGAAGTGATTTATCAACACCCTCCGCATGGAGCCTGGTCCTCGCAGACCTCCACCGAGACCTCATCTATGAGCGCGGATGACCAAAACCCACGAGAAGGGCTAATGGAAGAGGACAGTGGGTTCCAGGAGCCCACAAACGTCCCCCCTCTGGTTTCTCCAGAGAGAGCCAAAGAAGCTCTCATGCTGAGCTCTCGTACTCAGTTGGTGCCCATGGTTGGGCCAGTTGACAATCCAGTGGATGAGGAACTCACATTGACATACATGGATAAAGCAAAACAAGCAAGTGAGTATATGAAGATCATTGCTTTGATCATTGATCTACTAGCTTCAAATATACTGTCTGCTTAGCTTTGTAAATGTGTTCTTAAAGTCACAGCTTGTGATTGCTTGCATGTAAACCCTTGAAGAGATGAGCGTTGATCATGAGTCTTTTAGCCAGCACAAGTGTCTATATTTGTCCTGAGGCTCGCAGGGTTGATAACCTGAGCACTGCCTTGCATGAGCTGGCATAAGCATCTCCGGCTGCTAGCTTATATCAGGTGACAGTGCTCCTCACAGGCCTGCGCTCATTCTCTCCACCTAGATCCACAGCTTAAATACTGGACAGTATTGTTAGTATTCTCCGTATTGTTTTCAGACATGTATAGAAGCATCTGGCTGGAATGCAAAGTCATTTAAAAGTCATCAGTACAAGTCACAAATTAGCATATTTCAGAAGCCAGGTTAGTGTTCATAAAATGAGATACGCACAATTAATTACACAGGTTTAACATTCCGGTGCCCGGACACTGCATTACACTGGTATGACACTGATCCTGAATAGCATCTGCGGAATGTGTGTTTGTTGATCCCAGATCAGGTGATAAAAAACATATTGACATCTGTGTTTATGGTGAGATTACTTACCGTGGAATGTAATATGCTATTAATGGAATATTAATATTAAATTTGCATGAACAAAATATGTATTATGATAACGATTTAGTGAAAACATTAGATTCAAATGATGGTAACACCCCACGATTTACATTAATTTGTTAAATTAATTCCAGTGATATTACATTTTAGAGTGAAGTTTTTTTTCCCTGTTAGATAATGATTAGGTTTTAAGAATAGATTAGAGGCGAGACTTGGGGTTATGTGCCATAATACCACTTTTAATAAAGCGTACAAACATCATCTGAGCCACAGCTATTTGAAGCTGTGTAATTTCAAGCACCGGTATAAATAAACAGTCATAAATCTAATGACAGTCCTAATCTGTACTCTAAACATTCTCATGCTCTTCTCAGGGACCACAATTAAGCACTGGTAAATAAATCATCTCCCCATGGTAGACAAATCAACTTGACAGCAAAATGATTATGCTCTTTTTCTCTTATTGCTGTAGATTAATATGAGTGGTCCCTGTTGCAAAATGCTTTGATTAAATAGTTTTTATTGGGTTATGCTATGAAAACTTTATTTGTGAATCTGTTCTTTGACATGCAACTTTGCAAAATATGAAAAACTGAATCTTATCTAGCCATTTATGAGATATTTAACTATCAATAACTACATTTGTTAATGGAGGAGTTGAGTGTAGCATGTGCATGGACATATAAATGTTAAATTTGTCTGCACAATTTTACAGGCCCAATGATTTAGAAGAGCACTGTTAGCTACTGTATATTCAACACAATTTCTGACCGATATAATGTGAATAGTTTAAAGCCATAAACATCAATTCATAGCTCAATTCTGTCTCAACTTTTAATTTCATGTTATGCAGAATTGAACCGTGGAGATACGATCACGGACAAACAGGTGAAAGAAGCTCGGTCCAAGTGCCGCACCATCGCCTCACTACTGACAGATGCACCTAACCCTCATTCAAAGGGTGTTTTGATGTTTAAAAAGCGCCGACAACGCTCCAAGAAATACACACTGACCAGCTTTGGAAGTGTTGATGAGGACATGAGACAGGACTCTCAAGAAGAGGATGGCATATTTCCTGGCAGTGAATCAGAATTTGATGAGGAAGGTTTCTCTGCTGCACCGGACCCCACATGGGACAGTGACTACCTTGAGATGCTGGAGAAAAGATCTGCTTCCAGAGGTCAGGAAGGAGAAAGTGGTGCTCTCAGTCCTGGTCTGAGTGATACATCTGGGAAGGGGGCACAGTTGTTTGAGCAGCAGCGGAGAAGAGCTGAGGAACATGCAAAGAAAATGGAAGCTGCGCAAGAACAGTTACAAAGCCAAATGCTGGGAATTGCACTGAAAGATACACCAGCACTTCCTCAACTACAGACACTGCAACCACAACCAGACCCATTGACAAAGCCTAATGTCCAGCCACCACCAGTTGCTCCAAAACCTGCCAGACCTTCAAAAACTCTACATCATGAGGTTCCACCAGCAGAGATGCAAAACATGACACAGATGGCTACACCTCAAGCCACTTCCACTGTCCCTGTTATGGTTAATGGAGATACTTCAAACACAATGGCACCAGCCCCTGCTGTGTTGCCCATAACTGGTCTCTCAGTACCTTCTGCAGAACCTGTGATGTCTCCACAACCAGCTCCTCTGCCAGAACTTCCTTCCAGTTCTGTGTTAAACAGAACTGCCCAACCTTTTGCCCCAGGCTGTGTTACCAATCGGGCAGCCACTGCTCCTGTTGTGTTTCGGCCTACAGTCAGTAAGAAGACACCCAGACCTGTTTCAGTGGCTGTGGTTGCACATCCATTCTCTGCACCATCAGAAGAGTATGCCATGAGTGTTAACCTGGCCTCCTTTGTTAGCCAAGTCACAATGAGTCAAATAAGTGCCGATATCCCTGCTGAAATGATACCTACACAGCCCTTTATGCCTGGAAACTCTGTTCCTCCACCTGTATACGTGGAATCATATTCTCAACCTGCTCTTCACTGCTCCTCAGTGGAAAACATAAAGGTTGCATCAGTGCCACCTCCCATAGTTCAAACCCAAGGACCTACCTGTCCTGTAGAAACCGAAACAACTGTTCTTCCAGCAATCCCTGTTGACAACACAGTGACCGCTGTGGCTCCTGTTACTCCTCAGGCCATTGCAATACCATCCCAAACCTCTTCTATTTTGACCTCTGCAGCTTCTGAGATCTCTTTAACTGGAACTCCGGTGTCACCTGTAGTCTATCGTGAAAAATCCTCTGCCACCACTGGCCGCTCTGGTATTCTCCAAGAGGCCCGCCGCCGTAGTGCCTACAAGCCAATGTTTAAGATACCTGACAGCAAGAAAAATTCACCAAACCCTGAATTATTGTCTATGGTGCAGAACCTAGATGAAAGACCCAGACGTGAATATTATGAACCGGAAAATATTACTCACAACATCGATGACAATAGGACAAGGGTGCCACCGCCTGTGGCTCCTAAGCCAAGGGTCATCCCAGAAATGTCACAGATCCCTCAAGCGGAGGGAAAAGGTGCAGAGCTGTTTGCTCGTAGACAGAGTCGCATGGATTTGTTTATTGTAGACTCTCCACATCTGCAGCCTGCACCTCTACAACCCCAACAATCCCAATCAGTCATAAACTTGATCGAACCACAAAAAACCTCACCAACCCCATCCCACTGGAAGTATTCCCCTAATGTTCGTGCTCCTCCACCAATAGGTTACAACCCCTTGCTGTCTCCATCCTGTCCTGTTGGGGTGCAGCGTGGGGGTGCCAATGTGTCTGAGGGACATTCTAAAGGAAGTAAGGGTAATTATGGTGCCCCAAAAGAAGGTATCAAAGCCTTGGACTTTATGAGGAGGCACCCTTACCAACTGAACCCAGCAATGTTCAGTTTTGGTGGTGGCACTAGCACACAGTCTTCAGTGTCCTCCTACCAGAGGCAACAAAGGGAAGGCCACACTCTGACACCACCCAAGCAGATCCCAGTAAAGGCGGCACGTGTGTATGAAATCAAACGATTCTCCACTCCCACCCCAATGTCAGCACCAACTCTCAACCCCACAGTGATTGTACCACGCTCACGGACCACACTTGGTGAGCGCTTCTCTCGTTCAGACATGACGTCCCCTTTGCCTGAACCTGTACCCGAATCAACTCTGGCACCTTCACGAGCCCCAGGCCTCCCAGAGCTCCCTAAAATTTCATCTGTGCCCATCCCTCGCCCCATGCCATACTCACCCCCAGCTCCCATGTCAAGTATGTCAAGCCTAAGCTACTCTGGGCTTCAAGCTGTCAAACAGTTTAAGAGTGCCCCTGAGTTAAGTTCATTACCACCAGACCCCTTAAAGTCTCCTATCCAAGTTCCAAAACCCCGTTTTATTGTAACACGTGTGGGTATTCAGCCCCACATCTGGAGGCCTGGAACCCTTCCTCACTGATGATGTTACTTTACATGTGGAAGAAGCTGAACCATCTGTTTCTGTTGCAGACTCAAAATTCATACTTTTCAAATATGATTTAATATAACTTGAAGATGCAAAGAAATTATATTCTCCACTTCAGATGAAAATATACTGTGTTTTATATATTGTTTTGAGTGTTTTTCAAAACTTAGATGAAAAATCCTGAATTTCTGCTAAATGTTCAACATTAAATGTTTAAAACCTTCTGTGTTGTTAACATTAAATCTATTTACTTAATGCATGTTCCTGTTCTTGTGAACCAATTTATATATGCTATTCCAAAGAAAACATTGTTTGGCTTTGTAAACCTCAATCAAAGTGTAGCTTGCTCTTCCTCTGAAATGGCTCTTCCTTTTTCACTTGATATTAACCAATAGCCAAATTGCTACTTGGGCATTGTTTTAGCAAGCTTACATTTGGTCTGGCTCTGTAGTGGTGCAGAATGTCCAGTTTTTTTTAATCCAGTCAGTTCCTTATGGATAACATCAAGATGTATCGTACATACATTATTTTTTGTTTGTTTGTTTTTTTCCCCCTCATTGCATATCTTGTTCCATCCATACCTCAGAATCAGAGCAAGATTTTATTCACCAAGTGTGTACAAACACACAATGAGTCACATTACGGCAGTTAAAAATAGTTGCAAATGCCAATTCACGTGTTCACAATTTTATAGGGATATGTCACCAGAAAAAACATTTCACATGGACTGGACTGAGGTATTTTGAAATATTTTCCTTCAAATTTATCCATTACGACACACACATAGGCCTATGCGAGTACCTAAGAAAAAAAGCCAAGCTGAGGCTTTGTTTTGCTGTATGCTCTTAGGTCAATCAGAAATTATATATCTCTTGGCAGAGCCTGCACTGAACAGGTGCATAAGGGTCACAGCCTATTTGTAGGAGCAAAGTAAACAGGGAACCATTCTGGCTCCTTAAAATGTGCTCTGACTGGATTTTTGGTCTTTATATCCGACTATTGATGCATTAAAAAGATGACATTAATGAAAACTCGAGTTTTTATTTTTTATAGAAACATATTTAAGTGGTCAAATCAGTAAGTGTTGGAAAGGTACAGTGTTGGAGACGGTCCTAGAGAAAGGCTATCTGAGCACTGACGCAAATCTGTCTCATGAAGACAGGCGTGAAAAGTGCAAAGCTAGCACTGTCCAGGATTATCAGAAGGTTAATTAGCCAACTGGCTTTACTGGAATTAGTCAGAATACTCATAGCAACATGAAATATTTGAATGGCATGTACGGCAGTGAGGCTGATGATTTCGGGGATGGGTGGTTTTCGAATGTGTTCCCAAAGTCCTCAAAACATGGCAATGTCTTAAAAGAAAAAAAAAATCTAGGGCTTGTAATATTAAGGGAACAATGGATAGAGATTTAAGGAAGGAAAACAGTTTATCTCATTGTGAATTAGATATACAGAGAGGATGAATAAATAATGATTGTAGTACTGGCAGGTGAGAATATTTCATTTGTTTTTAAAAATTACATTTAGAAGTTGATATAGAGTAGATAGAGTGTTTAAAATCTGAGCCACAATTTTGTTTGTCTTTCTAGTTAGTGTCAGTCATGTTTTATGTTCTAGACTAAATCTTTACATTGTTCAGTGCTCTTAATTTTGGCTGTACAAATCATTAGACCAATGTGACTTGTACAATATGTCTTGGTAAAATCAACTTTGTGGTTAATGTCTCTGGTAATTTTGTTTGTGAATTGCTTATGATGATCTCAGCTGAACTTTAGGACCCAAGTAATTCTAACTGAAAGTGACTTTGTATTTCTAATACAATGAATAGTTTCAATAAAACATGTCTGAAATTTCACATAATGACTCTGTCTCATGGCAAGCACAAACGCAGACACGATCCCAATGTCTCACATGAATGCACTTAAACCTAAAGATGTCTGAGTAAATTTACAAATGAAAAGTCATTTTGAATGAATCTGATTAGAAACGCCAAGCTCGTTTAAATGTTGGTGTGTGAATTTGACTGACTGTAACATGTTTCAGATTAATTCATTTGAAAAACTAATAATCAGCGTCGACCTTTTAGACTAAAGACTAAAAACATGGTTTATGGGGTGAAGATGACGAATCACCACATGGTGGCGCTTATGTCTTTTCATAATAGAAGGCTAAGTAGTAAAATGTGACTGCATATTTTAGATCTTTTTTTTTTTGTGGGGACTTGGCATAGACTTCTATTATTTTTATACTGATCTAACAATATTTTCTGTCCACTAGACCTAAATCACCCCTAAACCCCCTGACAGAAACCTTTTTTGCATGTTACATTTTTAGATAAACATCAAGTTTTTTTGTTTGGTTTTTTTCCTCATGGGGACTGAAAATGTCAGGTTTTACTATCCTTGTGGAGAAATTTGGTCCCCAGTGTGGAGGATAAGCCTGTACACACACCTGCAGATCTCCAGTTTCCTTTACAATTACTATAAATTCAAATCACAATAAATATAACCAACCTGAAATGTGTCTCCTAAAACTGATAAGTGAAGTGTTGTATTGCACACTGCTGGGTGAGTGGACTACAGTTGAAGCTGGCACCATTCTCATGCATATGCTGTCCTCCTATATTTAGGCCTGATAATGTTCAGGCACTTTTTATGGCTGCTCCACGCTTTCCCTGCTTAGATTCCATTTATGAGTGGTTCCTTCCTGAATTGACAAAGATAGAGAGAATCTGACGAGTTCTCGGGTTCATATGGTGCAAATGATGTGGGTAAGAAAAGTGATATAATAAGCATGGTCTCTGAGACAGGTGGGAAAATGTCACCTGAAATAATACTTCTTGAATGGCAGAGAATTTATGAATGAAAGAATTATTTTGTACTGTGCTGAATGTTTGTATATCTATATATATATATATATATATATATATATATATATATATATATATATATATATTTGATTGATTATATATATTCATACATTATACATATTTATATATATTCATACATATGTATTCTTTGATTACAAAGGGTAACTCTGCTGATTTTAAATTAGACCCAAGCATCAAACTTGATAGATTGAACATTTGTAAATTTGCCAATCATTTTCTCATTTACACTATAGTTATTTAGAACCATGTCATGTTAATGTAACATTGGCTGCCCTGTCCAACACGACCCCTCGGAGTGCTTAAATCATTATCATAAAAATAAATTTAGCACTGTTATGGGGCCCACTATTGGATTTAAAAAGTGAAAATCCTCTCACGAGTGGAAGGTGATTAACGAAAGAAGAAAAAGTGTAAATCTACCACAAGTTATTTGATAACTATGTGCAATCACCCGGTCTCTCTATATTTAGCTAATGAAGCATCTGCAAGAAAGATATTAGTCTCTTGATATTCCCATCAGCAAAGTGCTGTGCAGACCAAATGCACCCCCCTCCTCCCTTACCCCTCACTCCCCCTTTCAAACCCGGACTCTCCCTCCCCCCATGAAGATCTGCCATTCAAGTCCCAACTGGATTTTGCACGCCTTGGGTTCTTGGTCCAGCCACAGGTCAAAGGTACCCTGGAATTGGTAAACTTTTTAGCAACAAACCTTTTCCTTTTATCACTGTACCTTTGAGACCACTTCCTGTAAGCAGTCTAGAGCCTTGGTAAGTGGATTATGTGATTTTGTTCTGTCACTTTACTAATCGCACACATCGTTAAACTAACAGCTGCACGACGGCAATGAAAACATGGCCAGCAGACACTCCTGTTGCTGGTGCGATACCCACTCTAAAAGTTTGCAAGCACTGATGGCACATTCTCATTTTAAGTTTGGATTGACTAGAATAATCGAAGTTCGAATGCTCCGATGCATTTTTGCTGCCAGAAAGTGGGAATGTGCTAAACACTCCCACCCAACCTGACCGATGATTTTATGTGGAATGCAAAGCCTGTACTGTCCAGCTGGGGGAACTTAAGCCCGGTGGACCCCAGCTCGTGGTTATTTTACACGTACAGGGTGGGTCAGTGCGCCCTCCTCGTCTCACCACCGCTCACCACACATCAATCCATGGTGTAGTTTCAGTTCGAGGGAGATTTCCGTTTTCTACAATGCATTAAGTAACTGTACGTGTGTTTATGTGTGTGTTTGTGACCAATCCTGAGTATCTGACAATAAAAACCAATGGCATGACTTGCCACTTAAAGGTCTTGCTTTAAAAATAGCCATACTGTATTGAGTTACAGTGAAGTCAACGGAGTGTTTCAGAGCCTTAAAAAATAGCAGATACACTGTGTGCAGGAAAACGAATGAAATAAAAATTAAAAGATAGGCCTACACTGCAATTTAACTGGACTTCCATGCCCAGGCTTTAAAAAAAAATAAAAATAGCCTAAACCGTGTTAATTATTACTACTTTTTTTTTTAACTTTGGCATGAAGAAAAATGGAACATGAAAATTAAAAAAAGAGCTAAAGCTGGATATTTTTCAGTGTTTAAAATCTGTAAATAGATTTGTGAAATTTGGATGGAATGTTTTTGTGCGAGACAAACCAACTAATAGCACAAAATCACAATTTATATGCATTAATCATTTGCTAACATTTATTGACGTCAGTGCTGTTTATGTCCCAACAAAAAATGATGTAGCTTCTTGGAAAAGGATATCATTACCAAATTAGCTTTTGTTAGGAATTATATAAGGGATGGAAAATGAAATTTATGATTTTAGTTAAAAGAAAAAGAATATTAATTAATGTGTTTTGATTTGAAAAATTAGTAGGAATGACCTGACCTCATAAACTGTAAAAAAAAAAAAAAATAATAAAAAAATAAATTTAATTTCTTCTGTGATTCTAGAGTTTGCTTTTCTGTAAGGCTCATACTAACTATATATGGAAACTGAAAAATACCACCCTGAACAAATCAAATACTGTGGTGATTTATATGTTTGTCTTCATACATGTACTTGTCCTTGGAATCTGAGGAACGTGAGGTCATTCATATCTACACTCAGCAAGTGTCTGTTCTAACTGTATTATTCCTCAGGGACTAACAGTGTGATCTGCAGACTTTGCTTACACCACAAAAAATGATGTCTGTTCATTTACTTTCAACCAGAAACTACTCCAAACTACTGCAAAATGACAAGACAGAGATACATTTTAGTACATAATTAAATCTACTCTGATCTCTGCTTTCCCAGTCTGGAATCATGCCTCTGTCAGGAACACCAGCACCACCCAACAAGAGGAAAAAGCCCTCCAAGATCATCACTGACCTGTCGCACATAACCCAAGATGGTAAAACACCCACAACTTTGGCTTTATGATTGATTTGTTACATAATCATTATTTTCAGCAGCCATTATTACTCTAGCCTTCAGTGTCACATAATCCTTTAGAAATCATTCCAATATGTTGATTTGGTGCTCGGCTAGTATCAGTTATGAATAATGTTAATTATTGTTATCAGTGTTGCTGCTTAATATTTTTGTGGAAACAGATTTTTTTCAGGATTCTTTGATAAATAAAAAGTTCAAAAGAACAGCATTTATTTGAAACATTTGTAACATTATAAATCTCTTTTGACCAATTTAATGCATCTTTGCAGAATAAAGTATTAATTTTTCTTTTTTTAAATTTTATTGAAACCAAAATTTTGAAATGGTAAGGTTTCACAGTTTCTACAAAAAATATTAAGCAACACAACTTTCTTCAGCATTGGTAATATTAAGAAATGTTTCCTGATTACCAAATCAGCATAAGAATTAGATTATTATTCAAAATATGCTTTTAAATTGCAAAAATATTTCAGAATGATATACTGTATGTTTCTGACTATGATATTGTGGTCTGGGATTAAATAACAGTTATTTTCCATACAATTAAAGAGTGTGTTTGTTTAGCCTTCCTGACAGGTGAGAAGATGTCTTCTTTGAAAGATGTCATTATAGAGATTAGACTATGAACATGCCACAACACAGACAGCATGCAAACTGCTCAATCGCCTGTGTTGCAGTGTCACTGTTTATTGGGAACATCATCTTCATTTCAGGGCCTGTCACTAAGGTTTCATGCGTCTGGATTTAATATGTTTTAATGAGGAGCAACAACATGCATCTTGCAGATTTCAGTGTCTCTGATTATTACCGGAGCACTTCTCCCTCCCTTTCATCATTATAATCATGGGACATTTACTCCACTGAATGAAAATTACATAAGTGTCTCCAGCAGAAATTAAGTCTAATTGATATGTTCTTTTTTCATGCTTTTGAATGTGAGTGAAAAATTGTTGCTGTGGAAGAATGGAGAGACTCTTGCAAACCTGATACATGTTTACATGTTCTTCCTTCGAAAACATTATTTTGATATGAGGAAACTGTTTCTTATTCCATGCAATGGAATTAAATGTAATGGATGTTAAATCTAATGGAGGACTAGACTTGATAAAGTTGTTGATTGATTTTATTGTTTATATTAATACTGTTACGAACATTTCCAAGGAACTGTGTCTGTTTTTCCAGCACAAACAGTGGGTGGTAGGGTGACTAATAGCTTTTGTTACTGTTATGATTACAATGCAGGAAAAAAAGATACATCTGTATAAATATGAATGACGACAATTGATACTAGAGAATCTGGGATAGTTTTTCTTTCTATGCCTAGTCTGATAATACCATGCACAGTTAAAATAAAAGTGAACCAACAGAGTATTACAACGCTGATTGCACTTTATGTTATTATACATTACAACTGATTGTCATTTAATGATATATAAACATTAAACAAGCATAGTAGTGAATAATGTTTTTTTTTTTTGTTTTCTAGAGTATGAATCAGAGCCTGAGGCCTCAGAGTTTGACCTGGGGAAAAAGATCAGGTCACCCAAGGATATCATGCTGGAGGAACTATCCCTTCAGAAGAACAAAGGCTCCAAGATGTTCAAGAGGAGGCAGATTCGTGTGGAGAAGTTCATCTATGAGAACAATCCTGACCTCTTCAGTAGTGAGTCCATGGTAAGGCAGGATAAGAGCTATCAGCATCTGTGTATTTGTTGTCACATTATTTGCATTAAATGATCCTTATTCCTAAATCTCAGTTTGTTCTCCATTCATCCTATTCTGATTCTTTATTCTGGTCAAGTTCTTATTTCTTATTTAAATATAACATTCCAAACGTGTTTTGAATGCTGATTTGGAAACTCTTCCACTCATTATGACGTTACTCTGTGTAAAGGATAACCTTCAGAAGTTCGTGCCCAGCCTGGGGGGCCAGATGATGGATGTTGGTGGCCACCTGATTGGTGGACATATGGCTGGCCAGGCTGGTGGGGCCGGTCAAGCACCAGTGCCTCCTCCTAAACCCGGAAGTTATGGAAAAGGATTAGGGGGTGGCCTGCAAGCAGGTGGGCTCACTGGAGGTGCCGGAGTGTCAGGAGGAGCAGGGGGAAAGGACGGTGTGTCAGGAGATGCCTCACAGAGTGAGTAAGAACCCAGATGGAGACCTTTATACACTAGCCAGCTCACCCACACTAGAAACTGCCATGGAGACTGACCATGAAACTTGTGTTAAACTAAGTTATTATCGTTAAATAAAACTAAAACTACACGGTAAATAAAAACGTTCTGGTAATTTTGTGCCAGGACATTATGCATTAATTTTATGGACATTACTGTTAACCGGAAAACACAATATAATGAAGTGAAAAATTTAAAATTCAGATAAAACACCTGTAAAAAAATTAATCAACAGTAGGATTTAAAATTTTTTTTTTTACAGTGTATTAAAAACAGAAATAAAATAAAATACAAATATTAGATGAAAAACTTAAACTATTAGAAAATTTGAAATGTTTTTTTCGAAACTGAAATAAGTTTAAATTGAAGCAGTAACATTTAAATTAAAACAGAAATAAAAATGAATGAAACCGATATACCAATATTTAAAAACATCAAATACTAATCAAAAATTACAAGCATATTACAAAATTTTAAAATTATAAAAAATTAAACTTAAATGAAAATGAAAACATGCAATGCACAAAAAAGGCAATGAAAATTCTAATAGTATATAAATAATAAATTTTTCCCATTAATTTAAATACCCTCATGTCATTGCAATCCTGTTCTTTGTTTTCAATAATTGTCCATTATTTTGGACAAAATCAGTCACACAAGATTGGAATGAAATGAGGGTGAGTAAATGATAAAAGACAGATTTTTAATTTTGGGGTGAACCATGCCTTTAACTAATGAACACTTTTACTAATGGAATGCAATTACTTTCAATCAGTTTATATTTCTCTATAGGTGAGGAAAGTTCTAAGGCTGCTTTGGAGAAGGCAAAAAAGAGGGTTGCATGTGTGAAGACATATGTTTCCCCTTGGGAACGGGCTATGAAGGGCAATGAAGAACTTCTAGCCACAATGAAGAGTCAAATGGCAGGACCCTGCTCTCAAAATGAGCTGCGCAAATATAAGTGCTTCAACAGGTGTAGTTGCATTTCTTCATATAGGCTGGGCAATCTGCCTCTTCTCTTTTCCTGTGCATGTGACAATTATACTTTATCAAACCTATGGTTTCCTTTTTGCCTTTAATTGGCCTCTCTCTTTCTAGGAGTGCTATGCCTTTTGGAGGTTTTCAGAAGGCCTCTCAGCTGATGACCTTCCAGATGCCAGACATCGAGGTGGCTGCTGAGGAGCCTGAACCTGCAGTGGTGTACCATCATGGTATCGGCTCAAGGCCCTCCTTTAACCGCACACCCATCGGCTGGGGGGGTAGCGCTGAACCAGGCAGCATTCACATGGAGTTGGATACTATACCATTTGATGGGGAGACTGATGACCTGTGAATCCACAACCCTAAAAAACAAAAACAACAAAAAATGATGCCTGTCCTAATTATGCTGCACTCTAATAACCAGACACACACCTACGCACACAGCCACAATGCAACAATCCATCAGGAGGACATGTAAAATGTGAATGGCAAATCTCGCTCACTGTACATGTAAATTTGAATCTAAAATCTGCCTCTCAAGGTGAGCTTTAAACAAAGAAATACCTATTTATTTGTGGAGGAATTTTATGCATGAAGCATATCAACTTAAATGAAGTTGTCAGGTGGAGACTGAAGTTTTGATTCGCTTGTTATTTTGTCAGCATGTTGCACTTTAGAAGTGAACAAATGAGCATAATGTGCCTTGGGCAACAATGTCCAGTTAGCATTCGCAGTGATGGACTGCTTGGCACGCGCTGCTTTTTTTCTGTCACTTAGATTAAGGTTAACAGTTTTGACTGCATAATCTGCAAACTCTCTTAAAATAAGATAATGTCCCACTTTACCATTTCATTATGGTGTCATTTACATGAGTAAATACTGATTATAGCCATGGTCATCATGTACTTATGATTATAACAACATTGTGGAACATCTTACACAGTATTGTTGTCTCTGCTGTAGTAGATCACAATTATTACATGTAATACGAGCACATTATGCATAGTCATATACTATATCCATGTCTTCACAAACATTAATGCAACAACTCACAAATAAAAACTCATAACTACTGTCTTCACACCACTACATGCCCATTCTTTAATAAATGATTGATTGCTTGCTTACATTTCTGTTGCTGTCTTTTGTGAAAATACTGTGTCGTTTGTTGCTTTAATTAAATTGGGAAGGAGAAAGTGGGTCATATGTATATTTGCCTGTGTTTTATGGCACTAATACTAACCACAGCCAGCAGGTTGTATGCAATATTTCACGAGGACTTTCATAATCACTTTTATGAGCTGGTTCTTTTTAGTGAATAAAAAAAATGCGCAATGCAAGTGTTCAATTCTTGAACAAATGACTTGAATGAACCGGTTCTCTTTAAAGAATTCAAATAAATATATAAAATAATTGTTAAAAATTCAATATATCAGTAACTGAATTGATGTAAATCTACTGAACATGTAGGCTGCTTATTTGTTATTTTGTCATGTTGAAATAAACAAGAACCTTTGTATTATTTAGATACAATTTAATTAATTTGAATGAAATATGTCTGAAATCTTTAGTATAATAGTAGGATAAAAAAAAAAGTATGTCACTTTTTGGCATCGATTGGTATTCTGGGCCTCTAGATTAGTGTCCTTAAGAGTCTGCAAACATAAAAACATTGCATTTTTTTCCTGTAGTGTTAGCCTATATCCGTTCATGTTTTCATAATTTGGCAACAGACTGCTGAGAGAGGCAAATGTAATAAGAACATAATTCCCCCACACCCAAATTTATCAAAAGTCGTTCATGGAATTGTTAAAGTCGTTCCAAAATTGACGACTCCCATTCGTACTTATGAACTTATGTATTTACTGTACAACAATCCCAGCCTACGGCCCAGTCTCCTTGTCACACTCCGTCGACTTGACACCTGAGACGCCAAACATCGCGAGAGTTGGTTGCCTTGGCTGCAGCACACAGTGACGCTGAGGGATGTTTAAGGTTTAGCGGCAGAAAATAACAGATTTTTACCCTGCCGACCAGCCAGGGGGAGGATGCATACTGCAAGGTAAGGAAACCCTCCTTTCACCATTCTATCGAAGCAATGTCTGCTCCTCCGACATGAAAAAAAGGGCAGAGAAGACGTCTCGCTGTGTGAGTTGGGAAGTTAAGACGTAGCTGGCATGTGCTGATCTAGTAAACAAACACAGGGATGCATCACTGTCAGAACGAAAGCATTTAATCATTTACGCAGCACGGCGGGTTTCAAATTGGCGTTTTCTTTTTTGGCTATGCTTTTCCGAGAGGGTTGTATTGTAATACAGGTATAGTGCGAAGGAGACGCTAAATCTCACATGCTGTAATGTGCTGACAAAGCTGTGAACACTGTGCGTTGTGGCGAACACAACGCTGCGCATCTAGAAGTTCGCCACGTAGTAGAATAAGCACATGGTTGAGCCTCGACCGTGTCGATGCATGCATCAATTCTATCATGCATGGCAAATTACGCATGCATTTTCAAATGTTCTGTTTTCTATAGCCAATGAATGAAGCCTGCATCACAGAAAAAGGGATATTGTGTATTTGGAGGTGATTTATTACTGGCCCTGTCTCGTGCGTTTTAACTTACCCAGCTCAAGACCATATATGCTCCTCACCATTTTCAGTGACGTAGCGGTTTCTCATCTTTTCAATACACTTGATTGTCCTCTAGCCGCCAATGTCATCTGGTGGCGTTTCAGAGGCTATGCAGGTGAGAAGCAGAGAGGGTGAGAAGTGTAGGTCATTCAGGTGTGCTGAAAAATGATCTATCTATGGTTCATTACTTTCGGATTTTTTGTTTGTCTGGAGACACATCTGCTTTGAGATCTATTTATTCCAATCACCTGCTGTTCTGAGGAAATTACAAGGTCATAAAATCATAATAGCATTCATAAACTTTGGGTTTTCTTCCTATATTGAACAGAATAATTGGAGTTTAATGAGTTGGTTCATTTGCGTTCACAAAATTCAGTCAGTTTTCAGTGTGTTACATAAACAAGGAGGAGATGTCTCTATTAATGAAATAGACACCCCTCCATCCGAAACTTCTCTTTATGTTCTCTCATCACCCCTCCTTTAGCAATCTCTCTGTGAAAAATAAATAAGAGCCCTGGCATGCATGCGAAAGAAGCCTACTAATTGTTATGTAAAATTTAGAAATGAATAAATTAACATACTGATGGTCACTCCTCGAGGGCATACGCTCCCATGCATTCATCAGCAAACAGAGCCTTCAGTCTGGCTAATTGGTTGGGGGTGTATGGGATTCCTGTAAATTTCACAACATGCTTTTAAGGGCTTATGACAGGAAGGGACAGAAAAGCCCTTGAGGGTAACTTTTATTAAACTTCTCAAGGTAAAGGAACATTTGAGCTGAGTGGGGGACATTCATGTGTAAATCAAAACTTTCTCTGTATCATTCTCTGTATAGATACACTCATAATGATCCGTTCATATTTTTCAGGCTAAGGCATTTTATTTAGTAAATAAATACTTTCCAGTATACTGAATTAAGACAAAAAAGTCACAGGATTTGCATACTTCCCAATAGAGAATTTTGATTGTTTTTTGTTTGTTTGTTTTTTTAATGAAAGGTAGAAGCATATAATTAAAACCGCTTATGTTTGTTTTTATGCCTGTATAACTCTTTTTTTGTTTTTTTTACAATGCACTTTTATAATGGATTTTATTAAAAAAAGAAATACATTTATTTTTCTGAGTAGTCTGTAGCCCAGTAGAATGTGTCATGGACAGTGAGGAGATTTTAATGAGACTGACACTGCTGCTGGCATTGCACATGTAGTTGGTTTATTGCTTTTCAGTTTTCAAGTCTCACAGCAGTCAGTGTAAATAATCTTGCACATTTGGACTGTCATTGCCTGTCAGTATTACACAATATCCTAACAGAGACAAACTTGCATGAAATGCACATCACAGACTAAAATCTAAATCGAAGTCCCACTTGAAATGAACAGATTTTATTGCATTGGTAATGAAGTGTCAAACCAACAATTGTGGCTTAACTGTCCAAAAATGATTTGCAGCCACTGTGTCTTTGCAGGATTTTAATGGGTCTGTGTTTTCTAGTTCTTGTCCGCATTGCCCTTTTGTTTCTTATTCTTTATTAATTGTGTTTGTAGAAATGCTTTTAGAAAGCGAAATGGAGAAAGATTAATGCTTTCAGCGGTCCAGCTCTCTTTCGAGTGCAGCTCACACGCACCTGCCTGTTTCTCATTAAATTCTGTCTGCTGGCCTGTAGCTGATAGTGAGGCCCCCCTCTTACATGTAACCTGTGTGACAGTCTGGATCCCTTATTATGTAACAGTTTCTGAAACCACAAGCCTCTTGATCTACCTTTGGTCTTTCAAAAAGTTTTAAACCTGCAGAGTTTGCTTTCTGTAGAAATGTATACAGTGAATTCGAACAGTTAAACACTTAATCATGTATGAATTTTAAACTCTGTGACAATCATTTTCATGAAAGATAGCACAAGCACATTGTGCAAGCAAAACAAGTAACCAAGTTTATTAAGTTTTAATTAACAGAAAGGATAAACTGGTCAAAAATGTTTGGACACCTTCTGGTTAGCAAATGTAAGTTGAACATGTTCATGGTTAATGTGCTGATGTACACCTGTGGTTACTCAGCTAGGACACCTGTGTGAACTGACTTACATCCACTAAATTCGCCTGGAGACCAGGTGGATAAACTTCATTTAAAAAATAATTCACAAATGTTAAAATAGAAAAGACCTGGCATCAGTTGCTTACATATGCCATTTGGTTTGGTGTAATAGCATTCAAAGCCTGGGGTAATATTTTAATGAAATCTCTTATACTGATCTAGAAAGTTTAAGTTATTTGATCAAAATATTGTGAAAACAGTAATATTGTAAATTTAAGACAACCATTTTCTATTTTAATGTTTCATGTTAAAATGCAATTTATTCTTGAGATGGCAACGCTGAATTTTTGAAACGCCGAAAGTTATGTAACGTGTAAGGTACATACTATGTTTTATACCTTATATTTCCATTAAAAAAAAAGCCACTAGCAGCAGTAATTTAGAAGACAGTACTACTGAGAATTATGGATGACCCTCCTACAAATGTCATAGTGTAAACATTTCAGCTGATTGCTTCCCCTGTAAACATGTTTCCTATCATTGCTTCATTTAGTTTTTAATGCTGCTTCCTAAAATGACTTGTTTAGGTAAGTTACCATTAAAAACCTGTTGGACATCAGTCAGCCTTAAAAGGCTGATGCCTAAGCACAAGAGACTTCCACGGTCTCTCTCAAACATAATTAATGGAGGCCCTGCGCTTTTTAATCTGCTGCCTGGTTTATTTAATGTCTCATTGTTGGGTGCATGTGAACTATTTGCTGTTCCCATAGAAAAGGGCCACAGTAGCTTTAACAAATAATTGGATTTGGAGGCAGCGAACTGAACGTTAATTGAAGCTGACAGTGTATTTGACATACAGGGTCATTACACAGTGTGTTTAAGCCATGACATGACCTCCTATAGGTCACTAGGCTGGTAAGGGATGTTATGATGTTTACTGGGCACAATTATGATATCTGAGGTGAAAAGACTCAATTTGTTACAAAAACTGCTTGACCTTGTTCTGAATAGGCGTCTGTGAGTCATTGAACAGGATTTTTTATTTCTTTTTTCACTCCCTCCTATTCTTTCTCTCTCTCTCCTTCCCATCTGTTTCTGCTTAAATATCTCTGTGTATTATTGAAAAAGCTTGAGTCACGGACATTCCTTGAAAACCATGAAATTTCTACACCGCCATGAAGACATAGAGTTGTTGGCTGCCATAAGGAAGTCTACACCCTCAATGCTTAAGCCATCGAAAAATGAAACACTTCTGGAGACTTTACGTAGCTAATAACTACTGCACTCACTTGCTGATATGAAAAGAACAGCATAACCCAAATGATGTTGACCCAGACTGGCTTTAAATGAAAACACAATATCCACATTCTTATCTCTGGCATAATAATTTCATGGTTGAGGACACAGTGTTTATAGATGATAAAAGAATATAGACGCTTCAGCGGCCAAGTTCAAGCGTGGAAACACGCTGAGAGACAGAAATTCTGAGAAAGACACCCATTTGAAACTCTGGACTATTTTTAACCCTCCCCCAGAATTCCCATGGGAGCACAGCATACATTTGTGAATGGCTACTTGCGTGTGCCATTGGCGCTGTGTGTGTACTACCGACCACCCGAGGAGACGCGGCGCACAAATTGACGGATCTGTTGTGCAATTCAAATTTAACCTTACAGGCACACTTTTGTCATATAGTGAGTGACTATGTAAACAGGTCAGCCATGAGGATAACTATTGATATGAGGTTGGAATTGAATTGCCAGTGATAAAATCTCTTTCTTCCGTCCTGGACAAGGTTTAAAACTTTTATTTATGTTTCATATATAATTTTTATATATATAGATTAATCAGTTGAATTAAGTTTAGGCATTATACTTGATGCTCACTGGATTGCCAAATTATACTATCATATTTACTATTTATTTAGATTTATTTTCCATTTTCTTTTTAATTTTAGTTATTGTAATTTTATTAAGTTAGTTAAGTTTTGTAATTTTAAGTTGTTCTTAGCTGAAATGAAAAGTTAAAAAGTTAAAATGTTAATATTTTATATTAAATATGTTTTCTATATTAACCCTGGTTGGGATGGATATATGTCATTACCAATATGAAAGTCACAATAAGAGCAATATTAGTGGCACCTTAAATTATTTAATTTTCTCATGCTTTATATGATGTATCTTGAGTACAGTTGGTTGAATGTCTTAATGTGAATGGCAGAATGAGATTACTGATGACAGGTTCTTAATGTTTAACTGCTTTGGTTTTAATGATGTCTAATTAGCAGATCTCTAAGAAAGGCTTAGCTCCTAATAACAGATTTTCAGGACAAATGAATGATGAAATTAGACCCATACACCCTTTCATTGTCCATCCAGGCAACAGCGCCTCTTTATTATTAGGATTACAGCCAAAAATATCCCATATGGCATTCATTGATGTTTCTGGCTACGAATGACATTTCAGTTGCTTATTTTAAGCAACATTTTGGGGTTTAACCTTCTAAACATGCAGACCTACTAAATGGCTCATATTAATAATTAATCCAGAGACATCTGCAATGCAACACAAAAAAACAAGACCTCACATGACAAATTAATGGTCATGCTTATTTATATTTGGCTGACTGACTCTGTATTCAGTCTCTGTTAACTGTCTCAAGTCATATTTGCTATCTGAGTGAGGTCATATTTGTCTAGAACACACTGTTTGGCATCGGCTCACATGACTGAGTCTGTTCAAACAGATAATCATCTTTATGATTTGTCACATGTTTTTTTTGCGGTACCCTGTCTGTCCCTTTAAAAGCAGGAAGGTGGGAGGAGCTTCCTGAGGAAACAGGTGTATGCTGATAGGGATGATGTCATTGTTTCAGAATCACCTGGAAAAACCTGCATGATTGTCAGTAAGATATACACATTACAGCTACTCATGACCGGATCGCAGATGTGTGCCAGACAGACGCTGTAAGTACACAGACTCGGTATAAAGCTTTATAAGGAACTCCTTTTGTCAGCCTGAGGGTTTGTTTTACACTTTTATGTGCACTGTACGGCAGAGAGCTGTAGCTGACAGGTGCGATTGCGGTGTTTTAAACATTTAGTGTCTTCATTCAGGCTTTTCTGTCTTTTAAGAGGAAATTCTAGAGGGTTCTGTTCATGTTGTAGGACAATACTTTTGGCACTAGGCTGTGTATGGAAGTCATCAGAGATTAACAGTTTGATTTTTCCTTGGAGTTGTGATTGCTTTTGGACAGGAGTCTTTGTCACTGCACAGATTTATTTCAGCTGTATTTCATGCCATACATTAGTAAATTTACTTTGCACATATCAGTTTTAGATACCATGAGGTGTTGTGCTGTTTCAGAGTATGAAAATGATACCTACAGCGGATATGAATCTGCTGCAGGAAATTGCTAAAAATATTAGGATTCAGAAACATGCAATGAAAAGTGAAGACGAAAACAAGAAATTCCAATAGTGACCTATTTTCCATTTGTAGTGAGTATAGTATTTCTGGAGCAGATGTAGTTTAAGTCAGACATTGAGTTTATGCATAAGGAGCCTTTATGCCCTCTGATGTCATTACATCCCTTGTGTGGGGTAATCACATGACCTAGTGAGTAAAGCATGCCTCACTGTCCGGGAGGTGTCACTCAGCGAGGATGATGTCATACAGGAAGCAGATCGAGTAAAACAGGAATAGTTACCCAGACCTCTGAATCACCTGGATGGTCACTCCTTTTTCTCATGAAGGATGTGAATGCAAATTTTATGTTGTAAAGTGTTTGGTTCATTGTTCTGTGGTTTAGATATGAAAACTTACAGGAAGTACCGATTTTTCCTTCTTTTTCCTCTCCTCTTGCCTTGAAAAGAGCTTTTTTTTTGCCGAAGTCCATGCAAATCAAAAGGCAAAATTTTAAAAGTGACATGCTTTTTATATGCACTATAAATTTTGAAGTTAAATGTTGTGGGCTGCTAGTTATTTAAAGTGTGTTTTCCACCAGGAAGAATAGATAATATCTCTGAAGGACATTAAAAGGTCAGCATGCAATTTTACCTTCAAACATTTTCATATGGGATTTTTGTTGTTTCCCTATTTTAGGTGATAGTTTTGTTGTTTCATAACTTAAGTAACACTACACTATTCTCATAAGAAAGAACTGATTTTGTCACTAGGTCATTACTAGCCTTGTCACCATTTTTCAGTGGAGATGTATGTTGTGGAGATGTTGGCTTGTTTTAGACTGGCTACAGGTTGATATAATGCATGTTATATGGTGTGATCTATAGTTATCTTATTATATCTTATAATGATTTGTTGCACAATATGATAATTTCAGGGTTTTGGATATCAGAAGTCAAATTCATAAACATTACTGATAGAAAAGTTAATTAGTTGTATGAGTTGAAAATTGTATGAGTAACCATATGATTTTGAGTCTTATCTGCTAGGATTATTCCCTAGCCTAACACAAATGCTTCTTCTGGGGCAGTAATGGGGGGAAAATCATCATTAATGAGTGCAGTTGTGAAGCTAGGAAAACAATTTGTCATGCCTTTGGGACAGGGGGAGGAAGCTAGTGGTGGAACTAGGAGTGCAAGCATTGTGAATGAAACCTTTTGTTTTTGAACACAAGCTTTTGTCTTTTTAATGAATAGACCATTGTGGGCAGCTGTATTGCTATTCCTTTAAATTGACACTGCTAAAATATTGTTGATGTTTTTTGTTTTTTTTCATTTATTATTATTATTTTTGGGGGAGGTTATTTTCTGTGAAATATTGCCAGTGATTATGTTGGATTGTGGGATTTTCTCCATCTTCTGTTTTCCCTCATAGTCATAATGTGGTGTTTTTGTTTGATTCTCTCAGGGTTTGTTTATTCCTGTGCAGACTGGAAGCTGTACAGCTTTCCTGTACATGTTTTATTTTTATTTTATTTTACAGTTTAATTTCCATTTCTGTGCTGTGATGTGTGCAGTAACCTCATTTCTTTAGTTTTTTTTTGTAAAGGAATGGTGTGGAGCCGGTTTGGTTTATTCAGCACAAGCATCTCAAAAATCTCTGACAACACAAAATGCCATTGTATGTTTGCCACTATCCTGTTATTCCACTTTCTCCTACGTGCCCTGGCAAGCTTGTGAGATAAGTGAAATTGTTTGAGACAAAATGTATATTAAATACTATGCATGCATGTCAGAAATGGCCTTCATCATGGTTAATGGGCCTCTGATGTGCATGCTTTGGTGTGGTCAAATCTTTTTCATACTTAAAAGTTCATTACAGTCACCACATCAGCCTGTTTTTCAGAAGGAAAAGCCTTTAACATCTGCCAATATAAAGTTCTGTGTGGACTGGCCCTCCCTTCCTTCCTTTTGTGTGGTCGCTAAAAACCAACTATATCAGTTTAGACTGGCTCTCTGTGAAAAAGCACTGCATACTCTGATAGGCTAATGGAAAATTTGGGTGTGCAATTTTTTTTTTTTGACCACAATTGGTCATGTCATAACTGATATACATTTAATCTTGATTATTTTACAGCATAACTTGGTTAGCATTAACTTGATGAGAAAGAGATAGTTTAGCCAAAAATTTAAATTCAGTGATTATTTTCCCTCCCTCATGTTTCAAACCTGCATGACTTTCTGAAAAAGGAAAACACTGAGATATTTCTCAAAATATCATATTTTATGTGCACAGAAAATGTTGTACACGAAAGTGAGTAAATTATGACAGAATGTTTGGGTGAGCTATCCCTTTAAGCAGTTGGGAATACATTTAATGTGTAATACAAGTAGTTTCTCAATCTGTGACACTTGGTCTTCCCACTCGTCATATGTTATTAATCATGAGTCTTGATCGGAGTTGCTGGCTGCTCTCCAGGTTAAACTGTTCTTATGGCCCGGTTAATTATCTCTGGGTGGAGGAAGTAACTTGCCTCACACCATGTTATTTTCATTCAATCAGCAGTCATTCAGTTAACAGTTTGGGGATTGTAAAATTGCTGTTTTGAAAGATATGTTTGGTGCATGGTGCCTGTCTTTAGGCTCTGAAGAATAAAGTTTTTTTTTTTTTTTTCAAGAGTAGAACTTCCTTTGTCTGCATTCTCAGTAAGTTATATGCTTATTTTATTCTCAGACAACTTTTTGTATTTTCATCAAACAATTTAACTTAAAACTGTTAAAGTGACACTTGAAGTTTAAGAAGACTGGCTCACATTAAATACCAAAGTTATGTTATCTAGGAATCATTGAGACGCATTATACTATATTGATATCTATGTATTGATTTTTGACCGCTGAATCACATACAGTGCCCTCCATAAGTATTGGAACAGTAAAGACAAAATTGCTCTGTTGGCTGTGGAGTCAAGACATTTACAAATATTACTAAAAGATGAATATGAGACAAAACTACAGAATGTCACATTTTATTATTAGCCGTTTCAACACATATGTTTTACCAAATAAAAAGAACAGCACTTTTAGAGTTCATCCCACTCATTGATGTGAGCATAAGTATTGGGACAGTTGAACATAAGACATGTATAAAAGATGAAAAGCTATTATTTACAGATCCCTTGCACACAATCACAGCAGTGAGTCTGTGACCCATAGACATCACCAGACTCTTGGTCTCATCCTTTGAAATGCTTTTCCCAGCCTTTAATGCAGCCGATTCCAATTGTTGCTTGTTTTGGGGAGTTTCTGCCTTTACTCTCCTCTCCAGCTGGTGAAATTCATGTTCAATTGGATTTAAATCTGGAGATTGACTTGGTCAATCTAAGACTTTCCATTTCTTTGTCCTTATAAACTCCTTGACTGAACTGGCAGGGTGTTTTGGGTCATTGTCCTGATGCAATATGAAGCACTTCCCAATGAATCTGGTGGCATTTTCTTGAATATTGGTAGGCACGATGGTTTTGTACCCTTCCAAATTCATTCTGCTACTGTCATCATACATTAAGTCATCAGTAAATTTGAGAGGGCCTGTTCCAGAAGCACCCATGCATGCCCATGCCATGACACCACCTCCACCATGCTTTACAGATGAGGCTGTATGCTTGGGTCATTGCAGTTCCCTTTTTTTCTCCACATTTTTGCTTTCCCATCACTTAGATAAAGGTTCATTTTAAGGGCCATTCCCACCGCAAGAACCTTTTCATAGTACCCGAACTAATTGTGGAACAACCCACTTTTTGGCGTGTTTGCACCGCGGGAACTAGGAACGGTTTTAGTTCCAGGAACTCCGTTTAGAGGAAGTAAATTAGCTACTTCATCCGTGACGTAAGTGTACGCTGATTGGCTAAATGCGCACGAAAACACCCTCACCTGCCATGATTTAAAATACTGTGTAAACATTGTATCATACTGAGAGCATTTATAAACGGTTTACCTGAAGATTTTGTCTACGGCGTTTTGTGCTTCTATCAGTCTCAATGAAATGTAACACTGCAAATTGTCATTGGAGATTCTTTAGTCCTCCTTTCCGTTCTTTCAACCGCTTGACGTATCCATCGAAATTCCATGTCAATTATTGTGAAACCCGCGAGACACAACAAAAACACAGCTCCGATCACAGCATTCTCTATCCTCCTGTTGTTAACGTCGTTCTTCTTTGTTTACGTTGTTGAACGCTGGGTACAAATGATGTCGCTGTCGACCGGCTTACGTCACTTCTTAGTACCCACTAAGAAGCGGTGCGAATGCAACCCTTTAAATGGTACTGGGAAATAGTTTGCGCAAAATTGTCCCAGTACTTTAGTACTGTACTTTTAGTTCTGGAACTAAAGCAATGCGAAAGGCCCTTTTGTCTCATTGGTCGATAAACACTGTTCCAAAACTCTTCTGGCTCACCTTTGTGCTTTTTTTGCAAACTCTAATCTTGCCTTTCTATTTTTGGTGCTGGTCAGAGGTTTGCATCTTGCTGTGTAGCATCTGTAATTATGTGTCAAAGTCTCCTGAGGACAGTAGATTGTCAGGGCATCACCCCAGCTTTCTGGAAGTTGTTGGTGATTTTACAGACATGTCTGTTAGGGTTCATTTTCACAGCTTTTATGATTTGTCTGTCATCAACTACTGTTGTTTTCTCAGCCGATCAGGTCGTTGTTGGTTGCTGGTGTCGCTGGTGGTTTCCAAACTCTTGATTTCTCCATGCCCTTTGTTTTTTCTATAGCTCTAATTGACGTCCTCTTTTCTTTTAGCATCTAAATTGCATGCTTTTCTCTCAAAGTCAGCTCCCTCATCTTCATCCTGGTTTGTGTGTGTCATCATCGAATGCAAGATTCAGAATACAGAAGTAATGGATATAACTCATACGACACATTCCCTGCTTTTAATATCTGAAGAATTAATGCAACAGGACACAGCTGATCACTTAGAAAGACCTGTGAGGCAACTGTTCCAATACTTATGTTCACATCAGATAGAGGGATGAAACTCTAAAAAGAACTTCTCAGCTGGTAAAACATCTATGTGTTGAATCACCCAATAATAAAATGTGACATTCTGTAGTTTTGTCTCATATTCATCTTTTGATCATATTTGTAAATGTTTTGACTCCTCAGCCAACAGAGCAATTTTGTCTTTACTGTTCCAATACTTTTGGAGGGCACTGTACATCACATATACAATAAGTTTAAAGATACGAAACTACAATCAAACTGTAAAGTTTTAATAATTGTTCTGATTCTAAGAGAATAGGGAAGTCTACACCACAACTATAATGATAAGGAGGAGGAGGAACGTGGGAATGATAAAAACATTACCAGCCAATCAGAATAGATTTTAAAGCACTAGAGCATTTAAAGTGACAGACGACAGAACTGCTGCGGGTGTCTAATAAACAGAACGTTATTATACTTCGATGCTGATTATCATTTTATTTATATATATAATATATATATATATATCTCTCTCATTATTTATATATATATATATATATATATATATATATATATATATATATATATATATATCATTATATCTTTATACGCTACACCAGCATAATTCATATACCTTCAGTACGTCAGGTATGAGATTTTGGACACTGGTCTTGTTTTATATATTAATGGGAGCAGTGTTGGGGAAAGTTACTTTTAAAAGTAATGCATTACAATATTGCGTTATACTCCCTAAAATGTAACTAATAGTTATATATATTTTTTTTATGGAAAGTAATGTTTCTTTTGCATTACTTTTAAAATCTGGGCAGGGCTTGCTTGTTTGTTTAAAAAATAATAATAATTTTGTGCAAAAAACACCACACTTTCACACCAAAAGTGAAATGAATAAGCCTGAGGCTGAAGGAAATGTAAATTAAACCGTATAATGAAGGAGAAGAAAGTTCAACACTCTTATCTATCTAAAGACACATTAGTTTGGTTGAATTGGATCATCAAAGGTCAGCAGCAAAGACGTTGGTTAATAAAATGGGATTAAATACATAAAGGATATTAGTGTAACATTCAATAATGCAGGTTTGCATCCTATTCAGATTTTTTTTTTATTATTATTTTGAGGAATAGTGAATGTGTTTTTGTGCAAGTGAGATGATTAAATGCATGTTCACATTTAGTCTAGAACTGCAGTTACTCCTGGGGACAGGAGAGCTGTCGGTCAATACATGGGAAACAAAGTAACTGACATTACTTGAAGTAACTCCGATAGCCCATTTTATTCTAAATTAAAAAGGAATACATTACTAGTTACTTGGAAAAAAAGTAATCTGATTAAGGAACTTATGTTACTTGTAATGCCTTACCCCAACACTGAGTGGGAGGAAAATTCTTATGAAGCTCATTTGATTGGACAAAAAGTTATTATGCAGTATGAGCCATTATTTGTGTTTTAGGTATATATGCTAAATGTGATTTTAAGTGTACACTAGCATGTACCCTTAAAGATAAAATGCATGATGTAAAAGCTCTAAAATTACAGATTTTATTCAATAAGGTCTTTGAAGGGATAAACTCATCCTTTTTCAAGGGTGGGCAATGCTCAGTAGTTCACCCGCCCCGATTCTGTGTGTGTCTGGGGGCAGGGGCTGCAGGTAATAACGCCGCCCCCCTGCATTATCACAGAACTCGATGAACGCGCAGCGCGCGCGCCGTAATTTATGTGCAGAGGACAATCCGGAGCTCGCGAGGATACCGGTAACCGAAGCTAACGCTCCCGTTGTCACCCACAACTTTTGTACGGACGCAGTTTTGAATGAAACTGGTGAGTTTTACAAACATATCTACTACGAAAAGTTTAGAAAGATAGCTCAGGCATTCCTCACAGTATTTGGTTCGGAAGAGACGTGTATTGTTCCTGAATCCCTATGAAGACGCATGTTTCAGAGGAAGCATTCAAAAGAAATGGCTTTTTCAAATAAAAGTATATAGTTTCTTTTTTCTGTACTGTAACCTGAAGAAATGTGCGAGGTTTTAATAGAAAGGTACAGGTTTTACTTCAGCAGCTAAATAGATGAGTTGTTGAGAGTTTGTTGAGATTAACTTTATTTTTAATAGGGTTTTTAACGCAGCTTTGATGTTTCAGAGAATGTTTAGTGCATCTTGAGAAAGTTCAACTTTAACGCGTAACGTTATATAACAAGTGCTTAACGTCTGAACGTGTGATGTGAGAGAAAAATGTTTAAACTGAATCTCAAATTTTAACCTGTTGAGTGCCTTTAATGTGTGTGATTTTTATAGTTATGTACCTGCTGAACTGGATCATAATACCAAGATTTTACCTGATTCATTTTAGTTTACTATTTTTCAGGGAGGGATCTGTGATTACATGAGGAAGTTGTGTAATGCTGAAGTAGACAGGATGTTAAATATCACATAACGTTAGTATGTTAAATGTCATACAGGTGCATCTCAAAAAATTAGAATATCGTGAAAAAGTTCATTCTTTTCTTGTAATTTATTTCCAAAAGTGAAACTTTAATATTTTGTAGATTCATTATTACATGTAAAGTAAAACATTTCAAAAGTTTTTTGTTTTGTTTTAATTGATTAATAGACCTTACAGCTTATGAAAGATATATTATATATATTGCTCAAAATATTAGAATATTTCCTAAGATCAATCAAAAAAAAAAAAAAGGATTTGCAAAACAGAAATGTTCAAGTTCTTTAAAGTATGTTCATTTATGGACCCAATACTTGGTCGGCGCTCCTTTAGCACAAATTCCAGCATCAGTGAGGTGTGGCATGGAAGCGATCAGCCTGTGGCTCTGCGGAGGCACTATTGAGACTTCAGCTCGTCTGTATTGTTGGATCGACTGTTTCTCATCTTTCTCTTAAAAATATCCCATAGATTCCATATGGGGTTCAAGTCAGGCATGTTGGCTGGCCAATCAAGCACAGTAATATCATGGTCAGCAAACCACTTGGAAGTGTTTTTGGCAGTGTGGGCAGGTGCTAGGGCTGTTCGATTTGGGGAAAATATCTAATTGCGATTTTTTTTTTTTTTTTTTTTTTATAGACATTGCGATTTTTTTTTTTTTTGATTTTTTTATTTTATTTTATTATTATTTTTTTTTAATTTGCAAAGTCAAGCTTCAGCTCAATATTGTCAATAATGTGCAGGACAGTATGAGTATCGTTACCCTGCTGAAAAAACAAAAAACAAAAAAAAAAAACAATAGAAACCGTCACAGAAATTCTTAGAATTTCCATAAAAACCATTACAAAATTCCTTTTTGTTTTGGGCATTATTCCAATAGGAATTACTGTTGTTCTATTGGTTGCCATCTGCTAGATTACATCAAAGACTATATAAAGAGACTTTGATTACATCCCACCAATAGAATGCATCAAATACCAGTGAACACATTATAGTTTACATTAAAACCAATACAATTCCCATTATAACCATTACATTTTCTATTGTGTTATGGGAGGGATTCTACTGTGGTTTTTTTGTTGTTTTTTCTGCAGGGAGGGTATTTCTAATATTACAGAATTACTGAATTTCACAGGAAAGATTTTTTTTTTTTTAATAAATAAAGAACTGTTTCTTTAGTCAATTATTAAAGTATTACATGTTACACGGGCTGATTCATTAATTTTTAAGTATTTGGAATTTTAAAACAAGTGGGAAATGTGCTGAATGTTTCATTTCATCCACGTGAAATTGCCAAGCAGTTATTTACATTCGTTTCAAACGCGGAGCCAGGCGCGAGTGGACACAGTTTGCACGCGTGCGTCAGGCCTAGTCCATATTGCCAGATGCGCTCGTGAGAGACTTGCGGAGCAGAACCAGACGCGAGACCGTGAGTATAAAAGAGCATTACATGGGGCAGAGCGGAGCCTACAAATAAAAACATCTAAAAATGTATCTTTTATTCTCCAGTACTGAAAGCAGAACCGATAAGGGAGCTCTTGCAAATTACCTTTTTGGTTCGTTGTCTGACATTTCGAAGCTGAAGTTACATACGTTTTTCTTTAGTTTTAATTTGCCTAACTTTCGATCTGACCCTTTTTAAATGGTGGGCATTTACCCAGTTGGCTAGAGCAGTGCTGATCGGGGAGAACGGAGGTGCGCTCACTCTATTGGTTAGTAAGACCACCACTCAAGTCTGGCAGTCATGCAAATGCTCTGGAACAGAGTTTTATCGCGTCCACATCGCAGGCTTTGCGATTAGCAAATCGCAACGTCTTAAATCGCCATTGCGATTCGATTTCGATTAATCGCACAGCCCTAGCAGGTGCTAAAGTCTTGATGGAAAAGGAAATCAGCATCTCTATAAAACTTGTCAGCAGATGGAAGCATTAAGTGCTCCAAAATCTCCTGGTAGACTGCTGCATTGACTTTGGACTTGATAAAACACAATGGACCAACACCAGCAAACGTCACGGCACCCCAAATCATCACTGACTTCAGAAACTTCACACTGGACTTCAAGCAGCTTTGATTCTGTGCCTCTCCAGTCTTCCTCCAGACTCCAGACCTTGATTTCCAAATGAAATGCAAATTTTACTTTCATCTGAAAAGAGGACTTTGGACCACTGAGCAACAGTCCAGTTCTTTTTCTTTGTAGCCCAGGTAAGATGCTTCTGACATTGTTTCTGTTTCAGAAGTGGCTTGGTAGCCCTTTTCCTGAAGACGTCTGAGTGTGGCGACTCTTGATGCACAGACCCCAGCTTCAGTCCACTCCTTGTGAAGCTCTCCCAAGTGCTTGAATAGGCTTTGATTGACAGTATTCTCAAGCTTGTGGTCATCCCTGGTGCTTGTGCACCTTTTCCTACCCAATTTCTTCCTTCCAGCCAGCTTTGCATTTAATATGCTTTGATACAGCACTCTGTGAACCACCACACCTTTCAGTAATGACCCCCTGTCACTTACCCTCTTTGTGGAGGGTGTCAATGATTGTCTTCTGGACCATTGCCAAGTCAGCAGTCTTCCCATTATTATGGTCTCAAAGAACAAGAGATACCCGGAATTTATACTGTAGGGATGGTCATTTATTGAAACTCAAATGTAAATATTCTAATATTTTGAGATACTGCATTTTTGACTTTCATGAGCTGTAAGGTCTAATCGTTTAAAATTAAAACAAATTTTAAAATTTTTACATGTTTTACTTTACATGTAATGAATCTAGAAAATATGAATGTCACTTTTTGAAATGTTACCAAAAAAATGAACTTTTTCACAATATTCTAATTTTTTGAGATGCACCTGTATATTATGACAGAATATGACTCTGAAAACTGAATATGATCTGCTCAGAAATGGGAGTGTTTATGTAACTCTTAATGCAGTGCATAAAGGCATTTCTGTCATGAATTGTAGTTCAGATTTCTTCTGTGTAATGCGTATGTGTAATGTGTGCTACTACATGCATAACCGCCTTTTTCCTTATGCTTTTTCCTTACACACCTAATGCTTTGTGAATTATGGGAGTAACTTCTGTTAAACTGAACATTCAGATGCTGCCAGTGAACTTGTTTAAAGGTCCGTGTGCGAAAACTAGATGACAGTCTCCACACCCTTCACCCTTCATCAGTCATCAAAAGGAGCACGTGAAATCATTGACAAATAATTTTCAGCAGACCATGAATAACCCCAAAATAAACATTACAATAAACACTGCTAATGGAGATTAGAAAAAAAAAACAGGAAAGAGGTGTGAGTAAGGGCTTGTGGAGAAAAACAGTGTATTCCTAGTGCGTTTAAGTGAAACTTTCATGTTTAGGACGTCCATTAAATCAGGAGAATAGACCACAAGACTGCAGTGTCTGTTGTCTTCTCCATATTGTTACATTGGAAACGAAAAAGAAAATTATCAGGAAGAACATGAGACAGCGGACTGAAAAGAGCTCATCACAGATATTCTTATAATACCAATGGCGCATTAAAATACCAAGTTACATTATTTTTATCCATCAGGAGAATAGAGTATTCAGAAAATGTACGTCTTAGTCAAACTGACAGATAAGGATTAGCAGCCTTTTTATTTGAAATGTTTTGTTTCAGTCCTTCCAAACCGTAAGCTCCACCCATTATTGAAAATGTAATAGACTTAATCTGAAAAAAGGTGGGTAGGCTGCTCAAGAGTCACTGGCATAAAGCTTTGCAGGCCAGTTCTAGTAGTCACATGTCTAATGGCACTTATGTGAGATCTGGCTAAACCTTTGGTCGGGTCAGCTCCAGAACAAACAGACCACACTAACAGGCTTTGGCACACAAAAGAAAGGGCTCGTGGGAAAAAAGCCTGTTGATAGTAATGCCGCAATAACATGACAAGCGCTGTGCATGAGTTCTTGTACTATTTGTGCTGAATTTGATGAACAATATATTGATTCACTTTAGATTTTTTTAGGTATGCAAGTAAATATTCCTATAGCTAGGCCTACTACATCTGCTATGTTGGCATTGTCCCTATATATTATATTTTTATTTGCAGAATCATAGGTATAATGTCACCAGGAATTTCGCTGTTAAACATGATTATTTAAAAATAAGTTCAATTAATGGAGGCTGATGGCTTCAATAAAAGCATAAAGTAGGTCTGTCTTTAAAAAATCTGTTCCCCTACTGAGAGTTGGTGAATGGGATTTTTACTTCCAGAACCCAAATGTTGCACTTTGTGGCCTTCTTTGACTGACCTATGAATGACATGCTGCAAAAACAATTGACCTAGACTTGAAAAGAGTTGCCTTGCAGTTCTTTGCCTTTGCTTTTTCAATCTGATGGCTCCTTAGCTCCTGGGGCTTTATGGGACATCCTACTTTTTACATGCTGTATAGCAGGGATGAATGCTTGTTCAGACACACAGAAGATTGGCATAGATGTATTTGTTAAAGTGACAAAGCATTTGGATGATGATATGTATGAAGTTATTTTCAGGTGTTATTCATAATTTGAAAAAATGGTTGTTTCCTACACCTGAATTAATGGACTTGTGTTGTAACAGCACTGAAGCACTTGTATTGTAACCAAATTGGTTACTGACCGACAGGCTAAATTTGCCCTATAGTTGCATGTGTGTTCTCAGTCTCTCTCTGCGCTGTGGAGAGAGAGTTTGTAGCGAACTGGCCCAATTTCAGGTGGGCTCACAGCTTCACAGATGGTACGAGGGAAATGCAGTTGCTTGTGCCAGGCCAAAGTGATGCTCATTGGCTCATGCTTACAAGAACGACTAAACTCTCCAACCGTGGGTCACATCCTCTGATCCCCTGGTATGTGATCTGTGCCATGCCATGATATGCATTTATTCAGTATTTATTGTATAACAATGTCACTTTATAAATTTTTTTTATTTTAAATAAATGCTTAAGTCATCTTGGATGCAAGTATTGGAATAGGACATATAAACATAAGGACACTGTTTGTGCCTGGCTGTATCTTGTGCTTGACCGCCCCATGTGCTTGCACCTCATCCTTCCAAAAACAGCACTAGGTCTAGGTCTCCATGGCAACCGCAACCCACCGTCTTATTTCTGTTTAGTGGAAAATAACTGCGCTCCAGCCTGGACCTGTGCTTCCTCAGCACCGGGCTCCTGCTGCGGGATGATGTCATTCTGGGTCTGATGGAGACTGTGGAGAGCGTATCACTCAGGGATGGGCCTGTTCCTGTTTCCAATCGTCCTACTAAACTTCTCTCAGATGGCAAATCAGCCTGTGCCGCTAGTGTGAACATTCAAGGTTTTCTTGTCCTTTTGCACTCCAGAAGCAGCCTTTTAAAAAGTAGGTTAAGGCTGATGATGTAAGCAGAGTTATGTCTTATTAATATAATTAACTGGACAGAGAAAATCCCAAACATAGCTTTTGCCGCACGCAAGCCTGTGCACCATCTGTCTGAACAGCATTGTTCAGTTGACATCCGAAGATAAAATGTCTAAAAGCCTCTGACGAAACGGTACTTTCGCTAAAGTAAACTGTAACGACACTTTGGCCAGATAGCTCGCTTGTTTATTATTCACTTTCAGTAATAGAAATGGGATGCCAAGACTATCAGGCTCATCCAACCGAACTGTCGCCTGGCGACATGTTTCCCTCAAGCTTTTGTCTCTGTTGGATATTTTCTCACTGTTGGTTCAAGTGAAGTTTTGGCAAAGCGGTCGGTGTCAGACTGAGGTGTGAAGCTTCTCGCCAGTGAGACATTACAGACTTCATTAGTGACACAAATGTGCCCTGCTGGATTGAAAATGTCAGATAGCTGCGTCAGAGGTGGCGGCTGGGAGGAATGGAATTCTCTCACCCCTGATGGCTAAATGGGCATCGCTGTTCCCGGCAGAGTCTAATATTGCAGGAATAATCCTGTGACACCTTATGTTAGATTGGGTCAGGGCAGGGATCTGTCTCCTGCTTCTTCCTGGCTTTTCCTAAAATGGAAACTGCCAGGCTTGTGGGACATGCGAAGTTGCTCAGTGTTGCAGATGCAATTGACACAAGTTCACGTCAGACCCCAGTGTTTATTAAACATATTTTATTAAATTTATTCTGCAATGGATGTGGTTGATCTTTGTTCTTTTAGACCTCTTGTTATTTTTTTTCTTGTGGCATGCTGGTTGCCACAAGATTGTCTGTGCGAGGTGACTGCTGGTTGAATTGTAGCCTGATGGCCAGAGAGAGAAGTCGTGTGATGCTGGACTAAAGCCAGGTTGAGGCATCATATGTGATTAGAGGCTTGCACTGGGCAGTGGGATGAAGAGCTGGATGTCTTCCATAGGCTATCATGTTGTATAACAGCGTAGAGCCAAACTGCCGTGGGAGCAATTGTCAGAAACCTTCAGGATGTGTTCTGCCCCCCAAATTCCGACTCTGATTAGGTGGCATGAATGGAGAAGGGTGATACTTTAATAAATTTGTAACTTTTGGCCCTCTAGTGGTTAATAAATAAAATTGCATGCGTCTTCCAGAAGAATATTGTTTTGGTTGTGCTTCGGCTGTGCACGAATGAATGTGGTCCATTCTTGAAATTAAAATCCAGCACTACAAACAACCCATAATGAAATGACCTTTTACAATAACTGACACTAGGGGTGTAAGAAAATATAGATACACGCGAGTATTGCGATATTTTGTTTGGCGATACACTATATTGATTCTCAAAAACGGAATATCGATAAAAAAATAAAAATCATACAGTATTCATGGCAGTTGTTTCATTTTGAGTTCATATCCCGCTAGATAACAGTCTTCATCTCTGAACTTAAACAGTGACAGGAAATACTAGCATTATTAGAGCACGCCAATAATGTTAGCGTTACCATAGTTTGCTGCCAGTAATGGAGGATGAAAGAATTGTTCCAGTTCCCGTTTCAGTGTACAAAGCTGAAGTGTGGCGTCATTTGGGCTTTTGTGGTAATGTCCGCCCCGGGACCGCAGCGCGGGCGTCACCTCGGTTCTGTCGCTTGCCGCGTCACGTGTGAAGAGCCTTCGTGCGGGGCGCGCTGGGCGATAGTGTCGCTGCGCGGCTGCAGCTTTCTCTCGTGTTGGGGATGTTTTGTGCAGTTGGGGCGGTGCTCGCGTTGCGGTTTTGGTGATTCCACGCAGAACATAAATACAAACTGAAAAACCTGTGAAATCCAAGTTGAAAGGTTTTGAGAATGTTCAACATCTGTATTTATTTTGTTTTACAATTGTTTTGTTTTCTTTAGGAATCCTGCAAGCACTTTGTTTCATTGATATTAAGCAGATGTAACTTTTTGTTCAGATCAATTGTATGTCACAATTGTGAACTTAAACTGTGAACCTTAAAAGCAGGGTCTAAAAATATAGATGGTCTTTTTATAAAATACATTTTATTTAACTAAAGAATCCTGCAAGTAGGGCTGTGCGATTTGGGGAAAATATCTAATTGCGATTTCTTTTGACAGATATTGCGATTGCAATTTGATTTGCGATTTTTAAATTAGCAAAGTCAAGCTTCAGCTCAATATTGTCAATAATGTGCAGCACAGTAGGAGTATCGTTACCCTGATGAAAAAAACAAAAATCCAATAGAAACCATCACAGAAATTCTTAGAATTTCCATAAAAACCATTACAAAATTCCTTTTTGTTTTGGGCATTATTCCAATAGAAATTACTGTTGTTCTATTGGTTGCCATCTGCTAGATTACATCAAAGACCATATAAGGAGACTTTGATTACATCCCACCAATAGAATGCATCAAATACCAGTGAACACATTTTAGTTTACATTAAAACCAATATAATTCCCATTATAATGGGAAACACGTGCGTCAGGCCTCGTCCATGCACTCGTGAGAGACTTGTGGAGCAGAACCGGGTGCGAGACCGTCAGTATAAAAGAGCATTACGAGACAGGCTGCGTGTAAATGGCTCGTCTGGGAAACGCAAAGCGTGGGGCAGAGCGGAGCGTGTATGAGAAGCATTCAGAGACACGGGTGTGCGGTCTTCTGAATTGGCGAACATGCATTATAAACTTATTTCAAATTAATCTGTTGGGAAATAAAATGTGTAAAATAAGGTTCACGTAGCGTACTAATAAAAACATCTAAAAATGTATCTTTTATTCTCCAGTACTGAAAGCAGAACCGATAAGGGAGCTCTTGCAAATGACCTCTTTTGGTCGTTGTCTGTCATTTCGAAGCTGAAGTTACATACGTTTTTCTTTAGTTTTAATTTGCCTAACTTTCGATCTGACCCTTTTTAAAAGGTGGGCATTTACCCAGTTGGCTAGAGCAGTGCTGATCGGGGAGAACGGAGGTGCGCTCACTCTATTGGTTAGTAAGACCACCACTCAAGGCTGGCAGTCATGCAAATGCTCTGGAACAGAGTTATATCGTTTCCACATCGCAGGCTTTGCGATTAGCAAATCACAATGTCTCAAATTGCGATTCGATTTCGATTAATCGCACAGCCCTACCTGCAAGCACTTGAATTTGTCCCCCTTGTCTCATACTGCACAAAAAGTGGTCCAATAACGTTGAATGTTACATGGACTGATTATTGCAAATGCAGATCCCAGTGTGTTCTGGTTAAACAATTTTTATTTATTTTTTGTGAAGGTTCGCATATGGTGGTGTGACAGCTTTCCTAAAAATATATCCTATTCCTAAAATAAGAAATATCCCAATGTATTGCCTTGCTTACAGTATCGCAATATATTAGGGCTGTCGCGTTACGTCGATTTTAGTCGACTAGTCAATTTTTTTAAATCATCGACTTCATTTTGCTGGCAAAATACCGGAAGTGGCGCATTTCACGGACGAGAATCCATAAAACACATTATTAGACTGTTTTCCAAGGCTGCATGATATATTAAACCCAATTAAAAATCATAATTAAGCATAATTGTGAATTCACAAACGCTACGATTTAAACAATTATATGCGATGCAGTTCTAACGCAGAATATGCGCTTTATTTACTTGCGTGTAGGTTACGTTCACAGTAGTTCCACAGAAACTGTTATCATTTACATGTGTGGAGCATCTCAAACTCATCTCTGCATGTTGTTGTGAGTTTGTTTATTTTAACGTTAATCTGGGAACGCATCAGATTTAAGAGAATCTGACAGGAGAATACATCGCGATTTCAAAATAAAAGCTCAAACCCTCACTCGGAGGTTACAGGTTTTGATGTCCACATATTCATTTAATTACAGCAGCTACAGCATTTCTGTCCTAAAGAAATGGACAAATATTAAAGATTAAGTGGACATTTGAATTAAATGGTGCTTGGTCAACATTAAGCAAGGATCAGATCGCACAGTAATGTGTAAAAATAATCGTCAGGCCGTCGGCGCCCCTGCAGGCCTTTGTTGTTATGCGTAATCTATATTATTTCTATTGTTCATAATACATTATGGCCTGGTTTCACAGTCAGGGTTTAGACTAAACCAGGATTAGGCCATTGTTCAATTAGGAAATTTAAGTAATTTTTATTAACATGCCTTAGAAAAAAACATTACTGTGCTGCATCTTGAGACAAAACATATGCACTGATATATTTTAAGATCAGTCAGTGCAAGTTTCTTTCAGTTAAAACAGCTCAGATTTACACTTTAGTCTGGGACTAGGCTTAAGCCTTGTCTGTGAAACCGGGGGTATGTATTTTAACAGTTTTGTTCAGTAAAACATATGATTTCTTGCTTTTGATACTTTATTTGAAGTAATTATTATTGCATCATTGCTATTATATATGTATTTTAAGTCATTTTAAAAGCTATTATTTATTTCCAAATTCATTTTTTTCCATTTAAATTTTTCAGTTTTAATGGTTAAATTAAATTTTATTAATCAGACAGCCTGTCTAATTAATTGAGTTTTACAGTTTTATCTTTACCAAATTCTGTTTTCCATTATTTTCTGGATTCCATTTTAATGATTCCATTTAAATTTTAATAATCAAAATCATCTCCAATTAATTGATTTGATATAAAAATATTGTTTCCAGAAATATTTACATTTTTCTTCTAAATAAATTCTGGTAAATACTACTTTAAAGTGTTTTTTTTTATGAGAATTGTATTATTATTAGACTAGAACACGTTGTCTTTCTTACACTATAATACTGAACTGTGATTTCAGTAATTATGAAATCGACACTTGCTTTGTTGCTCTTTGTTGCTCTTACTTTTGATTTAAAAACAGGATTTCATAGAAATTTGGATTTCATTTGGTTTAATAAAATATTCTTAAGTAAAATTGTGTTTTTTTTTTTGTTTTTTTTTTGTGGGAAATTAATCGTTTAGATTAATCGATAAATTAGTCGATAGATTAATCAAAATACAAATAGTCGTTAGTGGCAGCCCTACAATATATCGTATCACAACTAGGGCTGGGTATCATTCAAAAATTTTCGATACCGATACCTTGAGTTCGATACCGGTTCCTGAACGATACTTTTTACGATACCAGTTTTATGAAATCAATTTTAATATTACATTATCTCAAAAAACTATTTTTTTAATGTTGATATTTATACAGACTCAAAGCCTCATCTCCTGAGCCACTGCACAAAGGAACTAAATATATCCAACACAATAAATAAATAATTTTAATAAAGTTCAAATTGTTTTCAGTTTACACATCTGTTAGGCTACGTTTACATTAGTGCGTGTTCATTTTAAAACGCATCATCATTTCTAGGTTGTTAAAGACTTCAAGAAATTTAAAATCTTCATCCACTTTCATAAGTGGGTGTTTTATTTTCTTTCACCATATGTTTTATTGTTATTAAATTCTGGTGTAGTATGTCTAATTATTTGAATGCATAAAAACAACTTAGTTTATTTAAATTTATTCTTAAAATAGCCTAATGAAATGTTTTATTTTTCCTCAGAAATTCTGTGTTCTGTATCTGGTTTTCAAATGAAGACATAAAACATTTAATTTAATTTCTTTAAATTATTGAAAATCAAAGTTTATTTATTTTGGCAAACAAAGGGGGTTTACTATTAAAATAAAAAAATGGAATAACTGTTGTGTGATAATTTCTAAAAAATAATAATAATAAAGTTTTAATCATTTTAATAGTAGCCTAGTAGTAGCAGTATGTACTGTCCGCTGAACAATATTAATATATTTCTGCCGCAGTGTCTTCCAAGTGAAACCGAACGTTTATTTTGACGGGTTGCCGGGAATACCTTTACAGTTCTGTGTGTATATGATATGAGTTAGTTTTGCTCTAATCAAACGGTAAAATGCTCATGAAGTGAGTCTCAGAGCAGGTCTGGAGATGTTGTTCATGTGTTTATGTCCTCATTTAGTTAGGGGGCAGACGCTGAAATCACCGCGAGCGTCACGCGAGCTTCAGTCTGTGTGTAGTAAACAAACCGGTGCGATATAAAGAGCAGACTGCGCCTTGTGCTTTCGAAACGCTCTCGTGGAGGTCAAACACTGATCTATCAGCGCCGCGCCTCTTCTAGTCAAACACATCTAGTGCTGCAGGCTTATTGGCTCACTGATGGTGATGAGATTAACCCCTTAGGTATCGAAATTTGGTACCGAACGACAAGACGTTTTTCGATACTCTGTGGTATCGAGGCAATTCGGTCGGTGCCTAAAAAGTATCGAACTCGATACCCAGCCCTAATCACAACCCCTGTATCGTGATATGCATCGTATCGCCAGATTCATACCATTACACAGTCCTAGCTGACACTATATTATGAGCATAAACTACTGTTAGAAAGCTTAATTCCTGTCTGTTGGTTAAATAAAATGCCTTACTTGTTGAATACACAATTTCAGAGTCGTCAGATTGCTGTTCCTTTAACACAGCACACCTGTTTTGGGTAGAAGTTGCAGTGGTTTGCTCATTACATGACAAATTGGTGACTGGGACACACACATTACAAAATATTTCATTAGGAAGAATCCCAGGCAAAATTCATGAGAAGTGATACAGAGAATCACAAAAGACAATGACTCCTACTCCCTGAAAATTTCCTTGCCTTATATCTTCCTCTTTCATTTTTCTGTTTTGGTGATGCATCGGTGCTTCTCTCAGATTGCATTATTATTATTCACACTATGCAATCGTCACTCATGTGAACCAACACAATTTGCCTAAGGCTTTTGTCCGAGCTCTCCAGAAAACTGTCAGCGAGCAAAAAACTGGGGCTAAATTGTGTTGTGTATACCTGGCATAAGAAAGAAGTCAACTCTAGGTCACTTTTAAATCCTTTCAGTTCTCGCCACCTCTAAAAAGCCAAACCAGTGCTGACTTTGGCCCTTTTGGAGTTTCTTTGTTTTTACAATCATTGATTAAAAGGAGGTTTGCTGTGTTGCGAAGTTCATGGTTAGTATTTCTTACTCATTGTGACAACTTTCAGCTTCACACTACTTTTGCACAATGCATGTGTTAGTCTAGCCAGAGGTACTTTTCTCTGTTTACGACTATGACTTAACATGCTAAAGTGAATGACGCATGCATGCAAAATCTGTCCCAACAGCACTAAAATATAAACAGTTATTATATGCTTACTGTAGTGATTTAGTTTAAGGCAAAAAATAAAACAAGTTATGATTTAATTGTATTTTAATTATTTATTTTTATTATTAAAAAGTATTAAACTACACATATGAAAAACAGTCCATAGTTACAATGATTCTGTATCACAAACCATAAGTACACAAAGCTTTTGTAGGATTGAGACCGAGTGAGTCAGAGATTGATTCATTATCCACTCTGGCTGATTCATGTAGCTCACACAGGGAAGGGTTTGTTCATCTAGATAACTTTGTTAGTGTGTTTGAACTGTTAGGTTTATAAGGGTCATTTGTTTGTGAATTGGAATACAATGGTCACCCTGTCTTATTTGCTTTTGTTCTCAGCTTGTCTGTGTTTTCTTGTCATTTTGTGGCACATGGACTTTAAGTAAAATATGAGTTCTTGGCACTGTAGATTGTCTGCTGTGATGCAGGAAACATCAAAAGGATTCATACAATTATATACTATATTATTAATTAGACATAATTATTACAAATATTTACAATTAAAAAAATAAATTGTACGAGTTACAATTTTTTTCACACCATTCAACAAACAACCATCCATATGCACATCTTGTTTTTTTTAAGGATGTTGAGTGAATCTCTGAGACATGCTTGTTTATCAGCTTGTGGCTCACCAAAACCATGTTTACAAGAACTTACTATGGGGCCCAGCAAGACAGTCTTAGCCACTGTCTGGAAGCTAATGAGGACCTTACAGTAGACACTACTAGTTCTGTTTTCTGCCAGACAGGATAATCCACCGTCTGATCAGGATAATCTGCCTGCCTGACCTGCCATTCGACCTACTTCGCCCCCTGCTGACCAAGCAGAGGCATAGTACAGTCCACCTGGGATAAAGAACCCACCATGACTGTTTCTTCAATGTTAAAGTGTTCTCTACTATCCTAGCTTAATGGCAAGAGACATTTAATAAGCAGTTTCTGGGTGATTTCTCCAAACAGTGTAAACACCACTGCTCTGTGGTGCTTTCAACATTGCTTGGCTTGTTTGCATGGCCCAATGAGGTCTGCAATATCTGGAGAGAGCTATCAGTTGCTTTCCCACTCATCACATGACAAATCCGTTACAAAGACTAATGCAGATGGGTATTTGAAAGCGGACATTATACCATGTAGTTTTATAGGCAAGGCATATTTTAAGAGCGAATTTAGGCATTAATGTGGTTTCAAAGCCATAAACACAGACACTGAAACCATTGACATCAGCAGTGTAAGGTCAGCCACTGACTCAGCTGGATAAACACTCACTTGTATAAACTAGAATTTCTCTTGTTCATCCATTCACTTCGGCTCTTGTCATCTTTGTTTCTGTCTGCATTTTCCTTTCTGTCTTTTGTCTGTGGCCTTTGTCTTTCTGTTGTCTTTCCCTATCTTGTTTTATTTTGCATTCCTTGAAAACTGCCCTCAAGTCTGCTTTCGTTAAAAGCACATCAGACAGGGATTGACGTAGACAGATTTGCTAAACTCTGGAGAGGAACTGCTCAAAGCTGCTACTTTTAAACTTCCTGTCAGGAGCTTGAGGTACAATCTAAATGTTGCAGGCGATGGATGTGGTCCTAGGTGGGTGTCTTTCTCGTGCAAGTTCGCTGCATGGCTAAGTGATGCTAATATAAGCCTACCAGTGGGAGACTGGTTTAAGAGCTTTGACTATCACATCACTTGTTGAGTTATGTCAGAGTGTCGTGTCTGGGAGGTCAACCTGTAAGTCATGTGTTGGAGCAGCACATCAACACCCAGCTAGGGGATGTTCTGTATGCTGGCTTGGACTGGGACAAACAAACAAATCCTTGTCTGCACCCAAGTGTTATTTTAGCCAGCAGGATGAGATCTGACTCAGATTGTTAAGGAAATTTCACAGCTACGGTGTTAAAACGTCACTGTTTTGTAGAGTGAGTGTATGCTCACTTGATGTGTTCACACATACTGAGATTTTTATTGCTGTGGGTCACTAAGTGGCTCTAAGGGATAGTTCACAACAAAATACTGTCATCATTTATTCACCCTCATGTTGTTCCAAATCTGAATGGCTTTCTTTATTCTCTGGAATATAAAATGAAAATCAAGGAGGACCAGTTTTGCTTGGTTCCCAGTGTTCAAGATATGGAGAAGAAACAAAGTCATAGAACAACTTGAGGGTGAGGAAATTATGAGAAAATTTATATTTTTGGGTGAACTATCCCCTATGAACTAATTTCTGATGTTGAAATTAATGAAGTCTTAAAATTCAGGGATATATGAATACTTACATTTTTATAATTATGCTAGTATTATTCTTGTGCTTGGTAAAACTGCATAAAATCCACAGTAGTGTCTGATTTGTGAGTCTCCATCTTGTGACTTGGTTCTTTTTAATTAATTGGATGAAATGGTTACGAAATGTATTTTAATGTTTTATCAGCAGTTTAATATTAGTAATAAAGAACGACTGGGAAGGTCATTTGTCTATTGCTGATGTTCTTGCTGCTGATGATACCATTGCTTTTGAAAATAAACGAGATAAAAAATAAGATGCCGTTCTAATCCGACAAGCAATTAGTTTTCAAGCTAAAAAAAAATGTTCCATTTATTGTGTCTATGTAATATATGGATTAATTGATTATATCTTTACAGCATTTTATTATATCCCTGTATGTAAGCAGAGACAGATTGCATAGTGATATAAACATAAATCAATTGGGAGATCAGACACTATAACATTAACTTCTCATCCATCTTGTCTCTGCTACACTACAGTATTTCAGAGATGACATGTGCTCCAGTGTATTCACTCCTATTAGACATTGCTGCATCAATTCACTATCCATTTGCATGAAGTAAAACTTTGTGATCCACTGAATATTAGCAACTCCCGTTGAAAATTAATGACTTGTGGTCACTTTGGTGCTGCAAATCACAGTGTGAAAAATGCATGAACTTTAGGTTGGATTGAGTGTAAAGAGATAACTTTTGTTAATATTTTTATTTCTGTTTATTTTTGCAGATACAGTGTTGTGAAGATTTACACTTGTTTACAAGCAGGACGAGACTCTTGCCGTCAATCTGCACACTGTTGCTTCTGTTTAAGGGTGTAGCACAGAGCGCTGCAGTGAAGATCACCACACCTCCCACAACCCAGAATACGGAGTATAGCGGTGTGAAATTCCACAACCAAATCCCAGAGAGCAGTTAACAAGGCCTTCGTATGTCGTATGTAAGACGACAATAAGAAGCCAACGCCCTTGAATAAACGTTTTTCCCTGAACTATTTTCTAATTTCTTGCATCTTTTGAATACAACGCTAATGCATTTCTCCTCAACTTTGGAAAAATGAACTTGGAATTGTTGAGCGGAGGGACGATTTAGAATTCAAGCGATATTGATTTACTCCACCATGTCATGGAAAAGAAACTACTTTGCATCTGGCAGCAGTGGCTTACAGGGTATATTCACCCCACGAACCATGACATCAATCGCCCCCAGCAAAGGACTCATCAATGAGCCAGGACAGAACAGCTGCTTCCTGAACAGCGCTCTCCAGGTAGGACTGCATATGTTCATGCTATAAATACATCTTTCATGTTACCTTTCTGAAATGTGCAAACGGTTTCTTGGTTAAAATCTAGACAAATTATTAGCCTTTATATGGTGCTTTTAGGGATGTATCTCTGTGTGGACTCCCATAAAATGTTGCACACTTTGAGGACACCCCGCATGAGCTTGCTGAGATGTTTTCATTTGTTAGGCTCTACTTGTAGTCTATGAAGATAAATATTGTGCAGACTCTTTCATTAATTAATGACTCGTGCAACACATGACCTCAACAGATGCTTGCTCTTGTGGGCAGAAATTGCGCCCCACTCCTCTTGTGATTTAGCCATTTGATGCAACAAGTCAAGCGGCTAGATGCATATGGCAGCAGTAGGAACGGTGCGCTGACTCTTCACTCGTTGCTCTCCTCACGCATGAGTGCTATTAGACAGAAACCGCTGTGCCTTTTATCCATTGTGCTGCTCGGTGGAGCCTGCATTAGATTTACTGATGATTCAAGCACTGTCTGCACTAGACCCCACAAACAACTGTCAGACACACACAGTCCTGGCCGGTAATTACCCTGCACAGCAACCTGCCATTACTTACCCTCTATTTTTGGATTACTGTATAATCAGCGATATGGAAATAAAGGGGCTTAGCTGACTGATAATACGTCTAAAGCTACAAATTAGAGTCAGTTATGACTGGTTCGGGGGGTTGGGTGTTTGAGGGAGCGTCGGGGCTGGATTGTCTGTTGCCATGAATCCTAACAATATGGCAAGACAGTGAACTCAAAACCTGGGGGTGAAAGCAGTATTGTTTTTTTGTCTGCAGAACAAATTGTGGTGCTTTAATAACTTTCCTGAATACTTTTCTGAGGAATTGTAAGTAGTTTATTTTTGTTTTATTTTTTAGAACTTGTTGGATTTTAAGAACTTGTATAAAGTCTGTAAAAATGTTACTCACATTAAAGCATGAGTTAATTTGGCTCTGATGTCTTCACAAATGATAATATAGACCTATTTACATGTAAGATAAATCAGTTCTCCAGTATTGTTCTGTCCCTTAGTTTTGATGTTCTGTTCACATGAAGTGAAAATAACTTTTTTTATTTTGGCATTACATGCCCTATAATGGAATAAGCTGTCCTTGTTTAAGCTTTCCCAGAAACCCCTTCCAAAATCAATAGTTCTCAACAGCCATTCAATAAAATCTGCTATGCACAATAAACTCCTGATTGAAGATCCAAGGATGGAGCATAAATGAGTTTGAGGGAGAGAGTTATGTCTAGACCGCCTTGGTTTTCAAAGCTGACATCTTCTGGTCTCCTGCTGATTCTGAGACAGAAGGTAAGAGTCAGGATGTGTAATCAGCAGCTTCCTGTTGAGTGCGGCTGCAGCTAAAGGAATTTTTGGTTTTAGGCTATTAATAAATAAATAAATAAATGTTTAGCCACCTTGTTACTAACTTCATTTTTAGTTTAGTTTAAGGCTCTTGATTAGTTAAATCTGAATGAAAAAAACTGGACTTTTGTATTGTTTGCAAGCTAAAGTGAGTTTAAACGACTTGAATAAGGTCTGTGCGCACACAAGGCTGCATTTATTTGATTGAAAATACAACAGTATTGTAATGAAATGGCTTTAAAATAGAAACATTAATTCTGATCATGTGATGGCAAAACTGAATTTTCAGTAGCCAGTCAGTCATTCTAATATGCTGATTTGGTGCTCAAGACTTATCAATGATAATAGATGTGCTGCTTTTATAATACTAATATTTTTATGCAACCTGTAAAATTAAAAGTGTAAAATCCAGGTTTGTTCTTGTTGGTGTGAAATGGTCACATTCCGTGAAGGGAAGTCTTTACATGACCGCAGACATTGTTTGATGAGCTGAAGGAAGTACCTCTGTTTCAGTCAGTCAGTTATTTTCAGTCTATCTTTTCCATCAGCCCTGCCTCCTGTCTGTTTTCTGTCCCCTGGATCTGAAGCGTGTAATATGGTTAGTAATGGGCCGTGGTGTCCCACTTTGCAGAGGGCTATCTATGATGTGTCTAGTTTAAGGACTCGTGCAGTTTTGCTCACTCTTATTGAACTAATCTTTCAAGCAGTGGTCTACTGTAGTTTGTGTATTTCACAATGACAGACTCCACGGTTTATCAGTTTCAGCTTCCTTTCTCCTAAAAGACCATTTTATAAAGATCTTGTCAGAAGGATTCTGCTGCCGTTTGTGTGTTTGTTAAAAAAATGAATCAGATCAGATATCTGACAATCCCCTCAGTATGACGGTAATCAGAACATTGCTTTAATGAGCAGATGACACCTGTACTTCTTGTAAGGTCCTGCAGGCTTCTCATCAATATGGCCAGTCTCCTCCTATACAAACTCTACTGGACAGTTCCAGATTTAAAAAACAAAAAAATGATTTTGTTGTTACACATTCTCAGAGGCAAACTCAGTGGCATGACAAGAGCTCCCAGAACTTAAGTGTCAGATCAGTGACGTCAAATCAATAGAAGGGGACACTGTGCCCTGATGTTGACCGCTTGAGACATGGACACACTGGCTAGTCCATGGCCACTGGCTCAGAATGTTCCTGTGTATTTGCAGACCTGCGTACTTGCACCCGGAGACCAGAACTGTGTTTTAAGAACAATGGTTATTGTAGGAAACTACTGAAAATGTCTTTATGTATGTCATTGTATATAAGGTTTTTGGTCACAAATCGCACCATTTCTTTCTTCTAAAGTGCAGTTAGTGTCTTTGTTTTGTTTTTTTGTTTAGATCATACAACTTTTTTTGTTTAGATATAATGGCCCAAAAGTACAGTGGCCTAGAGAGCTCAACGCGCTGCACCTTCAGAAACCACATGCAAATAGAAAAAGCACCGGCAAATCAAGAAAATATCTTCATCAATTTGACAGCAGGTGCTGCAAATGCTCCCAATACAGACAAATAATGAAACGCACTGCAAATGCTCACAACACTACCAAATAAAGAATTTTATTTGCAGGGCGTTTCTTTATTTTGTTGTGTTGTGAGCATTTGCAGCATGTGTGTTGTCAAATTGATGAAGTTGTTTTCTTAATTTGCAGGCGTTTTTTTTCTATTTGCAGTGCGTTTCTTTATTTGGTTGTGTTGTGAGCATTTGCAGCATGTGTGTTGTAAAATTGATGAAGTTGTTTTCTTAATTTGCAGGTGTTTTTTCTATTTTCAGTGCGTTGAGCTCTCTCGGCCACCGTACAAAAGGGCAAATGACTCTGTCAAACTGTCCCTATCATTCCCTGCTCACCTATCATTCATCGACCTCAAATATGGCTTTTCATCTGAGAGATGTATGTAGTAGCAACTTTACATGACCGCTCAATATGATGTTAACCTAGAGAAATGTGTGCTATTGAAGTGTTTGTGTGGAGAGTGGAAGCTGAATAGCGCGCTCGCTGCAGGACAGGCACCGGTGCGTTCACTTGCTCTTAAAATCTCCGTAAATTTTGGTCATGCAGATAAAAGTAGCCTAATACATCTTTCGAATCTGTAAAGACTCTGTTTATTTGTGTGCACTCAGAATAACAATAGAAACGTTGCACTTCAAAGCAAACAGGATGTGCTTTAGGTCTCTGTGAACTTGAGCGAGAATCTTCGAAACTCCGTCTTTGAAAAATATATCTATAGAGAGTGAAATCCACTTTCAAATGAAAAAATAAAAATAAATTCAAATAGAAAACGTGTGTTAGCATGGATGATTTACATGAAATTTAATGTGTGCAAAGCTGGCTTTCAGTTCAATATAATAACAAAAAAGTACATTTTGCGTTTTTATTCAATTAAGGTGGGCACGCTGTGATCTGTACTATATATTTTTTTACTGTAACTGACAGAATTCAGTCAAAAAAAACAACAACACGGGAGTGGAACGGGACAGGATTTTCCCCCAGTTTTTTGGTGGGATTGGGACGGGAGAGGTTTGAGAATCCACTCCCGTGTCACCCTCTAGTTTGCATTGCGAGCAAAAATATTGAGTTTATTGATTGTGATGAATACTCCTCTGATGCACGTTTTCATGCCCGAGAAAATATTTACATTCAAGGTTTTGTGTTTAACAAAAACAGCATTTCCATTTCATACATTTTATTCCCTTACATTTTCACTTGCCATGCAAAGAGCATCAGCACGAGGTCATACAGGGTGATCGTAATGGCATGAGAGATGAATGTTGTTGAGTATTAAGTTTTATTGTGCAGAGACACACGCACAGCCCCAACTGCAGTCAAACAGATGTTTTCTACTTTGTGAAATTACTCTCTGAAATTGATTCTGTCAGTACTATAGATTTTAAAGGGGTTCAAAGTAAGCCAAATGGACTGCTCTTCTTAAGACTTCTGACTGAACCATAAGCAGGTATCTTAAAGGAGACACATTATGCTCTTTTTTGATGTCATAGAAGTCTCTGTTGTCCCCAGAATGTGTCAGTGAAGTTTCAGCTCAAAATACCCCACAGATAATTTCTTATATCATTTTGAAAATGCCTATTTTGAGTGGAAGCAGAAACACTCTGATTTTCGTACCTGTTTCTTTAAATCCAAATGAGCTGCTGCTCCCGCCCCCTTTCCAGAATAGAGCTGCCCATTTCAGCCATGTAGTGATAGCTGCAGCCCGGAGACCTGCAAGTGGGAGGAGCTTACGCCAAGAACAGCAAGTGGGAGGAGTTTGAGAACAGCAAGTGGGAGGTGCTTATGCTGCAAGTAGACAGGATTTCATGGTAGTTTAGAATGACATAAATATAACACATTTTCATAGTAGTTTAAACTGAAATTCATAGTTTTGTCATTGTGTTTGTCCAATTTCACTGTTAACAATGAAATTGTCTTATTCTTAGTTTTGTCATTATTTGTATTCAATACCATTCACTGTCAAAATTGAAATCCTGTCTTTACACCTTTTACCATGCTTCGTGATGGTGTCATTTTAAGTCCTTTAACTGTAGTAATTTAAGCATATTTCTGGTTATTACATTTTACTTCAATTCTTCTACAGTAGCCTTTTAAGGAACATTAAAGTGAGATGCAATTGCACTTTGGAGGTAAATGTGTGATACATAAAGAAAATGTTGAGTACTGTTCAGAAAATGTAGTTACCATTTGCCTGTACTGCACATTTTTATTTTTCATTTTTTTTTTAAATCAAATTACAACACATGACAGACTAATGTTCTTCAGAACATGTTACACAAATCAATGTACTAATCTGAAATCTCAGGGTGGGTAAATTATTTTATTTCTGATGACTCAAATCATGTACAATTATTCATTCAGCACAATAGACTTGCATGCAGTGGACACTGCACAATCCAGGATGCATTGCTTCTGAGTAAATTCCACGGAGCTCGCCTCGCTTGTCCTTCCGAACATAACCTGGTGGGTACACAAGAAGCACAATGAGCATTAGGGTTAAACCGAATTTAAAACATTCTCCCCATGCCATCCAAGATATGCATGACTTTATTCTCTTGTTGAACATGTACAAACATTTCAAGAATAATTTGTCAGCTCTGTAGGTCAATGCTATGCAAGTTAATGTTGTCCACAAATTTTAAGTGACGACATTAGGCCAAGAAAATTAGTCTTTATTACTATTTTTATATGAAGTATTCCTTTTAAAAACCACTAGATAAAATGATAGTTTATTCACCATTAATTTACACAAAACTGATTATTGATTCTCTGATTATTGATATACCCTCTACAGGGTGCTGGAGGGTTCATGGGAGTTTGCCCAACCAGTCCACATGTGTTTTGTGGATTTGGAGAAGGCATTCGACTGTGTCCCTCGCGGCGGCCTGTGGAGGGTGCTCCGGGAGTATGGGGTCCGGGGTCCTTTACTAAGGGCTGTCCAGTCCCTGTATGACCGAAGCAGGAGCTTGGTTCGCATTGCCGGCAGTAAGTCAGACTTGTTCCCGGTGCATGTTGGACTCCGGCAGGGCTGCCCTTTGTCGCCGGTTCTGTTCATAAGTTTTATGGACAGAATTTCTAGGTGTAGCCAGGGGCCGGAGGGTGTCAGGTTTGGTGACCACACGATTTCATCTCTGCTTTTTGCAGATGACGTTGTCGTGTTGGCTTCATCAAGCCAGGACCTTCAGCAGGCATTGGGACGGTTTGCAGCCGAGTGTGAAGTGGCTGGGATGAGAATCAGCACCTCCAAATCCGAGGCCATGGTCCTCAGTCGGAAAAGGGTGGTTTGCCCACTTCAGGTTGGTGGAGAGTTCCTGCCTCAAGTGGAGGAGTTTAAGTATTTTGGGGTTTTGTTCACGAGTGAGGGAAGGATGGAACGGGAGATTGACAGACGGATCGGTGCATCTTCTGCAGTAATGCGGTCGATGTACCGGTCTGTCGTGGTGAAGAAAGAGCTGAGCCGCAAGGCGAAGCTCTCGATTTACCGGTCAATCTACGTTCCTACTCTCACCTATGGTCATGAGCTTTGGGTCATGACCGAAAGGACAAGATCCCGGATACAGGCGGCTGAAATGAGCTTTCTCCGCAGGGTGGCTGGGCGATCCCTTAGAGATAGGGTGAGAAGCTCGGTCACTCGGGAGGAGCTCAGAGTAGAGCCGCTGCTCCTTCACATTGAGAGGGGTCAGCTGAGGTGGCTCGGGCATCTGTTCCGGATGCCTCCTGGACGCCTTCCTGGGAAGGTGTTCCGGGCGCGTCCCACTGGGAGGAGACCCCGGGGAAGACCTAGGACACGCTGGAGAGACTATGTCTCCCGGCTGGCCTGGGAACGCCTCGGTGTCCCCCCTGAAGAGCTGGAGGAAGTGTCTAGGGAGAGGGAAGTCTGGGCATCTCTGCTTAGACTGCTGCCCCCGCGACCCGGCCCCGGATAAGCGGAAGAAGATGGATGGAAGATGGATGATTATTGATTATTATTATTAGTATTAAATAAAAAAAGGTTATTTAAACTATGTTTTAAATATATTACATTGTGGATTAGGATGTTAGGAGATGTGTTCTAATACTTTTGAAAATGTACCTTATTATTTAGAAAATTACACTGTAAAAAGTGAACACTTGGATCAACTTAAAAAAAATACTTCAATTGGTAACATCTAATAAAAAAAATTTCAACTTAATTTATTACCTTTATTTGTAATAAGTTAAGTTGAAAAAAACAAGCATTTTTTTAGGTGTTACCAATTGAAGTATTTAAAAAAAAGTTTTTAAAGTTGATCCAACTGTTCACTTTTTACAGTGTATCTATCATAGACTGTATAAAAACAGGTATCTATTTACAAACGTTTAAGACATTTACACTTTATAAATCAGTGCAGTCCAAAATGTAAAAAAAAAAAAAATTTCTTTCTATGAAGCCCATATTTATAATACATTATAAGGGTATTCTTAAGGCATTATAATGAATGCATAATGCACTATAAACAACCTTATAATATGTTATATTGTCAATTTTAATACATTATAATGCTTACACATTTGTACATATAACTTTTAAGATTATGATTATTTATAACATAATAAACACTATATTAAATCTACTTTTACACTGATAATGGACTATATATCTTGACATTATTTAAGATCTGCACAGTATCTTACTACAGTACATCTTGTAAGTGGTCAGGTGTGAAGTGTTATTTGTTCCCTGTGAGGCTAATATTAATTTTTATGTGAGCTAGTTAATAATTTCAACAGAAAAAAAAAAGCAATGTTTATATGTTAGGTTACATTTTATTTTGATGTCCCCTTTGTCTATTGACTCTATGCAACTTTGCAACTCTCATGTCAACTAGTATTAGTAGGTTTAGGTTAAAGTTAGGGTTGGTAGAATGTTGACGTACTCATAAAGTTGCTTAGATGGTCAGTTTGTCTGTTGGGGAACCATCCAAATAAAGTGTTAGCATATATTTAGCAGACAACATACTACTATACTCCAATGACTGCTAGTTGACATGTAGTTGCAGAGTTACTAAACAGCTGTCTAAAAGGTACCATCAAAATAATCAAACTGATATTAAAATAGAAATAGTTCAAAGCAATCTGATCTGATATCTGATCTTATGGCTTTTTGAGAGAAAACTATTACTATTATTACTATACTTATAAGTGGTCATTGATGCCTTTAAGTAAAGTAGCATAAGAAAGGTGGCAAGATATGAGACTTATAATACATTATAACTATGAGAAATATAATCCATTGTAACTTAAGATGATGCAATCTGTTCACTGTGTGTTATAAATCATCATACTCTTAAAAGCTATAACCACTAAGTAAATATTATAATACTAAACTAATCATTTAAAACTGTTCTTATATTCACAAGATGATATAACATATTATAAGGTTGTTGTTGTTGTTGTTTTTAATAATGTATTATGCATTCATTATAATGCCTTAAAAATACCCTTATAATGTATTATAAATATGGGCTTTATAGAAAGTGTTACCAAAATGACAATGCCATGTAATTACATTACCTGCTTATGGTCTTCGGTATCCATAACCTGCAGAGAAATTTGTTGTATGTAGAAATAAACAAAGATATCGTCAGTCAGGCACATTACAGAGTGTAAGCTGTGTGTGGTATTAAGAAAACGTTGTACAAAAGCCACCAAGAAAATGCACTTTTCACAGCTTGTAATACTTTTTACAAAACAAAAAATCATGCTTACCTCTTCCACTCATCCACCGTGCCGCCACTGAAAGTCATCATCTTCGTTTATTTGACGGATCGCAAAAAAAATGCACACTACCGCCACCAGGAGTGTGAACAGATACTACAACCCACACATTAAGCAAACCAATCAAAATCTTCTGTTGGTTTGTACAGCCCACTTGCAGCTTAAGTCCCACCCACCTGCGGCTGGCACCGCTGGCTCCGACCTCCGTTTATACCCATCTCATTTCAGCTGGTACCTGCTAAAAACATCTGTTTTGGTTCTGATTATCATGTTTATCGAGCTGAAATCATGCGTTTTAAACCATATTAGTTTAAACTTCTGATATACGGTTTTCTGAGTGCACACATCTGAAGCACATGGATAGAAAGCGGCTGTCACAGTATGTGAGTAAACTAAGTACTCATTCACACAAGTTTACGTTAAAACACACACAAGTTACAAAAACAGTCAGTTATGTCTGTGAAGGTAAACAGCTGGGAAATAAATCGCATGATTATTTTAGATCTTTGTGGCAGCAGTATACAGTAAATAAATAAAAAAATCCACTGTTCTCTTGTCTCCACTGAGGCGGGGACTAAATAGTGTTCTGTGCTCGTCATTGCAGCCAAAGGCAGAACAGTTAGCATGTTTTGCTCAAACTTTCACCATGGCAGTAGAACTGCTACACCGCTGTCGCTTTTGAAATCAAAATGATGGCGCAGGAGGTGGAAACTTACAGATTAAGGGGCGGTAATATTATAATGAGATCCCTTTGCCACGTCACCAAGGGAGTGACATCAGATGTGCTCGTTTTTTCAGAAGCTTGCAGAAAAAGGCTTACTAAAACAAAGTTACTGGGTTAATCTTTTTCATGTTTCCTTGGTAGATGCACTAGGGTCCTGATTATAGCACTTAGATTTTCGTGATATGTCACCTTGAAAGGTTTTGGTTTACAAGCCAGCTAACTTTTGAAGTTCATTGACAGACTTTATCACAGATTAAGGCATCTGTGAAGGTAAAGTTAGACGGCAGATTCATTTGGGTAACGGAGTTGTGTTAAGTGGGACTGACAGCTCTCTCAATAATTCAGTATGTAAGCGTGTAGATCTGCCGGGCGAGCAGCGGGGCCATGGCACACAAATTCCCTGCTCATGGCGGGCAGGTGGGGTCAGCTCGACCTCCGCAGCCTCCCAGGCACGGCCAGATGGGAGGTGTGCATGATTGTGTGTCTGTGTGTGCATGTGAGCTGCCCAGCAGGAAGCTAGCAGGTCTTTGTTTGTTCCGCTGACATTCCGCATCATCCTTCACCTGGAGACGCATACGTTCCTCAAGATGAAAGACTAAAGCTGGGAAACACGCTCATCACTTCATCTTACTATCAGACTTTGCTCTGCTTGTTATCCTGCTCCCGTTTCTTCAAACTCTTGGATAGAGCACGCAGGCTTATCAGACCTTTGACACCTGGTTGGTGAGACATAATTGCTTCTTTCATGTGATTGGTTGAGATTGTATTATGGGGTGTCAAGAGAGCTGGATTTAGGAAGTTTTTTTTTGGATTGAGTTGGTCAGCATCAGATAAAGCTTGCACAATCTCCATCTCCAACCCCGACTCATCTTCTTTAGATGCCTTGCCCTTCTGAGAGAAACACTTAGGAAGAGGTGGAAAGTCAACTGCAGGCGGTCCAAGTTCTTTTTGAGCCTGATGCATTTTTGATGACTAGAGCTTCTCAGGCTTTTTAGAAGGTGTGTTGAGTGTCTGGTGCTTGATTCAACCTTTTCTCAGCCTTTCAGAGCACTCTCATATCATGTACAGGCAGCATCAAAGATCAGAGAATGATGTAAACATTCCTTTCATCTAATTGAAATTTTTTTTTTTTATATATAGGTTCTCTGGCATCTGGATATCTTCCGGCGAAGTTTCCGACAGCTCACCACACACAAGTGCATGGAGGACTCGTGCATCTTCTGCGCTCTGAAGGTAAAGCACTGAGCCTACTTTATTCACGATGCATTAAATTCATAGAGCTGACCGGGATCTCTGCTCCATTATAGCTTTTCTAATTCAGTACTTTCCTTTTTTATATGAAGGCTAATGTGTTTCTGCCATCTGTATATGCTTCAAGATTCTGAAATGTTATCAAATATTAAATAGTGAACTTTATTATAGAAGCAGAGATGATTGGCTTGACCCACTTTATTTACAGGTAAAAGTACATTTTTAGTTTAACGGTATAGTTCACCCACAGATGAAACTTCTGCCGTTTACTCACCCTCAGGTCGTTCTAAACCTCTATGACTTACTTTCTTCTGTGGAACATAAAAAAAAAAACTGCGACGTTTCTGAAAATATCTTTTCAGTGTAAGTGGTCACCAAAACTAGTTTTTTTTATGTTGGGTCTGCTAATATATGGCTTCATTTGATAAGTCTATAAAGAACTGCACCCAGCAACTCCGTTACACTACTGTGCATCCAAAAGGATAGTAACTTGTTTCATTGGTTGTTTGCACAAGTTTATGTAACAGCTATTCATTCTCAAGTGAGAAACAAAAACTATAATTAACATTGTTCGTATAATTACTAGTTTACGTGTCTCTTCTAATTATTATTTAGGTCTAGTTATTTTGTCAAAAGCCTAAAGGAAACCAGTTCTGGATATCATTTGTCTGATACCAAAACATAAAAAAACAGTGTTGAATCACTTCTTTGTCATTTTGTCTGCTTCCAACCATTGTATGTATGTTGATGTATTATGAAAACATTAAATATATGGCATTGAAGGAATAGATATGCATCAAAAAACTAGCTATCCCGTGTTTTAACTACAGCTGCGTGGCGAGCAGTATTCTGCTCTTGCTGTGCCATTTCTTTTTCCATCCAGTTTCTTTTAAGTCGTTCCCTTACACTCATTTTATATTAGATTCCTTCTAATGTTCAGGATTGCCATTGGCGCTTTCCATCAAATGTTCAATAACTCAGCTGGAAATTAGAGATCTCTCTCCTGAGCCCTGTGCCAGCGCAGTAGGGGGCTGCCTGTCTGCTCTCACACACAGGACTGGGACAATATGTCTGTCAGCCTGTCCGCTCGCTCTCATGGGTCTGGTACTGCCTCTGTATTCAGCTGTCTGTTTCTTTCTGACTTTACACCAGTATGTTTCACGGGTAGTGACATAAGTGCAGAGCCTTTCTTGTTTCAACCTTTTCAGCCTTCAAAGTAAAGAAGTTAATAACTCTGTTTACTGAGGAGTTTCTTAATTCAGCACAGAAGTCTTGCAAGCAGGCATGTCTTGCTTTACAGCATGGGAAATCTTATGTGTTCACAGGAGACACTCAATAATGCTGTGTTTAAATGTGGCTGAAGAGGAATAAATACTAATTTTAATAGGATAGATCAACCCCCCCCCCTAAAAAATGTATGCATTTACTCACCGTCGTATCATCTGTATTACTTTCTTTCCTTCATAAAACACACTCTTTAAAACATCTTTGCTTGTCATACTATTTTTTTTTTTTAGATATAAAAAAAGAAGTTGTGATTTATTGGCTACATTGAAACTAAAATGAATCTTGAACATTTTATTCATTTTCAAACTGTTATATAAAGGTACACTTTTTGCCCATTTTTGAAAGAAGTTGTGTGATGAGGTGGTGTTGATGTTAGTTGGTGTTGATAGAACGTTAATCGAAAGCTGTGGTTGTTTTTCAGAGCATATTTGCACAGTTCCAGTTCAGCAGTGAGAAGGTGCTGCCCTCTGATGCTCTCCGCTGCGCTCTGGCCAAAACCTTCCAGGATGAGCAGCGATTCCAGCTCGGCATTATGGACGATGCAGCTGAGTGCTTCGTAAGGGCTCTTGTTTCTTCACCGTCGCCCTTTAGCTTTCCTCTCCTATAGCGCATTACGGCTTTTCCTGCTGTTCTCCATGTCCTTGCTTTTTCCATATACTTTAGTATTCTTTCACGTGCCAAATTAGACTCTCTGCTCAAGACGTAGATTTTCTTGAAGAGGAAATTGTGCAGTCTAACATTTGTTAGCTCAGCTCTTGAGTACACCAGTACAAGTAGAAGGAAGGTGTTTGATATCCTCTAGGCCCTTTATCAGTCCTTCCCTGTCTTTTTTGGTTGCATGTCTGCTTTCATGTTAGTTTTTATCTCTTGTCTCTCGGCAGGATACTTGATAGTACAGAAATGTAAACCTTCTTGTCTGACGGTAAATCTTCTGTGATCTCATAGACACATCCTATTTTGAACAGTGATTCGTTTTTCTGCTAATGGCGCATTTTAAAGGCCATAGCATCATAACACATAAGATAAAGAATGGCTCCCTGTCTCAGCCTCTTTCTCTTTCTACTGCTGGTTTAGCAACATCGTACAATGTGCTGACCAGTAATAACTGCCACCACAAACTGCAAATGTTCATTTTTTTTATTTTCCCCTTAACCGCTATTGTTGTCTGGTCATTATGCAAGACTGGAGACACTGGTGAAGGGCAGTTGCTTTGTGAACTTTCAACATCTCCCTACAGAACACAAGCCTTCCCCCAACTCAACATTCTCAGCTATATCTCTCAGCCAAAAGAGCTGAGCATACTATTATTCACAGACCCAGTACACACTCACTGGACAGCGAGAATCAATTAACATGAGACATGCAGGACAGATGTATGCTGTTTCTCTTCAGTGGGATTTTGATTCATGCACATACTAATTGGTAATAATTAAGTAATAAGTCTCTCTCACAGGAGAATATCCTCATGAGGATCCACTTTCACATCTCTGATGAGACCAAGGAGGACATCTGCACGGCCAAACACTGCATCCCTCACCAGAAGTTTGCCATGACACTCTTTGAGCAGGTGAAGCCTCTTTATTAACAAGTAGCAATCTTTTTGAAGGCAATATGAAATCCATTCGCAATGTATTTAACTTCCATAATAGGACATATTTCTAAATTACATAATATTTGTTGGTAGAAAATTTAAAACAGTATATTACACATCAGGATTTAACTGGATCATGGTCTGACCTGTCTACATTGCACATGTCAGTAAATGTTTTTATTTCATTGATCATTTCTCTTTTATAATAACATGCATTGGTGTATCATGCACAAGTGACATCTTTGTAAATTAATTTTTTAAAATCCCATTCCAGTCATCAAAAGTTCATATATGTCATGGGAAAGTCATATAAAAATAATGGAAAATAATTGCCTCAATTGTCAATTCATTCATTTGTGTTGTGTCAGAAAGTGTGGGAACCCTAATACACCTAGTTTTTAATATAAAATAATGTTTAACATACTGTCCATTTGTATAGAAAAGAATATTATCAGATATTGTTTTTTTGTTCTCATTTAGTGTGTGTGCAGCAACTGTGGAGCCTCCTCAGACCCCCTGCCCTTCATTCAGATGGTCCACTACATCTCCACCACCTCTCTGTGGTGAGCAAAATCATCCCTGCAGCACATACACATGCACAAAAATGAGGGATGCTAAAGAATGAGGTCATTTTGAAAGCTGGGACTGAAAAGGGCCACACTGTGTATGGCACAGAAAACATCATGTCCTATACTCTTCTCCAGCTGAGCAAATGAGCTCTCTGCCACATCAAACACAGTGAAATCAGTCAGAACAGAGAGAGATTCCCTCAATAGCCAAGAGCACATGGCAACAGCCAGCTTAAATATTACTCTAGGTCTCCTGGACAGCAGTGCCACTGCTTTTAATCATGGGTGATGAGCGGCCAGATACAAAGCCGAGCTTCATGTTAGAGCAGCTCCCCTTGAACTCTCCAGTCAAACGTTGTCAGCATCTGCTTTTAGAGTTGCGTATTTGTGGGCGCAGTCTGGATTACTGCATTCAGCCTGCCAGTGGAGCAGATACTTAGCGTTGTGAACAAACATTCGTAAGCACAACAGTGATGAAAGGACTTCATGAATATTCCAGCATGCAGCTCTGTGATTAAGGAGGCTTTTTATGATAATAGATGACATTGCAGTGCAGAAACGCTTTCTTCTGTACAAGGACATAGACTCCGTGTTTTTGAACCCGAGTACTGTCGTTGTCCCACTGCAAGTATTACAACTAATGGATTAATAAATGAATACAATAATTATAGTAAAAACATTATTTAGCTAAGCTGTATAGTTTGTCTCTAGTGATAGTATAGTTTTATACTATTAAACCTAGTGATCTGCCTATAACATGAAATGTGTAGTCTACATAGGCAGGAAATAAGTTAGACAAATAGTGCTGGCTCAAATGAGTTACAATACATGCATCACAAAAGGAATTATTCAATATTCTGATAAGAATAAATATATTTAACACAGATTTTAAGAAAAAAGTAGTCAGGAATGCCTTCTCCAATTATTTGGGAAAACATGGTATGTGAGGGAGTTATGTTTCTTAACTTTTGGTACAGTCTTCAGGAGCAGGCCTATAATATCTTGAAATGCTGCCCACAGATTCAGTTCAGATGCCTTTTAAACTGTTTATTAGCCTTAATGTAGGCTGTTTATTAATACCAGTGAATGTAGCAACTTGGCCCATTAATATGAGATTCAAATTATGTTCACTCAAAGATGTGAGCATATCTGCATAACAGCTTCAAACATGGCTCTCAACCAGGCAAAATTTCTGAACTAGAAGATTTAAGACTCTTCTATAATATTATATTTGATGTATTTTAATGTCAGTGGGAATGACTATGTTTAAGATATTTTTTGTATACACACTCTCACTGGGAGGAGCCTGTCCAGGTAACATTGTGACATTGGCAAGGCTGTCTCCGTGAAATCTGCCTGAGCTGCGATGTTGCTCCAGGCACGCAGTGTTGCAGTGTCTTTGAGACGCAGTGACCTCTGCTGCAACAATAAGATCAAACCGGTCTGGACGGTGACCTCTCTGAACACCCCCCTGAATACAAAAAAACGCTCCACACAAACACACCTTAAACACTTGAGTCAGTTGTTTAGGTTAGTGTCACAAATTCCATTTTTAATTTTAAATTCATATAGTAATTATAGGCTGTTTACTAAATCAAAGCCAACAAATACAAACACTTCACCCGTAATTACAGATATGAGAGCTGCAGTTTATTGCTTGTGCTGTCTTTATGTGTGACATGTGTTGGTTATGCTACAGCAACCAGGCAGTGCGGATGCTGGAATGCCGGGAGAAGCCCACCCCAGATATGTTCGGAGAGCTGCTGAGGAACGCCAGCACTGTGGGAGACCTGCGCAACTGCCCGGTTAGCATTACCACACACCACCACACGCTCAGCTCTATCAAATCAAGTGCTAATTAGGCATAATGAAGTCTGGGACTGTGTGTGTGTGTGTGTGTGTGTGTGTGTGTGGATGTGGCGCTTGTCTGGGTTTGAATAGGATTGTGGCCATTAAGTAATCGCTGGGTCAAAACAGGATGCAATCAGTGGAATGTTCATTTGTCTCATGGCCCTGAGGAGGACCAACTTCTTAAGCAAAACACGCACATTTGTCTTCATGTCAGATCAGGATTTCCTTGGATAAGGGATGACAGCTTATCACATTGCAAAAAATAATTTTCTTAATCAGTATTTTTGTCTTGTTTTTCAGCAAAAATATCTAAACATCCTTGAAACAAAATATATTTACTTCAGAGGCAAAATGACATAAATCAGTCGGATTTATTTTTGCAAAATTAATACTTCCTTCAGAAGTGAGTGAAGATTTATAATATTACAAAATATTTCTTTCAAATAAATGCCATTATTTTTAACTTTCTATTCATTAAAGAATCCTGAAAAAAGTATAATGGTTTCCACAAAAATACTCAACTGTTTTCAGCATTGAAAAGGTCATGTGACACTGAACTTTGGTGTAAAGGCTGCTGAAAATTCAGCTTTGACATCACAGGAATAAATCACATTTTAAAATTTATGAAAATACCAACCAGTTTCTAAATTGTATTAATATTTTTCACATTGCTGTTTTTATATTTCCAGGCTGAGAAATATTCAAATATATATTCAAAGAGAAAGCTATTTTTTTTTTAAACCTATTTTTTTCTAATTCAAGCATAAACCAAGTTTAAATTTTGACTTCTGTAATTCATATAATAATGAATCATTACATTATTCGATGATATTATGCTGTTATGTTTGTCTGTTTACTAGAATAAATGGAAGTAAACATATTTGAGATTTGATATTATGGCAAGATTTTCCTTATGAATTGAACACATTTGAAAGTTGAAGAACAATGTGTGTAGATCTGAAACAGACATGTTATGTTGACCCTTAGACATGCTTCACGTGCAACCTAAACACACACACACAAAATATGAGTGTTCATCTGTGATTTATGATCTATGTTAGGGTGACTGTGTAAGTTTGTGCAGGGGAATGGGAATTAATGGTAATGGCTAATGTAAGTGTGTGTGTTTCATTAAGCTCCAGTATAAAAAAAAAATCTTCTCCCTTTCTCCTCTACAGGGCAACTGTGGAGAGAAGCTCCGTATTCGACGTGTCCTGATGAACTCCCCAGAGATCATCACCATTGGCCTGGTGTGGGACTCGGACCACTCTGACCTGGCAGAAGACGTCATTCATAGCCTGGGCACCGTCCTGCGGCTCGGAGATGTAAGACATGCACCCTGACCTTATTTAAAATATCCCACAAACTACACAATTTTGCTTATATAAATCAGCTGAAAGATGAACAAGTCCACAGCTGAAAACAGAAGCTTTTGACTGTTATAGATGGTGATAAATGCAGTCGGCTCCAAACAGCAGTGCTGCAACTCTGAGATCACTGTGATGCACATGGGAATTACAGGCAGAACTTGCCAAACTTGTTGCGTCAATGACAATGACTCACACATAAAAGCAACTCTGCCACTGATATCAGGCTTACGTAGGACACAGGGCGGGCACAGGATGTCCTAAGTGGGTTTGCATTTCACTAAGTACTGGGTTTACGTTTCAATGTGAAATGTAAACCATTTTAAAAGGCCAAAACAAAAGATTATTTTAAATTGAAATACATCTAGAGATCAAAAGTGGTGATTTGATAATGGTATGTTGATAATAGATGCTTTTAATACCTTTGAAAGATCTCATGGTCACTTAAAATAGGTCATCTTTGTAATGGTTTGGTTGTGTGGATCTACTTTTATGTGTGTATGTGAATGCGTTTGCATTTATGAGTAATAAGCGACCTCTCGTCCTTCGTTTCACCCATAGCTGTTCAACAGAGTGACAGAGGACAAGGCCAAACAGGCGGAGCTCTACCTTGTGGGCGTGGTCTGTTACTATGGCAAACACTACTCTACTTTCTTCTTCCAAACCAAAATCCGCAAGTGGATTTACTTCGATGACGCTCATGTGAAAGAGGTAATCATCTGGGATTTTTGTGTAACCAGTGAATGTGAAAAATGCAACCCTTAGCTTGCCGGTTTGCCAGGGTTGTTCGTAGGGCTTTATTTATACATCCCCTGATCTAATGTTCCTTGCTTGCTCTGTCCTCGGGGAGTTCGTGTAGAATCATTAACATAAACCAATGTGTTGGCTCGTTATTTAGCAGTGCCCCACAGGCTCCCAGAATGTGGTGGGTTGGTGGGTGGGTGGGTGGGGGAATGTACGTGTGTGTGCTGTTTTACATTTGTGTGCAGGTATATGTGCACATGCCAGTAACTCAATGCATGTCAATAGTCATTAGTGCACATTCTGTATATGGTCATCATAACATAAAGACAGGAATGGCACAACATTCATACCAAGTGAATGGCAATAAGTTATTATGCAAAAATCTGACCCATGCCGACAATATACAATAACGTTCAAAGTTTTTAATACTTTTATTCAGCATGGAGGTATTAAATTGATCAAAATCTACAGTAAAGGCTCCATCACAGGAATAAATTATATTTTAAAAGGTTTCAGATAGAAAACTAATTTCTGCAACGTTAAAAAAATCTTACTGACCCCATTTTCCATGTTACGACTGGTAACTAATAAATGCTGAATTTTATTTAAGTATTAAATATTAATGGTATTAAATACTAAATTTTATACTATTTGACCTAAATAAGAAATAAAACCGTGTTTTATAATGTACGGTATGACATGGATAATTATTTTGAGAATTTATCAATGCATTTTTTTTTTTGTAATTGACTTTCAGTAAGAGTTAGATGGTCGCAAGGATAATCTGAATAGAAAAATAGAAAAAATGAGTGCTCAATTAAATGCTCATTATCAGCTGATACCAATCTATAATATTGGATGACTGAGGTGGTACCAATATATTGGTACACCCCTACATTTTACAAGGATAAGTTTACTGCATAATTCCTGCAAGTATTAAAGCTACTTGGAAAAACAAATAATGTGTGTTATGTCACTCAGAATGGTGTGCCATTCCCTTAGTTCTGAACTTGCAGAATTTTATCTTCATAATAGCAGTTCAGGATTGTGGATCCTAGACAGCTGCAAACGAAGCAGCTTTTTCTGTGGGGTCTGGCAAGCCTATGCTGACCTGCACGTGAGCTGCACAGAGCTCCTACAAAAGCCCTCTGAAAACAAGGATATCCCACTATTGTTTACAACACCAGCTGGACAGTGGCAGGGCGTGGCCTACAGACAGAAACCGCCATGATACACACACACTAAACCTCACTGTTCCGCTCACACTTTCATGTTTTTGTGCATGCTTGTCTGTTACTGCGGCTCGCTCAAGCATCCTGTCTGTTTATGGAGGGAGCATAGAGAAAGTCGTCCATTTGGGAAGTTGGAGTCTTGGGGGTAACTTGAGTTTCAGTCTCAGCTTTGTTATTCAGGGTATCCAGGACATTTCAACTGGTCTTTGCTTTTTTGTTTTGTTTTTCTCTAGGTGAGAGTAATATTTGGTTGATTTTTTTTTTTTTTTTAGGGATTAATTTTGGAAAAACTGTCAAATGTATTATTTAAACTCCTTCAAAACTATACTCTCAAAAGGTTGACGTATTTTCTCTCACAGATTGGGCCCAAGTGGAAGGATGTGGTGTCCCGCTGTATAAAGGGGCATTACCAGCCGCTGTTGCTGCTCTATGCTGACCCCCGAGGGACGCCAGTGTCAGCTCAGGATTTGGCTTCTCGCCTAGACCTACATCACTACACTAAAGCATACTACGACAGTGAGGATTCAGGTACTTGCACACCAGCATTAGGCCGGTTTACTGGTCCAATTTATTTTATTGCATTTCTTTGGTGCATCTTCAGGAGGAAGTTTTACATAGTAAAGCAAATGTTTCAATTCATAACAAAATGAGTAATATTTCACTACTGATTATAATAATTATATCTATGCATTGCTTTATAGACGCATCTTTAGTGGAGTTTGCTGAGATTGTCAGTGTAAAAAAAAAAAAGTGAAATTTACGGTAAAGAATCAGCAGCTGTAATAACCATATATTTCATTAGAAGATATGATGTCAATATACTGAGCTACTTGAACTACCAAAGTCTGCTTTTTACCTTAAAATATACCAATAACCACTATGATAATATAGATTGTATTAGAGTTAATCATAAGTGGCCTGTCCATAAAACAGCCAATATTATGAATAAATGGTGCACAGGGTAATACACACAAAGACAAAACTTAGCCTAAGAGTTAAATGTTGTGCTACATCATAGTTATATCAGAGCTATATCTAGGGACCAGCACATAATAGAAACTTGGGATCGGAGTAAACATCCACCCAGAATACCTAGCAGTGCCCTGTCACCTCTCAAAACTCTTTTTGCCAGTCACAGTTTTTGGCTGAAAATTCCAGAATCTAATTTTTAAAGCAATATGGATTCCCCAGTTTGGTAGCCTCAGTGATAAGCATCAGATCTTCTGTTTGTTTTGTCAGGCCGTGAGCCATCAATTTCCAGCGACACACGGACAGACTCCTCCACAGACAGCTACAGCTATAAGCATTCACACTCCCACCACGAGTCTATGGCTTCCCACTTCTCCTCTGACTCCCAGGGAACCGTCATCTGTAACCCGGACAACGACTCTGCCTCCCACAGCAGCCTGGAAACCACAGGTACGTCAGTTTGTACACTCACACTAGAATCAAAGACCGTTTCGACACCATATTAGGTATATTGGCACTGAGTTGATCCATACAGAAGTAAACTTAATGTGATCTGTTTTATGTCCTGCTTAGGGCTGCACAATTAATGGTCGATCTGATTTAGTTTTATTTATCAAATAGCAAATGCTGTGATATAAAGATAAGAAATATGTGCTTGAGTGAGCAGCTCATGATCAAGTATTTTAAGTGTCTTGGAGTGCCTTGGTTCAACGTTAATGTTGCGCCACCCGTTGTCCTACTGCTCTACAACTCAAATAGTGACTTTGGTTGTAACTCACTTGTGAAGGTCCTGACAGCGGTCAAGTGCAGCGCCATACTCTCAGAAAAGACGGGGTCTTGGACAGAAAGGGAGGAGTTTTGGACCGAAAACGAAGTACCAGCAGGCCACGAAAATTTGAGGCCCGGGGTGATTCAAGGAGTCGTTGCTCTAAGACAGATGAGGTGTTGTCTGCCGGCTACCACAGCGAAGGTATGCACTTAAACAATATAATGCTGTCACCAAACCACAATGTTAACATTACTGTGTTATTTTAATGGAAACCCGGATAATAATCCATAACTGTGGTCAGTTGACTGATGCTCTGACAGATCATTAGTGGATCGAGTAGCATGTTGGACAATAAATGTGAGCTGCATTAGTCATCACTGTTGCTTGTACTGGCTGTGTACAGTAATATTAGGTTATGTTAAAATAACATTACTCCTTCCTCTTTTTTTTTTTTTTTTTTTCAAATGATTTCCTCTCCCTCTCTTTTACAGGCGAGACTTTAAAAGAGCAGCAGGTTCCTCGTTCCCTACCTAAACCTAGCTCCAGTCGACTTAGAGACTTTAAGGAGACTATGAGCAACATTATCCATAACCGGCCACTTTCCGCATCATCCTCTGGCTCCGTTGGGCCACCTGACTCCACCTTTAAGGCCCGAGACTGGGAAGCTGACAGCACCAGCAGTGAGTCCAAGTCCAGCTCCTCTGGAGGGCGATACCGTCCGCCCTGGAAGCCTCGCCGTGAGGCCCTCAACATTGACAGCATCTTTAGCAGGGAACGCCGCAAGCAGGCCGGGTACAGTCCGCTAGGAGCTCTCTTGTCTGAAGACACTGGGCCTCAGGGGGACTTGGTGGCATCATCGAAACAGACCACCTTTCGAGACCTACCGGGACCCCTGAGACGGGGATCAGAGCAGCCCCCGCGGCTTATCCAGAGGATGGAGAGTGGCTATGAGAGCAGTGAGAGGAACAGTAACAGCCCCGTCAGCCTCGACATGCCTGTTAGCGAGGGCACCAGTAAAGGCACACACAGGTATAATGGAAAAAAGCTCGTCAGAACTGATAAGGATCTTTGTTAGCACATCATTCATCTCTCGCTCTCTCTCTCTCTCTGCATTTTCCAGCTTACAAGAGGCAGGAATGAAAAAGCCTCCACCTGACGTCAGCCCATCATGGAAGACTGTCACCAAATCCAAGAGCAGCAGTGCCCTACTGCAGGATGTCAAAGCATCAGTCAAGGGCAGCAGTCACATGAGTTTAGGTGTGTACAGTATGAACGTGTGTGTTTATAGTTGTCATACAGTCAACATGTGGGCGATTTCATCTGTTCTTTACCTTGCGGCGTTTAATCATGTTTAAACTAGGTGTCACATGCCCTTTTTGCTGTTTCAGTATATGAACTTAATATGATAAGCAAGCAGTATTGAGCAGATTCAGCTGTGAAATGCACCCTGTTCCTTTCTGTGAAATGTTATCTCTGTATCTGTTTTGTAAACTGAGGAACATGAGTCTGCCCTGGAGAGCTATCAACTGCTATATCTGTTTGTGCTTCTCCTTGTGACCATGTGTTTGGTCACCGCCTACTGTTCGTTATATATAATTTTGTGCATATTAAAATTGTATACCTCTTAGGCTGATATCACACTGCAAGGCTTAATGCACAAATGCAATATTTTGCCATGCATCCATTTTTTCTTATTCTGTCTATTTGTATTCACTTAGGACTGTGTTTACATTAATAGTAGGAATTAGTGTATGTTACAGATTTATGAAGTGACAGCAGTGATCAATCACACAATTATTGCATGATATTTTTCATATTATTAAAAGGTACTTTTGGTCTGATTAGGTATAGTTTAGACAGCAGCTGTTTCAACCATGTGATGATGAAAGAATCAGATACAAAGTTTTTTTGTTAGCGGTCTAAGATTAGTCTTATATGCTGTATTGTATTTAATAATATTTTGTATTGTATTTAATAATATTTTATATTTTAATTTAAGTTTATTTTTAATAATTTTGTGCTTTTGCCATGTTTATTCATTTTTTTAGATATACTACTTTTATTAAGCTTTCACTTATTTCACTTTCAGTAGTTTTAGTACTTCAGCTTAGACTTATTTCAGTTAGTTGGCAAAATGTCAAATTTTTGTTCAAGTTAAACTTTTTCATTGAATATTTTTATTTCAGCTTTGAAATAAAATTACCAAAATGATTGTTAAAAGATTAAGATTTAGTTAACAATAACAATACTACGTGCAAGTCAGATGACATTTGAAAGTTCATTGCCAAAAAAAGTTGGATCTCTCTCTCTCTTTTCAGTTTTTTTGCTTCTTTCCCTCATTCAAAAAGATCTGATATGTGTGTCAAGGTGTCAGTGTAAAAAAAAAAATTTTTTTTTCCTGTTTCCTTAATATTTTCATGTTTGTGTTTGTGTGTAGCAGGTGAAGGCCGCAGTGAACTGGATGAGTTACAGGAGGAAGTAGCTCGCCGGGCCAATGAGCAAGAGTTACAGAGGCGAAAGGAAAAGGAGAAAGAGGCGGCAATGGGCTTCAATCCCAGACCCAGCAAGTTCATGGATCTGGATGAGCTCCAGAACCAAGGTGAGGCGTCAGCATGCCATGCAATGGCAAAGGGGAGTGGCTCTGTCTCCGGATGAATTTCCTTGGGTTTCTGCTGTGGCTTATCCTTTGGAGCTTGGGACTGCATGTGTATGTGTGTGTGAAGCACAGGTGTGCTGGTTTCCATGCTGAAAAGCTCCGTGCTATGATGTTTGTTACCTGCAGGGAAAGGGGAAGGCTTTGAGAGGTGTGTGTTGGAGGCAGAGTCTCTGTTAGACCAGTCTCTGAGATTGGAACAGGCAGGAGAAGTGACCGCCGCTCTGTCTGTGGTTAACGAAGCAATGTGTAAGTAATCCTGCCCTTAGCCTGCTCCTGCTATCACTGCTGCCACATCTTTGTGTGTCTGTACATCTCTGTGTTTTAGTGTGTTTGTCTCTGTTCCATATAAAGACTCTCATTAATACACCAGATACACTTTTACTGTCTGCCTTCAGACAATAGTAGTGTCATGGTTTAAGTCTGCATAATCATGGGCCGACATGCCTCCTTATTCTGAATATTTTTGATTTTGGCTGTGAGGTCATAATGATACAGGCTGATTTTTCCTGTAACCATAGAAACCCACCAGCAGCTCTAAAGAAGTGCGACCTGGGCCTAGTGCTATGGGTAACCTTAGTGAATACTTTGTGTATGATGTACACTAAGGTCTGCTGTATTTTAAATAGATTTGATGCTAGTCAAGTGTGACCATACTGAGATCTACGTCAGCCAATCACCATGTCCCTTGGCTAATAAACAAAAGTTGTTAACCTTTGTGTCAGTCTACAACACCATCACCATTTTATTCTGCAGTTATTAAAATAGTTTTAAAAAATATTATCTTAATAAATTTATTACATTTAAACATTAGTGGTCAAACGATATGTTTTCTTTTTTTAATACAGTGCCTAGCATGCAGCCCCTTAAGCCATGACTATAGCAAGTGTTTTAAAGTAACTGGAATTGACCAGAATCTAGGGGCCGGATTCACAAAACATTCTTAAGAATAAAGTTAAGAATATTTTGTATACCAAAAAAACATTTCTTAAAAATGTTGATCTTTTTGAATTCTTGAAAACATTTGTTTTAAAAAAACACCATAAATTCTAGTAATATTTCAAATAGGGACCTCATTTTAATTGTATAATTTTGACATAATTTGTCATTTTCTTGTCTACAATTTATCTGTGCATGTTATTTTAGTTTTTTTAACCTCGTAATGGTTAATCAAAACAACAGACATCTCTGTGGTGAAGGATGCAGGGCTTATCCAGTCAGTTAGCCTGCGTAAACCGTCTCCTGCAAGCCTGTTTAGTCTGCCTCCACGTATATTAAAAAATATATATTTTAGAGCTTAAGCATTATTTTTTTTTTTTAATTGTACTTTCAAATGTTCTTACGAATCTCTTAAGAAACTTCTTAACTTATTTCGTGAATCGTGAATCCAGCTGTCCAGCTCTAACTATCAGTTTTTATGAATGTCAATAAAATGCTCTCTGTATCTTTCTGTCTGCGGTCGATGTAGAAGCCGTTTACTTACCAATGTCATTTTACGTGTGTCTGTCTTTTGTATGTCATACCCTGAGCTTTGTCACTTATGGGGTGACCACAGACACGCACACACACACTCACACCTTCCATTGCCTGGACCCTGTGTGTTACCTACACCTCACTCCCCCCCTGCCTCACAGTTTCCAGAGCCTCTGTAGGGTTGAGTAGATTGCAGCTCATATGACGAGGAAAGAATTCTCGTTCTGTAATTATTTATAATTAATTATACTGAGACGAGGTGTTAGGCTCGTGTAATTTGCTTTTTTTTTTTTTTTAAGTTCAGTGGCTGAACTACAATTCATTTTGATTTAAGTCAACTTCATTATAATTTAATCATTTTGTGCTTGAAAGAATTTAACATTTGAGTAAAGTATTTTACTAGATTCCCCATCTCCCCTATTTGTGTGACCCTCCCTCAACCCCTTCCTCATAATTCAGGACTCTTCAAAACCCTTTTAATTTCAGTTCTTTTTAATGTGTGTTTGCATGTCCCCCATGACTCGGCTCTTTATTTTCTGCATCTGTTTCATTTTTCTTTTGCCTTTGTTTTGTTTTGTTTTGTTTGCGTTGTAGCTAAACTCAGGCATACCTTGCATGAGAGCAGCGCTAACGCTCAGGGCAGGATGCAAAAGTGCATGAGGAGAGCACGAGGTCTGCAGCAGCGCATGCAGCAGCAGCAGCAGCAGCAAGAACTGCAGCAGAAGCAACAGGAGGAAGAGAAGGAACAGAAACAGCTCCTCAGGTACCTGCTGCTGGCTGCAGTTGTATATATGTGTGTGTGTGCGCTCCAGGAGCCCTGCACACGGGAAGAGGAAACATGCATTGTGCCTTAAAAATAATGATCAATACTTTTTTTTAACTTGAAGAATTGAAAGTCAGGTTAGTGTAAGAGATCATATTGCAATGAGCTGCTCAGGTAATGTCACGTTGTTAGAGAGGCTGAAACAAATCTGTGTACTGCATTACATCGTCAAGAACTGATTCAAGATGCTGACTCAGGTAGGTTCACATTATTTATTATCTGAAACTCATTGTTATTTTTCATGTTCTGCATTTAGTGAGCAGTCTGTCCCGGTCCAAATACTTCTGACAAATGTTAAAGAAGAGGATGCGAAGACAGTTTCAGAAGATGCATTAAGACCACCATCACCTCTCCACATGAAACCTCAGTCTACAAATAAACCGATTTCTGAAGCTCCCGGCCCTCCTTTCTCCTCCTACCATACAGATACACTTTGCCAGCCGCAAGACAATGCAGGGGACAACTCCAGTCCTCTTGCTGTGAGGGAGAATGGGCCACACTCACACACTTGGGGCCCCAGAGACCCTGTAACCACCACAAACTCTCTTGTACAAACTGCTAGTATGCGCAGTTCTGCCACTGTGCCTGTGTTCGCAGTGAATGGCTGCGAGGCTCCTCTCAAGTCGTCGGTTCCTCACAATACGCTCTCTAGTACATCTCATTTCAGTGCCCATCAAACACCTTCCATCTCTGATCACTCCAACTCTGGGGAAGGACTGCAAAACCCGCCTCGTCCTCGGTCTCTCCACGTCCTAACCCACACACCCCACAGCAATGCTTCTGATGCATGTCAAAAATCACTCTCGGCACCCTCGAGTAATTGGTCCTGTCGCAGTCTGGAATGTCCTGATGGCCGTCCTACTGTGATAGAGTCCTCCCCATACTCTCCAGCAGACCTCCGTTCCCCGTCGTCCCCCTGTCCTCCGTCCGTGTCTTCACCAGCACGGGATCAGCGTCCAGCCAGCCCTATGCCCGTGGAGCGATGGGCCGAGAATGTCAATCGATACTACAACTCCCAGAATTGTGCACGGTCGGGACATGGCTCACCCTGTGAGGAGCTGTCAGAGCTGGACTCACTTTATCAGGCCAGCTTGAAGGCTCCCAGCATGCCCAGAGCCCCACAGGGACCAAGCCCTCAGCTAGCCAACAGATCAGGTAATTTTGAACAAGATCTCACCGAGATCCCATATAACTCTGTTGAAAAGATCTGCCACCTGCAAAAAAAAAACAGTACATTTCAGTTATTTAAAAACGTATAAAAAATAATGAAAAGCTTTACCGTGAAAAAAAATCTATATAGAAATACACATTTTTATATATGTATATACGTTATATGTATTCTACGTTTGACATAATAATTTGTGGGCACTGTTTGTTTCATTAATTAGTTCCGTAGAAAACCCATGATTTAACTAAAATGAGGGAATGAATTAAGTCATAGGAGCGAATTCTTAATTCATGGCCACGAAATCTTTCATTTCCCCCAGCATGTTTACCACCGTAAGAGATGCAAAAACAGTGATTAAAAGTGAATGACAATAAAATAAACCTGCGAAATTAGAGGGTGAGACAGCGAGGATTTGGGAAAAGAAACAAAAATTATTAAATTCCTGGAAATTCGTGACCAACCGGCAGAACAGAACATAAAGCCGCATATGGCTTTAAATGTACAGGTATCGAACAGCATGAATGCAAACGCATAGTCAAGATGTAACATTTGCCTGCTAACCCATTATTTCTCTTATAAACAACGTTTTGTACCTCACTTTTGGCATACATTAAAATGTTTCATGTGAGCAGCTGTGTTTTCAGCAGCACCACCGATAGAAGCGGTTCTCTGACCCGCGGCGCAGCCCCACGAGCCGCAGTTACGCTTGGGATCATTTTATTTTAAATGCCAATAATGTCAATTGCAAACATTGCGATTTGTGTTTTAAAATACGAGTACAATGAAACCATTTAAAGAGGCGCGTTCAGCGGCCTCCGTGGCGGGATCTATCAAATGATTATAATCGCATCTATTCATTTTACAGTCTTGCTACTACCCTTTTATTTAGACGAAAACCCCTGTCATTCAGGTGAGAAAGCCTGCGTTTTGAGTGGCATTTGCACATCCTGTCATGCCGGTGAATATAGGCCACTGCAATCGATGCATTTCGCAGTAATAGGTTAACGATTAATCGATTAATTGATCATTAATTTAAACGACGATCGATCATTGAAAAATATATATATATATATAAATAAATAAATAAATAAATAAATAAATAATAAAAATAATAAAAAGTCATAGGAGCGAATTCTTAATTCATGGCCACGAAATCTTTCATTTCCCCCAGCATGTTTATTATTATTAAAAAATAATAATAATAAAAAAAATATATATATATATATTAATATCGATATTATCGTGGTCACATGACAATATGAAATGATAGGTGATATATATATATATATATATATATATATACACACACTCGTGAGTTAGTTAGTTGGTTGTCCTTTCTGGAAGCAGGTTGTATAAATTTAGTGTTCTTCTAGGTCCCGCTGCTTCTTGTAAGCACAACGCTGGATACTCTGCCACACTTGGTCGCTCTAAAACCCCCACAGCAGAGATCGAGAGGAGTGCCTACAGGACACCAGCATACAGCACTAAATCACTTCAGAGGGTGCGTTGGCATACCTGCATTATTTCAGTAGTATTTATAAAATTATGTACAAGATGTGTGTATAATTGTCATAACACAAAGTGAAGATCTTTCTTAGTATTTGATAAGGATATAAAATGCTAATGTAGTGTGTCATTATGTGTGTGTGTGCAGCCTGTGTCTGCTGCGGCCTATGATGCCCCACTGGGTGAGGATGAATCATACAATGCCGAGAACCTGCGACGAATTGCTCGGAGTCTGAGTGGGACTGTCATTGGAGGACGGACTGATGTACCCCCATCTCGCAGCTTTGTGGGTGTCTTACAATTTAAAGTCACTTGGTCAAACACTCAAACCTCATATTATGCACCCAGAATACATTAGCACCATTTAATTTGCTGCAAAATCAGCTTTCATGTACTTTTCTCTGTGTATGAAATGTTACATCATGGTTTTAGGCAGTGTGGACTTGAATGTTTGTGAACTCACTTTGAAAGAGGAATACTGCCACCTGGTGTGGCCGTGGAGAAGACAAAGAAACAAGCACATAGTGGTTTTCAGGCAGCGTATCACTTCAGCTGCAAAACGACTTTTATAGTTGTTATAAGATTTGAGTTATTTATTTTTTAAATCAGCCAATCATCTCACAGATCTCTTGGAATCCTTCATGGAAACCAGTAGTTGGTAGACTCCAGTTTGAGAACCACTGAAGTAGAGCTTAAGTTGTTTTCATTTTTATATTTTCTTTCATTTATATGTCCATTGTCCATTTGTTCTTTAATTACCAATTGTTGTTTTTTTGTGTGTACGTGTGTCATTTCTGTTCTTGTCATGGTGCTGCTAGGAACTCGTATTATTTTCATGTCTCCTCCTCCCTCATCCTTTCATTCCTTTTTTTTTTTTTTTTTTTTTCTTTCTTTCATAAAGGACCCCCATGTCTCCAGGATGTCCAAGCATGTGAACGTGCAACTCCCCACACGTCGCTCCAGCACCTCCCTGCATGTTTTACCCCCTCCTTCCAACAATCCTCCTATGTTCCCTCACGAACCGCAGCCCCAATACCTTCACCCAAGCCACCGCCACCACCCCGCCCCTCCATCACACCTGCACCAGCAGTCACTGAGGCCCTCTCATGGACAAAAAGGTAACCATCTCACCCTACCCGCACTTTCAGCCTTCATGCTACGGACACAGATGCTTTTTTCTCTGTCTGCAAGAGGCTGCCATATGTATTGTTGTCTGTGATCTTGCGTTTTAACACTTTTGTTGTTAAGCTAGTCAAAGGACCTAAAACGCTATTGTGGTTGAGCTTGATGATTTATCTGGCAATATGAGTTCAGTTTGTCTATTTAACAATTTTCTCACCTTGCGCACAAAAAATCGAATTGCATTTTTTCCTCATAAAAATACCATAAAAATGTGATTTAAAAAGCTTTTTTTTTTTTTTAAGATCCAGGTTTTCTGTGCTTGTTTGTAGAGATGCACAGTTCAGCAAAAAAAAAAAAAAAAAAAATATATATATATATATATATATATATATATATATATATATATATATATATATATATATATATATATATATATATATATATATATATATATATATATATATATATATATATGATTTGTTCAATATTTTTAATAATAATCACTACAATATAGAAAATATCTGTTTTAAAACAAGCAAAACATATTAATATAATTAAATTGTAGTCTTTGTGATTTGTTAATCGCTCTAAGTCATATCAAGACTTTGTTTTATTATAATTAATCATGCAGCCCTACACAGGATGCATCACTGCTATAAACAACAATTCTAATCTTCTTCGCTCCTCTCTGCAGGAGATTGCCAAAAGGCCAACAAGTTTTTGGCTGTGCTTGACAGGGGTGAAACTTTCTCCCGTGAAAACTACCACAACGTCGCAATGAGCTACGGCACCCTTCCAAGGGCCCCCCGTAGGTCAGTTTCATCTGGGCCCCCTGTGCACCAAGCAAGGCTGGGACCCCGGAACTACCCAGACGCAGCCTACGCCACACTATCCCACCCTCATAGCACTACAGCATCAAATAGGACGACGGATGGCTTTTACAGACAGCCCCACCAACAATCTGCTTCAACAACCCCAATCCCGCATCACTCCAGCCATCATCACCCTCACCTAGAGCCACCGACCCAACCCCTCCGCCTCGATGTGCCCCCCGAGAGGGACTGGAGGGCTGCTAGGGACACTCATGTCTTCCCCAGGACAGAACCACGTGGTGGGACATCCCGTGGCCTTCCTGTTTATATCTGCGGGTTGTGCAAGCGGAACCCAGCTGAGGCCACTAGAAGCTACTGCCAGACCTGCAGAGCCCATATGAACCACTACAGGATGACCAGCTGAGTCATGCAGGAAACGCATCCTTCAACGCACTCATTCTTTGACTTGGAAGTAAATGTGAGAGCCCATGCCAATTCTGCGAAGCTCTTCACACAGCAAAAAGCAGGAAGGTCTTGTTAGCTGCTTTGGCTAAAGTGAAAGACGATGATGTTTGGCTCATATGTGAATGTGGAGTGGTCATTTTCCGAAAGCATATTTTAAACGCAGCTGCTGCATTTAAACGCTAAAAGGAGGACGTCCACTCCCTGTGCTTTTAAACATTTCCACTGCTAATTCAGTTCCACAGAGTTAAGTTCACTTTAATTGGCCACCATCTCAGCACAAAGCTGTGAAGAACAGAGCACTTTGCTGCGTGGGCCGCTGCATCTTAACTGATGCAAACACAAAACGCCAAGACTGACAAACTTTGCCTGCTGATATACAGTGTCTGCTCCGTATGTGCACAAGTACGCTTTAGTTTCCAATTAGCATTCCAAACTAACCTTACTTAGTCCTGTGATTGTAATTTAACTGTGTTAACTCAAGTTTAGTGCACTTCAGAAGTGTTAAGTTAGAAGCGTTTCTCTGTTGTAACTTCTCCCATTTTTATGGGAAAACAATGTTTATGTGTAACTACTTCATTTAGAGGGCTGTAACGTCAGTGTGTGCAAGTAATCAGAGGTACATCAGGTACCAACAGTCAACTTTCAACAACCTCATTGGCATTTGTGTTGATATTTTTGTGTACAGTATTGTTCTGCCTGATAGTAGCACCGACACCTGTTGTGATTTTTATTTTAAATATTTTGTAGTAGCAGCAGTTTAACATTTTGGTTTCTACAGTATATCTTCCATTTAACTGTTAAGTGCAAAACTTTTTCAGGCTGTTTTAAGACTTAAGAGATCGAAAACAGAAGGACAGAACATTCTGCAGTGCCTTGGTTTGTGAAAGGCAACGTAACTGGGTGCCAGTGTCCATTTTCTAAATTTTCAGTCAAATAATAATAATTATTATAATAGTGCTAAATTCAAGAATTGCCATTTTCAATTGAGATCATTTCAGTTTTTCCCCTACTGGTGAATGAATGCTTTTTATATTCTTTTTATTTAATTTCTTGAACGCTGTTGAGGAGGAACTTGTGGCTTGAGATGGTTAGTTAGTTTAAGTCTTAAACATTGAAAGTGCTGAGCGTGTCTGTCAGCTATCAGCTGAGTTTGATGGTGCAATGTGCCATCTCATGGAAATTAAAGTGTTACCTGCTCATCCTAGTGAACACAAGAGTAGTTTATATTGAAACCGGGCCAAATATTTTTTTCATACATTTTAGAGCATGTCAAATACCTCAACCAATCACATGTTCTCTTATTTTTATTTCACCAGAACAGTTTTGCATGTATTATGGTTTTGTAAATCAGGACCTAACGATGAATCGTGTGCCTCTGCGTTGAATTCCCACTGGGCGAATTATCTGAAGCTTTTTTTTGTTTGGCCAATATGCAGTGTAACACTGCCCTGGCGTAATTATTGACAGAACAGGGATCTGTGACTGATTTACCCTTCCTTCTTTTTTTCTGAGTTAAAAATACAAACAGATATGGCCAAAAAAGCAAGGCTGTATATATGTGTGTACAGATATTCAGTCTTTGACTTTAAGTACAGACGGATTCAGATTTGTTGTAAATGCTGTGCTAGAAATCAAACTTGTATTTTTGCAATAAAGTTATATTGAGCTCCAGTCTGGAGCAGAACGCTGTACCTTTGTTTCTGGCTGCCTTTTTTGATGTCTATCTGTCTGTCTGTCTGTCTCTATCTGTCTGTCTATTTTCGCGCTCTCTCTCTCTAGTTTGTTTATGGTTTGTACTGTGTCTTTTTGATTGCTCATTTTCAGCTAAATTTTAACTGTAAATGAATAAAAAAGAAAAAATTATGTATTTATTTAGTGTGTATTTTTGTTTGTTTGTTGAAAGGAATAATACCCCCCCCCCCCCCCCCCCCCCCCAGCAGTCTCTTCAATGATTTTTGAAGTAGTCATGAAAAAGTGGAAAATCTTTGCAAAACCTACCATGGTTTTGCTTAAATTAGCCCAAATCTCTGGCATGAAGATGTCAAATAGGGCAGGCATTTATGATAGCATCAGAGTAACAATAATGTTAGTATGATAGGGAAAACCGATGTCTGTGTGTTCATGTGCCAATATTAATATGCTAATTTAGACCTGAGAGGCCCTTCGGTGAGCATCTTGCACTGCTGTGCTTTTTGCTTTTTTATTGTCAGATATTTTTCCTGCTATCCATTAATAACAGGAATGTTTGTTAACCTTGATCTTCTCTAAAGATTTCACTTGTACTTCAAACATGAACAATCGCATTGAGATGACAGTTTTTTTTTTTTTTTTTTTGCATAACTTTATAACACTAATGGGGTTGTTTCAGTTTCTTAGCAACAAGAAAAATAAGTTGGTATGTTGATGGAATGATTGCCTTTGTGTTTAAGTTAAATTAATCATAAATGTATGTTTGCATAAAAGATGCATAAATATATAAAAAGCAAAAGAAAGACTTGAGTCAAAATAATTGGGCTCCTGAATAAAATTAAGCAGAAAAAATTGATGTATTCAAGAAGGTGATTAAAGATTAGTGTGTTGAGGTAAATAAAAATGAATAATTCAAATAATTAAAAGCAGGCCAGTCAATGACCTGCACATAAGGACACAACTCTCATTACTGTCTTGTTGCTCAAGGATTGTGCTAGTTATGTGTTAACCAATGTCACAGCAATGACAAAAGTCTGCAAAGTAACATTCATGAGGCCAGAGTGGCAACTGACAATTCAGTTTGCTGCGAATTGAATTGTGCTATCTGTGAGGAAAGGAGCAAAAGGTCTTTAGTTTCTTTCTTGCAGATTCACAAAGAACATCATGGGCCAAAGCAGCATCTGCAGATGAAGGCCAGGCTGTGCTTGAGAGAAACATTGGCTCTTCGTTGAAAAGGCATTTCATTCTCACAGTAGAGCTCTGGATGCAGGCTGTTTCACTTCAAGATGCATCACGAGGTACTGTTTAAGTCACGTTCACACCAAGAATGATAACTATATTAGCGTCCACACCAACAAGATAAAATGTATGTTTATATTTAGCAGCAGGCATATCACCCTGCAGCCCAAGACTGGTTGCCCACTGAAGCTAAACAGGGTTGAGCCTGGTCAGTACCTGGATGGGAGACCTCCTGGGAAACTAGGTTGCTGTTGGAAGAGGTGCTAGTGAGACCAGCAGGGGGTGCTCACCCTGCAGTCTGTGTGGGTCCTAACGCCCCAGTGTAGTGACGGGGACACTATACTGTAAAAAAAGCACCGTCCTTCGGATGAGATGTTAAACCAAGGTCCTGACTCTCTGTGGTCATTAAAAAATTAAAAATAATGTCCTTTGAAAAAGAGAAGGGGTGTAACTTTGAAATTTCCCCATTGGCCTCTGACCATCATGGCCTCCTAATCATCCCCATATACTGATTGGCTTCATCACTCTGTCTCCTCTCCACCAATAAGCTGGTGTGTGGTGGGCGTTCTGGCGCAATATGGCTGCCGTCGCATCATCCAGGTGGATGCTGCACATTGGTGGTGGTTGAGGAGGTTCCCCCCCTTCTATGTAAAGCGAGTGCCCAGAAAAGCGCTATATAAATGTAATTACAAATTACTAATTTTAAATAATCAATAATGTGGTCTGCCACTTTAAAAGGATTCTGTTTGGCTCTCAATGTTTTTAACATTCATTAGCTGAAAAAAAATAAAAAAAGTTTGAAAGTGATCGTTCATAATTAACGTCGTTGTGGTATGTGGCATTTTAAAATTTCGATTTTTAAAACGATGTCTTTGTCATTGTCGTTATGATTATCATCCTTGGTGTGAACAGGCCTGTAAAATGCTATTTTCAGACCAGTCTTTATCTTTATGATTCATAAGTTAATGTACCATTATAAAATGGATGAAACTTTCCAATCCTACCTGCTGTGGGAACATTATTTGTGCTCTTTATGTACTCTCTATAAGATACCTTGGTAAGAAAGTACCTGCTAAGAGCAAATGTTCTCAAAGTAATATTCAGGGTTCAGTACAATATTCTGCATTCTCTTAAAGCCTCAAGCTGATTTTCGTTTTGTGAGATGCTGTCAGTCAAATAGATGTAATTCACACTGTTCCAAACAAACACCAGCTGTGCTTCCTAATCACACTTACTTATAATATTGTTCTGAATGCTTGTTGTAAAGCTGCAGATATGAAGACGCATTGATCTGGAGCCATCGATCCACCAAACCAGCCAACCGTGGGTCAATATCTCTCAGCAATGATGTTTTGTCTATTCATCTGAAAATGTAGATGTAAGTGGGTCATTCTTAGGGCATATCTCACGCTGGAGGATCACCTGACACTGGTCTGATGTCTTTCTGATGCAAACCATGCGGTACTGGACACAGTTGCTGTAATCTCTCCTTTACTGTAGCATCACTAGAACTGCTGTCCAGCTAAACTCCAAAGACGTGCTAAAGAGCCTTGTTTTATCGTAATCTGTGAAAAAACCATGCAAATGGTTTGATCATCAGCAGGGAAGACCATGCAAATGGTCTGATCATCAGCAGGGGAGTTATGTGCTTTCTGAAATCTGAAGAGAATAAGGAGTTATGTTGGTTTTTAAATCACTGTACTTTGTTCTGCGTAATGGATTTTTGTTCTGAAAGCTCTCCATTTGGAATTACTTATAAAGATTTAATGAGCGTTAATCTAATCGGCATGGGAAGTCTTCATGCTGCCAATAAGATGCAAAGTATATGCTTGAATCTGCTGCCGTGACCATGAAAGTCACATTTTGTCGGTCTAGGAATTAGAAAAATGCTTCTTGAAAACTTTATTTTTGATCCACTCACTCTTAAAAATAAAAGTTCTTTATTGGAATCAGTGGTTATAGTAAAAAAAAGTTTGTCAAATGATTAAAACTTACAAACCCGATTCCAAAAAAGTTGGGACACTGTACAAATTACGAATAAAAAAAGGAATGCAATCATTTACAAATCTCATAAACTTATATTTTATTCACAATAGAATATAGATAACATATCAAATGTTGCAAGTGAGACATTTTGAAATGTCATGCCAAATATTGGCTCAATTTGGATTTCATGAGAGCTACACATTCCAAAAAAGTTGGGACAGGTAGCAATAAGAGGCCGGAAAAGTTAAATGTACATATAAGGAACAGCTGGAGGACCAATTTGCAACTTAAGTCAATTGGCAACATGATTGGGTATAAAAAGAGCCTCTCAGAGTGGCAGTGTCTCTCAGAAGTCAAGATGTCAAGAGGATCACCAATTCCCCCAATGCTGCGGCGAAAAATAGTGGCGCAATATCAGAAAGGAGTTTCTCAGAGAAAAATTGCAAAGAGTTTGAAGTTATCATCATCTACAGTGCATAATATCATCCAAAGATTCAGAGAATCTGGAACAATCTCTGTGCGTAAGGGTCAAGGCCGGAAAACCATACTGGATGCCCGTGATCTTCGGGCCCTTAGACGGCACTGCATCACATACAGGAATGCTACTGTAATGGAAATCACAACATGGGCTCAGGAATACTTCCAGAAAACATTGTCGGTGAACACAATCCACGGGCATGGGCAGCTTACACATCTGGAAAGGCACCATCAATGCTGAAAGGTATATCCAAGTTCTAGAACAACATATGCTCCCATCCAGACGTTGTCTCTTTCAGGGAAGACCTTGCATTTTCCAACATGACAATGCCAGACCACATACTGCATCAATTACAACATCATGGCTGCGTAGAAGGAGGACTATTGCTGTAAACACTGACTATTCACATTTAGCTCTCTCTCTATATATATATATATATATATATAGAATTATTTAACAATAGTATACACTGAATGACACACAGTGGCCTACAACTATTTTTTTAATGAAACTTTACATATGGTTGACCCTGTTTACCTCATTCTGTAGAGGTTAAACATATTTAAAGTGATGGATCACCCAAAAAATTAAAAAAAATTCATTATTTGCTCGCCATTCTAAAAATGACTTTCTATACACTATGGAACATAAAAGAATACATTTTGAGAAATGTCTGTTTTTTTTTTTTTGTCCATACTGCAGCATTTTTAAATATTCTTTTGTGTTCCATACAATCTGATTTGGGATGAACTATCCCTTTAATATTTACATATGTGTGATGTGTCTGCCAGTGGTGATTGTGTGTCTAAATATCTTTTGTTTGTGCACTAGGTCAAACACGTACACATAACACTTGGAATCCATTGAGTCCAATGGAGTCCATTGAGAAGCAACCATTATATCTTTCAAGGATTCCTTGAAAGACTGCATAGAATTGCTGCATGTGCAAAGGTGCTTGGAATCTTTTTATATGTGTGAAATGTAGGTCTATATATGATATATTTACATTTCATAATCATAAGTCATAAGTGCAAACTATGCTCTGCAGTATATCACATGAAAGTACTTTCCTGTATCCTTTCAAAGTTATTATGCAGCATAATTTAACATTACAATGCACATTTAGTAATTCCTCAGATATATTGATCCTGACATTATTTTGACTTGTGATAAGTGTTCTATTCTGTGATAGAAGTAGTCTTGCTCTAATCCTTGCCGTGTGAATTTTGGTTCTGTAAGCCTGCCTGTGTGTCATCAGATAAGTGGGATTATTGTGAATATGTGATGAGACTGTGAATGTGCTTCAGCTTCACTGCTGTGAGTGCTTGTCTGATCTGATGCTTTATTACAGTTATGACTTTACTGTTAACATACTACCATTGGATTGTTATTACTTTATGAATGCATTTTTGACGGCGCTTTATGCGTGCATATGGACTGTTAAAATATTTATAATTACTATTAAAGACCTCTGTTCGTGACTGTTTGGCCAAATTTAGCAACTTGGGTTTGTCAGTGAGAGAAATAGTTTTAGTTATCATTTGTATTGCATGTGTTTGTTTGTGATTAATTTACTGTGATTATTTATATCTTTAAGCCACATTTTGTTTGGTCTGAAGAGAAGCTGAACCACAAATGTCCATTGGGCTGATGAGAATCCATCAGTCCATGCAGACCTCAGGCCATTGCATTACATACTCCTGTGGCCTTGGCTTGGAGTGAGAAAAGATATTTATCATAGTTATAAAATATTTTTATGTGGGAAAAAAAGGAAGAGAATTAAACAATAATAAAATAATAAAAGTTTGTTTATTTGTATAGTGCTTTTTACGATACAAATCGTTGCAAAGCAGCTCTACATGAAATTAAGTTAATAAGTTAAGTAATAATATTTTGTAAATGATACAGAACTTAATAGGTAGCCAGTGCAGAGACTGTAAAATTGTGGTAATATGATCATATTTTCTTGACCTGGTAAGGACTCTAGCTGCTGAATTTTGGACTTGAAATCTGTAGCTTGTTTATTGAAGATGCAGGACAAAAGGAGAGGATACTGTGGGGAAAACAACCTGATCTCATGAAAGTGCGTATAAATAGTAGGCTACGCCAAATAAAAACGAAAACTCATGGCATTGATATGCAAAAATGGACACTGGTGTGCATATGCTACACGATGGGTATGATTAGGGTTGTGGGGTAGATGCGTATCATATGCACGCTAACAAATTTCGTATCATATGCACGTAAAAACTGTATTATATGCACGCCAAACACCTGCGTATCATACGCCAAAGTCCATTTTTGCGTATCAATACCACGAGTTTTCGTTTTTATTTGGCGTACTATTTATACGTCTTTTCATGAAACCGGGCTCTGGTTTTGTGAAGTGACGCAAGTGCTGACATTAATCTCCCATTAGCACAGATTCTGACCTCTTTCTTATTATGTCTATTCACAGGTCAGAATTAGATTAGGTTTATTTTAGTAGGCCTATATAAATATTGATTTAGAATGGCATACTTTTTGTTAAAGTTTGGAGTATAGTAAAATATTGCATTATAATGTATTTACTTGTATCTTTTTAAAAAGAGATGTTATCATCAGCACTTTGAGCTGTTGCCTAGTCTGATGTTCTGCATGCAAAGACAGGTTTAAGAACTACAGCTCAAAATGTGACTGTGACTGATTCTGGCCTGTCAGTAAGAATGATTCAATGGAAAGTGATTTGACCCCTGCAGGGTTTGTGTTGACCGATGTGGGGCTGTTGAACTGCCATTTACCTCCTTAAGTGCAGGTGTGTGTGAGAGAGACGAGCCTTCTGGGCATCTGTACTGAAATCAAGCTGAGCCAATTTTGCGTGCTCTGAACTGGAGATCACAATGTCTGTGATCTCCAGTTCTTACATTTACATTTAGTCATTTGGCAAACAAGCGACTTACAATTGGGGAATACAAAAAGCGATTAATCTTGAAGAGGCAATCAGACAGAGGAAGTGCTCGTAACACCAAGTCTCAGTCATTGTTCAAATAAGTACAAGCTTAAGCGGAGAGGGAAAGGTTTTTTTTTTTTTTTGAGTTTAGGATGAAGTCAGTACTGCCGAAAGAGATGAGTTTTCAGTTGTTGCTTGAAGATTGCCAGGGATCCAGCGTTCCGGATAGGGGTGGGAAGATTATTCCACCAGCCAGGAATCTCTTCAACAAATTGGACCACCTTTGTTTTAAATCTTCCTGTCGGCCTACTTAATGTTAAAGGAATAGCCCAAAAACAACTATTCTCATCATCATTTACACATCCTCATGTCGTTCCAAATCTGTATGCCTTAATATCCCATTGATTTTATTTGATTTTGTAGATATAGTTGTATGGAGAAAAAAACAAACAAACATCGGAAGTCATTGCTCACTTTTGTTACCAACATTCTTCAAAATATCTTCTATGTTCCACAGAATAAAGAAAGTTTGGAAGGACATGAAGTTGAGTAAACAATGACAGAATTGTCATTTTTGAGTGCACTTTCCATTTAATGATGGCATTCTGCAAATACAACATTCATTTATAATGTTGTTTTTAATGTTAAAAGACAGTCTGTGGTGGTTACACCTAAAACAGCAATGTAATATTAAACTACAATACAGTGCATGTTAATTACGATTGTTACATTCAGTATTTTTTAAAGTATGATATTTCTGTAATAAGTAGCCTACTCTTAAAAAAAAAAAAAAATTATGCTAAAGTGTACTTCCTGTTCACAAGGGTAAACACAACGACCTGCATTAAGTCACAAATGTGTGAAATTATAACATTTTCTCTATTTTCTAGGCAAATAAATGTTTGAAAACAATGCAAAATAGAAATCTTTCCACAGAGGTTTCAAGTTTTTGAACCTCACTGTATGTCTGTGTGAAACTACATCTGTTTCATATTAATTTGGTGTAAAATGAATAATCTGACAGACAAAATGACCATTTAATCCCGTATTACGTCATATTGGTACCTTCACATACTTGAACAAAACTCGGAGTAAGGTCATGTCGCTGCTGTTCTGATTTCATAACAATCGTCTTTGTGTGCGAGTGATATAAAGGTGTGCGAGGCTGTTACAGGTCTACTACGGCGCGCGCTCTCAGACATCTGTATCGCTCTGGTCGATCTGAAGAGTCTTCTGGTGCGCGGCTCTCTGTCAGTTACGCGAGTTATGATGAGCGGCGCCGTGCGCTCGGGGAGGAAGGGCATCTCGTGTCAGACACAAGACCCGAACTGCTCGCGCATCGTGGAAAGCCTCTCCTCGTGGAACAACTCCGTGATGAGCGCGTACAGGCTGGTGGATTTACCCCCCAAGACCACATCTGTGAGTCAAACATCTCATCATTTCTTGTGCAGATGATCAGGTGTAAGTGAAAATATTTGGCCAAATGCTTTAAATGTTTATCTTGCTGTGTAAATAGATTTTTACATGGTCAATATGTTGATATGTTTGCCATGTAGAGATGCTGGATATGTTAACTAAGAGCAAAACGTAAGGATGCTTAAAAGTTTAACTGCATAATTATGATCTACGCAAAAGCGTGACAGCTATCGAAAGATTTTTGAGGGAGAATCCTCAGCCTTTGAGATTTCTATCTTGATGCTACATTCTTTCTAAATTTAAAAACTATTTTTAATATAATTTCTGTGTGACGTTTAAACAATTTAAGCTTTTCAATTTTCAGGTGAAGTGGGAGTTAGTGGACAGGGATGTAAAGTTTAAGTTTAAATACAACAGTGATGAAATGTATTTCTATGATGCAAATGTGTTCTTCTGGGAGAAAATCCGTCATCCTAGTGTGAGCTTAATCTGGTCTAAAGTGCATTTCTTTAAAAGTCTACCAGCCTTAACCAGCTTGATCAAACTCTTAACTGGTTGATGTAGACCCCACCATCTGGTAGTGATGATAGTATCTGTCATTTAGATCAGCTTGGACCTGCGTAGTTTAGAAATAAACTATAGAAAACCAGTTTCCATCAGAAGGGAAACTGAAAAAATATACAAAGATTTTGACATTTCATTTACACCTTTCCAGGAATTAAGCTATTCTGATAAAATAAATCTAAATAATTTTGTTTTAATTGTATAAAATACATACCTAGAGTTTAGGCTGTCTTTATGCCATCGAGTCAGGTCAGGTGCATTGCATTTTTCTCATGTGAAATCTTAATTTTTAAACACAGATGACTGAAACTGTCCTTCGCCGTTAATCACTTAATTTGACCATATATGGCTCGAGTCTGTGGTTTGAGCCTGAAGATGTATTTGTGAGGTTAAGTCTTTGGGGTTTTCACTGTTGAGAATTATTAAACACTGAGCTATGAGAGGACTTATGAAGGCATGTCAGTGCCACAGAGGAGAATATACAGAGGTGCCACATATTTATGTTAATTGGGTCTTGGGGCTTTCTTTTACATTTGGCATGTTGATGTCTCTTTCTCTTGTCATTTAATGAAGCGAACACCAGATAGTCTGGACTCCTGCAGTACTGATGGGTGTCTGCACCCACACAACACAAAGTGTGGTAGATTTATATAGGCATTCATTTAGGCTAACCAATAAATAAATAAATACAGTAACAGTTAAAAGTTTGAAACAATTAGGATTTATGAAATGTTTTTGAAGGTTAATTTGAATAAGGATAAATCTTCAACAAATGGCGTGTTCCTATTTGTAATTCAACATGTCTTCATCAGCAAATGAGATCCTAAAATGAAGCTCAAATAAATTGGATTTGCTGAAAGAAAATGATGGCAGCCATTGATTTAAAAGAAACACATTATTTCAATCATGAGATTATGACTTAATGACCTGAATTGAGATTTGAATGATTTTATTTTACATAATTCATAATTTAATTGGACTCTGTTATTGACCTAATCTCAGTTGCTACAAAGTTTTAGCACAAAATGAACAGAGGGGGGTGCTGTGTTTGGAAGTGGAATGTTGGGGGACCTTAAAAAGGGCCCCGAAAGCTGTTACTTTAACGACTCACTATCTGAGCTCTCTGAAATTATTTTATGCAACTCTGAGCCTTGTTTAGGAGGATACATTTTTGGGTCAAGTGGGATTTATTAGGTGATTAACCAAATTTGCATAAATCATACACACGCACTTGTGCTTGTTGTGACCCGTCAGGAATAAAATGTGACCCAGAAACCCAGTGACACCCCGGACTGATAAGATGTGCATATTTCCAGGCCACAGTGACGTAGATTTAAGTCTATCAATAACATTAATGGGTGTTAAGCATCATCTTCTGTATTTGTCTCAAACTGACGGCAACAAACCTCACAGGAAAACCAGCTTCACTGACCATGAGGGATTAGGATAAAAAGATGCACCATAATCATGCGATTATGATATAATCACATTCAGGTCCATGCTCACATATTGACCTCTAAATGTATTCTTTTCCTCCTGTTGATTAAAATAATGTGATCTGTGAGCAGATGCAGAGCGTGGACTGTTTTGTAGATGTAGGACAGTTTGTTTGCTTCAGGAGAGTTTGTTGAGTTTGGGATCTTGTGCTGTGTGGGTGCATAAATGTTTATTATGAAGAAAACTGTTATTATTGTGAAATCATTCTGCAAGTACCATTATTTTGACTCAAAGGAATTCATTCACCATTAAGAAAACACATTAATTGACAGATTATTTGGCACTAAAGCCCAATATATTGTGTAAAAACCAAAACAAGCTTATCTGCCAAAATGTCTTTTACAGTGTTTCTGTAATTTGAGGAGAAATGTCCCCAAAAGGACAGCAGAATGCAGTGGAACTAAGCAGCTCTGGGTAGTGTTGAGGAAACACTGTTTCAGATGAAAGAGTGGAAGATATTGGCAGTGCGTGTGTTTAGATGAGCTCAGGCAGCTCTGCTTTCTAACTGAGCTAAGTAATCATGGTAATGCGGTCAAACAAGCGCAGTAGCATCTGGAGCGCAAGAGAACCCATCCAAATATGAAGGACAGCTGTGAACATCATGAGAATTACAGTACATTCATAACTCAGTTATTAGGATCAAGGATGTAGCAATTGTGCATTGTAATGTGCATTAAAGAGATTTTTTAAATATATAAGAGTTAAGATGTATAAGTAATATGAGTAAATGAAAATCATCATATTCATTTTCATATACCAAATGAATGTATTTCTGAAGCTTCAGAATAATGCTCATAGTTAGGGATAGTTCACCCAAAAATGTAAATTTTGTTGTCATTTACTCACCTTACTTGTTCAAACCTGTAGAGGATGTTGGTAATCATACTGTTTTCATAATTGGGTGAACAATCCCTTTCATTTACAGGAATCTTAAATATCATGAAAGATTATTAAAGTCCTCTAGATTTATAGTGTTATAGTACATGACTTCTGTTTTCCTTCACGTGACAAAATAGAAAGCAATGTTCTTTTAACAGTGGAGTCGAGGTTTTATTATTCATTATCATTTGTAATGATGTGATTTTAAGGTACAGATTATTGGAGGAAAAGAAGTATATTTGTTTCATATTCTTTAAGAATCTATTTTAATCATTTGCTCAGTATATAGGTCACTAATCACTATGTAGCTATGATTGCCTCAATAAAATTACATGACCATTAAATGACTATAAATGATCCATTATATAACATAAGAAGAAGTTGTAGTTTGAAATTCCAAAGTCAAAGCAAAGCTCCCATTTTAAGAAACAGTCTGTGTAATGTTAATTATTTACAATGACATTGAGTTGTATTTGTCCTCAGGAGTGGGAAACATAATGGTAAAAAATGTCAATACAATTATTTTGTGTTTGTCGTGAGGCGATCCTGTTTCAAAAGCAAATGATTTCATGATGAGTTATCCCATCTGCAGTAAATAAAAATAAATAAATAAATAACTTGAAACCGCCTTTCTTCTCTAGAATAACTACATGCTTTGAAGAGCCTGGTTCACTTTGAAGCATCTTCAAAAATCCCACCGAAATGCCTTAACATTGTTACTGTCATATTACTCTGAGTGAGAAACAGATGTTCGACTCAAACAGTATCTATTTCATTACAATCCTTCTCATTCTGGAGAAATAAGACTGTCTTATCTCAGCCCTCAAAGTTTTTCATGGCTTAGATCTTCATTTGACCCCAAACTCAGAACTAATGAATGAAAACACAGCAATGGCTACTGCTTTATTTGGAAAAACCGTCATAACAAATAAATTCACCAGTGCAGCTCAAGATGGAAGTAGTTTAACAAATGTTTTGATGACACAAAATGGCCCATATCTGTTGAGGTTCATGAGAAACATGATTTGTATTAATTTAATTTGGATGTTTGTAAAAGGAATCATGTTTCCAAGGTTTTAATCTTTGTTTGAACATGATTTTTAATCAGCTATGCTCTTGGAGTTCAAAATATTATTAGCCATCCTTGGAAGAGACAAAGTAACAAAAACTTGTCTGCACAGTAGTTCTCAACCGGTGGCTTGTTTTGATTAATTAATTACTATTGCTAAATGCAAAAAGAAAAATTCAGCTAAACATATAATCAAATGGATAGCAAAATGCATCAGCTCATAAACATTTCAAAGAGAGGAGAAACGATTCCCATATACTGTGTTTTATTGTCGACGTCAAAAAGTGTGTGTGCAAGCAAACTCATTTTGGCTCAAACTCATCACTCACTCAGGAGAAACTAGCCCAATTAGACAGACTGCGTGACATCCTCGAGAAAAAGAACAAGATGTGACCCAGAAAAAATGCATGGTTGTGTTATAGCTGACATGATTTTGACAGTTTGTTGGTAAAGAGTTGTCTCCGCATCATCACTTGACACATACCGAAGGCAGAGATTGAATCTGCTCTGTCATATTTCCTCCATTACGACCACATGGTTACACTCATCTGTCTTGAAATGACTTTTCCGGGAGTGCTTGTCCTGCATTCAGCCATCTCATTTGCCCACAGCCTTGCCACTCAAAGGTCTTTTCATTAAAGCTTTTCCTGAGGAAATTGCAGTCAACAAATATCTGCTAAAATAATTTTTTGCATTTAATCATGACTGTTCTGTGAAAGCCTTTTGTGTTCCATTTTACTTTGTATCATGCCAAGCGAAACAAATAACATTGATTCCAAAAAATAACTCTTACCTTAAAGACTTTTTCTACCGTGCTGTCTGCAGTGTTGGGGGTAACGCATTACAAGTAACGCAAGTTACATAATCAGATTACTTTTTTCAAGTAACTAGTAAAGTAACGCATTACTTTTTAATTTACATGAAAATATCTGAGTTACGTATTCAAAAAAGTAACACCAGTTACTTTGTTTTCCCATTTATTGACTGACAAGTCTCCTGTCCCCATACTGAGAGAAATCGGAAGTACAGAGGCGTTGTGTGTGAACATGATGTTACTGTAGTTCTAGACTAAATGTGCATTAATTCATCTCACTCGCAAAAATCTGATTTAGTATTCATCAAAATGAATTAAAACAGTGAAATGCAAACTCAGAATAGATGCAAACCTGCAATAATTAAATGTTAAATAACAAAAATGTATCTAATCTCATTTTATTAGCCGATGTCTTTGTTGCTGACCTGATGATCCAGTTCAATCATACTAATAAGCAAAAATGACTTTAGATAAACTAACAATTGCTTAAGAGTGTTGAACCCTTTTCTCCTGCGTTCTACTGTACAGATGTGAATTTACTTTTCCTTCAGCTTGAAGTTTATTCATTACACTTTTGGTGTGAAAGGGCTTTAACATTTGCTATAAATAGAACTTCTTATATTAAAAACAAACAATCAAGCCCTGTTCATATTTAAAATGTAATGTGAAAGTAACGCAACAGTAACGTAACGCATTACTTTCTATAAAATGTAACTAAGTAATGTAATTAGTTACTTTTTTAGGGAGTAACGCAATATAGTGCATTACTTTTAAAAGTAACTTTCCCCAACACTGGCTGTCTGGTGCTGGAAGAATGTATGCAATAAATTAGGATCTGATTGAATGGATTGTTGTGAGAGATTATACCATCAAAAACAATTCCTTTGTCATAGTAGGATTTCTTCATTCTTTTAAGCATTTCAATTAATTAAAAAGATTTACTGCTCAAAGTGACAAAAAGCCTCTCTTACTGACCTTAGATTAACATTGATATTGCTGCTCTAATTGATCTGTCATTTAGAGTTTATAAAAAATTTCAGCTACACAGATTCACACTCTAGTTTCACTATACCTGTTTGTCTCTCAATGCACACAAGATAGAAACAGCTGTTATATGAACAGATTAAATGTCCTGATTTAGACCTGAATCTGCAATGAAAAGCATGAAGAAATACAAGCTCACTGTCATTTAGGCCTGTTTAAATCCCTCTAAGATTGAAATGTGCAAATAACTGCAAATAACTGGATTTAACTGCAAGTGCACAGTCTTTTCAACATTGTTTCATACAGTCAAGAAACCAATCAAAAATATAGTATAGACTATAGTCAGACCTGAAAATGGCTGTTTTGTTCTAGTGAATATACAATGGTTTATTGCAAATATATAATAAAATGAAAGCATATCCAAAGCTTACTGTTTGCAAAAACAGATTATATACACTATATTGCCAAAAGTATTGGGTTTGACTACTTTAGTAATTTCCATGAGTACAAATCTTAATGTTTAAGCATATAATGATTTTCTAGGGAATTGTGTGCTTCTAATTTTATTGCAACAGTTTGGACAGAACCCTTTTCTATTCTAACATGACAGTGCCTCTGTGTATAAGGCAAGGTTCAAAAAGAAATGATTGATTCAGTCAGTGTGGAATAACTTGACTGGTCTGCACAAAGTAAAGTCCTAATCTCAGCTGAACACCTCTGGTGTGACTTTAAATGCAGACCTTGAGCCGAAAACTCATCACCAAACACCAATGACTTGTATACGGGTACAGTCATTTTAGACACTGTTGAAAACAGAGATGGAAACTGTTGAAACAGAGATGGAAATACAGTTTTTAAATACGTTAATTATGCTTCCATCTTTGTTGCCACAGTTTTGGAAGTGCCTTCTTCTGTTCTACAGAAGGGGGTGTCCCAATACTTTTGTCCATATAGTGTATGTACAAATCATTGGTGTTTGGTGATGAGTTTTCGGCTCAAGGTCTGCATTTAAAGTCACACCAGAGGTGTTCAGCTGAGATTAGGACTTTGCTTTATGCAGACCAGTCAAGTTCTTCCACACTGACTGAATCAATCATTTCTTTTTGAACCTTGCCTTATACACAGAGGCACTGTCATGTTGAATAGAAAAGGGTTCTGTCCAAACTGTTGCAATAAAATTAGAAGCACACAATTCCCTAGAATATCATTATATACTTAAACATTAAGATTTGTACTCATGGAAATTACTAAAGTAGTCAAACCTGTTCATTAGAAGGGGGGGACCCAATACTTTTGGCAATATAATGAAAATTCCCATTTAGAAGATAAACCACAACTGGATATTCTTTTGAAAAAATGAGGCATCGTGAGATTTGTCTAAAAATGCATTCAATCCAATATTCAAAATATCTACAGTGTGTCTGTATTGTTTATATTTCTGCTCCCCTCCCATATAATGAATTAATGTCTTGGTGGTGTCAGCTGAGTTCAGGCCTTATGGTGTTTCTTAAACCGATTGCGCACTCTTTGATGCAAAGGTCATTATAAAACAGCAAGTGCTGCTTTTCATCTGAGCTATTAATTAATGTGTGCTCCTGTGTCTTCAAGGTTGCCATGGTGGAAGAATCCGTTTACCCTTTCCCAACAGTGGACGTGCCTGATCATGCTCACTTCACTATTGGTGCTGTCATCCTTGCTGTTGGCATTACTGGCATGTTGGGGAACTTCCTGGTCATCTATGCATTCAGCAGGTGAGAAAAAAGAAGTTGAACACTTAATATGAAAACAGTGTATGAAATTTTTATTGTTCATTATCAAAAGTGAACTGTAGTCCGATGGATTGGTGCACAGCATCATTAGGCATGTGCCACTTCTGTGTCACTAACTTTGAACTGACACATTTCCACAATAGATAGTTGCACTCTTTGAATTTGATTGGTTGGTCAGATTTTTGTTAGTTGGTGCTTGTCTTATGAATGTGATGTGGATCTTTGATTTTCTTTTGACTCATTTTGACAGAAATAAGTGACTGAGTGAGTCATTGAATTATCTGCTCAACCGATTTCTTCAAAAATACTGATTCATTTAGGAATGAAACAATTTACTGTTTGAGTGAATCATGAATCAGTCACTTATCCAATTCCTTCAAAATCACAGACTAATTCAGAAATAAGTCACCTGACCTTATGAGTGAGTCATGGAATCACCTATTTAACCTATTTCTTCAAAAGCCCTGATTTGTTTATAACAAAACAAGTGACTGTCTGAGTGAGTCATCAATCAGTCACTCATTTGATTCAGTAAAAAACTCTAGTTCAGGCAGGAACTAAACTATTGTGTGTTTCTTGTAGACAGGCTAATTGTTTCAGGTTTGTTTGAGCTATTTGTGTTGCACAGGGAGGCTGATATTCTCAAAGACGTTATATAGCTAATATAAACTGAACAGAGAAATTAACAACTTATTGTTGTGTGTGTGTGTGTGTGTAGGAGCCGGACCCTGAGGACACCTGCCAACTTGTTCATAATAAACCTTGCCATTACAGACTTCCTCATGTGTGCCACCCAGGCGCCCATCTTTTTCACCACCAGCATGCACAAGAGATGGATCTTTGGGGAAAAAGGTACAAAGAAACGTACATGTATGGTTTCAATATATACAGGTGCTGGTCATAAAATTAGAATATCATGAAAAAGTTTATTTATTTCAGTAATACCATTCAAAAAGTGAAACTTGTATATTAGATTCATTCATTACACACAGACTGATATATTTCAAATGTTTATTTCCTTTAATTTTGATGATTATAACTGACAACTAATGATATAATCAAATCATTTGATAGATTATTTAAGATAACTAAAAAAAAAAACTACTTTTATGAAATAGTCCTAGGTTTTTTGCATAACCTCATGGAAACCACTGCAGTACAATTCTTTGGACTCTCAATAATTATCTAAAAAGGTTGCACTTTACAATTTGGTTATATTGTAAAGGGTCATTATATTTCTATGTTAAATTACTTGGAATTGCCAAAAATGCACTGTTTAATCGTATATTTATTTAATCGTATATACTTACTTCCTAAATAATATGTAATGTCTTTTTTTGTATTTGCTTAAATGCCTTACAATGTTTGCAGCTATATTTTTAAAAGATGGTTTCTACACCCAGAAATGTCATGTGAATTAATAAAATTATAGCTATGCCAAGTGATACAATATTTTATATTTTACATTTAAAAAAAAAAAAAAAAAAAAATATATATATATATATATATATATATATATATATATATATAAACTTGTCAGGAAACTGATACTGATTAAGTATATGAAACTTTTGTGATGATTTTTAAATCTTTATATAATGAGCAATTTCCTTTAAAACTATTTAAAAATAAGAATAAATTTAATCAGAAACCATGGATGACAAAAGGCTTACAAAATGCTTGTAAAAAAAAGAATACCTTGTGTAAAGAATTTATAAAAGACAGAACTATTGAAGCTGATAAGTATAAAAGATATAAAAATGAATTGACTGGTATTATGAGGATAAGTAAGAAAGATTATTATAATAAAATATTAAATGATAATAAAAATGATATTAAATAATATGGAATGTGTGATAATAATATAAATAATATTATCAGGAATGGATCAAGGAACATAGAATATCCTCAGTATTTTATAGATAATGAGGGGACTGTGAGCAACATGAATGATGTGGTTAATGGGTTTAATAACTTTTTTTCGTAAGTATAGGACCAAGACTGGCAGAGGAAATTGAAAATCCAAAGATAGTAATAGGAGAGGAGCAGGCTATGGATTTTTTAGACAATAATCCAAATTCAGTGTATTTGAAACCAACTGACGAAAAGGAGATTATTGAAATTGTTAGTATCTTTTAAAACAGGTGTATTTCCAAGCAAAATTTAAATTGCCAAAGTCATTCCATTATACAAAGTTGGAGAGAGAAATCAATTTACTAATTATAGGCCGTTGTCTTTAATCTCTCAGTTCTCTAAAATATTGGAAAAATTGTATGTTAATAGACTGGAAAACTTTATGGAGAAGCATGAATTGTTAGTTGATAATCAGTATGGATTTAGGTCGAACAGATCCACATCCATGGCATTAATGGAGTTAATTGAAGACATTACTAGTTCAATAGATAATAAGAAATATGCAGTGGGAGTATCCATAGATTTGAAGAAAGCCTTTGATACAATTGATCACTGTTTATTAATCAATAAATTGGAAAAATATGATATCAGAGGGGCTGTACTTGATTGGATGAAAAGTTACATAAGTAGCAGACTTCAATTTGTACAAATTGTGGAATATAGATCAGAGTGTTTAGATATCACATGTGGAGTCCCACAGGGGTCGATTTTGGGTTCAAAATTATTTATATTGTATATAAATGACATATGCAGGGTGACAAATATTTTAAAATTTGTGATTTTTTCTGATGATACCAATATTTTCTGTGCTGGGGAAAATTTGCTACAGCTTTTGGAGGTGGTCACAGCAGAAATTAATAAGATAAAAATGTGGTTTGGCTTGAATAAATTATCGATAAATTTAGACAAAACTAAATTTATGCTGTTTGGAAACCGCAAAACTGATACACAAGTAAAAGTAATGATTAATAATGTTGAAATAGAAAGAGTATATTACAATAAATTTCTGGGGGTGCTGGAAACCCCACATTAAACATGTCAGAGCGAAAGTAGCATGAAGTATTGGAGTAATGGGGAAAGCAAGGCATGTATTGAATGAGAAAGCACTTTATATTTTGTATAGTTTACTTGGATTGCCATATTTCAATTACTGTGTTGAAGTATGGGGCAACACCTACAGAACCACCCTGTACAAAAAGTACAATACAAAAAAGAGCAATTAGGATAGTAAATAAAGTAGGATATTATGAGCATATAAATGTATTGTTTATAAAATCACACACTTTAAAGTTTAAGACTGCACAAATAGTTTATAAAGCAAAAAATAAACTACTGCCTGAAAATATACAACAAGTATTCACAGATAGAAAGGGGTGTTATAGTTTGAGAGGGGCTTTAAATATGAGACATCAAAATGCACGGACAAAACTCAAAAGTATGTGTATTTTGATTTGTGGGGTGATATTGTGGAATAGATTAAACGATTATATCAAAGAAAGTGTAAATATGTTGCAATTTAAAAGTAGGTATACATTTTTTTCTTGATACGTACAGAAGTGGGGGTGAGGGTGAGAATTTCAACATTGTTGTTAATGCTGCTTGATTTTGTTTCTGTTTGTCTTCCTTATCTTAACAGATAGATAAAGTAGAACATGAATTGGAGTAGTATTTTTGTATTATGTAAAATGGTATGTCTGATTTATCATGGCTGATTGTGATTTGGTATTGGTAATTATTGAGGGTAGGATCTGAGAAGCCTAGGGCTTCTACCTATCCTTTTTCGAACGGGTTGAATATATGTAAAAAAAATAAAAATAAAATTGTATTCGTTGATCTGTTTTTTTTTTGTTATTCATTTATGTTTTCCTTTTGTATTTTTTTTTTTATTATAATTTTTTTAATAGTTCGAAATAAATAAATAAATAAAAGTAAATTGTTGTGGACCATGGGGTCAAAAACGTAGAGAACCAATATTCTCAAATATTAAATATACTGTAAATTCAGTGCCGTAATTCAATTCTTTAAAAAAATAATAAAAATAAAGGAAGAAAGAAAAATCCCATGTAAAACACCTAATTTGTCAAACCAGACAGCAAAAATCAATTTATTATGTAATTTCCACTCAAAGCTGTTTATTTTGCATATTGAAGGCATCTGCTCCATTGACTTCCATTCAAACAGAACAGCCTCTGGTCTCCCTGTTGGGATCCTGACGCGTTACGCTTTCCCAAGCAGAGTTTGAAGCCTCTCTCCTGGAGGAGGGACTCTGACCCAGTTTCATTTGGTGGAAACTGTTAAAAGATGTGTTTCTTGCTTCTGTCAGCACTGACTGCTCTACAAAACAAGGCATAAATATGACCACTGTTAATTCGATCTTGATCCCCCTGAGCTTTCTCAATCAATCAGATACAACTCACAGAAATGCTCTTTTACAGGATTAACCTGAAAGCATAATCTACCTGACAAGGTGTGAGAGAATAGAGAAGACATCCTGATGTGTGAGAGGATTATCTTCAATAACAGACGCTTCTGTTTTGTAATTATTAAAGTACATCTAGTAAATGTGTTCTGAGAAAACAAGCACAAATGAGCATGAATCAGACTGTTTTTTACATATGCCTTGACAGTGTAGAAGACACAGTGTGTGTGGATGTTTAGGAGGTGCCAGACTGTGTGTGTGTGTCAAGTATAATGATGTGAAATCATCTGTTTCTCGGTTCTCCGCTGGTTCTTCTTCTTCTGTTTGACCTGTTTCATTGATGACATGATGTATTATGTGAAATAGACTTCAGACAGACCCAAACTAGCTCTATCTCTGTATTTGTGTGCGTTTATTTGATGCAGGATCCACTTAGAACAGTACTGTTACTAGGATACCATGATGTTCGTTTGGATATGCGGGATAGACAAAGTGCATTTAAAACAGTGGTTCTCAATTAGGGAGGCAGGGCCCACTAGGGGGCCTCAGCAGTACTCAATATTTCATCAGGTGGATATAAATCTTTAGCCCGTATCTCAAGTAGTACAATAAGGGGAGACAAAAAGGTTAAGAACCACTGTTTTAAAAAGAAATCAAATTCAAATAAGAATGATTTTGCCATTTTAAAATGTACAAAATACTACCACTGCATTGCAAAATAGTTCACTTGAATATATTTTCCAATTCTGTGGCGGTAATTTAACCTAAGCATGTATACACACAAATCAGTTTAGCAACAGATGAGATGGACGGCAGTGACCAGAAAGAAAAACATTCATTGTAAGTTTTTCAGAGGAGATTATTTTAATGAACCGCTGCCACAGATGTCGGTCCTCAAATGGAACCAGCGGCAGTCTGTGTTCCTGCCAGCCAAGTGTCTCCAGGCCTAAAAGCTGGTTCACACTGCCCCAACAAACAGCAGCAAATATTTTAAGAAGTTTGCTGGATGTAGAATGTTTGGAAACATAAATGTTATTTTCACATTGAACTAACAAGCACCAACACTGCTCCAACAAAACTGCTTGAATTTACCACAGAAATGTAAATTCTGTATAAGCTGTGCTTGGTTATGGACTTAATTCTGTTCCTCCTGTCTCTCCAGGTTGTGAGTTGTATGCATTCTGTGGGGCTTTATTTGGCATCTGCTCCATGATCACGCTCATGGTCATCGCTGTGGATCGATACTTCGTGATCACGCGGCCGCTGGCCTCCATCGGTGTGTTGTCTCAGAAGAGAGCTCTGCTGATCCTTCTGATAGCTTGGGCTTATTCACTTGGCTGGAGCCTGCCACCTTTCTTTGGCTGGAGTAAGTGTAGTATACCTGTTGTTTTAACATTTTAAACCTATTAAACTTTGTGAAATGCTTTAATTGAAAAGTGTTCTTATGCTTTTTTGTTTTTAATTAATGCCACTTTGATATTTTTATCTAACAGGCCTACAAGGGCATTCATTCAAGATTAAATGTGGCCTGAAGGAATAGTTCACCCAAAAATGAAAATTATGTCATCATTTACTCACCCTCGTGTTGTTACAGAACTGTATGACTTTCTTTATTCTGTAGAACACAAAGAGAATATTTTGAACAATGCTGGTAACTAAACAGTTTTGATGACCTTCGACTTCCATTGTATGGACAAAACAAAAGACATCTTGCAAAATACAATTTTTTTTTATGTTCAGCAAAAAAGAAAGACATATAGGTTTTGAACAACATGAGGGTAAATAAATAATGACATAATTTTAATTTTTGGGTGAACTATCACTTAAAATGTAACATCATATCCACTGCATGTGTTTCTATAGAAATTCTACAGAATTCCCGCAAATGTTGTTCCAACTAGTCTAACAACAAAGAATTTTATATTGAACAATATTGATGAAATGTTAGGTGTTCATGAAGTTCCAGCATGCATTGCATCAATAAACTACATGGCTACTGTTATAAGATTGTTTTGTTTTATTGTTAGTTATTTGCTGTGTTGTGATGTAAAGAGCTCATCTTTTTACAAGTGTTGATTGTCACTGTCCTAAATATCTTAATGCATCACGTTGCCTTGCACTTTCAGCGTTTCTCTACAATCCCTTTTTTACAGTGCAGGTTACATTGTAAGAGAAACAGGTAGGTTCATATGAGCAGTATTCATTGTCTTCCATTGCTCTTTCTAAAAGCATTTCTGCAAACATGATTAATACAGAATAAGGAAAAAAGGACAATATTGCAAAACTAGAAAACAGTTATTCTTTGTAAAAAAAAAACACATACAGTCAGTGACCCGATCTACACATCCATCAAATAAATGTATGAAAATCACTGAATTAGGTAACAAAATGTTATTTATTTTAAGCCAGATGTCAACATGTCATGTGATGTTTGTGCATTTGCAGGTGTTTAAGTGTGGTCCTGTGTTAATGGAGTTGAGTATGCATTTGATGCTCTTTTCACAGGATGCATCAGTCTTTTATAAGCTCAGGTCTTTTGGGACAAGTACACTGAGCATTCTGGGTCATCCATGTGTGAGCAAAGGAGCATGAGAGTTGTTAGCCAAGACTTTACAAACAGTGAGCTGTTGGACTCTGATCTGTGTCACATAAAGGTGGTCTCTGAGGACCAAGGCTTTCAGCTTAAGAGGGATAGACTGGTTAAGCCTGGTGCTTTTAGCTCTCCAGCATTTTCTATCTCTGGTTTACAGGCAACCTGCTCTTCAAACGAAGGGTGTCTGTCTCCTTTAACTGTTCTGACAGCTTATATCTTCCAACCTCAGAGAACTGATGATAGTGGCACATGCATGAAAGCCAGACTGTGATTGGTGGCGATAAGAAATAATAATTTTATTAGCGTACTTCTTAAATATCCTCAGCTGTGTGTGCATTGGGTTGTATTTCACTGCATTTGCCCAGCAGCCAGACAGTATTCATAAATCCCTTTTCTTTGTGATTTTGTTCCAGTTTTGACAATATTTCTCCGGGTGTAAACGGCTTAGCTGCTGGCTATCCTTCACTTTCCTCCACAAATTCTGTTATTTTATAGTTTTTTATTCTGTCTGTCTGTCTCTGTTTTGCAGGTGCTTATGTTCCTGAAGGGCTGTTGACCTCTTGCACCTGGGATTATATGACCTTCACACCCTCTGTGCGAGCTTACACTATGCTCCTCTTCATCTTCGTCTTCTTCATTCCACTTATTATCATCATCTACTGCTATTTCTTTATTTTCCGATCCATTCGCAGCACTAATGAGTGAGTTCTTCGATGCTGAACAAAACAGTATGAATTAATTAGCATCAGCAGTGTCTCAAAGCTGTTAAATTTCATTTGTTTTAAAAATGTAAAATGTATTGGAGAAATGTCAGTTAAATGTAACACCGAAGTACTTAAACACTTTTATTCTGCATTTTAATTAATCTTGAGGTGTGACCTATTGAAAATAGATAAGCTTTTGATGGCAGTAAACCAATATTTGAAAATTAGTGTTGTTTAACTGTTGCTTTCTTTTTGTCTTTGGAAGAGCTGTGGGCAAAATTAATGGCGATAACAAGAGAGACTCAATGAAACAATTTCAACGGCTGAAAAATGAATGGAAGATGGCGAAAATTGCTCTTATTGTTATTCTCATGTATGTCATCTCCTGGTCTCCATATTCATCTGTGGCACTGACAGCTTTTGCTGGGTAAATGTAAATCCCAACCCTGACAACACAATATAATGTAATATAAAATATACATAGCCGTTCAGCGGCAGTTGTTTTAAATGTGCTATAGAAATAAAAAATTTTATTGTATTGTATTGGAAAATTTGGTGTCAGAAAGATTACATTTTTAAGGAAATATTTACTTTTATTCTGCAAAGACACATTAAATTGATCAAAGTGACAGTAAAGACATTAAAATATTACTTCTACTCTATAAGTACAGTAAGTGCTGTTCTTTTGGACTCTTTTTCATTGAAGAATCCTGACAAAAAATGTATCATGGTTTCAACAACAACAACAAAAACTGTTTTTAACATTGATAATAAAAAATGTTTCTTGAGCAGCAAATCAGCATATTAGAATAGTTTCTGGAGGATCTTAAGACTGGAGTAATGGCTGCTTTGCAGCTTTGCCATCAGGAATAAATTACATTAAAATATATTAAAATAGAGAACAGTTAAAAAATGTTTCACAACATTACTGTTTTTACTGTATAATATAATATAATATGTGTAATTTTATTGTTATGTTTTTATTGTTTATGTGTAATTTCTTTTAGCTGTTACATATATTTAGCATAATTATGTTAATTTATATTTTTTAAACTTATTTTTTATTCTGTAGACTACAAGTACCAAGGTAATGGTCTACGGTAAAATATATATAAATAAATTAACATGTTAATGAATCTATACACTTGTATTTTTCAGGTATTCTGATATGCTCACACCATATATGAATTCAGTACCTGCTGTGATAGCCAAAGCTTCAGCAATCCACAATCCCATCATCTACGCCATCACACACCCCAAATACAGGTAATGTAGGAGTCTCATTGAGAATCGTTGATGTCAGTTCAATATAGTTTTGAAACCAGACTGGCTTAGTTTTGACTCCCAAAGTAGTAATAAAAAACATTAATGACGCTGTAAGTGGTAATGTTTGACATTTTATTGGACAAACTCAACTTTCCATTAACAAAGAACATGGGTCAGAGATTAGATTACCTAGTCTGGCCCCATTAGGTCTAAACACCTGAGGCAAATTGTGATTGTTTTAATTTTTCCTAGTGTCTAGCTCACTGAGCCATTCAATCGCATATTAATCAGAAACATGCATTGCTTCTGGGTTAAAGTGTGAAATTTAATTTTGATTGATTAACCTGAATATCCATTTGAGCATAAAGAATAATTAATCCTGCACAGAGCATCCTGACAGTATGGAAACATGTGTAAGGCCTGCTGGGTCAAACAGTCATTTTGATTTGATTTTCTCCCACAACTCTAAACCATATTTTGCTAAACACATTTTAGTCCCTATGCACTGAACATGTTTTCATGCATGCAATGACAAACGGTTCATTTTGATATAGGTCTAAAGTGTATTAATGCTATTTCAAATGTATCCGAAATGTGTAGCTAATTTGAAGCTCTGAAGTTATTGCATATATTCTGACACATTTAAAAGAAACTTATTTTGCCTATTACTATTGCTGCCTTTATAACAGGTTTCACTGCTACTGAATTAAAAACGTGTATTATTTTAGATTCATTTTTTATTATTTATTTTTATATTTTCATTATTTTAGTTATTATTTGACTGATCAGGTTTGAATCAAACATGTCATGCTCTGTGTACAGTAAATATGTATCCACAATGTCTACGGTGTCTCATGCCTGTATTTCATCTGTGTCTTTGTCAGGTTGGCCATAGCGAAATACATTCCGTGTCTTCGTGTGCTGTTGTGCGTCCCCAAGCGTGACCTCCACTCGCTCCACAGCAGCTTTATGTCGACACGTCGTTCCACCGTCACAAGCCAGTCCTCTGATATGTCCGGACAGTTTCGCAGAACCAGCACCGGCAAGTCCCGGCTCTCCTCAGCCTCCGACAGCGAATCTGTGAGTGTGTGAGGCTGATGGATCTCTATATTTGATGATTAGTCTTCACATGGGCAAATGTGATTGTAATGGATGTATTTTATGGCCTGTTTCTACTCTTCAGGGCTGGACAGATACTGAGGCCGATCTCTCGAGCATGAGCTCCAGGCCTGCCAGCCGGCAGGTGTCTTGTGACATCAGCAAGGACACTGCGGAGATCCCAGACTTCAAACCATGTAACTCATCCAGCTTCAAGTCAAAGCTCAAAAGCCATGACTCGGGCATCTTTGAAAAGGTGACCTCACAGGCTGAATGTATTACATATGTGGCAAGTATCAAAGGAGTGTAGCCTGTCTTACGAAAATGTGTTCATGCAGAATTGCTAATCCTGTTTATCCTCATGTTAGTCTTACTTAAAATATGGTGAAAACAGTAATTTGGTAAAATATTATTACAATTTAAAAAAACGGTTGTAATATATTTTAAAATGTAATTTATTTCTTTGTTATGATTCTTTAGAAATCATTTTGATACTTTGATGCTCAAGCAACATTTTTATTCCTGTCAACATTAAAAAGTTGTTGTGCTTAATATTTTTGGAGAAACATTTCTTTTCAGGATTCTTTGATGAATAGAGAGTTCAAAAGAAAAGTGAAAGTGAAAGTGACATGACATACGACCAAGTATGGTGACCCATACTCTGCATTTAACCCATCCAACGTGCACACACACAGCAGTGAACACACACACACACCGTGAACACACACCCGGAGCAGTGGGCAGCCATTTTATGCTGTGACGCCCAGGGAGCAGTTGAGGGTTCAGTGCCTTGCTCAAGGGTGGAAGAGAGCGCTGGACATTCATTCCCCCCCACCTACAATCCCTGCCAGCCTGAGACTCGAACCCGCAACCTTTGGATTACGAGTCTGACTCTCTAACCATTAGCCCACAACTGCCCCAAGAACAGCATTTATTTGAAATAGAAATGTTTTGTAACATTATAAATGTCTCAATTTAATGTGTACTTGCTGAATGATTGCTTTCTTCAAAAAACACTTTCTGACCCTACACTTTTTTGATTATTATCCTGACTCTCTCATTTCTGACCTAGAGTTCCTCTGATGTGGATGATGTGTCTGTGGCCGGGCTCATTCAGCCGGACCGTTCCAACCCTTTAGCTGTGAGTCTGTTTAAGTTCAGTAAGGGAAAGGAAAGGGAAGGGAAGTGCTGTGTGGCCAAGTATGGTGACCATGGGTCCAAGTGTACACACAGTAGTGAACATACACCCGGAGCAGTGGGCAGTCATGCTGCGGCGCCCGGGGAGCAGTTGGGGGTTCAGTGCCTTGCTCAAGGGTCTCACCTCAGTCGTGGTATTGAGGGTGGAGAGAGTGTTGGTTATTCACTCCCCCACCTACAATCCCTGCCGGACCTGAGACTCGAACCCCCGACCTTCAGGTTACAAGTCCAACTCTCTCTGTTAGGCCACGACTGCCCCTGTAGGTGGCGTGGTTTGTAAAATTTGTTGACGTCAGGAATGTTTTGTTCTGGTGTGACTGGCAGAACAACTCGCCCAGGCAATCAAATTTGTTCATGAAAAATCTGAAAGCATATTCAAATGACTAGAATGCTGTTTGATGAATCACAGTGTGCTGTTGAAAAAATGTAATTAGTTAATGAATTTGAATTCTGATTGCAGAAGAAAGGCATGTAATAAAATTACTGTTCCATTTTGCCATTAAATGCCTGTTTCTGCAGAAGAAATATGTGCCATTGAAAGAATAATCCTAATCATCTTTCATACATGAATCCCTATTAATTAAACCAAGAATTTTGCTGTCAGTATTTTGTTACGGAGGTCTTCTTGAGCTTGATTGCAGCAGTATTATCTCCAGGAACATTTTTTTAACTCTGATTTAATGCACAGTAAAGGCTGATAATTGGCAATAGGTAGATTTAATCTCTCAAAACGTTCCTCTGTGCTGTTTGCAGGCTGGTGACGGTACCGACATGCCAATTTCAAGAGGTGCGATTGGTCGAATTCCCAGTATTGTCATCACCTCTGAGTCTAGCTCTTTCCTGCCCTCGGTACGGCCCAGCTACAGAAGCAGCCGCTCAAGTGTGTCCAGTGCTGGGGCAAATCCACCCAGGAGAGACTCTCGTGGAGGAGTCCAGCAGGGGGCAGTGCATCTCTCCACTGCTACTGATACACCTGAGTCCGCTCACTTATTAGACAACCCTCGCCCTCAGTATCTCTAGTGCTTATCCCTCGTCACTCGCCATGTAAATCTTACCTTCAAGCTTTGTGTTGGATTTTTAGTGTTTTTGTGAGTTATTTTTGTGTTCTGTGGTTTAGACCTTTGATAAGGGGAACTTGAAATGAAGACAAAACCTGAGAGATTAATCAGTGCTCTGTAATACATTTTTATGATGACCTCAACTGTTATACATTGTCCAGACTCTTTGTCTCCCTCTATTTTAAGGAAACATTTAACAGATAGTGCTTTGAATCAGGCAAAGTTACTGCTCAGTCCATGCAGACTTGGATAGATGGAGAGAAAGTGCATCACAGATTATTTTAGTCTGTCATCAATGTCAAATAGCATATACAGGTAATATCATCTTAATTAGGGAGTTCTTTGTGTTTGCTTTAGTATTAAGCTTTACATTTTTGTTTTTCTTGTACATTATAAATGTAATATTGACTTTTTGACCATTTTTTTTTTTGTTATAACATTTCATCTTCATTCAAAGCGAGACTCTGAATGTTTTGCTTAACGGGATCATCTTAAGACTGTGGTATGTCAGTTTTGCTCACGAGACACTGAAATGCTTGCTTCCACAGAACTTCAAAGTAGGCTATGCAATATGAAGCCAGATTACAATTTAGAATCCCGTTTTATCTGTTTAGTCACCATGGTGATCTTATTTTGAATATTAAACTTATCAGATCTTCAGACTTAAAGCTACACTGTAATTTTTTTACATATATAAAAAATAAAAATAGCAAATTATTATTGAGGAGAGTTTTAAAAAATGCAAATGTGTCTTCCACGCTATCTCTTTTCTTTACCCCAAAACACTGATGAACCTATAATACTAATTTATAATTTAGACAAGAAATTGTATCCATGTGTTATTCTCCTGTGTTGTCATGTCATATCTGTACACAAAGTAAAGTAGCTCTGATGTTTTTGGTGTGGTAGCAGCATGAAGCTAAAAGTTTGTTGTCAGTGTGAATGAGACAAATGTACCAATTTTTCATTCAAACCTCCAGCAGGTTAAAAACAAAGAAACTTATCTATCTGCTCTGGTAAGAAACACTGCATCCATGTGTACACCAGTGCCTCAAATAGGCCTAACCTTCATTCGCGCAGAAGTTCAGAAGCACAACCAATCTTCTTCTATGACACATACAGTTTTAGTTTATAACCGCTAGAAGGCTTGAAGTTATTTAGAGTTTGTCCAAATACCCACATTGGGGTTTTATGTTGGAATTAACTTACATTTTCCTCCTAAATGCCAATAGCTTTAAGATAGGAGGCTTCTGTAATTCTGCTTCTGACCTCAGATTTTTGAAAGCATTGTAATCATTTCTGGTTTTGACATTTTTAGATTTTTTTTTTCTTTTTAGTTTCACTAAAAAAAGTTGTGTGTGCGTGTGTGTGTGTGTGTGTGTGTTTTGTCAAATTCTTGTAATATTACTAGTGGCCTCTGAAAGTAAAAGTCTGGTCCAATAGAACCCTAAGAACTTCAGCGTTAAGAATGTGGAATTTAATTTCTTATCATAGTTTGCAAATATGAGCTAGGCCTATCACATTAGTGAAAATAGAAACAGCACTTCAATTCACCGTAAAGCATCCGTTTATCATCTGTTTAACTGATGTAATCTAGTGATTTGAGGGATAAAACGATTTTTGTATTGCTTTTGAAAAAAGTAAATATTAAACAGCTCAAGCCACACAATGCATATGTCTGGAGCAGGGACACATCATTATCTCGCTAAATCACGCCAACAGAGAATGCGCAACTGATGTCATACATGCTGTGTGTGTTTCCATCAATCTATCACCGAGATGAATGACCCTAATGAATACTGATCACATGCTCACGTACATCCACCTCTACAGCCGTGTTGTTTTTGCTATTCTTTATGGTTTTAATTACCACTGTTTGAATATTCACTTTAGAATACACAATCAAATTATATTCAACTATTAATGTTTGAACAATTGTGTTTCTTTTTTACTCAATGACTGGATGTAACTCAAATGTGATGGTGGCTGCTCTTCGGTTTAGCTAATAAACATTGTGGCACTCTTTAGAGTTAAAGTTCATCTAGTGTTCGCTTGTTCTTGAGTGGTTTGTTAGTAAAAAGGAATCATTTATTTGTCCAGATGACTACAGTCTGTGGACTGTTTATATTGTTAAGTATAGTCTCAAATTGTATCAGAATATATATTTGTTAATGTGTATCCATTCAAATGAAAGACACAGTATGTGTGTGTATCCAACACCAAGGAGAACATTATTGTATATTCGTAATGCTCTTTTGTGGTTGTTCCTATTTGTTTTTTTAAATAAACCTGCAGTTTTACTCATTGTTTCTTTTCTCTATAGATTATGGAGAGGAGCAAGTATTTTCATAATCAAATTAGCAAAAATTATTCAAATTTTTCCTTCATAAAATATTACTATCAAGTGGCATCACTAAATAAAATAAAAAAAGCTGGTCTATTTATAGAGATGTTTCTCTAGCCTTCAGACATCACTGTCCTCACTAACACATGCTGTCAGTAATGATTTGACATCATTTTTCTCAACCACAACTTGCAGGGTTTTTCATTTGCATTTAGAGAATCAAAGCAAAAGTTGCCTACATTGTCAGGATAAATGCTTCTTTATTTTAGTGGTTCTGTAAGTAATTTTGAGTTCATTTTACCCAAGACTAAACACATCTGGCGACATGTTGAACTGCATGAGCCTGCTTTTTAGTTTGTTTCTGACTTAAGAACATTATAATAACATGGTGTAAAGAGGACAAACAAATACATACTGATGTACATTACTGTTCAAAAATGGGATCGATAAGACTTTTTATTCACCCAGTAAGCATTCAACTGGTTAAATTTTAATTTAAATTGAAAAGTGACTAGAAAAACTGTTGTTACAAAAACATTTATATTTCAAATAAATGCTGTTTTTATTTTATCTTCATATTTGTCAAGGAATTTTGACAAATATACAGTGCCCTTCAAAAGTATTGGAACAGTAAGGCCAATTCCTTTATTTTTGCTGTAGACTGTAAACATTTGGGTTTGACATCAAAAGATGAATATGAGATGAGAGATTAACATTTCATCTTTTATTTGCAGGTATTTTAATCTGGATCTGATACACAGTTTAGAAGATAGCACCTTTTGTTTGAACCCACCCATTTTTCATGTTACCAAAAGTATTGGAACAGATAGAATTAACATAGATTAAAGTGAAAAAGACTTCATATTTAGTTGCAAATCCTTTGCTTTCAATAACTGCATCAAGCCTGTGATCCATTGACATCCCCAAACTTTTGCATTCTTCTTTTGTGATGCTTTTCCAGGCTTTCACCGCAGCCTCTTTCAGTTTTGGGGGGTTACTCCCTTCAGTCTCTTCTTTAGCAGGTAAAATGCATATTCTACAGAGTTTAAGTGTGGAGATTGACTTAAAAGTCTAAAACCTTCCACTTCTTGCCCCTGATGAACTCCTTTGTTGTTTTGCCCCTATGTTTTGGGTCATTATCTTGCTGCATGATGAAGGATCTCCCAATCAGTTTAGTTGCATCTTTCTGTAAATTGTCAGACAAACTATTTCTCAAAATATATCACTTTGGTCCATAAAACCTTGTCCCAGAATTTTTGAGTCTCGTCTCCTATTCTTCTTGCTAATGAGTGGTTTGCATCTTCTGGTGTAGCCTCTGTATGTTTGTTGTTCTGCGAACAGTAGATTGTGATACCTTCCCTCTGGAGGTTGTTGCTGATGTCACTAACAGTTGTTTTAGGGTCTTTCTTTACAGCTGTCACAATGTTTCTGTCATCAACTGCAGATGTTTTCCTTGATCTACCCTTTTGAGGTGTGTTACTTAGTACAGCAGTGGTTTCTTTCTTCCTCAGGAGATTCCAAATGGTTGTACTTGCTATTGCCAGTGTTTGTGCAATGGTTTGATTGATTTTTCATCTTCTTTCAGCTTCACAATTGCTCGTTTTTCACCCATAGACACCTCTCTGGTTTTCATGTTGGTTACACGTCTAACTAACTATAAATGCAGTCTGGACGGTTCTGAAACTGAGCGCAGACATTCAGGGCTATTTGTTGTTTGAATAATCAATTAATAGGACACACCAGGACAACAAAACACACCTATCAGTCACATGTTCCAATACGTTTGGTAAAAAATGGGTGGGTTCAAACAAAAGGTGCTATCTTCTAAGCTGTGTATCAGATCCAGATGAAAATCCCTGTAAATAAAAGCTGAAATGTTAATCTCTCATCTCATATTCAACTTTTGATGTCAAACCCAAATGTTTACAGTCTACAGCAAAAAAAAAGGAAATTGGCCTTACTGTTCCAATAGTTTTGGAGGGCACTGTATATTGAAATAAAACAGGTCTTTAAAATGTTAATGTTTCACTGTAATGTTTTTACTATATTTTTGATCAAATAAATGCAGCTGTGAGCATAAGAGACAATTTAAAAAAAAACTTTAAAAAAACATTAACAAATCTTACCTTCTCCAAACGACTGAACAATAGTGCATGCTCTGGAATTTGGTTCAGTAAAGCCTAGAAATATTGTGCATGAGTGTAAAATGTGTGGACTTCCATCTCAGTCATGTCTTCTTCTCAAAGGTACCTGAGAACATTATTCATGTAATTATGTCTGTGTGTGTCCTGTGATGAGTGGTTAAAATGCTCTTACACAGAGTCCTTTCATTGCAACTAGACGCAGGTTGTCATTTTTAAATAATGCACCATCTGCTCTTTCACACAATGCCCTCCAGTGGGCAATGTGCCATTTGCCAATTCAGCAGTGGCTCTTGAGAAAACACATATGACATTAAACATTACAGCAAGACATTTTTGCACATGTCCGCACAATATTCCTTTATGGATTGGAAAATTTACAAAAGTGTGTTTTTTGCAATTTTTTCTCGTTGAGGAAAGGTTTCTCATGCCTAAAACGTAATATTAATCCATCTAGCATTACACATACACAATGTTACAAGGCTGTTTTGACACCACTGACTGGAATATGTTTAAACAGGCTGCCACATACAACAACACTACAGACCTCCAAGAGTACTCAGAGACTGTCACTGCCTACATCACCAAGTGCATTGATGATGTAACGGTCACAAAGTCCATCACTGTCAGGGCCAACCAGAATCCGTGGCTGACAGGGGAGGTCTAGAAGGAGACTTCTGAAGGCTCGGAACGCTGCCTTTAGAGCTGGAGATGAGGAGGGCCTGAAGACAGCTAGGGCCAACCTTTCCCGCGGCATCAGAGAGGCCAAGAGACAGTACTCCAGGAGGATAGCCCATCGTTTCAGCGACAGCAGAGACACACGGAGCCTGTGGCAGAGTATACAGACCATTACGGACTACAAGCCCCCACCACAGACCTGTGACAGCACCATCCACCTGCTGAACGAGCTGAATGTCTTCTTTGCTCGCTTTGAGGCACAAAACAGCACCACTGCACAGAAGACTCCACCTCCTCCCGGCGACCAGGTGATGATGCTGTCCCCGGACAGTGTGAGAAGATCCCTCAGCAGGATCAATGCACGCAAAGCTCCGGGTCCTGACAACATTCCTGGGCGTGTACTGCGAGACTGTGCAGTCTAATTCCCTGATGTCTTCACAGACATTTTCAACATCTCGCTAAATCAGGCCGTTGTCCCCACATGCTTCAAAGCTACCATCAAAGCTACCATCTTCCACTTTGCATATAGGTCCAACCGCTCGACCGATGATGCCATCACCACTGCCCTCCACCCAGCCCTCACACATCTGGACAAAAAAGACTCATATGTCAGGATGCTGTTCATAGACTTCAGTTCAGCATTCAACACAATCATCCCTCAACAGCTCACTCACAAACTGGTCCAGCTGGGGCTCAACACCTCTCTGTGCAACTGGCTGTTGGACTTCCTGACCGGGAGACCTCAGGCAGTACGGGTCGTCATTAACACATCCAGTACCATCACACTGAACACTGGAGCCCCACAAGGATGTGTGCTGAGCCCCCTCCTCTTCACTCTGCTGACCCACGAGTGCACACCGTCACACAACTCCAACCTTTTCATTAAGTTTGTGGATGACACGACTGTGGTGGGTCTCATTAGCAACAGAGATGAGACAAACTACAGGAGCGAGGTGAGCCACCTGGCCGGGTGGTGCAATCTCTCTCTGAATGTGGAGAAGACGAAGGAGATTGTTGTTGACTTCAGGAGAGTACACACTCAGCATGCCCCTCTGACCATCAACGGTGCGACTGTGGAGAGAGTGAGCAGCACCAAGTTCCTGGGTGTGCACATCACAGAGGACCTCTCCTGGACTAACAACACTGTAGCACTGGCCAAGAAAGCACAGCAGCTTCTCTACTTCCTCCGCAAACTTAGAAGAGCCAGAGCCCCGGCCCCCATCATGTGCACCTTCTACAGAGGCACCATCGAGAACATCCTAACTAGCTGCATCACTGTGTGGTATGGCGCTTGCAACGCATCCTGCCGCAAGTCACTTCAAAGCAGAGTGAGAGCAGCTGAGAAGATCGTTAGTGTCTCTCTTCCCTCCCTCCAAGACATTTACAGCACCCGTCTCACCCGCAAAGCCCTCATTGCAGATGATCCCATCCACCCGACACACAGCTTCTTCAGTCTGCTGCCATCAGGGAGGAGACTGCAGAGTCTCCAGGCAAGGACCAGCAGACTGAAGGACAGCTTCATACATCAGGCTGTCAGGAAGCTGAACTCCCTCCCATCCTTGCACCCCCTCCCCTCTTTTACCCCATGCAACACTGAACACTGATACTACGAATTGACAATAAAGCAGACTTGACTTGACTTGTTACACATTTATTAGTGTGTCAATGTGATTCATGGAAAAATCAGATTTTAAGTAATGTATGCTGTATCTGAGCATGAAAAACAAAATATATGTTTTGAGTCCCTATTCTGGCAGTTACTGATGTGCTCTAGGGAGGCAGGATCTGCATCATAACCTGATGTGGCGTGCAAAACCCCCTCAAGTGTGTCACTAACAGCAGTTATTCATTCAGTCACTGTAACTGACATGCCCTCTGGGGTCCACAGTCCTCCCCAAACCTCTAAAGTGTGCCACCTGTACATCAGCAGATATAAATAACATTCATTCATCACATTTAGTTTTCAGATGGTCAACTTGGTGTTCCGGTTTGCAGACCAGCTAAGAGAACCAATTTAGCTGGGAGACCAGCTAGACCAGTTTAAAGACCAGCAAACAAGCTTGTGCTAGTTTAAGATGCTTTTTTCTATTCTAAATAGGGCTGAGAACTAGTTTAGTGAATTAAATATAGGGCCCTGCAGAATGTCTGATGGCTTTTGAGGCTTTTTATAGGTCAGATGTTAAGTTGACTCATTTTCAAAACAGTTGACATGGGCAACAGAGGGACGACTGTCTCTTTAATAATTCCTCTAATGAAAATCCCTCGCCCTATGTCTTCCCGTCCCGTGTGGGAAATTACGAATCCTACTATGGAAAAATAAGGCTTTCCTCATTAATATTTATCAGGTCATGCTGTGTTGCTTGGTAACTCCACTAACACATCAGCCACAAAAGCTAATTAATATTCATGAGCCAAACTCTCACCATATGATGATTGGTTAATTCTCCAGATGATTAGCTCAGCGTCGGCATTCCAGCGAATCTCGGAGGCCTACGCGGGGGGAAACGCCACATTCCTTAATTAATATTCATGAGTTTATGCTTCGGCATAGTATGATTGGTCAATATGCGTCCCGTGTGCTTACGTACACCGGGGACTCCAGGGATCTTGTGAGTGACAGAGCTCGCCTCTGGAGGAAACGGAGCGACACCAAACTGCAAGGCTCGCGGGTGTCAGTATAAAGCAACTTTAAGCATGCAATGTAGGTTGAAGCAAAACTTTGAGAACTTGTTTCTATTTAATGGTTTGTTGAATGGAAATGGAGGCAACAGGCTTGACACTGTACTCGAGACGCTCAGTGACTGCAGTCGCGTGAAAACATTTCTATAAACATCGATCTCTCCGTTAGGGCTTCATTCATAGTTTTCCAATTCTTCCGTACCTACCGATATATTACTATATATTACTTCGAGTCTAATATATAGACTATTCTGCAGTCAGTGGCTTGTCTGTTATTGTTTTGAATGGGTTGTCAGGTGCATGTGTCTAGTTTTGGCTTCTGGCAACACTGATTGAGTGATGTTCAAGCTCATTGAAGTCTTTTTTTTCTTTTCTTTCCTGATGTGTGTAGTTTTGCATGGGGCATTATTTACATGTTTTGCACGTTTCTATGTGGTCAAAGATGGATCTATTATATTTGCAGTAGCTACATGTAATACACTACTGTGCATGGTGAAAAGGTGTAAAAGTGTTTTGCTTTATGCAGTAACTGAGGTGGAATACAAGTTGTCTTCAGGTGGCAACTGTTGGATGCTGCTCCTGTCAGCTTTGTTGTGATTTTTTTTCTCTTTGAAGGTCAATTTTCTTGGGAATCCTTGGTGCAAACATTAAGTATTTATAAAAGTAATTGTTACGGACAATAAATAGACATGAGGGACTTTACATAAAGACTGGTCTCTGTATGCACACAATTGACCAAGTTATCATAAATCAACTAGTTCAATATCCTGTTGCATTGTGTTTGTGTAGATGCATATTGCTGGTTCAAATAATGTACAAACTCTCATTTGATCTTCTGTAAGGTCGATAATGTGGTCTATCTAAAATATCTAAAATTGTTATGTGATGCATACATAACAATCCTATAATTTTAATGGTAGGTTTATTTGAACGGCGAGAGACAGAACAACAATAACAACAAAAAAATCCAGAAAAACGCATTTCAAAAAAGTTATAAATTGATTTGCATTTTAATGAGTCAAATAAGTATTTGACCACTTCGCAAACATGACTTAGTACTTGGTGGCAAAACCCTTGTTGGGAATCACAGAGGTCAGACGTTTCTTGTAGTTGGCCACCAGGTTTGCACACATCTCAAGAGGGATTTTGTCCCACTCCTCTTTGCAGATCCTCCCCAAGTCATTAAGGTTTCGAGGCTGACATTTGGCAACTCGAACCTTCAGCTCCTTCCACAGATTTTTCTATGGGATTAAGGTCTGGAGACTGGCTAGGCCACTCCAGGACCTTAATGTGCTTCTTCTTGAGCCACTCTTTTGTTGCCTTGGCCGTGTGTTTTGGGTCATTGTCATGCTGGAATACCCATCCATGACCCATTTTCAATGCCCTGGCCTTGACGGTACATGGCCCCGTCCATCGTCCCTTTGATGCAGTGCAGTTGTCCTGTCCCCTTAGAAGAAAAACACTCCCAAAGAATAATGTTTCCACCTCCATGTTTGACGGTGGGGATGGTGTTCTTGGGGTCATAGGCAGCATTCCTCCTCCTCCAAACACGGCGAGTTGAGTTGATGCCAAAGAGCTCAATTTTGGTCTCATCTGACCACAACACTTTCTCCCAGTTCTCCTCTGAATAATTGGGCAGGGGGACCTTGCGGGTGCTGCAGGATTTCAGTGTTACCAATTGTTTTCTTGGTGACTATGGTCCCAGCTGCCTTGAGATCATTGACAAGATACTCCTGTGTAGTTCTGGGCTGATTCCTTACCGTTCTCATGATCATTGAGACTCCACGAGGTGAGATCTTGCATGGAGCCCCAGACCGAGGGAGATTGACAGTCATTTTGTGTTTCTGCCATTTGCGAATAATCGCACCAACTGTTGTCACCTTCTGTGGACAACACAGAAGCAATCAATCAGTCAGATTCCTAACTCTCCACCATGGCCAAGACCAAATAGCGGTCCAAGGATGGCAGGGACAAGATTGTAGACCTACACAAGGCTGGAATGGGCTACAAGACCATCGCCAAGCAGCTTGGTGAGAAGGTGACGACAGTTGGTGCGATTTATTTGCAAAATCCCCCCACAATTTAACAGATAAAAAAAATATAATCCCCCACATAGAAACTACAATCCAAATTTCTACAAAATATCCCCTGTAAATACTACAAAGCATTATCTTTTATCTTTTATTCTATTATTTGTTTATTCTAATATTTGTCTATACAATTGCACTGTCCTTGGAGCGGACCTGACTTACATTTCACTGCTGGTTATACTCTGTATAATTGTGTATGTGACAAATAAAAAAAAAAATCTTGAATCTTGAATCCTACAAACAATTATAAAAATTTTACAACTCACCAAAGTTTCATTCAAAATACAGAAATACTCAATGGTCACACACCTGACTCGTCTTTAATCATATTTTCAAATGTAGCTTAAATTGTGCTAAGGTAGAACACTGTCTTATAGTAATTGGTAAATTATTCCAGTTATTAACAGCTCTCACAGAGAAAGCTGAACGACCAAAATCAGTAGCGCTAAAATTCACTGCACAATCACCTCTAGACGAAGCTCAAGTTTGTCTTATATTTTTAGTACAAGAGAAACCAAATTCCTTCAAGGGTGAAAGTGCAAGATTGTTAACAATTTTGTACATTAAAAAACAATTATAAAACACAATAAAGGTAAGTTGAGGTGTCACTGCACAAACTATTTTTCGAACATGCTTTTCAAATGTTAAATGAGAATCTAAAATAACTCCAAGATACTTAAAATCTGGTACAATTGGTCATTTTTCACCATTAACTAATATATCCGGTTGGACCTCCTCCTCCTTTTTAATTTTAAAATACATACATGCACTTTTACGAACATTTAATGTTAAGCGGCACTGAGTAAACCAATCTAAAAATTTTGTCATTGCGATAGATAATTTTTGTGCCACCTTTTGTTTTGTTTTGTCATGAACATAAATCACAGTGTCATCTGCGTACATTTGAATATGTACATCAGGACAAACATCTGGAAGATCATTCAAATACAAACTAAAGAGTAATGGCCCTAGGGTTGACCCCTGAGGAACCCCTGTGGGACAATCTCTCAAAGAAGATATGTATGTATTAATCCGGGTACACTGTTTCCTTGATGTAAGATAAGACTCAATCCATTTTATTGTATCTTCTGAAAAATTTAAATGTGATAATTTAGATAATAAAATATTGTGATTTAGTGTATCGAATGCCTTTTGTAAACCAAGGAACACAACACCCACAACCCCACCCTTGTCTAATTTTGAGAATTATACTCTCTGTAACTGTTGTCAAATGAAATGCAGATTTGACTAAATTCACTGATTTAATTTCTTTGTCTTATTCCAAATGTATCACTCAAATTTTGAACTGAGTCAAATTATGAAATACATCAGCAATTTCATCAGGTTTATCAATTATACTTCCTTTAAAATCCAATTCTAAACATTTAGTACATGATTTAATGTCTTTCTTTATCAATTTATTAATAGTTTGCCATACCCTTTTACTATTGCCTTTAGCCTCTATTAATATTAACAAAAAACTGTACCTTAGCCTGCCGTAATGTCTTAAGTACCTTATTTCTTAAACTATTAAAAAGAAGTCGATCTTGTTGCAAACCAGATTTTATAGCTTTTTTTAAAGCAGTATCACACTTTAAAATGTATATAAATGTATGATAGGACAAACCATGCAGTATGACTGGTTAGAAAAGATACACCAACTTGAATCAGAAAATACTTTAAACCCAATGCAGTTTTTTACAATAATAGTATGTTGTCTTTGCCAAGGCTCACAATGACAAGCACTGTATCAATTATTAAAGCAATGTCGCTAACTGTCCAGGATGCTTGTTCTCTGAAATGTCGTCTATGAAGGCCTGATTGTTGAACATTCATGTACAGTATTACTTCAAATTCTTCCGTTGACGAGTGCTAAACTTAGCTGCAAACTAGAGGTCTCCCAAATTAGGCTGGGCGAACAGGCAGGTCCTCAGTGGTTATCTTTCCTCCGATGTCTCGGTGCGGAGCTTGTGATGTGCTGGTGCACGAGGTCCTCTTATCTCGGTTCTCTGAGAGCAATAAGAGCATATCAGGCGTTTCTCACTGCCACTCATTCTTTGTTTAAAGCTGCTCATTAAGTACCTCCAGATGCCACTGAATGCTTGGGATAACATTATCTCATGTAGATGCCATTCAAGGTTTATTTGCAATAAAGAATAAAAAATTACGTCCTGCATTATGATTACAATGCCAATGGAATGTTTTAAATGTTAGTATGACGTTAGAGTGATTGATTGCATCCAAAGTTAATGTATTCATAAAGATTCACTACCATTCAAAAGTTTGGGGTTGGTAAGACTTCTTAATGATTTTAAAAGAAGTCTCTAATGCTCACCAAGGCTGCATTGATTAAAAAAACAATAAAATCTATTTTATTGTGAAATATTATTACTATTTAAATAACTGTTTTAATCTATTTTAAAATGTGTTTTACTGCTATAATGGAAAAGCAAATTTTTCAGCAGCCATTACTAAATCATTCTAATATGCTTATTTACTGCTCAAAAAATATTTCTTATTATGGGTGTTGAAATGCTGCTTAATATTTCAGTGGAAACTATGAAATGTTTATTTTTTAAAATCTTTTGTAACATTATATGTGACCTTACAGTTTTTATTTAGATTAAAATGTCAATTTCTTTAAACGTGTTACTGACCCGGTAGTGTATATTAAAATTTCAGTGTATTTAGAATGATGATAGACACTTCATTTAAACAGGAGACACAGTTCAATCCCAGAATGCATTGCGAATGAATGAGTTTAGCTTGTTTGTGTCTGTAGGGGCTGCCAATTAACTCTAACCTTTTGTTGACCTTTTTTTCAGAATCAGCCAGGTTGCACTTGCAAGGAGTTAAGCCTAACGCTAAACCTAACCCAAACCCAAACTAGCCCAGGACCCAGATAGATGAGGCACCCTAGAAGAAAGGAGTCTAGAAAAATCTTTTAGCCTAAGAGGGGGCTATATTAGCTCTGTGAATCATGGGAGGCCTGGCATTCTGGGTGTCCCCTTACATGCCATATAAGTGCCCCTTCCTCCCCCCTCCCCTCAGTGCCATAGTGCTATCGCTCTCGGCAGAGGAGCAGCTATTCTTAGGCTGTCTGTCCAGCTCATCTGAACAGGCAAGAATCCTCTTCCTCTGGCTCATAGCTCTTCTCTGTTGCTCCAGTTATTTTGCATTAGTTGCAGTTTGGCTGGGCCTGAATTCCTTGTTTTAAGTTGCTACTTTGACCCTTTTGGGCCTGCAGGGTTTTTTTTTAATCGGAGAGGTGTGAGTGTTACTTTCAATTTACACTTTTTTTTCCCCCCTTCTTCTTTCAGAGGCTGTTTGGCACGTGCCCCGCCCCCCTCCAAATCCATTTTCCCCATCCGTTTGGAGAAATTCTGTTGCTTAAACAATACACAGGCTTTTTTGAACAATGACTTCATACAACGTTTCACTCACTGGACCTTCGCCTTGGGGCTTCCGGTTGCAAGGAGGCAAGGACTTCAACATGCCCCTCATCGTTTCCAGGGTAAGACCCCCAAATCTTGGCCCAACAGACAGTGATTCATTAGTTCAGCATGCGTTTACTCAAATACAAATGAATGTAGATTGAGTCTAATCGACTTAATTGAAATTTTCATGAGTGTTGTGTAAGTAAGAATAATCTTAAGTGTTTCACTCAAAGTTGAATTCTTTTCCAAACCTCACTGTCCAATTCTCTTATTATGAGACTTAAAATATGATCTGTCATTTCACTACAGTGTGATTTGATGATTTGTAGTTCCTTTATTCATTCATTGTTATCTTGGTTCTTGATCCTTTGCAGATCTGTCGCTGATCCATAGTTGTTTGTTATGTAATAGTAATGACGTTATTCATCATATGATGATAATGATTATGCTTCTCCTATATTACTATAATACTGTATTATCATTATGCTATATCCTTCTTGATTTGGAAACTTGCATTGGGCATGTGCAGTTTGTGCCTCGTAGAAGTGATTGGTATCTAGGTGTAAAGTTTGTGTAGATATTGTGAAATGTTTTTTTTTTTCCTGAAATATTTAGTAGTCTTTCTGCAATGCTGCTTTGAGGAATCCTGTAAATCAATATTTCCAATGTAGATGTACAGTATTGATCGTAATGTTTGCTGTCAGTTCATTGCACTCGAGTCGATTCATCCTTGTTCTGTTGCATGCAACATGAAGTCGTGATGACTAATGTTTCTCTTGAACAGCTAGTTCTGTGAAATTGTAGTTCGATAAATACAAGGAAGTCAGCATGAATGAGTGCAAAAGGGTGTTTACGAGGGCTTTATTGTGAGATAGGAAGGTCAGATATCACAGAAGGGTGAGTTCTCAATGTACTGTAACAATTCTAGCTCTGCAAACGCGCATAGTTGACCTAGTAGAAAGATTTTGTTAATTTTATTATATATATATATATATATATATATATATATATATATATATATATATATTGTTGGCATGAGTGCGTTTGACTATAAATGTATCTGTTTGTGTCATTGTGTTGAAGTGTGTCTTCAGATAAGTGCACAGTCCACATGCACCTATTCTCAGATGTCTAGTGAGGACAGATTCACTGCCCCAATATGTTGCTGGCATTAGAGGGTCTTGGAAAAAATAGATCCTCTTGTGTAAAAAATGTCAGACAATGATCGAGCGGTCAAACGGTGGCAATACATGCCACAAAGAGATGATGCACTGCCATTTTGTCACCTCTGCCAATATAGTCTGCGGTCAGCAAGAATGTCTGTCCTGCCACTATCCTAGGTAGTCCATAGTATTAGGCATATTATAGTGACGTATACACCCTCAACAGTATCGTAATGTAGATTGGAATCTTCTGAGGCTTTTCTAGGCCTTTTTATTTGCAACATTTGACAGCGGTTTGGCCTCACTGTACTGGTTACTAAGAATATCTAAATCAAGAAGTGTGTGGCAGGTCCGTTTGTCTACAGGAAAAGACCAGTAGCACAGGGCCTAGTCAGTCACTGTAGAGTAACAGGTGGTACCCAATACGTTTGTTCTGGCTGCTGCTTGGCTCAACAGGGGGCTTTTCTATAAAAGTACCTCACTGCTGTAAAGGAGGCAAGAAGTGTTCTGTTATTCTGTATATGAATCAAGACGTAGATTTACAAATGCTGCGAGTATCATATTAGTAGGTCTGAGGAGGATCCATGTAACTTAAGAGGATGAATATTATTCACCAGCCCACAGGAGACAGACAGCCTGGGTGCTATTTACTGATCAGCCAGTGAGAATTCCTGTTCAGTGCCAGAGACTTTGCTCTGGTTAAAACATGCAATAATGAACTGTTCTGGACCTGTTTATGAGCAGTTGAGATCAAAGAATAATTAGCTTAATATAATATAATATAATTGGGAATGCATCCCAAAAAATGGGAATTAATTTTTCAACATTGATAATAATGAGAGACACCAAATCAAAATATTAGAATGATTTCTGTAATATCATGTGACACTGAAGAAATTCAGCGCTGCATCACAGAAATAAATTATATTTTAAAGTATATCAAAATAGGGAACCAATATTAGAAATTGCAATAAGATTTCACAATATTACAGTTTTTTTTATATTTTTGATCGAATAAATACAGCCTCGATGAGCAGAAGAAACTCCCTTAAAAACATAAAAAATCTTACTGATCCCAAACTTTTGAGTGGCAGTGTGTATACATGTTCATATTTAGTCTAGATAATTAAACTGAAAAGAAGCCCCAGTAAATATAAACATATGTTGCGGGTTCGAGTCTCGGGGGAGTGAATGTCCAGCGCTCTCTCCACCCTCAATACCACGACTGAGGTGCCCTTGAGCAAGGCACCGAACCCCCAACTGCTCCCCGGGCGCCGCAACATAAATGGCTGCCCACTGCTCCGGGTGTGTGTTCACGGTGTGTGTGTGTTCACTGCTGTGTGTGTGCACCTTGGATGGGTTAAATGCAGAGCACAAATTCCGAGTATGGGTCACCATACTACTTCACTCACTCACTCACTATATATATATTTATTTATTTACTGGGGCTTCTATTCAGTTTAGTTATTATACATAAACAGTGTTGGGGGTAACACATTACAAGTAATGCGGTTTACATAACCAGATTACTCTTTTTAAGTAACTAGTAAAGTAACACATTACTTTTTAATTTAGAAGGAAATATCTGAATGACTTTTTCAAATAAGTAATGCCAACTTTGTTTCCCGTGTTTTGATTGACAGCTCTCGTGTTGCCATGTTGAGAGAAATCAGGAATAAGTGCAGAGGTGTTGTGTGAACATGATGTTACTGTAGATCTAGACTAAATATGAACATGTATTTACTCATCACACCTGCATAAAAACAGATTCAGTATTCCTCAGAATGAATAAAAACAGTCAAATGCAAACTCAGAATATTATTCAAACCTGCAATAATTGTTAAATAAGACAAATATCATTTATGTATTTAATCCCATTTTATTAACCGATGTCTTTGCTACTGACCGTCGACAATTCAATTCAATCATACTAAGCAAAAATGACACATTTGTGTTTCATTTTTGTTATTGCTGAATATGGTTGAACTTTCTTCTCCTGCTTCATATTCTTCATGCGATTTGTTTGAGCTGCGCCCGCTGTACAGACATGAATTTACATTTCCTTCAGCCTGAGGCATATTCATTTAATTTTTGATGTGAAAGAGCTTTTACATTTGTAAAAGAAGAACTTTTTATAATAAAAACAAACAAGCAAGCCCTGCCCAGATTTAAAAAGTAACTCAAAAGTAATGTAACGCATTACTTGCCATAAAAAGTAACTAAGTAACGTAATCAGTTACTTTTTTAGAAAGTAAAGCAATATTGTAATGCATTACTTTTAAAAGTAACTTTCCCCAACACTGTACATACATTATACATACAAGTATTATGAATAAAATAAATATTTATTTATTGCCGTTTTTAATTTAGAAAAAAACACAATGCATCAGTATTCCAGACTGATGAAGTCTTTCTGCGGTTGTTTACATTATACTCTAGCATAGAAATTTTTCAAATGGTTTTGAGAAATTGTACATACAACAGATGATATGAAAATATATTTCCTAACTTTCTTTGGCTAATATACTGGCCTTCTGAATTGGGTGAAATATTGTTGGCAGAAGCTTCTGTGTATGACTGTGAGTACTCCTATTCAGCACTAGGTGCTGAAATGAGGGTTTCTCTTGGCTGAGAGCAGCTCAGACTGTAACAGATGGCACACAGAAAGCATGAACTTGCAATTCAGCTCAAACTGAAAGCAGCAGATGAGGGATATAAATACCTCTGGGTGGTTTGGATGAAAAGGAACTTCTAAGGAAAATAATACTTTTATCTGGAGAATGCATTAGACAGTAATTAAGCAACAGTTATAGAAGGTCAGTTCTATCAAATTATCCCAAAAAATTACTAAATTATTTATTTAGCTACTAAATTAAACTAAATCATATGAACTCACTAAATGCATTTAAACTATGAATGTTTATGTAAGTTTTTACTTTGAGAACTATGAAATGTGTAATAATCAAACATTTGCATTATTCATTATTCGACAGAAGTTGAGATCCAAGCTTGTTTTAGCCATTGTGTTGTCACTAGAATGATAGAATTGCGCAGATGAGAAAATTATTAATCCTATTGAACTGAGTGGTGGTAGGAGTAAAGGGGGGTTGGGACCTCCAATGTAAAAGAGGAATGTTATGGGATTACTCAGCACTAAATCACCTTATATTTACACTAATGTTCTGTGACATTTCATTTGACTCTGTGGTGTCATTAGAAATGTTTGACTCTGAAAAGATGTTACAGTTAAATGTCAACAGGGATCCACTCTTTAGGATCTGCCAAATATTTTGAGGATGTTTCATCCGGTGAAGGGCAATTGAAGTAGCCTAATGTTATAAAACTCAGCATAATATTATTGTGGACTCTCTTGACGTACCCTAATGCACCAACTGGTGGAATAGTGTTTCACCTTTGTGAAGTGATATTAGGGTGTTCAAATATGGACGTTTCAAATTAAGAGCTACACTCATTCATATGGTATTCACTGAGCATCCAGATAAAGCTTGTGAAGATTGAGTTTTATGGTTGGCTTGAATTTGATCTGCATTAATACTATCAGTGTGTTGGATTAATGACACAAATGTAGCTGTGTCTCTTCACTTGGACCATATTCAAAGTTTTTTTTTTTTTTTTTTTTTCAAGTTCTTGAAATAGCACAACACCCCTGGTGAGAGCGTTCCCAACAGTGTTGATTTTCATTGTGACTTTCCAGTGCTGGACTGCTTATATGACATCTCTCACACATATCACAAGCCTATTCTCTAATGAAGTTGTTCATTCCAGTCAGTCTTCAGGAAGATCGATGCTGGCAGATGAACACAAAACTACTTTGTTTTTAAAGCTGATTATTGCATTCCCTATGCCATGAGCTAGTTGGAAGAAAAAAGCCTTTTCAGTCTTTCACTATTGCTTGATTTTTGTGAAACGTATATCTCATTGTATTTATAAAATATGATATATATTTTCACTGGTCCCGTTACAAACAATTTATGATTTAACAACGTTCAATTGAATTTTTATTTAAAAAAATAGCGCTGTTATTTAGCAAGGAGCATTGAGTTGATCATAATTGACAATAAAAACTTTCAAATAAATGCTATTCTTTGAAATTTTATCAAAGAATCCTGACAAAAAAGTTTTCATGGTTTCCACAAAATTATTAAGAAGCACATGTATTATGATATAATAAAGAAATGTTTCTTGAACAGCAGATCAGCACATTGATTTGGTTGATTTCTAAAGGATCATGCAGAAATAGCTGCTGAAAATACAACTATACATTTAAAAAAAACATTAAAATAGAAAATATATATTTTAAATTATAATAATATTTTACAACATTACTGTTTAGACTGTAGGTTTGAGCAAATACACATTAACATAAAATTAAACATAAAATATCTTCTGATTGACTGATTTTGTGTCACATTGCACAAGGTTAAGACATGAAATTCAGTTGTGGTCCACCAGACTAATGTTATGATTTATACACACATCATAAAGCATGCAATTTATTTAACTTGATTTATTTAACTAATTAACTTGATGTACGAAGTCAGAAAACAAAAATGTTCCTCATAACAAGTTGTTGTGTCAATAATGTTATTATAACAAATTATATAATGCTATTCTCTCTCAGATAGTCCCAAACCAGTAGGCAGCAAGTACCAGTCTTGATGTTTGCCGTGAGCCTGAAGCTGGTGCTGCTGACAGGCAGAGCTGTTTTTAGATGGCTGCTGAAGGTCAGGTCAGTCCTTCTGGGGAAGACTCTAAGAGCTATTATTTGCCAACATCCAGCAAAATTACACGCTTCCTTCCAGAAGTACAGAAATGTTTGATGTGTTTAACCAAAGCTTGCTCTCAGATCATTCAACAGGTTGGCTTTGATGTGCTGTGATAAACTCTTGGTCTTTTTCACATGTGTTTTATTCATTTGGTGTTGGGCAGGTTTACTCCGCTCTTATATGAGGGGTGCTACAGCAGGAGAGGATCAGGTCACATTGCATTCATATGGTGTCGGATTCTTTTCGGTCTTGTTAGCATAAATGAGCCCATCTGGTTAAGTACTCAGGCCTCAATCATGGGCGAGTCTTCACCATTTCAGATATTTTGACACCATGACTGTCAATTCAAATCATGATTGGTACATGCAGAGGTGTCAGATTCATGCCCGCTTAGATTTTTGAGCCTAGTAGATTTTGAATGCAGCTTCCAAAAGACAAAAAAAAAAAAAAAAAAAAAAAAGCAGAATAATATATATATATTTTTTTATATTTCATACAATCATACTGGTGTGATTAGAACGTGCAGTGCGACACAGCATCAGTTGCTAATTTCAAATCTGCGTTGCACTTTGGCTGGCATTGAGCCAGAGACAGACGTGTTTTTACAGCGCTGCGCGTTATAACCAATCACACGCGATTCTGTTGAGCTTATGACCAATGCAATGACCAATCAGAGGCATTCAAATGAGTCATTGCTGAAACGTCGCTGATTTGATCATTTGCTTGCTGAATGAATTCTGCTCTCTGACAAATTCTCTCATCAGAAACAACAAAGTGTGTGCAGATGTGCTTACAATGTAAGTTGTACATTAATTTCACAGTGTAAAAAGCTTCTGTGATTGAGTTTTTAAGAGTGCTTAAAAATGTTCTTCGATAATGTAAATGTTCTTTGCTTTCTTTCTGTACAATGAAAGTGTTATAATTATTAAATTGCAATGTTTTGAATAAATTCACCTTAAATACAAAGTCAGTCGTATTAAAAATATTTTATAGCATGACACCCATATCTGGAACTTAAGTAAAAAGACGGGTTTTTATGCGTAGTTAATAGATTACCCTATTAGGCTACTTTGCCCATCGCCAATTATAGATCAACTAACATGATCTAGAAAGGTGCAAAATGCATTTCCTACACTTATTTGAGAATCAAGATATTTCATGATATAGTTAACAATTGGGAATATTTCAAATAAAAAGAAAAAAAAAGCATAAGCCTATATCAGTTATACAGTGTTATCGTGGCTGCTGTTTGACATGTGAAAGAAAATATTACCAGAATGTTACCAAAATAAGACCAGAAATGTTTATTAAGAATGTATATAGGGTGCATTTTGATTTCATGTTGGCTTCATTTTATTTTTCCTTTACAGTCCATCTGTCTAGCCATCAAATGTCTCTCTAGTTTTCTCTAAGGCCTACTTTCCCCCTATGATTTACTTGACCCACAGAACAGCTCCTTTGTGCTGCTGTGAGTGAGCAGGAGATTTGAGCTGGCATATCAGCCACTCATTCATCCAGGCATCAATTGGAATGAGCTAGAATGGAGAGTTAATGCATGTTTTGTGTGCCAGGCCTGGTAATCCTCCCTTCAGTCTCTCCAAGCATTTGTTTTCCCATACTCCCTTCCTTTTCCTTTTGCCGTTAGTTTTGCTAACCCTGGCACAAAGCAACAGTATCGGTGCATTTACTAAAGCAAGTAAATATAAGTTTTGCAAAATGCTTTCTTTTCTGCCATTAAAGTGTTTGTGGCCTCTAAATAATGAAGCCTTAAAGGGCCACAGATCATTTTATGGAGATGTTGCCCCCAGCACATGAACATTACTATCACAGTGGCCTTTCTGAAGATGGCAGGACACTCCCCTTGCTAGATGTGGCATTTAGACTTGACATTTATGGAGGAAGAAGACTCTTAAAACAACCCATGCACTCTAGTGGGTAGCACCCATTCACACAGACACAATTAGAGCAGCTGTCAAGCAAGAAAAAGACTGCAATTGCTAACCACTGTGGGTAGTTATATATACAGAACACCTTTTTGAAAGGAGGAAGAAGTCATTCAAAGCTATTTTAGACTCATCGTGGCCATCTAACTGTGAGGATAATCATTCCAACTTTGAAATGTTGGACGTTAGATCCCCAGACCAGCAGAGGTTTTTTACTAAACCTAGTGTGGCTTATTTTTACAGGCTTGTACCTCAATAAGCATATGAGACAGACTTCAGTTATTTGTGAATTTGTGCCAGAGGATAGGAGCTCTGCAGTTGGGGGCTACAGTTATATTGGGTTCATAAACATGGTCAGTGAACTTGCTGGTAATTCTTTTGAGAAAATTATTATCAGAAACTGTGCCACGGCAGTATGCAAGAAGAGCAACTACAATCTGTCATATTTGCCCATGAGTATATGTGAAGTGCCTGGATATATAGATCATCCAGGTGTCGGATTGCATTGATCATGTTAAGCTCATCCACAGTGTGGACGTGACCACAGTGGTCGAAACACAGCTGTCACATACCGATACATTTTTAAAGATATTATACACAGTAGCCACACGCTGCAAGCTTTTCCTAACAACGGCACTGATTTGAGATTTTATGGACTGAATTATCAAGATGATGTTGAATCTGCAGGCTTTTTCTTGTTTTTTGATTTTGTGCAAAAATGTGTAATGGGTAAACATGATTAAATAAGATAAACACAGCTAAGAGTACTATGCTCTTATTGGGAGCTGAAAGCATAATCAAATTAACCAAAATATTTAATAAGCAAACACTCAAGGCATGCAATCAAAGATTCTATGTTTGCCTAATATGTTATTATCAGCTTACACTAGTAATGCATGATAGTTTTAACCTTTTTTATGCTGATTACTAGTTTATCCCTATTATTAATGGTCTCGACTTTGATGTACCAGGAGGAGTCTGAAAGAAGTATCAGATGAGAATAATGGCTGTATCAAGAAAGTTGTGGCCACATTTACCATCATACTGGTGATTTTTGACAGTGAAATGCGGTTATTTCAATAGAAATCCATGCAATCTGGAATTTCACAATGGGTTTCATTTTGGACATGTGATATTCACTGCAGTGACCAACAGAAAGCTAATTGGTTTGAAAGTGACTGTGTAAACTATGCTTATACAGTACATTGCTAATCGTAATGACAATAAGCAATGGCCCTTTTTTGCTAACGTGACATGACCTTAAGAAACAAAAGCATTCATCCGTTTGCACATCCCTCAGATTTCTAAGCCAAGTGGAATTTAAATGCAACTTCAAAAAATAAATATTTGAATCTTTTATAATTAAGTTGCATGATTTAAGTAGTTTTAAGTGTTTGTTTGAAATCTGTGGGGGAAATCACTAAATTTGGACATTCATAAATTTGGACAGTCTGTTTGTCTCGCTTAATGTTGAGTAGCTTTAATTTCAGACTAAATTTGGCCATGTTAATATGCATATGTTTGACCAATCAAATTAGAGAACTATAACTGTTGTGTAATAGGATTTATAAGTGCCTATAATTATGAGTCGTTTTGTTTTAACTGTATTTTTCAGTCCATTATATGTTGTAGCTACATAGTGCATGATGATGTTGCTTGACCAGCTCTGCTGCTCCTTTCCATCTGTCAGTTTAGTATTCCTGCTGGACCATTTGCTGGTTTGTCAAAGGCTCAATCTAGCAGGCTTTCAAAGCTTCCCAGTAGTTAGTGAGAATCAAATACCAGGAACTGATCAATGTCTGACACTGACCTAAATAATTAAAAACCAAAGAATAATTATTATTAAGGGTTGATTCAATTCAGAATTTCTAAAGATCTGGATGCAAATATTGCAGATATGATACCAAAGGTGGCCCATGAACTGATTAAATTAGTTGATTTTGATTGTTCTTTTAGTGTTGTGGTTTCGAGTTAATCACTTTAGAGGGGATAGTTCACCCAAAAATGGAAATTCTGTCATCATTTACTTACTCTCATGGTATTCCAAACCTGTATGACTTATTTTGAAGTATGTTTACAATAACATTTTTGGTGACCATAAACTTAAAACATTTCTCAAAATCACCTTTCTGTAGTTTCTAAGCTTTAAATGTGGTTATTGTACTCTAAATTAACTTTATATTAAATATTAAAATTATCTTGCTGCTTGATAGTTTTTGGATAATTGATAACAAACTAACTTTCATAGAGTGATCTTGTATGTCTTGTATGCTGTTTCAGACACATACTTCTCATTTTCTTGTTATGGCTGGTCTACTTCTCAGGCTCTTGAAATAGGCTTTGCAGTCTTGGCACTTCTGTGTCTAAATCCTTGGCTCAGATGCACATGCATTTGTTTATTCATTAAAAATTCTAAACAGATGGAAATACAAAAAAATAAAATAAATAAAGATACAGAGTAATTTCTTCAGTTCTTCTCAATAGGAGTTTTAGTAGTCACTCAGGAAGCAAATCATATCACAGTGTCAAAACATAATCTAGCCAGAAGAGATTAGAGGGAAATATGCTCACATCTGAAATCAGCTTTATTCATTTTGCATTCACACTGTTTTTTTATAAATGAGTCAGTTCTTAGACTTTTACATTGTTGGCTCTCAGAAGTGCACAGTCAGACTTTAAAGAGAAGCTTCTGGCTCAAAACACAGCTGAAAGCTCACCAGATTTAGAAGAAAAGAAACACTCTAAATCTTGATAGCCTAGTTTTATGGTACAGAGATGACACAGTGCCACCCATGTGCAGTCTGATGATTTTCGTGTATTTATTGCAGTGGTGGGCCGTCAGAGCCAGCAAAGCCTTCTTTGCTGGCCTAAACACTATCAGAATCACTGACTTAATTTTAATATATTTTTCTATGAATGTGTATTAAATTATTTCCAATAGTCTATTCTCTTCATTTCATATCTTTTCTCTTGGCTGCGCTGCTTCCAGTAGTGTATGTTTATATTAGAGCTTTTATCCAATCATATTTCAGCAATCGTGTTGCCAGGGTCAAAGAAATCTGCCTAAGGCCTTCAGAGTCAACAGTGCAGGCGTCTGTCGCTTAAAATCAATGGCAATGAAACCGTTGTTTTAACCAGTCAGATTTCGAGTTGGCAGCACCAGGGCCATCTAGCAGGCTTACGATAGCGTCAGCATTTTCTCGTCCTTTGATTGGATGCTCAGAGAGCAATACTAGTCAAATGGCGCTTTTCCACTGCGTGGTACGACTCGGCACGGCACGACATGGCTCAGTTCGGCTCGGGTTGTGTTTCCACTGCAGTTTAGTACCGCTGGGGTTGTGCACGTGGGCGGGATTATGCACGTGTCGTTATAGTTGAGCCGCCTCTACTGCCGTGACTCCTGAAAAATGTTTTAATTCCTCATCGCTCCATTAAGCTCTTGCTGGATCTGCTCCTCGGCTATCAGTGAGAGGAAAGTCTGTACTTCTTCAACAGACAACGAAACAGCCATTATTTGGTTGTTAAAAGAAAGGTGAGCTCATTCAAAACAGTTGCGTTCAATCCTTCGCTGGCTGTGCTGATTTAAATCTAGCGGGTCTGTTGTGTCTCGTGCAGCAAATTCAATGACGCAGGCAGTGACGATTTTCTCCAGCCAATCAGTGATCAGCAGAGTTTACACGTCACGTTTTGGTAACGGTACAGCTCGCTTGGAACCTTGGCCGAGGTGGTACTAAAAAAAGTACCAGGTAGTGTACCCAGTGGAAAACCCCCCAAAAGTGAGCCGTACTGAACCGTACCGTGCCGTACCATGCAGTGGAAAAGTGCCAAAAGCTAGCAAACAGCATTTGTAAATCATTTCTGTTTTCACAGTATTATTAATGTTTCTCAGGTTTCTTACCGTATATGCTGTGTACAGTGCGTTATTGTATATTTTCAGTGCATTCTGAAAAATATTCGCTTTCTGTAAATTTAAATGACCGCGAAAAACAACCACACACCTCCTCAGCACCTGCGCTGTGAAAGAGTCATCATGAAGATGAAAAGCTTTCCCGGTAAAGATAACTAGTGCTAACTAGTATTTATCTCCTGCAGTGCTTGGGCAGACCGGCGGGGAGACTCGTGAAGTCGTAAAGCAGTAAGAGTTCATTAAATTGTTTGGTCAACTTTAAAACACATGTAATCGCCTTATTTGTTTTATTCCAATGTTATCTGTAAGGTATAAATACGTTTGAGTTAATAAATATCTGTAAGCACATCGGGTGGTCCGTATTTGTTTCATTTTGTCAGGTTAATGCCTCAGTTAGAAATAGATTGAAGGTCTAGGTGTAAAATGCACGGCACGCCACTGATCTATTGTATATCACAGAATTCGAAATGATGGTCTGCAACATGCTCCGTGCATGTCATGGAGGAAAATAATTAACTCAATCTTTTTAAAAGATGCACAATCTTTTAAAATCAACAGTTTTCAGTTACCATTTCCTATAGAATTGTTTCATCAATAAAGCATTCAATGAGGTTTTGATGTCCTTATTTAAATTCTGAAATTCTCACAAAACTTTTCAAGAATATGTTCTATTTCATCCCAAAATCGAAATAAATTTGAATTGGGTCGAATTAACCTTAATTTTAGTAACAATAAGAACTTTAAGATTTTTATTACATAAAAATTTCCCCACACACAAATGTATAACCAGCTCATCTTATTCAAAGTCAACAGTGCAGTAAAAACAGTTAAATATTATCACAATTTTTTTCATTTTATATGGCAAAGCTGGATTTTCAGCAGTCATTACTCCAGTCTTCTGTGTCACATGATCCTTCAGAAATCATTATTCTTATTTGATGCTCATGAAACACTTAACATTGTAACAGGGCGAACGAGACGTGAAACGTGCAGATCCAAGTGCAAGCTTTTATTATGAAACATGGGGTGTTTCTCAAACGGAAGGCTGCATCCTACCGAGGCGGTGTCCTTCCTAGTTTAGTCCTTCAGAGTCTTGTAGGCTAGAGTCCTCATCTGCATATAAACGCTAGAATGAGACGCTCTAGTAAGTGCGCGTGGCTACATCACATATGTTACCGCCCTCACCGTCATGGCATAAAAACACTACATACACAGAATAAAACTTTTTGGAAAAAAGATTTGTATTACAAATCGTTATGTTATTTGGCTTTCTATTAATGTAATACAATGTAAGTACTAAAATACTTTAGTAAGTAATTTACACCAAAACAAAAGATAACATCTGTCCTTTCATGTCCGAAAACATTATTTTTGTCTTCGATTTCATAATTCAGACAAGCTCAGTACTGACTAGTTTTTCGTCAGTTTATTTTCATGAAATGGAACTTGGATGGGTACAAAGGATTGTGGGTGATTGAAGGTCGAAGAGGATACATCCCATGCATCCTTCAATTTCAGCTGAATGAAGGACGCAAAACGACGGCTGTCTTCCAAGGATCCTTCCGATTGAGATGGCCTTCAGCGATGATAATTACGTGGCAGCCGAGAAATGCAGCCTTTGTAGGATGCAGCCTTCTGTTTGAGAAACACCCATGGTCAAAACACAGGCAGGGTCGAACAACAGCAAACAGGTATGGCACAGGCAAGACAGAAGAGTAATCCTAGGGCAAACGTGGGTCTTTGATCGGCGGACAATATCCAGAGGGCTTGACAAGAGGGGTAATCCAATAACTTGAGCAAAAGTCCAGGTGAGGAGCAAACACAGTCCGAAACAGCAAGCAAAGGGTTAATCCAAAATACATGGGCAAGAATCAGGAACTAGGAAATCAAGAAACAACGAGACTAGACTAAGACTAGAACTATGAACTAGAAACTAAGACAGGAAATGGCTCCGTAAAGCAGCTACCACTTGGAGAGCGATAAACGCATAACAATACTAGAGACTAACAGAAAATAAACACGGAATGGCTTGATACAGTAGCTAACTCTAGGAGAGTGCTATAAACGCTACACAATACTCAGCAACTAGATCAGGATGTGAGTGTGTTTTATAGTGAGTGTAGTAGCTTTCAGGTGAGCATGTGATTTGTGACAGCTGTGTAATCAGTGCAATGGATGATGGGAAATGCAGTCCAGTGTAATGTGTGAGAGTCAATATGATGAAGAGGCGACCTCTTGTGGCAGTCGGACGGACTTATTATCAATGTTGAAAGCAGTTGTGGTGATTAATATTTTTGTTAAAACGTAATACATTTTTCAGGATTATTTGAGTCGAAAGATCAAAGAACAGCATTTATTTGAAATAGAAATCTTTTGTAACATAAATGTGTTTACTGTCACTTTTGATTAATTTAAAAATATAAAAAAAAAATATTTCTGACTTTAATTTATATAATTTCTGTGGAACTTTTAAAGGTATTAATAAATCTCACAGAGCCTTTTAAAAACTAGTGAAACATGACCCAGACATGTTTTTGTTTCATTTATATTATATACTTCATATGCATTATTTCAGACTTAGGGTCTGTAGACTAAGCATGTGACTTTATTCTGCAAACGCAGTCTTATTTTTAGCAAGAGGAACACATTATCTGTTCAAGCACTAAGCATGCAGCATGCCAAATGTGTGCTGAAGATCTCTTTGTGCACCCAGCTGTCATGGATTCAGGATCCGTGTGTTTTTATCCTCCACTGATTTTATTGAGAGGTTATCATCAAGCAAGCACCTGTATATGACAAAGCCTTCTCTTTTGTTCAGCGTTATTCATACATCCAACCTACGTGGATCTCATGTGGAGGCAGACAAACAAAGACCAAATTATTACCTTGTCTAAGTCTCTGTTTGTTCTTCTAGTAAGAAGATAACCAACTTCATCAATGTTGTCTAGCGATGGGAAATGTGAGTTCGCAAATGGCTAATAAGGCCAATCCTGGCCTGGAAGTGTCTCTGACAAACGGGGCAGATCAAGTGAGCTGGGGTTCTCTCTGTCATTTGATTGCTGCTTACTCTAGCTTTGCGTACTGCTCTTTTCTTATTTGTCGTTTCGCTGGTCTCATCTGCTCTGAGACCATGGCCCCATTTAATACAGCAAGATGCCAAACTGAGCAATCCGGCCTTGTCTAAGTATTGTGTTTGCTGAAGTGCTGACCTGTCAGTATTTCATTTAAAATCTTGTTTGGTTTGTGGCAGGTTACACCAGGAAGCAAGGCAGCCTCCAGCAACCTGAGCCAGGGTGATATCATCGTGGCGATTGATGGGGTCAGCACAGAGGGGATGACACACCTGGAGGCCCAAAACAAGATCAAGTCTGCCAACTTCAATCTGGCCCTTACCATGCAAAGGTACAGTGCATTGTTAGTGTTTTGGAGCTGTGTGTGTAACCATTCAAGAATTTGAGGTCAGTAAGTTTTAGAAAGATGCATATTTGTCTTACCAAGACTGCATTTACTTGATCAAAAATACAGTAAAAGCAGTAATATTGTGATATATTACTACAATGTAATATATATCACTGTAAAAAAAAAGTTGAGCCAACTTAAAATTTTAAGGCAACCAGCTTCAGCAGATTTTTCAGTTTTCTCAACTTGTTATTTTAAGTTTATACAACAAAAAGTTGAGAATCTCCTACAAAAATAAATAGAGAGAACTCAAAAATGCCTTAAAATTTTAGCAGACATTACTTCAGTCTTCAGTGTCACATGATCGTTTAGAAATCGTTCTAATTCTAACATTTAAATAAAAAAAAATTAGTCTTATTTCTCTTTGATGCATTTGTGTATTATAGTACTTGCAAAAACCTTTTGAAACCAGGAAGGATGTGGCAGTACTTGGAAATTCAGTATTGTGTATGACGCATGTAGAGTCTGAAATGTGAGAGAAGCCTCTTAGATAGTTGCTCTGGGGCAGCCTTTCTCATGCTCTTGTGTGATCTGTCAATTCTGTAGCTACAAACAAATGATTAATTGAATTAATTATAGTGAATAATACAGATGATAGCAGGTCTCATGGGTTACTGTGATGAATATGCTATTGTTGGCTCATTCACTGCAGTGAAATAAAAGCAGGCCTTGTCTGTTCAGTGTAGTCAATAATGGGATTAATTTTTATGAAGCGTAAACAGACTGCAGCTTCAGTATATCATAAACATATGTGACTGAGATTTTGTGAGTTCAGATGAGCTCTGTATGTGTATCCAGGGAAAGGTCATGTGATTTTATTGCTTTCATGTATAATATATAAAGAGTATTCTGACACATCTGACAACTCACATCGGACTGACTGCTGAGTCATTTTGCTCATTTTCAGCATTACTTTACAAGCATCTGCGCAAATTTACAAAGCTCTTCAAAACAGACAATGAATATCATGCACTCAGAAGCTGCAGCTTCTAGAATCTTTCTTTTCTGCCTCTGGCAAGTGTCCATTGGTCCATCAGCAGCCTCATATACCAGTTAACTTGATAAGCTTTTTTCCACCTCAAGGCTGCCCAGGACTGACACAACATAGCTTTAAACATGGTTACGTTCAAACTGCAGTTTATCTGCATCACTTTCTTATTCATATATGGATATGATTTTCAAACTTTGTAGTTAGATCAGAATCCATGCAACTTTATCTCAACATTCATTTAACTAGCTCGGCATTCATCTTAATTGTATGCTAGATTTATCCATAAAATTAATGTATGAATTGCAGTATGTGAAGTCTTACACTGAAAGGAAAGAGTGGACAAAGCATTTAAAAATATATTGATACACTTCAAGTGTAAAAATATTAAAATATGGTATTCTACCATAAGTAAGATTTTTGAAGGAATCAGAAAGAATCAGTAAAAATCAGTAAGATTTTAAATTCCTCAAAAATGTTAATATTTGTTAGTATATAATAAAATGTTAAAGTCATTGATTAAAAAAAATGTTTATTGAGCAACAAAACGGCATATAAAAATTATTTCTGAAGAGTCCCGTGACACTGAAGACTGGAGTAATGATGCTGAAAATGTACCTTTCACAGAATATCTTAATATAGTATATTATGTATTTTGCAGTATATTGTTGTATTCTATATATTCTGTGTTTTTAATCAAATAAATGAAGCCTTGTTAAGCATTAGAGATGTAAATTCAGAAATTGACCCCAAACTTGTGTATATATTGATGCCAAATAATGTTTTTCACTTGCTTTAAACATTGCAAAGAAACTAAAATGTTAAAGGTGCCATAGAATGCATTGATACAATATTTTAAATTGTTCTGATATCTACATAGAAGGTATGTGGCTTAGGTAAGGGCAAAAATGATCCAGAAACGGTTTTACATGTCCATTTACAACCCTAGGATTTCTCCCTAGAATGAAATGGTCTGTTATTACCTTATTTGAAAGGGTCATGAATAATAATGTAGAGCTCTGCTCTGAATGGATGTTAAACAGTGCGGCTCAATGTTGAGCTCTGCTCTGATTGGCTGTTTCACAGTGCGGCTCATTTCAGTAGCTCACACAGCAGGAAGGAAACAGGGAAAATATATATTTCAATATTTTCTCCTGCAGTTATATCGTTGGGTAATTATACTGTAAATACAATGCGGGCATCAGGGAGCCGCTATTAGAGACCCCCCCCCCCCCATATGATTGTAAAGTGCTTTGGGTGTACAGCAATACACAATAATGCGCTATATAAATGCCTCATTCATTCATTCATTCATTCATATTAATATGCTGGGCACTGAAACTGCTTTCAAATGTACGATCGCTTTTTAGTTTCGCTTTCGAGATTCATGATCGCACGTACTCTGTTTATACTATGAAGCGGCAGTACTTACCATACATTTTACAAGATCATTTCTGAATACAGACACCAACCCATCCCTGCACATCACATAGCCTGCACAGCCTGGAGCATAACATTTATTTCCATGATCTGCCCTTTTCACTGTTGTCCTCGCTTGTTTCTTCACAATACCTGCAGAACTTCTGATGGTTCGGCTGGCGGCTGGCCTAGAACATGGGCGGGTATATGCAAATGTTGGGGGCGTAACTATTAGTGATCCCGACTGTTACGTCACAGTCGGTGTTATGTTCTGATTCGCCTATTTTTCAGTGGTCTTTTGCATTAACGAGATTTACATAAGATTAGATTAGATTCAACTTTATTGTCATTTATGCAGAGTACAAGTACAGAGCTAATGAAATGCAGTTAGCATCTAACCAGAAGTGCAAGAATATAGTGTTTTATATACATATAAGTGCAGAGTAAATGAAGATATGATTTACAGAATGTACAGTGGAATTGCTATATACAGTATTGTACAGTATTGAGCAGAGTATATACAGAATATAAATAGGAATGCAATGTAGGGATTGTATGTACATTATGAACAGAGCAATGTAGGATTATATACATTATGAACAGCAGAAACGTGAGAACAGTGGTAATAAATAAATACAGCTGGATGAGTGTGCAAAATATTGATAGAACAATGTATTCTATGCAAAATAGCAGTAGTGCAATATTTTATAGAAATAGTTTACTGTGCTTTGTGTAGTAACAACTTTATACAGTTTATAGTGTGATAACTTGTGCAGTCTGTGCAAAATAAGAGTAGTGCAAATGCATGTGTGTAAAGTACTGTGACCAGTGCAGTAATAAGCAGGTGCAGGTTAGATTGGTGGTGTGGCGTTCAGAAGTGTCACAGCCTCGGGGAAGAAGCTCTTCCTGAGCCTACTAGTGCGAGAGCGTAGGCACCTGTAACGCCTGCCGGATGGAAGGAGGGTGAAAAGTCCATGGTTAGGGTGAGAGGCATCCTTGATGATGTTTCTTGCCCTGCCCAGACAGCGCTTATAATAAATGTTCTCAATGGAAGTTAACTGGGTGCCGGTGATCCGTTGAGCAGTTTTCACCACCCGCTGGAGTGCTTTGCGGTCAGATGCGGAGCAATTGCTGTACCATACTGAGATGCAGTTCGTGAGTATGCTCTCAATGGTACAGCGGTAGAATTCCACAAGGATCCTGGGATTCAGGTGAACTTTCTTAAGGCTCCTTAAGAAGTAAAGGCGCTGCTGGAGGAAACAATGGTGTTTGAGGCTCACGGTATGTCATTTCCATGGACAGAGCTGTTATTATTCAACTATGCCAAGGTAAAGACAGTTTTCTGTTCTATGGCACTTTTAATTCTAATGCTAATGCAGGGTTTTGAGATTGGAAGACTAGACGAAATTCTAATGTAACAAAATATGGTATCATATTGCATTATGAAATGTGTTGATGGTGTTATGATATACAGGACAGGCTAGAGTGTGTTACGTGATTGTTGAGACAGTGTCTGGTATGGGCCACATTTAAAAGATCATGTAACCTGTTTCATATGTGAACAACATCAGATTTGAGTAGAAAAATTATCATAACTGAAGGCTCTTGGGTAAAGTGATCAACTAATCAAAACAGTGGAATTAATTATATCTGCCATTTATTCTAGGCATATAATATAAATATCAGTTATCAATAGATGAAGCTGCAGAGAGAGTGACATGCCTGGTTTATTGTACCTTCCTCATGAACCATGTCTGCACCAGTCATCCGTGAAATATATGAGTTTGTAAAAACATCCTTGATCTCTCCAGCGCAGGTTGCAATTCTGATGTATCTTAGTTCTTAAGTCAGGTTTATTGTTAGTTCACTTTATCATGAGCAAAACCCCAAAAAAGGCATGTTCACCTTTATTTTCCCTCTTCGAGCATACCTGCAGGGATTACACCGGACTTTCCTTCCTTTGTTTTAACACTCTTAATAGATCCCAGAGTTCCCTCTGTAAGGGTTGTTGTTAGAAAGTGGACATGTAGGGTGGGATAACCTTTCACACTTTTCAAGATACGTTATGTACATTGTTGTCAAGTGTTCCAAGGACTTCTCTTTTGTCTATTGTTTTTTGTGCTTTTCGTTTTGCACAAATTTTCAAACAATGTTCACTATAGAGTATGCTAGTTTTTCCCTTTTGTGTGCAAGGCATGTTTTTAATGTTTTCTTCTGAAAAGGTTCAATTTGGCACGGTGTCTGTTTGGACAAAAGCATTTTTCTGATAGCTGATAGCAACAAAAACTGCTTCTGTTGTGGATGGGATTCATTATGTTGTTATTGTGACAGTGTTCAATCTGGCCTGGAAAACTGAAAATATTTGCCACAAGTTTGTACATGGCTGCATCATTTATCTAGAACTGTGTGTGAAATGTTTATAGTTCACCACTGGACATTGCAATTTTGTCATAAAATGTGATGTTATCCAGACAGTCTGTCTTTAGCACTTCTGTAATTTTCTTCAAATGCTCACTCTGTTTTATCACAGGTCAAAGCAGCACACTTCAGTTCACATGACAACACCAAGGATTGACTCCCCTATGCTTGTGATCCCTCATCAGAAGGTCTGTCACGTGTTACTCATCCTATTTATATCTCCATACAATATGTCCGTGCATTCACATACTTTAAGTTAAACACAGGTCATACATTCCACATGATTGTTCATGAAATGTAAAAGCTAGAGCGAGCCTTAGTGCAAGCTTCAGCTGAAGTCCTCAGTTAAAAGGGGATTATGTTAAAGATTCTTTTTAGAGGGTAAGATAAAAGATTATGTTCTTTGGTTTTCGCTTACCTCAGGATGCCTTTATCATGTATGATATCTTTACTAATGTTCATGTAAAAAGCCTTATGATGCCCCCTGCTGGTTTTCACTTTTTGAATGGTAGTGTTATGTTTAAGAAGGTAAAGAATAAGTTATTTCATCAAAACATTAGCCATTTCCCACCTTTTTTATGGTTACAAATCAATATGATCAGTTTTTGCTCTTTGTTTCAACAAAAAGGTATATTTCAGAATGTCATTCCTGCACTTCAGTATAATGATACTAAATCAGGGCTATAAAGCTTTAAAGAAATTATACAATAATAATAAAATCATAGGTTTTCAAACAACACAAGGCATACTGTCAGTTCTGACAAAATGTTTTTTTTTTTTGTGGTAGAATATTCCTTTTGCTTTCAGTAAAACATCAAGTCAAATTCATTTTTGTAGTTTACGTAGTGTGAATGTAAATTATTGTCATTCTAAGCTTTCCTCTGATCAGCTCCTTCTGTCTTTCTTTCTCATCACTGTTCACACACATGCATGTTTCCTTTTAAGGATGAGCCTGTGCAAATGAATGGGGCTCTCTCGGCTTCTGCTGAGACAAACTCCAGCTACTCAAGCAAGCACACCAACCAGTCCTATAGCACTGTGGTGAGCAGTAGCGAAGAAGCTTCTTTGCCTGCTCAAAGGCATTTAGCTGCTCCGAGGGACAAATCCTCTTCTGGGCAAAAAAGCCAGCAGTATAACTCCCCCATCGGTCTGTACTCTGCAGAGACATTAAGAGAGATGGCCATGCTGCAGGAGAGTGTTAAGAGCTCAGGGTCAGGCATGCCTAGTGGGTATGTAATCACAGAACGACTGAGATCTGACGCTAGCAGCCAGGTGTCCTATTCAAAAATATATAGTGTTTAATGCTAAATTAACAGTGTAGAGTTCTAAAAGAGGTTTGAATCAGTGAGCCGGTTATAGTTCAGCCCCACCTGGTTGCTAACGTTGCTCTTGACAGAAGAATGACAGCAGCCATGCAACATTCAGAAAAGAGAGGTTACATCTGTTACATTGACCCTATTCCCCACTGGCATTAGCAGGCCAGAGGAGGATCTAGTTAAAGCTTCAAGCCTCTGAAGGAATGTGCAAGATAAATTTGAGCTGAGGCTTCAGTTAGAGGTGGCCCTCGTTCAGGTACAGTGATCATGTTATACCAGATAATGCATCCACCAGAGGGGTTAGATTGAAAAATTGGCTGTCAAAATGGAAAATACACCTCTGTTCAAAATTTTGGGGTCAGTAATTTTTTTTTTTTATTTTGTAAGAAATGAATACATATTAATTATGTTTAGCAAAAAACATAGGAACCTGAGAAAAATGCTCATTTTAGAAGAAGAATTTCAGATGGCAGTTAGAGGCTTTTGCATCTGAACTCTTCCGAATGATTTCTGAAGGATCATATGACACTAAAGACTGGAGTAATGACTGCTGAAAATGTAGTTTTGCCATCACAGGAATAAATGATGTTCTATTAAAATAGAAAACAGGTATTTTAAATTGTAATAATATTTCACAATTGTACTGTATTTCTGATCAAATAAAATAAATGCGTGGGTAAGCATAAAGGCCATTTCACACCGCACAGACAAACACCAACAAACAAGTTGGCTCAAGTTGGCTGTTGGATTTAGAATTTTATTAAAAATAACTGTCATGTTCACACTGCCCCAACATACACCAACAAACTTCGAGTCACAGAGAGTCAAGTAGCACCGTGTCTACACCGGACGCGACAGTTGTCGCATCGCGCCGCATCCAGTGTAGACAGCGTCACTGATTATAATCAATAAAACCTCTCGCGTCTGGTGTAGATGGTGTAAGTCTGATTGGGGACGAAACTGATGATCCTGTAACCAACAGACTAGTTTGTTGGAGTTTGTTGGCGTTTGTCTGTGCGGTGTGAATTGGCCTTAAGAGACTTATTTCAAAAACATTTTAAAAAATCAGACAAACTTTTGAAAACAGACCCTATATTTGTATCTGCATAAATTCATGGTTTGCTAACCAAAGCAAGCTGTCATATTGAGACATTAACAGCACTATATCACTTTCCCAGTTTGACAGTTTCACTTCTGCGTTATAACCTCAAAGCAATGCACTTTGGCAGTACTATGGTTGATTAGGTAAATGGATGACAATGTCCTGTACCCCTCTCCTTTTACTCTCTTCCTCATATGCAGTGAAAAGTGTCTTAGCATGTGCCTCAGCACAGAGGAAATCTCAAGCTGTCGAGTGATACGGATAGAGATGGGTGCGAGAGCACCTGTCGCCACTCTCCCTATAAAAGGCCATGGAATTGCATGGTTCAGTTTCCTAACTACCCCCATCACTCCCTCCCATCACATTTTTGCAGGGAGACACTCTTATGAAAACGTATTTCTCTTTTGTCAATTGTGGTCAGTGACATGTCTGTTGCGTTCGGTTATTAAATTTATTTGCCTCTCTGAAAGGAGACTTGCTACTTGCAACACGTCACTCACGACAAACATACAGTACACACATTGGCACTCAAACACACTAACGTTTTCCCTTTTCCTTAAAGGTGAATTGTGTAATTTCTGTGCCACAAACAGAATTTGTCTATTTGAGCAGCACAGCTTGGGTCAACCAGTGGCTTGAGTTTAGTGCAGGACATCCTGCGGAAGACGGGAAGTGTTTGAGCAGGCATTATTTTTACAAATCTGAAATTACACACTGCACCTTGAAAATCTGATGAGATTCCTCATTTTGAAGAACTTTCGCTGGCACAACCCTTCCATGTTAAGTTTATATGAGTTGTTAACCAATGCCCTTGTTTCTGTCTCCTTTCGCCCATTGCAGGTTATTACCAACACTCCTGCCAAGTTAGTAACAGCCTCCTGGCATAACGTTTTAGTGCTCTATGTGGTATATGTGCATGAAATTATTTGGATCTGCCTTTGTGGTATAAAGTGTGGTTAGTGAGATTTGTCTCAGCTTGCTTTAGTGATTGTACTAATGCTTAAAATAAACCTAGACTACAACACAGAGAAGCATTGGAATATGTATTTATGAGAATCCCAGTTGGCACTGTGATGCAGTGTGTGTTTTAGGAGACTAAAGGTTTGCTTGCTGAACTCATGTTTAGCGTTGAGAATGTGTTTTTCATAATTTTATTGGTCCCAGTTAGGCACTTCTTAGTTAGTATACTCAGTGTTTGGTTGGAAATCAAGAACTGTTTCTTATGCTGCACTCACACCATGTCATAATTATTACATTTACTATATGACAACCCAGGATTATTATTTGTGATCTGAATTATGTATTTTTGTTGCAACAATGGCAAAATTAATTTGAAAAAACATCTTGTCATGCTTTTTTTTTTTTACAAATATTTATTCTTTGGAAGAATCATAAATGGAGCTGATAAGGAACTGGAATGCTTAAGAGGAATTAGAATCAGGAATTTAAATTCTATCTGATTCCCGTCCCTGTTTAGTATATTAAGTTGTACTGCCTGCTGTAGTTATACAAGTAAATGTATGTGCTGTGTGCAGTAGTAAGTTTTTGCTGTGTGAAGCGTGTTTTTGATGTGTTGTTTCTACCTTAAAAATTAGACTGAGCCTTTTATTTGTTTATTTAGCTATTTAATTATTATCATACTATGATTTTGTCTCACCTGCAACACCTTCCATCACGAATTTCCATGCTGGTCCAAGCATGCTGTTCAGCAGAACTGGTCGACCAGCATAGTTTTTCTGGTGGTTAATCTAATCAAGAAGCTTTGTTGAAATACCAGCATGCCAGCATCCAAAACACAACGTATGCTGGTATTATAAACTTGGTTCTTATACCTTTCCCTCCCAATTCACTGTCCACATACCCTTCATCTCACTCTTTCTGTCTAACCTCCATTTTATCTCTTTTGTCTCTCTTCTACCCATACTCATCCCTTATCACCACTCCCTCACTCGCACAGCACTGAGTACCTGCCCAACTTCAACCCAATAGCTCTGAAGGACACTGCACTCTCCACCAACAAGCCCATTGAGGTGAAGGGGCCTGGAGGCAAGGCCACCATCATCCATGCACAGTACAACACCCCCATCAGCATGTACTCCCAGGATGCTATTATGGATGCCATTGCTGGCCAGTCCCAGGCCAGGGGTAGCGAGCTGTCTGGGTAAGACCTGTCGCACCTAACTGTGTCTTCTCCCTCCTCCCATGTCCTGCATGACACACGTTTGCCATAATGCCTGTCAAAGCCACGCTTGTCTGGGCCAGCGCTATCTGCTAATGCTCAAGAGGCTAAAGACTTCCCAAGGATGTCTGATCATAGTCTTGATATAGTCTTACTCTTCCTCAGTTTCGCAGCATTGATCTGAGTAATGTAAATCGCAGGATACGAACATGTTGCCATACGGAAGCAGAAGAAAGGTTTTTGAAGTCTTCAATGTTAGCAAATGTTATGTTGAGTTTCTGTAGAACCGGTTGGATTTTTGTGTGCTTTTCAAATGGGAATGATGATGAGAATGCTCAATTGCACAAGTTAGGGATCATGGTTTATGGGTGAACTACCCTTCAAAGGTTTGAGGTAAATATATTTTTAAGACATTTTGTGTGTGTGAGTGTATGTGTGTGTGTATTTATTATATATCTATATTAGGGATGCACGATATTGGATTTTTGCCGATATGCTGATATTTTTAACTCATTTTGGTATATTACTGATATACTGATATACTGATATATTTCCTTTTGTTTGCAAACAACACCAAGTCTCTCCTGTGCTGAAATTATTAGCAAAATATTTTTAATTTTGGTTAGTTTTTAACAATAACTTATTTATTAGAATTAAATAAAAAATAATAAAGGTTTTTTAACAGTACATTGAAGCTTTGAAAATAACTATAAATAAATTATATCAATAGCTGCATTTTTTCCCCCAGAAAGATGCAGTGAAACCCTAACATTTTATTTTAAGATTTAACATTTGTAGATGGTCTAAAACAAAAGAGCTGTAAAAATTCTGAACATTTTTCAATTATTTGTTTAAAATATGAAACATATTACACATTAATGCATAAATCAGTATATATAAAATTATTTAATTTACAAGTGTCATGTCAGTGATTTTTTTTTTTTTCATGTTAGCTATAGCTTCTGACCATTAAATCAAAACATAGTTATTTTATGACATCAATTGCTGCTTTATTTAATCAGAAACACAGTCTAAATGTTATTTATGTAGGCTATTTTACTTTTAATATAATTAGAATTTGGCCTGGGGGAGGCTGTCACTGCTGTGTAATATTGTGCATCCCTAATATATATATGTGTGTGTGTGTGTGTGTGTATCTATGTATATAAAGGGCGCTTTTAATTAATCAAAAGTGACAGTAAACCCATTTAAATTGTTACAAAAGATTTCTATTTCTAATATAAGTGCTTTTCATTTGAAATCTATTCATCAAAGAATCCTATATATTAGGCAGCACAATTGTTTTCAAGATTGATAATAATAAAAAATGCTTCTTGAGCACCACATTATCAAATTAAAAATAATTTCTGAAGGACCATATGACATTGAAGACAAAGAAGAGTAATGGCTGATGAGAATTAAGTTTTGCTGTCACAGGAATAAATTATATTTTAAAATAGAAATCAGTTATTTTATGTTTTAATAATATTTTACAATATTACCATTTTTACTGTATTTTTGAGTAATTATTTGGTGAGCATAAGAGACTTTATTCAAAAAACATAAAACAATTCTTACCGACTCCAGTGTTTTGATAGTCTGATTTGGTAGTGTGAGTTGTGTATTTGTGCATTTTTTTTCTCTTTTATATCTATGTGTTTTAGCAGTGATCTACATTTTTGTATTCTTTGTTGCTGCCAGTATTCTGATGTCCTGTGGTTTTTATATGGTTTGAATTCATGAAAATTGGAGCTCAGGCTTTCGGTCTCGTGTCAGAAGCCACTTTCTAATGCATAACAGAGAAGCTTTATCTAATTTTCCCTCTCTCACTCCATTCCCAATCCCAACCATCCATCACTTCATCTATCCATCACACTGTACATCACGTACCCTGTCCCCACCCTACCTGTGTCCAATGTCAATGGCCCCGCCTGGCAGCAATGAAACTGACTCTCCGCTATCGTAAGTAGCCTGATCCATCTGTTTGATATGAGCAGTCTCTTTTCGTCTCTTCCCTTGAGCATTGCATGCATGATCACCACATTATGCATTTCTCTCTCATCTCTTCCTCTAACCTCCGTTTGACTGATCTTGAGCATCTGGAGTTCTGAAATGCACCTGGTTTTCATGAACCGAGACTGTCCGGTTACTTTTGGAATAGTTGTATCTTGTCTTTTTATTTAGCCGAATGCACCGATGACCTCACATACTACTCCTCTTTTTAATCCTCTCAGATGGCACCTTAAACTTCCTTTTCAAATTCTGTGCTGAAACCCTTAAAATTGCTGATAGGTTCATTTAAGAGTGTTTGGTGGAAATGTGTTTAAATGCTGAGGTTTACAGAAGGAGGGTCTGCTAATGTGGGAACAAAATCAGTCGGCGATTGAGTTTTAGATGTCAACAAACAGATTTCTGAATGTTCTGCTCTGTCATTCTTCTGGGTAAGAGATACAATGTGTCTAAGATATGCTGTCATACTGCATTTGGTAGTGATAAGCAAGCTTCTGGCCACAATGCCCATGCTTTTCTGTTTTATAGCACTTAAATGAAATATGCTGCAAAATACTCATTGATTTATGTGAAATAATCAGTGTTAACAAACATATGTTAGGCTATACACTGTAAATTAGTGAAAATGGCAGTAGATTAGTTCAGATGAATGCATTTACATCCCAGTTCATAATCTATGGAGTTTTAACTTAATACCTTTGCTAACATTCCGGCCATGCTGATAGGATAGGAAAGTGTGTGTTCTCACGCGACCGGCTCTTTCTGTGGTTGCAGTAATCTGCCAGTTAAAGACCGTGTTATAGACAGTGCTTCCCCAGTGTATCAGGCCGTCAACCCCAGTGAAACCAATGAACTGGAGCCAGCTGATTGGGCCAAAAGAGCCGCCCAGCTGCAGTCAAAGTCCTTCCGTGTCCTCGCCCACATTACTGGAACTGAATACAGTAAGTCTGCCTGCATGCATGTTTTAGTCAGTTTGCTTTTGTTTTGATATAGATTTTGACTTAGAGTGTAGAGTCTGACATGTCCTCTCTTTGTCTTTTCTCTTCTCCTCTGCAGTGCAAGACCCTGATGAGGATGCTCTGAGAAGGTCAAGGTAGGCATCTAGTAGCAAGATCTGGTGGCCACATACTTGACCTGTACTGAAATCCAGCCCTCTGCCTCTTAAAACTTGAAAGGCTGATCTACCCACAGACCCCCATAATCGGACATCACTCTCTGTGCTGAACTTGATCCGCACTCATTAGATGCATCAGTCTAATACAGCTTGGATGTATTCATAGTAGTCTGCATCAGGGGTGTAGTACAGAGAATTTGGATTTTTTGTTAAAGAAATTATTTTGTAAAGCTGGGTACTGAAATACCAAAATATTTACCTGAAATATTAGAATATTTACACTTAAATGAAAGTACCAGAGTTTAATTGTACTTGTAAAATGAAGTAAACATTTGGAATTGGATTACATTACATTTGGATGTTGCATTACAAAATGCTTGCTAACCCTGTCTTTGTAAACCTAATTCCAATTTTTCAAATTGAATGTGCAAAATAACTTAACATAACATAATAACCCAGTTATTTGACAGGAAGGGTTTTGGCATTACTATCCATAAAACCCTTGAGCAAACCTACAGGAATAACGTAATGCAAAACCAGAAGTTCATAAAGTAATCCACCCAGGGCAACAAACATTTTTACTACATAGTCATAGAGTAATAAAAATAAAACTGGAATAGCAAGGTGGAAGAGCATTCTTGATTACAATTTTTAAAGTTATGATATGCATTTTGAGATGTGAATATCTTCTCTAAATTATTTATAAAGAGTAAATAAGTAATGTGAAACATTTAGTGGGTACTTGAACATTTTGTCTCAAGGCAGCCATGCATATTTGCATACACTCACACATCTTGGGCAGGGGAGTGAATGCCATATTCCCTAACCCATTTCTCCAACCTCTCTTTTCTCTTTTTTTCCTTCCCCTTTTGTCTTGTATATATGTGTTGATGTTACAGGGAAATGTTTGAATCTGAAGCCAAAGGCCCTCGTTTTGCTAAACTGAAAAACTGGCACCATGGCTTATCGGCACAAATACTTAATGTGCCTCAGTAAAGCACCCCAAGATAGAGAGAGCTAGACAGGTGGCATAGACAGGCTACAGTACTGCTGTAACAGGAAGGTCAAAGCATGTGATAGGAAAGCAGAAAGAATGAAGATGATTGTAAGTTATGTTGTTTGGCTCATCATTACAGTTTCAAGCTAGTTGTTCACTCTATAGTATAGATTTTGGAATTGTTTGTGAGAGTGTTGCCACCATTTAAATTCTCTCTCCTGTATTGGATTGTGTGTTTACATATTGATGGTTGTTGAGAACAACACTGCATCTGTGCACAAGTCTTTCAAATCCATCAAATAAAAGAAATGTGATGAACTAATCATGTGGAAAGGATTTTTGGCACTGGGATTTGTCTGGGTGTGACAGTCTGCATGGATTCAAAAGATTTATGTCTACAGAAAGGAAATTAACTTTGTATTAAATAATGTTCTTTATATTAATCTTTAGATATATAGCCTATAACCTGATAACTTTTTTCTCATTGATAGCAAGGCTGGAAGTAATAATTCCCATTTTGTATCTTGGCCATAAATTCACAAATAAACCACTCTGCTTTTTAGATTAAATCAGTGGTTCCCAACAAGGGGGCCAAGGTCTTGGCAATCGTCCAGGGGCACAGTGTTGCTTAAAATTATTTATTTAAATGATTTAAAACTATTTTTTAAATAAAGTTAAAAACTAAAGTGTTCAGTTTATTGGAAAATCTATATCTATATGCATCTATATATCCCCTCAATAACAACTTCTTGAAGAACAAACAGAATCCGAACACATTGAATCTTCTGTAATCACAAAATTATTAAAAATGTAACTATTTATATTTTAAACAAATTCTTTCAAAAAAATGATGTTGTCATAATTACAGCAGAAATACCAGAGTAAATATCTTAGCCAGTATGTTGGACAATGGGGTGCCTTGAAGAGTCAATAAAGCTGAGAACCACTGAATTAGATCATTTGTTAATTTACCTTTTTCTGTGTAGATCTTAGAATCTAACCTTTTGATACAATGATAGCATTTCAGTGATTATGCAAGGGCAAGTTTGTTAAAAAGGTTAGCAAATGTTGAAATAGCTTGCACATAAGTCAATTTTATTCCAGAAGTCATTTCTTATCTTGAAAAGTAAATCCTGACAGATAGTAAAAGATTTAGCTTCAGACCAAATTTCAAATCACGAACACTATTATCCCTTTGAAGATATATATATTTTTCATTTAACATGTCAGACATTTCTTACTTAAGCCTGTGGTTATAAATTAGACTGCCTAGAGGTTTCATGCGATAAGGATGTTGATCTGTCAGTCGGTTAAATATCACAGAGCTTTGCATATGGCATTGATCTGGGATGAGACTGGAAACATGTTGACAGATCACTATTTTAGAATATAATGGTTTTACTTTGAGAAAATTAGGCTGTTAGTATGACTTTATGGTGGGAGTGTAAAGTTTATTTGTGTAGGGAGAGTAATAACCTTTAGCTAGATGAGTGGTGGCTGAAGGGACCCGCTCTCTGTCCAGAGGATGAGCGAAGGCATGTGAAACCATCAGAACTTCAAGCGGTTGAGCAAGATGGAAGTCGATGTCTGTGAGTAGAGAGAGTCAATAAACCAGGACTTTTCCTCCAGGTAATTCTGCCTGTCTGGTTGTCACATAGGGAAATGGTGTTAGCTCTGCTTTGGGCTGGTTTGTGCTAGAGTTTTATTAATAGTATAGAATTATGCCTCTGCTAACAGTGTCCTTCTCTCGTACCATCTCACTACTGGTTTACTTCACTTGTGAGTCTCCCACTTGCATGCAGTGCATGCTGGGAAGACTGTGTGACTGCACTGGCCCTGGGTGCTTGTGGCCCTTGGTGGCTGGCCCCTCCCTCACTCTTCATCTTTGTCATATTTATTCAGATCTCTGCCTTCATGTACATCTGAACACGTCATGTTGACATAATGTTGTATCGGTCAGCTCTTTTGTATGTTATGCTGTCATTTTCTTCATATTTTCAGTCTCCAACTTTTCATCAGACACTTCTCACTTGACTGAAACAAAACAATTATTCCATTGCACATCACTGCAGTGCTGTTTTCTGCTGTCCGTTAAGTTGTATGTTTGTTTTGCTCATTCCGCCAAGAATTTTGTTTTCAGTAGGTCTTATCAAGTTGGCACTTTATTGGTATTGCTTTTCTTTTTTGGTTCTAATTGCAGTGTTATTTTATATATTATTATATATTGATTTTATTTTAGTTTAAATTTTAGTAATTGTTATTTTTTTTTATTTGTTTTTCCTTTTAGCTTTAAATAATTATTTTAGTTTAGTAATTTTAGTATTTCAACTTCAACTTTTTTTTTAGTTTAGTTTAGTATTGATTTAATAATATATAGTCTCTACCCTTGTTAAAAAGCCTCTCCAGAATTCTTGTCATAATATTAAATATATTATAGAATATTAAAGGATTAGTTTGGTGTTTTTAACTCATCATTGTAAAGGTTGTTTTCTGTCATGCATGATTGTACGTAGATAAATGAAGCCAAAGGGGCATTATATAAACCTTTCAAAGAAACACACTCAAGTCTTTTCCATAACTCACTGCTCAATCTGTATTCCTGTATTTTACGTTAGATTTCTTTAACAAGGGGCCATAATATTTTCCTCAAAACAGTTACAAAACACTTAATACTGCATGGGTTGAAAAACTGAACCTATCCTACATTCATAGCATTACAGTCCCTACAATGTCTCTTGTGTATGGTTGTTATTATTAATATTTCACATTCCATTCAATATTCATTCAGTTTTTCTTTGCAACCCTCTACTATGCCAACTGTGTCTACTTTGTTTGCTAATTTGCATTTAAAGAGAGGAACAGTGATAGTCTACATGTTAGGCTGCTTCTGATGAGACTGTGTTGCACTAACCCGCTTTAGGATGAGAACACACTTTCCCTATGTCCAAACCATGTGTCAAGCGGATAATGCCAGCAGGTGGCACTGCAGTATTGTCTGAATTACCCTCTGTCTGTCTTGACTCTCTTTGCTCTCTGGTCCTCTTCCATAAATTAGCGACACACATTTGCAAGTAGTTTAGTTTCAATAACAACCCCTCTTTCTGAAGGCATTGTCTGCTTCTGTGATCTGTATTTTTATCATTTTTCTCTGAATCTGTGCTGAGATTCATGATTTTGCTAATATACCTAAAAGTGCCACAGTTTGACAGCATGGCCAGTTGATGAATACAGTGTTCGGGACATTATGACCCATATAATGTTTGTGTGTGTGCGAGAGAGAGAGAGAGAGAGAGAGACTAGAGTCATGTAATCAGTGATGTAAACATCATTTCTTAAGTTATCATTTTTGTTTGTTTGTAGTCTCTCTCTAATTTCAGTCTCTCACAGCTTGCAATAAATGCTAACATGTGTTTGCTTTCTGCCACCACACACCTTTCCCAAAGCCCCTCCAATACACACACATGCTACATACATTATACAAAATGACAGAGAGGGACTCAATATGCATACAAGTTCACCACAGAAAGTGTTTAAATCTTCATGAAGGCTTCATAAATGTCTGCAACCAACAGTTACAGACCTTTCTCTCTGTTCCATCACCATAACTCAATAAGATCCACAGAATGACATTAAAGCTGAACCGTGTCATTTCTATGACGGTAACATCACAAATTGAAATTGCAAACATACCTGTTTTGTATAGATTTCCAAAATTTTCCAAAATTTTTTTTATTGGTCGTACAAACGGTCCAAATTTTCTCATTTTCTCATGAAACCAGGTTGGTTAGGCCAACGTCTCTGCATTGGATTGGTCGTAAACATAGGGTTAATCAACAGGAAAACCTACAAATAGTTCACTTCACTTATAGGTGTTTCTGCATATTATCATGGGATAAATAAAGTAAAATAATGAGACACTTCAGCTTTAAATATTCTCTTTATTTCATCTTTTACCTCGCTCCTCCCTGTGGGCTTTTTCTACATAAAATGAGAACAGAAGAGAGAGAGATGGTCAGGAAGGATGGTTGTGGAGTGTGTGAAGGGGGTCAGCCATCAGTCCACCACCAGGCCTTATGCTGCTAGGTGCCTGCCTTTTATTTTCTCTCTCCTGCCTGGGCGGCTCCAACACCAATCTATTTTCGTCATTTGATTGTGTTTGAATATGTACTGGGGATGTCAAATAATTCAAATGAAAGAAATGTCAATTTGTGAATAATGCACTTTTCTTTGCTTGGATCACAGGGGAGTATTATTTAACACTAATCTACTGCTCTCTAACCACTGAACTGTGTTTTATGGACACACTAAGAGGGTTTACGTAACCTTTATGCCCTGCGTCATTGAGGTCCTGCCAAATGCAGTTCATTGCCACTGTTTGAGCACACGATTGATTGTAGCCCTTATGTCTGGATTCATTTAATTCATGGTAGAATAGCACTTACAATTGTCTCAGCTGCCGAGACACCACTGCTTTCAGAGTAAAAAATACAGCCCGGTCCTCCTTATACCAAATCAATAGTTCAATGTTTTTATGTTACAGTTTTTACAATCCTTCAATGACAAAATGGATACGTTTAATGAGTAGCCAAATGAGAAGAAAGCAATTAACATTTTCCTTCCCCCATGATGGACATCCTTGCATTGTGTTCAGAAATGTTGTAAGCATGAGAATGAAACAATGACTTGTAACTAAATTTAACTTCAATTAAGGCATATATACATACATGGCCTGAAACAGGGCTACTGTCTGTATTTATGGCTTCAGCCTGACATCAGTTCCTGCAACCTAACCTTGTATCTAGTACTCCTGCTGAGCATGCTCCAGTTTCCACCAGTATTGCACCTGGCTGTCCACCTACTATTGCTGCTTTGCCCAATGAGCTCCTTTCGGAGCCGCAGATAGCCAATCAGGCACCCGAGCCTGATGCGGAGCAGAATTCTGGGAAAACCATGGTAACCAGGTAAAGTTGCATTTTGTGCTTGCTTTACCTTTACTTGGTTTATTGTATTCCCCATTGGTATGTATATGTGTTTGTGTATATGCATTTCAAAAGATTGGCGTTAGTAAGATGTTTGGTTTTTTTTGAAAGAAAGAAATGAATACTGTTATTCAGCAAGGATACATTAACTCGACCAAAAGTGACAGTAAAGACTTATAATGTTACAGAAGATATTCTATTTCAAGGTATCCTGAGAAAACACATTTGTTTCCACAAAAATATAAAGCAACACCACTTTTTTCCAAATTGATTTTAATGGGAAATGTTTCTTGAGCACCAAATCAACATATGAGAATGATTTCTGAAGGACCATGTGACTCTGAAGACTGGAGTAATGGTTGCTGTAAATTCGGCTTTACCAACACAGGAGTAAATTACATTTTAAAATATATTAAAATTGGAAACAGTAGGCTAATAAATTGTAATAATATTTCACAATATTACTGTTTTACTGTGTTTTGATCAAATAAATGCAGCCTTGTTGAGCATAAGAGACTTCTTTCAAAAACATTTAAAAATCCTACCGACCTCAAACTTTCATAGTGTTATTTTATTTATGTTCTAAGTTGTTATTGCTGTTTTTTTATTATTTGAATGTTTGGGGTTATTCATTCCTAATTTTACTTAAAAAAAAAAAAAAGAACACGTTTAAAATTTGATTGCTTGCAGGTCATTTGTTTGGCTGTGTGTAGGACATAGCATTAGTGAGTTATTTAAATTTTAATGAACTTTTATTAGTGGAGACACGTGACAGATGTTGTAGAAAATGAACTATTTCTATTAGATTTGAACCTAACATTTGAGAGATTGTAGGACAAGAGAGATTGTTAGAACAAAGAGACTTCATTGATCCTGGAGATTCAAAGCAAAGCCAATCCTCCAATCCTATTAATGTTATACTCAATGACTTTAATCCTCTAATATGATCTTCTTTGTCTTAACCCAATTTCTTGTTGCAGCTGCTGCTTTATTTGCTGAAGCTTATTACTACTAATACTCTTCCCCCAAAGGAAACTAGAAACTCATGTTTGATTGAACACATGTCGTCATTGCCCGGATGGCTGTCTGTTTTGGCCTTCTGCTTTTATGAGTGGTGTCTCTTTATCATCACATTGTTCAACACCAGGACTTGACCCAAATAAAAACCTCTCAAGACATCAATGAACTACTTTTAAGCTTAAAATCACCATAAGCACTTATATGGACCATGTTCTTGTGTTACTCTAACAATAACAGCAGGAACGGGTGTTTATGAAACCAGAGATAAAGTGACTTAATACGTTTCCTCTGGGGGTTGAGTATTAATTTTCCTTACATGGTTTTTTCTTTTAATGAGGTACTATGTCAGTACTACTACACCTGATGCCGTTATGTGACCCTCAAGTCTCTTTAACAGTCCCAGTCAAGTCTCAGATGTCAAAGTTAGCCTTATAAATCTCTTTCAATTTCCTATATGTAAATGTTCTTATTTAATATGTATTATTTCTAGAGATTTCATTTTATCTTCTATACCAAGTCCATTTCTGAGACCTATAATTGTGAGTTTTCATATCCGGACATTGAAACATATGTCCCAAGGGCCTTTATCAACCCATTTTCATGTTTCTTAATACGTTTGTTTTTGAGACATGGCAGAAACTCTTTGCATGTATCCATTGCTTACATAGACACAGCAGTCTGTTAAGTTTATTGCATCCAGACTGAAGTGAGCTTCATATTTATACAAATAATCATATAAATAACCACGTTTCCATGTACTTATTAGAGACCATATGGTCATATTTTTATTCATTCAGATTTAGTTGACTATCTTTCATTTGTCTCCTACTACAGGAAGTGATTGAGTCAGCAGGTGACTCTGTTACCCCTGAAATATATGAATCTTGTGTTAAATTAGGTCTTTTTTACTAGCTATTGAAATACGGTTGTTGGTAAATGGTGGGTGGGTTTTGAACGCATATGTTTGTTTTCTGTTTTGTGTGTGTCTGCATGTCTTTATGTTGGTAAGATGATTTAACTCGATTTCATGGTCTGTTTGTTGCCATGTTCACTCATATTGTACAGTACTGATAGTGTGCTGTTGTTGTATTCAGACAAAACGAACATAATACATATCTGACTAGTTCTTTAAAGATATATTCAGTATTATTTCCATATGCATTTTGATTTGGAAAACCAAAATAGCTGATCTTGTTTGTATTTTTTTAATAGGCAATATTTGGATCAGCTTAGCAGTCGTACAGATATGAGTGCACATGTCCTCTCTCTGATTCACTCTAGGCATGATACGTTTGACTGTCCTTCATTTTTGTCTTTGTTACATTATAGCTTCAACTTGCAGACTTCTATGGGTTACAGTTCCCAGTACAAAACCTCCATTTCCAGGTACTGCTGTGGTCCTGCTCTGTATTCAAACACAGTGTGTTTTCTCCCTTGCTGCTTTAGCTCCTTTTAGCTAACTTACCCAAAAGATAATAATTATGCTTATGCTTATCGTTCTTTAACGTTTCATGTTGTAACCATTCTTGAATATGTGTCTTTATGTATTTAAATGGAAAGGATTCCTGGTCATTTTGGAGGCTCAATGGAAGCTCTCGCTTCTGACACTTTTCTGACTTTTTCTTTTCTAGTCTTTTTCTTATGCGCTGCTCTGTTAAAATAACATAAATTCTTGCATTAATATTGTAATGAAGTGATTTAAGGTAAGACATCTTCAAATGTGTATGTGATAGATTATGTGGTCAGACATCCTTGGATAATATTAGCAGTAAAGTCTGTGAGAACTGAATGTGCATCCAAACTTCAGTAACCCATTTAAGCCTATGGACAACTAAAGTTACCAAAGGAAATATCACTCTTTTTCTATTTGTAGACTATAGATGTTTTAAAAACAGCTGACATACTGTAAAAAATAGACAACCTTAGGAAAAGCTTATGACAACTTACTGAAATTCTTGTTGCCCTTTCTCCATGTTTACACTTGCAACTTTATAGTGGCAGATGTGCAAAACACTTATTATTATAGATTTTGCACACGTTTCTCTGTGAATTTCTGTATAGAGATAAATGCCACATATTAAAAACTAAAATGCAGTTACATGGGCAAAATATGGGCATCAGTGGGTTAAGTCTTGTAAAATGTGTAGCAGCTCTTTATAAAACATCAATAATGTAATTAATACATATTACAATTATAATTAATGAAAAAAAAGTAATGTGTACCTTAGCTCAAACAGATGAACAAGTCATCGGTTTGATTGTTAGGGAATACAAATGTATATTTTAAATGCAGTGGCTTTATATGAAAGCATCTACCGAAAATGCTTTAGATTGATCAGGAAAAGTTTAAGTAGTTAGGAAAAGCAGAAAGGAGGAGTAGCTTCTCATTTAAACTGAAATGTTACTGAATTTCTTGTCTGTTCTTCTGTAGTTCTCACTCCCAGCTCCCACCTATGCAGCAGCCACCACCACCCATGCAGCACAGCTCCATCCAGATACCTGTAGGTCCACCTCCACCTAAAGTGGTGAGCACTGCCACCATTGTGCCTGCAGCCTACTCAGCTGCCCCAGGTATCCATTGCACATTTGTGATATAATTCAGTGTTTGTGTGTATCCATCTTTGTATGCAATACTAATTCATGGGCATCTTTTAGCACTAGCTCCTCCAATGGTTCACAAACCTGCTCCACCTGCTCCTGTCGCAGCTCCAACGTCTTCTTCCAACAGGCCTCCTTGGGTTACTGATGAGAACTTTGCCCATAAATTTGACCCTAGCAAACCCACCACCACCACCACAAATGTCAGAGTGCAGCCTCTTCCCCAGGCGGCCCCTCCACCACCACCCTACATCCCTAACCCCATCCCTGCTCCCGTTCCTGTTCCCGCTCCTGCTGCACCCAGCCCTGCATTCAACCCCGCCCCCTTCCCACCTGTGGCTCGTGGAGTTGCTCAGAGGGCAGAGCGGTTTGCAGCTAGCAACAGAACACCTCTGTGTGGAGCCTGCAACAGCATCATCAGGTAAGATAACACCTGTGCAATGTTCACCCATCTCGAATCAAAAGACCTCTTGTAATATATGTGTTTCTATTCAACATCCCATAAACCTTCCAACTTTGGTCACTTTCATGTCCCAGAGGTTTATTAAAATAAAAATAAAAAAGAAGCAGATTTATTTATTATTTTTGTTTGTTGCATGCCTTCATTGTACTACTTTTCAAACTAAAACTGTTAAAAACCGTTTTCATTAATTGAAATAAAGCTGAAATCAAATTAAATAAATATTAGATGAAAAACTTACAAATAAAGGAGTATAAGTTGAAGTACTAAAAGTATTCAAACTAAAACTCAAATAAAATAAAGCTATATATGCAATATTAAAAAATAATAATAAATGAAAAGCCCCCAAAAATACATAAATGACCAAAGCATATAAACAAAATTACTAAAACTTAAAATAAAAGTGAAAATTTAGAAATACAAGCTAATTCAATATAATTATAAATAAAATAATAGTTTATAAATAATACTAAAATGAAAATGCATTTTATTTATAGATTTTTTTTTTTTTTACCTTCATCACAGACCCAGACATTAAAAAAAAGTTTAGTCATTACTCCTTAGAGAATGCTGTAAAATAATTTAAGATTTAATGTGATTTATGTGACTGGAAGTGACACAAAAATATTATTTTCAAGTGATATTTACCTTTATTTTTTGTTCATACATTTGTTCATTTTATTAATCTCATATTACATCTCAATCTCTTTTTTGACACTTTTGTCTCCTTTCTATAAAAGAAGTGACTTGTGAAAAACCTCTGAAAAATGTCACCACAGCTGAGGAAGTAGAAAAACTCATGTAAAATATTTTGAAATATTGTTTATTTCACCTTTGTTTAGATTATCCTAGTTTTAATGATTTAATAATATTATAATAGATTTTTATGTTATCAAAACGATTTGTCTATAAGGTTTTTTTATCAGTGTTTTTTGACTCCTCAGGGGACCATTCCTGGTGGCATTGGGTCGTTCCTGGCATCCGGAGGAGTTCAACTGCCATTATTGCCACACGTCTCTGGCTGATGTTAGCTTTGTGGAGGAGCAGAATAATGTTTACTGTGAAAACTGCTATGGAGAATTCTTTGCACCTACATGTGCCCGCTGCAACACCAAGATCATGGGAGTATGTTGAAAATATTAACATTGCACACACACACATGCACAGACATGACTGTAAACACACTTCACAGGTACTGACAGTTCATCCGCTCAACATCTGCTCAACAGGAAGTGATGCATGCACTGCGGCAGACCTGGCACACCACTTGCTTTGTGTGTGCGGCTTGTGGAAAGCCCTTTGGAAACAGTCTCTTCCATATGGAGGATGGTGAGCCGTATTGTGAGAAAGGTATGGGAGCTTGTAAACTTTGTATGTTTACAAGTTTGGTGCATGCAGATATACAGTCCAGACTGCTATAATTTTCATGAAATGTTTCTGTCACCAGATTATATTGCACTCTTCAGCACAAAGTGCCATGGCTGTGACTTCCCAGTTGAGGCAGGAGACAAATTTATTGAAGCTCTTGGCCACACATGGCATGATACCTGCTTTGTTTGTGCAGTAGGTTCAAAATCAGTTTGTTAAAGCACTTGCCCATATGGTTTATATTTAATTCAGCACTGAGTTTCTCTATGCATTTCTGTCCCGACATACAGGTGTGCCATGTGAACCTAGAAGGACAACCTTTCTACTCCAAGAAGGACAAGCCCTTATGCAAGAAGCATGCACATGCCATCAATGTGTAGATGCTTCAACATTGCATCATGAAGGAACTAAACACAATTAATAAATTTGCATGGTTTTATGGCAAGACATCAGGGCCTATCCAATGACACAAACTAATATAAAAGACATACAGTATATTAAATAGCATATTAGTAAGAGGATGAAACTAGACATTTTGACATTTTTTGGTCATTCTTTCTTTATTATAAACCTGATACATTTGCATACATGCACTTGTTTGTCTGATACAGTAATTTAAGAGATATAACATTTTCACTTTTTTTTTTTTTTTGGTTTGGTTTATGCAACATACAATTTTTGTGATATTAGTGATTAAAACCTTAACTTGAAAGATATTAATATTATACATGGATGTTGATGATTGAAACAGCCTGAAAAAGTCTATGCATATTATTACGCCTTAAAATTTAAAGTAAACTTAAATGTGTTTTTATTCCATTACTATTTGTTTTCTTGAACAATAATGAGGCCTATAGATCCCTGACTTCCTTATCAGTCACAAAAGAATGTTAAATAGATTGAGACTGTATGTTATTTTGTACGGAGACCCTTAGAGCTCATGGTGATGGAAAGATTTCGGGGTGGGTGAAAAAAATTCGGGGTGGGAGGAAAAAATATTTTTCAAATCTTTTGCGTTCTTTTGCGTTGCGAGAGAACGCAAAAGATTTGAAAAATATTTTTTCCTCCCACCCCGAATTTTTTTCACCCACCCCGAAATCTTTTCATCACCATGAGCTCTAAGGGGCTCCGTACTAAGGGGCTCCGTAGTTTTGCTGTCTTTTCAATACTTAATGGGAGTTTTATGTGTTACTAATCTAGTTAAATTGTGCTTTTAGTGTGTGGGAAAGCAAGTGAGCTACTTCATGCATATGTGATGTCATTATTAGCATTATGTGTCATATTTTTATCAACTCATTTTAAGAATGGGAGCAGGGCATCTGAAAAGGTAACATCATTTATTTAAATGTATTAATTGTTGCCCTCACAGTGAATTCAAGACATAGTTAGCTGTAATAATGTCCAGCTCTCAAGGAGTATTTTTTTTTATCTGTTCATGTTTTGCCTTGTCACCTATGATAGATGATTTTTGTTGTTATTTATTGTGCGCAAAACCTCAGTATTTACAAAATCTTTGCAAACGGTGTACTGTTTTGAATTCGCATGGATAATTTACTTGTTTTCTTTGCCAACAAGGAGGATTCATATTTTTATTTAATAAATACTTTAATTAACAAGACAGAGGTACACACATGATGCAAGTTGTATTGTTAATATGTAAAAATGGGGTACCTGAGACTTTGAGTATATGCTACCCAACTCTGTATAACTTTAAGATTACAGTGAAGTTTTTGTTTCATGCCTATTGGCAATTAAAGAACATCATGGTTAAATTCTGAGATTGCAATTCTAGACACTCATGTTTTCCTATGTGATATTGATATTTTATGCATACAGTTCACTTAAAATAACTTTTATTTAGACATACTTTGTAAATGTGTCCTTGATTTATATATTTTCACTGCCATATATTGAAGTTAATGTAACACCACATCAGCTGACATGTTCTTAGCTCTTTTGATTTTGGCTTTTTTGTTTTGTTTTGAATATTACTAACAGTGGTTTGGCATGTCATAATTGCCTCTCTTAAATTTAATGAATTGTTAGCTTCTTTTTTACACAAGATTTTAGTAAGTTACTTAAAATTGCATTAATAGCAGTGATGGGCTCAGAAGTGGGAATGTTCTATCTTTTTAGCATTTTTCAAAAACAGATGTATTTGATGTAATTTAATGCTATTGAATGTACTTTACCAATAATGTATTATCTCAATTTGTCATCTGCTGTATTCTGCAGTTCACCTGGGAATTACAGAGACAAAGGATTGATCCATAATTACATAAATACTTCAATAATACAATAAAGAACCATATACAGTATGTGTTACTGACACTCATTTTTATAAATATGACATTGTGGGGTATATGTTTACAAGTGTCATTAATGCATGCAGTCTTCTCAAGTGTCTCTCTTTGTATTTTTGTATGATAGTTCAAAATGAGATGCAGCTCTACAGAATACTGTAGATTTACTTTGAGCGAGGCTATATGTTTTTTTGTAGTTTTATTTTTATTTTAAGTTGAAATGAAAAACTAACTACTACTAGTGTTCTCTTTCTTTGTATTTGAAATGATCTTTTATTTTGTGTTTGAATAATCTTTAAATTAAATCCAAACGATCATGTTCCACACAATCAAATGAAATGTTTAAACCCGTTTTAAAGAATGTATGCCTTGTGCCGTATTCAAAAATGGCATCTAAAAATATTTCTAATTGAGTGCAAGTATAATGTTATTATTCATAGCCTGTATGAATTAAAAATCAAATAAAACAATGACATATAACAAATAATTTTTAAGTATTTATGATTTATATAGGGCAGTGAGGGATTTCTACAATGTTATATTTGTTTTTGAGAGACAACACTAATACCACAATTTATTTTATTTTTTTTTACTGATGTATGTGCTGTTATTTTCGCGTGTCACTCAAACCAAAGTAGTTGTTTTGAAATAAAACGAACCAATATTATTTCTATCTAATAGTATGATTTTTATTAGCATTATTTTGTCAATTAAATTGTATGGAGACATTTTTTGAGGACGTGAATGTTTCGGGCTCACCGGCAGGTGGCGCTAGGGAGTCGCTGCTGTGATCTGTCCACAGTCAGTGCAGTGGAGTAACGTTAAGTGCAGGAGGCTGTACTGTGATGGTCAGTGCCAGACCTTTAATAGACCTCAATCTGAGTCCATCACGATCACAACTACTAACGACCCCTCTGAGTTACTCGAGAGCGTATTAAATTGACGGAGTATACGGAAATAAGATTTGCTGAAAAATCTTCTCGGTAAGTGAAATTAAAAGTGTTAGCTTGGCTATGCTAAACGCTGCCTCGCGAAAGTTTGTTGCGCTGAATTTTCCATTTTCAACGTAATGTTTTAAACGCGGTACAAAGGCAAAACCGACTGCCGTGGGGTGTTATATTTTTTTTACTATGCAGTAAACAAATGTACAAGGCTTAAGGAGAAAAAACGATGAGGGTTGACGCGTTTATAACATGATTTTGTCAGGAGATTTCCTCGGAGTGAAGCTAGTGTCGCTAGCTATCGCCGTTAGCAAGTCAAAATACGTTTAATTTTACTTTCATAACTACCAATAAGGACAGTCTTGCTTCAAAGCAATACAGTGTCTTTGTAGTCTACGTTTTATTATATTTTTAAAATAACATTCATCTGTTTTGAAGCGGTTTGTAAAAGTCCGAGTGAAAAGTTGTTAACGCGACAGTCGCGTAACGTAATGCTAGCAACAACTTCCCTGATAATCTGACAGCTCTGTGTTGCTTCTACATGTTTATTTATCTTTCTTATGGAAACTGTTTTACACTTCATGTTTGTTTCTTTTAAATATACAATATTGTGTTTATTTATATTTTTGCATTTTAAATTCTTTTCATGTGTTGTTTTTAACTTCAGGCTGTTTTGCTCACCTATCCGCCTCTCAATACAAAAAAAAAACTGCTTTTGGGTTATATTGTTTGTATGTGTAGGGTTGTGGAAATGTAATACATTTAAATGATGCTGGTTTTACTATACATTTTGTACTGCTTAACTTATTTTAGTCTCTCTTTTGACCATGCCTCTAGCCTGCTCAATACAAAAGCTGCTTTTAATTTATGGGTTCTGGGGGGAAGGGGGTCTGCTCAGCTCCTTTACCTTCTCAAGGAGGTCAAAAAACAGATGGTAACACTGCCTGTGAAGCAGTCTGCTTCGAGAGGCCTGGAGGAGAGAGGCTTAGTCTGAGGAAAATGGATTTATTTGACCAAATTATAGTTAAAAGCTCGTAGTATATACATGCCAGACATCTGTGCATTCCACAGCTTGATGCAGGATCTCTTCTGAAAAAAAATTAAATCAATATCTGGAAGAACTTTGCTCATGAGAACAAAACCAGGGTGTGTTAAATTCTGTCTACTCACCCTATTGTGTTCTGTAAGTTTCTGGAGATGTTGGCTGGAATATTTGGGAGCAAAGTCATCATTCATCACAGTATTTCTTTTCCCTGTACAGCAAACCTGAATCATCTTTTACCTTCATCATCATACAGATTTGGAATGTAAATTTCTGGGTGATCTATTATGTTAATAAATGCAAAACGGTGACGTCTTGTATGTCCTGTTATTGGTGTTTTGTAGCATGTGACGTTGTATTGACAGTAACAGCTAGAGCAATTATTTGTTCAGTCTTACTTTGAATGTTAATTAATGATCGATTGTTATGCAGATGTGATGGTCATGTGCTTTTTCCCCAAAGTGAATATATTAGTGTAGGGGTTTTCAACCCTATAAGGCATTTAAATTGTTTTTTGTATAAATAAACAGTTTTATAAAGATCTTTCTCTTTCTCTGTAGGAAAACAATTTGTTTAATAATAATTATAATATTATTATAATGAACCATTTATTATTTTATTTCAATCAATGTTTTATTTTAAGGTATTTTATAAATTATTTTAATCTTATTTTTTTATTGTTTTATTATTTATTTTTAATTATACACTTTTTTTTTGTTCTCTAAACATATACACGGACCCCTAGCATTCCCTTGCAGCAGAAACCCCCAATTTAAAAATACCTGTTTTACCTCTTATTGACACATTCTATTTGGCTCAGATCTGCCCTCAAATAATGTGCAAAATCAATGACTTAATTGCTTTAAAGGCTGCAATGGCATACAGCAATAAACACAGATGTTTTCCCCCTTTTTTTCTGTTTTTTTAAATATCAGCCAGCTCCAGATTGAGTTGCCCTGGAGCCCTCTAGGAGTGTGTTTCAATCTCAGCCACAGTGCAAGGGATCGGATTGCAGTGGGAGTCTGTGGAGAGGTGGCAGGTCGGGGAGGCTGGAGGGGAAGAGGGGGTGTGGGGGCGGGAGGGTTAAGAGGCAGTGTAGATCAGGTTTCACATCCCTGCCTGCGTTCCTCAGGCTGCTGCACCGTCTAAAGTCAGCCCCCCACCCTCCCTGACTCACTCTGGAGACAGTATGGCTAAGCAAGAGGGAAAAACACACACGGCCACCTCAGAGTCAGACCTGGCCCCGAATGTATCACCCATCCCATTGTAAAGGTGCTGATGCATCACCCCCACCATTTAGTCATATCATTCTGATCTAAAAGGTGGAAAACGAATCCTAGATGAGCACGGCCATTTGATACACGGTACTGAGCTTTTATTGAACAGACTTTTCTTTAACACTTACTGTAGGCTGAGCAGTCCTCTGTGCTTGTGCTTCCAGTGGATGGTAGGAAAGTGAGGTAGAGCCATTGATTTCTTTAACTCTTTCTATGCCACTGTTGGTTAGTATGATTGCAGATCAGATAAAGATAGATTGGATGAAGCTATGCAGTGGGAGGCCTGTGCAGTGCTGGAGAGTGGTCTCTGTTTATTCAGTATGCCCTAGCTGTCCTTTAATGGTATTGATCTGCTTTAAATACACTTGGCTATCGGAGTAAATTATTTAGAGTGGCACCGGATAGGGTGAATTCAGTGATGGATTGGGTTAGTGCAAAGACAGCCAAAAAGATTTCTGTCTGGTCTTGTAATGAGTCACAATGCTTGTTTACCATATTATTTAAGGGATTTCATTTGGTTGTAGAGACCCAGAAAATTGAATTACATGTGCCTGTATTTTATTTTTATTTTTTTAATGGCATGTAATGAACACCCTGTGAGAGTTGTAATGCCCGGAATGCGTTTGACACACTAGGCCTTGCTTATACCAGCACTTTTCTATTTGTACAGCAACTAGGCTTTAGATATATGCTTTTGATATTGTCTCTTTGTTCTACTTTAAAAAGCTGATGTTAAAGGGTTACTCCATCCCAAAGACATCGTCAAAATAGTCCATATGCCATCAGTGGTTCAATCTGAATGTTATGAAGCGACTAGAATACTTTTTGTATGCAAAGAAAATAAAAATAATGATTTATATAATGATGAATAATGATTTCAACAATTTGTCTCCTCTTAAGTTAAGTCTTTGAAGTCTAAATGTCACTCACTTTCTGTTAGTACTGTCTGTTTTGCATATCTAAGTACCTGTTTGACTTTGAATTTATTACGTTTGAAAATAAGAATATATCTAAAAATAATTATGCACTGGGAGTAAAACACCTTTTAGTTGTACTCCCTTTAGTTGCTCTCCTTCATCTCATTCATCTTTTCAATTAAGCTATGTTGTAGGTTACTCTATCACATTACCAGGTTCAACATGATGCAATTTAAGTGAAAAGTTATTTAAAGTTCATTTTAGGGCTGTTGAGATTCATCAATTTTAGTTGGCGCGTTTCACAGACAAGAATCCATAAAACACATTATTAGACTGTTTTCCAAGGCTGCATGATATATTAAACCCATTTAAAAATCATAATTAAGCATAATTGTGAATTCACAAACGCTACGATTTAATGAAATAATTATATGCGATGCAGTTCTAATACAGTATATGCTCTTTAATTATTTCCATGCGTGTAGGTTAAGTACACGTGCGTCTCACAGCGGCTCCGTTCACAGTAGCTCCACAGAAACTGTTATCATTTACATGAGGAGCGCCTCAAACTCATCTCTGCATGTTGTTGTGAGTTTGGGTTTATTATAACATTCATCTGGGAACGCAACATGCACCATTTCATCAGATTTGTAAGGTAAATAATTTCTAAATCTACACAAACACAGGAGAATACATCGCGATTTCAAAATAAAAGCTCAAACCCTCACTCGGAGGTTACAGGTTTTGATGTCCACATATTCATTTAATTACAGCAGCTACAGCATTTCTGTCCGAAAGAAATGGCCAAATATGAAAGATTAAGTGGACATTTGAATTAAATGGTGCTTGGTCAATATTAAACAAGAGTTAGATCGCGCAGTAATGTGTAAAAACAATCGTCAGGCCGTCGGCGCCCCTGCAGGCCTTTGTTGTTATGCCTAATATACATTAGCTCTACTGTTTATAATACATTATGTATTTTAAGTTTTATTCAATAAAACCATATGATTTCTTGCATTTGATACTTTATTTGAACTAATTATTATTGCCTCATTGCTATTATATATGTATTTTAAGTAATTTTAAAGGCTATTGTTCACTTACATCTATTTTTATTACCACAAAAAAATAAATTATTATAATTATAGGGCCCTATGAAATCTGTCTTATTTCCAAATTCAGTTTTTTTCCCATTTTCTTTTTTCTATACACCGTTTTAATGGTTAAATTAAATTGTATTCATCAAAAAGCCTGTCTAATTAATTTGAGTTTTACAGTTTTATCTTTACCAAATTCTGTTTTCCATTATTTTCTGGATTCCATTTTAATGATTCCATTACATTTTTAATAGTCAAAAGCATCTCCAATTAATTGATTTTATGTTTGTTTGTTTTTTTGTTTGTTTTTTAAGAAATATATGCACATTTAAATTTTTGTCCTAAATAAATTCTGATAAATAATATTTCTGGTTAAAACCAGTTTTTTAAATTATTATTATATTGTATTGTTAGTAGACTAGAACACGTGTATATGTTGTCATTCTTACACTATAATACTGAACTTTGTTTTCCGTGATTTGGATATGAGATGGACACTTGCTTCATGCACACTTTGTTGCAGTTTACTTTTGCTTTAAAAAAGGATTTCATAGAAATTTGGGTTTAATTTGGTTTAATAAAAGTTGAATAAAATATTAAGTAAAATTGTAGATTTTTTTTTTCTGGAAAATGAATCGTTTAGATTAATTGATTAATCAATAAATTAATCGAAATAAAAAGTCGTTAGTGGCAGCCCTAGTTCATTTCACAGATTTCTGAACTGAGTTGTCATCATGGATAGAACTACCCTATATGGCAGGAATAGAAACAAAGCAACTATGTTTTAACCCCTTTATCAAATGTCTTTTCACTTGTTCATTCCTCTGGAGTATCTGTGCTTCAAAACAAGTACTGTAGCAGTGCTTCGCCTGTGTTTCTATAGGTCATGCTGACTGAATAATAAAAATAGTGTGGCTGATTTGGTTCCAGCTATTAACTGGGTTCTCATGTTACCTTGGTTTAAAGATGCAGTCAAATATTTGTTATTTATAAACTCTTTTACCATACCATTGTATTTGTTGAGTTTATTAAACTTTTATAGCAAAAACAAAATTATAAAGATGTAACATACTTTACTGCATAAAAGATTATCTTCTATATTTTACAGGGTTTTGTGGTACTATGACAGAATCCAAATGCCATTTGGACATTCAGCCACCTGGATCCGAATGACACCTGTAACCAGCCTCCATGCTTACCAAACCCTATGCCAACATGCTTCACAGAAATGGATCTTTCTGTACGGTAAGGAAACCTCTGCTAAAAAAAAAAAAAAATACTACTTCTGACATCCCATGCATTACAAGCAACCAAGAAGTGTGTTTTCATGTGGTGATTACATGACCACAGTAGATAAAAATGCTCCCTACATCAGAGATGGCCGGACTGCAACAAATGTTTTCCACATGTTTGGATCTGAGAATACATTTTAGGAAAAAAAAAATGTACATGTCAAAGTTCATCCATGTGTGCCTGGTTTCTAAGGCAACAGCCCTACCAAGTTTCTCTCACACCTGAGGTGCAGACTTATGGTTAGCAGATGCTAAGCTGTGAATTTTCACAGAGGAAAAAATATTTTCTTTTACAAAAGAAGTAATGTGATTGATTGATAATGCAAAGCTGTAAATTATATTTTTCTCTGAAAATGTTGAAAAATGTGTCTACCAAAGTCTCTTGAAGTAAAGGGTGTTTCAGTGCAGTGCCATCATAAGTCTGGAGATGGTTCAAATTTGAAGACTAGTACGGTAGGTCTCTGCACTGGACCTATCTCTCATCAAACCCCAGTACACCCAAACACTCAGACCCTTTGGTGGAATGTGTGAGGCAGGTAATGGAAAATAATTGTGCAATAAACCTCTACTGCTTCAGTAATTCCAGTAAATTTGTGGACTTTCCATCTTCATATTTGTTCCTATATGAATTCCAAGAAAAAAAATTTGTCTTCAGTTTAAAAGCAGAGAAATGCAGAATGTTTTTTTATGGGAACTGATCAATTTAAGTCACCATGAAATCAAGATATTTATAAATGATTTTATTCATGCAATTTTTTTTAATTCGTTTGTCCTTGTAATCTTTAATCAAAACCATTATAATGTCCTACCTCTGGCACAAGACAATCCCATTTACGTTACAATAGGAAGGAAAACACAATCGCAAATTCCATTTCCTACTGACTGATAAACAGGAAAAATAAATGATAAAAAACATCAATAACTATGCTGTAATGATAAATACCAACAGTAATTCTGATATAATTACATTTTTTATATTTATACAAATTTTTGCACCATAAGAGGTTCAGCCATTTTTTAAATAAAACAAGCTAGAGCTAGTCTGTTTTTTTTTTGTTTTTTTTAAGCAACTGTAAAAGTAATGACAAATCAAGCAGTCGGCACTTTGAAATCATTTTGGGGTAATTAGTCCAGTTATAAAGCACAACGATCAAATCGGCTTCCTTAGTGAGATTTGTTTCGTGTTTCACAGACGAGCTGTTCCGATTTTAGTCGGTTGAGCTGAGTTTCTTAACTTCTCAGCCAAAATGTGCTCAAATTTTGGGGGCTTTGTTCTATAAATGGTGTCTCAACCCATTACCCCTCCAGAGGAATCTGGCCGAAGGAGCTCATATTGCACCCAAGTGCTCCACAGATTAACTTTTGTTCTTCTCCTGCGATCCACTGCTGTGTCACCAGTCTTGTGCTACCTTTAAAGTCTCTGCTTGATTGACTCTCTGCGATGCAGCTGCTTGACTGTGATTGGTGTTGTGTCAGGAAGAGATGTGGGACTTCAGTGAGGATGATAGAAGAGAGAGAGTTGGTCGTGGGGCACATCTCAATGTGCCTAAGTATTCTTATGCTAATCCTTTCCTGGGATGAGGTGCAAAGCAGCCAAGCAAACAATGGCAGTGGAGCCAGAAAGTCTGCCCTGCAGTCTAGCAGGCCTTGAAAGGCATGTCGGGCATAGCGCCGACACAGAGGGAAGACAGTAGGGCTGCACGATTCTTGCTAAAATGTGAATCACAATTTTTCTCCATAGGAATTGAGATCACGATTCTCTTACACGAGTCTCATTTTTTTCAACCAAAATGTATTGCACTCAAGTACAAAAAAAAACCCAGAGGACATTCAGTATAATAAAGTGCTGGAGTAACAAAAAATTCTCTCTTCTTTATTTTAGACCCCTTAAAGTGAATAATTTTAAAGCTTTAAGTTGTTGAACATAAGAGAACATTAACAATAATAAATAAAAATATTCACATTCACACGGGGCGTCAACGCCTCTCGTTTACTTTGAATGGAGTGACGTCAAGCGTTGCCGAACTGAATTGTGTGTCCCTCGCGTTGCTTCACTGGTGTTGTACGCGGCAGAAGTTGAAAACTTTTCAAGCGCCAACGCAGGCGTCAACCAATCAGATCGCCTTATGCAAATACCCTAGCGCAGACGCTAGCCAATCCCGTTCATGCAGCACCAGAAAAGTATGTGATTGGCTGTTAGCACTATGATGGCGCCCTCCGTCAAGCGTTGATGCTGACGTCCCGTTGAAGCAACGCTGTGCAGAATGATCACCGCATGACAACAAAGTACCTCGAGCGATTTGAATGCATAGGATCCGACTGCTTTCTTACAGCTCTCTTGGTACTTTGATGTCATACGGTGATCATTCTGCGAACGCGCCTGTTGACTCCGTTTAGGTCTGCCGCCTTGTTACACGTCACGTGAGTGACAGCAGAACGTGGCCAATGAGAGAGAGGAGAAAAGTGATCAAGATTTATGATTGATTGGTGAATTAATAGTGTTTTGTTATTGTGTGAGTGTGACCAATAACACGTGAATGCAGTATGATCTGAATGCAGGGAAATACATGGAAGTGAATCGCCGTCATTTAGAAATGAGATCGCATTTATGTATGAATCGAGAGTGATTTTTTTTCCGATTAATCGTGCAGCCCTAGAAGGCTGCCTCCAGTACTGGGAGCCCTGCTGTAAGGAGGGGCCCCAGGAGGGACCAGAGACCCGGGCCAAAGCAGGCCAAGAGAGCGGGGGCGAGGGTGAGACATACACCAGACCACTCTGCTCGTCATGCAGGCTGTAGTTAGAAGTGATAAGAAAGACAAGGTGAGATTTATTTCACAGATATGTGTATTTCATATTATCAAACATTGGCTTTTTCTTCTAGTTATAACTCCCACCCAAACCTTCTGTATATGTGTTGCGAACTCTCATTTATGTTGGGTTGGTTACCTGAGGGAACTCTTGAATTATGTTCTGCACATTAGGAAGGTCAGATATGACTCCCTCCTGAAGGATTGAGAGCGATTCATGATCGAGCATAAAGCCTAAAGTATACTTGGGCTGACTGCATTCCATGTACTGTGACATTAATTTTTGTGTCATTGTGAAAGGGGAAAGGGAAGTGGTTTGTGGCCAAGTATGGTGACCCATACTAGGAATTTGTGCTCTGCATTTAACCCATCCAAGTGTACACACAGTAGTGAACATACACCCGGAGCAGTGGGCAGTCATGCTGCAGCGCCCGGGGAGTAGTTGGGGGTTCGGTGCCTTGCTCAAGGGTCTCACCTCAGTCGTGGTATTGAGGGTGGAGAGTGTTGGTTATTCACTCCCCCACCTACAATCCCTGCCGGACCTGAGACTTGAACCCAGGACCTTCAGGTTACAAGTCCAACTCTCTATCCATTAGGCCACGACTGCCCTAATGGATATGGGTGGCCTAATGGATAGATTGTGTGATGGTGCATGTTCACACGCAAGGTGAAATGTTGAGACAGAAGAGTGTCAAACTCGTCCATCTGCGCCCATCAAGTACACTTCGAAAGCTGTGCACAAAATGGAGCGGAATGCAGAAAATGAAGCATAGCCAGGACTTAAGGTTGACTCCAAAGGTGCACCATAGTTACACATCCCCATACAATACCCCTATTCATTCAGCCTCCTAACATAAATTTATGGCGCCATCAAAGACATTCAGACGGCAAAGCTCCAGGAGTGTCTGATGAAACACTGAAACACAGTGTGTCTTATATATTGCTTTTTAAGATCTGTGGTACTTTTGAAGCAATAAAAGTGATAGATGTTCATTCAAGACATAAGACCGCTGGACTTGTTTAATTTGAAAGTCTCCAAGGTTTAGCAGTTGATTTAATCAGTCTAATATTAGAAGTATAATAAGCAGTTTTCAGGGGTGTCCTCCTCCACACTTTTTTGTGTGTGTGTAGATCTAAGTTTTGTCTTCATCATGTCAGGACATGACCCAACTTGTTCAGCCATTCACGTATTAAACATCTGAATAAAAGTTGATTTTACTTGCAGAATGTGAGTAATTGCTTTCATTTCCTTGGCATTTGGGATATACTTTTGAACTTTGTTCATCAAAGAATCAGCAAAACTGTTTTCAACATGGATAAACATGGAGCACCAAATCAGCATATTACAACAATTTCTGAAGGATCATGTGACTCTGAAGACTGTGTCTTTCAAAACTGGTGACTAATACCTCTAAACATCCTGTACTGTACTGTGTTGCCTCTCTTTCCACTCTTTCAACCTTGAATGTTGTGGGTTTTTAGCCCCTTATTTCATTCCTAAAGCAAAAGACAAACTGTTCTGTTCTGCATATCCTTTGATAGGACTTTGTGTGCTTGCCTAATATGGTATCTTCACCATATCTGTGTACACTTATAAATTTAACATGCACTCTAAAAAACACTGGGTTAAAAACTACCCAATTTGGGTTGTTTTTAACCCAAGGGCTGGGTAAATATAGGACAGAACACATTTGGGGTTAATTTTACCAAGCAAATTGGGTTGTTTATTTAACCCATCATAAAGGGTTGATTTAATTCAGCTAATGGGTTGATACATTTTTATTATAATACTATCTTATTTTTTTACTTTACATGAAATAATGTTTACAGATTAAGTTAAATCCTCTAAACCTTTGTAAAATACTCCACAACCACTGGCTTGCATGATAACTTCCTTTATTCTTTTATTTCTCATTTACAGCATTGTTTATATCTATACATATTGCTTAATCTCATTTAACATACATTAGAAGTAAAATTTAAACATTAAATTTTTAGTAAATCGACCATTCTCTGTAATTCTGTTTCCACCGTAATGGCGCTGGCTCTCGCGCCCGAGCTAGAGTCGTGTTCGGTGGGGAACTGCTCACGGATAAGACCGCTGCCTTGCGTTTCACTCAAAGCCGAAATGTTCTGCGACTAGCTTCATAACCTGCCCAAAAACAAACAGTAAACAGCTCTGAGGACATATTTTAACATCCATCCAAAGTATTTGTATCCTGTATCTTTATAAAAAAATAATCGTTCATTTTATGCAAAGCATCAGGCTTTTCCATCACGCAAAAAGACCTGCGCGAGCGTCATTCATTTAGTGATTCACACCGTGCACCTGTATGTTGTACTGCATAGAATTGAACAATATACAGCACAGTAACAATTTTATAAATAAAATAAAATGTATTTACCAAAGAAATGCTTCAATTCGATGGTGCTTAGAACTGTTCTCTCCAGAAGATGACGCAAAATCCCTGCAATAAATAACTGAACCAGGATCTGAGTAACACAAAAACTACCCAAACATTGGGTTGTTACATTTGTCCCAGGGGCTGTATAACAAAAAACTACCCAAACACAGAAAAAATAACCAAAAAAAATAACAGGAATATTTTTTATAAAAAAAACCCCAGGATTTTTTTTAGAGTGTAGCTCTTTATACCGTTCTTTTTTTCTAAAGTGTTTGAAAGTGATGCCACCTGGTAAGTTTTGAGGTATCATCTTTGCAGCAGGCCTCAAAGCTAGCCTCAGCCTCTTGTCTCTGTGTGAAGGTGCCTACACAGCTATCTTGTCCCCTTGCTTTGCAGAGGCTAGCTTTGTTCCCTTGTTATCCGGTCAGGGATGTGTGAAAGTGGGGCACAGGTCGGGGCTCTTTGTCCTTCTTGGGCAAATCAGAAGTGACAGACACCGGCCCACTCCGCCACTAATTTGTCCCCCCCTCAGGACAGACTTCACTCAGGGCCACTAATTGCAGCGAGACGCACAGGCCTACAAGGGAACAAGACACATCACGTTATTAACGCTGAAAGGGGCCAACGGGGTAATTGCAGAACATCCTTCATCAAATTATTTGGGCATGTTTCAGCATTCAAGAGTAGCGCCGGCCTGACGGGGTGAGGGGTCAAGCCCAGAAAAAACAAGGGGGCAATGATGTTCAGTGCTACCAAGAAAAATTACAGCACTGTTTAATCAAGTCTGTTTTTTCTTGTAATATTGAGTAATTATTAAGCTATAGATGATTTTAGACTTTTTTTGTGTGTTTGTAGACCGTGTGTCTAGAAAGATGCATTGAGACGTGTATGATCTGCTCATCACATATTCTTTGTTTCTTTTATTATTTTAGTGCCGTGGACCCCGTGAGGAGGGATCTCTGAGTTTCTAGTGCCATCATCATCCCCCAGATCTTCCTCTCATTCTCTGCATGTCTTCAGCTCCACCTGTACATTAGTGTTCACTGGGATTTCAGGAGCATAAGCAGCCGTCATCACTGATCTCATCCTCACCTCAAACGTTACAACGAAGCTGTTTGACGATGGCACAGCTTTTGTATGTCACTGTGGTTTTGGCTGAAGTCTGCCTGCTTCTAAGGCTCTGTGCTGGAGGTAAGGGTGTTTTCTTTACTTCACACCTGTGTCCTTGTCTTCATCTTTTATTTACAGTAGCTTTAGCTCATATTCATACTCTTCACATAAACCAAGCACAGTCTCAAGCATGTAAGTGGCATTCGAACAAGGTGATAGGTGTTTGTCAAGCCTTTTTGCTACTGCTCTATGCAAACTCTGCTCTGAGAGTTATATATGAACACTCCACATAAATGTGATCTCCAGAGCTACCGTGAGAGCTCAGCTCGCAAGCATTTCAATATTGAATTCTGAATGGAGAGTTTTATCTAATATACATCAAATGCACACAGACTCTTTTGAAGAAATTAAGAAATATTTTGCTGCTGTTTAGTAAAATAAAAAAAAATTAAATTTTCATGCAATATCACACGGAATGACTGACTTAACTATAGTCTCATGCCACAGGTAATTTAATTCCACAGATAGGACTTTATTTTACAAAAAAAATATTTGTTTCATGCTGTGAAGCTCTTAATTTGATTAGAAAATAATGCAATGTAATGTAAATTGTTAGGCCTATATTTTCATTTGAACACAATGAGGTACAGATGGCTACTTTTGTGATTTAAAGTTGGTTTAGGGGAAATTCCTTCATCGCTTTCTTGAAGGTACAAGTTTAAAGCTGGGACACTGGTTGTTTTAAGTTTTGCATTCTCTTGCGTCTATTTGTTTTTTGTGGGGGCTTTGATGTGATTGCAGTACAGCAGGGCAGGAATCATATGTGCCCATCTGAACGTTTCCATATGCTTAATAACGTGATGTTTACTGATGTCAAAGAAAACTGATACCTTTGTTTAATAAAAACGCCCTCCCTGAGACAAACTAACTGTTGGTTGCCTGTGGACAATCAGTGAGCTGTGAAGGCAAACAGCAACAGCCGATTACTCAGAAAACAGTTTTAGTGCACAGAAAAACATTTGTTTGCGTTGAAAGGCCTACTGCTTTATATTTTAGCTCACATTGCTTATGTTGACATACTTTAACTCTGAACTTCTGCGTAAAACAATACTTTGTGCTCTAGGTTAGAACACCCTCTGAAATCTCGGAGGTGTATTTTCTCATGCAAGGGAGTTCCAAAGACATCTTTCCCGTCGTGACTCACTCCTGAACCACAAGCCTCTCAGAGGCCCCCCACTAAAGGAAGTTGTTGAAGTGATTGTTGCCGCTTTCTCTTCCTTTTTTAGCACATTAACCATTTCCTCTATGGCACTTCACAATTGCTAGTTGGTAAGAACTATTCCAAACACACTGTGTTCTCCGGAAATACTTTGGCCTTTTTGTGCTGTGGATCTTCAGATTTAAGCCCCTATTTAGTAGATTTTAGATATTACAAGAGGCTTGCTTGCTTTCTGTTCCACACTGACTATAGAACTTGAGTGGCTTTTTTTTTTTTTTTAATTTTTAAATTCACATACAGTTTCTAATTAACAAATATCACGTTTGTTTATTTGTTTTAGTGTATGTTTGACAAGTTTTGAATTAATCATAGTTAGTCCACACTTAGATTCAACACATGCCTCTGCAGATGAACTCTATTTTTATAAAGCCTAGTCTTTTAATTGGTTCTGATCAGTTAGTTGAGAGAAAGAAAAGTGCTCTTGTAACATGCAAAGTAGTCAGATTTTCAAAAAGCTCAGTTTTCCTTTAGAGTTCATATTATATCAAACATCAGTCTAATGTCCTTATCAGTGTATTTTTGTACAGATGCAGCAGAAAAAGTAGGAGATGGTTGAAACCAGAGACGCAGCATGAAGGCGAGGACATTTGACTTCTCAGTGTTACAGTTGCATAAAGGCTAGTTAAATACCTCTATAGTACATCTTTTTTACCTTGCTCATCAGATGCACCCCTGAGATGTAATTTCAGGCAGGTGTCTGCACCTCTGAAATATAATCTTCAAGAAACGGAGAGGTGACATTGGCGACTGAAAGCCCTCAGTTGCCTCCGATAGTGCAAAGTGCTTTTTTCCCCAAGCAATTGTGGACTTGTACTTGGATTGAATAGTGAATGAGATTAGCACCCCTCCTAGGAGAGAAGAAAACGTGTTTTAAATGCAGGCAGGCATTTAATTAGGTGAGGTGAACAAATAGAAATGACAGACATTTTATTTCAGTATACTGACTCAATTCAGCTATACTTAATTCACAGTTCTCTTTCAAGTACAACTTCAAGTGGCATGTGTGAGGATTAATGTGAAGTGGGATATTGTCAATGAAACATTGAATGCATTGCTGTGAAGGGAAACAATGTAATTCAGCATTGCTGTAGACTGAAATCTATTTTAGATTTTCTTCCTTTTGCTCTCTTTCTCAAGTGAGAGAGAGAGGGTAATGGTGTGTATCTGCTGGAGAGTCTCATTATGGGGGGATGATCTGCCAGACCTCAGACTCCACTGTAACTGGCGGCAAAATTAGGCACGCATGTGAATGTGGAGGCTCTAATGGGCCCCTCTGACACATCAGTCATCGCCCACAACCAGTCACAGGCCAGCAGTGGGCAGAGATTCTTTGCCCTGTCAGAAGAACTGCCTCATAGTTATTTTGAAGAGTTTTGAAATCCTAACATTGTTGTAACTTGCACATTTCTGCCACGCACATAGATTTTTGTGCAGTGACAGTGAAAACCAGATTCAAGATCCTTCAATCCCAAAGTCATTCCTCAAGCTCTGACCCTGAGTAGAGAGAATGGAGAAGAGTAGTAAAGAGTGATGGAGAGGGATCCCTGGGTTCCTTTTTTGGGCTTTGCCCATTTGATCCTTATCCAGCCTTCTCCTAATGCGAAATTTCCATCCTAGCCCAGCGTATAAGGATCTGCCGTCATAAAGGGGGACTGTTTCCCTTAGCCTGCATGGGCTCAAGGCCACACAACCTCTTACATTTGCTTTATGAGTAGCTCAATTACTGAAATGACCTCATTGAAATCCCTTGCGAGCAGTTGAATTAGATTAAGTCTAGACAGTGTAATTCTCTTTAAGAGTTGATTTTTATAGTTTAGTAAAAGTAACATTAGACGGTGTGTTTGATCCACTTAAGAAAATAAAGATATGGAGTCTGTCCGCACCCTGAACGAGAGCAGTTGAGAGGCTGAGTGCGTCATTTAGTTTGTGGTCTAGAATCGTTCTGATAGACTGAGCGTATCAAAGGCAGCATCTCACAGCTTCACAGGCGCACTGCCTCCTTCAGCTCTGTTTTCTCAGGGTGTTTCTCCAGCAGTCTTGTTTGTGTTGTGATCGACGGTTTTCTCACTGTCTCACATTTTGTTTTTGACTCCCATAATGCTGTTGGTGACCACCACAATTTCCTCTTTCCACACCATCCAGATTTAATGTTGTTGTTTTTATGTAAATATTATAAAATTGTTCAGAATCTGCAACTTTAAATAGCGTTGTTATTAGGGATGCTCATTTCGATTAATTGTCCTGACCGTCAACCGCTTTTCGTTAGGGATGGGCGATATCTTATCGTTTGTGATATACCGGTAAAAATTCTCCCCATGATAAGAATTAGTCTTCCCGCGATAATAACGATAAAGTCTAGTTGTTGACATATTTCTGTGTGTGACAGTGCGGAGCGACATCGCGGAAGGGTGACGTGAAATTGAGGAGGAGTTTATCGCTAAATGAGGAGGTCCTTTTACAATCTGGAACTGGCCTGACAAAATCGGTCTGAGCCTTGAATAAATGTACTACAGTAGCACATGCGCAATATGAGCCTGTTTACAAACCTGTTGTCCAACAAAGATATAATTTATTGACATGCTTTTTCTCCAGATTAACTTAATAACATAGTTGTGTTTGAAATAACTTCTTTTTGTGATCAGACGTGGTTTCATATTACAGAATGATACTACCATATACAGTGATAAAGGCTATGTTGATTAGCATTGCATTATAAATATACTTTCCTTATAAAAAATACCAAAGATTGCTTGAACACAGATAAACCATATATTTTGTGCAGTCATATATTTATGACTGGATAAACCAAGATGGCGCCGCTGATGGCAGTTGTTGTGCGTTGCTCTCCAGTGTTTGTACTGTTTTTGTTTGTTTTTCCTGTTTTTTGTATTTCAAATACGATCAGTTTTAACAGGGATGACCTGCTGAACATTCGTCAGAACACACCACAAAATCTTTTACCGGATTTTGATTTTTCGGACGTTTTGCTGGACATTGTAGTTGGCGGAGCCGTAGCTCTGGTCAAACGCTACAGGAGGCGCAGGCGGCGGGGGAAGCGAGCCAGAGCGCTCGTGAAGCTTCATCAGCGCGGATTTCGAACGGCGTTGCCTAGCATCCATCTGGCGAATCTCCGCTCTCTACCCAACAAAACGGATGAACTCCTGCTCTCCCGGACAAACAAGGATTTTTCTAACTCTGCTGCTCTGTGTTTCACCTGAACCGGGCTAAATGGAGACATACCGGACAGCGTACTACATCTGCCTAATTACCAGCTGATCAGAGCAGATCTGGACGCGGTATCAACGGGGAAATCGCGCGGCCGCAGGACTGCTTTTACATCAATGAGAGGTGGTGTACAGATGTAACTGTGTTAAAGAAGATGTGCTGTTCAGATCTAGAAACGCTCTTCATTAACTGCAAGCCGTTCTATTCACCGCAGGAGTTCTGCTCGTTCATTCTCGTGAGTGTCTACATTCCACCGCAAGCGCACGTGAGCACAGCTCTACAGAGACTCGCTGATCTGATCACAGAGAGTGAACAACAACACCCGGACTCTGTTTTAATCATTCTCGGGGACTTTAATAAAGCAAATCTCTCCCGCGAACTGCCAAAATACAGACAGCACATCACATGTCCCACCAGAGACAGTAATATGTTGGATCACTGTTACACAACAATAAAGGAGGCATATCACTCGGTTCCACGAGCAGCTTTAGGACTCTCTGATCACTTTTTGGTTCATCTCATACCGACCTACAGGCAGAAACTTAAATCTGCAAAGCCTGTATTAAGATCTGTTAAAAGATGGACTAATGAAGCAGAGCGGGATCTACAAGCCTGTTTCTCTCTCACTGATTGGTCTGTTTTTGAAGCGGCTGCCATCGATCTGGACAAGCTCACAGAGACTGTAACATCTTATATCAGTTTCTGTGAGGATATGTGCATTCCTAACAGGACTCATCTAATCTATAACAATGACAAACCATGGTTCACTGCAAAACTCAGACAGCTCCGTCAGGCCAAAGAAGATGCTTACAGAAAGGGGGATAAAGTCTTGTACAAACAGGCCAAATACACATTGGAAAAGGAGATCAGAGCGGCAAAGAGGAATTATTCTGACAAGCTCAGGAAAAAAATTATCTTCCAGTGATCCTGCTTCAGTGTGGATAGGAATGAAGGATATCACCAGTTACGAGTCATCCTCCCCCAGCACTCTGGAGAATCAACACCTGGCAGACGACTTTAACGACATCCAGCACTCGTACCATCAGCACTGGAGCTCCTCAGGGCTGCGTACTCTCCCCACTCTTAACAACCTGGAGCTTAACACGCTCAAAACTGTGGAGATGATTGTGGACTTCAGGAGAAAACCCCCTGCTCTCCCCACACTTACCATCATGAACAGCACTGTGACTGCAGTGCTACAGAGCTACGATACAGAGCTCTGAGCACCAGAACGACCAGACACAGGAACAGTTTCTTCCCTCAGGCAATCCATCTCATGAACACTCAACAATAAACGTGGAGCACACAACTATAATAGATTATCCATTCACCACACTCACTTATTTTATTTTTATTTTTTCATTTCTAATTTGCACATACTTGACCTGTATGTACATACATATTTGTCTATATTATATATTGTGTTTTTGCTGCTTTGTACATTGCCTGTTTGGATATTTGTATATTATTCTTTTATTATCTGTGTCTTGTCCCTTTGCTTGTCTTTCTGTTGCACTGTGGAGCTTCTGTCACTACAACAAATTCCTTGTATGTGTAAACATACTTGGCCAACAAAGCTCATTCTGATTCTGATTTATTGTCTTCAAGTTTCATCAGTTAAAATTTCTTTATCTGCCTTGTGCGTTTTATTCAGCGATAACTGTATACCTTTGTTCATATTAGAGATTTACTGGCATGTAGTGTTGTCACGGTACCAAAATTTCAGCATTCAGTACCGATACCAGTGAAAATTCACGGTTCTCTGCACCAATTTCGGTACCAAAGCAAAACACAAAAACATGCTATTGTTATATAAATAGTACACACTATTTTTATTAATAAAGTCAAACAAAAATAAAATGTACAAAAATCAATGCCATTCTTTATACTTATTTAAAATTGTGTTTCAAGTTTTTCCGCAAGTAATAAAGTATGAATTTAAACTAATTTCATTTATCTTTTAATTAATTAAATAAATAAAAAAATATTATTTTGCTAAATAAAGGGGATTTACTATTAAAATTAAAATTGGAAGAAATATTGTGTGATTATTTCTTTAAAATAAAGATTTATTAATTTTTCCAACATTAGTAATAGTATCACATACATTCTACTAAATAATAGAAATATATTTCTGGCACAATGTCTTTAAGATAAACTTTTATTTTGATGGGTTGCCGTGAATAATGTTACCTTTAAATTTCTGTGTGTAGCTATATGATATGATGCTGGTTTTACTCAAATGAAACGGTAAAATGCTCGTGAAGTGAGCAGTTCCGGGTTGTTGTTTATGTATTTATGTCTTCATTGAGACGAAAAATGATGAAATCACCGCGAGGGTCAGGCACGCTTCAGTGTATGTAATAAAAAAATCCTGCGTGTCTCTGCCATTCATTCATTCATTCATTCATTCACACAGAGACTCGCAGAACGTGCTGGATTCATATTTGAATCTACCTTTGCAGCTTAATATTTACAGGTACTAGTCCATGTCGCGATTTGATTTAAGTGTAATGACCTACTTTTGTAAGCAATTTATTAAAAATATACGTGTACGAAGTATGTCTAAACTAGGTACGTCGCCTTACAAGACGCCTGATATGTACGTAGTCTCCATGTACGTCGCTTCAAATGAACTTTAAAGTTTGCAATAGTAGATGTATTTGTTATAGGCTATCGCTTTTACTTACTTCCTAACAAGTGTTGATAGTGAATAATAATTATGTTTATTTCATTTTAGATAACTTTTTTTTTTTGGCTGTTACATTGGTGTAGTACCGCAAACAACGTTCTTACTATTAAAGGTGTTCTTTTTTACTAGGACGCTGTAGTCAACATTAAATGACGTGGAGCGCACATTATACAAAGGAAATATACTTGGTTTCATGATGTTCAAAATGTTATACAGCCTATAACGTTTTGTAATGAAAAAAAAAAAGATAGGTTCCTCACAACAGTCTCAGATGTTATATATTATTGAAGCCTTTGAGTTCAAAGGTTTTGACATTTTTAAAGGAAGTAAATAGGGACTTTATATTGCTGGAAAACATTCTAAAATTTGGATTACTGTGAATGGTTCTGGCATTGTGAAGATGAAATTTACTCAGAATACAAAGTAAAATCAAGATTAACATCATTGGGATGGAAATCTGTCAAAGTAAATTATAGTTTTTCTAATTGGTTAGAATACATGAATACTAACATTGTAACTTCTGATCAAAAAGACACAGAAGAAAATAGATGTTGAAATATTAAAATATTTGACAATGCCTTTTGTATTTTATTTTTTATACTTGTTCTGGTGTTTTTTGTTATTCACGTTGAAATATTATAAAATGTTTGACAACATTGCCTTTTTTTAGTATTTTTATTTTATTTTAAGTCTTCAAATTAAATGTTGGATAACAATCAAAATGTACTATGAATTTTATTCTTAATATTTTTCTTTTATTTTTAGCTAGTATTGTGATAACCCAAAACTTAAAATAAGTTGTTTAGTGATGAATTTAAAATATTATAGACAACTTCTCACAACATACAATAACACAAAGCAATGCCAATTTATCATTACTATTGTACTTTATTCCTGAAAATGAGCAAGCAGTACAAACGGTGGCTTGAAATGATGACAATTACAAAAATAGGCAACAAGACTAAAAATAAATAAACAATTGCACTGGAAAAGAGACACAATAAAGTGGAAAAATATGAGCTGTATTCTAAATGTTAATGGTTTCAGAAGTTTTCAAAATTTTAGTGAAATAATCCATTTTGTTTATCCTATAGGCCAAAAGTCATATTTTTAAGGGACATGGAAAAGTTTTGGGTCTCCATACATTTTTATGTTCTAAATAATAAATAAATAATAAAAACCATGTTTGGAACAACAAAGATCCCTGTTCCTTTAACACTTTGGTACTGTTCATTTTCAATTAATAAAAAAGGTAAATTCAGGGTTTCCGCCAGGTCTTGATGAAATCTCGTGCCTCGCGAAATTACAACGTGTGGATATTTCTTGTCGAGGTGAAAATGTGTCTCGCGATATCAGCATAGTTTGTAGCTATACATTTGACAAAGTTTGTGTTATTTCATTCTGAATTGTACCGTTATCTGTTTGTTTCCAATAACGTGCATTGTGTTTCACTGTTACGTGGAGCATCTATCTGCAACTCAGTCAACAAACTCAACTCTGCATATGCCAAGAGTTATATGATAAGTTTGGGATAATTATAAAGTTCATCTGTGGACGAAAGGTGCGCTGTTGAAAACATTTATATTGTAACGACACAAAATATTACATCAATACATTTCTAAATATGCAACCTGTCGCAATCACTGGGCCGCTGGCCATTTTAATAATATATATTTTACTGAGGTTTGTATAGATGTATATTTCTTTATGTATTTTAACAGTGTTGTTCAATGAAAGCATATGATTACTCGCTTTTGATGTTTTATTTAAACCAATTATTATTATTTCCTCATCGTTACAGGTATTTAAATCTATTTTTTAAAGATTTAAAGTTTAAGCTACTGTTAATTTAAGTCTATCTTTATTACATAAAAAACAAATCATCAGTAGACTGCTCATTTAACAAAATCGTTAGAGACCGCCCAATTTAATGTTTCAAAATGCACCTTACAATTCTATTAAAATACCGTTTCATCACCTTATCTTGACCAACATGATGTATAGACTCATCTCCTGACCTAATATTCGCACGTTTTATGGTCGACATGACTCGGCAAACAGGAATATGACTATGAGCACCATAACAGAGTGTTAAGTCACATAACACTTGCCATAAGTTTATACTTCTGCGTTGAACCTACGCTGTAGCTCTGTGTAGTACGGCATAACCTACGCCGAAGCCTGACGTGCACCTCTCCAAAGTTCTATCAGCTCTCAATTCTACGCAGAACGCAAGCGCTGTGATTGGTGTGCTTTTATTAACAGTAGAAGTGAAATCTTATTGTAGTCTTCAAATCTAGGTACTGTCTTACGTTTTAAAATCACTTACCGAGGAAGTTTGGTCCCATCAAGCTAACATGACAGTCACGACTCGTGCCGCTGTAAGCTTTTTCTTTTGTTTTCACTTGCGATCTTTACAACACACATTACATTACGTATTTCATGGCACACTCGTGTTACGCGGATTTGGCGCCATCTATTGTTGTGGGTGTATTATTGACATGTCAAAGTCTAGACCCTGAATATAAGACGACCGCGTTATTTCCGATGTATTTCCTAGAAAAAAAATATTGTCAATACAGAATTTTAATGTTACACCTTCTTATTTAAAGTCCGTGTAAAGTGATATTAAAATATGTGTTCTGAGTTTGTCACACAACAAAATGTGTTATCCACCCAGGCAAATTTGAATGATAAAAAAAAACTGCCAAGTAACTAAAATAAGTGTCCGCTGTTGGCCCTGAAACCACGCCCACTCGCGGGAAAGCGGCCGTCTCTCTCAACTGTCAAATACCGCTACAACCTGAATGGATGCTACTGATTTACAGCCATACATGTTTGAGCGTGCAAGTTCGTTAATTGTACTGCAGTGAGTTGAAACCTTTTCGTCGTCAAGGTGAGCGCGCTGCTCATGGTTGCTTAGCAACGGCAAACACCACGAGAGCACAAGAAGAGAAAGTGGTACAGCTCGCGAATGATGAACGCTCCATGTTTTTAAATTGTATGTATTCTGCTACATATTGATGTCTCTGGGCTAAGACCCGGGTATCCATTCACCCTAGAACCGTCCCTGCCTAGAATCTGTATATCTAACATCACAGACATTCAAAAAGACAAACTAAGAACTTGACCTCTCAACAGTTATTATAGTGTTAGGGGCGGGGCCACGCTCTGTGGCTCCATTGCGTCATCGAGCCACCGTTTTAGCCCCGCCCAAACAATCCTGAACACAGAATTGGTGAAAAACTGTTTAACTGTTTTACTCCACGATTCAGTACTACATAGTTCATTTCTCCTTTTTGTAGTTTTAAATAATGATTTAATGATTTGATATTTATTTGCCACCGTCACGGCTTTAATGCTTCTCCGACGAGCCGCTTCTTCTTTGGATTTTGCCGTGGTACTGGGGGTTACACAAGCAACATGCCCGTGGACACTGCAGACAAGCGGTCTGCATGTGTACTGCACGTCGACGCGGACAATGAAGCAGAAGTATAAATGAAAACTGACGCATACGGCATAGGTCCAACGCAGAAGTAAAAATCAGCCTTAATGCTCACAACACCCTATTTTGGGTAAAAATAGGAAATATAATACTTTTCTCTAAAGAAACAGGATTCCCTGAAATATCGTCATTGATATCGTTATCGCAATAAAGACCAGAAATATTGTGATATATTTTTAAGCCCATATCGCCCATCCCTACTGCTCGTTATCCAAACATTAACCCTTAACTAATCAAATAAGAATAATAAATTAGTATTAAATGAAAATAGAATGGACAAGCATCTGTGATGACGCATTAAAAATACAAACAAATATTTAATTTAACGTGCAAACAGCTGCATACAGAGTGACCGCAAAACCTGTAATCACACATCCTCAAATTATCACGCACTAGCAGTGCTTCTGAGAACAGAGAAAAACAGAATAAAATAAATAAAATAAAAAATAAAATAAAAAGGCCTACAATAAATATATATCAAATAAATAACAAATTAAGATGACAAAACTAAAACACACGCTGAACCCTTCTATGCGCTTTTAAGAACGGCAGTCGTTTTCCCGTCAGACATAAAAATAAAAAAAAGACATGTACACTGAGATAGGCCTGTAAATATTTGTGACCCTGGACTACAAAACCAGTCTTAAGTCGCTGGGGTATATTTGTAGCAATAGCCAAAAATACATTGTATGGGTCAAAATTATTGATTTTTCTTTCATGCCAAAAATCATTAGGACATTAAGTAAAAATCATGTTCCCTGAAGATATTTTGTAAATTTTCTTACTGTAAATATATCAAAACTAAATTTTTGATTAGTAACATGCATTGCTAAGAACTTCATTTGGACAACTTTAAAGGCGATTTTCTCAATATTAAAATTTTTTTGCACCCTCAGATTCCAGTTACAATTTTAGTTTAATAATTTTAAACGTTTAACTAAATTCTTTCTTTCGGTTAACGATTAAACGGTCAATATGAACATCCCTAGTTGTTATATAAACAACAGTAATGACTATAACAATTATTTCTCATGAGCCTCATTACATAATATGGTTTGTGGAGTTTTAAAGAGTTATTTCACCCAAAAATGAAATCTTTTAATCACCCTCATGTTGTTCCAAACCAAAAACAACATTTTACCGCACTGACTTTAATTGTTTGAATTAATAACATATTTTTCCAAAATATTGCACAGGAGAAAATAAGTTATACAGGTTTGGGACAAAACGAGGGCAAGAAAATGATGACAGAATTTTCATTTTTGGGTGGACTATCTCTCTAAGCACCCACAGCATGGTAAAATTTCATTTAATTCAGTGTTAAAGTTTTGTTTTGCCGTGGGACATTCAACAGTTGCAAAGCAAACTGCTGTGATATGCTTATACATGTTAGGAAAAATGTGTTTTTCATGATATCATATTTCTAATAGCATTTCTTTCAGGCTGCCTGTTTTGTTAGGCTATTGAGTTGTATGTACTCATCAATCACATTCTCAGTGTATGTACGTTGTAGGCTATCCATTGAATTATGCAGTGAATCGAAGAGCAACAGAGGCTCCCTTATCATGCCCAGCTCTCTATTTAATCACTGAGTCCTAATAGAATTAGTCCAAGAGGAAAGTCCAGTCTAATTGTAAGATCAGCAGCACACGGGGAGGCTGTGTAAGACAAACTAGTAATGGGATCTGAGGATGGAATGCAGCTGATAAAGAGAGCGCTGTGTCGCCCTGCCGCCCAATCTCTCAAACTGCTGCTTTGTGAGTGATTAGCTGTTCTACCGACACGTCTGGACTGGATTGGAGTCATGCTTAACAGAAAGCTACAGCAATACATGCTCATGCACTGTGACATGATGATAAGACAGTAAGATCAGTAGTGACATGTCTCAGAGGCCTTTATTGAACTGAAATTCAAATAAAAAGGAAAATTAATGGTTGTAAGAGTGTGAAACATAAAGGGGCATACAGGGATGCACATGGTAGTTAGGCTGCATTTGAACAGGAGCAGGTTTATAAAGGAGTGAAGGATGGGACGTTTAAAAAGTAGGAGATGATGGCCTTATTGAGGATTGACACAATACCTAAATTTCATTAGCCAACTGTCAGTCAGAACAGGCTATTAAATTGAGTATTTGCTACAGATACTTCAGAAAGACTGGTATTTTTTTTATTTTAGTATATTTTTGGTTCTTAAGTACTGGTACGTTTGACAATACTACTTAAGAGATTTTATGAAGAGAAATAAGATGCACATTGCTAGCTTTTAACCTGGTTTTGTCAGTCACTACTGTTCAAAGTTTGAGGTCTGCAAGTTTTTTTTTTTTTTTAATGTTTTTGAAAGAATTCTCTTGTGCTCACTGAAGCTTGCATACATTTGATCAAAAGTTCCATTAAAAAGGAAAATTGTGAAATACTATTAGTTTAAAATAATTGTTTTCTATTTTAATAGATTTTAAAATGTCCCTTATTCCTGATGACAAAGCTGAATTTTCAGCATCATTGCTCCAGTTTTCAGTGTCACACATTTCAGAAATTATTCTAATATGCTGACTTGCTGCTCAAGAAACATTTCTTATTATTGACAGAAAAATAGTTGAAAAACTGTTGTACTAATATTTTTGTGGAACGCTTTAGAATTTTCAGGATTATCTGATGAATGTCAAAAGAACTGAATTTTAACAAATATAAATCTTTTGAAACGATGTAAATGTCTTTACTGTCACTTTTGATCAATTTAATGCATCCTTGCTGAATAAAAGTATTAATTTCTTTTTTATATTCCTGACCCCAAACTTTTGAACGGTAGTGTGCGAGTTTCTGGAACCATGACATTGGTTTATTAACAGCTACTGGCCATGTTGTTTCTCTGCTCACCTGTTAGTGTCTTGTCATTTACAGCGGGTCAGAATCCTGACCATGTGCTACAGGGCACTGGAGTGAAGCCTGGCTCAGACTCCAGAAGGCCTGGGGATGACTCTACTGTGGCACCAGAGGATGCTGCCCGCTTCCTCAGCTGCCACTGCTCAGGACACTGCCCTGATGACGCCAAGAACAACACCTGCGAGTAAGTGTCATAGGCCATGGCACCTTAAAGTGATTATTGCATGTTAGTGCTTTGTTTATAGGTATAAAAATTAAGCAGATTGCATTTCTTTAAACATAACAGGACGAATGGGCAGTGCTTCGCCATTATTGAAGAAGATGAAAATGGAGATGTGATCTTAAGCTCAGGCTGTATGAAATATGAGGGCTCTCACTTTCAGTGTAAGGTAAGGAACGTTGTTTCTTGTAAGTGTTTTATGCTTTGACATTTTGTGTAATTAAATATCAGGCTTTCTAAGTTTGACCCATTTGATTATTCACAGGATTCACAGTTTGCACAGGCACGTCGAACCATCGAATGCTGCCAGTTTGACTTTTGTAATCGAGACCTAAAGCCAGAGTTGCCGCCTCGAGACACAGGTATGCTTCCGTACTAATTGCCTGGCAGGTCATACATATTATATAATAAACAAAATAAACACATAATCTAGCTAGCTAAAATAGATTGCAATGAAAATGGTCAGAATGGCTTGTCTGGGACAAATCAATTAGTAATGTTTAGCATGATATACCATAATTTTTCATCAAAATCATTAAACAATATATACATTCAAAATGTAGTTTTTTTTTAAGGATATTAATACTTTTATTCAGCACGAATGCATTAAATGGATCAAAATTGTCAGTAATTGACATTTGCATTGTTTCAAAAATTAATATTTAAAAAAAAAATACAGATTCTGTTGAACTTTCTGTTCATCATAGAATTCTTAAAAAAAAAAATTTAAATATAAATTTAAAAAAAATCCGACCATGCCTGCAGATTGAGCCCTGGCTAACCTAATGGCTTAATGATGGACATGTTTTCTCTTGATCTGTTTACAGAACCACCAGACCCTCACTGGCTGGCCTTCCTCATTTCTGTGTCTGTGTGCATCTGCACCCTCATCTGCGTCACTGTCATCTGTTATTACAGGTGAGATCATTACTGCACTGAAGCAGCAAAACACACTGAAGCTCTTACATATAATAGCCGCTTGTGACGTGCCCATATTTTCCACGTCTGTGAACTTTTAACTGTAATGTTTGCTGTGTTTTTGCATAGTACCTTTGAAAACACATGCCACCCACATCATGGCCTGTTGTTGTCAAAAGAGAAACACTTCTCTTACTGCAAGTAGGGGCAAGACTACTAACTATGGAAAAGTTTTCCTTTATAACAAATCAATCTTTTAGTGTCTGTTTATTGAGCTGTGTCAAAACGTGTCATGTTTGTAAAAAAAAGAAAGCGCTCTCAGATTTCAAGTATAACTGTAAAAAAGATTTTGTTTTTGACTGTGTCTTCAGGTATAAGTGGCAGACAGAGAGGCAACGCTACCACAGAGACCTGGAGCAGGACAAGGCCTTTATCCCAGCAGGAGAATCTCTGAAAGATCTCATCAACCAGTCTCAAACCTCAGGCAGTGGCTCTGGGCTCCCCCTGTTGGTGAGAAATCAGAAGTGCAGACTGTAGGATCTTTGTAGGACTGATCATATTTTTTTTTTTTCTTCACCGTGTTCCTGCTCATTTTTACAGGTGCAGCGCACCATTGCGAAGCAGATCCAGACAGTGCATCTTATTGGAAAAGGCAGGTATGGAGAGGTGTGGCTCGGCCGGTGGAGGGGGGAGAAGGTAGCAGTGAAAGTGTTCTTCACTCGAGAGGAGGCCAGCTGGTTCAGAGAGACAGAGATCTACCAAACCGTGCTTATGAGACACGAGAACATACTGGGTACACTTCATGTCATTCAAGTTGATCTCATTCATGTGTAGAGTTTGTATGTGTATATCAATTGTGTAATACAACTCTTCGGATCTGTCTGAAGGCTTCATTGCTGCTGACATTAATGGCACTGGAGCCTCTATACAGCTGTACCTGATCACAGACTACCATGAGAACGGCTCTCTGTATGACTATTTGAAGTTCACCACTCTGGACACACAGGCCCTGCTCAAACTGGCCTACTCTGCAGCCTGTGGCTTGTGTCACCTGCACACGGAGATCTATGGCACGCAGGGAAAACCAGCCATCGCTCACAGAGACCTGAAAAGCAAGAACATCCTCATAAAGAAAAATGGCACCTGTTGCATCGCTGACCTCGGGCTTGCTGTCAAATTCAACAGGTGCTTCTTCACTCTTCGTTAATTTTGAAAAGGTTTGTTTAGTCATTTTGAGGAAGTAACATTTTATTGGTTTGTCTCAGTGACACAAATGAAGTGGACATCCCACTGAGCACACGTATGGGGACCCGACGCTATATGGCTCCAGAGGTCCTGGATGAGACTCTAAATAAGAACCACTTCCAGGCCTACATCATGGCGGACATCTACAGTTATGGGCTGGTTATATGGGAAATGGCCAGACGCTGTGTCACTGGAGGTATTCACTGGCAAATCTTTTTTGTTTTGCTTTATACATCTGTTAAACAATTTTGATAAGACTTTCGTATAGGGACCAATTCTCAATATTAACTAGTTGCTTATTAGTAGGGATGCACGATATTGGATTTTTGCTGATATCCGATATGCCGATATTTTTCAACTCATTTTGGCCGATACCGATATATTTCCTTTTGCTTGGAAACAACACCAAGTCTCTCCTGTGCAGAAATTATAAGCAAAATATTTTTCATTTTGGTTAGTTTTTAACAAGAACTTATTATAATTAAATAAAAAATAATGAAGGTTTTTTAACAGTACATTGAAGCTTTGAAAATAACTATAAATAAATTATATCAATAGCTGCATTTTTCCCCCAGAAAGATGCAGTTAAACCTAACATTTTTATTTTAAGATTTAACGTTTGTAGATGGTCTAAAATAAAAGAGCTGTAAAAATTCTGAAAATTTTTAGAGCTCATGATTTGTTTAAAAAATGAAACATGTTCCACATTAATGCATAAATCAGTATATATAAAATGTAATTTACAAGTGTCATGTCAGTAATTTTTTTTTTCCATGTAAGCTATAGCTTCTGACCTTTTAAATCAAAACATACTCATTATTTTATTACATCAATTACTACTTTATTTAATCATAAACACAGTCTAAATGTTATTTATGTAGGCTATTTTACTTTTAATTTAATTAGAAGTAGGCCTACAGATTAAAACTCCTTACCGAACGGGCGTTAGGACCTGGGGGAGGCTGTCGCTGCTGCCCCGCTGCCGCTGCACATGCAATCACTGTTTATCACACACCAAACACATACGTGCTTTCACAGATTAAATGCAGCGATCCAAAACAGTCAATCTAATCATCATTCAGACAAAATCAAGCAATTTGCATCAAGAATGAGATGAGCCTCACTGCTGACGTGATCTAATCACTAGCACACCCTGAGCACATGTAAGTTTACCCATTCCTCTTATCGGCAAGACATATCGGCATCATTTTTCATATCAGGCCGATGCCGATATTTACATTTAAAGCCATTATCGGCCTATTCCGATATCAGTCCGATATTATCATGCATCCCTACTTATTATTATGCCTATTATTAACGTATTGTCTGTTTATTAGTACTTATAAAGCACACATTCTCCATGACCATATTCTACATCCCTAATCCTACCCAATACCTAAACTTAACAACTACCTTACTATTAATAAGCAGCAAAGTAGGTGATTGAGGCAAAAAGGCCTGACTTCTCAATCATTTTGTCTGCATTAGCCCCGCCCCTTTTTATCAACTGCAAGCTTGCATTCAGAACTGCCTCCATCCAATCAACAACTGATAGATAGAACAAAGTTTTTTTCTTTTTGATAATAAATTTCACTCAGATCTGTCACTACTTCCGTTACATTGCTGCTTTTAGTATTTTGTTCTAAAATGAAAACTTCCTGTTCTGGATGCTTACAGAATTGAAACCATTCGTAATTAATTAATTAATTCAATGATTGTTTCCCAGGTATCGTTGAGGACTATCAGCTGCCATATTATGAGATGGTGCCATCAGATCCGTCTTATGAGGATATGCTTGAGGTTGTGTGCGTCAAAGGACTGCGGCCCACTGTGTCCAACAGATGGAACAGTGATGAGGTGAGTCATCCAGCAGATGGCAGTAAATTTACAGATTATATTTGCAGAATGTTTACAGATTTAGTTCATATTTGTAGAGTTAATAAATACGAGCAGAAGAGAAATGTATTTCATGATCTAATAAGCGTTTGTCTCCCCAGTGTTTGAGGGCCATGTTAAAGCTGATGTCAGAATGCTGGGCCCACAATCCCGCATCGCGCCTGACCATCCTTCGAGTCAAGAAGACTTTAGCAAAAATGGTGGAATCTCAAGACATTAAAATCTGAGTGGCTTTTATTTCATCTTTGACATCGTTATCCCCTTCACAGAGGAGGAGGAGAGTCAGTGATGATGACATCTAACACAACTAATTATGAAATATAGCAAGCTGTCTTTCTCAACTTAGTTCAGACAATGGTGCTTTTGCTGCTTTCTGTGAAAGCTGTATCGTTGCAAACTTGGATCAGAGGATTACTGCAACAGACTGAAACAGTAGAGTGGGAAAGATTGACGACATAAACCCCACTGCCTTAAAATACACTCGTTATTCTGCATATGTTTCTTTAGATTCTGGGATAAACCTCCTGCCATATGGATGAAATGCTGTTGACTTCTCTTGGAATCTGTGTAATGCATACTGTGATTTAATGTATGACGTGTAATATATTATAGTAATAGATGAACTGACAACAGAGCAAAACAATATGCTATCAATATAATCTCGTCCAGTTAAGAGCTGTTGTAGACTATCTGATGCGTGGCATTTAAAAATCATAATTTAACTATACAGAAGTTCTTCTCTCATCCCCCACAGAAGGTTAAAGGTAAAGAGATGCATGCTGCTTTTTCAGTAGAAATTTTGTCAAAATGGTTGTTGCCTAAACTATATATTGTTTGCGTTTTTAAAGCATGCTATTTTTAACATCCTCAAAATAGAAAACATTCCCAGTGTGCAAGCCTTTGAACATATGGTTTCATAAAGTGAACCATCTCATTTTAATTTGGAAAGAAAACAATTCATACTGATAGGTCGAGTGGATCTCCTGTTAGCAGTGATTTCTTACTGAACTGCGGTCAGTATGAACACCCTTCAAAGTTGCCAAACTCAGTGTAGTGTTTGTTGAGGATAGGCTGATACATTCCTGAGTTCACTTTAAGAGATGCTGGGTGCAGGTTTTTTGGTACGGATTATTATGAATGTGACTTTCAAGGATTTGGTGATATTCTGACCTAATGTCCTTGCCAATATTATGAATCTTGTGTTTGAGGAGGCTGAAGGTGAAGGGTACGACTGTAACATCTGTTAGTCATCAGTGCTCTATATTTCAGTAAGGGCTGCCAAACTGGTACGATCCAAAACACTCATTGTTGCATAACATGTTTACAGAACTCCCATGCAGATTTAATTTTATTATTCTTCAGAAAACGCAGTGTTGTGTTCTAGAATACTTTTTTTTATTATTATTCTCAGTGCCATTGAAAAGACCGATGTGATTTGTAATAGTAACAGAACAATTCACAATAGTTCTTTCCATACAATGTGCCAGACTAAGGTGCTTTGTCACAATACTTTCAGAACTGTATGCCCGGGAATGCCAAAAGGGCATCTTGATTAAAACAATATGCCAAGGTTACTGACCTGCTTACAAAAGTACTTAAATATTCTGAAAATAAATAATAGATCTATTAAAGGAAACATTATCTCACTTCAGAGTGGATAACTTCAGCATACAGTACAGTATGCTAGAAAAACACTAGATTTGGTGTATATGAATATATACGTTTGGTATGCATCTATTGCTCTTACTATACAAGAAATCTGAATCTGTGAAATTGACCATCTACATCAAATGCTTTTCTGTGGCTGAAAGGGATTTTAAAACGTTAAGTCAGCTTTTGATTGCATTAAAGAAAGAGGAATCATCTCATGGCCAGAAGAATCATCTTTTTCGTTTCTGTAATTTTGCTTCTGTACATCATCCAAAAACTGAGACTACACCTCCTCACTGTAGTGATGTGTAGTGATCATAACTTATGATTCATAAGTTATGAAGTGTTGAAAGGACTGTTACCTTACTGTATATACACCTGTAGATATTGCAGTGTGCTTTACTATAGTATCACCCAGCCCATCGCTATGTAATATATTAAACAACCTGTCTAATTTGGAAAAATGTTTTTTGTTTTTTTTCAGCCACATGTTGAAGGGTGCCTTATGATTAGACCTCAAACTCTGTATAATATTTGTCCATGTAATCTTTTAAAAATATAATTTTAGTACACTTTTTTCTTCTGTGGGTTATTTTGTGTTTGTTTGTTTTGTATGAACTGAAAAAGTACAGTATCTTGATATCTTTTTTTAGGGCTTATATGGAATATCGTAGTTGTTACACTGAAATCAAATGTAAGACTTATATTCCACCAAGTAGGGAGACGAATCTTCTAAATCTTGCTCCTTTAAAACAGTACACAATGTCTTAACCATTCACAATTTCTAGCTGTTATTTTAGTCTCTCAGATCCTGAAAGATAAATTTAAGTCGTGAACAGTGCAAAAAAAAAGCAGTCCTTTTGCACCTTTAGTTAGTTGCATGTTCTCAGGTGGTCTGCAGCATTAGTAGACCCGCGAACGTGTTATCTTGTGGGTTGTTGCGCTCTATAGTTCCCTTCACCAGCTCTAGACGGAGTTCCTCTCCTTGCTCTATCTGCAGGATGCAGACGCGTGTTGCAGGTGCACCCAACTTCCTCTGGTTCTGCCGCAAGGAGGCTTCTACCTCTCCACCTCTCTTTAATTGAGCCAGAGATGGGCCTGGTCCAAAGTCAAGTGTCACCACAAAGAGGTAAGCACCAGAAGTAGGAGCACGAAATATGCCTGTTTTTGGTGAGTATAACTGTCCATGATTTAGGGACACGCTTTCAAAAAGTACAGTGCCAGATCCATTAGCACCTTCTGTAGTGCTGGCCAGGAACATAATTGGACTACCTGGGAGCTGACGAAGCACTGCTTGAAATCAAATGACAATGAAAAGGCATTAAATTATGAATGCTGTGAGAGAAAAAAAGAGACGTGATAATGCAATTACAATTGACTCTCACTGGGGGTGCTCCTGTCACAAATGTCAACTAACATTTACTCTAGGTTCAATGTGAAAAACAGTTTACATGCTTAATGTAGCATGTTAAATAACATTATTTCTGTCTAGAAAATTTTATATTTAGTTATTTAAGGCAAGGGTCTCTGAAGCACGGAAACCTGCACATGATATAAGGGAGGATGAAAATTTTGTTCCCACAAATGTTTGAATTAATTCCCTCATTTTAGTTGAATTATTGCCATATTGTACTAATTTGTTTCCTTATTTTTTTTTATCATGGCCACGAGTTAACTAAAACAAAGTTTTGGGAATTCTTAATTTGTGGCCATAATATCATTTTCCCCCATCATGTAATATACAAGGCTCTGTAACTATAAAACTATAGAATATTAAAATAATTTTGATGTGGCAGTTCTTTAATAGAAAAACCCCTGTAAGTTACATTAGCAGTGGTGAAAACTGAGGATGAGTTCACAATGTAAAAAAACAACAACATATCATTAAGAGTGTGAATACTTTTGCAACGTACTATATGTTTAACTATCTCCTTACCTGCGAACTCCAGTGATGCATCCCTTTTGATGTGGTAATTCACTCGTTCTCCTGTCTGAACAGCTCTGTTATCTGCTCTCTTCTTTTGTTTCCTGTTTTGCTGTTTTGCTTCCTTTCTCTTCATCAAAGCTGACAGTTTATGCAAATCCACAGACACCTCAGAGCCAGCAAGTCCCTCTGTATTACTGAAAATGCGGTTAAAAACTCCAAGGTGGGTCTCAAGGTCCTTACGCAAAGTATCCACCTCGGACTGCAGTTTCACCTCCACATCACCAGTGGCAGCAGTTTTAGTGCAGTTGCAGCAAGAAGGACAACGATGTTCCTCAAGCTGTTTAATGTCAGCTCCAAGTTCTTTCACCATTTTCTCTAAAGTCCAGAAGTCATTAACAGAGTACTCTGGCAGCTCCTCGGACAGGTCAAACCTTTCATCCCCACGTCTCCTTTTGATGCCCACCGAGGCCCAGTCTGAAAGCACTGAGGGCTCATCTGCTGCTGTCACCTGAGGGGTAGCAGAGTTCAGCATTGAGGCCAAGCTGCGACTGTGTCCATTCATCTGCTCTTGCAGATCTCTGATGCTTTCCCTCAATTCTGGTATAGAGAAATGGCTTTTTTCCTCAAGAGACAACGCCAGGAACACCAACACCTCTTCCCCAAGCAAAAGCTCCAGTACCTCTGAGTGACGAACGGTATCCTGAAGCAAGGTGTTGAAAATGCTATGTAGCTGCTGGATTTCCTCGACCTGGGTCCTATTATGCTCTTGGAGTGTTTCGATGTCCTGCTGGATGCCCAGGAGAGAAGCCTGGAGTTGTATCGCATTGCGCTGTAACATTCTGCTCTTTTCCTGTTCAAAAGCAAGAGACTTTTGCACATTTAGTAGCCCTAGTTTCAGATCTTCCACAGCTGGAATCCAAGCCGGACTGTGTAGCATCTCCTGAGCTTCACGGGCCAGCTTATTTTCATTCGCTATCTCCTTCACATTAGCTACAGTTTCTTCCAACTGGGTTACTGATGCACCAAGCGCGATACAGTCACAATCCCCACTTGCCGAACTTATATTCTTGTAATACTCTGTATAGAGATAGTTGACATCAGTCTTCATCTCCTGCAGGGTTCTTTGGAGAACACTGATGTTGCTGTTCAGCTCATTAATGCGGTCAAGAACTGCTACCTTGGCTTCCTCCACCTCTAAACTGGTCTGCATAAACTGAACCTGGCTATTGAGGCCAGTCTGGACTATTTTCTTGTCCAAATCTGTCCAACCATTCTGGAGGTCCTTAATGCTTGCAGTCACTTGTTCATGGCCTTCAATCAAGCCACTAAGTCTCACTGTGTTGTTGACGACTTTGTTGTCCAGTCTCGTGATGGCCTCCCAAACAGCTGTGCTCTCATGAGACTGACTCTGTGCAGGATTGGTCTTCTTTTCAGGCCAAATCTTCTGAAGTTCCTCGTCCAGCCTCTCCTGCTCTTGCCGCACTTCAGACATTGATGTGTTCTGGGAGTGGAGATTCACCTAGAGCAAGATGCACAGTCAGTACAATAGTTCTGTACATGTAAAAGTCTCTTGAGGTCAAGTAAAAATTCTGACCTGTAACATCTTTTGGTTACGTTTGAGTTTGACATCTATGTCTGTCTTGAAATTCATCAGATTGTAGTGCAGCATGGTTTGCTGTGCGTGGAGCATCACTTCTACCTCATCGCGGTGGTTGCGAAACTGAGCTTTCACTTCCTCCAGCTTCTGAAAACTCTCCCTCAGCTCTGCCTCAACAGACTCCTGTGGACTGTGCTCCTCACCACCAACCTCCAGAGGCTCTGTGACCCTCCCCTGCCCCTGTTCATGTCGGATTTGGGCCGCGTCCCACTGCAAACCCTGCACCTCCTGAGAAAGCCGTTCCAGGGTTAGATTGAAACTGTCTAACACAGGTTGCAGCTGAGACATCAAAGCCTCTTTCAAGATTGGTAGGAGCCCATGGTGAAGGTAAGGTGTTTCAGGTTGAGGAACACCTTCATTTTCAGCATAAGCATCTGGGAAAAAAGACATTGTGAAGAAACCAAGACACGTGAACTTTGTTCTTGTTTAGAGAAAATCTTAAAATAGTTGTTCTCATTGGTCAGCAGTTTCTATTAATATTATAAGCAATTTACAAAGAGGGGAATCCCAGCAAAAATAATGTTTTGGATGAAAATAACCACATTGCTAAAAAAAGACATTTTATTCTATTGTCATTCTTGGATAATAATTTTCCCTGTGGTGCTGTTTGACTTTTTGTGCTGCTCATGAGGAAACATCAAAAATATGTTGGAAAGATTTATGTGTCAATTTCCATTTTAGCCTGGGTCATTCAACCGACCTTTTAACCTTTTAACTGACCCGTCAACAGCCCAAGGTCTTTCACATCCCCTGCGTTGTAAGAAACTATGTGTGTGGTATGTTTTGTTAGGTTTTTGTGCACAAGTTTTAGTTAAGCAAGAAGAGGTCTGTACATGTACAAGTTCCCTGCTGGGAAGCTGAATATAGAGGTCATGTGCTGTTTTTATCCTTTTTTATTCACATGCTGTCAAAACACTCTCTGGAAAAGCTTTAAAATGTATGCTCCTGCTGTATTTTTTCCTGTGTTGTAAAAATCTAATATGATTGAGTCAACTTTTATTACACTGACAACATTGTTATTACTAGTTGAACCACACTTCACACAGACACAAAAGCTCTGCCTACCTAGAACAACAGGGTAACAAGAAAAAAATTCTCCATTCAGACTTTTGTCTTTTTCTGTGAGAGAATACACATTTAAAAGAGGCTCTCAAGCGTTATTTATGTGACAAATGTGTCCTTACATCAATACAACTCCAGCTGTTCAAAGTTTTCTCAGTGTTGTATGTATCTGGATTCAATCTATATCTGAACCTCAGTCGTTTCAATAGACCATTACATCACACTCACAACCATACAATGTTTGTATGGAGGGACTTTTTTTCCCAGGGAAAGAGAGGATATCCTGCGCAGGAACTCGTAATGAGAAGGGATAGTGAGGAGGAGTTGTCATAGTAGAAGAATGGAGGTTTTTCCCCCAGTCTGCAGCATTATTTACTGATCTGTTAATCCAGCATCCTCTGGACAGAACAGAAGGATGTAAGAGACCGGCTCTGGACGAGACAAACAGAATAATATTTCCATAATATCTCTGACAATGCATATTACAACCAAAGGAAATGTCTGGTAAGCAAGTTTCTGGTATGGACAACACATGTGATCTGTTTTCTGTAGATTTTGGATGTACGAGAGAGTGTGAAGAGAGACTTGTTGAATATTTATATACAGTATCTCACAGAAGTGAGTACACCCCTCACATTTTTGTAAATATTTTATTATATCTTTTCATGTGACAACACTGAAGAAAAGACACTTTGCTACAATGTAAAGTATTGAGTGTACAGCTTGTGTAACGGTGTAAATTTGCTGTCCCCTCCAAATAACTCAACACACAGCCATTAATGTGAAAGTGAAAATGTCCAAATTGGGCCCAAAGTGTCAATATTTTGTGAGGCCACCATTATTTTCCAGCACTGCCTTAACCCTTTTGGGCATGGAGTTCACCAGAGCTTCACAGGTTGCCACTGGAGTCCTCTTTCACTCCTCCATGACGGAGCTGGTGGATGTTAGAGACCTTGCGCAACAATTATTTTTTTCAGCTCCTCAGAGAGTTCTTTCATGAGGTGCTATGTTGAATTTACAGTGAGATACTGTATATAGAGTAGATGAGTTTACCAGTTTGGCGTGTTAATGTTTCATGTTAACCTCTGCAGTCCCATTTAGCAACTTGTTTGCAAGTTCTATGTGGTCAAAGCAAAGTCTGTGAGGAATATTGCATATAAAATTTAACATACCTCTCCTCTCAAAGTGGTCATGGCCAGCATGACGGCTGTGCTCATAGTCATCAGTGGGCTCTGCTGCAGTTTGATTCTCTACATCAGGTTGTTGAGCTTCATACAGTGGACTGCCAAACATTTGGTAATCATTCTGCTCTCTCTTCTCCTGAGTTAGTTTGTAATGTCCTAAGAAAAGAGAAGAAAAAACAGTAGTGCCAAATCTCATGTGGTGTTGTGGTTGTATTGACTGATGATGCCTTTGCCATCATGCAGCTCTTCGTATTTTGTTACTCGCTGCACGAATGTGACCTGTGCACTTTGACCTGTGCGTTTGAATCTCAGGAAGGTCATTAGTAGGAGTGCTTAGTATCAGATTAATCAGCAGGATGGGAATTTCCAAGTTTGAATCCAAAACCTTTGTATGTGTCCCAACAAACAGCTCAAATGATTATTTTTAGAGCTGTGGATTTGACGGCCACCTCGGAATCGTGCTATTATTCTAGCGTGCTCCAGTGCAGGTGTGTATTTACCCAAGACTGTTATTGTTTTGTCCATGCTTGGACTGAAGCATGGTCATACACGTTAACACCCAGTGTGGGCTCGCCCCTTGCCTTCAGAATGCTCATACGCCCTTTTTCCTTTCCTCCCATGTGTGGCAATAACATTCCCATAGCCAGCTAATATTTGCACAAACACACTTTTGGCATTTCCTCAGTTTGTTTCAGCAGCCAGGCTGTGTCAGTCTGTCACAGGTATATAGTCATGCATGGCTAGAATGCTGTATTAACCAATCAGCATGCAGAGATGCAACTATCCATGTTGTATTAGAGTTCATTCAATAACAGATGTCAAAACTGTAGATCTTTAACTTATTTAAAGATTAAAGAGTTTTTACACCACATACGTCTGTCTGTCGCTTCATGTCCCCCTGGATGTGCTGTGCCAGCCATGCTGGGGTCTTCAGATTCTGAGACGTGGCCCTCTGTGACTGAGCACAGAAAAAACAGAGAGAAAGAAAGTTGCCTGGTTTAGCTGTTCTTATGTTTTCAAGAACATATGGCTACTCACCAGTGAAAAGCCGTTTTGCATCTGTTTAGGACAATCTGGTCCAATTTACAGTAGATGAAAGAGCCAAGCTTGGTCATTAGAAGGGGGATGTTTATATACTTTTGGCCAAGCAGTATATTCAGATCTTTAATGTTGTTACATGTACACAAGAGAGGAGTAACACCATGGCAATACCAGTGTAGAAGCAAACCAGTTTATCACTGACTTATGAAGCAAGTCAGGCATGGTATTGAAAGCACTTCTTGTTCTTGGGTCCAGTATCACCATAAGCACCATTGTGTTAAAGCTCATCAGTACCTGTCTCCTCACAGTTTTTCCCAGCATGCCCAGGGCAGCATTGCCACAGCAGTGCAGTGTGGATTTTCTCCTTCTGTCTGTACACTGGCCGAGTGGACAGCTTGTACCTGCATACAAATTATGTTGCATACCGATTACGTTATGAGATGTAATACATGTTTTTATGTTAAAATATCTTTTCTGTTCTAAATTAATATGCATCAACCAGTTAAAACTCAACCAGTTTATGGGCAGGACAAACTGTTTGTTCAACCAATAGAATGCACTTTTTCAGCAACCTATAGGATCCAGAAGCGTTTTTCTCATTCATTTTTCAAAAGGGTTTTTAAAAAGGCTTTGTTTAGGAGTTATACACCATGAACCAAACCAGCCAGCTAGGAGATGAATTACAACTTTACAAACTTTAATTTGAAGGAAAAAAAAATAGGTCTTTGAGAAGTGGACAAAAAGACAAAGGTACAAGACTATGTACTGGGACTGTGTCTTTAATGAGGCGAACTACAATCCTATAAAACAAATATAAAACTATTGATTTAAGGATATTAATTTGGCACAATTTATTTCTCATAATTACATAACTCTGATTGAGAATTGATGATTTCTCTGCAGACACAGTTACCCATCAGTAATTCCACCGCTGAGCACAATTATTTAAAAAACAAGGAATGCAGACCGATGGCTTCAACAAAAGCAAAAAGTCTTTAAAAGTTAATTAATCATCATTCAAAATTAATTTCTCTGTTGGGAAAAGGAGAGGAATTTTTACTTCCGGATCCCAACTCTGGCAGGTGATGGAACAGATGATGGTTTGGTGCTTGTAGTGCAGAATCTACATTTCACTCATTTCACTTTTAAGATATAATGTATTACTTACATGACTAGCTGGCAGTCTGGGGTGCCGTTAGGACAGGGACTCTGGGACCTGATGGTGTACTTCTCAGTTCCACTGGATACTGCCACAGTAACTGCATGCTTGTGAACAAACGTACACCAATTCCTAGAAGGGAGAGTGAACATCAGCCACACAACTTAGTAAGTATACCCTGTAATTAGGAAACATCAGAAGTATCGAGTTCGGTCAAGGCCAGAGGTTCATTGTACCCATACACTTAGCAATAATGCAGTTATTTCTGCATACTTGTGTTTAGCTGAACCTTTTTTCTCCTAGTTCTCAGGGTCAAGCCTAAAAATATTTCATTGTCTACACGCAAATATTAACCTACAAATGACACATTATAGCCCTTTAATGTGTTTCTTGGAATGCATCCACGGTAATCTCAAATTTGTTTGATGAATCAATGTGAATTATGTTTTCCTCAAAATTCTTGGAATAAACACCATTTACAGCAACATTAAGAGTAAATATGCTGCAATTCCTGCAGCAGCGCTGTACATCAAGACAGCTATTCACAAAGAGTTTCCTTCTGTATATAAAAGTTATGTGACTATACAAAGCACATGAATATTTAATGAGGCAAGCACTACTGCAGCTTATGATTGGTTGTCACTTGCTGAACAGCTTACTTTCTCACACACTGTAAACCTTCGTAGATAACCTCTTTTCAGGGTTAAAAGTGGTTAAAAACACCATTCAAAATTACAAGAGTGAAACGTTGAAACAGTTCCAATCATATGTGTAGGCTATGCAGAATTTTCAGATCCATTTGAGCTTTGAATATGTTGAAATATTGGAAGTTTTGTACGACCGTCAAACCGGATATGATGTATCTAATCAAAGGTATGAGATTAATGAAGAACAAAGTTAGAATTACCTATATATTTCCACAAAAAATATTTTTTAAACACCATTCCTTTAAAATGGATATTTCTGAATAATTACATCCAAATAATATACATTTTTAAATTAATGTTTATGTTGATTAGTCCTTGAAACCCTATGCTTTTCTTTCAAAAGAACTGTTTGTTTGTGTCGAATGAATAATGAATGTGTGTTAGTCTATATTTACACATTTTATCATTTCGATAAAAGAAACAGAAACAGTCCGAGAAAAAAGTATCTCTTCTGCGGCTCTGTACGTTTTCAACTCGTTTTTTTTTTTTTGTCTCAAGCCTGTCAAGAGACTGTTTGACATTCACGTTACATGATTTGACTGATTTTTATGTAGAGAGGGTGACAGCGCACCGCATTAAAAGAAATGATCATTCATGTTTTCATAACCGCTTGCCAAACTCAAAAACAAAACTAAAATTAAAACATCTTTGAGAGCAAGGCTACGCAGCTTGTGTATTCTGCGTATAGGGAGGATCGGCTCTGCAGCAACTTCATGACCAACTTGAAAGTACCATGCGACTGGCAAGATCAAACAACTGTATGTAAATGTTGGAGAAGAAAGGCAACTTTACACATAGCGTGAAGCAACTTGGTGCATTGATAATATTCTGTAAGGCAAACACCTCATTCAATCAGAATGAGTCTGAACTATTGGTTCTATTAACTGGGTTTTAAAAAAGACCTAAGCCAAGGTTTATTAAAATGAGAAAAACCTAACTTTGTATTTCTTAGTTATTGGAAATTTGATACTTTGATTGTAATAACATTGCAATCATTTGCATTCCTATCAACACAATGTGTCAACCAAATCCACTACTTTTTGGCACACAGTTGCTTCCTTTCAAACCAGAAACCAAAGAATAGGTGTCTGGGTGCCAAAAGTCATGACTCATTGTTGTAGCGCTGAGAGCATGGCACCCCTGATCTGATCTGGCAGTGAGGGAGATGAAAAGTTCTCTATTGATTTACAATGCTGTAAAAAACAGAGCCCCCTTAGGACCTGGGCAAGCCCAAACACCCTGTTCCTGCTTTGACCTGTTGCATACAAATTAGGAGCTCAGTTAGGAGATAAAAAAAATAGACAGGTCATTGCTCAACATAAAGGACAGAGAAGGTCCGTACCATGTCACAGGTTTAGAGAGGTTGGTTAAATACACTGATGGTGGCTGACCAGAAAGACAAAACACAGCAGTAAGGTTTCATTGGGTCCAGCTGTGAGGTTCTTTTCCTGAGGTCATGGCAGAGCTGATGATGATGAGCTGCAGTTATTTTACATCATTAGAGCTGATCTTTGACATGAGTCTTTGTTACTGATTACGAGTTAACCGGTAACACTGAGCAGAGATCAGAGGTTTGTTGTAGTTAAAGGCTGGACAGATAAGGCTCTGTGGGTAGATGTATTTGGAAATGGTCCTCTGAGGAGGAACATCATCCTGCAATTAGTTGTTTTAACTTGCTCAATCCTCTTGATGTATGATTCATAGTCCACAAGCAAGACCGGTCAAAACCTCCCTGCCAAATCCATCACATCCACTGCTGAGTTGTGAATTGTTTTGGGTGTAATTGTTCAGTCTTTGGTCAATGGTTAATGCATTCAGTATGAGCTCAAGAATGAGAAACTCAGTATTGGTCTCTCCATTAATCAAACATGAATGTAGGGCAGATCAGGTCAAGAAGACCGGTACATTTCGAAATAATTTTGATGACTAAATGACTGGGAATACGCCAGGTTGAGTTTTTGATTTGTGGTTCTAAACCCACAGACATAGCCAAATGCATTCAACATAGCCAAATGAATCAGTTAAGCAAAACTGCACTTCAGTTATAAGCCAAAACACAACACAAACATACTCGTTCCAAAACTATTGGTAAGTAACAGCACTTTATGGATGATTAGTAATACCTAATGCGTTTTAGATCATTAGACTGAAACTTACATGCAGCATGACTTCTACTAGAGAGCTTTACGCAAGGCCTGAGCTGAAACAAAATACAATTGTGTACCATACATGCCACAGTTAGCCTTACATAAACAGCTTTAGTGCTTGTCTCCAAATAGAATGAACTGTGTGACAAAAAACAACTCACATTCTCAGTATACAAAATGTCAGAGTAAGGCAAAACATCCAAGTAGTGATTCTTGTGCAACACAGTACATTTTTCTGGTAATGCAGACAAACTGAAAATGTCAAACAGAGGGGAATCGTATTGCAGATGTAAAGGCGTTTGTCTATGTTTTGAACAGTACTTGGTCATTCCTCTGACATTATATTTGTCTTGATAACTAAGCTGACCGTAATGTGGTCTTTGATTAATAGGATCTGGAGGTAAAGGGATTAAAGGTCTCAAGACAAGTTACTTAAAGCACGTGAATCATTGTAGTTTACAAGTCTGTGATTTTACTTTATTCTGGGGCAGACTGCGATTAAAGGATTAAAGGATGGTGCACAACAGACTTGCTTCTTGCTGGCTTCATCTCTGGTTTACGTTACCTTCTGTAACCCTAAGAAGAGGTTAAATCGAGCTGGAACGGTCTGGAGCATTCTGGGACCCTTTATACAGAAAGGAAAACAAATCAGTTTGTTTGTCAATCCATTCAATTTACTTTTCTGTCTCCATTTATTGAGTTTACTTGTTCAAAAAAACTACAATTTCACTGCATCACACACAGAAAGCTATGTACAGAACTGGGTGTTAAATTTTGGACCACATATACTCCTTTTCCCTAATTAGCACCTTTCATGCTTAAATCAGACTTTGTCACTTCCTGACATATAGTTCTATGTATGGACATCTCTGTAAGCACACAGCCTTTCCTTTTGTGTTTTGCCGATTAGTGTCCTCTCACAGGAAGGAAGCGTCTGACGCTCTGTCCCTCCAGCAAACTTCCATCATCCTGGGATCCTTACCCAACGAAGATACCCACGGACTTCCACGCATACAGACTGACATGACCTCTAACCTTTAGCCCCTTTGTTTCATACTTTCCGTTGGTCCTGTATCATTTTCCAGAGAGTATACTGCAAAAAAATCATTCTCTTAATCAGTATTTTTGTCTTGTTATTAATGCAAATATCTAAACATCCGTAGACAATATACATTTACTTAAGAAGTTAAACTGAACAAGATATCATTTAATTATAATGTACACTATTGTTCAAAAGTTTGGGGTCAGTGAGATTTTTTTTATGTTTTTGAAAGAAGTCTTATGCTCTTCAAGGCTGCAAAACAGTAAAAACACTAATGTTGTGAAATATTATTACAATTTAAAATAACTGTTTTCTATTTTAATATTTATCCATATGGAATTTATGCATCATTGCTCCAGTTCTCACATGATCCTTCAGAAATCATTCTAAAATGCTGATTTGGTGCTCAAGAAACATTTCTTCTTATCAATTTAAAAAAATCGTAATACTTTTTCTAGCATTCTTTGGTGAATAAAAAGTTAGATAGAACAACATTTATTTGAAATGGTATTCTTTTGTAACATAAATATTTTTACTGTCACTTTTGACCAATTTAATACATTAATGTGGAAAAAAGTATTAATTAAAAAAAATTAATTACTGACCTAAAAAGTTTGAATGGTAATGTTTTTTGAATGATTTTCCTTACCACACTCTAAAATACTGAACAAATATTGAAAAGCTGCTTTGATATTTTTTTATCAGCAGACATTTATCCTACTGCAGATACACAAAGTTGAAATATTAAGGCTGAATATTAATGGAGGATTTAGTTTGACTTTGGATCCTCTATTCAGGCTTCCCTTTGCCTCTGACTGTTCTACAGCAGCTGCAACAGATAAAGCTCTCCCCATCCATGTTATTCCTCTGATTCTAGTCCAAGAAATAAAGCTCATTATAAGCAAGTGAAGTGGTCAGTTTATATTGATTTGAGCACAAAAGGAAACAAGGATTTTCTTGTTTCTTTTCTTTTTTCTTGACAGACAGACCTCTGTTGAAATTGGTTAAAACCCAAGAAGTAAATTGTATGCAAAACGTTTTTAGGGCCAGGTCGTAAGCTAGAGCAGCTTCCTGAGACAGACCCAGGATGAAAGCAGATTAACTAAAACCACATCAGAGAAAGAAGTGTGTGAGAGGATTTGAAATATGAAACCGAATACACAGGCATGGAGAGAGGTACGCATGAAGGTCAGGTCAGAACATCCACATTCAGATGAATTTCAATGACAAAAGATGTGTGTCTTGATGATTTGACTTTGGCAAAACAAGGTTTTGTTTCTTAAGAACATGTCATTTGTTTTGACATTTGATTTGTTGTGATATTCCAACAGCTGTTTTTTGTTCAGAAAGCTTGAAAAACTTTGTGAAACATTCCCTTTGTTACCGTGATCAGTGAAATGTTCCTCTGACTCCCTCCTATTTTGTGCAACTGGGCAACTCTCTCTTTGTCGCTCTGTCTTTCTTTCTAACTATTCAGAGCTGTTCATGCGTGCCAAGAATCACATTTCTAAAAAAAGGGATCTTTTCTTTCATCCACAGACCGAGACCTCCCCTAAATTCCACCTGTTATTTAACAAACCTTTTGTTACCCTAATCTAGGCTTTAATGATAAACAAAGAATCATAAAAGACAAAATAAATTGAAGTATTGCAATTGCAAATGCAGTTGATTATTAATAATCAAATCAAATAATATCAAATTAATAATCATAATCTCAAATCAAATTCAGTAACCGCGTGAATTGGACTTTGAAAGGCAATGCTCAGTTCAGTTCCGAATTTGGGCCGTAATGGAGACCCAAACCAGATGTTCTTCCTTTAATCACAAGGACAACATATTAAATACAAAGTGAGGGTGTTATCAGAGACTCAAGTATGCTGCGGAGCAAACTGGGGTGTAATGTATGCGGGTTGGCGTAAAGAGTGATCCAGCTCTTGTACAAAGATTAAACTGAGTCAGCGCAGGAAACATTCGGGTCCTATCTGCTCCAGGTAATTAGGCTGAATTATATGGATTAGTTAGAGTTAAGAGAAAACATATGGGCACTCTTGACACTTTGAGGAGATGTGGGGTTAGAGGGGACCTTTAAGCACAGAATTTTCTTAGTAACAGGTACCTCCAAATGTTTGCTGGAACGCTTTTCCTGTGTTTAGCTTCCCACATCAGCCAAACGTTGATTGTAACAGAGATAGGGAAGATAAGAAACTTGAGGAAGGGATGGAGACCAACCCAACTTTACTTGTTTTTACAGCAATTGCTTCACAAGCTGCTCTGCTTCAGCCTCAGTGGCATATTTTTTGAAAGAGATATATTCTTTTATTCAGCTAGGATGTATTAAACTGATCAAAAGTGAAATTGAAGAAATTGTTATTTGATAAGAATATAAGAAACTTGAGGAAATGACGGAGAGGAACCCAACTTCACTTTGTTTTTACAATCTCACAAGCTGCTGATCTGCTTCAACCTGAGTGGCTCTCCAGGATAAATAATGAGCTCTAAAACCATGAAAACCATGCACGTGTTTTATGGCATACATGTAATGAGCCAGATTATGAGAGAATTACCCTGATGGACAACCTCCTTTTCAGCTAAAACCTCAAGAAATGACTTTGTATTTTTGTACAATGTGGTCACAATTGTGTGTTTGAATCAAATGAAGCATGATGAATGAATGAAGAACAGCAACACTTACCCAGCGCGGAGTAAGGAGCCCCGAGCTGATGGATCTGATGGGTCCCCTGTTCCCTCTGGCACGTCTGGAGAAAGATGTCCTGGAGTGGGATCACGGTGTTCATGACCGAGTGGATGGTTGACAGATCCATACACATCAGGGTGTCCTTGACCATGATGAGGTGCTCCAAACCCAACCAGTGGAATTCTGTGGTCCCATCCACCACCATCTGACACGTCCTTCAGCTCATCCTCCTCTTCTAGCTCCGGGTCTCTGGCTCTGACCTCACATCGTGCTGCGAGAAGCAGCCCCTGGAGTAGCACGGACAACCTCAGCACCGCCATATCTGTGTGCTCCTCAAAACGCATAGGAACCGCTACAAACACGAGAGAACAAGATGTTGTAAAGCCGTTGCTCTCTGGTGCCTTGTGGAAACTCTCCACCCCCCATCTCAAAAATTATCCTCTCCCTCCCTTCTCCTGTCAGGCCACTCCCCTCTGTTCCCTGTGTCTCCCACCTCTATCTATTCCCCTCCCTCATCTTAATAGTTTCAAAGACCTCCAACAATCCTCGGAAATGGTCCCCCACCTCCAGCTTACTCCCCGTGGAAAGGTCGCAGAGCCTGTTACAATGAGGCCCGTCAGCTCTCAGGCTTTATTACATGCTCGGAGGTGCTGAACACACACACACTTGACTGTATGAGTGAGGAAGCAGTCCATTTCTCTTGGCTGTTCACCAGAAGTTTTACACTCTTATCACCTCTTGCTGCTCTTGTCTCCGCTCGACACTTAGTAGCTCAGGAAAGGGATGTTAAAGCTGAATGCAAGTGTATTACAAGAAGATAAAAGGACAATGGTTTTTATACATAAAACCATGGAAAACATTACTCCGTTTAAGAGGAAACTCCAGTATTTAATTCCAATACTTCTATGTGTTTTTTCTCTTTCTTATATATTCAGTAGCAAATAGCTTGAAGGGATAATTCATCATAAATATGAAAAAGGCATTGTTAAAAAAAAAAAAAGTATATTTTAAATTTCTTTTGAACTTTCAGAATCCTGAGGAAAAAAAGTATTATAATTTCTACAAAAATATTAAGTTGCACAACTGTTTTCAACATTGATAATAATAAGAAATGTTTATTGAGCACCAAATCAGCATATTAGAATGATTTCTGAAGGATCACGTGACACTGAAGAGAAATTCCGCTTTGCCATCAAAGGAATAAATCTGATTTTAAAATATATTAAAATAGTAAACAGGTATTTTTTTTTTAAGTTTAATAATATTTCACATTACTGTTTTACTGAATTTTTGATCAAATAAATGCAGCCTTGGTGAGGATAAGAGACTTCTTTCAAGAACATAAAAATATCTTGGCAACCCTAAACTTTTAATCTTGACATCATGTCCTCACTGAAAAATTCATCAGAGTTAGTGAGACTAGCTAAGCTTGATTTCATTCATATCAAAGAATTGATCTGATTCACAAAAAAATAAAAAATAAATAAAATCAAAGGAATCCACCACTCAAAGTTATGATATTTCTCCAAAGCATATAACCGTATGTACTGTACATAAACTTATAGATACCATTTACGTCCAAATGATTTTGCATCATTTTTGAAGCCTGAAAGCCCCAGGCCCTGTTCTTTGTAACTGCACAGAAACGATGGATACATTCTTCAGAGAACGTGTTTGGAACAGGGTGAAAATGATGATAGAATTATCATTTTTGGGTGAACTGTACCTTTAAGAGATATGAATAGTTGGGAGGCCCTCCGCTGGGATTTATGATGTTTATTGTTTAGTCAAAGGAAAGTCAGTGTTTTATTTGAAATAGTATAGTTTCTCTGCTTTACCATACTTACAGAAACAGATGTTTTAGTGGTTCTGTATAAACAATGATCAAATATTTTGTCTAGAGCTCATTGAAGAGAAAGACTTTTATACCACAGTTTTTATTAAGTAAATTTTGAATGTTTAGCCTATTAGAATGATAAATGGCAAATAAATAAATAAATATGAGCAGTCTGGAGGGGAACACAACCATTTTTGTGTTAATATAGTGTTCAAATATGAGCTTAGAAATAGAGATTGTATTGCTGAGAAGAGATCAAAATTTTGTCATTTTTGAATCAGGGAATATAAACTATGATTAATGATCAAGCCTCATGCAAGACGCTCTCTTCGAGTCACCAGTAGATGTCAGTGCTGTAAAACAAAAGTGAAAGCCAGTACAGCATGTTGAATTCCTGAAGTACTATTGATATATTGCTTGCCTTGCTGATGAGAACACACTGCCTTTCAGACACCCTAATGTCACACATAACAATCAAGAACTGATTCAAGTTAACTGTAGCGCTCACCAAGTGAATATGTAATTACTATGATATTATGTAGTATTATACTGCCTTCCAAAATCATCTGAGAAATAATTATTAATTTAAACATATTCATATAAACACCAATAAAGTATTTTTGTTTTGAAAACTGTGCTGATATTAAAATATTTAAAATGCTGACGCACAGCTTGATTATTTATTACCAGTAATGTGCATTTGCAAATGTCAGTAATCTATGACTTACGCCTGGCATGGTATATAATGATCTTAAGCTGTGGGCAGAGAGAGACTTGGGCTGTAAAGTAGAGAATATGTTGTGGCTGAGAAAAGCTTCCACTAGCAGTGCATTCACTCCAGTGCGGTCAGGAGCAATGGCTGATTCCACAGTATGCACTAATGAGACCTGAGCGTCAGCTGTTTTTGTTGGTACAGTTGCCAATAACATACACAGGTATTTGAGCAAGGCTTGTGACCGTCTCCAACTTGTGTCATTTAGCATCACTGTGCAAATTTGGTAGCCTATATTTCAGCAACCAATCAGAAAGCCTTTTAGCTACTTTATGCATTTTGTTGTCATAATGAGAATGACCTCTAGTGGTGAACTACCTTTGACCCACGGTGCTTAAAGAGCTACTTAGACATGTGTAGAGAAAGTGTCTTTCACAGCTCTCACCTTTGAACTAATTCTTTAGACCCAGATTCAATGAGGGTGAAAACATTTTGTTTCCAGGCAACATAAGCTGTTGCAATGGCTTTTCAAAGTCACTAAAACAGTCAAAACTGTGTGTGTGTGTGTGTGTGTGACAGAGAGAGAGAAACTGCAAGGCTTTTAAAGAAAGTATTAAACACTTAACTTGCTTTAAATACAATGCAACTATAACTAACACACTTTTATTTCGCAACAATAGCTACATGCTCTGTGTTTCTTATTGTTTATTTATTTATTGGGACATATAAATGTATTTGTGTGTCTATATATGTATAAAAACACAGAAGTGTCATAAATAGAGCTGATAGTAAATCACCCGTTGCCTGAAATTTCACTGAGTTAAATCATTCAGTTAATGAACTGTCATTTTGTGGAATAGATATGGTACTTCCGTTACATTGTTACACGAATTTGGAACGGAAATTATTATAAACTGAAAGTAAATGGATTTTTCGCCTTAACACTGTACAACCAAATGGTCTGAATGAATATTTCAATCTGTCTAGTTTTTTATAATGCATTTCTTTTTTGATTTTGATTGATTTTTTTTTTCTCTTCTGTATCTCCTCTGGATATATTTGTAAATTGCCGCTGAAGTAACTGGTCTGTCACTGACCCATTAATTGAATTGATTAGATATATGTGTGTTGATATGTGAGGAATCGAATATAAAAATGAACCGTTTCAACTGAGGAAGGTCCTGCGTGACCGAAACATCTGTTGATTTTAACATGCACTGAGCACTTTTTTGCACTTTATAAGAATAAAGAAGATTGCTAGTATCTCGGCATGTAATCCATTTATTTGGATACACGGCAAACTAATTTCAAGAGTTGAGTTTTGTATACACACAATATTTTGTTGGGCAGTGGTATTTCACTTAAAACCCATTTTTATTCTAATACACTGTGATGTCAAAGTTGAATTTTCAGCAGCCATTAGTCCAGTCTTCAGTGTCACATGATCCTTAAGAAATGTAATTATCCATTTTTAGTTAATGAAATTTTGAATAATGAATACTTTGAAATTGAGTTCAATATGGTTTCAAAATAAATACCACTGAACTAATGAAATGACTATGTCCAAAGTTTTAGCCTTTAGTCCTAAAGTTTGAAAACATGTGAGCGTCACCATAGAGATCTCTAGGAGAACACTGTCATTGTTTTTAAGTGTCATCAAAGGTCTGCCAGTGGCACTATGCAATACAAAATTTGGTACTTTTGTTGCAAGCCTCACCCTTTCTCCTCAGTGACAGCAGGGATGTGGTATGTGGTATGATCACAGGCCGGATCTTTCCTTGAATCCCATTCTCAAAGCAGTTCTCAGGCTGCCCTGAAACTAGGAACATTAGGATGCCAGTTGCTTCATCACACCCTTACAGAAACCGCAGTCAGATGATCCGTTTGGTCAACCACAATAACTCCTGTTACAGGCAGAAGACTGAACGAGAGACAGAGAGAGAGAAAAGGAGACTTAATGTCAGACAACTGAAGAGCATAAGCAGAAATATGAATATGAACATAGAAAACTGACTTTCATAATGAATGGAATGTTTTCATATTGCAGCACTGATGGTAAATGCTGTAAGATGCAGACTTGTGTAAGTTGTGTTTGCTCCTATGAAGTAAACATTCAACTTTTTGTTCATTTTTCATGTAGTTCATGTAGTTTTGTTCATTTTTTCATGTAGTATCACACTCCAGCTTTTCAGCATAAAGGGCCTTTCTGTCCACTGATGAATTCTATTAAATTAAAAGGTGATTTGAGAAAGTTTGGATGAGATATTTCACACTGTTCTGTCATCATGTTGATGATTAGTTCAGTACTGATCATGCTGTTCTCCCATGGTCTCGATGTTTGCCACGTGATGGCTACATATCGACCCAATAGCGCTGAGTTCTGAGCAGCCGCTATTAGATTACATTCTCTCACTGTCCTGGGAAATGCAAGGAGTTATATTTAGACATACAGAGGTGGTCATTTAGTTAGCCTGGGCTGAGCATCATCATGGAGGTGGATAATAAGGTCACATGGCTACTGGTGACCAGACGCGATTTCTGCTCAGAGAGATCCACCTGCAACATATCAGGAGCAGTTTTGTATCTATCAGGCACAGCTGAGAGAATAAATTACTGTATTTCTGCCAGGATGAATGATGACAAAACCACTGCATTTGTACTTTCATGAACTAGTGAGGTATTTGTATCAAATCTCTCCTTGTGACTGGAATCTAAGCCAATCCAATCTTATTGCGAGTTTATAGGAAGATACAAAGTTGAAGTTTTGAATTGTGAAATATAAACTCGCAATTGCTATTTCTGTTCAGAGAAGTGCAGTGGCTCAGATTGCCCTAGGGATTTAATTTAAATATATAAAGGACAATACATAATTTGCCTTGTTCATGTTGGATTAGCCAATAAAAAAACTAATTTCCTTCTGTACTGTGTCCCAGTGTGATTTTATTAAGCACTTATCAAGACAGTTTTTGCTATTTATAGAACTGCTTGTATAACATACAAAGAGAAAGATTATTCATTGAGATTAGTCTTTCACGTACTGCATGAATCATAAAATAATCTAATTATGTTTATGAGGTTCTTGCTTAACTTCACTGTTGCATATCAGAGGCTTCACATCAGCTTCACAGAGATGGTCCACACAAAGAGGATCCATATTAAATTACAGCAAACATATATTTATACACTCATGTCAGACTGAAATGATTATTTTATGAATATGACAGGCTCTATGAGGCTGAGGACTGTTGCCACTGATGCGGAAGTCAGTGCAGCCTGCGCAGTTTGATATGCATTATTAATCACATAATCTAGCCACATATTAATGTTAAATTAAATTTAATTATGACTTCAAATAGACTAGGAATCAGTGTTAAAAACTGAAATAAACAAAAAATTTTGCCTAAATAAACTTAAGCTTAAATGAAAATGTGAATTTTTTGACACCTAGCTAAAATAAATGTTTAAGTTGAATTATTAAATTTACTAAAATTAAAACTGAAAACCAAAAAATAAAAGCTAATTCAAAATATGAATACATAAATAGTATAACAGTATATAAAGTACTAAAATAAAACGGGTAGGAATCTATAGTTGGGATGTAGACGGTTTATGACATTGGTTTTGGCAATCATGTAAGTGTGTGTTATGGCTTGCATGCATACGCCATGGCAGGATTAAGGGAAGAGATTGTTTAATAGATTTATGAAGCTGTGCGCTGATGCTGGATTTGAGCATTAACAATTTAATCTTCCAGTATGTGAATCTCATTTATTATAGGTGGCTGGAGAAAACAGGCTAAACTGAAAAAGCTTTCTTCTTGTGGAATCCATTTCTCGTCATTCCTCTCACCCACTTGTTATCATACCCCCATCTCTCTCTGTCTCTTCGTGCCTTCTTCTCCCCATCCGCTTGACTACTCCTCTTGTTAAGGGTTTCCCAATCTGTCTGAGCACTGAGTGCCCAACCCACTCTCAAAGGAGCTGCACACACACTCTGACAAACACACTTACCACACTGGCAGTCAGAGCACACACAGCTCCATCCACCGGTTATAAGACGAGAGCCACTTCCAGTTAAAGGACATACAGCTCTGAGCTTCAGTATGGATGCGTTCAAGAAGGGATTCTCCATGGCTAAGGAGGGAGTGGTGGCTGCTGCCGAGAAAACTAAGGCCGGGGTGGAGGAAGCAGCTGCCAAAACCAAAGAGGGGGTCATGTATGTAGGTATGTACAAATTCAACTGAGGAGAGAAAAGTGAGAGAATTAAAGTGCTTTTTGTACTATCTAAAAATATATTTTGTATATATTTCTTTATTTTTTCTTCAGTAAAGTGTAGTGGATATATAAAACTAGTTAAAATGTTATGGTGTTCCATTTTCATATTTAAAAAACAATGCCAATTTACCAACCAATTGTAAAATTATAAAAGCATATTTAAAGGCAATTTTACTGACATAATTTATCTCTATATCAAATAATCTATACAAAAATGCATTTTAATCAATTAAATTCATTCATATCTTAACCAAATATATTCAAGAAAAGAAACCTGTCAGGAAGTGTTTCCTTTTTTATGATACATTAATTTTATCATCTTCACCATAATCTAAGTAGTACATTTTTGCTTACAATTTATGATGTATTTTTTTTATCAAATTATATTATATATATATTTCACTTTCAGTATTAGACAACTGAATTATTAGCCACTGATGATAAGAGTCCTGAAAATGAAATCCAGGGCAATGAAGATAAATGTGGGACATGAGCCCATTATTACATGTGACTGTTGTGCTTCGTCACTACAAGTGAGCAAAAGACAAACCAGCATTATCCACCTGCCTGTAGTTTCTTATTAGAACTTAACATGGTTACTAGTACCATGCTAATTTGTTCTGAGCACGTTTCTACTGTCAGGAGTGGGTGGGGAATGAGAAGGGAGATAGACAGAGATAAAGAAAGACAGGACAAGAAGAAGAAAGGAAGCACTTTGTGTTTTCAATAACTTCAGGATGCAATCAATCTATGAGCTATGAGTGGCAGATACGTTATGAAGAGAAGAGCCTAATTGAACTCCATTTATTTTGCGTGTTAAAAGAATGTGTAAACTAAAAGATACAGTAGTTAACATACTGTCTCTTGATGATGATGATATTGCAGTCTGATTACATAAGTATGCTTAAATATGCTGAACATTTACATTGTAAGTAACTGTCATATTGTAGGGCTTATTATACTGGCATGCTATATGGGTAACATTTTACAGCACATTAAGGTGTTACTGTAAACCACTGCATATTGTACATGACTTTAGGCACAAGCATTATGTGTATCTTCCTGGTTATGCTACTATGCCGACAGGAGCACACTGTACTGTAATTCCATTCCCTTCCGGTCCACTTCATATCCCGGTCCACAGAGACCAGGGTCTGCCCGGGTCAGTACACAATCTTTGATGATTATAATGGCTCTCAGTGTGCACACACCAGTCACAGGAGCCTGTCACTGTATGCTTTTGTTTTTTTTAAGAGCATAACCTGTCCTCCACATCAGAGAAGGGAAAGAACAATGTGCTTGCTATTTCAAGGAGCTTTGAATTATGTTGGAGAGGAGGAGAAGGAAGTGTGTATGAGCCAGGATGAAGTGTGTGTGTTGTAGCTGGAGGTAAAAGCTTTCCTCTGCACCACACAGACGATCTACTTTAATCAGAGAAATCTCAAGCCTCTCAAAGAAAAGCGAGGTCACTTTGCACTGAACTGTGACAAATTGCCAACACATACACACCTCCCTTGCCACCCTAGAGACTCAACTACTGTATACACATAGACATCTGTTATATACAGTACAGATAATTTATATGCCTGCATATGCATCTTAATAATACAGATTGAATATAGATAGATTCTCAAATCTATCTTTTATTATCTTATTTAATGCCAGTGTTATTTTAGTATAATTTATATTTGATTATATACATAGTTTAATTACTGTATGGTTTTTAGATTTTATATATAGCTTTTAGTTTTTGTCTATTTAGTTTCATTAAGTTGTATTTTGTGGCAGTGTTGCTTTAGGTTCATTGACATACTATGGCAGTTTTTGATAATATACTTTTATAGTTTTTAGTTATTCTCAAATTTTATTTATTTATTTAGTTATTTCGGTTAATGTTCAAGTAATGACTTTTTTTATTGTTTTAGTTTTAGCTAACATTATAATGTTGAATGAATAAAAAATACTTGAGATTCTGCACTGCTATACAGTAAGTAGATTTGTGACATTAATCATGTGGCTTTTTATACAGACAGTCAGATGAGCTTAGTATCTTAGATACTCTTAGTATCATCTCAAATCATGCTGGAGAACATGTTCATCAGGTTTGACACAAACTTGAGAAGCTCATGATGCTCGAGTGCTGCTGTCAAAAAGTCAAATACATGTTCATTTTCACTCAAATTATTATGATAATGCATAAGAAACAAAAATATAACTAAAATGATAATAGATACAATTAAAAAAAATGAAAATAAAGAAGAACTTTTACTAGTGGTATCAGACGTTTGGAGCCCTACTGTAGACCAGGCTGAGCTCACATAAACCTGTCACTTTAATTTCTGTTACATTATATAACTGTGTGAGCACAGCCCAGCTTAATTATTTTGAAGACTTAATTCCATTAAGTCTAATACGGATCAGAAATTAAATCTTTGGGATTGGACTAGAGAGAGAGGTGATGTCATTCAGACTAATGTATAGAATATAAATGAAGATTAAATTTTGCCCTGCATCTCTGATCTGTACTTTTAAATATAGATCCTGCTAGCATTATCATCATTATATATTAACATTATTATCTGAAAAAGTGCTGTGTCGTCTTTGTGTTACATGATAAAGAAATAATATCTAATATCTTCCTCTATAATTATGCTCAACTATATTTGGTATAACGCAGTCTCCTCCTCTTAATCGTAGCAGCAAGCTGCAGCAGTAGAGACATTTTATGCTTCGTCACGTAATCCGAGATGCTGTGGAAGTGACATCATATTGCAGCAGTGGTCAGGTGGCGACAATATTCTCAATCTTTATTGATTATAACATAAATAATATAGGATTTCAGGCTTGCGTTTGTGTTGCAAGCAGAGGCTAAGCCCTGAAGAATGTGCATGTCTTGATAGTAAATCAGCTCTTTGTCCAGAACAACAAGGACAATGTCACGTCGCTCTTGAGGGGTGTATTTGTTGTGCTGTGCGTGTGCATGTTGGGAAGGAGGAGCAACTTTCACAGACACATTGCTGTGGGCTCAAAGGTTCTGGGAAAGAAACAGAGCTTACACTTGTTCTACGGGCCATTCGTGCAACGCATATTCAGAACTAGAGATGCCAGGGCCTTTCAGTGGCCGAAGTGGGTTTTTCCACTGTTAACATGCAGGAAGCATCTCAGTAGAAAGGATGTTTCTCGATCTGTAATGCTTAATAGCACTTAGTGATGCCAATCAACAGCCTGTACACTGACTTTGGATCAGGAGCATTTTAATTGCCATGATTTTGTAGAGTCTCCTGGGTACTAGAGAAAGCTGGACCTTTAGCTGCACTGCCAGAGGAGACTAAGTGTATGGATCCCAGAACAGAACAGGAGCAAGCGCTGAAAGCATCAGTCGAGGATCAGACATATGTCTAAAAATAAGATCAAATTAGGTACAAGTTTGTGGAAAAAGCATTTGTTCACAGGAATGTATGTCTGAGAGCTTAAAGGGACAGTTCGACTGAGATTCTTTCATTACTAACATAATTTGTTCATTCCAAAACTATACATTTCTTCCTTCTGTAGAACAGAAAAGAAGATGGTTTTGAAGAAATGGCAGTGTTTGTTGTACATGTTGTTTTGGACCCCAAAGACTTTCACTGTATGGAGAAAAAAAAGGTCTTCTTTTGTGTTCCACTGTAAAAGTCATACAGGTTTGGAATGACATTACAGAAATAACGTTTTTTTTTTCCTTTTTTGGGTGAATTATTTTGAGCTACATTACTTCACAATAAACTTTTATTTTTATTTTTCTGACAGGCGCAAAGACAAAGGAAGGTGTTGTGACAAGTGTAAACACAGGTAAAAGAATTGATAAAACAGGTCTTAACTAAACAACACTCAATATGTCATTTTCATAAATACCCTAATCTACGGAAAGTCTCAAAACAAAATATAAGAACACATTTTCATCTGTCCTAGCTGCCCAGAAAACGACTGAGCAGGCGAATCTTGTGAGCGAGACCACCGTGGCTGGAGCCAATCAGGTGTCAGAAAAGGCAGTGGAGGGGCTGGAGAGTGTGGTTGCATCCACTGGCCTCGTTAAACCGGTAAGGATTCAATTAGCATGAGGTCAATTAACTGGAAAAATTTTTTTTAAAACGTATATGTAAAACTCCAAATATGGAAGTCAGTTGCATTGGTGTCTTTAGTTGCGCAGTATTATTATTTGGTCATATTTCAGTACAGCTGCAAATTGCTTAATGCACTGTTCGGTCATAAAGTTAAAGTTAGTAAACATAGTGACGTTTTCTGTGGGCGGAGCTTAGCTGGAGGCAGAAATCCTCTGACGCTAGCTATGAAGTGATAATAATAATTGGAGAAAATCCGATTTTACCTGCATATATAAGGTCACTCGCTGTCCAGGACCGCGATTGTATTTTAAAAAGGTTAACATGGACAGGATGAGCTGGAGAACACTGAGGTGCTTTTAGGAACTCAATAAATGCATGCATACAATAAAAGATCGCATTTTCCTCAAAGCCATTACCAATACATCAAATTATCAAGATCTATTTCCATATTTTCACACTCAGTTTAGGAGCAACTAAGCCCTGCAGTTAAAATGTCTTCTCTGCACTTGACTCACAGTGCTCAGCAAGAGTGATGTTCTTCATAAATAACTCATTTCTGCTTTCTAAATATTGCTCTGCATTTTTAAAACGCATCCTAGTTCCTTTCATTCGAGTTACAAAATTGTTTTTATTCATTTAAAATCTCATGAAGAAACAAGCCATAACCACGCGACCATTATCAGTCGATGTGCAGCAACAAAATAATTCATGCACATGAGTCTGAAATCTTCCAGAGAGCAATAACAACAAAACAGAGGTATTTCATCATTTAAAAATGACAGTAGTGTTTTTCTGTTGTGTAAATAAATACCTGAAGAGGTGAAAACATGATAAACAGCAATAAAGAACCGTTCATTTCTGAGATGTGTTGATGTGTTTCTGCCTGCAGGGGGAGCTGTCGAAGCAGGAGGGAGCTGGAGAGCAGCCTACAGACGCTGGGCAGTAGGTGAGAGAGCAGACGGGGAGCTTTTCTTCAGATGGGGTTTACAGCAAAATAGCAAACCTTTAAAAAAAATAAAGTCGTAAGGTAGTGTAAAATGACACTTGTTTTCAAGGAATGTATTAGTCTACTTAATGTTGCCTAAATTTAAGTCATAGTAGGCCTATATTCTCTGAAAGTTTTTCTTCACAAATAAATTTAAGCAGATTAAGTACTAGTAAGAGATATCTGACTCGGTGCATGTGATTATTACTGAAAATGCAAAGCTTTTTAAATCAAAACATTTATTGGCGACTTTCTTTAAACGCTGAAGAAAATTCCATCATTATTTAATGATCTTTTACTGAACTTATTCAGGGCAGTCATTTGACAGTTAAATCTCAGTGTCCTGTGACATTTAGTAGCTTTTGTAGTTTACAGTCTTAGACAGGTTTAAATCTACAGCCCATTACAACACAGCACATGTGCTTCAAAACATACCTCAGTGTTTCACGTGTAGCAAGTTTCCCAGTTGTTTAAAAAATGATAGGCTATTTTACAAATTCTGAAGAATCATCTTCACAGTATGTGCATCGAACCAACATAACATCCTTCTGTTTCGTTTTCAGGGTGATGTCGCACTGAATGCTTCTTGCTTAAGAAGAGAGAGTTCATTAGCATGGCTGAATATTATCATACTAAACCTCTGATGGACGCTAAATAATATCCAACTTCACACACACACAAAAAAAAAAAAGACACCCACGTCTCTCTCTTGCTTTGTCCTCACAAACAACTTCTACTTACCTCAGTTTACCACTTTTCTTCACGTACACCTATCCTATTCACAAGAAAAAGAAAAAAAGCTCATGTAACAACACTATTATTTAGCTATGCAATATTCACATATACTGTGCAGTGTGTGACATCAAATTTGTGCAAATATTACATGCATGTGCTATGGACATTTTTATATAGGCAATGTCTGTCTTTCTTAAGGCTAGTTCACACTACAGGATTTTAAGACCGATTTAAGCCCGATTTGCAAATTAATGAGCTCGCTGACTGGTCGGGCTGTAATCGGGGGAAAATCTGCGGGTGATCGGCGCTCCGCGATCTTTATGTGTGAACTATACAACGATGCATCAAAGACGCTCGCTGACGCCAAACAAATATCTAGCATGCCAAATATCTGGACCGGTCGGCCGACTCGACATCACGTGGTGTCAGGTGTAGTGACGAGCTACAGCCAATGAAAGAACAAGGCATGGGTTGAGGTCACCGGAAGAAAAACAGCAGCAACTTATATTTTTGCACATAAGCATCTTTCACAGGCTTTTGGCTGCTATATTTTTTATTAACCACCAATAGTTACTGTTGCCATGATCGGCAAACACTCACGCTGCACTCTCTCTCACTCAGTGAAAAACACATCTCAGAGCAAAGAGGAAACTGACCACACACCGACAGAGAAGACAGAGCAGGTTACTGCTGATATGAAACAAGTTCTCAGGACCCTCAGCTTTTAAATAGAGTCATTTTTAAAGAAATTCAAACAATAAATACCTTTTTGTGGCTCTTCAATGTGTAGTGACAGATCACTGTATTGCCTCAGTTCAAACACGTGAACCGATCGTCTTTTCATATTTACTTAATGCACGAAATGAACATGAATAAACATCAGAAGGTGTTTAATTTCAACCGCGGAACACGCCATTTTAAGTCCACCGAAGTTAATCTGCTCTTCTGTCTGATTTGTGGTTAAGGCTAGAAGGGATACAGCTGCGGCTACTGGGCATGCGCATTTACATATTTTCCGAGCCCACAATATTACGTGAAAATTGTTTTAAAAAGCACATAGCGCCATAGTTTCATCACTTTGCCAATGTCGCAGTGACCGTCTTTTTGCAGTAAAGGACCTGTCATAGTTTAATGAGTGGAAGATGACATGAAGCTCGCGGTTAACCTGCATTGAAACAGATGAGCGCACATGTGCATATACAGCTCATCCCATTCGAGGCGAAGTTCACGGGATTTTGTCCACAGAATGATAGGAGCACACTTTTTTAACATATTATTTTATTATTTAACACTCAGCATTTAACTTTAGCGCTGCAAGCATACAGTGCATGAGCAGATTTTCTGGTAAGCAAAACAAGCACTTTTAAATACCTCAGTTTATTGCCGTTACCATGGCAGCCAACAACAGCACAGCTTAACCCTCAGCACATATTTATATTTAGTTATATTGAAAAAGTTGCAATTCAGTCGATATTTTTCACCCCGTTTTAACACGTATTTCTATGAAGACTGGCCAGCTGTCGGACTCGGGCAAGATGGCGGATAGCAGCGGTTCTGATTGGTCAGATCACCTCTCAATCAAGCTCTTTGCGAACGGTCAATTCTCGCGTGTTTTCATGACAAAACGTGGTTTAGGGACCGAATCGAGTAGTTGGGTGGCAGGGTTGTTGTCAGCTGGTGTAGTGTGTAACCCCTGGTTGCAGATAATTTACATAAGAGTCATGTAGTGTGAACACCACAAGGACTAAAAGACAGACAATCAAGTCATGTAGTCTGAACGGCACAGCGATCTGCCGACGTGTAAAGTCCTGTAGTGTGAACTTGGCTTACCTGCCCTAAAACCAGTTTTCCTCCACCCAACGCAATGAGGTAAGCTAGATGATTCTCACACAATCAGTGCGAGAAAAGATTTTTAAAACATTCCAGTCCAAACACAGCAACTGATGTCTGTAAAGCATGAAGATGGCTGGGTAAATTGGTATTTCAGTATTATCTTAAAGTGTGGTTATAGAGTGATGGGGTTTTAGTAATGCTCTTATATGTAGTTTGCTATAGCAGCCTTTATAAACCACTCACAAAATCTGCAAATGACGTCAGAGCAGTTGCTTGGTTACATGATTTGTTTGTGGAAGCCATGCATGCTGCCTCACGACTACACTAACTGATGCTATTCATGTACTTGACTTATTGTTTCCCATGAAGTCTGAAAAAAGCACATTTTTTCAATATACAATCTGTAATAAATTCAGTTTTGTGAAAAATAAATCTGTTCTCATTTTTTATCCTTACTTTTAGAACAGAATATTACTAAGAAAGCTAACAAGTCTTATTTGCACAATATTTGAAGTATAAAGTAGCAAGTAACATTGCAAAGTAGCCTATTTGTGTACTAAATATGGTTGTGTTTACGTCAATAACAGACTACATGCTATACGAAAGAGGCAGGGCAAGCACTCCCTTTAAATATTCAGTGAAACTATGAAAACTAATTTAAGAACATTGAAAGCATCAAGACACACACCCTTGAGATCAGGACACCCCTCCTGCTCTTCCCCTCCCTGTTCCTGGCACACCCGCACATCAAATTAAATATGCATTTCATCGACAAAGACCTGAAATCCCAATCGGCCATTACAATACCAACCCAAAGCACTATGCCTCTGGCAGAATGTCAATGATTATGAAGTTTTCATAGTCTGTGAAATTCCTGTTTGAAATCACAGTCCTTCAGCTTTTTCCACATTCCAGCTATGGGAGGACATATGATAGCAGTCTATCAGCCCATCATTTTCCTCTTGCTCAGAGGAAAGTCATTTACACCAAAACATAAACAATGCAACTGATGTTAGAAATGTCCAAAACAAAATTAGAACAAGAATCAAACACTGCATATCCCTGAAACCCTCAACTTCCACAAAATAAAAACAAAACAAAACACAACACAACAAAAAACAAAACAAAACAACAAAAGACAAGAATCAAAAGGACTATTAACCCTGTATACCTCATATCTCAGCTTCCCCTAAATGATAAAAATAAAAAATAAAATAAATACATATAAAAAAGTAAAATAAAATGTTAGAAAATGTCCATAAAATTAGGACAAGGATCAAAAAGACTATCAACCCTGTATAACACCAAACTATCTCACCTTCCCCTTAATGAAAAAAATAAATAAAATAGGACAAGAATCAAAATTACTACAAGAATCAAAAGGAATATTAATCATGTATACCCTCAAACTACCTAACTTAACCTAAAAAATAAAATATAATAACTATATGCTCTTATTTAACAAATTATGAGTTATGCCAAAACCCTGACTGATGATGATACAGGCAACCAGGTAACCCAGTCTAGCAAGCTTGCCGTTCTCTCTGTTGACATCTTTTTACTCAACCCAGGCTGTAGTAGCCAATAGGCACACATATCCCTGACGTACTTTGATGGAGCACCAGCCTATAAAACTGCATGAATCTTCGGTCTCAAAACACTGACACATACACACGCTTTTGCAAACATCAACAACCGAGGACTCTACAAACATGTCTTTCCTTTCAGGACTTTTGGGTAATAAAACAGCAGAGTCATTTGTCAACCAGGCTGTGGACAAAGCAGGTGAGTCTCTAATGTGTGAGAATTGTTCTGTGCAAGACTTTTTATACTGAGACACTCGTTTAGCCAGCCAGTTATTAAGTATTATAATAAATCAATTATAATCAAACTTATAAGCTATTTTTTAACTTGTATATTAATTTTTAGGGCACAAAAATATAGATTAGATTTTTTTTCCAAGATTACAAAAAATATTTAGTATTTTTATGCATTTTACCTCAAAATAATGGACAAAGTATACAAACAATCATAACTTTTAGGTATAATTAAAAAAAAAATAAGCAAGACGACAACAACTTATAAATAATTTATTTCTAATCTTTTTAATTTTCAGAAACTCCTAACTGAAAAATGTAATAGTTAATGTAGTGATACCATGATTCATTTAACTGAATTAAATGATTAACATTTACTTTAAATCAATTATTCCATAAAATCAGGACTAGGCAAATTTCCATCCCTTTCATATTGCCTTTTTAATTGCTTTTAAATTGGTACTTGTTTCAATCCTGCTCCTGTTTATTCTCTTTGAAAGAGCTAGATGAATTTTTTTTTTATGCAGTCAGTCCAGTAGTCACCCCACTCCATATGAATGCAGTGCCAGTAAAGCTACCCAATAGTCTTTTTATTTAATGTTTATAAGAAGCATTATTTTGGGTCAAATCTGATGGGAAAGAGAACCTGTATCATGTGAAAGTAGACTGCCATGTGTTACCTGTCTATAATGTTGCTGTTCAAATTTTCCTAGCTTCCGCAGCTAAAAGAAAAGTGAAGGAAACACTTACTGGAAAGAAACAGCAAACTGATAAGACCGGTGGCATGGGAGGTCTTTTCCCAAGTAGCGGGGAGAAGGAAAAGAAACCAAAGGAAAAATCAGGAGGAGGACTTTTTGGTGGCCTCCTTAAAGCAGAGGGACCAGGGGAAAACAGCGGCGGAGGAGCCTTTGGTGCTAGAGGCAGCAATGCAGTAGACAACAGTGGTGCAGACAGCAGTGAGTAATAAACAAATACATACACACACACACACAAAGTCAAAACCTGATGGGTCTAGCAATAATGTAAATCCACCATGCATAATATAATAATAATTCATTCATATTTCGTGTTTGATTAGGTTTCAACGATGCACTGGATGACCTTGCTAATGACTTCTGTGAGAAATGATGTTCTGACAACTAGGAAAAATCTCTTTGGCTGAGTTCTTCAGCTGGAGACCTCTCTTACATCAGCACCAAGTGTCATGGACTAAAACAATTAGAAGATATTCATTTGTTACTAATGTAAATATTTGAAACATATGTCTCTTTAATATCTTATGTACCCACTAGAAAAAAAAAAATAGTAGAAATTATGCCTATTACATTCATATCAGGTATTGTTTAAATAAGTTTATTTAGCATGCTTGTGTTTTCAAAACTGTGTGACTGAATAAAGCTAAAAAAAAAAAAAGTTTATTACTGAATGAAAAAGGTCTCATTTTATCCACTTACAGTACATGAGCATCGAGTATAATCTTGTTGTTTTGTGAAATCACATTTTTTTCTTTGGTCAATATTTTAAAACATTTCAAAGTATAAATACAAATAACCCAGTAAATCAGCTGACACACTGTACATTTTCATTTACATTTTATTCATTTTAAAAAGGCAATACAAAGTCTGTTTTTAAAGGGTTTCATATTAAATGCTAATATGATGAAAATAAACATTTGCTCCCAAATATATGCCCTAACATTTGCCAGTTATTAAGAAATTAAACACTGACCAGTAAGGACAAGGACACTTTTAAAAACAAAGGAAGCTTTGGGTTATCACTGAAAACTGTCCCAAGGAGCAGCAAAGCCAGATATTTGTGTGCAACATTTTGGTAACAGATATAAAAAAAGCCTGAGATTCATCCTGCATCCCTTTCCCACTTGACCATAATTGTCAAAATGGGTGGGGGAAAAAAAAGTAACCATCTAGAAATTCTAGAAACTGGTTTTAGAAACAATAATGTGCGGCTGTGACTAAGACTTAATGTGTTTTCAATATGCAGCGACTTCATTAACACATGACCTTGAAGAAAACATTACAAAATTGCTGTAAAATTGATTGGTGTTTCCTGTCGAGACATTCCCGCTATGCTGTGAAACATGGCAAGGAGAGTGCATTAAAGGGACTTTGGCATTGAAGCTTTTCTAAAATCCATTAACATTTGAAAGGATGATAAACTAGAAAAGACCAGAGGATTCTAAAGGTGCATATTGGTAAACGCATGCATAAATGATATGACATATATATTTGGATGTATAAAATGTAAACGTGACAAGCTGAGGGGTTAAATGATATACCTCGGGTCTGTGCAGATAAACAGACTCAGATATAGAGTCAGGTGAATAATACAACCGTCTATGTGAAGGTAAGACCAGCCTCATGGTACACTTTGAAGACTTTCTCAATGGCGTTGACGTAGGCTGCTGTCCTCAGGTCTAGCCCAAGGTTATACCTGTTGGCTGTGCGCATGATTTGCTAAAAGAGGAGAGAGGAATTGTGTGAACAAATGAAGCCTTCCTGACACAGTATTTTACATCACAGAGGCTCTTCATAAATCATCAAACTAGCTTAAACACAGACAGAGTACTACGTATTTAATCCATCATACACATACAGGTACATCTCAAAAAATTAGAATATCGTGAAAGTTCATTTTTTCTTGTAACATTTCAAAAAGTGAAACTTTTATATATTTTAGATTTATTACATGTAAAGTAAAACATTTCAAAAGTTTTTTTGTTTTAATTTTGATGATTAGAGCTTACAGCTCATGAAAGTCAAAAATTTGTATCTCAAAATATTAGAATATTTACATTTGAGTTTCAATTAATGACTACAGAATAAATTCCGGGTATCTCTTGTTCTTTGAAACCACAATAATGAGGAAGACTGCTGACTTGGCAATGATCCAGAAGATCACTGACGCCCTCCACAAAGAGGGTAAGTGACAGGGGGTCATTACTGAAAGGTGTGGCTGTTTACAGAGTGCTGTGTCAAAGCATATTAAATGCAAAGCTGGCTGGAAGGAAGAATTTGGGTAGGAAAAGGCCGCAAGCTTGAGAATACTGTCAAGCAAAGCTGATTCAAACACTTGGGAGAGCTTCACAAGGAGTGGACTGAAGCTGGAGTCAGTGCATCAAGAGTCACCACGCTCAGACATCTTCAGGAAAAGGGCTACCAAGCCACTTCTGAACCAGAGACAATGTCAGAAGCGTTTTAACTGGGCTGTGGAGAAAAAGAACTTGACTGTTGCTCAGTGGTCCAAAGTCAGTCAGTGATGATTTGGGCTGCCATGTCATCTGCTGGTGTTGGTCCATTGTGTTTTCTGAAGTCCACAGTCAACGCAGTCATCTACCAGGAAATTTTAGAGCACTTCATGCTTCTTTCTGCTGACAAGCTTTATGGAGATGCTGATTTTATTTTCCAGCAGGACTTGGCACCTGCCCACACTGCCAAAGGTACCAAAAGCTGGTTCAATGACCATGGTGTTACTGTGCTTGATTGGCCAGCAAACTCGCCTGACCTGAACCCCATAGAGAATCTATGGGGTATTGTCAAGAGGAAGATGTGAGACACCAGACCCAACAATGCAGATGACCTGAAGGCTGCTATCAAAGCAACCTGGGCTTCCATTACACCTGAGCAGTGCCACAGGCTGATTGCCTCCATGCCACGCCGCATTGATGCAGTAATTCATGCAAAAGGAGGCCCAACCAAGTATTGAGTGCATAGAAATGAACATACTTTCCAGAAGCCTGACATTTCTGTTTAAAATATCCTTTTTTATTGATCTTATGTAATATTCTAATTTTATGAGACACTGAATTTTGGGTTTTCATTATCTGTAAGCCATAATCACCAAAATTTCAAGAAATAAAGGCTTGAAATATTTCACTCTATGTGTAATGAATCTATATAATATATGGGCTTCACTTTCTGAAATGAGTGACAAAAAATATTGACCTTTTTCACAATATTCTAATTTTTTTAGATGTACCTGTACTTAAAGTGAATATTGCTGTAAAATGAATCTTAATTATGCTACCAATTTTGGTCAAATTCTAGTGCAGCATGGCATTTGTCCTTTGCGGAGAAGTCAATATAGGAATACACTATAATGAGCTCAGTGAGAAAATAAATACAAGATGTGTATCGAAAATCTTCCTGTTTAACACTAAAAAATATCAATAAAAATAGCTTAATTAAACAGTGTAATAGATCATTTTACCCAACATACTGGGCTGAGCAGATCCTCTAGCTAATGGTTTCAATGATCCACACATCTTTGGGTGTGGTGAATGATTTAAGAATCCATAAAATGGGCTGGATCTCATTTCCAATTCAGAAACAAACGACTGACAGCAAACAATAACACATGAACAAAATGCTTTTCTCTGGTTACCAGATCCCAGTTTCACACAAAAGCTGTAGCAGGGTTTGTCACAAGTAAGAGTATCTGTTTGTTTGCATGTTCAGAAGGGCCACTGATGCAGTATGACATTAAATGTTGATGGAGAGATGTTAGATGCCATCTAACAGAACCGTAAACTGGTAATGGTTCATCGACTATGGATTCATTGTCCTTAACCATAATCTGTAATAGGTCTATCAGTGTCTGATGCCATGAATAAGACTGGTGTAGCAGAATGCTACATTTACTATTTCACTTTTTAAAAATTTGAAAAAGATCCACAAAATAAATAATAATAATTATTATTACTATTTTTATTAACAATGCTAATACAGTAACAAAATACAAAAAATATAAAATATTTTCAAAGTAAAGCTTATATACAGCAGCATATATAAATAAAGGCATAATATATTTGTATAGAATTATATAAATAAATGTAAAAGATTATTATATATTTACAGTATATATATCCACTTACTCTGGCTGATCGCTCCATTGTGTAAGCCAATCCAGAATGCACAATGTCCTTTTCAGAAGCTCCCTAACAGATGAGCAAATCAAGCATATAAAACTCTAGCAGTCCATTTTAAAACTTTTTTTTTTTTTTTAAATGCTAATTGTATGTGCCAAGAGCTTCTGCATTTATACTCACAGCAATCCTCTCTTGAAATTCAGATGTGGGAACAACAGGTATGGCTCCACCATGTTTCCCAAACTTCCTTTCCAGACTCTCCTGGACAGACACTGTCAAACAACACAGTAGACCCCCATTAGCAATGAGCAAACTGACTCATGGATTTAAGATAGTAATGGTCAAATGCTAATCTTCCCAAAACAATGCTTATAATCTCTTAAAACTTCTCTGAGGCCCAAATCTGTGATTTAGTTAAATATTTTACGAAGGGTGCAATAAAGTATGTTTTAGTGCACGAATATGCTAAAATGAACGTTATACCATTCTTCTTCTGTCTGTCTGTTTTTACCATGTGATTATCAGTGAAGTGAGGTCATTTTAGGCCAGTCAGATGAAAGGCAGGACAGAGCACACATTTGTGTTTTTGTGTATACATGCAAGCATGCCCAGATACTCTCAAGGGGACACCAATCCCACTATATTTGTTTGTGGGAGCAGAATAAACAGAGTGAACAAAAATACCACATGACCTATTCTAGCCCGCCTGAACACCAACATAATCTAGAGCAATTAGAAAATGGAAAACAAGCCCTTCCAGAGAGCTAAATCAGCTGAACAACAAGACTGGGAATTGATTTGCAAACAATCACACCATGGCTAGGGAGATTTCTATCAGCAAACACTTCAGTATGTTGACTATGTATGTAGCATTACAGTTTTACTACATGACTATACATCACATATTCTGGAAAACAAATTTTGGACTTACTAAGGAGATGGTAGTTCGAGTCCCTTTCGTATTTGAAGGTCAGTCTGCCATAACTGACGTGGTTTAGGTTCTTCAGCCACTCAAAGTAGGAGACCGTCACACCTCCAGCATTCAGGTACATGTCCTATATATACATAATTATTTATTTATGTTTAGTATCCTATTGGCATCAAAGGCTATTTTCAAGGCAAGATCAAACTAGTTTAAAAAAGGGTGAAAAAAAACTCAAATTGTATTACAATAATACAATAAAACCTTTATAAAAATCTCCTGTAAATAAAATCTAAATAAAGGTGAATAGATTAAATTGCCTGTATATGCATATAAAACAAACAAAAAAAGTATTATAGGCTGGTAAATTTAGATTTAATATTAAAATAACATTTAGGATTGGAAAACGTACAGGGATCACCATGATATTCCTCTCTAGGAATATCTTGTCAGCTTCAGGGGTAGTAGGACCGTTGGCTCCTTCAGCAATGATCTGCGAAAATAATGTGTAACTCACTTTTCTTTTATATTCTCATTACAGCTTCTCTGGAGTGGCATAATACAATTAATAACTCATCTATATTAAAATGACTATTGTTATGGTTGACTTTGTTGACCTCTAACCTTGGCCTTGATATTGTTGGCATTTTTTTTTGTAAGTTGTTTTTCACTTGCAGCAGGGATCAGGATATCACACTCAGCTTCCAAGATGCTGCCTTCATAGGGGGTGGCATCAGGAAAGCCAACAATAGTGCCATTGGCCTGGAAAATGTGAATATTTGCTATATTAATACATATGGATTATAGAGTGTTTATAGAGTTGTATTTAATATATGTAGTACTGCTAATTGGCCACAAGGTGGCTGCCTTACAGTGAATATCCTTACACTGCACTGAATGTCACTCCAAAGGAAATGATCTGTTGATACTCACCAGCTTATAGTCTTCCAGTTCTTTGGGATCGATGCCGTTAGGGTTCCAGATGCTTCCATCCAGCTCTCCGACACCCACACACTTTGCTCCGTTACGATGCAGATAACGCATGGAGTGCAGGCCCACATTACCAAAACCCTACCACAAAAATCAGGAGAACGCATTAAATATTTTTTATACTTCATAAATACTACCTATACACATAAAGAATTTTAAAAATAAAGAAATTAAATAAAATATGTCAAATGCATACAACAAAATTTCAATATATATATATATATATATATATATATATATATATATATATATATATAATTTCATTTCCATTTAGTTTGTTGAAGTATTAAAATAACTCAAATTAAATAAAACTAAAACTTAATAAAAGACCTATACAGACATAATAAATTCAGATATAATTTAACTAAAATTAAAATAAATAAATACAAATCAAACGACAGTAGTTTCAGTAACCCTTAAAAATAACACTGCCAAACACGTATGCTAAAAAAAACACAACTTATTTACACATTGTTCTGAAAAACAGAAGTGAAACAAGTACTAGTAGGAAAGAGGAGAAATAAAAAGTGATACTAATTTAGTGCATGAACATTGCTAAACATCTAAATACACTGCAAAACAAAGTCAGTATTTGTGTTAAAATTAAAATAGCTAAACCTCACTAAAACAAAATACACAAGTTCAAGTTAAAGATTGAAGAATTGTTTTCAGAGGACATAGCTTGAAATAACACATTTTCTTACCCTTCTGACAAATAGTCTAATCATAATCTAACTATATTTTTAGATTCATGCTTAAAATGGGGATAAAAACCAACAGTACAAAAACTTAATTTAAGATATATTCATTATAAAAAGATACATTTTATTCTAAGGTATCTTAGTGAATTTGGGTTTGAAATATGTTTACGCATACTTAGCCACAAACACACAAATAAAATAGCTTATTTCTACTTGTATTTAGCACCAGATGAATGAGTTAAACCATGCTCATGCTGCAAAAAGCGCAATATTAGTTCTTGGCATTGTCTTTGAAGAAAAAAAAAGGCACAATATTTCATTATTATTATTGCATTAAATATACAGTATTTATCAGGATAAATACTGTATAAATACTGTTGTCACATGAAAAGATATAATAAAATATTTACAAAAATGTGAGGGGTGTATTCACTTCTGTGAGATACTGTACCACATGAAAAATCCTACATCCTGTCCCAATTACTTCTAAATTATGTTCATATTTACAATATATTTGTATTTCTCTGACATTACAAAGAAGTGACAAAACATGTAGTAAAATTAATGAGTTTTTAATCATTTATGTCGGAAGTGTAACATTTGAAGGTCTTGCACCCTTTTAAACATTCTTACTAAATATTGATTGGGCATCTAAAAGCACAGTCTAAATATTTAAAGTCCTTAGATAAGCAAAGTCAGAATGGTCCATGTCAGCGTACACTACCTGCTGGAACAGAGTCATGAGATAATGGATAACATGCCTGTAAGTTCCACCAGGAAAGAAAACAGAAAATACACTAGTACTGTTGATGTGTGGTTGAAGTGTTATTGACATGCACAAACCTGAACAACAAATTTCTTGTCTCCAAACCCTGGGGTCAGGCCCAGCTGGCTCATGTAAGCAGCCTCATTGACAAAGTTTTCAATGCCATGGAAGACACCACGGCCAGTGGCAGATATACGCCCGTGGATTCCACCCTGGCTGATGGGCTTACCGGTAACACAGGCATAAGCACTGATATCCTGATAAAGAAGAATGATATTTAAGAATTATATTCTTCGCATTAGAAGAATGTTGTTTGCATTCAAACGGAGTAACTTTAACTCTAATAATGAGGCACAAAGCTACGAGGACTGTGTTACTGTGTTACGACTATTCAGTATAAGGTCCAGTTGATGTTACAGCATATCTCTCATGTCCTTTCACTTATCTCGCTCCAGGGCAGCTCACAAATAGGACAGAACATCACGGCTACCTAGACTAAGCAAATGACTGCCATGGGAGGACAGACTGTATTGAAAGAGTCTGTCAGTAGAGGGTGGAAAAACACAGGGGTGCTTTGTTCTCTTGGTCCTATAAACACCACACTCTTTGTCAGGGACAGTAAAGGCTCTGGGCACTGAGTCACCAGCACAGTCAGCCACAATCTGTTTGTCAGTTCTTACTTCTTACAGATACCCTGTGCGATTTTCAACATAGCTACAATATGGGTAAAAGCATAACTGAAATCATTGCACCACTTTATGGTAATGCATGCATCCAATATCCTGTATGTGCTCGCTGTATTTATCTACCATATTATGCTATGAAATGGGGGAATCTAGATCTGAATTCCCTGAAGGAAGTGTTTGCAAGGCAGCAAAACAGAGAGTATATTATTTACACAAAACCAGAGTAAGTATGCCTTGTTTATAATCAGCTAGACAGAAGCATCAACATGTAAGACAGGTATAAATAGTTACATGGAAATGCATGGAAGACTAAATCAATCACCATTTGCTATGCAAAGAGATTTAAGAAACAGGACAATTGCAATTATTACAACAACATTGCTTTTAGATGCATTTTGAATGCTAAAAGTAGATAAAACTACCATAGCTGTAGTTTACATACAAAACAGTCTTGTACTTTATATGTTAAGTGGTTTGGATTAAATTAATTTCAGCAAACCTGTTGTAAACTATATGAACACTTGGTCAGGTTCCTCAACTTACATTATAGCCCATTGTGTTAGCATATGTGTCAGCAATCCAGGACATTTCTCTTTCTCCTGTGCTCATGTCCGGGGCTGGGACGTCAATGCCAGGCCCTGACACAGGAAACAGAAATGAGTGTGCTACTCATCCACCCTTCTTAATGGCCATGGCTAAGATATTTAACTTAAATATCTGGACACAATTAATGGCAATCATAAAATACATTATCCATACAATGTATTATGTGATTATTGTCACATTGTTGGCAACTGTGTCACTGCATAATTTTATGAGAGAAGCTACAGTACATTGTGGGAATCCTGCACAGACTCAAAAATACCAACTACCTAAGGAAAGTTGGCTCTATTACAAGCTATTTACAGACTATTGTAATATGAATACAGCTTATCTAGGCTTTTGAACTACAGGTTAAATAAATTATAATGTAGAAGTGGTGTCAATAGCAGCCTTACTGTTAATCTTAACTGTGCCATCTGATGATAAGTATAACATGACAATTGTCAAGGAGTGTTATTGTGTTGCAGTTTAATCTGCCAAAGAATTCCTGTTTCATTTTTGTCTAAATTGTAAAATATGCTAAACTGATGTCATTTGGGATCAATAAATATCAATTCTGCTGAGCTTTTGCAGAACTCGGGAACAGATTCAGTATGTGCCTGCCCATATCTCACCAATGAAGCCCTTTTTAGCTAACTCAATAGTAAACCTTCTAGTGATCTTCTCCAGCTCTGTGTCCTGTGTAAAGAAAACAAAAGATGGCAGGACATCAGTGACTATAATGTGATTAACAACATGATAGTATACATTAAGAAAGCAATGCTTGAGCATTCGTTGTTCCAGCTGTAGACGGGGGAGTCTGTTATCAGAACACTAAACACAAAATTGCATGTTTAATTCACCAATGATTAATTACAAACAAAGGACAGTCATAAAACCCTATAGGATTATACTTTGCATGTCAAGAAATAAACACCATTCTGAATCTGGTTGGTTCCAGAGTTTCTGAACATCTGTCCAATACTAGCAATCTCACTGTTTTTTCTAGAACAATGTCATAAATCTTTAACATCATCTAAAGAGGATGGACTCTAGACAATGCAAATACATATCTAGACATAAATTTGCTGAAGTTAATGTCTCTTACCATCTTCCAAAATTATATTTAGTCAGAGAATCTGAAGAAAACACTCACAGAGTAATTCTTTGGGTTAATTTTCACCCCCGCTTTAGCTCCTCCAAAAGGCACATCTGTTGAGAACACAGTTCGTGTGAATGATTAAATGTTCACACTAACAACCACAACAAAATAAATTTAGACATAAGCAAACTTAAGCAAGATCTTACCTACAACTGCACATTTGTATGTCATTAGTGAGGCAAGGGCTTTCACCTCATCCACGGACACTTCTGTGCTGTAACGGATACCTGGAGAAACAGAAGCAGAAACCCTTATCATCTATGAGACTTTAGGTCTATGCAAATAATGTCTGTAGATCACTCAAGTCATTAAACAAGCATCACAATAAATCACATGCATTATAGCCTTTGTTTTATGATGCTAAAACAGGATATTCTCTATCGATTAAAGCTTACAGACTACAACACTTTGATAACCCTTTTTATATTACTTGAGTGCTTATATAATTCAGGACATTTTAGGGGGTTTGGGAAAAAAATAATAAATAATAGAATGAAAGCTGCCAAATATTTGTCGGCTGCAAAGGTGAGCCTTGTATGTCAGATAAAATAGCATTGATGATCCAGGCAATATGCTGTTTAGAGTAGGAGGTCTGGAAACTTCAAATGCTCTAACGGCCTAGCCTAAAAAAATAGGTCTACAGTTCTAAGAAGGGAATTTTTTTGTGGCAGGTGATGACTCACTCTCTCCACTGAAGTACAAGGGAAGAAAATCTAGGCAGGGCCCACACTGGGTGTGGTTAAAGCCAGTGTGACTACCCCAAACTAAACATCTGTTTTCAATCGGCCTCAAAAGCATTGCTTGAACAGCAATGGCAAGTTCTTGAATTCATGGACGATGAGCTAGTAATTTATTTCAAATTACTACTAACATAAAATAAATGTTATTAGTGGAGATTTAAAGGGATAGTTCACACAAAAAATACATTTTTGTCATCATTTACTCACTCTCAACAGTTGATGTTAGGCATTCACTTCCATAGTATGGAAAAAGTACTATGGAATCCAATGGCTAGCCGCAACTTTTTGGTTACTAACATTCTTCATAATATCTTTTGACTTCTCTTGACTGACCCTGTTTTTGTTTTGTTTTTTTGTCTTTTCATTGGATCCCTGCCACTGTTGCATTTGGCTTGCTTAGTTGGGACACTTAAAGGGGTCATATAATACGATTTCAAGTTTTCCTTTCTCTTTGGAGTGTTTGTTACAAGCTGTTTGTGCATAGATAAGATCCCTGAAGTTGCAAAGACTAAAGTCTCAAAACTGAAGAGATATTCTTTATAAAAGTTAAGGCTTATTTAAACACGCCCCTACATGTCTGTCACGGTGTGGAAAGACTTGCAAAACACCGCCCAAATGTATACGCAAAGAAAGGGCCGTGATTTTTATTCTCGCTGTAGTATTGTTGCTGCCGCCAGCGCCATGTCGTGGAGACACTGTGTTTCGTTGTGAAAGTACTTTGTTTGGGCTTCCAAAAGAGGACACAACTAGAAATTCAGTGGTTAAATTATATTTACAACACTGTTCCAGGACAGTTCAACCCAAATATTCGAGTGTGTGCACTGTGCAGCGCATTTTACGGAGGACTATTTCCTGAACCTGGAAGAGTAGCCTACAATGCTGGCTTGCACAAAGGCTGTTTCTATAAAGTGGGGCAATTCCAACTTTGCAAGGACAGTCTGACGCTTCTGACTCCCAGCCTGTAAGTATGTTTTAGCTACTGACTATTCAAACAAGAGTTTTGAGCTGTGTAGAGTAGTGCTTGTTGTTTGTCAGTTCTCCGATCACAAATGCAGATGCGTAAAAAGACAGTATAAGTCATTATAATCAGTAATTATGTCCCCACTGGATGCAACAAATGACTCGTTTATAATGGGTTTTATTGTTTTTTGTGTCGTCGCACCGGGACACGGCATCACAATACGGTGAGGAGCGTAACATTTCCATCTCACGCTTCAGGTATTCGCTCAATCACATCGTACTGGATAGCTGGCCAATCAGAGCACGCCTTGCTTCTCAGAACGATGAGCTTTGTAAAAATCGACACGTTTCAGAAAGGCGGGGCATAGAGGAGCAACAATAATGTACAGTATGTGGAAAATAATGTGTTTTTTTTTACCTTAAACTGCATAAACACATTGCATTACACCAAATGCACAAAATAATGTTCTTTTTAGCAACGTCATATGACCCCTTTAAATTTCTTGCAATATTGTCGACTTGATTGCACAGACGCTATTTGAACTGAGCTGGACGATGACATCACTGAATCAATGATGAACTGACTTTAACTGGAAAATAATTTTTTTACTATTATCCTCTCGCATTATCAACACACTATTTTCCTGTATTAACGTTGTTTGCCAAAGTTTAAGAAGTTAGAGATCATTTACTCGCACATAGCATCTGCTAATTATTATATCAATATGCACCCGTTTATACTGTTGATGGATTATGTTTACTTTTATTGATTAGGATATTTTTACACTACAAAGTATGCAAAATATGTTATATTGTGTCTCTTCAAACAGCTAAAACCGGGAAATTATTGAATTTTTTTTTTTAATTGACAGAACACTGAGACGTCTGGTCACCCTAGTAGCAAGCTAATGTACCCCATCAATGATTATCTTCATTTTTGCAATCTTTATTTTTGTTTGTAAAACAATTTTTCTTTGCTCAATACTTGATTTTTCATTTGCAAAACTTTATTCTTTTACACACACATACATATATATATATATATATATATATATATATATATATGTGACATTAAATTGACTCCATAGAAATAGTCTGAAAAAACTGATAAAACTGATAGGATGAAGCTTCTATTCAAGGAAACTGCAGAGAGATTAAACTGCCCTGGGGGGCTTCCACCTCCCTTCCTTAATAAAGCATTGCACAGTCAGTCCTGACGAAGCAAAATCTAATGGTCTAACAAACAACTCCAGAATAGGTCATGCTTGATGGAAACAGCTCTTACACAAGCACATTCCACTGATAATAAAGGAGTTCACAACTTCCAAAAAGTACACAAATATATCTGTAAAGATAAAACTTTAATTTATATGATTTGGGGGGCTGAGATAAAAAAAAAAAGAAAGAAAGCAGAACTACCCAACAAAATAAACAAATGAACAGGACAGGCAGCATTCCTGTTGAAGCAATGCAGGATATGTTTTAAGTATAAGCCTTTCCTCTCTCCTACATATAAAGTAATAAATGCAATGCATATTGTGTGGAATGCATAGATGGTTTTATGTTGGAAACCCCATTTCAAGCTGTATTTTGGAATATGCACCTAGATTCTAGCTGGTCTAAATTGGTCATTAGATTGTATAACATCTTGTACCAGAAACTAACTTGTCTTCAAATCAGCTTAAGCTGGTCAAACTGTGTTTTAATGTTCTAAGAAGGACACAAGCTGGTCATTTAACTGCAACAAATCAGCAACTGACCATATCACCTAATGCACACATTAGACCAGATAAATAAATGAAGCTAGTTTATTCCGATATAACACCCAGGGGCGTCGCTGGGAATTCTGGGCCCTGTGCACTGACTTTGCTAGGGCCCCTGTTACTCTGTTCCACTATTACCTACTGATAACACCTATATATTTGCCGCTTTATTACCAGCTACAGTACACTGCATATTGATTGTGTAGCATGAAACGCTTGCACGCAAACAGTCGCAGAGTGTCGCTGCTGCGCAACCGCGACGCAGGCTTTTTTCCAAATTCATGGCACGCAAGGCCTATTTATCATACTCTGTCAAATTACAAAGATAATGCGTGTAAATTAATGTGTTGCACACACGCAGAATCACGTCATCACAATGCAAACCTCAGAAGATGCTTAGACAGGTAAGTGATATGCTTTCTCTCGAGAGCGCGTCTGCTTCCTATTAACTTCATTTTCCTATGAACGCATGAACTTGCCTCCTTTACACGGAGTCCTGTGCTGGCTGTGTTGAGCTCGGTAGCCATCGATCATCTCCCACTCCCCGTTGTCTCTCTTGATGGGGAACGACACGGACAGGACGTGGTTGCAGGGCTTGATGATTTTGAGGATCCCACGCACTCGGTGCCGCTTCTGCTCGGGCGTTTCTCTCGTCTTGAGATCGTGCACGAGTTTGTCCTCCACGATAGAAGCTCCGCGGTCGAAGAAACCCTCGACCATCCTAAAGAAGTTAGGGTCATCGTCTTTCTCTCCCACGGCTTCGCTGTAACGGCGGACGCGCAGGAGAGACGCGGAAGCAGGCAAAGCGGACTCGACGCATCCCGAGGCTAGCGCGCTGTTGGCAGCTGCGCGGGTAACGAGCTCCCCCAGATACCTATACATGATTTTGAAGTAAAACACTAACTAACAGTATCTACAAAGAGAATAAACTAAGACAGTGTCAAAGGTTGGAGGGACGGGTGAATAAACGACACCAGGGCTCCTCCTTTTTCTCCACTCAATAAAGTGTCAGCTTGAGGACTGGTTTGTGCCGTAGGTCTCCACCTCGAGCTGGGAGGCGCTCAAAGAGCAGGAACCCATAAACAAACACTGCGCTTTGAACTTAGGGGGACAGTATTATAATATGTACAACTTACAAGTATAAAGTTGCTGCTGTCCATGAAATAAATGTATTGGCTAAACGTAATACCTCTTTAAAATGTTTTACATTTTTTTGTTCTTTGAGGTACTGTAAATGTCATGTTTTTTTACAGACTAGAACAGAGGAGGGTTTAAGAAATAGTGTAACCGATTTCTTTCTTTTTTATAGCAAGGAATGCCACCTGAAAAAGCTTTCAAAACAGATAGATGTCTTTAAATAACATAATTAACCTACTTTTTTAAATTATTTTTGTCTAACGATGTGCTCTTATAAAGAATTTGCTTTTTGAGCCATGATTCCCTCCTGGAATATTTTCTGTGTTTTAGCATTGCGAAGATTTATGAGTAAAATAAGGTTTGTGCTTAATGTTACGTTAAGAGACTTTCAAGTTACAGTCATATCTTGAACGTGATTTTTAAGTTAAGAGTTTTCATAACTCAACTTTGGTAATTGTAGTGCTTATCTAGTAACTTGTTAGAAGCCAAACAAACACACAGCAGATTCATATACTCAGTGCATGTTAACAGTATTTAAATATAGTTATTTCTGGGATAAAGGGCAGGGGTTTATTCTGTTTCCGCGCAGCTGAGGTCATGTGAGGTCAGCAGAGGCCCTGCTGACTGTGATTAGTTAGTGTCAGGGTTATTGGCCTTTTCCAGCCCATGATGAAGTAGCTTCATATCTCCAGTCTCATAAATCATTGTAGTGTCTGCTTCCTACCTGAAACCATACAGAACAATTTACTAAATGAAGCAAGTTAATTTTAGTTAAATACTACTGAAAGTTCATTGTACTTACTAGAAAAAAACAGCATGAACTGAGTATATTTAGCATAACTAAAACTGATTTAAAAAACTAATAATAATAATAATAATTTGTGGGTAGAGCATGTGACTAGTTCAAGGATGGGACAAATGACATTATGACTATTACTAAGCTGCTGTGTGCAGCATATATTCTTAGTGTAATTATATAATTAGCTATCTAGCTAACAGTTAACTGCAAGGCATTAAGGTGAAGTTTATGCAATTTAGTTAAGCCTTGGCTACAGAAATTTGAGCGGATTTATACATGGTTTTATACTGATTTTTATTCTCTTTTTGTGGACTCGAATTAATTTACTTTTTAACTTGAATATTTAAAGCAATCATTTTCCTCAAATGGTTTGTGTTACCTTAACTCGTTGGGTCTTACAGTGTAGTATTAGCATTTGTTCAGTAAATATGTTTGTTTTTGTTTTTTTATCTTCTGTGAATGTTGTTTATCTTCTATAGCATGTGCACAGAAGGATAATAAAGGCCAATGACCCTGTGTTCTGTGCTCTCTCTTTCTGCACACAAAAACAGATATGACTTAAATAAGGCCCAAAAAAGTGCCTTATTACTATTTTTCCTTTGCTAAAATGTAGCAAAACCAGATGTACTCCTTTATTTCACCTGCGGTTACAGTGACATGAGTTATGTCATATCTTCTTAGTGTCTGCTGTAATTTGTTCCTGCCTGAAATACATCCTGCTCTGGAGATCAGCTCTTGCAGTGTCTCTTTGATTGTTTTCCAGGGAAGAATTTGTGCTTGTTTTTTGCAGTCTCCCAGGGTATGTCTCAATGTGTACATGATCCATTGCCTCAGAGGATCATATATGTGGACAGCAGCAATGGATTCCTTTTTTTCATATACAGTAAAAGTGTCCATGATCAAGACAAGTAAATTGTTTAAAACACATGCCAAGTTTTCAAATATTTGTATCCATGTTTGTTTCACATGGTTTCCTTACACCTTGAATGCACGTGAGAATCAGCTAAAGCAAAAAAATCTGTCTATTTTTCTTCTTTTTAGTCTACCACCGCTCCATCTCAGTCTACAAATTCTGCCTGCAATAAATCACACTAGTTTGAAAGAAGCCTGTACTGCTCTGCACAATTGCACAGACACATTAAAATGCTCTGTTATTCCCACCAGCTGTGGAGGTTTTTAGTAGTTTCATTCTTTTCTTCCTCAATGAACTTGCTTGGAATTTTCCTTTACTGTAATTTAACATTTTCAGCTGTGTGGCTTTTGATTATATTTAAAGGCCAGTGTAGTTTTATTATTTATATATTCTGATAATATTATTAGCATTTTTGATTAGCTTTTATTTTTATACATTCAGTTTTCATTTTACTTTTTATGTTAGTAATTTTGTTGTTTTGTCTTTTTTTATTTTAATATTTCTATTTAGCTTTATTTTTATTTCAGTTTGAGTAATTTTAGTACTTCAGCCTTTTTTAAACTAATATTTATATTTTGTTTCAGCTTTATTTCAATTAATTAAAATAATTTTTTAATAGTTTTAGTTTTAGTTAACAATATAACAACACTGGGGATAATTTGCCCTGTACTGAAAATTCTGTCATTTATTCCCACTCGTGTCATTACAAACCTGGATGAATTTTTAATTTGTGGAATACAAAAGAAGATATTTTGGAAAAGTTTATGTCCCTTTGTTCATATAATGAAAGTCAGTTGGATCCAATGTTGTTTTGGACATCATTGATTTTCTTGTATGGACAAATACATTCCAAACATTCTTCAAAATGTCTTCTTTTGTCTTTGCAGAAGAAAATCATGAGGGTGCGTAAATGACAGAATTTTCATTTGTGGCTGAACTATGCCTTTAAAGGATTAGTTCACTTCCAGAACAAAAATTTCCTGATAATTTACTCACCCCCATGTCATCCAAGATGTTCATGTTTTTCTTTCTTCAGTCGCAAAGAAATTAAAGTTTTTGAGGAAAACAATCCAGGACTTTTCTCCATATAATGGACTTCTATGGTTCCCTATGGTTTGAACTTCCAAATTGCAGTTTCAATGCAGCTTCAAAGGGCTCTACACGATCCCAGCCGATGAATATAGTCAAACAAACGGTAATTTTCTTAAAAACAAAAATTCATATAGTTTTTAAACACAAATGCTCATCATGCACTAGCTAGCCCAACCTCACACATTACGTAATCACGTTGAAAAGGTCACATGTGATGTCGACGGAAGTACCGACCCAGTGTTCACAAAGCGAACGTGCAAAGAAAGTTAATCGCCCTTTACAAAAAAAAAGGTAAAACAATGATGTTGGATGATTTTGAAGTAGGAGAAGAAAATTAGTTTTTCACCCTACCCTAACCTTTTGTACTGGAGTACACAGACAAAGAACTAACCGTGCGTGACATTTCCAACGTGACTACATAATGCGTCAAGTCGCGCATGCACATCACAGAGCTAGTGCAAGACGAGTATTTGTGGTTAAAAAAAAGTATATAAATGACAACTGTTTCGCTAGATATGACCCTTATTCCTCGGCTGGGATTGTATAGAGCCCTTTGAAACTGCAATTTGGAAGTTCAAAACGTTGGGAACCATAGAAGTCCACTACATGGAGAAAAATCCTGGAATGTTTTTCTCAAAAAATGACTAAAGAAAAAATAATTATTTGCGACTGAAGAAAGACAGACATGAACATCTTGGATGACATGGAGATGAGTAAATTATCAGGATTTTTTTATTCTGGAAGTGAACCAATCCTTTATCATTTTGTGGACTTTTGTCTATGTTTTAACTAACAGTATGCATTTCTGTTTTCTTACAGATGGCCACATAATTTATCTGCAAATATAGTAGAAGCCCTGGCAATCTTATGACTGGGCCAATATCGGTGCAACTTCTAAGTACAGGAAAATGGCACACAAACCAAAGATTCATGTTTTTTTGGGTGCCCCATGTCCCCAAGCACTCACTGAAGACGTGCAGGAGAGAGCAGCCCCAGCCTGGAAGACAATGGACCTCACTTGGAGTCAAGGCAGGTTGATTCCCAAAAACACCATTAAAGAAGCCCAAACAGATGATGAGTGTGTTGCGATGGTTAGTGGTAGAATGCAACCTGCTGTTACCTCTGGCAAAGTATCTAAGAGTACAGAGGACAAAATGGAAACATCACAGGATGACTGCACTCCATCGGGCAGGCAGTGCTCTCAATCCAAGGCAGAGTCCGTTGAAGAAGAGGAATTGTGTCCTGTATTAGTGACAGAATACCTAGATAGTTGCTTCTTTTCGCATAGTTTGAGTAGACACGGCAGAGATGGAAGGCCTACATCACCTGTTTCCACAGAGACTGATTATCTGAGTACATGGACAAAGTCCCAAGCCTTGCTTCTTCGAGGTAAAGTGGCCCAATGTCCAACTTCTGACTTTCCTGATGACTTTCTTCTAGGTTCTCCACACACCCCTCCCAAACAAACGCCCTCATCTTCTATAAGTTCCCCAGAATTGTACAGTCCTGTGGTCAGCCCTGAAGAGAGGGGCTTGGGGGGAACCTTGCAAAGCTCAGGAGAGTGGCATAATGAGAGTCTAAGCCAAAGACAGCAGGAGAGAGGGGTGATCCTGGAAATCACAATTGATGGCATACTCTGTTCTCAGGGCAATGCTATGGCTGAAAAATCTGTGGATCATGAGGAAGTTGGGCTTAATATTGACTCACCATCTACAATTGCACAGACTTCACCTAGTTCCACTACTTCTAAAAGGATGAAGTTGTCTCAGTCTGTAAGTAAAGCTAAAGAAACTAAGCAGAGGGCCGGAACAACTGCTGCCCCCCTCTGTGGCCCTACAACCCTACTGGCCAGGTGTAAGACACATGGTGTACGATACGCCATCTTGGTTGCTGTAGTGCATCCATGCCACTTAAAAGAAGTCAAAGTGAAAACTGGAGCATCGGCTGGAACCAGTGTACCTTTAGCAACACTGATTGTTACAGATCAATCAGACGTGGAGATGAAGGTGGTGCTATGGAGGACAGCGGCTTTCTGGGCTCTAACAGTTTTTCCAGGAGAAATTCTGCTCATAACAGGTGAAACCACTGAGACCTCCTCATTAGATCTATGAATTAACACTTTTTATATTATGTCAGGCAAATATCATTGCCAAGTATCCAAAAAAATCACATTTTATGTTAATTCATAAACGTGATTGATGTTAAATACTGTGCGATCTCTCAATTAATAGTCTCTTCAAGAATAAATCAGAATTCATGTTTATTGACCAATTAAGTTATAATTGTAATATCTGTAGTTTGTTTTAAGAAATTATTTTTTTTATTTCCCATTAAGAATGCATTAAATTGATCAAAAGTGACAGTAAAGACATTTATAATGTTACAAAATATTTATATTTCAAATTAATTCAAGAATTAAATCAAGAATACTCAAAAAATGTGTCATGATTTCCACAAAAATATTAAGCAGGCAATCATTTTCAATATTGAAATGTATAATAAGACATGTTTAAGGAGCAGCAAATCAGCATATTGGAATGATTTCTGCAGGATCATGTGACACTGAAGACAGGAGTAAAGACTGCTGAAAATTCAGCTGTGCCATAATAGAAATAAATTACATTTTAATATATATTAAAATAGAAATAAATTATTTGAAATTGTAAAGCAAATGCTGTGCCATAATAGAAATAAATTACATTTAAAGACTTATTTTAGTCTTATTAAGACTTATTTTAGAAGCCAATATTTTCTGCACAAAATGGGCTCATTTCAAATTTGATGCCTGCTACAGGTCTCAAAATAGTTGGGAGGGGGGCATGTTTACCATGGTGTAGCATTTCCTCTTCTTTTCAAAACAGACGTCTGGGCATCGAGGTTGTGAGTTTCTGGAGTTTAGGTGTTGGAATTTGGTCCCATTCTTGCCTGATATAGGTTTCCAGCTGCTGAAGAGTTCGTGGTCGTCTTTGACGTATTGATGCGCCAAATGTTCTCTATAGGTGAAAGATCTGGACTGCAGGCAGGCCAATTGAGCACCCGGACTCTTCTACTATGAAGCCATGTTGTTGTAATAGCTGCAGTATGTGGTTTTGCATTGTACTGCTGAAATACACAAGGCCTTTCCTGAAATAGACGTCGTCTGGAGGGGGAGCACATGTTGCTCTAAAACCTTTATATACCTTTCAGCATTCATAGTGCCTTCCAAAACATGCAAGCTGCCCATACTGTATGCACTTATGCACCCCCAAACCATCAGAGATGCTGGCTTTTGAACTGAATGCTGATAACACGCTGGAAGGTCTCCCTCCTCTTTAGCCTGGAGGACACGGCGTTCGTGATTTCCAACAAGAATGTCAAATTTGGACTCATTAGACCATATAACACTTTTCCACTTTGAAACAGTCCATTTTAAATGAGCCTTGGCCCACAGGACACGACGGCGCTTCTGGACCATGTGCACATATGGCTTCCTTTTTGCATGATAGAGCTTTAGTTGTCATCTACAGATGGCACGGCGGATTGTGTTTACCGACAGTGGTTTCTGGAAGTATTCCTGGGCCCATTTAGTAATGTCAATGACAGAATCATGCCGATGAGTGATGCAGTGTCGTCTGAGGGCCCGAAGACCACGGGCATCCAACAAAGGTCTTCGGCCTTGTCCCTTACACACAGAGATTTCTCCAGTTTCTCTGAATCTTTTGATGATATTATGCTCTGTAGATGATGAGATTTGCAAAGCCTTTGGAATTTGAAGTTGAGGAACGTTGTTTTTAAAGTATTCCACAATCTTTTTACGCAATATTTCACAGATTGGAGAGCCTCTGCCCATCTTTACTTCTGAGAGACTCTGCCTCTCTAAGACATCCCTTTTATGTCAGTTAACTTAATTAATTGCTAGATGTTCTCCCAGCTGAATCTTTTCAAAATGTCTTGCTTTTTCAGTCCCTGTGCCAACTTTTTTGTGACCTGTAGAAGGCATCAAATTTGAAATGAGCTCATTTAGTGGATAAAAGTGTAACATTTCTCTGTTTAAACATTTGTTATGTTCTCTATGCTCTATTGTGAATAAAATAGTGGCTCATGTGATTTGAAAGTCTTTTAGTTTTCATTTTATTCAAATTTAAAAAACGTGCCAACATTTCCAGAATTCGGGTTGTATTTATACACACAACATACTCTGAAACTCAGAATTATTTAGACCACATCTTCTATTTAAAAATCCTGATTTTAAGGTCATGCAGCATGTTACTCTGTTACTTTACAGTATTGTTTACTGTTTTTGTAGGAATGTATTTTAAGCATGCATTTGAATGAATCTTTGTCAACAGAATGGGTGTGAACATAGGAAATGTACAACTAAGCAACAAAACAAGAATATCAGGATGATCCTCGAAAATCAAGACCTGTCAGTCCAACAAACAGTGACGCTCGTTCAGTGTATATATCCAGAACAACCATGAATCATCTTAAAATAAAGTGGTCAAAATGGATGTGTGGTTGAAAAAAATACCCGTGAGATATGCACTCTAATGTAATGTCCTCATGCATCACTCACAGTTGTCTTTCTGTCTTTGCTTTGGCAGATGTGACAGTGCACATAGACAAGTGGAAGACTGAGACTGTCCTGCAGTCGTCCTTCACCAGTAAGCTGCTCAATTTGGGACAGGTCACAAGGGAACGTATTCCACCAGGTAACAGAAACATAATTACTACCGAGGCTTATCCTAAGCATTTTAACCTAACCAAGTTTCCATATTGCAATGTCTGTTTACATTTAAATTTTGTAAACAGATTATGTAATGTAACTGTTATGTATTTTACTGTATAGGTTATTCCCTTCTTTTGTAATGTTGATCTTGTCTAGCCCCACAGAATTTGAACGGTCATACATTGAGAACGCTGTGCACTCATCTGTGTGAGAAGCGCCACCTGTTGGTGTCTCTGCCTCCTCAGAAGCCTCAGGATTTGCACTCCATCCCATTTATCCGCCTTGGAGCATTACGTCCTGACACACTGGTTCACGCTCTGCTTAGGGTTAAACACTGGAAATTAATCACAGGTATAGAACTGCATTATAATCCACTGTTTCAGATGATATTGCTATGTCATAACATGAAAGTAGCACCGGTTGCAATTACACAGGTGAGCGGTCTTATAGACCACTGGATGACACCGTTGACCAATCAGAATCGAGTATTCCGGAGAGAGATTTAATAAATTGGTTTATATGTGCCTTGTACTTCACATTCACCTCACATACTAAACAATCAAATCTCAAAGGCAATTAAAAGACATTTTTGTATTCATAATGCGGTTTTGCTTGATTTTAGCCTGGCGTGATGAAGCAGAGGGGACGTCCAGATCAGGAGGTGTACTAAAAGCTATTTTGAATGTGGAGCAAGGGGATGGTCACCGAGGTGCTGTTATACTTTGGGGAGCTGCTCTCTCTTGGCTGCAGCGTTTGGAGAGGAACAAAGGTGTTTTATAATTCAATGGTTCAACCAAAGGGGCCGGGGCCCAGTAGGGGGCCTCAGCAACCTTAAAGAGTGGCCACAGGATGACTTAAATAATGTTTATTTAATTTATTATTTAATATTAACATTAGTAATATATTAAAATATATAAATATTAATATAATAAAATGTTAAAAATTGTGTTTTGCAAAAGCAAAATGCAATTTTTTTGAAGAACATATAGTATTTAACTTCTGTAATCACAAAATTAATTTTTGTGGCTTTCAAATGTTGTTGAACAACCACTTTAATAAAGCAATGAAGTTTGAGTGTTTTTTGATATAGTACATAATTTGTATTGCTAATGCTTGTTACAGATGCTGTGTGGGAGTTCAAGTTGCTGTTAGTCAGACAAGATGTGACTTCAGGTTTGCTAGAGCTGCATTCTACTCCATGGAGCAGCTGTCAACCTCTCTTTCCTGATGACAATCGATGCAAGGAGTTTTACAACACTGTACGCTCACAGAGGACCGCTAGCAGCTTTGAGATTGATCTCAGCACACTCCTGTCCCAGAAATACTCAGGTAGAGCTATTTGTTGATGCTAACAATGCATTTGTGTGGTATAATTAATTATGGTTACATTAATACTCTTGTTTATGTACTCATTAGGTGATGTGGATCTGAGAGTTAAAATCACAGCGTTCCAGTTCCAGAGCAGTCCATCCCAGGAGGCCTCGCTGGTAATAGATGGCAACACGCCCTTGGAGACGATCTTGGACGTAGTCTCTGGTGACATCATCTTTGCTGGATGTGGTCAGTGCTCTGCAGAACTGGAAACAGATGAGAATAGCATATACAGACCCTGCTACCCATGTCTGCCACACACAGGAGTGCGTCGCTACTATAGGTCTGTCTCAACCAAAGTGTGTGCGTGTCTTTATATATTAATATACATACACACACCACCGATCAAATGTTTAGGGTAATATTCCTTTTCATTTTTTCCCCTCTTTTGGTCACCAAGAGTGCTTTTATTTGATCAAGAATATAGTAAAACAGTAATAATTTGAAACATTATTGCAATTTAAAATATATTTTTAAATGTAATTTATTCCTGAAATGGCAAAGCTGACTTTTCAACAGTCATTACTCTAGTGTCACATGATCCTTCAGAAATCATTCTAATAATGCTGATGTGTTGCTTATTTATTATTATTCCTTAATTATTGATAATGATTCTTATTATCATCAATAATGAAAATATTTTTTTTTCCAGTAAATAATTTTGTAGAAACTGTGATTTATTTATTTTTATTCTTTGATTAACAGAAATGAATAGAAAATAATTTATTTAAACTAGAAATATTTTGTAACATTATTTTGTCTTTACTGTCACATTTGATCGATTTAATCCATACTAGTTGAATAAAGGGAGGGGGAGGGGGAGGGGGGGAAGTGGTGTGTGGCCAAGTATGGTGACCCATATTCGGAATTTGTGCTCTGCATTTAACCCATCCAAGTGTACACACAGTAGTGAACATACACCCTGAGCAGTGGGCAGCAAATGCTGCGGCGCTCGGGTAGCAGTTGGGGGTTCGGTGCCTTGCTCAAGGGTCTCACCTCAGTCGTGGTATTGAGGGTGGAGAGAGTGTTGGTTATTCACTCCCCCACCTACAATCCCTGCCGGACCTGAGACTTGAACCCACGACCTTCAGGTTACAAGTCCAACTCTCTATCCATTAGGCCACAACTGCCCCAAAAATACGCGTTATTCCAGTGTTCAGCAGTACCCCGTCAAGCGCTCAAATCCCACATTAATCTGCCCGCGCGCTCCTGCGCCTGCATGGGTGGCGTGCGCTTAAATCTGATCTCTATGCAATATAGAGTAATAACTTTCTTTCTTAATCTTACTGACCCCAAATATTAGTGTATCATGGATTCCACAAAAATAATAAGTAGCAAAAAAGTGAATAAAAATTATTTAAAAGAAAGAGACAGCAAAGAGACACATGGAACTAGCACAGCATAAAAAACTGACTGCCAGGGACAATGGTCAATTATACAATTTAGTGGTCATTATATACAAATATCAGAGAAATAAATAAGTATTTATATTTATAAATAAAAATTATATAATGTAATTAAATACTGCATAATTAAAGTGAAACTGAAGTTACCCAGTTATCTACATTCTTATACTGACTTGTCTTTGTAGGCCAGTTGTATTAACTGTGCGAGCTGGAGATGATCAAATCTGTGTGCAAGTTCCTCCTGCTCTAGTGCAGAAGATCCTCCTGAACACTCCCCCAGATAAGCTACATAAGACCATAGGTGAGGTACTTCCTTGTTTTCCCCCTTCTCCAGTGTTTACCTTTATTTCAGAGGTGTCATGCCCATTTCATGCCCCCTCAGATTTTTGAGCCAAGTGGATTTTAAATGCAGCTTCAGAAACTTACCAGAAACAACAAAGTGCAGATGTGAATATGAATATATTTGAGATATTCATTTCACAGTGTAAAGAGCTGCAGTGATTTTAATGGGAGTTTTTGAGAGTGCTTGAACATTAGACTGAAGTCAATGACAATATCCTTTGAAAATATAAATGTTCTTTGCTCTCTTTCTGTACAATGAAAGTGTTATAGTTAGTAACTTACACTGTTTTTATAAAATTCACATTACATACTTTGTATGTAAGTGTAAGTCACTTTGGATAAAAGCATCTGCTAAATGACTAAATGTAAATTTAGTCATTTAGCAGATGCTTTTATCCAAAGTGACTTACAAATGATGACAATAGAAGCAATCAAAACCAACAAAAGAGCAATAATATGCCAGTGCTATGACAAATCTCGGTTAGCCTAATGCAGTACACGTAGCAAAGTTTTTTTTTTTTTACCCATATCTGGTACTTAAGTAAAAAGCTAGTTTTTATGCATAGTTAAACTAACATAATCTATAAAGGTGCAGAATGTATTTACCTAAACATATTTGAGAAACGAGATATTTCATAATATAGTTAACACGTTTGGGAATATTTCGAATAAAAAGGAAAAAATAAATAAAACATAAGCCTATATCAAAGCCTATAAAGCTTATAACATAGCTTTGTGTATTTGTCCCATTTGTTTTCTTTTTCTTTGTATTTATTACATAATATCTGTTATATGCAACTGCATTATTTGTTACTGAATTGGGAAAATGTCCAATGTCCACTTAAATAGTTTCTTTTTAATGCGTATTTGTTGTATTGGTGTACCTTGTAAAGCGTCCTTGAGCCTGGGAAAGGCACTATATAAATTAAACATATTATTATCATTATCAGTTATACACTGCTATCGTGGCTCCTGTGTCATGTGACAATAATGACGAGCCCTCACCCGTGCCCCCTCAAAAATAATGAGTGCATGACACCCCTGTTTATTTGTATCATGATACATATACATGATTTGTTTAAATATTGCTTCCTTAAAAGTTGTGCTTGTGTGTGTGTGTGTGTGTGTGTGTGTGTGTGTGTCTTTAGCCCCAGCATCAGAGGTGAGGTTCATCCAGGTAGTAGCTAACAGGATTAGTTCCATATTAACCCCCATGAACAACACATTTCTCCTGACCGTCCAAAGCCATTTCCAGTGTGATGACAACAGCATTCCTGTCATTCAGAACTTTTTATTATTAGACTTCAGCTCACTAGAGTCGTGAAGAATATTCATGCATATTTAAGATGATGCCATGTATTTTTTATAGTCTATGATTAAACTGTCTTAAGGTCTTATATCATGTCTAATTTTCACAGCACATGAGTATTTTTGCATCCTGGATATTCTTTGAAAGATGTATTTTTAACAGCTATAATTTAAAATGTATTAAATAAAAATTGTAAATAAAAACGTAGTGTCTACCCTCAGTATGGTCCATAGTGGAAAAAATAAATATTGGGTGTATGTTGTTTTCTTATGCAACATGAATGTATTAAATATACCTTCTAAAACAGTTCTGTCTGTTGCATTATTTCATAGTTGTTATCAGATTTGCACAGTTCATAGTTTAATTTTGCTATAAGATTTAATTATGGGATGATTCATGTTTTATTAGCAACTGAAATAAAACTATATGAGCGGAAGTTTTGGAGAACATACAAATCATGACTGGTCTAAGAACCAATCAGAAGTCTCCCATCGCGCCACGTGATTGCAGAATTCCCCTCGAGTCGGGGCTTTCCAGCAGCAGATTCAGAGAGTTGTTCGCTCAATATTTATTAAATAAACTGGAACAGATTCGTTTGGTGGATGGTGCATTTTGTTTATGTTTTTCAGGCGTTTGCTAAGATTTTATCAGTGGTTTAGTTAAGTTGACGTCTAACAGAAACTATACGAGAACAGGCAAACATCACAGTTGTAAGGTAGGTTTGATAAGTAACATTACTCATGTAACGTTAACTTAGTAAAAACGAAATTATCATTACTACCGAGATCAGTAATGTGGGTATTTAAATAGTAAAGAATGCTACTCTGCTTTCTTATTTAGAAATGACTCTGTTACTTAGTAAGTAACATAGAGAAATCTATTTTAAGCTTGTTTTGAAAACATTACAGAGATGATGTGCCCTCGCGTGCATACAGTACCGCTGCATATTAATAACAAAACATAACGAAAATTTGAGCAATGTTCATCAATGTGGGTTATCGATAGTGTACAAGTTTTGTCCCGTGTGTTTTGCTGCTGCTCGCGCGAGAATGTGGGAAATTCCCATCAAAAGTCAGTACTTTTTGGATGTGACTCGCATGTGCAGGGGAATCACATCCCCATTGAACACCGTGTACTCACTCATCATTTCCATCATTTTCAATCTGACAGGGGTCCAGAGTCGCTTCGGATGACCCTGCAGAGCACAGAATGGCTGGAGCACTAAGGTACAGTTTTATCCACCATTGCTGTCTCATGCATCTTAGTGAGCTGTCTACATATGCAGCCTTTTTTTCATTGGACATCATTATTGGCACGTACAGAATTTAGACTGTCCTGATATGCAGTTCACTTAGTTATGAGACTGTGCACACTTGTGAATATAAATGTACTCCAAAAGGTTTGGATGTGATTTACATGGAGCATCTAGACTTGTAATCAGTCAAATTTGCATACTGATACTAATAAACCTATATGTCAATAATTAGAGTTTATATACAATAGTTTATTTAACTCAATATGCGTACGGAAGAGTTGAAACTCTTAAAATCAAATTTAGTGTGATTTTTCTACATCAAAATTGCTTTGTTCCTTTGAAAAGAGCAAGGTTTATCTTCTTGTGGTTAGTCTTTAAAGAACTTTATAATGTGTTGTCTGTGAGGCATAGTTGCTTGATTTTAATATTATTATCGAGAGCAATCATGAGTGTCAATAAAATTAATTAGTTGACCGTTTGTGGTGCTGTTTAAAGAGATGTATTTCATTAAAATATATGAACATACTGAAAGACATGTCAGTAATATATTTTGTGTTGTTAGTATTTTAATTAAATTGGATTATGTTAAAATAACTTTTATAAATCATTTACAGTAATTTCACACTTTTGGATGTTTATGTGGCCTCCTGGCGGTCCCCAGGCCCCTGTTTTACATCCATTGTGAAAATGGTTTTCAGTCTAAAACAGTCTTTCTTTTGCATTTTCTTAATGAATCTTTTTGTCTATATTTGACATTCTTTAGATGTAGGGCTTGTTTGACTGAAATGATGTTATCATTTCACAGAAGAAGGACAGGATGTGGTTGTCATCCAGAAGAGTTTTACTCTCTCTTCTGTGACTTCAGTGAGCCCTGACACCTCAGAAAGAAAATTCACAGTTTACTCTGCTAGTTGTCCCATGGGTTTAAGAATATCTGCTACTTTAGAGCAATCTTAGTACAGCGCATCCTGAACAGTACAATGCTTCCTTATTCCTGTCAGTGGCAACTCTTGTGCAATCCTATCATCCAGTGTAGCCAAACATAGCCAATGAAAATAATAATAATAATGCTATAAATGAAATAAAACATTACAATTTCTCCAATTACTGTAGTAGTTATATCATTTAGAGATCTTCAGCTCCATTTCCTGTTTGGTTTACTGTGGAAGTGTTAATGGGTTTAAAGATTTGGCTGCAAGGGCAGACCAACAGATGGGGGGCAATCCCCATCTTTCAGGGCTGTTCTCATGGCAATAGTATTGACGGCACTATGAAGATATCTGACTAATTCAGTTACACAGACTCAGAAATACATTTTGAGTAAATTACACAGGTGGAATTTTTTTTTTTCACAGAATTTAATCTACATTTTGTTTTAAAAAGGAAACATAGGAATTTAGTTTCAAAAGTACCTCAAAAAAAAAGAGAAGGGAATTCAAAAAAGCCTTTGGAAAGTTGAGGAAATTCAGATATGAGCAGGCTTGATGTCAGAGTGTGCATATGCTTGTACCTGCATTTCTCAGGATTTGACATCAGTGGCAGCAGTGAGCTGGTATTCTGGGGGCTTTCCTCTGTTTTTTTTCACTGCCTTACTTCCTGGAAGTAACGCAAGTCAACCAGACAGAAGGAGGGAGGCAGTGTAAAAAAAATCCGGTGCACATATCCTTGTTCTGACACTGAAAGTGAAACGGATTTGTGTGAGTTCTTTGCGTAAATCTGAGAGCCTTTTTCTCTGCGTTTTGTTTGTCAGGTAGGCTAAGTGTACGCCTTCTTGTGTGTAGGTCAGAGGACTGCTGTGGGGGAAAAACTGGGGAAATTAAATTCTTCTGTAGGGGTTTGCAGCTCAGTTGATGTTTTGATTCAGCATGACTGTATTAGAGCACCTTACCTCTTGGGTTTTTTGGAGTTCTGGGTTTGTCTCTGTGTGAAACGGTCTCAATAACAGCTTCTCTGTTTCTTCTACATTACAGGATGGATGATGCACAGTATCCCATGAAGTTTAACAACGAGGTGAGCCACATGTTGTCAATATTACTGCTGTAGTTTGCTATCTTACAACAGATGTTTGATTTAGGGTGACGAATTCTAGATTTTTGTGTGTGTGTGTGTATGGTACTAATATATACAATATATTGGTACCATATCGGTTATCTCTCGTATTAGCTGATATTGCATATTTCATTTTAATGCTCATTTCTCATATTTTTACATGTAAATTACCTTTACCATTATCAAACACTTTGAAAAACAACTTTGAAAGCTAGTTTTTAAAAATTTAATAAGACTGTTAAATGTAATTTTACAGATCTCAAAATGTATAGCCACACTGTACATTATAATGTTTTAATGCTTAAATTCACTTGTAGTGTGTTATTTTTAATACATTTATTTAAACAAAATAGTCTACATTTTTATATCAGGGCATATTATTAGTTATCACAACATAAAAATAATTATTGGCTTATTGGTAATAGCCAGAATTGTTTAATTGGTTCATCCTTAATTTTCATACTCGGACACATTGTGATTTGTGCTAAAGGTTTGGGTTTATAATACACATAAAAATATACTTAATATATAAACACCAACATTTTGTCCTTACAGTTTATGGCGGACTTTCAGTATCTGCATGAACCTTTTGAGGTGAAGCCTGAACCCTTTGTGCCAGAGACCGGTAAGTTAACAATGTCTGTGAATGTATTTAATGATATTTTTCATTTGTTGTTCGTATACCATTTGAAAATAAGGATAATTTACTGTATATGATCTGATCTTTATTCCAGTTCATGGGCCTTACCTACAGATAATCGAGGAGCCAAAGCAGGTACAGAAGTCTTCATATGCTTGTTTTATTTGCTTCATTTCCACTGTATTTGACAATACTAACAAGTAATTTTGCGCACATTTGTAATGTGCTGCACTGAATGCGCAGGCAATGTGGGATAATTCCAAAACTTATACACTGGAATTCCCCAAAAACTGGGTTTTATCAGTGAGTAAGGTGTTACGTGAATAACACTGTATGTGTGCGTTACAGAGAGGATTCAGATTTCGTTATGAATGTGAGGGCCCATCCCATGGTGGTCTGCCAGGGGCCTCCAGTGAGAGGAACAGAAGGACGTATCCCACAGTCAAGGTGGGTTATACCACATGTAAATATAGCGATTAAGTTTTTAAATTAACAGCACATTTATTAACACACTCTTTCTCCCTCTACAGGTATCAAACTATGTGGGTCACGCTCGCGTAGAGGTTCAGCTAGTGACGCACACAGACCCCCCACGTGTTCACGCGCACAGCCTTGTGGGTCGCCATTGTAATGACAGCGGGATATGCACCATTGATGTTGGGCCTAATGATCTCACAGCACAGTGAGTGAACACTATTACTGTTCATCATACTCATATGATCTCTTTCTTTGTTATTATGATTAAAGTCAATTGCGTAAGGCATTGTGTGTGTATCATGTGACGATGGTGGCTTTTGAGTAATGTTTGTGTGTAGTTGCTCAATCTTAATTCATCCTCTATGTCTAGATTCAGTAATTTAGGCATCCTCCATGTCACTAAGAGAGGAGTGGCTGAAGTATTAACGAGAAGGTTGAGAGAAGAGAAGAGGAGGATAAAAGAGCCTGGATATAAATTTACTGGTAAATCTGTGATTTCATTATTCAACTGGACATATAGTAACTCTCTACTGTTTACTTTCTTCATTTGACAAGCTTTCTCTTTTACTCTCATTCAGATGCAGAGGAACAGGCTATTTTGCAAGAGGCCAAAGAACTGGGCAGAAACATGGACCTAAACATTGTGAGATTAAAGTTCACTGCTTACTTGCAGGACAGCAATGGGAGTTTCACACGAGCCTTGAAGCCAGTCGTCTCCAACCCTATCTATGATAGTAGTAAGTCCTGCCAAACAACATAAGAGAATTAATGAAATTCAATTAACTTTTAATAAGGACTTGCCTCAAAGTTGAGAGGTCATATCTACCCAATTAAACTAAAATATGTATGAGCACTATGATTTAAACGAAAATGAGATTTTACTCATAGTTAGTTTGAATTAATCAAATACCTGATAATTTTTTTTCCCTTTTTAATTGTTTATGAGTTTAATTAGTTTAGCATCTTTTATTATACAATTTCCTTTTACTGTAAAATTGTTCTATAATTAATTTCCTCTGTTTAAATGTAATTGTCACTTTTTTAGAAAGAAATTACATTTATTCTGCAGGGATGCATTCAATTGATCAAAAATAACAGTAGAAACTTTTACATTGTTACTGAAGATTTCTATTTGAAATAAATGCTGTTCTTCTGAACTTTCTATCCGTTAAAGAATCCTGAAAAAAATCTATCAATGTTTCCACAAAAACATTATGCAGCACTTCTTTCTAAAAAATTTTACCCTCCCAAACTTTTGAACGGCAGTGTATATTAGAAAAGTACGTGTTGTTATATAATCTTGTTATAACTAAAGTAAAATGTGCTGATCTTTGCCCAGAATCACCAAATGCTTCAAATCTGAAGATCTCCCGCATGGACAAAACCTCTGGATCAGTGCTGGGAGGAGAAGAGGTCTTTCTGCTCTGTGATAAAGTTCAAAAAGGTTATTATGATTTTCTCATTTCAAAAAGGATTGACAGTCCTTCCCATCCTTTTAGATCAAATGATGTATATTCCCCTTCATTTCCAGATGATATTGACATTCGTTTTTATGAGGAGGAAGATGATGGAGGATGGGAGGCATTTGGAGACTTCTCCCCTACTGATGTCCACAAACAGGTTTGTTATAAATTGACACGTGCATAAAATGGTTGACTATTCCAGATTTTGTCATCAGAGGCAGTTTAGCCTTTTACAACAAATGTTTAATAGCATTGTTTTTATTCCCATCAGTATGCGATCGTGTTTAAGACCCCACCATACCGCTGCACAGATATCGCACGTCCTGTCACAGTCTTCCTGCAGCTCAGGAGGAAGAAGGGAGGCGACTGCAGCGAACCCAAGCAATTCACGTATATTCCTCACAATCAAGGTTAGTAGTGCTATATTATCGGTCCTTAAGACTGAATAAAGCATTTAAACCAACAGATTAAGACAAAATGTTCTAAAATGCATATGGGGATCGTTTATGTCTCATTCAGTAGTTTTAATTATTTCACTTCCTGTTTGGCATTATGTAACATCTGTGGTTATGTAACCCAATGTCACATGATCCTTCAGAAATCATTCAGAAACAGTTTTTAATATCCAAGTTGAAAACAGTTGTGCTGTTTAATATTTTTGTGGAAACGCTTGTATATTTGTTTTCAGAATACTTTGAAGAGAAAGTTCAGAAGAACAGTGTTTATCTGAAATATAATAGAATAGCCACATTTTTGTATCATTGCAAATATCTTGCTCTCATTTTTTTTATCAATTTAATCCATCCTGGTAAACAGTATTGAACATGTTAATTTCTTTAAAAAATAAAAAACTTACTAACCCCAAAAAGTAGTTTTGATCCATCAGATGCATTTCTCACATTTGATGACATGTTGGCTCCTGTTTCCCCACAGACAAAGAAGAGGTTCAGAGGAAGAGGATGAAGGCACTTCCTCAACCCTATGATCACTGGCGGGGAGGACCTCAAGGAGGAGCAGGGGCCTTTGGAGGTCCTGGATCTGGAACAGGAGGAGGAGGACTGGGAGGAGGTATAGCATGTTATATTCCTAAACACAGAGGCTTACTGTGTAGATTGCCAGTTCAATTATTCATGTGTACACAAGACCGTTCATATATGTAACGCAGTCAATTTCACCCATAGGTTTTCAATTTAATCATCCGATGGATAGTTCAGGGTTTTATATTGGTGGATGTAGTGGATTTACCGGCGGGGCACAAATGTCAGGCTCCACCCCACAGACTGACAGATCTCAGAATCAGTCGACAAACACACAAACTCAGTCTGGCTCACAAATGCAACAGCAGCTCTTTCAGATTGGTGAGTAGAATTATGCCAGCTAAATTCAAGACATTGAGATTTTAGGTGCATATGCGTTCAGTGATGTATATTTCCTTCCTGTATTGTTTCCAGCCACAGCTCTGCAGAGTCGTGCCACTTTGATGGCAAAGTTCTCTGCTCGTGCTTTGTTACAGTACTGCAGCACAGGGGATGTGCGCCCTCTGCTGGTTCTTCAAAGACATCTGTGTGGAGTGCAAGATGAGAACGGAGACACGTATGTCTTTTCACATCTCTATCTTAACACATGTCAACTATACTTAATTAAATACTAGGTTGTGTGTCAACTACCTTTAAACCTTTCTAGTATAGTTAGTGTATTGTAAGTTACTTTGGATGAAATTATCTGCTAAATGAATAAATGTAAATAGCATTGTAGTGACTTTTTTTATTACATTTAACAATGGTACACAGATACAATAGCATTGAATTGATCAAACTTGACATTCTAATCTGTATTGTATTTAATTTCCCATAGGCCTTTGCACTTGGCCATTATCCATCATCAACCTGTTGTGGTACAACAGCTTATTCAGGCCCTGAACAACACTCCACAGCAGAAGTTTATCAACAAACTCAACAACCTCAATCAGGTCATTTAACAGATTGTTATTTATTTGATTTTAATGTTTAGTTGATTTGTATTTATTATTAAGTTCTTTATTAAGTGATTTTTATTTATTAAGTTTATCTTTCTTCTCTAGGCTCCACTGCATCTGGCTGTGATCACAAAGCAGGCCAACTTAGTTGAGATGCTGATGAAAACAGGTGCAGACCCAAGCCTGCTGGACCAAGAGGGCCGGACAGCACTTCACTTGGCCGCTCACACCGGTGATGAGGCCATACTACGAGTGATCCTGGGTTTGCTGGGAGAGCGCCATGCCCATTTAATAAACTCTGCTGACTTCTCAGGTGAGATATACACATACAAATGGTATTGTCTCTCAGTCTTCATTGAAATGGCGCTTAAGGTTGCATCACATATGTGAATATGCTGTGAACATTTTCTTTTCCTCTTTCTTAGGTCAATATCCAGTCCATCTCGCATTGAAGAAAGATGGAGAGCACTGTCTTCGATTGTTGGTGGAGGCAGGAGCAAAGATTAACATGCCAGAGCAGAAAAGTGGCTCCACAGCACTACACCTGGCAGTGAGGGACAACCTTTTAAAACTGGCCTGTTATCTCATTACCGAGGTAAAGGACCTGTGGAGTGCTAAAGGGTTGAACAGTTCAGATTTCTTAGTTCTTCTGTGGTCATAGTTTCAGTTTAGTTCAGTAAAGTTTACAACTGTGGCGACAAATAAACGCTGGATTTTCAAAAGTATGTGAAATATTTAAAGTTCGCGGCATAGAATCTTTAAAATACGTTTCACACACCAGTCTGTTAGTGGTTGTTTGACATGTTGGTCAAACGGCATCATGGGCGGGCCTTGGCCAATAAAACCTGCCATAGATTCCAGACCTTCAGCCGTCAGTCTGAAGGTCTGGCTACTCGAGACTACATGACCATAATTACATGGTGATTGAGAGAGTTTCTCTGTTGGTCATCTATTTTGTGTGCCAAATATATATTTGCATAAATTAATTGCATAATATTTGTAATTAATTACATAATATGACTTTCAAAAGCTGAAGTGATTACCGTTATATATTTGTTAGAATCTGCGTAACTCAACATTGTAACTAATTGCAAAAGCTGAATAATCAGTCAATGTCTACTGATTATTTAGTGAAATAATCTACGATTAGTCCATTAATCGTTCTAATAATCGTTAGATTAATCAATTATCAAAATAATCGTTTGTTGCAGCCCTAGACTGATACAGATGACCCACATTATTGTTCAAAAGTTTGAGATCTGTAAGTTTTTGTTGTTGTTTTTTTAGAGAACTTGTAATAACTAAACTAAATAAACTTGTAATTTAAAATGTATTTTTTTTACATAAATGTTTTCAGGATTCTTTGATGAATTAAATGTTTAAAAGCATGGCATTTCACTTTTGATAAATTTAATGTATCCTTACTGAATAATAGTATTGATTTCTGACAAAACTTTTGAAGAAGTGTATTTTACAACACCATAAACAAACATGAATAGTTCTGCTGTCATTCTCAAATATCACTGTGATGAAATACTGGAGCAGTTTCACTCTGATTTAACACTTCTTCAGCATACAGCCACTACAAAGTTTTATGTTTGTTATTTCTGTTACAGCTGAAGGCTGACGTGAATGTGTGTACCTACGGGGGCAACAGTCCTCTTCACTTTGCTGCCAGTCAGGGCTCCCCACCTCTCTGCTCCATGCTGATAGCTGCAGGTAACTGAGAAACCTCCTTTCCTACCAATTTAATACAAATATGAGGTACTTAAACATCTGTGAAGGCCTAGAAACCATAATAAAAAGTCATTAAGAACACGGTCAAGCTGCTTAGCAGTTACTGCATAGCATGTGATTTTAGTAAGGTCTTTGTCCACATTTTCATAATGTATGACATTCATTATGTCACTCATAAGAAATGACGTTTGAACTGTTTGATTAATGATGTTTGTCTTCTTTTTTAGGTGCTGATAAATGCATGGAGAACGACGAGCCTCTTTTTTTCCAGAGCTCGTCTTCCTCAGATGAAGATGACGAGAGCGAGAAGACTGAAGTCGACAGGCAGCTTCCAGATCTCATGGTTCAACAAGTTCACTGCATGTCGATATCATCTGAAAGAGGAACGTTTAATCCACGCAAGAGACCTGCTGCGGGACACACACCATTTGATCTGGCCAAATGCCAAAAGGTTTGAGCTTTTGTATCTGTAATATCCAAGTATAATGTGTGAACATTTCAAGGTGGAGGAATAAATACATGTAATTGACTTAACTTTATGAAACCCCACCTTCTTCCTCAGGTTAGAGATCTTTTAGATGGCAGGAAAGGCCCAAAACCCAGTTCACTCGCCCCCAAGAGGACCAAAATAAGCACCGAAGAAGGTAATGAGACTTAGATGCATGCTTTATGTTCTCACAAACTCATGCTTCTAGCATGTGACTGATCTGTATTCGTCCTCCTACAGTGAACCAAGATTTGGACAGTGAGGTGCTCACAAAACTGTGTAGTATTCTCATTGAAGACCACGTGCCCTGGAGAGAGCTGGCGGAAAAACTTGGCATGCTCACACTCACTCACCTGTACCAGGATAGTGCCTCACCCTGCCAGAAGCTTCTCGAGAACTACCAGGTAAGAGATTGTCATTGTTCTCACAAATTGGCAGATTCTGTTATAATGTTAAATATGAAATTGGCACATTGCTGTTTGGAACAGCATACTAGCATACTGATGACATTTATCTCTAGTGTATTTATGGCACATTATGCAAATTTTCTATATGCATGGATGAGTTTGATGATGATTTTATTTGCCAAAATGTGCAATACACTGTATAGCTCCTTGTCATATCTCACAATATATTGCATGTGACTAATCAACTGGAAGTAAAGATTTTTTTAAAGCTACACTGTTACTTTTGTCCTTTGAAATAAACACAATTGAAACAATGAGCGAATACAAAGAATCCGCAAAGAAATTTTAATTTTATGCTTCAACCGCTAGAGGGCTAAAAAGTTCTGTGGATTTAACTTTTTTTTTTTTTTTTTTTTACTATTTATTTAACTGTAAATAAGACTTAACAAAATACTATTAACAAAATAATATTAAATATAGAATGGATTGCTACTTACACAAATAATGTAAAGCAAATACATTACTAAATTTATTTAGTATTTACTAGTATATATTAAATATTTCATCTTACAAATGGAGTTAATGTTTATATATATATATGCATTAAATACATTTTTATTTAAGAAGAAGAGTTTTAGATTGTATCTGTCTGGCTTGCATATTGTATTTGTGCATCAAGTTGGCATCCTTCATGAATGATTTATTAAGCATGTTTATTTGCATATCCAGTTGAGTGGTGGTCCTGTGGACGGCCTGGTGGAGGCGCTGCAGTCTCTGGGTGTGAGTGAAGGAGTGAGATTGCTGAGAGACAGCCAACCCAGAGAGGACAAGCAGAGCACAGGTACAGGTTCATACTCTGACAGAGAAACCTCTCACTTCTGACACAAAAATCTTTAATCAGTAGATTGTGAATATTTTTTTTTTTCCTTTCTTCCAGATTCTAAAGAGGACAGTGGCTTTGGGAGTCAGTCCATTGAAGAGGAAATGGGAAATCCTGCAGTGGCCAATCGCTGATTATCAGCATCTATTCTTTAAGGACAACTTGGCACTTTATTTGACTGGTTTTTCAGGTGCGAACTGGTGGACTGTTCATCTCAATAAAGTGGAAATACGACACAGCACGGGAGAAATTGAAAAGGATCGTTTTGAGGTCAAAAGCCCTCGCTGGTATTACATAACAGTAAGACAACAAGACAGAAATCAGTTGCCTTAAGATACACAAATCTCCATGGTGTGATTGAGTGAAGCTGTTATCTAATTTTACAGTGATGCAACTGTCATTTCACAACCCCATCTCTAATCTTGGAATATTTCTGCAGAATATTGTGATCTGAATGTTTCTAGTAAGCTGTGTTTTGAGATATATGCAACCTTAGGAAATTGCAAAGATGTAATGCAATTTAAATCACATTGGTTGATTTTCTGATACATCTGTATACATCTAATACTGTTTATTTATGTTAATGTTTGGTTGCAGTTATATGCTTGTTCAGAGTAAATATGTTTGTATTTAAAAGTTATTTCATTATTCTGTGCCTTATATGTTGACTGTATATAGTAATAATAAGAAATCTGCATATTAGAATGATTTCTGAAGGATTGCGTGACACTGAAGACTAGTAATGGCTGCTGAAAATTTAGCGTTGCCGTCACAGTAATAAACTGTATTTTAATATATTTAAAAACAAAGCAGTTATTTTAAAGTGTAACAGTATTTCACAATAGTACTGTTTTTACTCAATATGCAGCCTTGAGAGACTCAACACATAAGAATATAATAAAAATTGTATTTTCAAAAACCCACATTTTTATATTTAAATATTAAATGAAATAGTTAAACTTTCAAAACAGATTTATTTTGCCTATGCCTTCAAAACATACAAACATTTTAGCATTTTTTTTTACTGAGCGGCTGAAACATAATATTTACATTATATACAGCTAGAATGGATAACACACCAAACACACAAAAATTACGTTTTAAGAAATAAGTTACATTTACAGCAAAATCTTTGGGTGACCCCAACCTACTTGTAGTGGTCGAGTGTTCCCTATAAAAACTTGTATATAAATTTTTGCCAATATGCTTCATTCATAAACAAATACTCAAGACAGATAATAAATGTTCAAAATATATAAATAACTCTTCATTAAATACACCTATTATTCATAGTGCAGTGAAGCATAACTGAAGTGCCGTTTGATGAAATTTGGGTCCCAGATCATGTCAAGATCTCATGTTATTTTGTATTTTGTGTCCTTAATGTCTGATCTATATGCTGGCAGTGTTAACAGTCAGTTTAGATCTTCGTGACCTGGATTTGCATTAGAGTATTGTTTTACAATTTCTTGGATCCATCATCTTTCTGATATCAATAGGACAATTCATGAGGTTATGATAAGCAGCATAGAAGCTTACCTTCACTCTCCTATAAAGCAATACTTCACACAAATTCATTTGAACATAAGAACACACCAGTTTGTAAACAGGTAGAATTATTTCCGAACAAATGACACTCCCTTGAGCAGGTCTCTCAGTGCAATTGAGGTATTAGACTTGGTTACCAGCTTATAGTGCCTCGTGTTTTACCACAGCACTGAATGGATCAAAAATTTGAAAATGAGTGCCTGAGAATTCAATGGCTCGGCCATATCCAAAGGGTTTCGACACAGATTTTGCATCATGTCATTCTCAAGCTCAATACGTATTTTAAATACACATTACACTACATAATACGATGGAGTCGATTATTGTGATGGATTTTAACATCCGTTGCACATGGTCATTGGTCATTTTGTCATTGTGCACTGAGTAAAGTCATTCAGACGTTCCTGTTGAAATGATGACAGCATGTAAGGTAATCCCTTGTGAAAAAGAGGTGCACTTTAGCATACTTTTAAAAAGAGTACTTATTGGACACCTAATTGCATGTTATTTGCAGATAATGTATTATTATATTAAATACGATTAATTGCATTTCAATCTTTATCTGTAATTTCATAACTTTACCTTTAAAATATGGTTCAAATATACTGACAAGCATTTATGGTAGACTAAAATACACTTTAATGTTCTGCTGAAACTTGTATATCATATATTTTAAACATTTTTCTAATTACACATTTATAATAAAGTTGCAATTTAGTAAATTTAAAATATAATTACTTTATATTTATATAAAATGCTTTACATGTGCTTTATTATGTTAGTCAACACATCGAAATACATGTACTACTTTAAAGCACAACAGTATATTATTTAAACATAATGATTTAAAATGTAACTTTAAATCTGACATCATTACAAAGAGTTACGAAACAGTCAAGAAAGAGTACTCTAAGTACACATAAGTGACCTTAATTTCATTAATATTATATTATCCTCAAGTACAGTTTCTTAAAAATACACTTTTAAGATTTGAAGTACACTACAAGTGCACATTCTTAAGCACACCTATTTTTCACAAGGAATGTGCTATTTGCACTGCCATTATCACTAGTCTGCTGTCATGGTACAAAGAGAAATAATGCATTCATATTCTTAGTAATTGTACCAAATGAGGAACTGATTGTCTTCAAACATCTTAGACGTGCTTTAAGCCACGAGTGTTTAAACTGACGATCAACAAGCATAATACACAGATAAACCAAACAGGTTTGTGGTGAAAACACAGACTGACAGAAATAAGACAAAGTGAGGCTGGTACTCCTCCTCATCTGCCCACTGGCAGATTTGGTTTTGCGGTTACTGGCCAGAAAAGCATGCTTTACCAGCGGTCACGTGGGGCACAGCAACCCTAACCACAGTTTCGTAATCATGACGACTTGAGAACAGCCATCAACGTAAACTGCAGCCGTCCTGGTAGCGCTCTAGATTCAGCCCCTGAATGAAGATAAACAACCCCTTCCGCTTGGGTTCTTTCACTGTTTGACAGCCTGTCTGTAGCTGTGTCTCTGACTGTCTGAGCGTTTGGTCCTCTTGCTGCTGCCGCTGCTCCTGCTCGACTCTTTGGTGCTGCTTGTATGACTGTTGTCCTGGGGTAATGTGGGGCTGGAGTGAGCCCTTTGCAGGCCGCCGTTGTCAAACAAACGGGCCTCAAACGCCTCCAGGTCCGTATCCCCTACGCGGATCTTAGCTCTCAGCAGCATTGCATATGTTCCGTAGCGTGTTTTCTATGAGATACATTTAGGAAGATGTATAAATGGAGTGAAGAGTGAAGGAAGGAAGAGTATAGTAAAAAAATGTTTTTACCTCAAAGTCCAGATACTCTTCCCTTTGCTTGTACTCTTCTTGGTCCCTGCTTTTGGTCTTGCGGTCTTGGGGCATAGAGCGCAGTTCCTGGAGCTCAACAGAAATGGCTCGAAACCGTGTCTCTTGAGACTTAAGCTGCTCCTCCTTATATCATAATGAAGAAAAAATAACGTATAAGTCAATAAATATATTGTTAAAAAGTTTGAAATGTTAGTTTAGAGCCAGCAATGACAAAAAAAGCCTGATTTGAGGATGATAATTTTTTTGTTCATTTGTAATTTCCTAAAATGTCAGTAAATATATTGTTAAAAAGGTATAATAATTATGCAGTAAAGCAGCTTTGTAAAAATATAAATATTGGAAAACATTTGTTCGGCAAATCAAATTTGTGGTGAACCGATATGCAAAAATATTTAAGAAAAAAAATTAATATGGTACATCCACTCAAAAACAATTAAATCAATTATTATTATGAATTGATAATTTGTGCTATTTGTTAAAACCTTGATAAATGTATTTAAAAATGTTTATGAAAATAATGAACTTTCACATATACACGTTTTAAATTTTGTTAACACTTTAGTATAGGAACCAATTCTCACTATAAACTACTAGTTGCTTATTAACATGCCTATTATTAACATATTGTCTGTTTGTTAGTACTTATAAAGCACATATTCTTCTGCATGACCATATTCTACATCCCTAATCCTACCCAATACCTAAACTTAACAAATAATTTACTAACTATTAATAAACAGCAAATTAGAAGTTTATTGAGGCAAACGTCATAGTTAATATTTTGTTAATAGCAGGAACTGGACCTTTAAGTGTGACCTGAACTTCTTCACATGAGCTTGCGTTTCTGGTCTCCGGCATCCTCATGCATATGAATAGTGGTGAATGGAAGGAAAACTGTAGTGTGGTGCCCCTTAATAGAGAGAAGTGTTGGTTACCTGTGAGAGCTTGGTGTTTGAGCCTGGCAGAAGAGGGCGGCTGAACTTATTTTGGGAGCCAATGGCTGCTGGGAAGGGAGGGGCAGAGAACATGGCTGCCACCGTGTTGATGCGGGTTATCCAGGACTGCATTTGCTCTGCGTTGCTGGTGGTGAAATGCAAGCTCAGGTCAACCAGAGGGCAGCAAAATAAGAGAATTCAGTAGATGGAATAAAAAACGTCAAAATTTTATCTGCTCAAAGAAACTGTGCACTTTGGGTTTAATACAACTAGCGCAGTCTTGAAAACTGAGCAATTAGCAGGCAGCTGTTAGCAGAAGAGATGGAGTGGAACAGATGGAGCAGAATGAGAGGGAGAGAGTTTTAGTATGTGTATCTGGGACAGACAGAATAGCTGAGAAGGATCCATCCTCTTGGGAGATACACTTTGAGTCATTCATCTGAGATGAGAACATTTTGACAAGGGCGTTACCAGCCCTGCATGTAATGAACAACCAGCAGGTGCACTCAGGTGTGTGTGTGTGTGTGTGTGTGTGTGTTTGAACGAAAGTCATTGTGTATTTTTGTGCTGTCCTGTTTCCAAAAGACAAAGCAACATGAGCTGTCCATGAGCCTTCTGCTGAATAATTCTTGTTGTCACTTATAAAAGTTACAATGTGTCCAAATTATGCAAAAGTTGCAAAAAGTTCTATAAAATGCTAAAAACTGATTGATTGCCTTTCATTTATCCACTACAGTTGAAATGTTTACTATCGGTATAATATTTTTATGTTTTTGAAGTCTCTTATGCTCACCCTGGCTGTATTTATTTAATCAAAACAGTAATGATGTGAAATATTATTACAATTTAAAAGCCATTTTCTATTTAATATATTTTAAACTGTAATGTATTACTCTAATGACAATGCTGGATTTTCGCATTACAGTAGGCTACTGAGAATTGGAGAAAGGGGTTAAAAAATACTTAATTTTCAAAAAATTAAAACCTTAATGGTACTAAAAAAGCTTGAAGATATGAAATTCTGTTTCTGATTTTGAAGTGAATCACTCTTATAGTACAAATAAGACAAGACTTACGGGGCCTGGAAAAGAAAGACCCTCCAGTCAGCAGTGCGAAGGTAAAACACATTGGGTCTTTTGCTATAGTCTGCTGCCCGCATGGCTAAAGAATGATGGATTGATACTGCATTCTTCAAGTCCTCATCAGACAGCTGCTTATCCAGACAATATTTATCCTGCAGACCAATCGCAAAGTAGAGGCAAATCACAAATCTTTTTTTACAGTTAATAACCACAAGAAAATATGGTCCATATAGCACAAAACATTAATGACTAAAATGTACCTTTTGAAGATAAAGAATCAGTCCTTTTAGGATGGCATAAAAAGTCTTCCATCCTCTTTTACCTCGTGGAGCTAAAAGAACAACACCGTCAAACTTTTAAACACACAGGTACAGTTAAATATTCGATAAATAGGTGATTATTTAAAAAACAAATACTCTCAAATAATCCTTTTACTGATAATCAGTATTTCTATCCCAGTAAAATATAACAAAAATCTTAAAACATGATACATTTACTAAATTAGCAAAACTCTGAGATCAAACTTGTTTAAGGAGATTTAATTTATTTTATTTTTTTTCTAACCCCATTGACAAAAATCTTAATTTAAGATTTATGATTAAAACAAGAAAGAAAAAAAAGACTGAATTGCATCTTAGTTAAATGCATGTTGTTTTGAGATATTTAGATCTTTGATATTTTTACTGGAAAACAAAACAAGAATATTCTTCTGTCATTTCAACTACAATTAATTCAGGCTGTATAAAACAGATGAAAACATTACTAGATCAAATAAAAGGCTGCATCTGAGGAACGGCTTACTTCTCTTGCCATCAGAATCGGCGTGAACTTTCCGCACGAGAAAGCCGTTCATGTAGACCTGAGCGCTGGACTGCTGTGCAACACTGACGAGGGGGTTTCCACCGCTGCTGATCCGCTTCATAGTGTGCGATGTGGAGTCTTTTCTGCCGTCCAGCTCAGAGAAAGACTTCCGCAGTTCCTCCTCATCGCTGTAGAATACACAAACAAGAGCTTTATTATGAACAATATTCTGCATTCTCACCTTTACCCACAAGGCATTTTACATACTTTACATACAGGCAAATTCCCTGACTTTCAACATTTACCTTTAATTGCTGCTTTAGCTTTGGACCTTAAACACACACAGACACACAGGTAATGATTCAGGCAGCGAGGTAGCATAAAGCTCCATCCCACCTCAATTACAGGCATTTTTATTGTGCATTTAGAGTCACCGATAAGGACTGAAACTGCATCTTTATTGCCTAGTGCTTGGCACAGTTGTATTTTATCTACAGTACATATATCCAGCTGAGTGACAGCTGTGGAGGGAGTGCAGTCAGACACCCTGGAGAGCCCCTGAGGTCTGGATCGCTAAACATTCCTCTCTAACAGCTACGAAGTACAGCACATAGCCTTTGCCTTCACATGATAATGCTCTCATCTGTTGCTTAGTAACTGCTGGCCTCCACACTAGTAACCAAGAGAACCAGCTCAGAAGATGGAGCACCATGGGAGAGGGAGAGAGAGAGAGAGAGAGAGAGAGAGAGAGAGGGAGGCAGAAAGAGCAGCCACATAAAAATGGTGACTGACGTGCATTGATTCATACAGTGAATGATGGCCTTTAGCTGAGAATCACACAATGCTAAATAAATGAAAGTGCAATGAAGTGAATCAAACTCAGAAATGGAGGGAGTGTGAAACAGAGAGACGAAAGGAGGGGAGGGACGCTGGGGTAGATGAAGATCAAAGACCTGCTGCTGAATGAAAGAGAATAAAACAATCACTCATGCTTTTCTCCTTCATACATAAACAAGGGTACTGCAGAACCCCTCAAAGAGCAAACGCAGTGCACATGAGAGTTAGTATGTGTGTGTGAGAGACAAAGAGAGAGGGCTGTGTTCAAGTCTGCACATTAGCCAGTCAAAGATTTCAACCTGTAATTATGGAGAGGCAACTTCCGGTAACCATGGCAACAAAATCTGGGAAGCCAAAGTCGAAAGTAAGGGCTTAGAGCATCATACGGCTCTAGCCAGGTCATAAATACACAGATACAGTACATTCACTCTTTTAAAAAAAGATTCCAAAAGGGGGTTTTTGCAACGATGCCACAGAGGAACCATTTTTGGTTCTCCAAAGAACCTTTCAGTGAACAGTTCTTAAAAGAACATTTTAATAACCTAAAGAAGCTTTTCCAAAGAACCTTTGGAAACCTTTTCCAAAGAACCTCTTCATGGAACCATCAATAAATAACCTTTATTTTTAAGAGTGTATGGTTCTATATAGAACCTTAAAGGGTTTAGTCTTCATATTTGGAACCCCTAAAATATTCCTTAATTGGGGCTTAATAAAAAGAAAACCTACTGGATTCTTTGTAGCCTGGTGAAAAGGTTCTAAATAAAAACAGAACCTTTTTAGAGTTTTATGGATTCGGTTTGCTTTATTTTCCCTAAAAGTGCACCTAATAAACTTATCTCACTGAAGAAATAAAAGGCCTTTCCAGCTGAAGGATTCTATAATGAGCTTACACCATTTTTAAATCAATAACACTTCTAGAGGCATTGAATGATTTTCTGATGTTTTGGGTGACAGTGGATGAGGAGGATGGTGCTCTTGAATCTGATGTAGTGAAAAGGAGCCACTATAGGGAAAACATTAGACTTACATTGTCCACTGCAGCTTTTCATTTTTGATAGAGTGGTAGAGAGCCTGTTAAAAGAGGAAAACAACAGTGTTAAAGCACACAACCCCATCAACAGTTTTGCCCTTTGACGTGTCTAAAAATAGCAACTGAAAGTTAACAGTATGAACCAGACACAGGTTGCAGACAACACTTTTCATCATGGAAAAAATCAACCCAAACATCATTAGAAGCAGAAGGAATAAAAAGAAGATACAAATTTCCATGAGCAGATCCTGCAGTTAACAAGTGTTACCTTTTGCTTTTTTTTCCGGGTTTGTGGGTGATTTTGGCCATCCTGAACCTTGCCGAGAAGATCAGGGAAGGCCAGGGGCTTTAAGGAACGCGAGCGAGGTGCTTTGGTGTAACGGAACGGGTCCATCACGCTGAAGTCCCGTCCACATCGCACCGAGCACAGGGAGCGAGAGCGGAGACGACCAGTGGAGTGAATACTGTTTACACCAATCATGATTTTTCTAGATACAGGATCCACAGATGAGGAAATGAAGGCTTTAAAATCAAGCAATCCTAATTAAACTTGACGGAGTCTTCATTCACTTATCTTTTTTCCACGAGTAGAATCCAGAGCGGTGAGTAGAAATGAGTTCAAAGAGCACATCAAATGACACAGTGACAAACTCAAATTCTTTGGCAGTGGCGAAGCTCTTTGGGAGATCCTTGAGGGTGTCACATTGGCATCAGGCTTTCCGTAGTGATTCCAATTCTTGCATTATGGATCAATTCCTATTCATTTTGCATGTAAAAACATTGCCGGGCCACTGCAAATCCACCAGCGCCATCCACCAAACTTTCAGCTTTGACTGAAACACCAGAGACGATCAAGGCTGAGGATCTGCGGCCAACATCCAGTTGTTTCCTTGTATACATCCCTCGTGTTCATCACACCTACACGCGCTCACCGACGCATGCTGACACGCTCACAGGTGCGGTGCAGATGGCTTGCGAGCACCGTGATGGAGGAAGGAGATAATTGGAGAAGAGGACAGACGGATGAATGCGAACATCATTGAAGCAAATGCATGAGATAAACACACATGGGCTCATGCAGGGAACAGACTGAGACGCTCTGACTTCCGCCCACTCTCAAACTGGCATCCCAAAACTGTGATGTCACCTACCGTCCCCCTCTGGGATGGAAAAATAGACATCAGATGTGTGAGAGACAGAAGGACCAGACTGGAGCAGGAAATCAGCAAAGAAACGAGACAATCCTGTTGCTTTGTGCAGTTTTCTCCATTCAATGTCAGTCGGTTGAATGCATTAGAAGTTTTCCAGAATTCTCTTTCATTCTTTTTCATTCTTTCCCTTTCTTTCTCTTCAAGCTTGTATTAAGATTCTTTCACAGCAGATTTTTTTCCTTTTCACAAAACACAGCTCTGCTGCACGGCCGTAGGAACAATAGAGGTTTGGCATCTGAGTCCTGCGCTCTTTTTCTTCTTCTCCTTAGTCTTTTTCCTCCTTAGTGATGCAGATAAAAAAATGGGCTGTGCGGTGAGAATGAGATATTGTGAGGGAGGAGTGTTCACCATCCATCCCATCTCTCTCTTGCATTCACAATCTCGCCCGATCTCTTTCACAGTCTCTCTCGCGCTCTGCTTCTCAAATGATGTACCCGTCTCCCAGCATGACTGACAAATCACAGCACTTGAATGTTCCATGATCCCACCCTCCTGTGAATGTCAATCAGTTTCCAGGCTCTCAAACGTGCAAATCCTCACAGCACGTTATTGCCATACTCTCGTTTTCAATACACATAATGTAGAAAAGTTCTGTTGTAATGTATAATTATAATGAACCTGTTACTCTAATTTATTATAATGTAAATTATGACAGCTAAGTATGCTGGCACTCAAAATCAGCATTAACCTTTGAGTTATTTGATATTGAGTTTATTTTATTGGCTAGGAATGGCATTAAAGAATCAAATTACATATTAATAAAAAATGTAAATAAATCAATCACTTTTTAAATTGATAAATAGACTGATTTAAAATGTTTATTTAAACCATTAAATTTTTTTATTAAAAATGCTACAATAAATAATTAACTGATAAATCATTTTAAATAAATAAATAAAAAGTTCTTTGTAATTGTAAAATTTACCAGCCATTTCTGAGTGAAAACTGTTTTAAAGAATTGGCAAGTAACATGCTGAATTTAACGTGAAATTTGACAATTTCTTGTGAAACATGCCCCAATAATCTTGTGTTTTATTTACAACTCCAAAAAATCAGTTTTACAGTTATTACATAAAGCTAGTACAAATTGCTTTATATCCATCAGCCAAATGCTTTAGCCATTTGCCAAATGAGTTGCCAAATACTGTTCATACACGAGAGCAGCCAATGAACAGTCGACTTATATTGCGTAATTCTTATTGATAACATAAGAAGTCACTGGGGATATTGTAGAAGCAATGAATTATTTTGGTTGGTGTGCTTTTCTTTTGGCACTCTGCTCACTGATGCAGCCTGCTCTCTATCTCTCTCTTTCTCTCTCTGTCACAGACAGCTCTGGGACACTGGTCATACCATAATCTGAGTCTAACTTTATTCAAACATGACCTGCTTTTATTTGGCCACTGTCACCAGGCAGCCAGCAGTGAGCTGGGCATAGGCAGGTTTTATCTGCTCGCTTAGAGCACAAGAAGGACTCCATGTGTTCAGCAAAGCAGACTGAGACGCTAGCAGTTGAGATTGTAAAAGCAGTAAAGCCTAAATTGAAAAGTAAACACATCTTGGAAATGTATTACATCCATGTGTGTTGTGCAGTAACTGCTGCATCATAGATGCCTGAAGAACTATAATGAAAAAGTTCAAACTTTGTTAAATTTTAAACAATATAGTTCCAGTCCTGGATGGTAAATTATCAATACAGCATTCCATCTGTGATAAAATACACATTAATATTAATGATGCATGAACTAAGAATAAAAATTACTTTTAAAGCATTTTTTTAATCTAAGTTAATGATGATTTACATACAATATTGTATAAGGACCATTTCTCACTATTAACTAGTTATTACTATTAACTAGTATAATACTTATTATTATGCCTATTATTAACATATTGGCTGTTTGTTAGTGTTTATAAAGCACATATTCTCCATGACCATATTCTAGATTCCTAATCCTACCCAATACCTAAACTTAACAACTACCTTACTAACTATTAATAAGCAGCAAATAAGGAGTTTATTGAGGCAAAAGTTGTAGTTAATTGTGTTAACAGCCAGAACCTTAAAATAAAGTGTGACCGATTTATTTTTTCTGCAAGGATGAAAAATCATGGTTTCCAGATAAATATAAAGCAGCACAACTGTTTTCAACATAGATAAATATAAAAATTGTTTCTTGAGCACTAAATCAGCATATTAAAATGATTTTTGAAGAATCAGTTCATGCATTAACTATTGAAATTAAAGAACTGAATTGAAGAATTGAACCTTATTGAAATGTTACCAAAAATGTAAAGATCAATTGTCAAAACAGAATTTTCACAGTTTGATGCTGTAAACTGTATAGTGACCAGTGGGAGGAGCCTAATACATAATGCAATGATGTATATGTATATTCATTAATCTCAACCTGGGACATAACAAGAATTACGCTGTTCACACAACTGAGTGAAAAAACAAAACCATAATTTGAAAATTGAAAAAAGGGAACAAAAGAGAGAAAGAGGGACAGGAGAGAGAGAGAATGAGCAATTTGTAACGCATTTATGATAATACCATGACAAAACCCTCATTTCAGTGAGAAGCCGTGTGGCAGCCAAATTCCCATCTTGTCCTCCCTGCCACCCCTGCTGTTGCTGGCATGAAGACAGACATCACACAGGTTTTTCACGGCCGTTAACTGTCATGAACCACACAGGCACTGAGAGCCTAACCTCTTGCCATCTCTATCTGCGCTATATTTAACCCTAAAAGCTGTTGTAATATAAGGCAGACAGATGAAAAAGAGGGTCAAGAGACTAAAATTATGGGAAGGAATATCCAAACAGCTAAACGCTTCACTCTCAGAGCCTAGTTATCCAGACTAACTGTCTTTACTCTGCAACTGTGTGGCCTTCACACCCTCATATGGTGGTAGGAGGAGAGAAACGGGGAGAAAGAAGACCAGAGCTGAGAAGAAGAGAGAAGAAGGATGCCATTCATCAGCCGAGGCCTGAGATAAGGAGGATCATAAAGATACACTGCCCTCCAAAAGTTTGGAAACGCCCTAGAAAAGTGGGGTTTTGGTCAATATTGGCATGGATCCTTTTTAATTTGTGATAATTTTGCACTGATAAGGGACAACACAAACTACGAAAACATATTTTATTACATAAACAGTTTATACATAGAAAAAAATAAAATTTTGGATTCATCAAAATATCCACCATTAGCAGCTATAACAGCTCTGCATAATCTGGACATCCGAGCTGTCAGTTCATTCAAACATTGACTTTGAATTGGCAATCAATTGTTGAAGCTACAGTATTAAGGTGTGCTGACCCAAAAATCTTTTAAAAACCTGGGCCAAGTTTAAACAAGTAACCAGGCATCACAGCTGGCAAAGGGGCATGTCTGACTTTAACATGTATATATTGCCATTTTTATGTTTTATTGCAGGTCTTCAATGATAATGTCAAGTTACTTTAATGTATTTGAACCAAAAAATTATAAGGATTTATGCTGATATCGTCCAAAACCACACTTTGCCAGGGGTGTTTCCAAACTTTTGGAGGGCAGTGTGTGTAAATAATCTAGACAGGCAGGGCTAAGTACAGTTCAGCAGAGTAAATTTTTGCAGATTATAGGGTGAAGCAAAGTGCAAGATGGCAGATAGTTAAATGGCTAGAACGAGAGAGCGCAGAAAGCTGTGAAGAGAGTGAGGGGGTTAGAGGTGATGGAATAGAGCGAGACACAGAGTGAGAGATGGCCAGAGGAGAGAGAGAGAGAGAGAGATAGAGATAGAGTGGGAGGACCAAACGTTTGAAAGGCTCCCTGTGATTTTAAAGCACATATTAGCAGAGTGGTTCAGGTGCGGTCATCATGTGGCTATTATTCTTGTGCAGCGTGGCCTGTAATCCAAGAGAAGGGACTAAAATAGACAAACCCTGAGCACCAGAACATTGGAGCACAGGAAGTTCATTGACATCAGCTGCGACAGAAACCCCCACATGTCTGATTTTAGTAACAACACTCAACTTCAGACATGGTAAACAATAAAACGACAATAAATCAATAATTTCAGGCACAGCGTGCATCCAGTGCAGCATTATAATGCAAAAATTAATCTTGTAGCTATGATCTGTGAGAATGGTTCTACCACAACTCCAAAAATATCTCAAATAAAAAGTGCCTTTTATATGGACATTTACATGCTCAAAAATATTCTCATTATAATTTTACATGCAGAAGAATATTGAGATATGAATCAGATTATTATGATTATTGCAGATTCTATACATTTAAATAAGGCATTTGAGATATGCCTGTAATTTTAGGATGTAATTTTTAATCAACTCTACGTATATCAAAGCATATTACATACTATTTTTTTATCAAATAAATGCAGTATTGGTGAGCATAAGAGACTTTTTTCAAAAACATTTAAAACAATATTATCATTCCCAAACTTTTGAAGTTTGTAGTGTATGAAAATTAAAACTATTCTACTATGAGCAATAATGAGCTGATTATTTACTGTTCAAAATTACTTAAATGCATCATATTAAATACCAAGATTTTTCCAGAAGAGAGTAGCAGTGAAAGAATGTGCATGCCTTAATTTATTTAGAATATGCTAATTACACAGGGTTATTTCATTAGCTGTGGTGCAAGTGAAAGTCTTCTACGGCTTAAACAAAATTAGACCTTCATGGGATAATTCAATATGCAAAAGCGGTCAGTGTGTGAATGTGTGCGAATGCTTGAAAACCCAACAAACCTTGAGAAGATCTTTTGGGAAGTTTTGGCCATCATTAAGCCCCTCCAGGTTACTAATGAACTGCATGCAGGACATCCTCTTCCCAATGTTCTGAATGCGAGAGAGATGATAGCATATAAATTCACTGTCAGCTGATGCGCTGACCTATTTCACAGTTCCTGTGCACTCAACAACACTTAAAATACCAAGTACGCAGTAGGCAGTAAACGTGTTAATATTTTGTGCAAAAATAATTCTGCCTCCCCTGAGAAGTTTTTACTATTACATTTATGGATGAATTTCTATTTTTATTCCTAACTGTAAAACCGACACTCCTCCTCATCCCCTCAGGGTGGTGAACAGCTCAGATAATAAAATTCATCCTAAAAACACAGTTCCAGCTCCCTTCACAGAGACTCAAATCTTATACATGTAAAAAAAAATAACAGTAGTAATTTCACAATAACACCTTATTATAGCTTCCAGTGTTTTTAACAGTCAGGATATATTTTTTTATTTTCCACAAAACAGACATGGATACATTAATTTTAGAAGGTCAACTTTTGAACAGCAAAATTGTTGCAAAAATCTAATGAAAAAAAAAAGATTCATGAATTATTATAAATTCATGAAGTATCAATGTATATTTTCCAAGTTAAAATAACCTTGGGATTTTAACCTGAATATGATTCCTTTTTTTTCATTGTTTATGTGTTTATGGTACATCAGACACATCTCAAACTCACATGACCATGCAGATCAGTGTTGAGCAGCATCAGGGCACAAGTCAGTGTGTGAACACTGTCTGAAATACAGAGGCACAGAACTTCCATAAGCTCACACAGTTAGAGCAAGAGCACACCATAGTGGTAGTTATATTAATACACATCAGATGCACAACAAATGCACACACACACACACACACACACACACACACACACACACACAATGATGGCATGGTTTACCTTCATTTAGGATAGTGTTCGGGTTGCACTGGAGGTATCTTTTAGAGAAATGGGATAATACTCGCTCCCTCTCTTGTGTCTCTCCCATCAAGGCAAACTCTCTCAAAAACACTCTAAGAAACAAGAACGACAAAAGACAATGAGAAAAACAGACTGAGAATTTGAATAAACCTGTTGGACACGAGAGCAATGAGAGCAAATATTTACTTAACTAAACATGGGAGGAATAGCAAGCTCACCTTAACGCCTGATCCACCATCATCCCTGAGAAGTTAAAATAACTGAGATACTCCTCCGTCACCATGTGACTGAAATCATTGCTGCACAAGTCATGAAAAGACAAAAGCGTAAGAAAATACGATTTTTGGGCCTCATACTGGGTGGGGGTCCAAACGTCAATCCTTTCATACAAAGAAGTTCACATGGTCATTTTCACAAATAAATGACCTAAAAACAGTTCAGAATAATAAATATTTATTATTCATTTTTAACTTACATTTTTAAAACACAGTCCCCACTGTAGATTTAAAACATCATATTTATTGTTATTTAAGAGAACTTAACTTCACAAAAGCTCAAAAAACAAAGCAAGAGAAATGAACTAAATTAAATGCACACACAAGGGTCTTAGTATTTATTAATGGTTAAAACTATCCTCACTTCTTGTTCAGGTGACGTGCCACGTCTGACTTCTTAAATCCATCAAGATTGTACAAACGTTTGGCCAGCCGTTTTGCAGCTTGGAGGTCAGTTTTGTTGCCATTGGCCAGAGTTTCAGTGCTGCCCACAGCCAATCGCTCAGCCACCTCTGGATCGGATTCAGATACCGGCCGTGATGGCCTCTCTCTGGAACGGAGGAAAAATAAATGTATGACATCTACATGAAAGGTGACACACATTTATTTGAATATGAGTTATAGCATTAACAAGGAAAAGTATACATTTTATTTGTAAAAAGGCAACCCAGAAATGATATGTAAATATGCTTGGGATTAAAATAAGCCATCATAGACAACTACACAATATAAGCATTCTGAACATATCAATACTGACTATTCGTTAAAGCAGTCAAATCATGAGGTTAAATTTGTTTACCTTCTATCTCTCATGTCTGAACCTGTTTTTCTTAGCACTAGCAGTGTGATGTAAATAGAGCCTATCTGATCTCTCTATACAGATTCTTTCCCAGCAGATCAACTCAATCCACCATTCACAGAGAAACCAGCATTTAGTAACTAAAAAAGCACAACTGACAAACTATTTTGAGTGCATAAACCTGTATATTTGCCCTTTGTACACTATTCAAAAGCACAAAAGCGTCACATTCATACACAGACAAACATAAAGGTCTTCAGATGATATATTTACATGTGAGAGGACAGAAAGAAGTTTCATTTATATCAAAAGTGTCAAATATATGTTAAATAAATTCCATTCAGTCTTGAATCAAAAACTAAAGCATAAAACTCTAATAATAACACAAAATGTCAGAAAAACTAAAACAAGAGAAGCTACCCAAAAAGTGCTTAAAAAAGCATCTACTCTACCTCAGTGACCCAACTCTGCTTTTAAACCACCGCATTCCAAAGTCTGTTAGATGTACAAGCACCAAAAAGTTCATGCCATATGCGGATCACCCCTGTCATCTGTCTTTGGTTTGTTCCGAAGTTCTCTATTGCCAACCTACTCCAACCGGATGGTTCACAATAAAGGCAGGGGAGGAGACTCGAAGGAAGGGGATGAGGGCAGATTGTTAGTTCTTCAAACAATGGACAGAGGAAACCAGGAAGAAATATAGAGAGCTTATAGGATGTGAGATGCACAGTGACACTAACAGACAAACCTTTGCTAAATCTTTTTGTAAGTCAGACATCGGCTGATATATTTAGACACATGTGTTTGAATAACAATAACACAATGACACACATATCGTAACTTGTTTGGTGAGGGCACTTAAAGTAGAAAAATGCAAGACAATGATTGTTACCAATGCCAGTACATATTTCTACATAGTACGAAGAAATGCTTCTTAGTGGACATGTTCACACCCACTCACTATAAATGGCGAGGTGAATACAGGGAGGTATATGGGCAAATAATCACCTCACATGTGCTGAAGCTTTACAACATTCCAGTGCTTTGTGAAAAACCTTTAACACACCTCTTTTTAACAATGGATGACAAGATTTACATACCAAAGAAGGAAAAAGACTGCATAATTTAAACAGTTTTTGCATGACTTGATAAGCCTTAGAGTATCACATACCTTGGTCTCGCACAACTCGGGATAAATATAATTATGATATATTTGTAATATTTTAAGCAACAATAAAGTGATAGTGCTTATGTTTTGTCAATGCTCTGTCAGATTACGATGTTACTATGGTTAAATCCTCAGGCTTACATGATTACTGTTCGCGAGCATTTATTTAATACAGTAGCAAAACAAACACACACCTTTTTGTGGTGCAAGTTAAAGGAGGAAACTAAACAAAGAAAAATTCATACTCTGACAAAGTCTACTTGTTTGGCTGAAATGCTGGTAATAATAAACCATGCTTAAAAGAGTGTGCACTTAAAATTGTTCTTCAGCGAGCATGTTTACCATCAGGTAACTAACTAACTTGTAATAAACTTTTTTTTTACATTTTATTTTACTTTTTATTATAAATCATGACTAAAACATATATGTTTTAATTCCCCCGAAATTTTCGTTTTGACAACAAATTTTATTTAGAGGAGTCAGACCACCCAAACTTAATTCAGACTCTGGCCGTTAAATCGAGATCATAATGGTCCTCATAAAAACCTTGAACACTGCGTTTAATAGTATGATAATCTGTGAATTGTCTCAGGTATTCACCACACACCATTTAGCAATTGAGATTAGATAACTAACACTAAAACTGAAAACTAAAATAAACCCTACACAGACATTATAATAATGACAATAGTAAAATAAATTATTGATAAAATTGACGAGTGCTAATAAAAAGAACAAAAACACATCAAAATTAGTAAAACTTCAAAAACTGCAAAATCTCAAAACATTAAGAAATCTATAATAGAATCTCAATGATACTATAATATGATACTATAATAACACTGATACAGACAATAAGTTTCAAAAGAAGTCTACATTTTTCCACTCACCGGTATATTGCAAGGTGGGGGGCATACAGGTAATTATCCTCCAAGGCCCCACCCCTCCAGCAGAGCACATAATGTGCCATCACCTTAGCCCTGCCCCTTCACACTTTACAGAGCCAGATGACAGGAGCTCGCTCATAAACACAGCATCCAGCCTTCCACATTCTCTACCCTTCCCTGAACCTCCTTTTGTCCAGAACTAGCCTGAGGAGGCTTTAGAAGAAATCTGACCCTCTGCTTCTGCAAGTCCCTTGAACTCTCATTGAAGTCTGTTAGTTGCCATGTTGCTGATTCTTTTATCCTACTCCAAACTTTTACAAGCTCTTTTTGTGCCCATAGCAAAGTCAGAGGCTTGATACAGCTGTTCATGTGTTTTATTTTCTCTCATTCTTTCTCGTCCCGCTGGCTGTTCCCGTCTTATGCTTGCCTGTTTGTGGATGTGAATGCTTGTTCCTCTCTTGTCAGCTAATCTATTTTTCGCTGGTGGATATGGTCTGTATTTCCTTTCACAACAGTTTACTCCCCCTTTTCCCCTCTTTCCAACCCTCTCTTCCTCTCATTGTCCTTGCCTTGTTACTTTCGTCCCTCCCATTAAACTCTGTCAATCTCAACATGGTTCTGAATACATAGTTTGTCTGATTAACAAATGATTGTTATGTATAGGTCTATAAGAAAAAGTAAAGGCCAGACTTATGTGTTAGAGTAATGCTTTGTGTTTCTTCAATATGAGTGGCCTTTTGGACAGATACAGCCCTGCTGAAACAGTACTCTCTCTATTTAAAACCCTGAAATCACACCACAAGTTAATCTGCTCTCACCATGGAGACCGAGCGTGCCTGGCAAAGCTCCAGGTCTATCTGGCCCCACGGCAGGAGAAGGAATGTAGCAGATGAACCAGGTATCAAAGCAGGCAGTGTCGGCTTTCAGGCCCTCTTAATAACCACAGTAAAACACAATAAAACATCCAGACAATGTTCCTTATTGTAGGGGACTTGAAAACCTTATGCCATTCTGATGGCGGATTGTAATCCAGAAAGTATTATGTGTTTATGAAACACGTTTTCCAGTTTTAAATGTGCTTCTGATTACAGATTGCCTGAGTTTACACACGATTTGTATTTTAAAGAAAACCAGTTGGAGGGGAGCATAGTTTGCTTTTTGGGTTAACGTAAAATAATTTCTTATTATGAAATTCGAATGGCATGACAATTAGATTAAACTGTACAGAAATTGAAATCTACACGCTAATACACACTATACTCAAAGTCACGCAATGCTGATGTTGTTAATTTGAGAATAAAGTATAACAATAATAATAATTTGCACGGTTTGATGTGATATGAGCTAACCGATCTTTAGATTAAATCACCAATGGTAGCACGATTTATGGTAATGCTTTTTTCCTCAGTTGGTTTGAACAAATGTGACTGACTTGTAACTTACTTGTTCAGATGACAATATCAGGTGAAAATTCTTATTTAGGTCATATATTCCAAGACATAGACTAATCTGTGATTGCAAAGTACAGTAAATATCCACACCGGTGCGGTGACTGACTGACACACATTCACCTCATAACATTAGATTCATCCACGCTGGAGTTGTGCCAGAGTACAACCAAGCAAGATAATTCTGCAAGTAACTGCAATTCCAGGTTTTCAAACATAGACGGCGACAAAGAGACAAAACTTACTGACTGCAGCTCTAAGTCAATATAAATTGACAAATTGTTTTCCCTGATAAGCAAGCCTTTTTATCTAAATTTTCTTTCAGAATAAACCCAATAATTTTAAATTCATTGTTTTTAAGGAGGTTTACATTTTTTTATTGGAAAACATGATGAAAATGCTGATGATATTTGCAAGTGTGGACTCATATTTGATTATTTTTGTGCCTTTAAAAATTAATGTAACTTTTCAAGAAACTTATTAAAATATAAATTGAAACTAAATAAAATGTCTTTGAAACTGAAAAAAAAAAAAAAAAAAAAATGCAGGCAAAATGTAATTTTCATATTGTTTGAATTCTTCAGAATTAGGTGATCATTAATTGTGATGTCTACAGTAAGTGCATATGCGTTATGGCGAGGGTTGTCAACCTTGATTGCCTATTTGGAATCTGAATATATCACACACATATATGAGTATTTTCTTTCAATCGTAACAGCACAACCTAATTAGACCCTACAATGCAAAAGAATCATCAAACAAATATCCTTTAAGAACATTGAACATTATACAATATTTTAATTATTATACTTATAATTATACCTCAATACACCTTCACTTTCTCTCGCGCTCCTAAAAGCTCATGTCGAAAATACAGATAAAAAAAAACTTCAAAAGCGTAAAAGAAACTTTAAAAGTGTAAATTGTTAAGTGCATTTGTAAGTACATATCAGCAAAAGAAAGAGGCGAAAACAGTTAGCAAAACATGCAGTGTATTAAAAATGATGCCAAAGATTTTGTCTGCCATTTTTCAAATACATTTTATTCAGTTTCAATTTATATTTTCATAAGTTTCTTAAAAAATTACATAAATTTTTATCGGCACCAAAATAATTCCACAGACTCAGAGCTAGACTCTGATTTATTCTGACAGCAGACAGGAAGGAGTAGCAAGAGATTATAGACCTAAACACAAATCTGACCCTGAGATTGTGGGTCAGTCACAGCACCGGAAGGATCTTATGCAGTCATGAGAACTTTAGGAACTTCATCCTTACATGACTGCTTGCTACATACAGTTGATCAAAACAAGTTCTCTGATTTAAAATTGTTCACGTGACATTACATTCATCAATGGCATCTGTGAGAGAAAATGTATTTGGAGCTCATTCCAAGCCAAAACTGATCGTCTAGAAGACAAAGTGAGCTGGTATCTTAGTACAATCACATAGCTCAGCACTGCCCTCAAGTGGTAAATTCGCAACTGTAGATTCTTTTTTGTAAACCCACCATAAAACAGAAAGCCCATTAAAACCATTTTCAGTGAACTGGTAACTCAAATATGTCAAAATGAGAAAATTACATAGAGCTATGGGTACCATCTGTCATCAAACAGCTGTTTGCATTTTGAGAGCAACTAAGGCAGGAATCAGTTTGTCTTTGTATGTGTGAGTCTGCGCTGCCAGCTGTTCCTTTTCTAATGTGTATAATTACTATTATTCTTCCGAGTTTTTATTTCACCAGGGGGGTTTGGGGGTGTTTACACTACACTAACATGTCTGTTAACATGCAGTGATGAGATATTTATGTAAAATATACCATGACCGCAACTAACCTTATGGCAGCATCAGCATCAGCGTCAGAATCAGGCCTATGTGCTTTATCAGAGCAGGATTCACTGCAGAACGAACTCTCTTCTTCATAGACACCGCTCTGGTCCTCCCTGTACAGGTCCTGGGAGGCCACACACTCTGTGGGATCAGACGGAGCAGGTGGTTCGGGGGACGTTAGAGGAGCAAAGTTCAATTCGATGATCTGCTTGACATTTTCACTGATCTGCCTCTGGATCTCAGGAGTGAGGGTCGGAAAGTCAAACGTGAAGACTGGTGGGCCACTAGGGGTGATGTCTTCACTATCCAGGCTGCTATAAGAGGTGCCCTTAGCACGGTGTGACTCCATAATGCTCTCAAAGTGTCTGCTAAAAGAGTCCAAACCATCTGATGAGATTCGACAGGGGCTGGTGACAGAGATGGGAGACTTCAAAGCCATGTGGCTGTCAGGCTGGCAATCTGGGGGACTACAAGAGGAACATAAGTCATAGATGTGTTCTTATGAGTGGTACGTCTATATCATTTAAAATAAATTAAAATGATGCCACAGTACCTTCCTAAAATTTAAATGGCAGTTTTACATGTTCATGAATAAAGACCAAGTTAAAACTGCAAAATGTAAATTATTATTTGAAAAAAAAAAAACTTTTTTATTTTATTTTTCTAACCACCATAAAATACATAAAGAGAAACTACTGAAAAGATGGGTGTCAACAGAATAGAATACCTGTAATTAGTCTGAAGATTTCCAACAAGTTTTTAGAAATCAGAATGAAAGTTATACTGTATATGTGCATTTGAGCTTATTTTATATTATAATTTTATTTATTTATACAATTTTTATACTATTTTTCTAACTTCTGACCCCCTCGCACGCCATTACTGCCCTCATGGGCATTCCCAAGAATACAGACCCTCGTTAATTTACCCCAAAGTCCTCAAAATGGAGTAATCTTAAACATATACTGTATCTTAAAGTTATCTGCTCTTGCCCATTTTGTTTGTTTTTTTGGTCAAGTGAAAGTCCTCTGTTGCATTCACTATGATGTGGATTGTGGATATGTGTTTGAATTCACAAATGCAATGATGCTTAACTGTAATCTATTCCACACTCACCCTCTCAGCAGTTGACTAAACACTTCATCTCCCTCAGGTGTGGCATTTTGCCTCTTTTTGTCACCTTGCATCCTCACACTGGCCCAGCTCACCACCTCTTCATCTTGCAGCTCGTCCTCTCCATCTGTGTGTGGGCACAGCACTCCCTCCAGGGGGCTGCTGCTGCTGGTGCCTGAGGTTCCCAGCACACTGCGGTTGCTACTAAACGCAGAGTCCACCTCCTCCTGTTCTGCCAGCATCACCTCATCAAGGTCTGTTTCCCTGTAACAGCGCAGGGGCACCGCATCTATGTCTGTCTCTGAATATTTGACACTACGTTTGATGATGCCTGCCTTATTAGAGGACCCCACTGTGGGATGATGGTTTATCAACTCCACGTCAACTTGCTGTACATTGTGGTATGGGGATTTCGAAGAGCCAGTTGATTTACAGTGTCTTGATTGTGTTGTTATAGGCCTAATGGGGGTAGACAAGGGTGGAATGGGTGTCGGAGATTCACTGGAACAACCACTGGAGGGTGCAGTGGAGGAGCCTGGAATGTGGAAAACCAAAGGATTGAGAACTGTTTGTTTACAGTAAACAGTAAATTGTTTTGGCCACGTTTTAATTCTATTTGCAGAATTTATTATCTTAATAGGCTTACAAATAAGCTATTAAATTAAAAATTGTTTTGAGTACTGCACTATCAATGCCTAGGACAAGAGTTTTATTCACAAGAAATTCATATACTGATTAAAAAATGTATAGTCCGAAATTGGTTTGGATAACGGTATTTGCAAACTGTATAAATGTCAAGGTAAGGGAAAGGAATAGCCACATAAAACAAGTATTTTTCATGAATAATTCAAGTGACTCATTCTCTTATAACCTCTCTCTTTGACATTAGTGAATTGGAAACACCTACACACAGTAAATTGAAAACACAGTGAATTGAAAATTCAGAACTCAATGAACCTAAAAATAATCCACCTGAAGGCCACAGGAATTACAGACAAATACATTATTTTTCAAGAAATGTATACACAACAACATAAAACCACAGACAAAATCTAGCAAAGCTGAAACATATATCAATTAAAAGGTAATTTTAAGTAAAGAGTAAGTCTTTAGAAGCTATGAGAAAAAAAAACAAAGAGCCAGGTTTAACAGAGAAGGCAAATCCTAATGTCATGCTTTAGGGATGAGGCTTGTTACATAATTGGATTAAGCATTCATTATGAGGCAAACAGCTTGTTTACAGGGAAAGGCAAATTAAATAAATATGGATGACATTTCAGAAAACTGTCTCCTGGAAGTCTGAATTGGTCATTTCAAAGAAAGTCTCACCTTTTGTTTCATGTTGATCTTGTTGATCAGTGTGGGACCCAAACAGGAACTCCCATTTGGCGTGAGCAATCTTCTGTGAGTGCAAGGAAGCCTTTAGTGAAAATGGTCCACTTTCAGACTACAAACAAAAATTTAGTTATCAGACAGCAAAATCAAACAGTGAATCAAGGCATAAGATTAATCTAAAGATGTGTACCAAGATCACCTGTATCGCTGTGTTTTCAGAGTCAGCATTCTTCTGGCTGGTTTTGCTAGATGTCTCTGAGGATATGCAATCTTTCTCATGTAGAGTGCTCTCTATAAGGCTGCCTGTGACCCCACTGGAGCTCTTTGATGCTGTACCACTCCACTCATTGTTAGTGCTAGTGTCAGCTTTCATCTCATTTTTCTGCATTGAGACCCTACAATTTTTCTCTTGGGAGACTGGTGCTGTTGGACTACTCCTTTTATGACTGTTCACCTCCCTCAAGTTTCCCTTTTCTCTGGCTACGCATTTCTCTATCACATGCTTTTGCTGAGTGGTCTCTAGGTTAGGCCTTGTGAAAGGTCTCCTGTTGCTATCTGGGCTGTCTTTGTGACCTCTGAGTGTCCCATACTGCCTACGCTCATAGCTAGGTGTATGATTGTCCCTTGTGTACTGGGAAGGCAGGTGCCGATGCAAAGTCGGGCTGTCCTTCCCAACCAACTGTGTCCTCTCTATCCGAGGGTCTCGTATGGGAGAGGATGATATTACATCTGATCGATTCAACATTGCTGGAGCTGCTGGAGATGTACTTCCAATGTGGGGCAAAAGAGGGGTTGTCTGAACAGAGTGGTGACCAGTCTTGATAGACTCTTGTTTCCAGTTGTGCTCCTGAACAGGAAGGTTGCAATTAGAGTGAGTTCCAGGGCCCTGGAAGCTAGCATAGAGCTGAGGCTCCCTTGAATGTCCCAACTGGGGACTGTCAGATCTTACTATGTCTGTTGATGATGGAGTTGGGGATGGAGACCTCCTGGCCTCCATAAGTATGGAAAGTTTGGTGGCTTCTTCAGCTAGTTTACGAGCCATCTCGGGACTTGTGGCTGGGGATGCACTGCCCCTTCCACTAAGTTGGTTAGCTCCTTCTTCTACCTTATTTTTGAAGTTGGCCAGGTTGAAATTAACTCTGTGAGCTTGCCATGGACTATCACTTATGGAATGACTGATTTGTTGATAGCTTGATGGTTGAGTTACAATCATAGCTGGTAGTTCGTGTTGAATAGCTGTAGGCTTACCGGATGGTAAATTTGGGTGATATCTATACCCTTGCACTCTTTGGTTTGAGACCTCCTGAGTGTTTGCAGTTGAGTGTGACATGTTAAAGTATGCTTGTTTGGCATGGTTAGACAGTTGGTCTGTAGCAGGGCTCCTAGGAATTCTATTAAATTGACTATTCCGTTCATGGTCCATTATTGTTGCTTTAGTGGGCAGGGTTCTAGAACTGCATGGTATTACCGGTGATCCAGACCAAGACCGACAGCGACGCTGCTCTCCTGTCCTGACGTCGTGACTTCTATCAGGACAGTTGCCTGCCAGTTTTTGCCTTAGTTGTGGGGAACCGAATTCCTCCAATGCTCGATGGGTAGCTTCTCTGGCAATGGAGTCTAGAGTTGCCCTCCGAAAGCTGGGGGTACTCATATGTGAGTTCCCTAAACCTTGACTAGGCTGTTTTGAATTACAGTTGTTCATGGAATCCAAGTTGTTGAACCACACTGGGTCACTGAGCCTTTTCCTGAGGTGGAGAGGGGTAGCTCTTTCCTTGATGTTTCTGTTGAAAGGATTCTGAGGCTCGCTTTGGCACAAAGAGCTATACTGACCCTCTACTGATTTAATTTTAGCTTTTTCAATGTAACTGAAAGTGGCAACAGATCGCCTTCCTTCATCTCCTCCCTTCATCTTAGTTGGGTTGAAAGTTTTACGAGTTCCACTGGGAGTAGGAGGGGCAGTAAACCGTCCTGACAAGTGATGTTCCCTCCCAAAGAAGGGGTCACGTTCAGAAGGAGCACAACCCAAATGACATGTATTTCCAGCGGGATCTGTCTGAAGAGCAGACAGTAACTGGTTTATCTCATCATAAGGTAAACTTTTCTGGTGTTGGGTCACCAGTTGGTCTGAGCCATGTCCTGGATGTAGCTGAAAACTTACAGAGTGTCTAGATGTTGATTTACCAGAGGCCAAGCTCTGGGTGCTGCTTCCACCTTTATGCAGGACTCCACGTGGGGACATCCGGCCATGTGGTGCATTAGGGCCACCATACTGCGATGACTGAAGGATGTCTGGTGCTGTCAACATGAGGGAGTCTGTTTTCTCCACATCTCCCAGGTCTTTTCCTTCTTCATCAGTGACAGATCTCACCTCTACATACAGGTGGAGGATTTTACCTGACTGAGACATAACCGACCAAATGCAACCTGCAGATCTGTCCTATAGCACAACTCCTGTTCTCTGCAATTGATTAATCACACTGGTCATCTTTTATGCTCTAGACGTTTGTTGCCATTCACATCTGAGAGTTTGGATGGACTCTAATTTCATTCTCAAAATCACCTATAAGAGACAAACAACAAGACGTATTTCAACTTTAACATTACATAAACAACTTTTAGAACAGGTTCAGTATGACATGAGTACAATGACCAGTATAACTCACTCTAACGTTAAAACTAGCAATATGTTATAAGTCTACAGTATTCTGAACTCTCATTTAAGTCAATATTTATAAAAAATAACTCTCACAATAACTCTAAAGCAAAAAAAAATATCTTGTGTTAAGAGAACTAACCACCTTGGCTCCTTTTGTTTATATTGTACTCCTCCAAAACAAGCTGAGTGTGTTTACTGAGGGCAAGAGGATCTAAATGTGACATGCTGATTGTAAAGCAAACCCCACACAAGTAAGCACCTCGGCATTGCTTGCAGTCTCTGCCTCACTCCCTCTTCATATTATATACACAGTGGTAACTAAAATCTACTATAGCTCTCTCAGAGTAAGGTATAATATTATTACCTAAACAGAGATACTATCAAGTACTTATCTTGCATAGTCAAATACATATTAACTAGAACAGTCTTTCTGGCCATCCTTACCGAGGAAACCCTTGCTGGTTAGGTTAGATGGGACCAGCATCCAAAACATAATATATCCTTGTGACCATACACATAGAACCCCATATAAATCTTTCTCCTGTAATGCATTCAGAACGACTGCATTAGACAATCACCTAATGCAATTATGCAATCGCATTTACAAAACCTCAAAGTCAGTTCACGTTAAAAGAAGTAAATCTACTGCACATCCTAATAGCTCAGAAGAGAGACGAAGCTGATCATTACAAAATGCCTTCGAGGCTTTGCTCTCTTTGATGCTCATAAGCCAGTCTAACCTCTCACATGCTAGTCTCACACAGCTGCTTGTATTCTGTCAGCTCTTGTGAGAGTGGGGAAGTGTGGCTGTGTTTGGACGTGTGCGAGGTGTTGCGCTCAATTGATTGAGTCGTACACACTCAGCATCATGACCACCACTGCAGTTATAGGGGAGGAGGCAGGGAAGGATAATACATAGTTTTCCCTCAGAAAACACACACGTACTTATTCACATCTATGGAAGTTCTCTTCTCTATTTCTCTAACATACACACACACACACTATACAAATCCTTGAAACTAATCCTATTCACAAACCAGACACTAATAATGCCACAGAGTCAAACTACACAGACAGGTAGGGTGACTAATACTTGAAATAACTCTCAGCTCATAATTGCAGTCAGTCTGAATGACAGAGCGTTTGGATGTGAATAGTAGATTTTCACATTCAAAGCCTTTACTTCCTGCAGTCTTCCTGCAGTGCTTTAGCTGAAATGTATTGATTATACTGTATGCCTAGTAACTTTACCTGTTACATGTTCCAAGGTAACCTGTAACAACTTGAAATTGATCCCCCTTTAATTAACTCGTTGGATCAAATTCCTTACTGAAAGAACACGCCACATTCATGACAAAATACTGTCAGATGTTTGTTAGAAATTAGCTAGAAATATATGTAGATGCAGAAAGACTATTACTTTGTTTATAGTACTACTTTAATATATTTTTAAAATAATAAAAATAATTTTTTTGGTAACAGTTTAGGTTAGGGAACACATATTCACTATTAACTAAAAGTTTTCCCTCAATAAACGCGTAATTTGCTGCTTATTGATAGCAAGTTGTTGTAGTAATTATGTTTAGGTATTGGGTATAGGGTTAAGGAATCTGGAATATGGTCATGCAGAATAAGCCATTAATATGTTCTAAGAGGTACTAATAAACAGCCAATATGCTATACTAATAATAAGCAGCTAGTAGTGAATAGTGTTCCCTAATCTAAAGTGTTACCAAGTTGTTGTTGTTGTTGTTTTTTAATCCACAAATTTGATCATTTTCATGATGAGTACTAATTAGTTCTGCTTTGCAACTACTGCAAAAATCTTTGAGATTAAACCTACAGTTTTATTTTAATTAAGAAAAAAAAAACAATTGAGCTTTCATATCTTTAATTCTCCCAGTGAGTAAGAAGAGGTATATGGTGTAATTTAAAGTTTTAAAAAAAAATTATTATAAATCCTACATTGCAAAGCAAATCCAACATGTTTATTAATTATTTTGACTTTCCCAGCAATTTAAATCATTGGCGTACAATTGTATTTCTTTAATCATTGAAAATGACAAAATTAGTTAAGGAAAGTTGTTCAAACGCATATATTTAATATAGCTACTTTCTGTTAAGCAGACCTACTTTTCCTCTGCTGTAGCTAATAGGATTCCTCCAACCCCTCCTCCTGTCCTCACTCCTGTAACTGTTACATGAACAGGCACACAGAAATCAATTACAGTCGAACCCTCCCTTTACCTGCTAACTCCCCTCTCAACCGCTCCTTCCCATCCGCTACACTGCAGCAGTGGGAACGCAGTAAATCCCCTCCTTCACAGTCTTCAAAAAAAGAAGCTATTCATGTGTATGAAGCCTCTGTGCCTCCCTCTCTTCTCCACAGAAAATAAAAACAGCTCTGGCCTGCCTTACTGGCTCACGCATACTGGATTTACGCCACCCACATGACTTAGTGCGTCTTCTCCCCCCCCCCCCTTAGTGCGTCTTCTCTCTCCCCCCCCCCACACACACACACACACACACACACACACTGAAAACCTGTCTTAGCCCAACAGGACTTCCTGCACTCAACCTGTCACTCATGTTCTTAAGACCCACCTCATTCTAGAAATAAGCCAATCAGGTGCGCCAGCTCTGTCTTTTCTGTGAAGTACTGCATTTTTCGCAGTAACAGAGTGACAGATGGCAAAAGGTTCAGCTCACTCTGCAGAGGGGGGCCTAGCCAGAGGGAAAGCCCCTTGTAAATAGACTTATAGAGAACAGGGGTTAAGAAAAAGCCACTGGGATTACAACTAGTGATCTGAACTGAAACAGTCCTGAGTCTCTGCAGACACTTTTGTGAATTTAAAGTATATTAATCCTGCTAGCTGCTGTTGTTTTACTGTAATTTTTTACAATAGTTCTACAGCCTAATACAATTATACTTCATAGTGAACAGGAGATGATTGTGATGCGACAGAACTGTAATGATTAGCTGTGCTTGCATTAGCGCAAACTCTTGGCTTCTTACAGATTATCTGTATGTGTAAACAGCACTAGGTTGGTGCTTTATGGCATGAAAAAATGTAACTTATTGTTTTCTTTTTATACTTTATTTACTGTCTTATGCTGTTGTTTAAAATGCATGGCTTTTATTTATTTTGTTTGTTGAAGATGTGGCTTGTGAGCCCACAGGTTCCCGACTGCTGCTTTAAATGTTGGAGATCATTTGTGATGCTTATTAAATATAATTTAACATTTAAATTAGCCTAACCTTGTTGAGCACTGCATTGACTACTGTTTTCAGCATATATTGCGCTATGTTTTGTGCATGCCTATATAAAGACTGTGATTTTACTGTACTAGGCACCAACAGATGAAAATCAAATTAAAGCAAAAGACTGTTTTCTATTAAATAAAATATTAGGAGAGATATTTAGAATAAAAAGACACATGCCTCTTAATGTAGCTCTTGGCAGGACTCAGCCTCAGCAATGTGATATACTAGCCACTTTTAATGAGTCACTCAAATATTTCATACATTCAGCACAGTATATGGGCTAACAGCGCTGTGCTTGCTGCCTCAAGAGGACTGTGTTACATAAATCAGCAAAACTTCAAGAGTCAAAGCCATAGTCTAGTGGTTAGTGCATGTGCTCCAGAGAGCCATAGTGCTCTCATTCATACTCTCTACAATGTCCTGTCCCCCTTTACTAGATATTGTCAGTATTTGTCAGTATGTCAGTATTTGAGTAGCTGACATGACGTTATTACATTTTTTAATACTGTATAATCATTAATCAAGTAATCATGCTCAACATTTTTATAACCTCATACTAATAGAGACTATATAAACTATTTTTACATAAAAAACTAAGTAATTTGTATTTGCATGTTAAAATATACCGTAGGTAAGGGATAGGATTACAAACAGTGGGGTCCCAAAGTCTGAGAACACTAGTGAAAAATATTCTTAGTATTTTTATTATTAAATTAGTATTAAATTCAAAATTTAATTTTGAATCCCAGTTTTTTAATGTGGACTTTGGATTCTGATGTTTTAAAAAATCTATTGACATATCTAATATTTGTATCTATTAATTCTTTTATTATTTTAAAAACCAAAAAGGCACATTATACTGTGAAAAATTATTTTTATAAATTTAAATAAAAAGATTATTGGAATATGTTTTACTTCAAAATGTCATGATTAATTCAATGCCATTTCTTTGTAATTATATGTGAAATGTACTAGCGATTTCAGAGTGAAAATTGTTTCATGTTTTTCAGAGTACATAATGTGAAAGTACATTAAGAGTAAGAGTTTGGGCATTATTGCATGCTGTACAAATATTGAACAACTCGGCTGATCTCTCGCGTATACAGAGAGACACTGGGCACTGGGTAGTGCTGTCCTGCATTACCTAATATGTTATCTGAGAGCTTTGGAAAGAATAGTTTACTCAGACTGACTGCTCTTAGACATTAGCTTCTAAGGTGACTGATAACTACAATGGACGTCTAGGGTATACAACAGATCTATGATCAAAAATTAAAGCACAGGAGTTCAATTATACCTTCATAATACACTATACATGTTTTTTCTGCAACCACTATAAGCAAATGTCTCCACTAGTAGTTACTATTGCAAGTAAAAAACAAAAAGCACAAGAAGCCTAGAATCAATAAACAATACCATTTCATAAAATTCAGAATATAAATAACATGTATGCCACATTGCCAAGAGGCTTGCTGCTATGCCTACTTAGCGAATTAGTAAAAAAACAGAGGAACAAGCAACTTTACATACCTGATGGGTCCATGAAGAGGTGCAAATGCAGCAGACATTTGAAGCTTCATGATTTCATTGTGCGTGTGTGGTGCTGAAATGGACAGCTCCGCTGTAATTAGAAAAACTCCTACAGCAGACAAAGCAGTCAGTACACTTGTGTCCGTGTCTTTAGGGAGTGCCAATATCACATTCACAGAGCACTGGCAGGAGGCCAATCTGAGTTTAAGGTGGACTACAACTTTGTCAAGAAGTGCTTTCTATCTTCTAAAGCTGGATAAACTTGGGTTTTCTGCACAATATACACAACTAATCTATAGCCTAATTATATCTTTATACGTGTCTATATATCTTGCAGTTACTTTGCCAGTTTGAATTTAATTTTTAAATTTTAAATTTAGCACATGCCTAGGTAAAGGGATAGTTCAGTCAAAAATGAAAATTCGCATTCAAAACCTTTATCTTTCTTTCTTCTGTGCAACAAAAAAAATGGATATTGTAAAAGAACAATTTTTATAAAAGAAGTTTTTATTCATAGAATGAAAGTCAATAAGAGCTGACTTTCACAGTATGGACAAAACAAAAATTGATGACAGGATTTTCAAGGTGAACTATCCTTGAAAAAAAAAGTGGTTTATTTAATTATCACTTTTCAGGTTTAAAACACCCAGAGCACAATGGTTTGGAATAACAAAATAGAATCAACGTTTTAAATCTTATATTTCTTGTGCTAACTACACCAAATTCAAGCATATAAAACAGACACACTATAGAATGAATCATCTATTATTTATGCACTGTACCTGGAAAATTGGTGGATTCATGCAATTTGTGAGGGGCTTTGAGGAATATTTTTGTTTCTTAGATGTACAATGGCAAGAGAATGACTATTTTGGTAATTTATATCAATACAGGGATTGAAGATGGGATGAACTGGGCCAGAAAATTCAACACAGAATGAGTGGAGCAAAGCCAGCGTATCACCATCATAGAAAGACACATTCCCTTTCTGGATATCTACCCGAACTCCAAGTTTATGGATGGTTTTCCTTACTGCCAGTAGCTTTTCATTTGAGTCCTGACAAATGAGATAATTTCCATTACCATGATAGATGTAGCAGAATGCATTGTTAAAGTCACCGTTACAATGCTCTGAATCCTGATCTCCAGTAGCTGACCCATATGACAGACCAATCAACCAGAAGGGTTTCTTCCAGACGGCCACTTCCCAGTAATGGGAGCCGCTGGAGAATCTCTCCTTGGCCCGGACACTGTACTGAGAGCTGATGTTTGTTTTCTGTTTCCTCTCTGGGGTTGGTTTCTTACTCCAGTGTACCTCCAGCCTGTCTGCTGACACCTCCAACTCAGGGTGTGCTGTTTCTGGGTCTAAACTTATTGCTCTGAGACCTGCAGATGGAAAAAAATTATATGTTACATTATAAGGTAATATTATTGTTAAGTCTATGTAAGTCTAAGTATGTCTTTTATCATTGTGCATTGAAACATCACACTTACTAGACCACAGCCGCTGAGTGTTCTGAAGGACAACTTCATCTAAGTTATCAACCAGCTGTTCAACAGTCTTCATTTTGTCTAGAGTGCTGTACTCTTGCTCTATCACAGACACAAGTGGCAATTCCACCTGGGAACTAGAGCGAAGATGAAGGATTCTATTAAATATTTATTTTGGTACCAGTGTCTCATGGTATAGTAGAGAAAAAACACTTTTAAAAATGAGGAAAAAAAAAATAGATTGGCCATTCCAATCCCCATAAAATACTGTTATAGTATAGTTTCTCATAAAGTGCAATTTCAAGAAAATGCAGAAAGAACTCACCCTAGTCCATGTTTTTGGAAATGCTGTAAAATCAATTTTGTTTTCTGTTAGTGACAAAATACAGATGAAAAGGAAAATGTGCACAAAAAAATAAACTTCTAATATATGCACCTGGAGAAATTTGACATCATTCTCTTCCTCGAGGAGAGTTTGGCTTGATCTTAGGGCAGCATGCATATTTTTAACATGACACTTTAGTGACTCACTCCTCCATCTCAGCCACTTGTTGTTATAAGTCTCTTCTGTTTCCAGAATGGCCAACATCAGCTTCTGATCCTCCTCAATGTGGGCTTTTATCTGGCTGTATTTCTCAACTATTCTGACTCTATATGCTTCTGCATTTTTCTGCATACCACAAGATATCAAAAAAGCCTGATGAACTTACAGCATATCAGAACACCTCTTTCTGCAATAAATTCATTGTGATGTGTACAATCATTTCTTTGGTTTAATTGGTTAGTATATGACTCATATTGAAATACCCACCGACACCTCTGAAAATAATGGCTCCAAATCTTGCAAAGCAGACTTAGCTAAATGCTTCCTTTGTAGAAGAAGTGATTTGTTGGTCTCCAACACCTTCTAAAAACAAGAGATGTTTCCATAAGTTCTCAATACACTGTTACTTTCCACAAAATTTTAGACATAATAATGGCCCATTAAGTAATTTAAGAGTATTTATCTAATAAAAATATATCTGAGTCAATAATTTTTTGTCCAGATCTATAAATTTAATTAAAAAATACGTCAAAATCTAAATTAATTACCTGAATACATATCTTCTATGATGAGCATGTCATTTATGTACTACAATTATGTCAATATAAGCATATACAATGTGTAAATATATAAATATATATTTATATATGCAAAATATTTATAGATTTTCACTTCTAATAAAAAAATAAAAAACTGTAAACATTTTTTAATGATTTTCCTTCAATAGGAAACTTCTATCACTACTAGGCCAATCTATCAAAATAATGTTGTTCACTCAAATTATTTGAAATTTAATTAATTAAATCTATCCTACCTTGAACTCTGTGCATGCCTCTTGCAGCGTAACAGCTTGATGGTTTTTGTGTGAACCAATTGCAATGCACAGACAACACACAGCAATCTGGTCCTCCTGACAGAAGAGTTTCAGCTCCTCCCCATGCTCCTTACACTTAAAGGAAATCAAGTCTTCAGTTACTTCGATGATAGAGTGCCCTCTTAAAGCCTCTCTCTGCTGGTGCAGGAGGGTGTGAGCAGAGCACAGAGAGGCATCGCAGGTGAGGCAGCTCTTCACAGCCACCTCAGTCTTCCCAATGCACTGATCACACATGATAATAGAAGGTGACATTTGAGATGATTCTTCCAGCAGAGGTTCTCTTGCAAAGGCATCCTGAACTTTCCTTTGAAGATCTGAGTTGATCTCAAGCTCAAGGTCAGAAGGAAGGAGGACCTGACATTCCGGACAGAACAGTGGCCCTTCTCTGGATGTTTTTGGGTTATCCATGTTCCAGACCACTTGGATGCAGGTTTGACAGAAGTTGTGCCCACATGGAAGACGTATAGGGTCTGTGAAAGGCTCTACACAAACGGGACATTTTAGTTCTTCTTCTCGAGCGTCCATGTCAGCAGAGCTTCTACAGTCTGTGTGTGGTGGCCCGGCATTAATATTTCAAAGATGAGGTTCACATTTCAATGCCATTATGTTATAAGTGTATTCAATTACAATACAGTGTGCATAGCTTCTAATACAACAATATCAAAAATATTTCAAACCAACTTTGACAAGCAGTGATATTCAAATCCATCTTGTTTATTTAAGTCTATCCTCAACTATGTAAGAAAACCACACCAAAAGGCAAACAAATGCCTTTATTGCTAAGTTAAAAAAGTGTAAAATGTAATAAAAATATATATATATCCATATTCTTATTCCTTTCATGTTCATTTATGCATAATTTCACATTTACACCGTTAATTTCATATCTACAGTATTTCTGCTGTTGTAATTTATGTATAGCTGTGTACTGTATTAAACAGTCCGTATATAAATGCCATTTTTATTTGGTTTGGATTACAATATGCATTACATAACGAATCGTTGTCATGCATTAATGACAGTCATCTGTAAACCACTTGAAAGCCCAAATATATAATTATTATTATACCTAACATGTATTTTGTTAATTTAAAGCAGCTTAAAGAAGCATAAACAACTGTTTGAAACTCATATAGCAAAACGTGCTTACCATGTTGACATTCAACAATGTGCAGCAAAATCCAGCATTGCTTGTGTTTATAAAGAATTATTTTCTATTACACAGAAAACAACGATATTGACCGTTTTTACTTTAATTATATGACATGAGGCTAACGGAGTGTTAATAATAAATGAGTAGATTTGTTTTCAAACTGTGTGTAACACAAATTCGAGCAATAATCTCTCTGACGCTAGGGGGCAGTGTATGGATAATGGCGACGTGAATGCAGCAGACAAAACACAAAGAGGAAATGTTTGCTTTGATGTGGTGGTGTTGTACGCGGGAATTTTGAGCTCGCAGTGTTTACTTTGCAGGGATGCAGCTAGAGTTGTTTGTGTATTTTTAATCTTCTGGGAAAGCATATGTGAGAACCGTTGCTACTGGAGAATATCTGCTTCTGGACGAATTATATTTGAGCCTGAAAGCGGTGGCTATCTTTAGATGCAGTTGTCAAAGTGATGTGAGGGGTTTTTAAGTTTTGATATCAGTAGAGCTGCTTTATATTATTGGATTCTCCGAATATTACTTATTTATTTACTTAAGGTCTACGATGATTAAGTGTAAATCCAGAAAATCTTCCGTAAGTAACTTATTTCATATTCATCGCTGATGCTTTATTCATCCTCATCTTACTATGAAGATGTAAATGTTATCGGCTGTGAAAGTGTACTAACTCTCGGTTGTTGTTGTAGATGGTCACTGGAGTTCAGGCAAATATTTCTGCCTTTTTTGTCTCAAAGGTAAGATAAGACAGTGAACTCTTTAAGTTGCTCTTAAAGGGATAGTTCACCTAAAAAAAACGTGTTGTCGTCATATACTCACATTTTATATATATATATATATATATATATATGATGATGATGATGATTTTGTGGGCGGAGCCTATCTGGTGGAAGAAAATTAGTTTTCAAGTAAGTTAGCCGTCTATGGAAGCCATGGAATAAAAGAGTAATATAAAGGTAAATTTGAGTTCATATTTCAAAAGTATGACTTTATTCTCGTAATTCCAAGACCTGATATCTCACAATTCTGATAAGGAAAAAACTCTTTGAGAATCATGAGTTTATATCCTGACTTCTGGCTTTTTTTCCTCAGAATTAACAAACTCACTGTTAAACAAGTCAGAATTGTGAGATAAAATAAATGTTAATAATAATAGGTTTAAATAATATTTCATGCTGTAACTGTAGGGCTAATACAGTACGTCCCTATGAACTGCATATGTGAATATTATGTAGAACTATTGTTTAAATCAAATTTATGCTTTTAAAGTAGAGTAATCATAGCAGATTTCTGTTTAAACATCTGTGTTTAGCTTCAAATGGCATCTTTGATGACATTATTCTGTAAAAATTATTTGCATTCCAATTCTGACATCCAAAGGTGCAAACATATTTTTTTCTTTTATTCCATGAGTTTTATCCGTTTCCCTTCACTTGTTACCAGTGTTTTTCTACCACCACTATGTGCGTTCAGCTTCAAGTGGCATAACTGTGACAGCTACTCCAAATGAATCTATTCTCCCAAACATTTATGATTGTATGACATGTAATATGCATTTTAATTTTCAAATAATGAAAGTAAATGGGGTCTGAGGATGTCATTTAAGATTTAATTTGAATTTTTTTAAAAGCCACCCACAATGTTTTCATTAAATTAATTTAATATATGTTTGTGATGCTCTTTAAATGTACTCTTGATCCTTATATTGATTTATGTTGTTCAATAAAAGTCATTGGAACCCTCTTAATTTTTTGTATTTTTGAAATTCAGTTTAAAAAGTAAAGGCCACCCGATCTTATGTTAAAAATAAGTTTGACATCACACCTCACACCATAACATCACCTTTATGTTTTATCAGGTTTCACCGAAGTCACCTAAAAAAATCGCAGCTGGGATTACAAGATTCCCCGTTTCATTGAAGACTGGTTTTGTGGAGGATAAAAATGTCCCCTGCTCTCCAATCCCTTCTGCTGTTCCAGAGACACCTGACAGTCTGAGGAGAGAGAACCCTTCAGACACTTCACATGAGAACTGCTCACCTGTCTCCCGTGGCCTACATACTAAAGGTGTCAGGGGTAAACCTAGCCTGATGGCACGTAAGCTGATGCAGCCACAGAAAAACAGCAGTCCAGAGCCAGAGGAAGCTTTTGAGCTTGACAATGGTCTAAGTCGCTCTGGCTCTGTGAAGAGGTTGTTGCACAGCTCAGAGAACATCCAGAGTGCCAAACGGTCCAGGACCATGCAAGTTCAGAAACTACCTGATTGTGATGCAAGCTCTCCAGGGGCCAATCAAAAAGCATTTTCAAAGAGTCCTGAGAAAAAAATTAAAGCTGATTCTGTCAGTTTTGAGAGTAGCCGATTGGCAACTGGGTCTTGTGTGATAATGAATGGAAAAACAAATGGTTTCTCAAAACCCTCAAAAAAATCCTCTCAACATCTGAGCTTTAGTACAAGTGAAAAAGAAAATTCACTTGGTGTAAACCTGAAACCGGACATGAGTACGGTTTCTGGAACAAATGACTTTGATCTTGTGATGTCATATAGTTCATGGATACAAAATGGATCTACTGAAGACAAAGAGACTTTTCTCAACTGTCCAATTACTAAAAAGAGACCCTTGAGTACTGCTGATCTGCAAGCAAAAGACAAAATTGCTGATGGAAAGACTTTGCCAGTTCCATTTGAAGATGATTTTGCTGATCTGATAGACGACTGGTTTGATGATGGCATGGATCAAAAATCGGAGGCGCCACAACCCAAAAAGTTCATTCATGAGTATGAATGTTTTATTCAATCTATTTATGTGCACATAAGTGAGCTTTGGTTTTATTTCATAGTATGGTGATTTTTGTGTATTAAAACCAGTATTATTTATATAATATTATAATTTTATTAATGTTTTGAATTGGCTGTTAATTTTGTTTTTGTATAAATATATTTTTTATATTTCTGTATAAATATATTATGTTTCAGCTTCATTTCATCAGATTTAGTTTAAGTTAACAATAATAACCCTGCTTATAACTGGTTTCTTTGAATTTTAGAAAAAACAAATGTATACCAGAGCATGTTATACTGGCCTCTGGTTTTCATAACCGATACTGGGTATTGGATGTACGGGATATCTCATCAAGTTGCATGGAGAAGCACTTAACCATCACCTGCTCCAAGACGACACAGTCCAGAGAGACCTGCATTCTCAAAGATGGCTGGTACAAAATGTTACTTGGTGTATGAAAAAGTCTTTTGAGAGAGTTCTTTCTTTTTGTTTTTGAACTTTCCAAACTTTTTTCTAAAGGGAGAGCACTCCAGTTGCTGTTGGGGACGTCATTCACTTGGAAGGGAGGTGTGTTTCTGGCTTGTGGACGATTGATAGAGACTCTGGTTTCCTGGTTCTGCTGCCTGACCTGCTGATATCGGGGACCAGCATTGCCAACAGTATTCGCTGCATGAGGCGAGGGGTGCTGGGAGAGATGTTTAAGGTGTGGAAATTTAATGTTGTGCCTCAAGCATAAAAATGTGCAAAGTCGTTCAAAGTTTATGGGGTCAGTAATTTTTTTTCAGTTATTCAATTGGTCAAAAATGACAGTAAAGACATTTATAATGTCTGTCTTTGAACTTTCTATTCATCAAAGAATCCTATGTTTCAACAAAAATATTACGTGGCACTGTTTACGTTGATCATTGATAACAATAAGAAATGTTTGTTGAGCACCAAGAAAATGCTGAAAATTCAGCTTTGCTGTCAAAAGAAATGCATTACATTTTAAAATGTATTTAAATAGAAAATGGTTATTTTAAAATGTACCAGTATTTCACAGTATAGGTGTTTCCACAGTATTTTTGAAATAAATGCAGCCTTGGTGAGCATAAGATTAAAAAAAATCTTACCGACCAAACTTTTGAGTAGTAATATATTATAATGTACAGTATGGAAAATTAATATTCATTCTGAGATTTGCTTGATTATATTTAACAGTGTTAATTAGAATGCACAATTATCAATATCAAATCAATATCTAGTAGCTATCAAATGCAGAACGTACATACAGTGTATATTGCTCATATTAATGTTTTCAATAGTGGAGAACACTGATTTTATGTCACGCATTTATGTCTTTACCTTAATTGATGATACAAACCTTTCTGGTGTTCTTAATTGTGCTTAAAATTACGAAACTGTTTGTGTGGCTTTTAAACAGGCATTTGATGGTGGATCTAAGCAGATGTTAAATGGTACCATAGTTCATGATATCTTCCAAAAAGCAGCCATGTCCTCAGATTTCTCTCTAGAGAGGATACAGACATTTGCTGCAGAGGCCCTAAGAAACCCAAACTACCTCGGACAAATGTAAGAGCTATCTTGTAACATCTCCACTTTTAGAGAGTTGTACTGTCTTTATAAACTGTTTTTACATAGTTTTCTGTTTTTTCTAGTTTTCTTAAACCTCCAATACAGTGTTTGATGACAGCGGTAAAGATCTGTTATGTGTCTTATAAGGACTGTGCTTGTCTTTTACTTACTTTATTTAGGTATAGTCTAAAGCTGACCCAGGCTGACATGAAACAGGAAGTAGAACAATATCTTCCCTCTTTATCTGAGTGGTCAAAACACTACCTCCACACTTCACCACAGGCTGGACAAAAGCAGATCACTCTCAAACTGTAAGTGTGTGTGTGTCTGTGTGTGTATGTATATGTGTGTGTGTGTGTGTGTGTGTGTTTATTCAAAGAACATTAAGAACATGGTGGGTTCAGTTTTAATACTGTGAATAAATGTAATGGTTTGTGTGGTTATTTACCATCAGCCCTAGTGACGGGGCTCTGAGCAATCAAGATGCCACCTGTAGCGTGACAGTCACAGATTTTTTGGACATCGAGGAGAACATCTGGTGTCCACGTTTTGGCTTGAAGGGGAAGATAGATGTCACAGCTGGAGTTAGGATTCATCGGAGAGGCAGAAAGCCCACAGAGAGGATTGTGCCACTGGAGCTGAAAACCGGCAAGGAGTCCAACTCCATTGAGCATCGCAGTCAGGTACAAAACGCAACTGTGTAGACATGTCACATGTTAAAAATATTACCATTTATGTCACTACTGAATATTGCTTATTATTTGACCTTTTTTTCTTAAGGTTATTCTGTACACTTTGATGAACTCAGCTAGACGTTGTGACCCAGAGGCAGGTTTCCTTGTCTACTTGAAAACTGTCAGTCTACATCCTGTTGTGGGCAACCACATGGACAGGAGAGGTTGGTTGGTTGGTTGTTTTTTTTTTTTTTTAAATGCATAGTTCACCAGAAAATAAATTCTGTAATAATTTCCTCACCCGCAAGTCATTCAGTTCATGTATCTTCAAAACACAATTTAAGCTATTTTAATGGAACCTGAGAGATTTCTGTCCTCAAAGCACAATGCTCATTGTTTATTGTTGCGATTAAAAGCCTAAACTAAATCTGCTCAGGATCAGAAGACTTGGATCAAGCTGCTTGATTCACATGGATTACTTTATGGATGTCATTTAGATGTCTTTCTGAACATTTTGATGCATGAAACATTTGAAGTAGTTGACTGCAGAGACCGAAATCCCTTAGGTTTCATCAAAAATATCTTCACTTGTGTGTCAAAAATGAATGCAATGGGCTTATGTGTTGGGAGTGTCATGAGGGTGAGTAATGACAGAATTTACATTGTTGGGTGAAACTATCGCTTTGAATCATGTAGCTTAAAAACAAATGTTGCAAACAAGAGCCAATTGACTTAGTCATAACAGAGTAATGTTGAAATCTAAGATAGGCTTACATCCTGCTTATGACTGTACTGATTAATATATTTTTCTATCACAGAGCTGATTAAAATAAGAAACTCATTGGCCCATCACATCGGCAACAAACTTATTAAGGTGGATGGAAGAAGTCAAATGGCCCCATTGCCTGTCATTGTATCTGACCAGCAGACTTGCAAGTACTGTCCTCAGAAAAGGAACTGTGCAGTTTACAACAGGTACTGTTTTTTTTCTCTCTCTTCATGCATCATCTTCCATTACAACTTCAAACAGAGTTTTGTAATTCTATTGAGCTTCAGCTGAAATGCACCATTTTGTATAGAGCGGTAGAGAGAGCTCCTGTGGAGAACTTTAGTGAAGATCCACAGGCCTTTGTGCAGTCAGAAAGCGAGCACCTCAGCCATGTGCACCTCCAGTACTTCAGCCACTGGCTGCTGCTCTGCAAGCTGGAGGCTCTCACCATGGAGAACAAAGGAGGTCGGCGCAATATCTGGCTTCAGACTGCCCAGCAGAGGTAGGTGTTTTATAAAATATGACTTTTACTGTAAATTGTGTTATTCACCCATCATTTACTCCCCCTCATGTCATTTCAAACCCATTCCGAAAACAAACACAAATGGTGATATTTGTAATGTCTAGAGATTTTTGTCCCTCCATTGTGAGACAGTATCACCAAAAATAGACATAATACTTAAAAAACAAGCAATTTTTATATTAATTTTGAAGAGACACGTTTACTTTGTATTATATGTAAAAAGCCTAACTAAATAAAAGATTAACAGTGTTTGTTTGAATTAATTGAATGCGTTTGGCCTTAATGAATGTCCTTGTTGCATCACTGTTCTTATGTTGGTCATTCTCAGGGAGAAAAGTGGTGGCTGCGTGGGAAACATGCAGTTAGCTGGAGACGTCAGCGTCCTGTCTGATGGTGTATATAAGCACAGCTTTGTGAGGAAGGAGGGTGATCAGACAATCACTGGGCTTATAGTGGGTGACAGGATTGTGGTCAGTGATGAGGACTCTGTGCTTATAGGCCTTGCCACAGGATATGTCACAGAAATAACTGTCAGTGGAGTGACTTGCTCTTTGGACAAGTAAGTCTCTTGCAGATGCTTTTCATAATGCTGTTTAATATTACTGAATCTGAAATGTCCAAGGGTATTTCAAAGCTTAATTCCACATTCATATCATTTACAGAAACCTTTTTAAGTATTCCTCAAACACAGTTTTCCGACTGGACCAGGATGAAGGTGTAGGTGGTCTTGGCACCCATTTAGGAAACCTGTCTATGTTAATGGAAAACACTCCAACCAGGTCTGATCATAATTTTCTTGTTGTTCTTTTGACTTTAAATGTCTTGCTGATAGTGTTTTTTGACCTATATTAAAAGCTATAAAATGTATATTGTTCTGCAGTGAAAGACTGAGGAAGTTGATTGTGGAATTCAGCCCTCCCCAGTTCATTGACAGCCTCAGCAGTGTTTTGCCACGAGATTCCAAGGACACTGTGGCCAACATTCTGAAAGGTGTGTTCAAACGCTGCCTTCTCCTGATAACATTGAACCATAATCTCACTCTTTCTGCAGTGAGTTGCTTTAAAACATGCCCTTGATGTGTTCTTTGAATAACAAAACTTCTCTGTTCCTACTTGATGAGTTTTAATCATGTTGCCTTTTAGGACTCAACAAACCCCAGAAACAAGCCATGAAAAAAGTGCTGCTATCCAAAGATTACACGCTTATTGTGGGAATGCCAGGTACTGGGAAAACTACCACCATCTGTACACTGGTAAGAAAAAATGAATTTTGAAAACCAGTTGAGTTTTAGGACAACTGTAATCAGTTTCTTGTCATAATTTTGTATGCATTATTTTTCTGACCTGTCGAGTGAAATTGTTTTTGCTACTGGTTTCTATATACAAAGGAATATTAATCTGACATTTATTTTACACTTCCTCCTTTTACAGGTGCGTATACTCCATGCTTGTGGCTTCAGTGTACTTCTGACTAGCTACACCCACTCTGCTGTGGACAACATCCTCCTGAAACTAAAGAGGTTTAAGATTGGCTTCCTGCGACTGGGTCGTTCTCAAAAAGTGCACCATGACATCCTGCCCTTCACAGAGGAGTCATGTCGGGCCAAAGGCATCCAAACACTAGAAGAGCTGGAACAACTGTATAACAAAGAAGTAAGATATGTAAGGAATAATTGACGACGGGCCGTTGAATTATTAGAAAAATAATGCACACCCGAGGTGTCGCGTCGTGGCCGTTACACCTCGGGTGTGCATTATTTTTCTAATAATTCAACGGTCCGGAGTCAATTATTCCGCTTATACTACGGTTGCCACACCTCAAGACATCGATCAGATTATATATTTCAAGGGATTCGTCCGGTTTTTCTACTTAAATCGCTATTGTGAGTAGGATTATTTCTTCCGCATCTCATCCAACGACTCTTTTGCTAGTTCCAAAACGTCATTTTAAAGCTGGCAATGGAGGCTTGTGCCGTTGATAGCAGACTAATGCAGTTAATAATGAAGTTATTAGAAAGAGAGCGAGAGAGACAGAGACACAGAGAAAGAGAAACAGAGAGAGAGAGAGAGAGAGAGAGAGAGAGAGAGAGAGAGAGAGAGAGAGAGAGCTTGTATGAATTAGGCTACCTCTGTGTGTCCCTCAACAGTGTTCTGAAGCACCGTCTCTAAACTGTAAGTCTGCTTTAAGATGCAGCGCTGTTATTACCTCGCTAGTGAGAAATGTCATGTGTAGCCTTTAAGTTGCTACACTAGGCTAACTGATAAAATCGTCAGGGCAGCGCTGACAACGATGCGAAGTGATATGGAACTGTAATGCGGTCAAGAAAGCTGCCTGGAACTACGTTCGCCGTGCGTTTCCCTGAAAATAATTGCACACCTCAGAACGTTCGTCAGCCAATCAGATTCAAGCATTCAACGGCCCCGTAGTATAAATTAAAATATTAATCATATAAAATAATTAAAATCTTAGAGTTTATAAAAAATGCAGTTATTTAGTCTTTAATGCTTTTTGAAAGAAGTTTCTTAGGCTCACCAAGGCTGCATTTAATCAAAAATACAGTAAAAGAGTAATATTGTGAAATATTGTTACAATTTAAAAATAATGTTTTTTTTTTTATTGTAATGTATTTTATAATGTTTTTATTTTTGTGGTGTCAAAGCTGCATTTTCAGCAGTCATTACTGCAGTCTTCAGTGTCACGTGATCCATCAGAAGTAATTCCAATATACTGATTTGGTGCTTAAGAATAATTTATTATTAATGTTGAAATATTGTGCTGCTTAATATCCAAAATATCCAAAACAGCATTTATTTGAAATTTTTGGGTTACAGAAATCTTTACTGTCACTTTTGATCTAAAAAGTTTTGATTTCTTTCTGACCACAAACTTTTGAACTGTAACAAATATGACATGTAAGTGATAATGTTCAAACTCTGATTGATTGCTCTACATTTTTTAAATCCAAATTGTTTTGTAAAGCTTACCCCATTTTCTTTGTAGCTGATTGTGGCCACTACCTGTATGGGTGTAAAGCACCCAATATTCAGCCGTAGACGCTTTGACTTCTGCATCGTGGATGAGGCATCTCAGATCAGTCAACCTGTATGTTTGGGTCCGCTGTTCTACGCCCAGCGCTTTGTCCTGGTGGGAGACCACCAGCAACTTCCTCCGATTGTACAGAATGCTGAAGCCAGGTAGTACACATCTATACTCATTCAGAACTTTTTGAAAGATTGTCATGGAAATTCTGGAATATCGTGGAATTTTAAAAGGTCTATTCCAGACATCGAAAGTCAGGGATTTTTATATATTTTTTGTCCAAATCATGGAATATCAGGAATTTTTGTTCGTCAACTCCATTCAGTACTCGCATTCTGTGTTCTGTGTAAACAGCGTGTACAGACAGCCCTGAATTGAGTTTCTCTCAGCGTCTTTCTTGCACCTGAATGGGCAAAGTATAAAAAACCCGTCTTGGCATGCAACTTTGTAGCTTTAACAATGAACAATTAATTAATATTACATTTTTAAAGTGGACTATATGAGTTTTATTTTAGAGCATCTTCTGTTCTGTGCACACAAACTGCACTGCAGTCATTTTCCCAAATGCCATTTGTGGAAATATTACGTTATTATTATAATTAGTCTGTAAACAGCCATTAACAGAGGCCAGAGATGCTGAAGACGGACGCTAAGAGGAGAAAATATCATAAGAGGCAGAACAAGATTCATGATGCGTGAAATATAGGAATCCTAAATATAGAATTTTATATGAATGTGTTTCTGTAGGGAACTGGTTGTTTTCAGAAAAGTTTACATGGCGTTTTCTTTTCATCTTGCCTCTGTATAATGCATTTAAATGAGTGTTAATGCAGCGCTGCTGTGTTTACAGTAGCAACCAAGAAAATTCTGTATCACTGTTCCATAAGTGCCACCTGCTGTCAGAGAGTGAAATTGCGTCTCATTCAGCCATTTTTTTCTCTTTTCTCCATTGCTCTAATTTTTAATCAGAACACTGGGCATGGATGAGAGTTTGTTCAAACGTCTGGAGCACCATAGTGATGCAGTTGTTCAGCTGAATGTGCAGTACCGAATGAACAGGTGGGAGTTACACCAGTCAGATATTCAGACTAAGATATATGCGATTTGTTAAATGGAAATAAAAAACAATATATAAGTCTAATTTGATATAAGGAGTTAAAAATTTTGACTAAATCTTTAAAGGGATAGTTCACCCAAAAATGAAAATTCTGTCATTAATTACTCACCCTCATATCGTTCCAAACCCGTAAGACCTTCGATATTTGGAACGCAAATTAAGATATTTTTAATGAAATCCAAGAGCATGACCCTCCATAGACAGCAACCAACTACCATGTTCAAGGTCCTGAAAGATAGTAAGGACATTGTTAAAATAGTCCACGTGACATCAGTGTTTCAACCGTAATTTTATGAAGCTATTAGAATACCTTTTGTGAGCAAAGAAAACATAAATAACAATTTTATTCAACAATTTCTTCTCTTCTGTGTCAGACTTTGACACACGTTCACAACAGTACCACAACGCATGCGTGTGCATTCCACTATTAAAAAAGCTGCAGCGCATCCGGATCCGTGCATCAGTATGCCCACACGCATGCGTGGTACTCTTGTGAATGCGCGGCAGTGACTGACACGGAAGAGAAGAATAGTTGAAGGAAGTCATTATTTTTGTTTTCTTTGTACACAAAGTATTTTCGTGGCTTCATAAAATTACAGTTGAAACACTGATGTCACATGGACTATTTCATCGATGTACTTCTGGGCCTTGAATGTGGTAGTTGTGTTGCCATCTATGCAGGGTCCGAAAGCTCTCAGATTTCATCAAAAAATAACTTCTCTTTGTTTTCCGAAAATTTACAAAGGTCTTACAGGTTTGGAACAAGTGTGCTACACTAGTCCTCAAAAGTGAAGCCATCACGTCTCGATCGCCCCCCAGGTGGCTGGTCCCAATATAGGTCATAAACTCGGGACCCGAATCTGCGCAGTAGTGAGCAAAGTTGAGCCGCGTCCCGTCCACGCTCCGGCTGAGTCGATCACAAGCACACGCCTCGGACTTACTCTTGCCATTTTCCTTCCTGCAGTGCGATCATGTCCCTGAGCAATGCTCTGATGTATGAGGGCCGACTGGAGTGTGGCTCTGAGAGGACGGCAAGCGCAGTGCTGCAGCTGCCCTGTAGAGCTCAGGTTGAGAAGGTGCTGGACCTGTTTTTGTGTCAGCCGCAGTATAGCACTTGGGTCCAGGCTACACTGGAGCCTAGTAGTCCTGTCTGTTTCCTGGACACCTCTGAGGTCAGTCTGACTTCCTTTTTTTCGTAGTCTTCATCTAATTTCTAAATTAGTTTTTCGTACATTTTATTATGTACTGTACCTTTCTTCAGGTTCCCGCCCCTGAGACGGTGGAGAAAAGTGGTATCAGCAACCACACGGAAGCCAGATTGGTACAAGCCATTGTCACTCTGCTGCTCAAGGTCCGAACATACCATTTGTTGTGAAACACGCAGAATTTTTTTTCCCCCTGTAGTACTTGAAATTATATTTAATTTTAAATGTGTTGTAGGCTGGATGCAGAGCGTCTGATATTGGGGTCATTGCTCCATATCGACACCAGCTAAAAGCCATCTCCAGTTTGCTGCAGGGAGATGCCTTTAAAGCTCTGGAAGTCAACACTGTGGACAAATACCAAGGACGTGACAAGAGCGTTATCATTGTGTCCTTTGTTCGAAGCAACACTGAAGGCAACGTAAGTGTCCTTCCCCCCCTGAATTTAAACAAACTAAATATTTAACATTTAAGCCAATTAACTGCTTATTGCAGTGATCGAGTTTATGATGCATGGGCCATTATGTGCTCGATTATTTCATGTCGTGTAAAATCATTTTACAGCTGGGTGAGTTGCTCCAAGACTGGCGCAGACTGAATGTGGCCATCACTCGAGCCAAACACAAGCTCGTCATGCTGGGCTCAGCACCCACCCTTCGCCGATACGCACCGCTAGAGAAACTTCTCTGCCACCTTCAAAAGGAAGATATGATATCCTTTACAACTGTGTTTATCTATGAGAATCTTATTGCAGGTTCATTCAGGGACTTTTTATCACTCTGTCATTGAAATTAGTTAATAAAATCAGTAATAAATTAATAACCTTTTTTTGTGAAACAGTGTTTTTGAAATTCTCCTTAATTTAAGTCACATCTTCCAGCTGCCTGCTGCTGCCCATGAGGCACTACCCGGAATCCACTTGTGATTAAAAACAAAAACCTCTTCTTATCCATAGTGAACATAAAAGATAATGCTGAGAAACTTTTACTTGAAGAAAATTTAAGTGAAATTGTATACATATGCTTCAGATGTCTATAGATGCCTTTTATTTTGTTTTAATAACAGATGTGAAGTATAATAATAAATCAGTGCTGACAGGCCCTAGTACATAATTACACTCATGAGTTTCTTTACTCAATTAATTCCTACCTCATGTTGCATATTTTTTAAATTCAATACAGTTTTATCCATGTAAGGGTTTTGTGTATATGTTTTATAATTTTTTTTAAAGTTTTGTTTAATAACAAGTTGCAACAAATATTACATTCTCTTTGACTTTCTCTTTGAATTAAAATTAAATATAATAAAAAATATTACATTCTCTTTGACTTTCTCTTTGAATTAAAATTAAATATAATAAAAAGAACAGTTTGGAGGTCCGTGAACTTGGATTTTATTAAATGACACATAACTTGCACCTACACATTAATTTAAATAGCAATTAAATGCACTTGATTTCCATCAAAACCACAAGTTTGTCCAGAGGTGTAAAGATTATCTGAAACCCATACTTGAGTGAAAGTTCAGATACTGTACAGTGACAATTAGTCCACTACATGTTACAAGTCACCAATTCCAAAACAACTTGAGTAAAAGTCTTAGAGTATTTGATTTTAACAGTACTTAAGGATTTTATATGCACAAAGATGCACTAGTCAAAGAAACATTCCAGTGAAAAAATGTAACGTTGTGTAGAATCTGGGGAAAACACAGGTAGAGGCAAGGATGGAAAAACTAGAAACAAAAACCACAGGGAATAATGGAATGATGAGCAAACAGACAACCATTACATTCAACATCTCACAAGGAACTAAAGAAACAAGGGGGTCATATATATACACAGGGGGCTAACAAGATCACAAGACACACTTGGGGAGACTAATCAAGGGGAAACAATGAACAAATGGACTACAAACTGACTACAAACACCACATGAGACAGGAAGTGACAAAAGTCCAAGACAAGGCACAGAGAGCATGTAACAAAAACAGAGTTGATTTGTGAGGAGAGAAATCGCATTTATTTTCTAAAACCAAAATAAAACTGGGCACCTTAAAATTGCAAAACAACAACAAAAACACATCCTCTTCACTGCAATGTTAAGTAAAATTAAAAAGTCAAAGCCTTCTTGCACTGCATGTGCTGAGTTGGGCCTCATTGCTGGCTGCAGTCATCATGTCCTCATCTCATGTAAAACACCTGTGGTAAGCGAAGGAGCTCGCATTCACATAAAGTAGCCTTGTTGACGAGTTTGGTTGAGTAAGTGTCATAAGATATAGTACTTCCGGTGCCCTGTAGACAGTACCATGTCTTTTGTAGCAGAAATAAACTGCTGCAGAAAAGCTTGGTGCCATGCAGAATGTAATGTGTATAACTGACATTCATGAAGTAAAGAGTACAGACATTCATTCAGAAATGTAGTGAAGTAGAGAGTAAAAGTTGCTAATACCTTTGATACTCAGTAAAACTACAAAGTATCTGAAAAGATATGCAAGTACAGTAATTAATTACATTTACTCAAATACTTTACACCTCTGAGTTTGTCTAGATTTTAAGAGTTCCCTGAAGAATGATCTGTGCCTGACCAATAATGTCCAGTCTACCATCATTTCTTATCTCCAGCTTTACCTCCCCTCCTCGACTGGAGCACTGGTAAGCTGCAAAAACAAATATTGCAAAGATGAATGCTTAATTTATTCTGAGCCAAGAGCCTTTGTTCATGTCATCAGAACTTATGTTAATCATCCTTACACATTTGCTTTTTAACTTCCGTTTTAATGTGGATTCTGATGTATTTTATTCCAATTTGTGTATGATGGCATGATGCAGGGAAAGATAAGGAGGCCTTACCCAACATTTTCTTTTTCTTCAGCTTTTCAGACCAGTAGCCAGCAAGAACTGTGTGTGCAGACCCTTTTAGAAATGAAGTTGTATTATGATGCTTTGATTGCCAGTGAGCATTGATTACTCTGCATGTAAATGTTTTGAGTTGACATGATGCATTTTTCAAACATCTTTTAAATGTTCTTCTCACCAGTGACTGGATCTTCAGGGACCCCAACCCATGGGGCAAAGACACGGGAGTAAAAGTCATATCCAGACTGAGTACTCTCTGCTCCTTTCAGTGTAATGATAAGACTCTTAATCTTACCAGTGGTTTCATTTCTCAGAAGAGCCTCTGCCTCTTGCTTCAAAGACACAAATTCAGACCTGCCAATAATTAAGAGTTAACACTGCAGAATGAAAGGGAAAATACCATTGTAAATAGGTAGTATATTGACAATTATTTTTTCTCCGACTGAATGTTGTACTAAAATGTCTTTTTTTAAATGTACCTCACATACAATTTGCAATAGATTATTCTTTCTTTTTTTTTTTCTCTGCAAAGCTGTTTTCCTATTGCCCATAAACGCATTGCTATCATCAATAGAATTTTCTTTCTTGTTATTTTTTAGAAATGCCTAAGAAAAGTCCAGCAGCATACCTGTCACAAGCGTCAGCCAGACGAACCATCAGTTTCTTTGTGGTTGGACTGTAACACACATCCTGAATGGGTAAGTCTCCTACAGCAGCCTGAAAATTTTAAACAAAATGAAGAAAATAAATGAATAAATGCTAGTTTCTACTAGTCATACTAAAACCAGAATTAGCACATGGAAGTGTTACCTTTAAAAGGTCCTTGATTTCATTTTGGTCCTGCAAATAACACATACAAAGCTTAATTATTGCACCGCTCTTGTTTAGCTTGTATATGCTCCCACTAAGTCAGATAATGAGGAAGAACCAAATTGCCTATCACAGCTATGCTGATGACCCAGATTTACCTTTAATCTCCAAATGACTATAGCCCCATTGACTCCCTCTGCCAATGCATTGATGAAATAAACAGTTGGATGTGCCAAAACTTTCTTCAGTTAAACAAGGAGAAAAGTGCATTTGGAAGTCATTTTGCAAGTCATTGCATTTGGAAACAAAGATGAAGTTCTCAAGGTGAATGCATACCTTGACTCTAGGGGTCAAACAACTAAAAATCAAGTCAGAAATCTTGGGGTGATTCTGGAGACAGACCTTAGTTTCAGTAGTCATGTCAAAGCAGTAACTAAATCAGCATACTATCATCTCAAAAACATTGCAAGAATTAGATGTTTTGTTTCCAGTCAAGATTTGGAGAAACTTTATCACCAGCAGGGTGGATTACTGTAATGGTCTCCTCACCAGCCTTCCAAAGAAGACCATTAGACAACTGCAGCTCATCCAGAACAATGCTGCCAGGATTCTGACTAGAACCAGAAAATCTGAGCATATCACACCAGTCCTCAGGTCCTTACACTGGCTTCCAGTTACATTTAGGATTGATTTTAAAGTACTTTTACTCGTTTATAAGTCGTTCAATGGCCTAGGACCTAAATACATTGCTGATATGCTCACTGAATATAAACCTAACAGATCACTCAGATCATTAGGATCGAGAAGGTTAGAAATACCAAGGGTTTACACAAAACGAGGGGAGTCCGCTTTTAGCTATTATGCAGCCCACAGTTGGAACCAGCTTCCAGAAGAGATCAGATGTGCTAAAACATTAGCCACATTTAAATCCAGTCTCAAAATTCATCTGTATAGCTGTGCATTTGTTGAATGAGCACCGTTATGTCCGAACTGACTGCACTGTATTTTATGTATAATCATTTTCTATTCTTAACTGTTTTAAATTAATTTTAAATCAATTTCTATATCATTTTAAAATTCCTTGTTTTTATTATTATTATAAATTCCTTGTTTTTATTGCTGTGATTATTATTTTTAATGACTATTTCACTTTCTTCTGTGTAAAGCACTTTGAATTACCACTGTGTATGAAATATGCTATATAAATAAACTTGCCTTGCCTTAATAAATTCAGACAACTAGATTTATCATGAGAGGCTCTATGAGTTTTGTTGAAGAAAGGGTCAAGGTGTGTTTTGGTCATACCTGGGGGTTTGGTTTGTTTAAGGGAAAGTCCATTATTAGAGATTCTTCACGCTGACGCACATAAAGCTCCCCACTCAACGTCTCAAACACCAGTACAGGGTTGACATTTTCTGTGTGATGATATTGTGCTTTTAGAATAGTCACAGTCCGTTGTCTTTGGTTAAATATTAATGTTAGTGTTTCTTACTTTTCAGATAAAAGAGCACTGCTGCTGTGGCAAGGGTTGCATGTCCACAAAGTGGGACCTCATTTTTGGGGGAAAACCAGCGTAATCCAAACCTTGCACCTTTCAAAATATATCAAATCATTTTTTGTCAAACCATAGTTTTTTATAATAAAGAAAGAAATAGCTTTCCACCAAGTGGAACTATTGTAGATACTAAATGGTACGTATAAGTACTAAAGCAGACATGTAAATCAGACCTGAAGAAAAATCCATAGAATTCCTTCTTGTAATGAAAGCAGTCTCTGATAAATTCATCTCAGCAGCAATGCTCTGATAAAGATCATCTCGTAGCTCCTAAATGTATTACAGAGAAACATTTTATAATATTATACAGTGCTAGTGCATTTACATTTTGAATAAATTATTTATACACTGTGTAGATAACATATAGAAGACTGTCTTATTTATGTAGTGTAATACTTACATTCTCAATGAGACATACTGCAGCAGGATTACCTTTAAAAGGCACATTGGTGAAAGCATCAACAGTAAATACTGGAATTTCCATTGATTACAGCTCTTCAGCTCTCAAGGGATTTTTTTCTTGCACCTTTTAGGTATTTTTAGAGCTGTATTTGAAATCAAGTTAGACTTTGACCCTAATGATATAACAGCTCACTTTAAAGATACAGAACTATAAAAGGCACATCTGTTATAAAACCAGAGAGAAAGGCTGCATGGCTATGATAGTATGTGAGAGAGTCAGTGGAAATATTATTGCATTCCTATTGGTCAGTGGTAGAGGAGCTCAGCTTAGCCTGACAGTTTGCCTGCCCAAAACCAGGTTAGCTTTCCAGCATAAGTAGCCACAGTGGCTGAGGTTGATCTTTGTTAAATTTGCTTTATGGAACCAAATAATTTGACAGTGAGTAAGACTAACTGAAATAAGCCTGGCCTTATTAAAGACACAAGTTAATTTATGATTTGCTGTCTGTCTGAACCAAAGAAATAAAAGCGATCATATTTTTTTTCATTGGATCGTATTGCATCGAATCGCATTGTGTTGAATCGAATCGACATCGCATCGCTAGCTGCTTCATATGTATCGTCAATGTATCGTATCATTGGCTATGCATCGAGACACGTATTGCATGTTATGGAGATGCACATCCCTAATATATACAGGTGCATCTCAAAAAAATTTGAATATCGTGAAAAGTTATTTTTTTTAACTTGTTTAAAAAAGTGAAACTTTATTCTATATTCATTACATGTAAAGTAAAAAATTTCAAAGGTTTTTTTTTTGTTTTTTTATTAGAGCTTACAGCTCATGAAAGTCAAAAATTCAGTATCTCAAAATATAAGAATATTTCCTAAAATCAATCAAAAAAAGGATTTGCAAAACCAAAATGTTCAAGTTCTTTAAAGTATGTTCATTTATGCACTCAATACTTGGTCGGGGTTCCTTTAGCACAAATTCCAGCATCAGTGAGGTGTGGCATGGAAGCGATCAGCCTGTGGCTCTGCTGAGGCACTATGAGCTACTCTGAGGCACTTAAGAGTGACTTACCCTCTTTGTGGAGGGTGTCAATGATTGTCTTCTGGACCATTGCCAAGTCAGCAGTCTTCCCCATTATTGTGGTTTCAAAGAACAAGCGATAGCCAGAATTTATACTGTAGGGATGGACATATAAGTGTGTTTGTGTGTGTGTGTATATATATATATATATATATATATATATATATATACTGTATATATTTGTTGAACGTAACATGGCATTTTCACTGTCCCACAAGACAAATATGAATTATAATTATAATAAATATAATTAATATTGTCGTTATTTAAAATGCAGTAAATGGTTAAACATTTCTTTGTCCTACGTGGACCTGTTGTTGTAAAAGCTGCAGTGTAATTAATTTTTTTTTTAAATTGAGCTAAATCTCAAAATTGTCCTATGGTGTGACTGTGCCAAGCATCGTTAATAAATTACAACTTTTATAAATGAAAAAGAAAAGCATAAAAATGTTAATAAATACCTCTGGCATAATTGTACAAGTGTCTATTTTAGTAAATGGCAATAATTGTTTTCATCCATATATTTCCGAAAGCGTAGGAACCATGTCCTCTGGTGTAACACCATATCCTGGTTTTAAATTGGCCAATTCCAGAGAAAACTTTCATTAGTTGAAGGACCCCGTGACATGGTCATGTTTAACATGTTACGTTTTGTTGTCATTTGGTGTGACACCCCTAAATTATATTTATTAATTAAAAACTGCATGTTAAACTACATAATCATGGAAAATTATGCAAATGTGTCTTGCTTACCGCTAAAGACAGGTTAGCTTTGAATAACAAGGTCATTAATTGACAGAAAAAGGCTGAAATGTCCTATGGTGTGACAGAAAATGTCCTCCGGTGTAACGCCTGTATTGTCACACCACAGGACAAGGTCTCTTTAAAAAGCATTTTAAATAATTAAGTAAGATTTATTCAAATAATTTATATTCTTAAATTATTTGAATATACACTAATGGTTAGAGAGTCGGACTTGTAATCCAAAGGTTGCGGGTTCGAGTCTCGGGCCGGCAGGGATTGTAGGTGGGGGGAGTGAATGTTCAGCGCTCTCTCCACGAAGAGAGAGCGCTCACCCTCAATAACACGACTGAGGTGCCCTTGAGCAAGGCACCGAACCCCCAACTGCTCCCCGGGCGCCGCAGCATAAATGGCTGCCCACTGCTCCGGGTGTGTGTTCACGGTGTGTGTGTGTTCACTGATGTGTGTGTGCACGCTGGATGGGTTAAATGCAGAGCACGAATTCCGAGTATGGGTCACCATACTTGGCAGTATGTCACTTCACAATTCTTTTTTGATCATTTTCAGTGTTCTTAAATGCAATAATTACATAGTTTTGCCTCTTTTTCGCCATATCTGTTTGAAAATCTGGAATTGCAGCTGCTTGCGGAATTATCTTCCTTGCATGAGATGTGATCCGGCACGACTCCAGCGCGGATTAATCTAATGTTTTGAGGAGTATGTGTGGCTGTCAGTCACCGCACCGGTGCGGATGTTTACTGTACATCGCAATCACAGATTCTAGCCTACATCTTGGAATATATGACCCAAATAAGAATTTTCACCGTATATTTAGGGTGGCCATATGTGCCATATATACGGGACACATCCTGGCCAGGATTTGAATATTGCCTAAAACCAATAACACGTAGTTTGACCAATTACACGCAGGTAGACGAGAGCGATTCGAATCGAAAGCACAAGGAGCCATCTGCTCTGCTCTCTATAGCTCTCTTGAATGTCACACAACGATCTACCTGCACAGTGCAAACAGCCAAAACCTGGATATTTTAGGCAATATAGAAATCCTGGCAAGAACGCGTCCTGTAAAAACGGCCTGTATGGTCACCCTACGTATATTGTCATCGGAACAAGTAAAAAGTCTGCCACGTTTGTTCTGACCAACTGAGGAAAAAAGCATTACGGTAAATTGCACTACCAATGGTGATTTAAATCTAACTATCTGTTAGCTCATATCACATCAAACCGTGCAAATTATTATTATTGTTATACTTTTATTCTCAAATTATTAATGTTAACAACATCAGCATTGCGTGACTATGAGTATAGTGTGTATTAACATGTAGATTTAAATTTCTGTACAGTCTAATCTAATTGTCATACCATTCGAATTTCATGTTAAGAAATTCCTTTAACCCAAAAAGCAAATTATGCTCCCTTCGAACGGGTTTTCTTTAAAATACAAACCTTGTGTTTTACTAGGCTATCTGTAATCAGAAGCACATTTAAAATTGGAATATCATTTAATTTCATTCACATGCGTTTCATAAACACATAATCCTTTCTGGATTACAATCCGCCATCAAAATCATTTAATTATTCAAGATGCAGTGAGAAAAGGCTAGAAGAGTTTCAGTAGCATACTGATTGACTAAGAGACTGAATTTTGTTGATGAAAATTACTTTTTGTTTTGTTTAAAAAACATGGTGATATCGTTTGTATCAAAATTAAACTTTCTTTTCCTTTGACATGTTCAAAATTAAATAGAACTAATTTAATAACTACCATTTCGGTCCTTTAGTGTGACGTGATGTCCTATGGTGTGGCACTTAAAAGAACCACAGATTTGTTTTTATCTCAAAATATCTTAAAAAAACAATTGTGTATTGCAATAGGGGCGATACAAATATCACACAACTTAAAATGGTATAATTTTTAGCAGTTTTGAACAGATGACAGCAACGTTTGTCTTGTTGTCAAAGTTTGTCTTGAAATGATCCAACAAGTCATAGGGAAAAAAATTGTTAATTATAACTGCATATTAAATAAATAACATATGAAAATCTCTCTCACTCAGTTTGTGTATTATTAAAAGGGGTTTTTTTTTCCCATTATTTTTTACTATGTCACACCATAGGACAAATGTATGGTACAGTTCATTTTAAATGTTAATAAAAGCAGTGAAAGAATTGACGAAGTTCGTGACCATTTATATTTTCTCAAAGATCAGACTTCACACTACATAAATATGTATTTCTTTTTCAAAAAAGGTATTTTACAAAAAAGCATTTTTTTACTGCCTATTTGTCATCTACCCATATGAACTAGTTGCAATATTGTTCTTTGTTGATGGCATTTGCAATTTCACCTGTTATTTTTTTTTTTGTAAATGTCTTTTATTGTCTTTGAAAATGATGAGTGATGTTCAGTCAACCATCACCTCTGATCTCTCGCTTCAGTTTCTCCCTATGACTATAACCCTGGTTTGCTGCATCCTGAATCAATATCAGAAGATCTAGCCTTACTCTGCCCAACAGACAATTGTATTAATATTCTGCAATAAATTTATAAAACATGCATTCGGATTTGCAGACTTTTAAAACCAAATAATTTTTTATTCTATTTTAGCACATACAATAAGTCCACTAAGTGAGCGAAACATCAGTTTGCAGATCTTTGAGAAAGAAATTGGACTTATTTCCATTAAGCTCCATTAAGTGAGAAGGTTTTGCAGGTTGTCTAGACTTTAAAAGTTCCCTGGAGAATGATTTGTGCCCGACCAATGATGTTGAGTCGACCATCATCCCTAATCTCCAGCCCCAACTCTCCCCCACGACTGGAGCACTGGTATGCTGGAAAAACAAACAGGAGAGAATAGAACCTTTTTGTGCATTTAAATGTTTTAGTTTTTTGGGGGGAACTGTTTAATTAAACCATTTATGTGAACTAATGGGTCCTTTTTAGTAAAGGGGGAAAAAAAGAAAAGTCCTTTACCCAACATTTTCTTTTTGTTCAGCTTTTCAGACCAGTAGGCAGCAAGAACTGTATGTGCAGACCCTTTGAGAAATAATTATTAGTCTTTTAAAGCATGAAGAGAATTCATATGAAATGTATGGTGACTATAATTGTACATTTCCATTTCTAACCTATTTGAATTCATGGCTTTACATTCACATGAGGAAGCTTCTACAGAATTCTCCACATGTTTTGTAGGTTGCTGCATTTTGAGAATTATGTGATTATTTCAGCTCACCACAGACTGGATCTTCAGGGACCCCTAACCAAGGAGCAAAGTAACGGGAATAGAAGTCGTATCCAGGTTGTGCGGTCGGAGCTCCCTTCATTGTAACAATAACACCATTAAACTTCCCAGTAGATTCATTTTTCAGCAGGGCTTCAGCTTCAGGCTTCAAAGATGTAAGTTCAGATCTACAAACAACAACCAGTCAACAACCTTGCGTGATGATTTAGATACAAAAATCAACTGCCTTTTTGGACAATATTACCAACATACTATGAATTGTTGTCTCTTGACTGTTGCTTTTAAAAAAAAGTTTTAAATGTACTTGGCACAAAATTAGCTTCTCTCTCTTGACATTTTTCATCTAATTTAATATACACAAATACAAGACCATTCTTAATATAATTTTCTTCCTTGTTATTTTCAGAAATACCTGTCGCATATGTCAGCAAGACGAATCATCAGGTTCCTTGTGCTTGGATTGTAGCACACATCCTGAATGGGTACATCTCCTACTACGGCCTGATAATGCACATAAAAGCTTGTTTTTCTTTGTCATTTTAAAAACCTAACATAACAAAACCTAACATAAAAACCTATATCTGACTGGCGCCGAACATGGCCGCTTCGGTTTGTTGCTCCTTGGTACTTTTTCTGTTTTTGTTTGTCTGTCCTGTCTTAAGCAACGTTTTTCCAATCAGCTTCACTAGAAACAAACACTTGGACATAAGAAATAGCACACCAGATAACCTTTTGACGACGTTTGAACATTCGGATGTTTTACTGGACATTTTAGTTGGAGGAGCTGCGTTTCTATACAAGCGCTCCAGGTGACGCAAGCGAGGGAAGCGCGCTGGTGCGCTCGTGAAATCCAGACAGCGCGGTTTAAGGACTCCGCTGCCGAGTATTCACCTGGCGAATCTCCGCTCCCTTGCAAATAAATCAGACGAACTACAACTCCTCACCCGCACAAAAAAGGACTTTTTAAACTCTTCTGCGCTTTGTTTCACGGAAACCTGGCTGAACGGTTCTATCCCGGACAGCGCGCTACATCTAGATGGATTCCAGCTATTCAGAGCAGACCGCATCACAGAGTCGTCAGGGAAAACGAGAGGCGATGGATTATGTTTTTTATATCAATGAAGGCTGATGTACAGACGTGACAGTTTTAAAGAAGATGTGCTGCCCAAACCTGGAAGCTCTCTTTATTAACTGCAAGCCTTTTTTTCCGCCGCGTGAGTTTTCCTCTTTTATTCTGGTGAGTGTGTACATTCCTCTTGACGCGCGTGAGTGCCACGCTAGAACTGTTGGCCGACCAAATCACACACACAGAACAGCGTTACCCGGACTCTTTCATTATCATTCTCTGTGATTTTAATAAAGCTAATCTCACCCGCGAACTGCCTAAATATAGACAACACATCACGTGCCCCACCAGGGACAGCAATATACTGGACCATTGCTACACTGTTTTAAAGGATGCTTGTATCACTCTGTCCCCCGTGCAGCACTGGGACTCTCTGATCACTGTTTGGTTCATCTTCTACCAGCCTACAGGCAGAAACTTAAATCTGCTAAGCCTGTAGAAAAAAAACTGTAAAGAGATGGACTGTTGAGGCAGAGCAGGATTTACAGGCCTGCTTCGAACTTACTGATTGGAGTGTTTTTGAGGCTGCAGCTACTGATCTGGATGAGCTCACCGACGCCGTGACGTCCTACATTGGTTCCTGTGAGGACATGTGTGTACCCACCAGGACGCTTTCAAGCAACGACTCTACATCAGTGTGGAAAGGCCTGAAAGCCATCACCAGTTACAAGCCCCTCCCCCCAGCACCGAGGCCAATCAACAACTGGCTGAAGACTTGAACAAGTTTTATTGCAGATTTGAAATACAAAAGCCTGGTCTGACACCCCACACCCACTCTGACCGTCTCACAACACAGCCATCAACACCTTCCCCCTCCTTCCCCCCTAGTGTTTCTCAGCCTGTAATCAAGATCTGTGAAGATGTAAGCAAAGTCTTCAAGAAACAGAAGATAAGGAAATCCAAAGGCCCAGATGGTGTCTCTCCAGCCTGCCTCAAAGCCTGTGCTGTCCAGCTATCATCCATCTTCACATTGATCTTCAACAGGTCACTGGAGCTGTGTGAAGTCCCCTACTGCTTCAAATGCTCCACAATCATTCCTGTACCCAAGAAACCAAAAATCACAGGACTTAATGACTACAGACCTGTTGCTTTAACGTCTGTGGTGATGAAGTCATTTGAGAGGCTCGTGTTGGCTCACCTGAAGGACTTTACTGGTCCCTTGCTGGACCCCCTGCAGTTTGCTTACCGAGCAAACAGGTCTGTGGATGATGCAGTCAACATGGGACTGCACTTTATCCCCCAACATCTGGACAAACCAGGGACTTATGCAAGGATCCTGTTTGTGGACTTCAGCTCCGCCTTCAACACCATCATCCCGGACACCTTTCAGAATAAACTGACACAGCTCTCCGTCCCCACCTCTGTCTGTCAGTGGATCAACAGCTTCCTGACAGACAGGCAGCAGCTAATGAGGCTGGGAAAACTCACATCCAACACCCGCACCATCAGCACTGGAGCTCCTTAGGGCTGCGTTCTCTCCCCACTGCTCTTCTCCCTCTACACGAACGACTGCACATCTAAAGACCACTCTGTCAAACTTCTGAAGTTTGCAGATGACACTACAGTCATCGGCCTCATCCAGGACGGTGACGAGTCTGCTTACAGACAGAAGGTTGATCAGCTAGCTGTCTGGTGCAGTCACAACAACCTGGAGCTCAACATGCTCAAAACTGTAGAGATGATCATGGACTTCAGGAGAAACCCCCCTGCTCTCCCCCCACTCACCATCATGAACAGCACTGTGACTGCAGTGGAGTCATTCAGGTTCCTGGGCGCCACCATCTCCTAGGATCTGAAGTGGGATACTCACATCGACTCCATCGTGAAAAAGGCTCTGCAGAAATTGTACTTTCTTTGTCAACTGAAAAAGTTCAACCTGCCACAGGCGCACATGACACAGTTTTACTCTGCTGTTATTGAGTTGGTCCTGTGATTTTCTATAACTGTATGGTTTGGGTCAGCCAACAAATCAGATATAAGAAGACTGCAGCAGACTGTTAGGTCAGCAGAAAGGATCATTGGTGTCCACCTGCCCAGCCTTCTTGTACTACTCCAGAGTGAAGAAACGGGCAGGTAACATCATCACAGACCCTTCTCACCCTGGACACTGTTTGTGCTTCTACCCTCAGGCAGACGCTACAGATCTCTGTGCACTAGAACATCTAGGCATAAAAACAGTTTTTTCCCCCATGCCATCTCCAGCCTAAACAACTAACACAGGAATTATTACCTGGGACCTGGTGCCTGTAATTCATTCCCCATCTCTAATTATTGACTCTCTCCCTAGTACTTTGTAAATATATATGCATATTTTTTTCCTAAACCGCTGTATATATAGAGTAAATGAGGCACAAATCTGTACATAAATCTTCTGTTCCAGATTCTTACACATTATTATTATTATTATTATTATTATTATTAAGTCTTATTTAAATGTTTCTGTTCTCATGTCAGATATGTATGTATGTATGCATGTATGTACCAGAGTTTCTTAAAAACCACAACAAATTCCTTGTGTGTTTGCGCACACTTGGCGAATAAAGCTGATTCTGATTCTGATAATGTTAGTTTACTCACTGGCTAACTTACTTTCAAAAGATCCTTGATTTCATGTTGATCCTGCAAATAAAACATACAAAATTACTTAATTTATCATGAGAGGCTATGAGTTTTGTTGAAGAAAGGGTCAAGGTGTGTTTTGGTCATACCTGGGGGTTTGGTTTGTTTAAGGGAAAGTCCATTATTAGAGATTCTTCACGCTGACGCACATAAAGCTCCCCACTCAACGTCTCAAACACCAGTACAGGGTTGACATTTTCTGTGTGATGATATTGTGCTTTTAGAATAGTCACTTTGGTTGTCTTTGGTTACATATTAATGTAAGAACAAGTGTTTCTTACTTTTCATGTAAAAGAGCACTGCTGCTGAGGCCAGTGTTGCATGTCCACAAAGTGGAACCTCACATGTGGGAGTAAACCAGCGTAATCCAAACCTTGCACCTTTCAAAATACATCAATTTTTTTTTTTTTTGCATGTATATTACAGAAAGAAATAGCTTTCCACCAAGTGGAACTATTGTAGATGCTAAATGGTACGTATAAGTATACTAAAGCATATGGCGTTATTTTACTGCCAAATGTCAAGAGCGCATTTTTGTAGCGCGAAAGTAGATTAATATAATGCGCGAGCGCGAATCTCCCCGCTCGCACGCGGATTTCCTTTGCTCTCGCACAAAACCGGACGCGCGCTCTCGGATATACGCTGCTCCAGTGCGCGCACTTAAAACGCGTCTCTCCTCTTGCTCAAGTGTGCGTGTGCGCGCTCAAACTTTGTCCTGTGCACTCGCACATCTCTCCGTGCTCATGCGCTAGATATTATTTTCTTTATAACTGTCATAATTTCTAATATACGTACATTTCATATGACTAAATATTATTAAATTGTAGAGAAATTCCAGGATCAGTTCCCTCGTCACATAGGCCTAGTATTTTCATCGGGTCAGTCGTAGAAAAATCTGATTGGTTGATGACTTTTGACGTTTAATCCAGGTGTGAAAATAATATCTAGCGCATGAGCACGGAGAGATGTGCGAGTGCACAGGACAAAGTTTGAACACGCACACTTCTTCCCGCAGCCAATCCATCTCATGAACACTTGAACTCTTAACAATAAACATGAAATATACTATCATAATTTATGTTAATGTTTCATAACACTATCATACTTTTTTATGTTTATTTTACACACATACTTAGCCTATTACTTTTCAAATTTGCACCTAACATACCTGTACCTACCGAATTGCCTATTTTGTATATTGTGTTTGTGCTATTTGGCACATTGTCCATTTTTGTATATTTGTACATTATTTTATTTTAAATTTTATTTTTTTTTACTATCTGTGTCCTGTCGTATTGCTATCATTCTGTCGCACTGTGGAGCTACTGTCACTAAAACAAATTCCTCGTATGTGCAAACATACCTAGCAATTAAGCTAATTCTGATTCGGATTCTGACTTGAGCGAGAGGAGACACGTTTTAAGTGCGTGCACTCTCTCTGCGCGAGAGCAGGTCTATATCCGAGAGCGGGCGTCCGGTTTTGTGCGAGAGCAAAGGAAGATTCGAGCTCGCGCATTATATTAATCTACTTTCGCTCTACAAAAATGCGCTCTCGACATTTGCAGTAAAATAACGCCATAAAGCAGACATGTAAATCAGACCTGAAGAAAAATCCATAGAATTCCTTCTTGTAATGAAAGCAGTCTCTGATAAATTCATCTCAGCAGCAATGCTCTGATAAAGATCATCTCGTAGCTCCTAAATGTATAACAGAGAAACATTTTATAATATTATACAGTGCTAGTGCATTCAGATTTTGAATAAATTATTTATACACTGTGTAGATAACATATAGAAGACTGTCTTATTTATGTAGTGTAATACTTACATTCTCAATGAGACATACTGCAGCAGGATTACCTTTAAAAGGCACATTGGTGAAAGCATCAACAGTAAATACTGGAATTTCCATTGATTACAGCTCTTCAGCTCTAGGGTTTTTTCTTGCACCTTTTAAATATTTTTAGAGCTGTATTTGAAATCAAGTTAGACTTTGACCCTAATGATATAACAGCTCACTTTAACTTTAAAGGTACAGACTCGAGATTTCGAAATGTCTTTTTAGACTGACTTTTTACTGTGATCTGTAAAATAGAGTGAAAGAGAGAATAATGGTCATTTATTATTTAAATGTATATATATATATATATATATATATATATATATATACACACACACACACTATGTTGCCAAAAGTATTGGGTCACCCCCTTCTAATGAACAGGTTTGACTACTTTAGTAATTTCCTTGAGTACAAATCTTAATGTTTAAGCATTTAATGATATTCTAGGGAATTGTGTGCTTCTAATTTTATTGCAACAGTTTGGACAGAACCCTTTTCTATTCTAACATGACAGTGCCTCTGTGTATAAGGCAAGGTTCAAAAAGAAATGATTTATTCAGTCAGTGTGGAAGAACTTGACTGGTCTGCATAAAGCAAAGTCCTGATCCCAGCTGAACACCTCTGGTGTGACTTTAAATGCAGACCAAAAAAATGGTCAAACAGCACCTACATCACCACATGTTGTTTGGGAGGGTTTCAAGAAAAAATCTCCTAGCTCATCCAAAAACAAACTCCAGCATATTCAGTTATCAGACACGACTGGAACTTCAAATGGGACTATCTATATGGTCAGATGAAACTAAAAAAAATGAGCTTTTTAGCAGCAAACACTCAAGTTGGGTTTGGAGTACACAGGGATAAAAAGTACCCCATGTGTACAATGAAATATACTGCTGTATTTTTGATGTTGTGGGCTTATATTTCTGCTGGAGGTCTTGGACATCTTGTTTAGACACATGACATCATGGATTCTATCAAATACCAACAGATAAAAAAAATCAACAAGTGACTGACTCTTGTTAGAAATCTTATAATGGGCCACGTTTGAATCTTCCAACCGGACAATAATGCAAACACAAACCTCAAAAACAACACAAAAATAGTTCACTGAGCACAAAACCAAGCTTCTGCTATGGCCATTCCAGTACTCTGACCTGAACCCTGTAGAAAATGAGTGAGGTGAACTGAAGAGAAGAAGCACCGTCATGGAGCTGTGAATCTGTATGATCTGGAGAGATTCTGGATGAAGGAATGGTCTCTGATCTCTTGCCAGGTGTTCTCTAACCTCATCAGACATTATAGGAGAAAATTTTGAGCTGTTAAACTGGCAAATGGAGGTTTCAAAAAGTATTGAATAAAAGGGTGCCGTTAATTGTGGCCAACGTGTATTTGAGAAAAACTTTTATTTCATAATGATATTTCCCCCATTTTAAATTCTTATCCAATGAAAGGTTAGATTTTTGTGATTTTTTTAAATAAAAGTTCAAAAGGATTAACAATGCAGATTAATTTGCACAGCTTTCTTTGATCATATTTACCAAGGGTGCCGATATTTTTGGCCATGACTCTCACTCTCTGTGTCTGTCTGTGTGTGTGTGTGTGTGTCTGTGTGTGTTTTATGAGGACACAAATTTGTATAATGACATGGGTATGAGAGGTATTACAATATGAAGGTGGTTTATGAGGACACTGCCTATTGTCCCCGTAATTCAAAAGGCTTAAAAAATAAAAAAAAAAACATACTAAATGGTGTTTTTTTGAAAATCTAAAAATGCACAAAGTCTCTTGTGAGGGCTAAGTTTGGGTGTAGGGTTGGTGTAGGGCAATAGCACACACAGTTTGTTCAGTATAAAAACCATTACGCCTATGGCGAGTCCCCATAAACCACAAAAACCAACGTGTGTGTGTGTGTGTCTATATATATATATATATATATATATATATACTCTACACTAAACCAGCTGCAGTATTGTTGTTTGTTGATAGCATTTTTACCTATTGGTACGTTCTAGAAAATATATGATTTCTCGCTTCAGTTTCTCCCTATGCCTGTAAAATAGACAATTTTATTAATATTCTGCAATACAATGTAACATCCATTTAGATCTATAGACTTTTAAAACCAAATATTTTTTATTGTATTTTGGCACACAAGTAACCACATTTGTCCATTCAGTGAACAGAACATCAGTTTGCAGATCTTTAAAATGGACTTATTTCCATAAAGCGATTAACACATTCACTGAGAAGGTTTTGCAGGTTGTCTAGATTTTAAAAGTTCCCTGGAGAATGATTTGTGCCCGACCAATGATGTTGAGTCGACCATCATCCCTGATCTCCAGCCCCAACTCTCCCCCACGACTGGAGCACTGGTATGCTGGAAAAACAAACAGGAGAGAATAGAACCTTTTTGTGCATTTTATTTGTAATTTTTTAAGTTCTTTGAGAAAACTATTTAATTAAATCATTCATGTCAACTAATAAAGGGGGGGGGGGGGTGGAGAGAAAAGGCCTTTACCCAACATTTTCTTTTTATTCAGCTTTTCAGACCAGTAGGCAGCAAGAACTGTATGTGCAGACCCTATGAAAAATAATTATTAGAATTTTAAAGCAGGAAACAAAGACATTTAGTAGATTTTACCAATACCGATAGCTAGGCTGGACCACACTGGCCAATACCAATTAATCAACCGATAGTTCTTAAAATGGATACTGAATGAAAACTAAAATAGTGCTGCACTTTTCAAAAAATAAACAAACAAAACAGTACGGAGTAACCAACACTCTCTCCACCCTCAATACCACGACAGGTGAGACCCTTGAGCAAGACACCGAACCCCCAACTGCTGCAGTATTGGCTGCCCACTGCTCCGGGTGTATGTTCACTACTGTGTGTACACTTGGATGGGTTAGATGCAGAGCATAAATTCTGAGTATGGGTCACCATACTTGACCACACACCACTTCCCTTTCCTGGAGCATTCAATTTCTAGCCATGCAGCTTTTCTCTCTGATTTTATGACAGCTGTAACTTTTATGGTTATTAGTAGCATATTAAAACATTACAATGTATTTTAAAGATTCTGTGCTGCGAACTTTAAATATTTCACATACTTTTGAAAATCAATTTCGATTTTAGATTTTTAGTAGGCTAGGAAAAGTGCAATAATATCTGACTTCATTTAACGTGCTATAGCATAGGTAGGACTATATCATGGCCACGAATTAAGAATTTATTCCGCAGACTTAATTTGTGAGCCGCTTATATTACACAGTAACCGATAGTTATATATACATAATTGTCTATATTATATAGTGTTTTTTGCTATTTTGTACATTGTCTATTTTGTATATTTGTATATTATTCTTTTTATTATCTGTGTCCTGTCCTGTCATTCTGTTGCACTGTGGAGCTTCTGTAACTATAACAAATTCCTCGTATGTGTAAAAATACCTGGCAATTAAGCTCATTCTGAGTTTGATTCGGATTACAAAACAGCTAAATCTCAAATAGTGGATGGATTTTTATCAACATCACCCAGCTAAAGCTGCTCAATGACTACTTCGTGTAGTCTACTGTGAAAAGTGCAATAATATCTGACTTCATTTAACGCGCTATAGCATAGGTAGGACTATATCATGGCCACGAATTAAGAATTTATTCCCCAGACTTAATTTGTGAGCCGCTTATATTACACAGCTCTGTTCTGCCCGAAGTACTCGGAGAAGCCGCCACCAAGCGTTTGACAGAAACTTAATCTTAATTAGTCTTAAATAAAAAAAACAACAAAAAAAACACATTTGCTAATTCATTCTAACTGAAATCGCTGTTGTTAGCACTTAATATTTCTTTAGTACAACTAAACAGGGTAGATCATTCATAAAAACGTATATAAAAGAATGCTCATGCGCAAACGTCTACACCAATAAGCTCTGCTGTATTATAAACCAATGAAATTGGGGGTGGGCAGAATGACACGTGTCGCCCCTCCTTAATGTGTCACCCCGCCCCATCGTCCAGGGTGCACTCTGGGGCTGCTCATGCGCTGTGACTTATGTTGCTTCAAGCACATCATTCTGCACCCTAGATATGCATAATTAATCATCTGCCAAATTTAATAATCGTGACAGCCCTAGACAACCCAACCCGGAAAAACTATCAGTATGGATTTTTGCAAATAGCTGATCATTCCAGCCAGGGCAGTCCTTAGCTGATGCAGGGCTGGTGCGAGGTGGGGAGCGGCCCTGGTTCCAGCAAACAACTATCGGTGCCAATTAATTGACACAACCGATACATCGGTCGACCTCAAAAAATTGTATTTCCATTTCTAACCTATTTGAATTCATAGCTTTACATTCACATGAGGAAGCTTCTACAGAATTCTCCACATGTTTTGTAGGTTGCTGCATTTTGAGAATTATGTGATTATTTCAGCTCACCACAGACTGGATCTTCAAGGACCCCTAACCAAGGAGAAAAATAACGAGAATAGAAGTCATATCCAGGTTGTGCAGTTGAAGCTCCCTTCATTGTAACAATAACACCATTAAGCTTCCCAGAAGATTCATTTTTCAGCAGAGATTTTGCTTCAGGCTTCAAAGATGTAAGTTCAGATCTGCCAACAACAAACAGTCAACAACCTTGCGTGATGATCTACAAAAATAAACTGCCATTTTGGACAATATTACCAACAAATGATTAATTCTTGCATGATTAGATGTTGTTTTTAAAATGTACTTGACATAACATTTGCATTAAATTCTCTCTTTATGCTTTGAGCGAATTGTCTTGTTTCTCTCTTTACATTATTCATCTAATTTAAAATCCACAAATACATGGACTTCCTCAAATATAATTTTCTTCCTTGTTATATTCAGCCTTTGGATGTCCAGCAGTACCTGTCGCATGTGTCAGCCAGACATATCATCAGGTTCCTTGTGCTTGGATTGTAGCACACATCCTGAATGGGTACATCTCCTACTACAGCCTGAAAATGCACATAAAAGCTTGTTTTTCCTTATGTCCTTTTAAAAAATAACAATAAAGTTAAATTACTCACTTTCAAAAGATCCTTGATTTCATGTTGATCCTGCAAAAGAAACATACAAAACTCACTCAATTCAGACCCCCTCAAAAAATGTATTAATCATGAGAGACTATATGAGTTTTGTTGAAGAAAGGGTCAAGGTGTGTTTTGGTCATACCTGGGAATTTGGTTTGTTTAAGGGAAAGTCCATTATTAGAGATTCTTCACGCTGACGCACATAAAGCTCCCCACGCATCGTCTCAAACACCAGTACAGGGTTGACATTTTCTGTGTGATGATACTGTGCTTTTAGAATAGTCACAGTCCACTGTCTTTGGTAAAAGATTAATATAAGAACAAGTGTTTCTTACTTTTCATGTAAAAGAGCACTGCTGCTGAGGCCAGTGTTGCATGTCCACATAGTGGAACCTCACATGTGGGAGTAAACCAGCGTAATCCAAACCTTGCACCTTTCAAAATATATCAACACCAAAAGCAGACATGTAAATCAGAGTTAATTGAGTATTTCAACATGCATCTCAGCAGCAGAATACCTGAGGAAAAATCCATAGAATTTCGTCTTGTGATGAAAGCAGTCTCTGATAAATTCATCTCGGCAGCAATGCTCTGATAAAGATCATCTCTCAGCTCCTAAATGTATTACAGAGAAACATTTCATATTCTGATCTTTACAGCTGCTAACACGTTTAAATTAGTGCTGTTCGCTGATAAAAACATTTTTCTGAAATTAATCAATTAATCCCACCTAACATTAAGGTTTTTTTAATATAAATTTCAATAATTTCACATGTAATCTTCAAATTATGTAGAAACAACAAATGCAGTATTTTAATATTTGTTTAGTGGCGTATTACTACTGATGTCTCTAAGAAATAGATTTTTTCCCCCCTAATATTTAACCATTTAACATTAACTACAGTATAATTGAGCTATCGATTTTAACATTAATTAGACTTTAAAAATAAAAACTTCTAATTAAAGTGAACTTAAAACAATCTTTACATAAATCAATTATAATAAATGTCATATTTAGCTACCCGTGGCCTTCAGCAGGTAGGAAAAATACAGAAATCAAATAAAGTTATCAAACACTGAAATCTAAATTAAATATAGATGAATCCTTAAAAGCTACAAAAGTTATTGATTTCCTCTTTTTTCTTTTGTTCTTTGATTAACAGACGTCACAGCATCTGGTTTATTAGGTTTTTTGGCTGCTATTACTTTACTGCAGCTGCTGAATTTGACGCGGATCTGAAACGCATCGTATTTTCTCACAACTCGAGACTATGGAATATGGAAGGCCACTACGGCCAAAACGCGTGGTAGTAACGCATCAACACGCGATTACGCGTTAACACGCAATTATGCGTTAACGCATAAATTGCAGGTTAACGCATAAATGATGTGTTAAGATGTAATTACGTGTTAACGCATTAGTACCACACGTTTTGGCTCTAACGGCCTTCCATACAAGACTAGGTTTCTGCAGAGCAAAAGTGGGAGTTTCTGACTTTGTGGGTGTTTTCAAACTGCTGCGTGTTTCTAAACCATGCAATGAAAATGATGCCCCACCTGACCTCACCTCTAAACATACCCGTCACTATGACATGGGCCAATCAGGTAATGCCCCTCTGTTTTGGCCTCGCCCACTGATCTGGTAACTCCATACTTGTGGGGAGCACAACTCTTTATCTTTTCTGGCATGCTTCAGGTCTTAAAGGTCTATAGGTCTATTGAACTGACGAGTTCAATTGGGTGTTTTAGATGAGGAGGACAGTACTGGGATGCTCCAGGACTGTTTTGAAAACCACTGCATTTCAGAGACATGTTCTTAAATCTGACTCATATACAGCCTAACAAATACTAACATACATGCATAGTTTTAAGGCAGCTTTAATTTAAATGTTTTTAACGCCACTGAACTGGAAAAATTAATCGCATGCGTTAACGTGCTAATTTTGACAGCACTCTTTTAAACAATCAGAAACTAAAAAACATAAAACTGTCTTGTGCAGTGTAATAGCCTACTTACATTCTCTATAAGACATACTGCAGCAGGATTACCTTTGAACGGTAAAGTAGCAAAAGAATCAACAGTAAAAATTGGAATCTCCATTGCTTCTACTCTAGAGTAAAACAGCTGTAACAAGTTTAGCGTGACATTTAGCAAGTCATAGTCCAGTGCTGCTTTGAGGCTTTCTGAAACTGAGCCCAGTAGTGTAAATCCCCTTCATAAAGTTACAGGCAACACGTAATTGTAAATATAAATATAGCTGCAAGCAGCGATGGAGGGGCAGGCCGTCAGTGCAAACAACACCATTTAATATTCAAAACTTAAACATTATTCAAATTTAAAGTTTTATCTGTTAACATTAGTTAATGCACTGTGAATTAACATGAACATTTTGATTAACTGACATCAACAAACATTAATAAATGCTGTGAAAATACATTTTTCATTGGTAGTTTATGTTAGTTAATGCATTTACTAATGTTAACAAATAAGAACAAAGCTTTTAATGATTTATAAGCATTTTTAACGATTTAATTTTCCATGAACTAACATGAATAATTTTTACTAACACAAAAAGTAAAAATATTGTTCATATTTAGTTTGTTAGTTGTGAATTAACCAATTTTAAAAAACTAGATTATTTAACTGTTAATTAACATCAACAATAATTATATACCATTTATTAATGTTAATTAATATTAAGTCCAAAATGTATTAATACATTAAAACTTAAAGTTGTATCTTTTGAACATGACTATTTTTACTAACAATAAAAAGATTAATAATTTTAGATTAACAATATTTTGTTCATTGTTAGTTCCTACTATCAATGAAGAATTAACATGCTGTAAAAATATATTGTTCATTGTTAGTTCAAGTTAGTTAATGCATTCCCTAATTTTAACAAATGAGACCTTATTATAAAGTGTTACCTAAACCTTTAATGATTCATAAGCATTTTTAAAGGTTTTATTGATCTATAAGCATTTCTGAAATATTTTGCCTGCATTAGAGCTTAGTCTTCATCATGCAAAAAATAAAAAATAAATAAATACTGATTGATTTTTTTCCTAGTGATTAAAGAGATGTTTAAAAGTCTCTCTCTCTCACCCACCTCCTCACCCCCACACTCAACACACCCCCCCCCCCCCCCACATACACCGAGTCAGTGACATCAGATGTCTGATAGTTTTTTTAATTTTCTGCTATCCATAGTGTATTGTATATTCATGAAATTAATCATATTTCATCAGAATGACTTGTTCTATGTATGTAATTTTTTTTTAAGTGTTTGGAAGCTGCACTTTAAAGATACAATAAAATTACTGCTTTCTTTTTTTGCTATTATTTTAATAAATCGCCATTGCCACACTATTCAAGATATTCCAAATCCGTTCGCAATTTAACATCTTCAGTATATTGGCATCATGTTGACAAAGTTTGGTGTGAACTAGTTGTTTTTTCTTGGAGGAGTATGAATTAATTTACAGCCTGATTTTACAGAGTGCCTCCTCCACGCCCTTTCATGAGCTTTTGCCAGTGTCTATCTATCATTAATACTGATATGCGTGTTGAGTTTCATGAAAATCTAAGCATGTTATCTGCCTTAAAATCACTGGAAAGGAATATTCACGTTTGACACGTTGCCATGGCAACTATATTTTAGATATCAATATCCCCAGATGAAGTTAAGCAAATCGAGTTAAAATAAGATACTGAATTAAATTTTTGAAAATGACACTTCCTGCTGCCAGTTGGTGGCGCTATAACTTTGTCTCCTAATAGTCACATCTATGCGATCGGCAAAATACAACGAACAAAGACCAAAAGTTTGATCCAAATCAGACAGTGTATGTGGATGTTATTAGACACTTCCTGTCTCTCATTTTCGCAATTTGAAATTTGCTATTTAGCATCCCCAATGTCTTGAGATCATGTTCACCGTGTTTGGTGGCAATCGGTTGAAAATCCTCAGAGGAGTATATCAAATTCCAGAGCATGCATTTTTTAAACAGCCCTGAATAGCCGACTTCCTGTTGGGCGGAGCCTATGACATAAATTTGTTTATATTACATAGAAAGTTGTTCAGCTCAATGAGATCTATGTGTACCTAGTGTCCTATGAATACGTGCAAGTATGTGTGAGCTATACATCAAGTTTTCTAACTATGTTCCAGTAGAGCCCCTGTGCCACGCCCGGGTCCCAGCCTCTGCGGCGTCCTAATGGCTGCAGATTCCAATGTGTGTGCCAATTTTCAAGAGTTTTTGAGCATGTAAAGGCCCCCAAAACCCCCCGAATAGTCAAAAAAATAAAATAAAAAATCCTTAGAAAAACAAGAGGGCCCTGCGCCTCACTGGCTTGGGCCCTAATTACATGTAGCCTAATTGCATGCCGGTATTTATTTATTTTTGGTAATAATTTATTTTAGGGTGTCCTTGTTACAGTGTTATTATACATTTAAGTACTGAGTAATATTAATTAACATGTTGGCTACTTACTATATGGTTAGGGTTAGGATTAGGGTTTGTTTTAGGGTTACTTGCATGTAATTATGCATAATTTATGGTTATTATGATGGTACATATAACACATGTAATGTGTGACAACTTTAAGGTATGTACACAATATTGTATCAAATGATTCATTAAAACTTAAGTAGTTAAAAGACACTTGTTGATCTGGAATCAGTTGCAATATTAATATTTGCATTGTTGCACTGTTGACCGTCAACAGAGTCAAAAGCTGAAAAATTTTAAATTTATTTTCTTCATGACTATTTTGGGGGGGGGGTTAAAGTTTGAGTTTTAATTAGCTTCACTGGCCTTCACAGTCTTCCGACAGCTGTACTTGTTTGTACAGAGCTGCAGATAGTCTCTCGCGGTAGTACACGTGGCCCTGTTATGTGTCTGGAGCGTTCGTATGTGTCACATTGCAGTATTATACAGGATTAGTATAAACCTAGTGACTACGTTCGATGACTCTTCCGTGATGCATGCGCCACATGCGCTTGGATCCTCGGCTCACACCACAGGCCGTTCGGTGCGCCTGCAGCGAGGTCAGTGTCCTCTGACAGGCCGCGTTCTCGCGAGAGTTCGACTCTCTGGACTACTAGACTATCGTTCAGGGTTACCTGAGAGGACGGCGCTTGACGGTGAGAAGCTATTCATATACATAATTCTTCATATTTAACTTTAATGTATAAATTGATAATTTACACGCAGTGGTGAATATATTTTGTGTACTTTGGATCGCGGAAGTGCTGGTTTTTATTCCAGAAACTGTAAACTTGTCGGTCGTTGATTCCTGTCAGAAGAATATCTCGCTAATGTTACAGTCGTTGTGTTTAAAGTTCATCAGTTTCGGTTGCGGTTTGTTTGACACATAACCGAACTGTTTTCCGAATGCTATATATAACATGTATCATATTAGCTTGGTCTCAAGTTTAACACCCTCCCGTGTGTTTTGACCTACCAAGTAGTGGTTGTCTAGCTAGCTAACTTAAATTGACGTTTAATATAAGGTGAAAACTGATGTAACATTAAGCCATTCCTAATTACACCGAAACATGTTGCGTTTGTGTGAAATGTCATTATTGTTTGCCTTTTTGTCTCTTGACAACATGGCTGTGTCTCAAAATATATCGACTTGCCTTAGACAGCATTTTTGGGCGTCATGCGAAGGCTACGTTCCAAATTCTAACAAAATGCCCAGATATCCTTTCTAAGTTGGCAACTTCCTTGGTTTGATGCACTGCAAACGTTGTCACGTCACAGAGAAAACACTAACTACAAACTATTTTGATCGAGTTAAGAGTATTGACTAATTAATACAGTGCTGTCTAGGTAGGCAATATCTGGTTTTGATACACTACCAAGGTTGTCAAGACAGAAAAAACCTAATACTAACTATTTTGATCGAGTTTAGATAGGCAGCTCGCTAGGTTTGGAGGCACAGAATATGTGTTTTATTAATTTGTTTTTCAGATACAGTCCTGTCAAGGTAAACATGTCTCATAATGATGAAGGATATGTGGTACGGATCCGTGGTTTGCCTTGGTCATGCACACAAGAGGAAGTGGCCTTCTTTTTCTCTGGTATGCATACTCTCAAACTAAAAGCATCTTTTGTAGCGCTCTATGTGAGTTTACAGAAAAACAGCTGCAGTTATGATTTTCATTTTTTCACTTACAGATTGTGACATTGTAGGGAAAGTGAACGGGGTGTGTTTTACCTTCTCCAAAGAGGGAAGGCCGAATGGAGAGGCGTTTGTGGAGCTGAAGACACCAGAGGACTTTAAAAAGGCTTTGGGAAAAGATCGTAAATACATGGGTCATCGTTACATCGAAGGTACATTCCTGAACACAATGCAGAAAATTCTTTCAATGGTATTTAAAGGAATAGTTCACCCAGAAATTTAAATTGTCATCATTTACTAACCTTCCACTTGTTCTAAAATCAGTATGAGTTTTTGTCTTCTGTTGAACACAAAAGATGATATTTTGAAAAATGTTGGTTACGAAGCAGTTGACTTCCTATACTGGGTGAACTATCCCTTTTCCATGAATGATTGGACAATTATTTTTTTCAATGGAATATTGCATTGTTTATTATAAATGTTTTATTTGTGCACATTTTTTTCATGTGCCCTCGTAATCAAAAACATTAACAAACCCTCCTTCTCACAACAAAATTTCACATAAGATTGCCGCAATTAGCAAACGACAGTGATCAAGTCAATTCCAGTTGTACAAAATCAAGTCCTGCCCTACTTTTCTTTTTCTTTTTCGAGAAGCCACTTTACTCAGATGTGCATCACTATAGGAAAGAAAAGACAACTGTTTCATGCTGACTGAAATTGCTCAATTTAAAGCAGTTGGTATGTTAGTGCATTTGTTTGTTAAAATGTATAATAATTGATTGTCTGTGTCTTGACCCTTCCACAGTGTTCAAGTCAAACCGTAGTGAGATGGATTGGGTGCTGAAACGCTCCGGGCCAACAGACTATGACAGCAGCAGCGGTTGCATGTTGCGTCTAAGAGGACTGCCGTTCGGCTGCAGTAAAGAAGAAATTTTACAGTTCTTTTCTGGTACATCTGTTGTTTCACTTCAACACCTCCTAGATTTGCAGATATTGCTAGGACATCTTTTTAAAACTACTGAAAATTGTGTTTTTTGGTTTGTCAATTCTTCCTTTTTATGTGTTTATTTAGTTAGTCAGATCATATTTTGAAGGTTTTTCTTTTTATATACTCAACAGATTATTAAATATGTTTTGGTTATATTTAACATTATATGTCGCCAGCATCACAGCGGTAGCTGTGCTATGATTTCTTGATAGATTTTATTTTATGGATTTATCTTTTGTTGTTTGCTCTAGGGTTTTTGTCTGACATTGGGAATGATTTAGGGTCTCACTTGGGGGGGGTATTTTCTGCAGATGAGAATGTTGCGGCTCTTTAACATGTCTCCCCATGTGGGGTTATTTGTCCTTGGGTTAAAGGGTTGAAAATCGTGCCAAATGGGATAACATTGCCGATGGACAACCAGGGGAGGAGCACAGGGGAAGCCTTCGTGCAGTTTGCCTCAAAGGAGATAGCAGAAAAGGCTCTGGGGAAACACAAGGAAAGAATAGGGCACAGGTGGGGCCGGCAAGACTGGGCTGGGTGCTAATGCTATCTCTAAATGTGGGGTGGGGGGTCATGCATCTTTCTGCTCTGGAAAAAGATTGTATGATCATGTTATTACATTTGAAATGTTTAATTTTACATTACACTATGTCATGAGGGGACAAAAAATAGGCAGAAATATGATTTCATAATATCGTTGGGCAACATACTGCAGAAGCAAAGGAGCCTTTTAATTAACAGGCACTTTACAATACTTTAAGATTTTGTTTCTGTCTGAAATTGGCCTTTAGATACAGCTAAATTTTGTGACTGGGCAGAATTTCAGACTCTTATTACTTCTCCCTCTGGTCAATAAACTGTCAGTTATTGTGATGCCATAATGAATTTAGTCAGTGGGCCCCAAATACTGTCTTCCCTGAAATGTTCCTCATTGCTGTTAAACATTCAGCAGCCTGTACGTTTATTAACATGTTGCATTTCCAAATAAACTCAGGTACATAGAGATATTCAAAAGCAGCCGAAATGAAATGCGTGCATACTACGAAGTACCCCGGAGGATGATGGGACAGAGGCCTAGTCCATATGACAGACCCATGATGGGACGCGGGGACTTCTTTGGGCCCGGGCCTGGAAGGGGAGGTGCTGTCCTGGACCAGATGCGCAGCGGAGGCAGTTACAGCAGCGGTATGCTACTTTAATAGTGCTTTGTAACTTTACTAACACTCACTGGGTTTTAGTCAATAAGATGGATAGTTAATTAACAATTGTGGGTTTGAATGGCAATGTGCCCTACCGGTCAAAAGTTTGAGCACAGACAGAATTTTTTTTTAAATGGAAATGAGTACTTTTTAACTGTGAAGGTGCATTAAATTGATCAAAAGTGACAGTAAAAGACATTTATAATTTTACAAGAGATTTCTATTTTTTATTATTTTATTTTTTTACGGGTAATACATTTTAATGATTATTTGATGAAAAATCAGCATTTATGTATTATAATACAAAATATTTTTTGAGCAACAAATCAGCATATTAGAATGATTTCTGAAGGGTCATGTGACACTGAAGACTGAAGTAATGGCTGCGGAAAATTCAGCTTTCAATAGTATTAAAATTTCACAATATTGCATTTTTGATAAAATAAATGCTGCTTTGGTGAGTTTATTAAAAAAAAATCTTACTAATCGTAAACATTTGAACAGTTCTTTCACTGAAAGGAAGTAATGAAAAAACAAGATTGATTTGTCTCTCCTTCATAAGGATATGGTGGGTTTGACAACCACAATGGCTTTAACAACTACTGCTTTGGTAACGGCATGTTTGAAGAGCGTGTGCGTGATGATAGAGGAAGAGGACGAATGGGGGGTCAAGGCTACAGCAGTGACTCAAACTCTGGCTTTCACAGCGGCCATTTTGTGCACATGAGAGGCCTACCGTTCCGCGGTACAGAGGCGGATATCGCACATGTAAGAAACGCCACAGTTTTGCCATTTCTTGTGCATATATTCATACAATATTTTGTTTTACAGTAAAGTATTATTGCCCTTGTGTGAGTGTTTTATTTCTTTTTCAGTTCTTTGCCCCTTTAATTCCTGTGAGGGTACATATTGATGTAGGACCTAATGGAAAGTCTACGGGAGAGGCAGACGTTGAGTTTGGCTCTCACGAAGATGCTGTATCGGCCATGTCAAAAGACAAGAATCATATGCGTAAGTTGTCTCCAAACCTCTGTCTTATTCAAACTGTACCGTTGTCATAACTGTTGTCAGTATCACATTTATCCTCGCACCATTTTCCTCTCTGCAGAGCATCGTTACATTGAGCTTTTCCTGAATTCAACTTCAAGTGGGCCATCTGAAATGGGTTAGTATGACTGCGTGGAGATTGTTATTATGTAATGGTTTTGTTGAAGTTTATGGATGAGAAGGTGTGAAGACAACATTCAAATCTAAGTCTTTTGTTTTGGGGGCATAAAAACACTGCAGGTCGCGGAGGAGGTTTCTATAGCAACTCTGGTGGTATGGGCTCTCGACTAAGGGGGATGTATTGAGGATGCTTACAAATCATGCACTTTTCAACCCAAAGTTGGAACTTCCAGCTTGGAAGGTCTTTTTATATGAATATGTTTTCACATGTTCCTATGAAATATGCCCAAACTATTTTCCAGGCTTGAAGAAAATGAAATCCATCTATATACCTAATTATATATATATATATATATATATATATATATATATATATATATATGAGCTGTTGCATATAGATTGACCGGCTACTGTACATTTTGCTTAATGAATTTTATATGACATTCTGTGTTAAATTCTAACTAAACATATGCGCTTTGTATGTATTTTGACTCAGAATTGAGTATTGAGCTTGAAGCCCAACTTGTGTGTGTGAGATTGCACTTTTATTTTCTTTCCCAAAGCAATAACATCATTTTGGATGTTTACCTGTTTTTGCTGCTCAGTAAAATTTCTAATTGAAACCTGTGAAATTTACACATCCGTAGAATAAAACCTTTTATTGATATTTTATTTTTGTCCTAAGAATTTTCATTGAAGACAACTGTAATGTAAAGAATAAAGTGTGTTGTCTTGCTTTTGGTCAAAGCTAGATGAAACATATGGCATTAGTCCATTTATATATTATGTTTTAATACACAGGAAGATTTGTGTAGCCTTGAGTTTTGTACATTACCGTTTAAAACTTCAGGGTCAGCAGGATTTAAAAAATGTTTTGGTGGCATTTAATCAAAAATACTATAAAACATGAAATCATTTAAATAATGTAAGTTAAAAAAAAAAAAATTTAAAGCTGAATTTTCAGCAGCCATTACTCAAGTCTTAAGTAATTCAGACTTCAGTAATTCTATAAAATTTTAAACATCCATCTTCAGGTTGTGGTACACGTCTTTCAGCTGTAAAATCTTAGTAATTAACTTAGTAATATTTCAAGATGAACAATTATTGGACTGAGGGAACTTAGGTTTACTTAATTACTTTCAGCAGAGTTCGTGTTCAGAACAGACAAACCCAAAAAAATAGAAATCTTACTGACCCCAAACCTTTGATTATTAGTGTGTGTATTGCAGCACCTAAATGCTAAGATCCATCACACAAGACTTGGAATTATAATCAACTTTAGTGGTTTAAGGCGTATGTATAGTTTCATACATAAACTTAAGTCAACAGTTGTATTTCGAGTAATTATCCCAACAAACTTTAGCACAAATACTCAAAGTGAGTAGTGTTCCAGTTCTGTACCAAAGTAAATCTGCAACTATGAAATAATACCGTTTGCAGACAAGAAACCTAAACACCATATTTAGAACAATATTTCTGTGCTATTTGATGTGAATCCACCTCAGTCATTCTCGAGCAGCACTGACAATATTTTTACTTACATATACCCATACATTTATTGCCCATCTAGATTCAGGGAAACATTTCAAATCCCTATTTTGTCAGTTTGGCTTGTTATACAGGCACACATGAATGTAAGGTTATGCATTTCAACTGATCTGAAATATAATTGCTCAAGAAATTATATCCCTTTAAGTAACTGCATTTACTCATTTTGACTCTTGAGGAATGAAACCTGTTCACCCTTATATATCAAAAGTATACTTACAATGCATGGGAGTGTTGTACTAGTATAAATAATCTAAATCAGTCTACTTGCAGCCCAGATGGAGGCACTCAGAGTCACTGATCCATTTGTAAACTCATTTTCTTTCATTGCACGCTCTGTGACAAACACTGCATTGGCCATCTGCACAAGTGCCATCAAGTCTTCTCTGAGGCAACAGGCCTATGTGAAATGTAAACTTCAAACACAGAGAAACGAGTGCATCCATTTTGGTCACTTTGACAAAGTGGGCAGCGAGGGTCTGTGAGTTAAAGCTGATTTTGTCCCTTGTGACGATGTGCTGTCATTTCTATCTTACGTGGCATTGGAGGAGCAGCGCTGGAGGAGCAGAGCGTGGCAGGTGTCGCAGACTCTCACGGGTTTGGGTGAAGCGGGGAGCGGCAGCTCATTATCCGAACAGGCATTGCAGAAGATCTCCCCACAGTTCCTGCAGTGGTGCTGTTCAAACAAATACAATCAAGAGAGCTTTCAATTAAAGGGCCTGTTGTTTTTTTTGGTTTGGATCGGACTCTAAATGACTCAGTGAAATCTTCATTACTGATATTCTGGGATTCATCCAAACAGCTGCTCTGGGGAGTTTCCTTTTAGTTGTTTTTCATGGGAGTTAAACATATACATCAGAAGTTTTCAGAGCAAGGTCCCCTTTAATGATAAAACAGTAGTAACAGTTTTTTTATTGTATTGTGACACATCTAAGTCAAATGGATTATCAAAATGAATAAATTATCGAACAAAAAAAAAAAAAAGTGGCAGGACTTGATTCTATGCGTCAGTTGTTGATTGGATGGAGGCAGATCTGAATGTCAGCTAATTGTATGAAAAGGGGCTGGGCTAAATCTGTGTCCCAATTCAAGGGGCTGCATCCTAAGAAGTCCACAAATGTCAAACGGAACGTTGTTAAATGAAAAACTGAAGCTTGTTGTTGTCGCCTAGAAACTGTGGTGGCCCCATTTGACGAGCAGCAGTAGCATTTGTACAGGACTTGAAAACAAACCAGGGTTCCCAACCGGTCTAAATATTTTCAACCTGGTCCATTATATACTTAATAAAAAGAATAAACTATAAAATAACATCCTGGTATTTTTTGTTGTTGTTTGTTTCATTAGATATTAGAGTAAGTTATTACCAAATATTAACACTAAAATGGACAGTTCACCCAAAAAGGAAAATTACCCCATGATTTACTCACCCTCACACATCCTATATGACTTTCTTCTTTCAGAATAAATTCTGAGTTATATTAAAAATGTCCTGACTCTTCTAAGCTTGTAATGGGGGGGGGGGGGGGGGGGGTCGAGATTTTTAAGCCCCAAAAAAGTGCATCCATCATAAAAACTACTCCACATGACTACTGGGGGGTTAATAAAGGCCTTCTGACGTGAAGTGATGCATTTGTGTAGGAAAAAAATCCATATTTAAAACTTTAGAAACCATAATCTCTGGCTTCCACTAACTGTCATACACAAGAGAGTGGCATTCCAGCAATGTACGAAACAAGGATTTGGAAAGAAAAATGTTAGAGGATTTCGATATAAGCCAAGAGGAGACTGGTTTTCCTTTGCTGTAAACAAAACTTGATTCTCGTGAGACTAGCATATTCTCACGGAATCTCACTCTACGCCTACATCATCTGCTAGAACGCCACTCTCTGCGTGTGTACGACAGTTTGCAGAAACTAGAGAGTATGGTTTATAGGCCTTTATCACAGTCCGCGTGTTGTCACATCCGGCTCCGATTAGTAGTGTAAAGGAATTTCCACCTGCTTTGTCAATGCACAGATGCCATTTTTGTGAAGAAAATTAAACTAATTTAGTTTAATTGAACATTGACGCAATAAACGTGTGCCTATACACATACAGTATGGCTCGTGCGCTCCTGTTTGAGTCACGAAATAAGCATTGGGATATCGTGACAACATATTCCTTCGTTTCATAATACTCAATTAATTGTTGTAAACTGAGATTGGTGTCTTTAGAAGACGTATGTGTGCTGAATTCTACATAAATAATCCACAACAATGCCGTGCTATGGGCACAACCATTGATAAGAGGCTGCAGCGGAAGTTCTTTTATGCTACCATTTAAATCTTCCGCTTTTCAAACGTGGAAGTGTTATAAAGGCCTATAAAGTTTTAAATATAGATGTATTTCTAACACAAACACACAGCTTTGCTTCAGAAGGCCTTATTAACCCACTGGAGCTGTGTGGAGCACTTTTTATGATGGATTTATACACTTTTTGGGCTTTAAAAATCTCAAACCCCATTCACTGCCATAATAAAGCTTGGAAGAGCCCGAACATTTTTTTTTATATAACTCCGATTGTTTTTGTCTGAAAGAAAAAAGTCATATACACCTAGGATGACTTCAGTTTGAGTAAATCTTGGGGAATTTTTTTTTTTTAGGGCGAACTATTCCTTTAAAAGTGTATTCAGCCATTTTCTCTCTCTCAAATAAAAAAAGAAAGTCCTGTCATCTCCGGGGCACAATGTCTAAGCCTTGCCACGTTGTATCCTTCGTAGATCGGGAAACAAAGGACTCAATTTGAGGCCGCATTTGAAGGATACTTCGAAATGGGACAAAATCTGTCGCACCACTGTGACACATTCTGTCTTGGAATGCAGCCGTCATAGAATGTAGCCTTTGAATTGGAACACAGCTTAAATGTTTGGAGATGTCTAGCATACGTCACCAGAAAGAAGTCTGTCATTTCACTGGAGGATCAAGTTATGACATTTAGATTAAATATTAAGAGGTCCCAAACATTAACATGTTTGGATGAATCCTTCACAGTAGGATGGATAATAGGCAGAATTTTCTTTTTCATGCCGACTTCAAGAGTACAGAGCATCATTTGCCAACTCAGTCTTTTATTCAGGCGTCATCTAATCCTTATTTGGAAATGTTTTCAAGTACATAAATCCAGTTTGTACTTTGTGCCAGTAAATTTCTTTATTTAGAGCAGTTGAATTAGTGTGGATGTGTGAGAATGGACAGCAAGCTGTGATAAAAGACACCATTAGGTATTACAGAATAGCATTTTGGTTCTGACCTTTCTTCTGGAGATTGAAAATTCCATCTCACAAAGTTTGCAATGCGTAGCATCTTTGTCCTTCAGCCAGACCTGTCCACCCTGTTTAATATGAACATGTTAAATTATACAAGGTTGATACAATTTTGACAGTACAAAAAAAAAAAACACTGTGGTGGTTTCTAATAGTACTTTGATCTATGAGCCACATGTCTATAAACAGGTTCCAGGTACTTTCTTGTTTATCTCAAAGAATGTTTCAAACCTGAAGTGCCTTGTTGGCTTCTTTTATATCTTCGATTTTCAACTTTGACCTGAATAAGAAAAATGTGTACGAGTAAATAAATAACATGATTTGAAGGCTCCCAAATGACACTGATGTTTAAATCATACATACTCGCTGAGTTTGCAGCCCAGCTCCTCCAGCGCCTGTTCCTGCTCCTCACAAATTCCCTTCAGCTGCGTATTCTCATCCTGCAACCTGTGAAACTCCTGAAAGGACACGAAGACACATCAGAGCCCAATAGAGAATGTTTGGCATTCAGCACAACAAAAATATCCATGAAGAAGCACATTAAATGACACAAGCACCTTAGTCCTCATACAGATTTATTGTGCATTCTAATGGATATTATTAATGCATCTTACTTTTTTGAGTCCGTTGATTTGCTGTGCTTCAGCAGTGAGTTGGGCGATGGTCTCTCGTTCTCTTTCTAATTCATTCTGTAACGTCTGCCGCCAGTCCCTTTCTATTTTCAAATCTGTTTCCAGCTGCATCCTAAACAAAAAGTGTCAATTAAAACCCACTTCTTATTTTCCACTCCAGCATTAATGAGACTTGCGATACAAATTCTAAAATTCCAATTCTATTCTCTAGCTTTTGCAAAACTTACATTTGCTTCTCTCTCTGGGTAATCTGCTTTTGGAGACTATCTGCTTTGTTTGTGAAATCCTGCTTGAATTTGCGCACCCCGTCTTCGGCATTGGCACGTTCCCTCTCGGCATCCTGCAATCTGGTGTAATTCAAACCAACTGGGTAAAACTACGGCTCTGAATGTAATGGAATGGGCGGGAATGTATTGAACATATGGGAACAAAATAAAAAGATGGCCATAATTCAACAGCCACAATAGAACTGGGACATATACAGAGCCAGACGACAGAAATGTTGCGCTGCGGGAAAAGCCAGAAAGTTGAAATGAGTTGGCAATTTCATAAGGGTCGAGGCTACTTTGATTTTCTAAAGTTTTTTTGGCAAATAATAAAGTCACGAGTAGTTGAAAACATCAAATTTATTGAAGACGGTGATAAAAGACATGTCATATTTGTGTTTTTTTTGACTGTTAAATGTTACAGGTAAATATTTATGCTATAGAACCACAAGAAAGATTTGCTCACTAAATAGTATGTGGCAAAAACAGTAACCATCATCAAATAAAACTTAAAAAGGTGCCAGCGAAGAATGATCAACTCATCACTTTTAAGAACACTGCGTATCGCCACACAACTAGCGTTACAAAGTAACAAAGAGCAAATTTATCTTAATATCAGAAGGAAATATCTTTCACAAGTTTGTATTGGTGTTCAGTATCTGTGCTAGCGCATTTTACAAATGACATAGCAAGAGTTCTTGTCTGGCTGAGTAGGTTTTTGTCGCTATTTGTTGATAGAGAAAACAATGGAATTATAGGAAGGGAGAAGATGAGAAAAAAATAAATGAAAAGGGGAACAAAAAGGGAAAGAGGATGTAAATATCAGTGAATTTCAAATTCATCCCAAAGCTTTAAGAAATTGTTAAGCAGTGCAGTCATAAAACATCAGAAATACGATGGCGGTAAATCAACAGAGAAGAAAGGGAAGGATGATTCGTGTGGACAGAGAAATGGACATGACAGCACCACGTCACCACAAGAAAATAACACAAATGCTAAAGGATGAGCGGTTAGATTCAAAGCCATTCAATGCGCTTCAGAATACATGCATGCAAAGTCCTTTGCATGCTATCAGGTATCCAACACCGTTTCTACTGATGAAACAAAAGCACTGATGGTTCGGACGCCATCAATGCACACTAATTTGATTTAGCCTGGAAAAGCAGATATCATTTCCTGAAATGCATTTAAACAGGTACACTAACGGTAAGGTTTCTTAATGTTTTTTTGAAAGAAGTCTCTTAGGCTTGACAAGGCTGCATTTAGGCCTATATGTTCAAAAATACAGTAAAAGTAGAAAGTTCAAAAGAACAGGATTTATTTGAAATAGAAATCTTTTGTAACATTAGAAATGTCTTTGCTGTCACTTTTGATCATTTTAATGTGCCCTTTCTGCAAACAGAACTCTGAATTAATCTGAACTGAAACGAAACAAAGCCTTACTTAAAACTTTGAACTGGCCACAAATGTTTTGAAAAGTTTTTATATACATCATATAAATAGAATCAGGCTAAACTAAATATTCTAATTTCACTCAAAAGTGACTGAAAATGTTTTGAATGCACTTCAGGAATATGATGACTAAACGTTATGATCGACATGAATCGAATTAAATTAGAAACTGCTTCTCACCTTTGTTCTAGTTGTTTCATAGTTGCCGTTATCTGATTGGTCTTCTCCTCCAACCGTGTGATCATGTCATGTTTTTGTCTCGTGCTGTCATCTGAAGACTGTTGATGATTAAATCGCTTGATTACAAAGTATTTTAACCACAAGTTGTGAAGAACACTTAATAAAAAAAGATGTTTTACCTGCATTTTTTGGTACATCTCCACATTGATGGCTTTAACTTCATCCAATTGGTGCCGAAGTCCAATCAGAGTGTCTTGCTTTTCATGGATGTCCTTTTCTAACAGTTTCATTGCCATTTCCATCTCCTGCTTCATGCTTACCTGCACAACCAGCTCGTTCTCCACATCCTTGAGCACAGATACATTCAAAAACCGGTTTGACCTCTTCTAAGTGCCAGTGTGCCACTACACAATCTGAATAATAGGTTCCTTTTTTTATATAGAAACACAGACCTGTCTGAGTTGACATTCCTCTTTCAGTTGGCGCCTTGCCTCGTTGTACATTTCATCCAGGCCCTGCCTTGACTGCTTGTACGTGTCAAGCTCACAGTTCAAATCTCCTTCTGCAATCTGAATAGAGTACAGTAAATACAGCAATTATAGTATATATTGAATACTGTGCATCTTGCAGATAAAATTTCACACATTTTATAATATTTTTATTGATTTAAACATAAATGGATCACAAAAACTCAAAGTTCACAAAACAGAAGGTTCTTCAGGAACACATAATATAATGTTTATAAGAAATATATAAAAAGTTTGTGCGCATGAACTATCTGCCTGATGTATGTTGTATACGAACACATTAAAAACACAATACCTCAAGACGCTGCTGTGCTTTCATAAGAATGACTGAATTTTCTGTTCTGAGTTGGTGGTTCTCTTCTTGTAATTTAATTATGTTGTTTTTTGCTATTGCCAACTGTAACAAAAAGGGTAACAGCAACAAGTTGGTATACAATAATTCTATTTCACAGATGAGACATGTTCTTCTGAAATCAAACAGTACCTCTTCGATGAGTTTGGAGTTGGATTTTTCTAATGACTCCACGCGTCCCTGTAAGCCTTGAACTGTAGAACTTTGACCAAGACATAGTTTGAGATCAAATTCATAAGCACTCATAGCTAAATTTTAAAGTGCTTTGGTAGATTAATCTATTTTTATAAGCCACAATCACTCATCTTAAATACATCACAAAAACTTTAGAAAGAGCATGAACTTACTTCAGCTGCCTATTTAATTCTTCAACATAGTTCTTCTGATCCAAAATAGCTGCAATTTGTCCATTTCTATTAAACACATATTTATGATGGAGGTTATTTGAACAGCATAATACATCAAGGTAATTATGTAATCAATTATTGTCTACCAAATATACTTTCTACCTTTCTTCGCTTCTGTAGTCATCAATGTCATTCTTCAAGTACATGGAGAAGTCTATTACACCAACCTGTGGATTCCAATACAAGGCAATAACATTTCTCAAACGGCGAGGCGGCAGGTTATTAAAAATGACCAATATACGACGCTCATACTTGTGTATCAAGGTCCTCGCCCTTCACACATAAGTTGGCATCTATGACGTTAAGTCCCACCAGGAGACCAACGATGACGGCTCCCTCCTCCTCCAGCATCACTGCCGAGTTCTCATAGAACTCACTGCAAATGCACACACACAAATGCTCTGATATTTAATTATCACTGGTTTATGAGTATCAAAACAAAAAATATAAATACTTTAGATAGATAGAAAAATACCAGTTTCTATGGATGCAGCTTAATGCAATTACAGTATGATCACTTCAATATAACTGTTCAAATTCTAGCTCCATTTATTCAGTATAAAAATGAAGCCACATATAAAAGGTCTAAAAGCATAAATATCTTTGCCTCATATTGATCAAGCCATGAAATTGCAGTATGTTGATTTTCCATTGTAATTGCATTATATAGAAATTACTGTTCCTAAAGCCTTAAAAAAACCTTTTGACAGCATGCACAAAGGTAATATATTTTAAGTAATATTTATTCTCTTTATTATAGTCATAGAATAACCGATCAAAAATTTGGGGTCAATAAGATTTTTTTATTTTTTTTTATCAAACATGATCAAATAAGACATTTATAAATGTATAATTTTAAATATATGCTGTTCTTTTGAACTTTCTATTCATCAAAGAATCCTGAAAAATAATAATTGTATGATTTCCACAAAGATATTACGCAGATCAACTGTTTTCAACATTGGTAATAATTAGAAATGTTTCTAGAACAGCAAATCAGTATATTAGAATGATTTCTGAAGGATCATGTGATACTGAAAACTGGTGTAATGACTTCTGAAAATTCAGCTTTCATCACAGGAATGAATTACATTTTAAATTGTAATAATACTTCACATTAATACTGTTTTTAATGTTTATTAAACATGCATACGCGACTTCTTTCAAAATAATTTAAAAAGTCATAGCAACCACAAAGTTTTGAATGGTAGTGCATATAAGAAATTGATACTTTTAAAGTCAGTAGAAGCATAAAGACTTTTTTAGATGACTACATGTGATGCACACCCTCTAGCGAGCACTGCTCACTGCACTCTGATGGCAAGAGCAGGAAACACAACACTAGTTTGTCTCAGACACAGCTTATCACTTCTCTAATTACTAATACCCCACCATAACGAAGAATGAATCATGGGAAAATACTAACCTTAGTATATCTTTCCTGGTGATGAGAAGACGTAGGTAATCTGCTAATTTCTTCTGCATCAGTGCCAGTCTCAGCCATGCTCTGGCTCTGCCCAGAGGCGTCCTAACAAACACGTACAGACATGTTCAGCTTGATTTAAAAATCGTTGATAGATAGATAGATGGATAGATAGTCAGACAGATAGTGATATGCTTGATTCTGGAAATAGTCTTTACTTGCAGTTGCAAGTTTCAGTTTTGTCAGGAAACTAGAACTGAAATTTGCACTTCCCTATTCTGAATGGCCCATTTCTTATTGTACTGAGGAATGACTGTAAGAAAGAATTTGTATATTTATACAGTAGTGGGCTTGGTATTTGAAAGATTTAAACAAAATTGAAATGTTACAGATGTGTGTGCAATGTAATCAATGTAACAGCAAGGCTGAACATTGTGCACTGAACATACTTAAGTCCGGGAAGGTCTCGTACACTGGCTGCGATTTCGCCTGCTTCTGGGCAGAGCTTCTCAACCATCTCCAGAGGCCCCCACAACGACTTGTTGTATCCAAGAAACGATTTCTTCACTGGGAGATGGAGACAAACGTGTTTTTTAAGCAACTCAGTGTTAGGGTTGGGCGATATGAGCAAAAATTCATATCTCTGTATTTTTTGGCTGATTTGCGGTATACGTATATATCTTGGTATTTTGGATTTGGATTAAACAAATAAAGTGAAAGTAAGCATGTAGGCATATATTATGTGTAAAAAAGGTTTAAAAATCACATTACATTCTAAAATTGTAACATTGCAATCTAAAAACAAAAATAATAATTTTAAAGCAGAAGTTAAATTTACTAAACTAAAAATGAAAATAATAAAGCACAGACTAGTTGAGTAAAAGTACTATTTTGATTAAACATTACACATTACAGTTAGTGCTATTTTACAAATATACTTACTTGTAGGTTTACAATTCTACATATGTCACATTTATTGTCCAACTACAAATATTTCAGCAAAATGTATATTTTAGTCAGAGTTATTGCGCTCCTATTTCATTGAGCTCCGTCAGGCGAGTAGCGCCTCTGTCAGCCTCACACGCAGCCTTTCTGTCAGAGCATCTGACGGGCGAGCGCGAGCCGCTTTAAACTGAAATAAACTATAGGCTACTATATCTTAAGAGTTTCCTTTAAAGCCCTTCATATAAAGCTTGTCACATGTTTAGAACAAATTGTAATATGCACTTTCTTCGCAGCAGTTCAGTCTGTGTCCTACTTAGATAATTTTTCAGATGCGCTCGGATCAAACTACTGTATATCGATATTAACGGTATTGCTTCCTTCAACTCGATATACCGCCCAGCCCTAACTAGAGTCACAATGTAATAGAGTATGCAAAAGCTTTGATGAAAAACTCAAAATAGTATTCAAATGTTGTTGCAGCACTGGCTCACTGGACAAGAACTTCAGATGATCTGTCATCTGAGAATGAATAAAAAAGCATTTCCTCATTTTCTTTTCCTATAATAGATAAACATGGTATAACAGTGGCTGCTATCTGTCTGATGCCTAAGAATAACATAGGCCTATAGGAAATATAAAAGAGATACTGACAACAGAGAATGTTTAACACTAAATCAGATATTCTACCAAAAAGCAAGCATGTAAAGACTTTAAATTATTATGATGTTGTGATAACAGATGGTTCTCTGTGGCTGGCTGTTCGGAGATGGCTGAACATACTGTACCTTTGAGACCGTGTTTTAGGCAGTGCTCCATGACAACAAAGAACTGTTGCAGAGGTGGATAGTCAGAGTCCAGAGTTCGTCCAAAGCTCAGAGCCGACTCGATCAGGCCTTTGATACTAAGCTTAGCCATATTAAGTAAGTTCGCTCTTTCCATTGCCATAGGATCTCGAAATGCTGGAAGACACAAAGCCCACAGACTAATTTATCCAAAAATTATATCAGTATTATGGTCGAAGGAAGAGACAATGAAAAACAACATCCACAACTCATCACAGTGCTTTAACCTCTGGCAGTTTCTTTAGAACTAACATGTGACCACACTTTGCACACTTTAAATTTTAACAAACCCTTAAAGCGCTTTCACTGGTTTTGACTGTACTGTCACTCACCAGTCCTTAACAGCAGCATTTCACCTTTTGTTTTCTGTTTCAACAACAAATACTGCACAAATGATATACTTTTCAGTTTTGAATTGTCAGTGATACATTGGACTCTGTTTTCATCATCATGCTAATCAACAATTCTTATGCAAACATATTCAGACATGCTTTGTCGAACAATACTGACACTGTGGTAATCTACTTCCCACTTATGTCGGTTGGTTCCCATTTCCAATTTATTTGGATATTATTATGTGAAAGAAGTCTTATTATATCAGACTTCTGGGGTAAATAATTTTATACGTTTTGCATTTCTTCACTCTTCTTAAAGGGTTAGTTCACCCAAAAATGAAAATTATCCTGTACTCACCCTCAAGCCATCCTAGGTGTATATGAAATATTTTTCTTACAAATACGCATTGATTCGCTACAGGAGGCCTTTATTCACCCCCCGGAGCCGCACTTTATTCGCACACTTTATTTATGTGTTTTGGACTGTGTGACAGAAATACCCACTGACTACAATAATAGAGCTTAGAAGAGCCAGGACAATTTTGAATATTACTCCTATTGCATTAATCTGAAAGAAGAAAGTCATACTCACCCAGGATGCCTTGAGGGTGAGTAAAACATGGACTGATTTTCATTTTTGGGTGAACTAACCCTTTAATGTTATTATTAAATTAATTCACCATTAGTTTGGTTATTTGTCATGATCATGGGGGGTAAACACCAATCATGAAAAATCAGTAGCATACTAATTTGCCTGATAGGCCTATATCATCAGTAAAATAAATTTCTTACAGTGACTGTATGAATGAACTGGTGCTTTGTAGTCTTAAAACACCAAGATGTATTACATGCACAAATGAATACAAACCAACAAGGCACACTCTTCATGACATCATACCATTATGACATCATGCAGAAAATGTTGTATGGCAAGCCATTTCAAAAAAATGTCTTAAAACTAATACACATTTCTGTAACTGTTACAAGTAATTATTACGGTAAGTATTATTTAGTACACGACTAGTATATTTTTCAATTTCACTAGTAACTAATAATTACATAATCATACTTATTCTTTATCTCCTAGGCACAAGATATTGGTTTCAGTCATTTCAATCAATTGCTTTTTTGGTTGTTTTCTATTATCATTAGTCTGAATGTATACTTTATAGATCAATTAAAACGTTAAAACAATCAGAACATATTTAAAGAGGTAACTAACAATAAAGTAGTATCTCTTACTAGTAAAAATGGAATAGCTATTAGCAACAACTGTATTTACACAGGCCTTCTAATCAGAAGTGAACAGCTGATACATAACCGCACAGATCCAAATTGAAATCAATGGGAAAAAGTGCCATTTGTTACCAGTAATAATGGACTAGTTACTTTGCACACCATTGCTGACTATAGCAATGGGATATAAAAAATAATAAAGACAACTGAGTGACTAAATAGATATTAATCAATATTGTACATATATTTTAATAGTCATTTAAAGTACTAGAAACAAAACAGAATTAGTTTTAAGCAAAAAATAAAAAATAAATAAATGTTAAAACGGCTTGCCATACACGTAGGCTCTGCATCTGAACAACTGAATCCCGACTTCAGCAACGAGCTTTAATGTTATCATAACCTACCCTTAGCACCCCATTCTTCGGAAAAAGGCGACGTTTTGGGCTCTGTCAATTTGGGCAAGACGTGAATGCCACCCGAGAAGGTTTCTGAAGCTTTTCTGGCTAACGCGAATATGGGCGCCTGCCATCTCCCGTCTCCAGATTTCATGGCAGCGCCGCTCGCTTTCTCACCGGCGGCCGATTTATCCTCCTGCAATCTGAGGATGCCGAACACTTGCGCTCTCTCTTTGTTGTTGTCTGCTTCTGCCGATAACACAATGTCCTGTTCTGCAGGTGTCGCCATCGTTAACGGGAATATCATACAGCTGCACCTAACCAGCACGGCGGAGATGTGTTGAGCGGCATTGATAAACACTTCACGACGCAATTCAAGCGCTTTCCCTTGTGATGATGTTCCTTGTCAACGCCCCGAAGGCCACGTATGTTTTCCATTCATATGATCATGTTATCTTTTGCGAACAAATGGCTAGATTGTAGATTTGTTTACACCCGAGCACTCCTGCACGCCCCGTCTGCAGCAAAGGGGTGGTGTCATAACGTTAAAAACGACGTAATTCAGTGGAAGAGTATGAATAGCCTACTACCCTCTACCGCTTGTATTGAACATTGTCCTGAACTATTAAATATTTCATTTACAAATTTATGAAATAATCACGGGTTAACAGCCTTAACACATCAATATTAATTAAATTATTATGGTTTATCGTGATAATGGGGAAAACATGGGGTAATTATAAAAATTGTGAATATAAATTATAAAAATATAAAAATTGCGAATATAAAAAGTTAATAGTTCTGAATCTGATCATGCACCGACGCAAAAACTCTTAAATGAGGTCTCTCTTATTAGCATGCAAATTTGAATAAATTAAACTCTCGCGTTGCATCTAAGATGCATACTTCCATACTACTGTATGTCCCCATTCACAGTATACAGTGAAGTACCCGGAAGACATAGTACTTCCACCAATTCTGGAGAGCACATTTGATGGACACTTTTCTATCCCATGAAGCCTCAGCTGGAGAGGATTTGTGAATGGCAGTGATGCGACTGGCACTGGTGGATGTGCTATGACTGAGTTTCATTCATACAGTAGGCCTATAAAACATAGTTGTTTTTTTTGCAGTCACAAGTAGTACCTACTGGCAATATGTGATTTCGGACCCAGCTTTGTTTTTGTTTTAACAAATCATTTAGTTATTATAAAAAAATAACTAAAAAACATTTCAGCACAAAACTCACTTGTCACCACGAACCAGAATAAGGTGCGGTCATGGGCAAAACTGTCTTTTGTCAAAAGTGTAATGATGTATGAAACACAACTCGCACAGAAGTCACTTTTAAACCAAGCAGATATGTTAGTCAATGCGACGAACCAGTTGTGAAATTTGTGCTGGGAATTTTTTTTGCTATTATAGGCTATTCCTGACAGCATATATTCCTATTGAAATTGACTGATTTTTGTTTGCGAAAATTTTCCACACAAAGTAAATGTGTTCACAACTTAATGATGTAAAAAGTGGAAAGAGCCACTGAACAAAACAACTCTTTCAAAAAGATTCAAGTCACTGGGATCAATCTCAATCCCCACTATACATTCTGAGTCAATTAACATTTCTGACACTGAGGACTTTAATATTGTGCTTTAAAAGATCACTCTGCTGACAACCACCTCACTGCTTCTGAGTCAATTGGGTGGGTCTGGAGTTCCAAACAACTATAACTTATATACTTTGTATTTTTTAACTTAGTATATGAAGTTCTAGAAGCTTACCTTGACTGTAGGCCAAACGCTCCATACTTTCGCTATGGGTGATGCCCCACCGGTGGAGGCTCTGTGGGGAATACATGACTGCTGCTCCACAACTCCTTTCAGGGTGAAGACTGAAGATTAACTTGTTTCTCCATAAGCCCTGAATACACTGAACACATACAGACAGTACAAGGGAGGTTAACATTGAAATATCACTTACATATGTCTAACTGAACTGATAGCATACTTACTGTCATTTATTTGTAACTAACTGAAATTGCAGAAAATAAAAGCCGACTGCTGTCGACATGTGAGCTGATGACCTACATCCAGACTCGGTCACAAACTCAATATGTTTCTGTTGTTTTTTGCTGATCAGGATCTGGCTATCATATGACTCAGATTTCCTGCACCACTGTCCCGCCTCACATGGAAGGAAATGTATGCACATTCGGACTGAACAGACAAAACACCTTAAGATTTCAGTGCAGTAAACATATAGAGCTGATAACAACATGAATTCAAACATCTCATGCTTTGTCATCTTGCTTAGGCACTTCTGGTTTAAAATGTAACTGAATCACTACTAATAATACACACTTACCCCTGTTAAATCTACACCCTGTGCTGGTGTTCTTCTGGTACTATTGGGCTGGGAAAGCTGATTAGATGAGATGCAACCATTTGCTGCATTAGCAGACAGTTGGGAGGAGATGTCTCTCGCTGGAACAGCTGAGTGCATTGGGTGCAGGGTAGCCAAGGCGGTCAAACAAAGGGGGTGGGACATGTGAGCATACTGGCCAGCCAATAAGTGTGGAGCTGCAGGCTACTCAGGAGGTGGGATTCTGAATGATAGCCTACTGCACTGCAAGAGAAGTATGAATGTGACAGGCATACCACTACTAGGCTAAGTATTACGGCTAATGCTTATTGCAGTTTGTGTAAATGCATGCACATTTCAGAGAAAATAATGAATGTACACTAATTTTAAAATAAATTAATACTTTTATTCTGCAAAGTTGTATTCAACCAGGGATATACAAACCTGTTCTTGGAGGGCCATTGACCTGCAGTGTTTAGCACCAACTCTAATTAAACACATCTGAAACAGCATAACATAATACTGTTAATAATATGAAAAGTTTCCTGAGCACCAAATCAGCATATCATAATGAGAATTCTGAAGGAACACGTGATCCTGAAAACTGCTTAAAAAAAAAAAATCAACTTTGCCATTGCAGGAATAATTAGCATTTTAAAATATTTAAAAATAGAAAACGGTCATTTTAAATTGTAATATTTATTTTTTTTACTGTATTTGTGATGAAATAAATGCAGACTTGGTGTAGGCCTACATAAGAGACTTTCAAAAACTCTTACTAACCCCAAACTGTGTTCTATTCTCAGAATGGCCTTATTTAAACAAATCTGATCTTTCACCTATACAATATTACCTGTATTCAGTCTTTCTTTAGATAAATTAAACGAATAAAATGCCATTATTATATTCAGTGACTTCCATGAAATTCAGTACTAAAATCCCTCTCCTTCTATGCATTATCTTTAACCAGAAGATGGCAGTGTCCTCCAAAAAGAGAATTTGTTCTTCTATCAATTTGGATCTTGCAATAATACTTTATAATTAGTGGTGAAATGGTCTTTCCACAATTAAATTAAGTGTGTTTCTAAGATACACTTAAATTGTATTAAATGTTTTTTTCATAATTTGAAGCAGGAAAGCTCACAGACAGGCAGCATGAATCATTGGGTCAATCTTGCTAAATCATCATTAATTAATCTCCATCACTCCATCATTACTTCTTCAATTACTTCATCTACATTTTCAGCCTTTAATTTAAATAAACGTCCACTTCAGACTTGACGTCTTCCCAAGTGGATTTGGTACTAGTAATCCTCCTGAAAGCATGAAGCTAAAGTATGTTGTGATGAGAGGACAAGTGTAAGTAAAGAGCTTTCATCTGATTCATTTGTCTTCAAGTACAGTTAGTAAAACTCCTTGGGGTTTTTGAAGGGTTGCATTCCAGAGATGGGAAGTAATGAAGTACAAATACTTCTTAGGCTACTGTAGATTTTTCTGGTATCTGTACTTTACTTCACTATTTATTTTTCGGACTACTTTTTACTTTTACTCCCTACATTTATTGTGACTGGAGCACTGATGGCAGGAAATGACGGTAGCTCTGCTAGTGATCCGGAAATGGAAGATGATTCGTGTAGCAGGAGTGCAGGACAAAAAAACATGCCAAAAAAACATGGTTACTATACTTTTACCATAGGCCTAATAACACCATGGTTAATTTTACTTAGGACAAAACATGACCCATAATAATGCAAAAACATGTTCAGTGTTAAGATTTTTCTGCAAAAATATATTCAGAATGTAGCTATTAATATACTAATTTTAACATTTAGGCAAGATAAAACAATACTATGTATACCATATGCCAAAATAAAATGTACCCAATTACAATGAGGTGGTTGATTTGCAACAAGGTGGAGATGTGTTTATGAAAAAGTGACAGGTACAAGAAAATTAGAGAAAAAAGTAAACACATGAGGGACAGAGAGATGTCAGGGAAAATAAGAGACTAAAAAGGAAAATGGAAGTTCAGGAGATAACATTTAATTATTTTTGCACTGCCCCAGCCTAGAGATTTAAACCTTTTTCTAAATTTGTTGTGGATGTATGAGATGGCCTGGATGAGTGTGAGATTTCCCGGCCTGAAATTTTTTCCCAGTCCGCCCCTGATGCACATTGATGAAGACGAAGCCTTGGGTTAGAGGCGTAATAACTGGAATTCCTACTGATGTACATGCTGATAAAATTAAAAGTTGCGTTGAAGGAGGGAAGGTAATTGGAGCAAAACGGCTACAATATGTGAAAATAAAGAAAAGGTGGACAGTCTATCGGTTATGCTTCAGTTTGATGAAGAAAGAATGCCAGAGAGGGTAAATATAGGCTATGTATACCCAGTAAGACCATACGTACCTCCTGCACTTAGATGCTTTAAGTGCCAGAAATATGGACATGTTAGTGCAGTTTGCATTGGAAAACAACGTTGTGCAAGATCATGCATATGGTAAATGTGGCGAAGGAGCGAAAGCAAAATGCTGCAATTGCGGAGGTGAGCATAGTGCTGGATTTGGGGGATGCATTGTTCACAAACATGCTGCGAAAATTCAAAATGTAAGAATAGGTTGTTTGCACATGACATCATTGCTGTGGTGCGAAATGCAGCTGGAGGGCAGGAAGCAATTTTTTCTCCATAGGAATCAGTAGCAGAAACTCAAGATGCCTGTTTTTTGTGTTGTTTATGAATGCTCAAATCGGTCAAACGGAGAAAACACAAGGAGATTGTATCGTGTACGAGAAATGTGTTGTTCATAAGGAGGGAAAAGTCAAGAAATTGACTGAAAAACACAGGAAAATGTGGCTTGTAAACCTGCTTCTGCGGTCGGGAGGAGCCGATTGGATAATGCTTGTGTGTGCAAATTGTTAATATAAGATATAATATTAAGATATTAATACAGATATAAATAGATAATACAAGGCTGCCACCTCAAGCATTCAGCGTGAGACAGTCAGAAGTCACTCAATGCTAAACGCCACACACAGACACGATGTAAATAAGATATTTGCAGTTCAGAGAGCTTCATCGATTATAACGGAACATTGTGAGATTGCAGCCTAGAGTTACATATTTTTACTGATGGTTCTAAAGACCCTATCTCTGGTAGAACAGCTGCTGCAGTATTTATTCCAAAATTTCAAACTAGTATTAAGAAAAGAATAACTGATCATGTATCCGTGTATAATGCAGAATTAATTGCCATGGTGGTAGCACTCCAATGGGTGGAGGATGTAAAACCAAGGTTAGTAGTTATATATGTTCTGACTCTTACGCAGCAATAGCAAGCCTTGCAAGTGGAGCAAAATCATCAAGGTAAGATATATGAGATTCTTGCACGTTTGTTAAGAATAAGTAATGTAAGCGTAATAACATTTTTGTGGGTTCCTGCTCATGTGGGAGTGGAGGCCAATGAAGAGGTTGAGCTAAGCAAGCTCTTAAACACACAGAAATAGATATTCAAGTGACTCTTAGTAAAAATGAGATTAAAGGGGAAATTAAAGAATTCATAAACAATGAATGGCAAGAAGTATGGAACTGTGATAGCAAGGGTAGACATGTGTATAATATTCAGCAGCAAGTAGGAAATGGAAAAGTGTTTTTAGGAATAGGAAAGAAGATACAATTATTTCTTGCATCCGAATAGGGCATTCTAGTTTAAATCAATCTCTTTTTAATATAGGAAAACATGAAAGAGGTCAGTGTTTTTATTGTAATCAGGTGAAACTATAGAGCATGTTTTAATCAATTGTAAAAAAAATATGAAAAAGAAAGGTTTAAGATCTTTAAGGAAGTAAGAAATATAGGGGGTGAATCATTTAATTTGACAAGTCTTTTGAAAAAGCATGCAGAACAAGGTCAAATATATGGTGCTATTATAAAATATATTAAAGAAATAGGACTAATCAGGAGAATTTAGAATTAGAATTTAGAACTAAACTAGAATTTTTATTATTATTATTATTATTATTATTGTTAGTACTTATTGGTGCTTCACACTCCAGTCCAGATGGTGGTGGCGGTAAATGCACCAAAAGTTGGTTTGCCATCTGCCATGAAGCATCATTAGAAGAAGAAGAATCAATCCAAGAGACTCGAGAATGGAGTGGATCAGAGAGGCAAAACTATTGACCTGTTAATGACTTCAAGCGCAGGTCAGTTTCATCTGTAAATAGGCTGTAGTTTTGTGTTTGTTTACTTAGTTAAGAATTAAACAGCTAGCAACTCTTAGCAGTAGCAGCCAGATGATTAATAATAGTCTACTGTAAACTAAATTACTATTATCACTCAAAATACTGTATGATAAAGGACATCATTATTATCTACTGTAAAGTTACAGTAGTAATTTAGCAGACAAATGTTATAAACCATCGTTTTATAATACGTTTAGAGGGCGCTCGGGCAGATAACAACAACAAAAAATTCAAACCAAAAAACCATGGTTACTAGTTAAACCATGGTAACAACAAATTAACCATGGTTTTGCTACACTAATCCTAGTCCAACCATGAAATGTGTAGTAAAACTATGGTTGTAAATAAAACTGATTGTAATCAAAAAAACTTTTATTGTAATAAACCATGGTTCATTTTGGTAAGATAAAAATATGACTAGTGATAATAACATATACAGTATTAGGATTTTTCTCTAAAGATATTATGATGTAATTGTTATTGTACTAATTTTGACATTTAGGCAATTTAAAGAGTATAGTTTCATTAAATCATTATAAGATAGAATAACAACACATGGTCATAATGTGATACTTTAAATTGAACTGAAATAAAGTTATGTCGCTATGGCAAATATCAGCTGCTTTGTTTGAAAAACCGTACATGAAATACAGCTGAAATACAGCCTGAACGATGACAACAATAATGTGCAATCACTAGACTAGTGATCATTAAATCCTTTTTAACAGTTTATTTTAACAGACTTTATTTTAAAGTCTTCCCCTTTTTTTGTTTTTTTTTAACAAACCTTTTGCTCTCTAGAAACCATGTCAGCTTCGGTTGAAAATATTTTAAGTTCAAGTGTTAACATTATAAACACTGAATACCAACATATGAAATTAACCTTTTTTTAAATGTGACGGACAAAAAAAAAAAAATATCTGTGGTTTCAGAATTTGTTGTGGGTGTATGAGATGGCCTGGATGAGTGTGAGATTTCCTTACCTGAAATTTTGTCCCAGTCCTGCCCTGTTCTGCATCGTGGTTGTTCAGTCATTGCACATTCATTAGCTAACAAAATGTATTAATGTGTCAATATGACATGAGGTCCAGTTACCAGCGTGACACTAAAACAGGTAGCAGTAATGGGTACTTTTTACTTAAGTACATGTCAGAGTTCTCTGTTGCATTCATGGAAACAAACAAATCAAAATCTTACACGTTAACACTGAGTGTGATAATGTGGCAGTGAGTGTATTTAAATATGCTCACTATCCAGTACATAAAACCAACCCAAAATAATAGCCACAGTTCATAGTTCCATGGCACACTATCGAATTTGCTTGGTTAATATCATGGATGGCTTCCACCAATTCCAAAGTCTTCCAGCATAAACAATCAAAAAAAAAAAATCAATGTCAACAATGTCTTTGTTGACATTGATGGTTCCATGAAGATCCTTTAAATCCATAGAATCCTTTCCATTACACAAAAGGGTTTTATAGCAGGAAAAGATTCTTTAGATTTCTTCTATGGCGCTGCTGTAACAAAAATCCCTTTTGGAACCATTATTTTTGTGTGTGTTGGAGCTTCAACACCATTCATGGGACGTTTCAAGCATTAAAATTTACATGTAATTAGACACTTTATCTTTCCATCTCGTGGTTATTTTATGCAATGTAACAAATACAAAATGTACATTATGTAAACGTATTCCTCACAGCTGTCATTATAAAGGGTGAGGAGGGTTTTCATTATCACACAAGCCTTCAGCGTTGATGCCTTCCTGTGAAAATCACAAGAACCATCAAACTGGATAATCTTGCTGTTGAACAGAATCCAATGGTCTTGTTGGATTTGGCTGCATCTTTCATGACACTCGACATCAGTTCAAAGTCACCCAGTAACTCAAAAGATGCCACAGGCACGGGACCAAGAATCATCAGCAATGCCATGAATAGGAAATCACATCTGATTGAGTTTGAAGGGTTCTTCAGACGTTTAACCAGGCAACATTTGATTAACTGCTGGCTCCTCGGCACACCCTTCAGACGACTCTCGCTAACGGATTTCGGTTGGTTATAAATAGCATTGCTCTTTCACATCAGTATAATGAGTGCATATATTGTCTCTCTATTTCCAAACCCTTGGGAAGAAGGAATTTGCCATAGAGAGGCACTCAAACGTCATGGTGCAGCTCCTGTGAAATAGTCAATGTTTTTGTTGTTTAATATTCATAGTGTTTCTGCACACACGACATGATGACAGGCTGGTATAACATTTATAACCACAGGGAAAGGGAACGTCAGTTAATTTATAGTTCTGACATTTTGTGTTTTCAGAACTTAAGACAGCAAAGTGATGATTTTTGATCTTAAACATCAGTTATGACAATGGCCTGAAATTCATTTCTCAAAAGGATTTGTGTGTGCGCAGATACTGATATTGAGTAATACTTTAATTTGTCTGCCAAAGGACATGATAAATGAGTCCAAGAAATCTTTTAGATCAGTGAGGGGCGTAGAGACCTACAGTCCTCCTCTAATTCATTATTAACTGAGCCCAAGGAGGTAATTATGATCTTGTCTATTTAAAGAACACGCTCAAATGAGGAAAGACCTCAGCTTATTAAATAAATGAAAGACCAGAATGTGGGCTGGCATCGTAATACATATTATCTTTTGGTCTTCAGACACTGTAATTCAAATGTATGATCATAAAGATCCATTGCAAAGATCTTTTATTTTATACATGCAGGAAACAAGATTCCGCTCTGTAAATGGTGCTTTCTAAGGCAAAAACATATTATTGGACTATTTACAATATTATTATTACATTTTCAGAATCCCTGACCCTAAAATGTACACTTTGTTACGGAACTTATCCAGCATTGTTTGTGCTCTAATTTTGTGCCTTATTCATTAAGAACAGCTATACTTTCGTATGCCTTCAAACAATTATTAAAGTGATGATGAAATGGAAATAGCAACCAGTCTTTTCTTCTTTAACCAACAGATGATAAAATAGCCTCTAAATTATCTTCTTAATATCTTCTTTGATTTGGACCAGTGAACACCCTAGCAACCATTTAGAACATCTTAGCAACAGAATAGCAAAGCTCTGGCAACCGCTCTAACATTCTAGCATTGTGATTGCAGGTTATTCATGCACAAACATCTCTTTTCTGCTTTTCATTTGACCGTTTTCTTCAGTAATGTAAAAATCTAGTTTCATATTCTTTAACCTATACTTAATGAGGTCAGAAATGCTTCTTCGGATCTTTCTGAACCACTGCACTGTTGATAAATATGTGGTTGATCATAGATAAGAATGCACGATGCAGCTGTCCACTGACTTATGATCGATGGTTCATTTTTTCTGTTATGACCTTGAGGCTCACAAGGAATGATAAGGCGTGATTTCCCATCACTATGTGTCATCTATAGCAAGTATAATTAGGTCTTGTACTTACGTTTATGTTCTTGGCAGACACGTTCTCACGTGAAGCATTGTGTTGTAATGATTGAATCAGCAGTTAGAAAAGAATGCAAGAGGAGTATAGGCCTACTATCACGTCTTCGGTTCTGTCAATCGCTCGTCTTGGTCAATTCACTCATCTCTTGGATAGTCGGCAGTCTTGTATCAACCTAAAGGAGATTATTTTGTGATAATGTGATTATTCCGCCTATCACCAAAAAAATAAATAAATATGGACATGAAATATTGACAAACTTTGCAACTATATTACAGTAATATTAATATGTCTTCTGAGGTAATTTTCACTGGAATATCGCCTACCTGATGGCAAGATGGCATCACTTGCATCTGTGTTAAGAGCAAGTGAGTGTAAAGCAAGAGACATGAATCAAGGTTATTATTCGATATAGGCCTATGCTTTTGTTAAAGCCATCAACCCACATTATTTCAACTTGTTTTAAAAATAGTTGTTTAACAGCAGAACTCCTAGTGAAGGAATACAATGATTCTGTCGAGAAAGATCCTACACCAATCAGAGATACGCAATGTTTAAACTGTGGCATAAGAACTCCATAGCGTCCGCATATCAACTGATTTATTATGCATAATATGTGTGCATGTTAAGCATATTTTGCAATAAACAAAATATATTGCTTCTACATATATAAAATCAACATCTTTAAATAATATCATTATAAAAAAAATAATTATTTTATATTTCTCCATTGTTTTTAATTTATGTCATGCGCAATACTTCATTGTAACTCTTATAAAGCCATTGCTTGTACCTTTGTCTTTTTGTCCAGTAATGAACTCACTGGATGTTATTAAGTAATATTATTCAGAGTATGGGTCACCATACTTGGCCACACACCACTTCCCTTTCCCTTTCCTTAAAATCTAAACAATAGCTCATATTCACAAACAACTTCAGGGTTAGCCGACCAGCCTTGCACTATTCCTCTAACGTCTGGAGTTGGTTTATCAGCAAATGTTGCCACACTGTTACATTTGAACAGGTGGGCCTATTTCTTCAAGTGTTCCTGAAACAAAAACAAGTATATAGCTTGATATTGGACTTCCTAGAGCACAGCATTTCCCTTTACTTAAAATCTAAACAATAGCTAACAATAGCATTTCCCTTTCCTTAAAATCTAAACAATAGCTAATATTCACAAACAACTTCAGGGTTAGCTGACCAATCTTGCACTATTCCTCTAACGTCTGGAGTTGGTTTATCAGCAAATGTTGCCACACTGTTACATTTGAACAGGTGGGCCTATTTCTTCAAGTGTTCCTGAAACAAAAACAAAAAGTATATAGCTTGATATAGGACTTCCTAGGGCGCAGCATAAAAGGGCAAAATTTTCAGACCTAATGAAAATGACAGGTGGTTGTTTGTGGTCACATTTAGAAGATCCCACGTTGTTATAGTCTCCACTAAAGACTGCAAATCATATATACATACCACACCTCACAGGACTGGTGGACAAACGACTGCTTGATTTGTAGAGGTAGTGCCGTTAAACTCAGGGGGTTGTTTCATATTTCGTCTAGCATGGAGAGGAAGCTTAATTACTAGTAAACAGCAGGGGAGCACTAAGATGAGCTCCTTGCCAATCAGAAGCTGTCTCTAATCTAATAAGGATGATGAAAAGTTGGATGATGGGTTGACATCCCATATAGAGCTGACAGACACCAAGAGGTAAGAAGAGGTCATGATTTAATTTTTTTATAAGCATAAACAACTCTCTAAAAGCATAGCACACCATGTGAAAAACAAAGACAAAAATCAAATAAGTCCCAGTAACTGCATAGAGTCGTTGATTTTAGGTTTCCTCTACAGATGTGTTGAGACTGTCATAAATGAAATGAGGTTCTTATTAAAAAAAAGGAGCACTTGGTGAAATGTTCTTTTGGAAGATTTCACCGGCACATAAATGACCTGGCCATGTTTCTGAGTCTGACATCATCTTCCAATTATGTGTGAGAGAGGGGGGGGGGGGGGGGGGATATAATAAATATATAATACAATTAAAAACTATAATAAAGGTCATTCATATTTTGCAATTCAGCATACAAATATTGCACTATAAATTACACAAGACAAACTTTTCTGTATGGAGGTCACTTACCTGCTGGATGACACTGGACTTCATTAAAGTCTTTTTTGTTTTTTAAATGAAATTCTCTTTCAGCCTTACTATAAAAGAAATATGAACCTTTGAGTCCCAGGCTGTGGTCAAGACTTTTCCACTACCTTTCCTAAAAGCCTCTTATCATATAATACATGATATTTCTTTATACATTATCATATTTCGTGATCATATTTATGGGTACAGACAATGTTGTAAAGACCAAACTGATCCTACTTTTCATATTTATAAAAGTTATGAAACAGAAAGGATGCCCAAGCACAAGCATTATTGAGAATGTCAAACGTACTTTACCAGAATCTGTGGAACTTGTTTTTAGAAAAACAGTGACTATATTTGTTTACTGTTTTAAAAGAGATAAAGTAAATGGAACAAATAAGTGGGTAAAACTCAGACTGCCACATATTGACGATACCAGACCATATCTAAAGTGCAATATTGAGAGTGTGCCTCAGTCCCCCTGCAAACACAACAACCAGCATGACGAAAACAGATAAGATCCACTGAAGCAGCAGAACACAGCTCTGTAAACATCATTTATTCATTCATTCAGCAGGACACTCACTGTGTTCAGGGCAATGCTCAAGCTTTAACAGTCAGGTCAAGATATAATCATTGAAATCACAAAGACAGCAGAGAAATCCAAAGATGGAAAAAAGTTAAGGCTTAATTTTATTCACTTCAACCTGTTTGTTTGAAATTATCTATCACTGAAGAATGACATATGAATGCAAAAACACTTTAAAGATATATATAAGGCATACACATGCAGCTCTGACAGAAATATGTTGAGTTTGAAAAAGAATCTAGACTAAATAAAAATCAAGAAGCACAGCATGTAAATGATGGACATTAAAAATGACAGATTCACAGATTACAAAATAATCAGCTCATAATAAGCAGTATATTATTAAAATTAAGAGGAACAACCCATTTCAGGTAAAGACTCAATCTGAATTAAAAACAATTATCAAATAAAAAAAATGTTTTAAAGGATTGGATTTACACAGCTTTTAAATGTGAAAATGTTTTATAGTCAGGATTTATACTATTACTAATCTTAGACACAATGGACAAAGGAAGTTAATTTATGTGAAGAGCACTGTTTGCACTGGAAAAAAGAAAACAGGAATTGTATTACCTGAGACTGACAGGGTGCCACTTTTCAAAACAGTTTAACACAACTAACTTGTGTAAAATCTAAAGGCATTCTGACTCTGTCAACATGACGTGTCTGTAGTGTACTGCTCCAGATCTGATTTAAGCCTGAGACAGAAGGTCAGTCCAAGCATCAGTAAATCTGACACACAAAATACTACCCATTTTCAGCTGACAGATGAAATAATGAATCCTGGGACTAACTGTGAAAACGATATTGACGGTACAAAAATCGCTTGCATCAGGTGTGTCTGTGGCTGATATTACAAAAGTAACGGTATGGTTGAGTTTTGCAGAACTACAAACAGTCCATTTCATCCACAGCACATGATATTACCTGTATAAATACTTTTTTCCTTCCAATTTAAGACTTTTCAGGAGTTTGCACTCAGTCAATTAAAGGTATGCATTTGCAGCATTTGGCCCACTTGCTTTGGTACTTGGTGTCCCGGGTTCCGCCGTCCAGCAGTCCATCCATATAGTGTCCATACTCCTCAATGGCATCTTCCACACGGGTGATATAAAGCCAGGTAAAGATCACACCAAAAAACTAAAAAAAATAAAATAAAAATTACTTTTGGACAACAAAATTGTCTTCTGTGGAAAAAAATTAGATGAGATAGAGATAGATATGCAGGCAGCTCTGGCAACAGTTAATGAGTGTGTGCATCAGGCATGGTCATCTGTTGAGGGTTTTGGAAGGGCAAAGTCACAGTCCAGATCTCAATCCAGTTGTTATGTGCATAACCCCTCTGCATAACAACTGGATTGAGATCTGGACTGTGACTTTGCCCTTCCAAAACCCTCAACAGATGACCATTTTGCACAATTTGTGCAGCCTGTTTTTTAATGGTTGCCTGATGCACACTCTCATTAACTGTTGCCAGAGCTGCCTGCAAATCTATTGAAGGCACCCCGAGGTTCTTTGGGACTTCCTGAAACAGTCTGGTCATATTGCCAGTGGTCTGAAACATTCTCCATTCATTTTGCATACAATGGCTTTCAATCCCTTTTCAGATGCATGTCTTTCAACAGTCCTTCTTCTTTGAGGCTCAAGCGGTTCTTTTATTTTCGATATAATGATACCATGTACTTCAATGCTTATGACCAATCTAGACCAGTTTGCTGAGGTTTATAAAAGGTTTGCCCAGGGTTGCCGTCCATATAATAGCAGTGAATCTATCTACTCTCTTGACTTAGGTAAATATATCTGTTGTGTTCATCACAACAAATTATTGCTTTCCTATCTGTCAATTGTCATTCATGACGATCGGGTTCCAGTCTGGAGATATTCAACTCAGTGAAGAAAAGTACATGGATGCTTTTTTTATGGATTGCTAGACATTTCATGTCACGTTTTTATTTGTCTTGATTTCTTGCAACTTGCATACTTTTCCTATAGGTGAGTCGACATAATTCTGTCATACTTTTTGCATCTTTTTAAAAAGCTTGACGCTGGTTGCTATTTACTGCCATGAGTGCGTGTGGGACATTTCTTTACATTTCTACTTTTGTGGTCAAAAAAATAAGCATTAGAACATCACAAGGGTGAGTAAATGGCAACTTAATTTTCATTTTTGAGTGAACTTTCTCTTTAATCTGCACACTTCATACTGCATATACAATTTGTGTAGTAATATAAATCTTCTAATAAAAAAACTGGGATGTTTCACAGTGTGGACAGACTGACTAATGACTTTCCCCAACTGTGAATCGCCATTTATGGAAAAACTCCGAAAATAATTATGAAAGCTTCTCGGTTTCAAGAATTTTCTTGTAAAAAAAAAACAAAAAAAGTCCCGCTGCTCCTTACTCAAATAAACATTTGCACACATGCACACAAACATCAGACTGAAAAACGATCAGATGGACACATTGCAATCCAATATGATGTGAATGTTAAAGTCATTGCTGGAAATGCTATATTAAAGTCTCTCTCAACAATGCCGGTGCTTATCACAGATACAGCTGATATACAGCTGTGCACAAAACAGGCTGAATCTTCTGGCATCATTTCCTGCGGACAGGGACTGTCTGACCTAATAGAAACTTAGCCCTGTTTCCAGCACCTCTAATGTACTGGAGCCTTATAAGAAAGACTTAAATTACATTTGGTGTGCATGAGCTTTCTGTGTTGGTGGGTTATCAAAGTTGCAGCATTATTTAAATTACTACAAAATAGATTCAAAATGTATGTGATTAAGATAATCTACATCTGTGACTGTGCTGTGGTGTTTTTCACTTTAGCACTGGTTAAAGTGGGGGGGCACACAGAAACAGCTGCACATTAGAGGCTGCTTTTGAAAGTGATTTCTAGACTGCTAATTTGTTGAAAACCTGTTTACTCATGGTACTCTTTTGAGAAATAATTAAATTCATTCAAACCATGCCTCTCTCACCACCCACCTCTTAATCAATGTGGGTAACACTTAATGAGAGATACTTTAATTTCAGGGTTCTTAATTACACTGAATACACTGAGTGGGCACAGATAATGATGAAACCTGAATAAAGACTAGATGAAATATCCTCATAAATCAAATTATTGGCATTTTTGTTTTGGAAAGTTCTGTCAAAGTAAATATACAAAAAAAGGAATAATAGGATTTCCAAAACACTTTTTGAGATTAATTAATAGTTATGCTTTTAATTTGAACGTATTAATAATGATAATAATAATTAGTAGTAGTAGTATTTAGTAATAGTTAAATGTATTAAATATAGCACATTTACACAAAAAAATCTAATCTAACGTACTACTAAAGTGAAAATTAAATAGAATTTTGTTCACATTATTTTCTAAGAATGAGTAAGAAAAACTGAGTGCTGGGGTACTACAGATTTTGTGACGTTCAATGCAAAATGCATGTCAGGAATGAGACAAAAAAACAAAAATTATAAATTTCCCCACAACCCCACCACCCTTGTGAAAACCATTTAAAACTACAGTAACCTCGGTCACAACTTTGAAAAGTTCTTACAGCCAAAGAAAAATGTCTTTTTTGTTCTTGGCAAGCTCACAGACTTTACATAAAACATACATGCTCTTTTCACTTTTAATTAAAAGTATATCATTTGTATTATTAAAACGTCTTGTGCAGACCATCTTACCTGAGGAACTAAGATGCCCAAAAGAAGTACAGCCATGATTTTATAGTTGTCCATGAACCAAATGAAGACAGCATTAGTGCAACCACGGGTGTAGATCACATCTATATTTTCTAGCCTCTGTGGGCAAAGTTCAGGCAATAGAATTATTACATTGCAGAGTCAAAAAAACTGCCATCACTTTATGTCACATTAACAACTAGTGTTATAAAGTGATTGATTGAAAATGTATTGAGAGATAGTTGGATGCAGTTATAAGGCAGATCATCATTCATCTGTGGTGCTGCATATCTTCACAGCATGTTAAAATTCAAAGGAGGTTCTCATAGCTCTTCTCAGATGATCAGACCTTTGACCCCTCCAAATGAATGCATTTATCAGAATGCACTTATAAGCTACATTAACTTTCTTGATTCAAGGAGGTGTGATCAGGGCACATACCTCTTTATCCAGGGCCTTATATCCACACAAAGTATTAACAACTTCAGAATGCTGGAATACACAAGCAAATGCAGTCTTATTATTTTCATAAAAACACCTAGATGCATACAGTAGCTAACAGTTTTATCTTGGATTTCTCACATCAGCTGTGAGATTATGTAATAGTACTGATTTGGCAAACAGCAAAACCTCTTGTGGGGAAGGCATTTAACATTCCCAACCCGCTGACTGTATCATAGGTATGAAATTACACTTAGTGCTGATTAACGACTAGCCTATACTCTCTACATAACAGGTTTCCATTACACAAGTTTTGATCAGTCCAAGTTACAGAGGTTTTAGTCTTAAACTAATGCAGTGATAAGACTACTAAGCTTTATAAATGAAGCTGAAGTCATTTTGTGAGTAACTGTACACATTTTGATTACTTTTAAATGGTTAGTTCACTCAAAAATTAACATTCTGTTATCATTTACTCATCCTAATGTTGTTCCAAATTCATACGACTTTAGTTTATCTTTGAAACCCAAATGAAATTATTTAATGAAATTGGAGATTTCTATCCCATCATTGAAAGTTCAAGCAACTTTCAGTCAATGCGCTCAATGTATGTGCGTTGATAAATGTTTCTAAGTAAATACAACCTTAAATTAAATCTATTCATCATAAAAAAGTGAGTGTCTCTTCATAGGACTGAACTAGTTGATTCATATGGGTTTCTTTCCTGATCGCTTTATGAACTTTCTGAAGCGTTAAAGTTTTGGTTGTAAGAACTTTCACTGGAAGGACAGAAATCTATCAGATTTCATTCAAATTATTTTAACTTGAAAATCTCTCCAAATCGGTGTGGCATGACCTCATTGACATGGAAAAGGTTCCATATATAGTTTTCAATGTAATATGTTTACCGATGACAGGAACAATTTACATTTGGAAAACACTTATCAGGAGACTACAAAAAGACAAACTGATGTGTGGATTTAAGAATTTTAAAAAATCCTTTTAAGCTCAACATATTTAGCTCAAGGACATTAAACAATGTGAACTTTATTTAATATGTGGTCTACAAACAAAAAGTAGATAAGTTATCAACATCTGGTTTCATTTTGCAACAACTCTGTATCTTAGACGATAAGCAGACATTGTTGCAACTAAGGCACCTTGAGGAAATTCAGTCAAAATGACTGATATCAAAACCTTGTAGGCACCTTAGGATAATATACTTTATCACTTAGAAAAAAAATGTAACAAAATAGATTGCTTTCTTTTCTTATTGCTTTCTTTTATTTAGTTTGACGGTTCGCAGAATCAAATCAAAGATGAGAATCAAATGTCAATATATTTGCATTTGCACTGGGATTTTTGTTTTTGGAAAATGCATCTGCCAAAATATTCTATAATTTATTTCTTCATACAATTAGCTGGTAGTGATATAAGATTTTATATCTTGCAATCTGATTTAGAAGCAAAGAAACAACAATGAACAAACTGATCTCTTAATGGAGTGGGATTAAAGATCATTTCATTGGTATTAAAGGTAATGCCCTCAGATTACATTCTGATATTTGATTTCAGACTAAATTTTCTGATGTAATCTTCATATATAGACAGCAGCATTGCTTTGTTTTAGACTGAAGTAGTGATGAGGTAATGCTTGTCCATAGGTAATCTGCACACAGCTGGACGTCGGCAAACAAGCTCTGTGCTTTTTCCAAAACTAATGAAAAATGGATGTCCTTTTTGACTGTGAGACCTGCTTTAGTATCGCACTTTTAGAGGAACTATTTTTTAACAGTCCTATGCAACTCCAAAAAATGGGCTCTTTTAATATTCAGGTAAATGTAATTTCAAGCTGGGTCTTGTTACAAATGCTCTGGCTTATGTTGAGAATGACAAGAAAATAAATGTGCAAGAAACTAACAAAAATAGCTTCCGTCTTTATCGGCACATGGTTTAACAATATCTTCCAGACATGCAGATGGGTCAATTCCTGTCAAGCAGCACATTTTCACGTCCCCATCATGTGTCATTTAATGGACTTTATAAGACACATTTCAGATTTGGGGAACAAAAAAATATCTATTCAGATTTTTTTCTATACAATGAAAGCATTCATCAAACACTCTCCTTTAGTGTTCCAGAACAGGTCACACAGGTTTAAAATGACATGGGGATGAGTAAATTATGACAGAATTATCAACATTTTTAGGTGAACTATGACTTTAATGAACAAAAGCCAGGTCCCTTCCACCAGGAAGTGACATCGTTTTTGGCATGATAAAAGCAGCACAAACATTCCAGCCTAAATCGAAACTCATGTAAACGAACTCTCAATCCCTCACTGGGCAATGGCTAGCTCTAGCTCTTTATTCCCATCCTGCTAGACAGCTTGTTCATGCTATTGCCATTGTGTAAATCGTCAAGCTATCAATCAATGCTTCATCAGAGCATATTTTCGAAAGTCTAGTACCCATTTATAGACATACTTCTTAAAACAGCACGAGAATATTCACTTTCAGCAGTTATAGATTTCAAATGTACACAACACAGGAATGATCCAGATAACGCAGGATCATTATGAGCTCAACGATTTCCATAAATGAACAAAAGTAAAGCAAAGCATCTGGGTTTTATAAAAACGGGAAAACCTGAGCAGAAAAAACACAAATTTGGAATGTGCCAGTTATTTGTGAAACTGAAAGCAGATATAAGTAGAGCTTAAATGTGACAAAACAAAATGGGGAATGCCGAGAAACACAAAATGACCATTTTTTTTATGCTTTCCATCTGCCCACATTTCTCCATTTAGATCTCCTTTCAAGTGAGCAAACAGTAACCTCATGAAAGACTCACAAAATAAATAAATGCTTTTGTTTCCAGTCAAGTGAAACAGGGCTGATCTAAATTTAGAATTTAAGTATTTGCTTCCATTCAATTTAAGCGCTACCACTTAAACTACACTTATAAATGCTAGGATTAGATTTCTTTAACAGGAAGGTTTATGCATGTATGTTATTCGACAGCCGATAGCAATGACTTTGCCAAAGTTTACAGACATACAGCATTATTTGTTTATGAAACATTTGCAAAAAGATCTTGGAGATAAGAGGACTCTGCAATAATATGAGCTAACCTTCTGCGTTAAGAGGACACCAAATTAATTCATGACTGCAGCTTCAGAAACATTAATTTGACTACACTTTAAAAAAAAAAAAAAAAAAAAGTTGAGCCAACTTAAAATCCAGGCAACCAGCTTCAGCAGATTTTTGAGTTCTCAACTTGTTTTAGGTTTATACAACAAAAAGTTGAGAATCTCCTACAAAAATAAGTTGAGAGAACTCAAAAATCTGCTGAAGCTGGTTGTCTTAATTTTAAGTTGGCTCAACTTTTCTTTTTTTTTTTACAGTGTAATGTACACATTAGATTTAAAAATTTTTTGAAAGATGTGTCTGTAATATTGTAAAATATTATTACAATTTAAAACAGCTGTTTTCTGCTGTTGTTTTTAACATTTTAAAGTGTAATTTATTCCTGTGATGGCAAAGCTACATTTTCAGCTGCCATTACTCCAGTTTTCAGTGTCACATGACCCTTCAGAAACCATTCTAATATGCTGATTTGAATTTGCTCATGATGAAAACATTTGTGCCGTTTAATATTTTTGTGGAAACTGAGATACATTTTTAAGGGTTCTTTGATGAACAAAGTTCGAAACGGCAACATTTATTTAAAATCATTTGTAACAATGTAAGAAATCTTTAGTGCCATTGTTGATCAATTTAATGTGTTTTTACTTTTGAATTAAAGCATTAATTTCTTTAAAAACAAAAAACAAACAAAAATCCTTATTGGCTCCAATAAAAATGGTATTGTGCATGTTCTTTATGACAAACTGGGGTCATATAAATGTGACTCCCCTAGTAAAAATGTAATACATTTCAAATACATTAATTTTATACTAAGTATAGTCCAAAACTATTAAAATATTTACTGCCATTTTGCTCGAGATTTACTGATATAAACATTGTAACTAAACTTATTTAGTGTACTACTTCTGCACAATGTACATTTCTTAATATTAAGCCTAAACTGTGTTTTAATGTCATTACTGATGAGGATTGTATGATCTTTGAATAATATCAGTCTTTAAATGCAAGATATTTAAAGTGTACCTGAAGTATACTTGTAAATGTTCCAGTTTAGCACCATCAAATATACTTTCGTATATATTTAGTTGGACTTCAGCACTACTTCTGCACAATTAAAATGCATGAAGTACAAAATTAGTTGTTAAAATTAGCAGACTAAGTATACCAGTTTAATTACAGGGGTTATTTATTAAGTACATAAACATGTAAATGTATTTGTAGTATATTTAGCACAAAATAAATGTATTTCAAAAACATTTAGTATTTAGATTTTTCACTAGGGACTTGTTGCAAGAGTTGTGTTAAACAGCAAACATAACAATGAGTGGGGTGTGTGTGCGCATGTGTGTATAGGTTGACACTGTAAACTGTAGGTCCACATGAAAAATGATTCATAGACAAACCTTGCTCTGACAACAGGTGTAAGGCACCGCACACGCCAGAGGACCAGGAGCAGAGCAGTTATGATACATGTTCACCTTCCAGTCCTCGAAGTCGGTTCCCCCACAACATTTGAACTGGGGAAAAAGAAAAAAAAGAAATCAAAGCAGTAAGAATCACTTGTGGATTGAAATATCAGCAAAGCTTCAAACAAAGGCCAATATTATTTGGAAAAGTTCTGGCATCGCTGAAGACAGTGATATACAAGACTACTAGAAGAATATTTGTACATTGCATTTTTAAAAGCAACATTTGGGTAATGTACAAATGGTTGGATAGGAGTTGAATTTTCTAGTGTGTCGTCAGCTAAATTGCACCAAGGTTGACAGGGCATGAAACATGAGGTGAAATTAATGATCTGAGCTGCTCTGTATTCATTTATTGAGCTAAAACTTTCAGAGGACAAGCATGAATAAATATTAGACTCCTGTCTTCCCTCAGTGAATGGCACAATTCATATTCCAGCCCCACAGCTCATTTAAATCTCAGTGAATAACAATTCGTAAGCAATAGCTTGATTCTCTCATAAGAAACGCATCTCATACTGATGTACAAGAATTATATGACAATCAGCTTAAGGAAAACAAAGAGCATAATTGTTTGATGACATCCTACTGTGGAAGGCTAATAGAAACTAATGCAGCATGGGATGTCAGTCACAAAACAAATAAACGAGGAATGACCAGGACCACTGGGAATGAAGCCACTGGACACAGCAGACAGACAGAAAACAGAAAACACTAATTATGTTTCGATTCACAGGGTCTTGCGCAGTGTTACACTACTATGAATGGGATATCTGTAAAAATCCACTTCACTTAACAAAACTGGCTCATTTGGAACGATTTTTGAACACTGTAGAAACATCAGAGATGACTTAATCTGAACAGAAAAACAGAATTACTTTTCGCTACTTATTTTAGCCAAAAATTGTGATGTACTGATGGGGAACAAAATGACTGTCAGGTTTCTTTCTCCTTCTAAATCTTGTGAATTGATATTCCGATGTAGACTTGCTCCCTGTGATGTTTTTATTGTGCTTCAGATTGAACACATCTTCCCGCTATTGGAATCTTATTCAAAATAATTATCCTGTAAATAAGAAACAAATACCTACTGTGTCATGTTGGGCTTTTTGGGATACTGCTTGACAGAAAAAAAAAAAAAAAAAAAAAAGTAAACAAAAAAAACCATTCAAACCACAATGAAAGACTGCTGTGACAGGCACTGACTGTGGTTTTCAAAGAAAAATAATCCCTTTTTCTTAACAATGAACCAAACAGTATGTGCTAAACCTTTTCCTTTCGACCATCACAGAGTGAGGAATGATTACTTGAAATTGACTGTTCTTAGAGGCGCCACTCTACTTAGTTTCTTTTAAGTCAAGTCAAAAAGGAGCTTGTTAGAAAAAATGAAATTGCTGTAATATTTCTGTACATAATTGAGCACTGCTAAACAGCTCACTGTAATTACTCACATTAAACAGGTGCATACAGATGTGCAGGGTGAGGTTGTGCAGCTGGTGGACTGGCAAAGAGTCATTCTCATGCACCTGAATGCACCTCAGAGCCACTGGGCTCACTTAGAATGTTTCTACTGAAATGTTTTAGATGTGTCTGCTGGGTCCCTATCGTTTTAAATTACAAGTAGTGCTGTTTAAATGGACAAGTCCTATAAATAAACACAAATACATTTTTAATGGTTGGTTTCAATGTGTTACTTATGAATGCACTCAAGGAGTTGTTGTTACCTAATTAATGGTCATAAAAGTGCATCTGAACTGAGTAACATGATTATAAGGGCCTTATGATTTTCGTGATGTGGAAAACAAAGACTGAATTGTATTATCCAGTCATTAAAACAGAATTTATAGAGCAGAATATCATGGAATTCGGAAAATAATAAGTCAAAATTAGAGCTGTACAATTGATGCTCATGGTTTTTTCAGTGTGACTATACGAGTACATCCACATGAACTTCATCTCCAGAGCTGCTCTGAGATCTGCAAATAAATTCTTTAAAAGGTCTTCACTATAAACTTCAAATAGTTCGGTCTAGCCTGAAAAATTATGGCAGAATTGATAACAAAAATGTTTTTACTATTATACTATTTTTGTAGTTTTGTAAGTTGTTATTTTTGTAAAAAGGAACTGTTCTATTTTAATTTACAATCTTTAGATTAAAAGATTGATTAAATCATACATTTGTATTAAATAAAAACTGTAAATCTAGGAAAATTAAACAATTTAAGATTTCATATGGCACTATTGTAATTTTTTTTATATAAATGATTACATTATTAAATTCAAATGATTAGACATGCATTTTAAGGATGAAAAAAAGAAAACCTTAGAAACAAAATTGGAATGAAAACATTTTAAACATTTGTTTTTTTAATTAACAGGACCCTACCAGCTTTTTATTTTCAAAAAAAAATAGTTTGAAGTACCAATTTTAAACAGAATGGGTTTGCTAATGGCAGTGCAGAGTGGGTACATGCAAAGAGATCTGGACCTTCATAGTTTCATAATGTTTCAAATTTAAAGATGCCTTCAATGCAATCTTAAAAAGTCAGCATATTAAATATTTACCTTTCATGTGTTCATGATAAATCGCTTACCGTTTTCTGAACAAAGTCCATGATGTTTTTGAAATCAAGGTCATCATAGTAATTGACCATGCCTTTACGGATGTTTTTGTTGAGAAGGTCCTCTGTCTGATTGGCAAAGAAGGTCGGTGTTATAACAGGAAGATGTTGTTTTTGCAACAAAATGTAACAAGTCTGATTTCTTTTAGCATGGGATGTTGAGCCTTTGTTGTTGCAGTTAGAAATAAACTCAAAACTGTAATATCTGAGGACTGGTACAATTAGTTTCTTTAAAAAATATGACTGAAATTATGTTCACAATGATGATGCTCTGGCATCAAAATTATTTTGTTATGTGATTGCTGAAGTGTCAAGAAGCCAAACAAATTTCCACATCCAGCAGACACTGAAATACAACCTCAACTAATCACAAAACAGTCATGACCCAGCAACCATGTAACAGTACTCATAATTATCTTTTTCAAATAAGCATGGATCCCATTAGCCCAATGAAATGAATAACAAAGAGCCTGCCAACAATTAATGTCACATTGCATGGCTAATGACTATAAAATACTGCAATACTGAATTCTGTCTGTATACATTTCTTTATGTGAGCCATGTCGCAGTCTGCCACTTGGAAATTTACAACCCGAATTCCGGAAATGTGGGGATATTTTTTAAATTAGAATAAAATGAAAACTAAAATACTTTCAAATCACATGAGCCAATATTTAATTCACAATAGAAAGGAGCACAAAACACGTTTAAATGGAGAAATTTTACACTTTTTCTCCACTAAATGAGCGCATTTCAAATTTGATGCCTGCTACAGGTTTTAAAAAAGTTGGCACGGGGGCAACAAAGGGCTGAAAAGCAAGACATTTTTGAAGTTTCAGCTGGGAGAACATCTAGCAACTAATTAAGTTAATTGACATCAGGTCTGTAACATGATTAGCTATAAAAGGAATGTCTTGGAGAGGCAGAGTCTCTCAGAAGTAAAGATGGGGAGAGGCTCTCCAATCTGTAAAAGAGTGCGTAAAAAGATTATAGAATACTTTAAAAACAACGTTCCTCAACGTCAAACTGCAAAAGCTTTGCAAATCTCATTATCTACAGTGCATAACATCATCAGACCTTTGTTGGATGCCAGTGGTCTTCGGGCCCTCAGACGACACTGCATCACTCATCGGCATGATTCGGTCATTGACATTACTAAATGGGCCCAGGAATACTTCCAGAACCCACTGTCGGTAAACACAATCCACCGTGCCATCTGCAGATACCAACTAAAGCTCTATCATGCAAAAAGGAAGCCATGTGTGAACATGGTCCAGAAGCAGACGTCGTGTCCTGTGGGCCAAGGCTCATTTAAAATGGACTGTTTCAAAGTGGAAAAGTGTTCTATGGTCAGACGAGTCCAAATTTGACATTCTTGTTGGAAATCACAAACACCGTGTTCTCCAGGCTAAAGAGGAGGGAGACCTTCCAGCGCGTTATCAGCGTTCAGTTCAAAAGCCAGCATCTCTGATGGTATGGGGGTGCATAAGTGCATACAGTATGGGCAGCTTGCATGTTTTGGAAGGCACTATGAATGCTGAAAGGTATATAAAGGTTTTAGAGCAACATATGCTCTCCTCCAGACGACATCTATTTCAGGAAAGGCCTTGTGTATTTCAGCAGGACAATGCAAAACCACATACTGCAGCTATTACAACAGCATGGCTTCATAGTAGAAGAGTCCGGGTGCTCAATTGTCCTGCCTGCAGCCCAGATCTTTCACCTATAGAGAACATTTGGCGCATCAATATGTCAAAGACGACCACGAACTCTTCAGCAGCTGGAAACCTATATCTGGCAAGAACGGGACCAAATTCCAACACCTAAACTCCAGAAACTCATAACCTCGATGCCCAGACGTCTTCAAACTGTTTTGAAAAGAAGAGATGCTACACCATGGTAAACATGCCCCTGTCCCAACTATTTTGAGACCTGTAGCAGGCATCAAATTTGAAATTAGCTAATTTTGTGCATAAAATTGTAAAATTTCTCAGTTTAAACATTTATGTTATCTATGTTCTATTGTGAATAAAATATTGGCTCATTTGATTTGAAATTCTTTTAGTTCTCATTTAATTCAAATTTAAAAAAACGTCCCAACATTTCCGGAATTCGGGTTGTACATCTTATATAAAGGAAGGGATTTGTCAAGAATATCATAAATGAAACTAGAAAGAAGATAAAAATGGCTGTACCTGTCTCCTAAAGACCAAAGCAAGAATCCCACTGACAAGCTCCAAAATGAGACAGAGAGCCAGCATGTACAGAAACTGCAAAGCAACAGTAAACAGAGGATCTCAAATGAAAAAGAGACACACGCACAAATCAGATACAAATGAAACAACAGTTGCAAGCCTTAGTTTCTGCCCTACATGGGCAGTGAGTCCGTCTATGCGTGTGTGTACGTATTAGGCAGCTGTATTAACAGAGAAACTGGAAAATAAGAGGAACTTTTCTTCATGAGACAAACTTCCACTCTTGCTCTGAAACAGGGCTGCAAATGACAAACGGTACTAAGAGTGCTTCCTGTTGATAATAATTGCACTTTAAGAATTTAATATGTTGATAGCCCTGCCGTCACCATGTGATCTTTAGGCAAATAAGAGTGGTAATTTTCATAATGGGTTTGACTGGTATCCAACATCTGCAAAGCTCATGTTAATTCTACATCAGGCAATCTGATGTCTGACACATTGAGAATGTGTAGTCAGAAAGTGTTATTCAAATGATTCCTTTATTCAAACTGATAAATGACTCATCCCTAACAACTCATAAGTCATAAACTAGTATAGTGTGGTTTGTTTTGCCACTATTTTTTTAAGTAAGTTTTTTAAGTGATTTAAGTAAGAATGTTTTCCGCTTTCTACTATTGACCCGCTGAACTTTTTGTGGAACGCAAAAGAAGTATTTTGAAAAGCGGTTTTGTCCGTATAATGACAGTCAATGGTGAACATAACAATAAGCATTGACTTTCAATATGCGGACAAAAACAAAACATTTTGCACTCCCCTGTAAAACAAAGGTTATACAGGTTTGGAACAACATGAAAGGGTGAATAAATAATGACAGGATTTTAATTTTTAGGTGAACTGTCTTTTAGTGCTAATGATATTTTTTTGTTTGCTTCCTTCAAAAAGAATCATTATAAAGATTAGAATATGAAGTGTTGTGTACAGAAAATCAGTATGGTTTAAATAAGTGATGTGCTGAAGAGGACACTACTATGCAAAAGTCTGACGGAAAAAAATTAAACTTACCACTTTGAGAAGGCACAAGTTGTCTCTGAGAGATGCCAGAACGCCGATGAAGGAGACGATGAACATGATCACACCGAGCACAATGAGGATAATGGCAGGAGCCAGGAATACTCCCTCCAGAGTTTTGTACTGTTGCCTCTCCACCTCCGCATATATGCCAATGGCCAAAATAAAGCCCCCTATGAGCTGAAACAAATCACACAAATCAGATCATTTGGGTTTCATGCAAAATTACATTACAGATGGGAAGAATATCACTAGCTATATTAGTACCTTTAAAAGGCACATGGGTTAAAAACAACAAAAGATTACATTCACATTCAAGGCCTCAAAAAGCCACAAAAACTGACATTACTGAATCTAGGTGTATAATCTTCAGTATGTTTTTCATATTTAAAGGCATTATGATTCAAACAAGAGCAAAGTAAAGCTATGTGGAACTGTGACCTCCTGGGTTAATGTATTCCAACCTTAGATCTTAATGGCTCCCCAATGTGCCAAGTGTGATTTCCATTTGGAAATATTCTACATGATTATCATACTCTACTGATCGGAGCTGTGGCTGACTAATTGTAGAATTAAAGCATGTGGTGTGAACCCCAAACCATTTCTGTGTCACAATAAAAAAGTAGTAGAAAGTAGATCTGGGAGATGCATATTCAGATTAAGTTGTGCAAAACTGACATAGCAAATGCACTTCTGAAGCCCTGAGAAACAAACACTGAGCTCCAGTGACATGGCTTAATGGCATAATCAAATAATAACCATCATAATGCTGCCTTGGTAATTGCAGTAAAACCACTCCACGGCACGTCTGTTAACTCATTGTGTGTGTGTGTACATATGGGCTTTACAACACATTTGTTGTGCTAATGCATTCCTTTCTCATTCAATATCACACCAGCATGCAGTCTGTACGGATAAGTTGTAATCTTTTTCCTCAAACGAATGGGGGCATCATCGGTATGTACCGATGAAATGTCTTATCGACAGCATTCAGATGAGAAATTAATTGGCAGTGCATAGGTACCACAGTAAATATTATAAACTCAAATAGTGTGCAAATCACTAATATTTCTAAAATAATACTGTACTGTTCAGCAATGACATCAACGGATCAAGTTTCAGAAGGAAGCAACTAAAGTGTATGGTGAATGTGAGGGGGTGTAAACAGGTCAAACTGGTGGAAATGAATGGACTAATTACAGAGTAAACAACTCACCCACTCTGACCACTTTTAGTCTTGTCCAAATTAAAATGAACTTGAAACATGAAATGATCTGTGGGTGATCTGGATTTAATGAAGGTCTATATAGTCTGGTAAAATTAAAAGGTCCACCTCCGTGTCTACCATCATCATTAGGTTACAGAGGGTTTGTTGACTAATGGGCTAAAAAAAGAAGGTGGATATTCATATCATTAAACAACATGTAGTAGTGTTTAAAATAAAATGTGTTACATGTATTTTTTTTATTATAAAGCAATTTTACTAAACTACATTTTTTTTTAAATGTTTTTGAAGTATTTTATGCACACCAAGGCTGCATTAATTTGATAACACATTGCTTAAACACTATATGAAAACAAAGAGCATCTGGATAGTAATCTACAAAACCTCTAGCACATGCATCTGCAAATATATACACAATTCAAAACTATTTCTAAACATCCAGAACTGCCATTAAGCCAATCTATGAAGTTTGCACAAGTCAAGCAATTTGTATGCACTTGTAAATTGAAAGTGCACTTCAGAATGCCTTTTACCAATCAGCATGAGTGCACATTAATCAACAGAAATGGTGAGCAGATGTACTCCCTTGCCTTCATGAGCACTGAGCAGAATAGCCATCCACACTAAAATCACCCTTGCAGCCCTGCATGAGGCATGTGCTCCAGGTCTCTTGTGAAACCCATGATGAGAGCAGCACAAAGTATGTGCTGGGTCAGCCAGCACTGTAATACTCGTGCCAATGGGCCACCAAGAGCCTCGGCTGGTGGCATAATGGTCTGAAATGGGGTCCTATGGGGCCCATTGTTACGCTGTCAGTGTGATGGGTTCAACATGTGCAGACCTGCTCTTGACATAAAACAGGGAGAGAAGCACAATGGTGCTGCCCGTAGTATTTCAAACCTCTCTGCTGTCACAAAGAGTAGCTTTGACACCAGCCTTTTACTCACAATAATCTTTTTCAAATGTCAATAACAGATGAGAATAAAGATAACTACAGAATGTCACAGTCCCTATGCCATGACAGTGCCTCAAACTTGAAGAACACTTCTATGAAAAGCATTATTTGCATATAAAACAGTATAAAGAATACATTAATGGTACAGTTGTGAAATGTATACAAAAGATTATTATAAGAGTTTATGCAAAGATGATGCAAAATAATTCAAACAATAGGAAACTCTATTGTCTAGTCTAGTGAATAAAGAACTTCAAATGTGGAGAACAGAAACAAATGGGGACAGGACATTAAAATGAACAATAAAAAAACATTGCATAGTAATTATAATCTGGATTTCTGTTCAATCAGATCTGCGTTTGAACTGTCAAAGGAATTTAAAACTGAAAATATCAGGGTTTACATAACCCCAAATGACTCTCTAGTTTACTATAGTAAATAGTACTATAGTAGACTATAGTAAATAAGAGTATTAGCTAACTTGAGAACTACAATATGGAAATACATGCTTGATAATGTTTTGAATTAAAAGCACTGGAATATTTACTAATGACTTAAAGTTCAGTAAAGTACAGTACAATGTTAGAGAGAGAGAGAGAGAGAGAGAGAGAGAGAGAGAGAGAGAGAGATAGTTGTGTATCTATAATGATATTTTCTTCAATACTATATTTACTCTCTTACCTAAGGTACAAAACCTAAAAGGTACCTTATTTACCGCTAATTAGAACATATTAGTGCCTTAAAGGTACATATTAGTAGTTTAAAAGTCAATATTAGCACCTAAAGTGTACATATTAGTAACATTCGAAAGGACACTGCTTCAGTGACAGTATGATATTATATTATCGTAAAGCATACCCAAATGATTTATCCTACATATTACATTTGAGGGTCAATCAAACTATACTCGCATCATGAATTTAATGTAGGTTCAAAACAAACTTGACCTTATAAATACAGGTCTTACAAATAGCAAACAAACTTAATACTAAAGACAAAAGAAAGATACTGTTCATGAAAATGAGAAAAGTTCTCATGTGGTATATTCATGGGGGCAGTCGTGGCCTAATGGATAGAGAGTTAGACTTGTAACCTGGGTTCGAGTCTCAGGTCCGGTAGGGATTGTAGGTGGGGGAGTCAATAACCAACACTCTCTCCACCCTCAGTACCACGACAGGTGAGACCCTTGAGCAAGGCACCAAACCCCCAACTGCTCCCCGGGTGCTGCAGCATGGCTGCCCACTGCTCCGGGTGTATGTTCACTACTGTGTGTACACTTGGATGGGTTAGAGCACAAATTCTGTATGGGTCACCATACTTGGCCACAGACCACTTCCCTTTCCCCTTTTCTTAACACATATAAAACAATCTTGAGCTAAGTAATAATGATTAGCCTATGTGCAAATGAAATATGAATGATGTTTCTAATGGCCTTTTACTCCATTCTAGTAGATAATGGTCAGAGGTTTTTATTTATTTTTTAAGTATGCACAGTATGACCACTCAGCATTTTGGTCATCTGATTATCATGCAATCAATAACAGAAGTAAAACAACAACTAACCATTAAAATGAGTCTGTTTCAGTTTCTATTTGCTTCGTTTAAATGTAAATACCATTTATTTGTTGATTTTTGTACAAATTAACACATACATCTACCAAGAAAGTTGCCATTTTCGCTTAATATTTTCTACAGCGACGTCAGATATTTATTAATAAATCAATAGAAAAACATTTGCAACGTCATAAAAACATTTCAACTTACTCTACTAAGGATATCGATAATTTAATGAGTAAGAAACCCATAATCGCACAGTGCAGCAGAATTACTCGAGGAGGGTGGAGTCAAGAGCACTGCACAGGTAATGCGTGACATAATAACAATTAAAATAACGTTATATAATAAACTCAAACGTTACTGCTAGCAGACTTGTAATATTGTTTGCTTTCTCTCTGTTCTTTATGACTCTTTAAACTGCACATTTGCTTGACTTAGCCTCATAGACTTGCCACACCGATTTATAATAACGTATAACTTAATGAAAACAATCAAACTCACCCAGAAAAGTGTTGCATATACGATTAACGAGAACTTGAGAAAGAGGTACGAACACCTGTCGCAATATCGGACTTCATTTGACATGTTAAAACGTATAAATTACACAAAATGCATTCGCGTAGTTGACACTTCCTGGTTTGTTTGTATCTTCTACCTGAGTGAGCACTGAGCAGAGCGCGCGCTCCATTATCACAATGTTTTGATTGACAGCTGGTTTGTCCAATGAGAGAGCGGGATTTCACATGGCAGGGGTCCGTTCTTCCTACCTAGCTTAATACATCTGAGATGATTTGAAAGATGCCAGATCTTCTACTCCTGATAACTGATCTCTGGCTAATTTGGTTCTTTAAACGAATTCACGGATTTAATTAAAATATCTGCATTAAGTTGTTCCCTGGAAAGGGTAGATGTATCGATACTCGAAACCACGATCAGCAACGCAGCGATTGGCTGGCGGCAACAACGTAATGACATCATATAATTAAAAAAGACACCTGACGGAAAAGTTTACAAATTTCTTTACTTTTATAAGGAAACAGCCAAGTGTATAAAACTACATACATGTTATAATAGATAAATTAAATGTGCATTGTTTTCAATTTATTTATAATTTGATATGATAATATGATTCCCAATTATTTATATTCATGATTTCTAGCATTTGTGTAGGCTTTACATTTTTACTTCAGTGTTGTAATTAGCAATTCATTTAATTTTATCTTTGAAACAGATTTGTTACGTGACAACATTGCAGTTTCTTAAGATCATGTTACCTGCATCTCCTGCGCTCCATCAAGCCCCTCCCATAATATCTGTCATCACTCAAACTAATGCACGGCTCAGATGAACTGTATAGCATGTGTGTAAGGCTCCAATACAATTATAAAGTATTTATAAATTATTTCATGACTAATAAATCTTTCAATGAGTAAAATTGGCTGTGTGTAGTATTATAGACTACACAACATTGTCTTATTTTCAAAAAAAATTTTAAATAATTTTTATTGTCCCTGGACCAGCAAGATAATCTTATTTTGAGTTAACACTACAGTTAACACGAAAATGTTATATATTATTGCTATATATTAATGTAGGCATATATTAATGATATTTAAAGATGATGTAACAAAACTCACAAAACACGAATATTTTCATTCTAGATTTATGAATCTAAATATGTTTTAAATATGTTTTTAATGTAGACACCACTGATTAACCTCTTTTCTGACTGCTGACAGTGTCCTTTTTGTATTTTATTTTATTTTTTTACACTAGAAGAACCTCAACAGATTAAGCCTGACAGATTAGTTTTTGATATAATTATTAATAATATTTACAATTTATGTAACACTAAATTAACTACTCTGTTTAATATTTTATTTTGATAAATTAGTTGAATAGTTGAATAACTGATGACAGACAAAGCAGAATCCAAGTAAAAGAGATTCATATGAAAGATAATCTGTTAATATATTTAATTGTCCATTAAAAAGTAAAGATATGTCATAATAGCAACACTATGAATACAAATTTAATGATTTCACTCAAGTTACCTACAGATGTCTGAAATGTACATCAAATGAATGGTAATATTAGGCTACATAAACCCTCCACTAATTACAATAAATATTTAATTTAAAAATAATAACAACACACCACTTGGCTTCTGTGCCAAGTCATCATAAGGGTCGAATTTTATCTTTTCACTTCAAAATAAAACTGTAACTTTTACTCCACAAATCCAAAAACATTGATGTGTCCACAACAATTTACCAGAGACACAAAATAAAAAATAGCCTATAGCTATTAATCAAAAGTGCTGGGATGAGATTTTGTGCCATTTTAAGAGTGAAAAAATTAAGGTGGGATGGGGGGGGGGGGCTCATTTTACCCTAATTCGCACAATAAAAGACAGATCTTCAGACATCAACCTGAGATATCCTATAGCACTCGAAATGTCCAAATAAAAGTAATGTCCACTCACTCACTATCCACTTCCTCCACCTGCTGCCCAAACACCTGTCTCACTGATCTGACAAAATGAATAGATATCACCTCACACAATTGTAGAAATGAGGGGTATCTAAGCAACGTCTCCACAGAACAAGTACAGCAGACCTCAAACATGCTCTAAACTGCGACATATTTCCATTAGTGTGCGCTACAGGGGGTTGGCCATTATTAATGACAGCAAGCTGTCCACGGTTAACGCGTCAAATGCATGCCAATTAAATATTTTGCTTTTTAGTAGAAGGAGTGCATGATGCTGTGCGTCACAATGCGCGCTGTCAAAAGTGTTTAATTCAACGTCATTTCACTGGACCTTCAGATTTTCACTGCTATATCATCCATTCGGGCGCAAAAACGCACTTCAGCAGGCGGTTTGGACACGAGGCGCATTGGACTCACAGTTTGGAAAATGAACTGCTGCAAATGTCTAAAATACACAAGTTTACCATGTCGTAGCGACAGCAGAGCGAGTCACTCACTGGAATAAGAATAGGCTACAGACTGATTTATCACCTGTGACTACAGACAAATAGGCTACAATGGATACCACTTTGGACCCCCTTTCAACATCTCTTCTCTACGACGAGGAAGATGGAAACGAAACCTCCACCAATATATTCGAGCAGCCGGACTGGCAGGTGGCACTATGGGCGATTGCATACTCTTTAATCGTAATTGTGTCCATCATTGGCAATGTCACTGTTATTTGGATCATTCTGGCACATAAACGCATGAGGACAGTCACCAACTACTTCATTGTAAACCTCGCCTTTTCTGATGCATCTATGGCAACTTTTAACACTGTCTTTAATTTCGTGTATGCTTTGCACAATGACTGGTATTTTGGTTTGGGATACTGTAAATTTCAAAACTTCTTCCCAATAACAGCAATGTTCTCAAGCATTTATTCAATGGCGGCTATTGCTGTTGACAGGTAAGCAGACAACAAAGCACTTCATTAAAAATCATTGTGGTTATTTACTACAGTACACTCTATAAATTGCTATAATCTAAATATTTGTAGTTATTTTTCAATTTACCATAACATCTTCCCATGGATTAAGATAATTAATCATCATACTATTATAAAAAACATGACATTAACCATGCCATACATCAGTTAGAGATTGTAGGCTAAGTTCCTGTGATAAAACAGATGAGGTTATATGATCTGTTACCCTTCTAATGCTAGCTGGTTTTACATGTTTTTGCTGGTCATATATGAAAGAGCTGGTCCAAGGTGATCTAGATGATGAATCAGGTGGACCTGGTAGACCTTGATGAAGCTGGTTAGAGCTATTTTTCCCAGCTGGGATATAAACCTAATTCGACCAAATTTTAGGTTTTGTCACTGTACATAGAGGAAAATAGCTCTAAATCCATCAACTCGAAGGCTTAAGTATAAAGCTTTTATCTGTGCACCACCACCAATCTTCCATAGACGGTCAAAATAGTTAATGATATTTGATAGTACAATAAATCTTAGATTAAAATTCATCCCCTAATGATAAGCCTAACTCATATTTTCATGAGAAACTGTCATGGTTACCTAAAAGTGTTGAGAAAAGCGTTGAAAAGCTCTTACAAACTCGAAAAAAATGCTGAATTGATTAGGACCCACACTTAAGCTTTCAATGGGTCTAAAAACCTGTGCGCATGTAGTTCGAGCGCGCAACGTCCCCGAACATGTAATTTACCTGCGCGCGTTTCCCTGAAAGTCCATTTACTGCGCGCAAATAATGCATTTGTGATATTCCTGGATAATCGATTCTAGTTGACCTGGTGACTCATGCGCAAAATGGGTAGGGAGACTTCGCGCTGAGTGTGGATTGTGTTCTGATAAATAAGAGTCTGATATAGTGACCAACAAGTATATGATAATACTTAAGCATGGGAAATAACGCAACCAATCAATCCTCTCTTTCTGGATGTGCTCTAGTGATACATTATGCATGCAGTAAATTCTGTCCAAAAAGCGCTGTAATGCACTGAATGGCAATAGAAGGGAAACTCAACAAAGTGGTATTGCCAGCCTTTTCCATTTAGTTATTCATATGACATTTATGGTAGCCTGTCATTTAAAGGCATACGTTCACATTCATTAAGATGTTGTTGGCTGAAATCCACAGATATATGGCTATAATCCACCCTCTGAAGCCCAGGCTCTCCTCCACTACTACTAAAGTTCTGATCGGGGTCATCTGGACAGTGGCTTTTTCACTGGCCTTTCCTCAGTGTTATTACGCCAGCACCAAATTCTTCTTCCCTCGGACTGTTTGTATGGTGGAATGGCCTGACGATTATGGAGGGAAACATCAGCTCTCGTAAGAAAAGTGCACAAAATTGTATCCTTTTATTCTGTATGATTTACAGAAGTAGCTTTTCTCAATTTTTTACTGGCAAGAAAATAATTTTAAATGAGTTTAAACATTGAGAGTAGCCTAATTTTTCACTTCTCAAAGATTTTAATGACCATCAACGGCATAACATAGGAACATGTTTAAAAAATGACAGTAAAGGATTCTTACCTTAAAAAATGCGCATTTATATAGATTTGACTGAAGTGATGCTTGATCTCTTAGATATCAGATTGCTGTGATTATCCTGATCTACTTGCTCCCTCTGCTGGTGATGTTGGTGACCTACAGCCTGGTGGGACGGAGGCTGTGGGGCAGCGAGATCCCTGGAGAAGCATCAGACCACTACCAGAACCAGATACAGGCGAAACGCAAAGTTAGTGATGCTAGTATTTACTTGTGTAATTTTGTTATTTATTCCAGTTTCTCTACATAATCACCTACCTTATGCCGTGTGCCCACATGCACACTCAGATGAAGACATGTTGTCATGTTTCTAAACTCTAAATAGATACCCATCATTGGTAGCTACATCTGAAGAAAAAAAAAGTGTATTATCATGAGCAAATGTAGTTACGTTCCATAAAATCTTAAAGAATCAATGGTAAAAACCTTCCCTGGGGACAGAACACTTTTCTTCTTGCAGAATGGAAAATGAGCTTTTTCATTCCTTTCACATTTTGTTTTCTTGTGTCCTTCATAATAATAAGCCTGTCCAGAGAGGTTTTTCCATTGGTGGCAGTAGCTATTTATGGTTTTGGATTATAGTTTTGTGTTGAAAGAAAAAAAAAAGATTCATGGCATTTTTGCAATTTAATAAAGGTGGTGAAGATGATGATAGTGGTGGTGACGACCTTTGCAATATGTTGGCTTCCCTACCACATCTACTTCATCCTGGGGAGCTTCAACAGGGACATATACAAGCAGCACTACATCCAGCAGGTCTATTTGTCCATCTTCTGGCTGGCCATGAGTTCCACTATGTACAACCCCATCATTTACTGCTGTCTAAACCAAAGGTAAATGCACATTACATCACAGGAAGGAGAAAAAAAAATAGATGTAAACCCATTAACATGGATATTTAGTGCAGAATTTGCATTAATGTCAGTTAATCTAGTGATCCCTAAAGTTTAATTTCAACTGGCCTACTATTATCATTATTTATTCTTCAGGAAGGCCCATTCTTAATGCACAGGAAAAGTTAACATCTAGCTGTCCTTCTTTAGATTCCGCTCAGGCTTTCGTAAAGCGTTCCAGTGGTGCCCCCTCATCAAGATTTCTGAGGAGGACAACATGGAACTGCAGCACATGAGAACCTTCCACATGAGACGCAGTTATCGCACTGAGACCACCAGCATGGTGGTCCGTAATCATGCAAGCGAACCGGAAGACACCACATTCAAACTAATCAAAGCCTGAATTCTACAACATTTCAGTGATGATGGTGATAAACGTCCCTGTTGGCGATTATTAAAATCAAGCACGACCATACTTGCACTTAATACCTCACAATAGAATTAGATTCTCCCTCTTATTGTTCTCTATTGTGGATTCAGTGGGGTTTGCAGATGGAGTATTCATCTACTCCTATGGCACCAAGCCTTATTTGTTTCTGTGTTGCTGCTTGAAGTACTAGTCCTAGTATGTGTATAGATCAGCTCATTTTGTAGATACTGCATATTCTGTTCAAAGGTTTGGGGTCAGAAAGATGTTTTACAAGAAATGAATGCATATATTCAGAAAGAATGCGTTAAATTGATCAAAAATAGCAATAAAGGCATTTATAATTATATTTCAAATAATGACTAATCTTTTGAACTTTCTATTCATCAAATCCTGAAAAATTGATGTTTCCACAAAAATATTAAGTAGCACTATTGTTTTCAACATTGATAATAATAATAAATGTTTCCTGAGCACCAAACCCGTGCATATTAGAATGATTTCTGAAGGATCAAGTGATTCTGTAGACTGCATTATAGATATAGATATAGTTTTTTTATTGCATTTTTGATCAAATAAATGCTGCCTGGCTAAGCATAGGAGCTCTTTCAAAAACATAAATAAACATATTACTGACCCTAAACCTGAACGACAGTTTACCATGTTAATTCATGCACCACTATTGAGCAATGAATGTTTTAAGCTGTAAATATTGGTTAAATGTCAAGTGGCATCTCTAAATGTAAAAACAGAACTGCAAAATCAGCATTAAATTGGTCAGAGTATCTGTAATCAAAGAGTATGGATTGCTTGAGATATATTCAGTCTGGTGTAAGCAGTTATGATGACTTTTGGGTTGATTTGACAGCGCTGGAAAAAGAAAGACAAAATTAGGTGGGAAATATGTGTTGCCTAATTATCTATAGTGGTCGAAGATATCATGTATATAAGCTAAACTATGAACAAAACCAAACAGTTGTAATTGTACTGTAACTACACAAGCAAGCTTACATTTCAATGTTTACAGCATCTATTATATTTAATATACATCTGCATGTACTTCCGTATACTTGACTGATTAAAGAGAATTTAGTAGGTTTGTCTTAGTTTTAGCCCCGAGATATTTAATTTCAAAGTTAATGTTTTTTTTTCTTTCAAGTACAACATCCAAGAAATTCTAAAATGTAGCTGAGTAATAATTAAGCTGTATGTTTTCTATATACAACTATTTTGTTTGTTATGCTGTCACATACACTGTATTGCCAAAAGTATTGGGTCCCCCCCTTCTAATGAACAGGTTTGACTACTTTAGTAATTTCCATGCGTACAAATCTTAATGTTTAAGCATTTAATGATTTTCTAGGGAATTGCATGCTTCTAATTTTATTGCAACAGTTTGGACAGAACCCTTTTCTATTCTAACATGACAGTGCCTCTGTGTATAAGGCAAGGTTCAAAAAGAAATGATTGATTCAGTCAGTGTGGAAGAACTTGACTGGTCTGCATAAAGTCCTAATCTCAGCTGAACACCTCTGGTGTGACTTTAAATGCAGACTTTGCAGTTTGGTCAAATATAAAAATGTAAAATAGAACAGAGGGATTCGGACATACTCAAATATGACAACCCAGGTATAAAAAAGAGTAAGTACCCAGTAGCCACAAAAATAAGACAAATCTGACTCTACTACACCTTGAAACTTCTGATCAATCAAGGTTCACATTTGGCTCCCTTAAGATTAAGTTTAAATGTTTATTTATTTGTGATTTTTGTGATATCATTGGCCCATTTAATGTAATTGTGTAAATAAAAATACTGCAAGGCAATTTTAAAAATCAATAATAAAATAACCAGCATTTTCACTATAACAATAAGAAATTTAATTGGAGGATCATTTTAAAATTGAGCCATTTTGTTCAGGCATGCTTTTTCTGCATCACCTGGCAAATCAACTGTCAATACATTCATTCAAGATAAATATAATAGGAATTTATTTTATTGCACAAACAATCACATATGATCTAAATACTGAACAAAAAAAAAAAAAACGCTACTGTGTTTGGGCAACCGTGAAGGACACCACAGAACACAAATTGAGTTAATCAAAATATTTTTATGGTTTTCTCCTATATGTTTTTCCAGGAACATCTATTAAATTTTATATAGTGCAACTATGAAATAGTACAAAATCAGTGGATGCTAGACCTCAGTTACTAAATAAGTCATGCATTCATCAGAAGATCTCTGAGCCACTACAAAGATTCACTCACATCAACTACACAGGATCACTCACAAATAACCAGCCAGGGCAAACAGAAGGACATTTACTAGGAATCAGTACCGATAACCCGCAGATCTCCATACACGCACAGCAAAAAACTGACAAAAGCAATATGCATGATACAATCCGCTAAATTCTTCGGGAATGAGAGGGTAAGACTATTTCAGAGAAAGTGGATATGCAAAGGCAATAGGTTTCCTGTCCTTGTTCATTTGTACAGCGACCAGTATAAGGGGCTTGAATTATCAGGAAGGCAGCTGTGACTGCGAGACTGAACTTGCCCGTCTTCCTCAATACGACCGTGACTAATGAGGAGGCTGTTATGGTTAGCTAATGTTCCTCAGATGTTTTTCAATATTCACACCACAAACTGCCACACAGACAAAAGACAATACGCAGAGGCTTAGAATTAGCTTGGCATAATCGCCACAAAATACCTTCTTCCCCTCAGGTATCCATTTCTTGTCACGTCTACCATCAAATATAAAAATAAAATAAATAATATCTTCATATACTTGGTCAAATATCTTAACTTTAATGTTTGTAATGTGTTTACATTTCTTCCCTTTTTCCCATATACATCCATAAATACTTTAACAACAGTTTAACATGTTTATATAGTTTGGGTGGACACAGATAGACCAACCCCTAATAACACACAAAGACATACACAGAGAAAGGCTGACATGTAGTAGTGAGATAAGAAGCAAAGGGGTCAAATCACAGCTCTGGGCATGAGCTGAAGGATGTGCCGGATCGTGGTGGACGACAGCCGAATCACAGCTGCGAGTGGAAATGTATACGCTCTGCGAGAGAGCTAGAGAAGAAGCTGAGGGCTTGTTCAACGCAGGATTCAGCTCTTTTGTTCTTGCTGGCGGAGGCGGCACCCAACGGCGGTGATCAAGGCGGCGCCTTTCCCGCTTCCGTCTTCTGAGAGCAAGAAGTTGACGTTGCATTTGGGGGCGAGCTCCTTCACAGTCTGATGCATTATCCGTGAGAAACTGAAAAGAGAGGCACAAGTCAGGTACCACATTTACGCACTGTAGCTATAAATACAATCAAAAATCAATTTATTTTGCATGTTCTTACTGTGGATGGAGCTTATACAGAGTGCCATCCACACCAACGGTGATGTCCAGATGGTCCAGACCACGGTTCTCTCGGATTTTGTCTACAACAGCGGCCATTCCTGCTCCACAGAGCTGGGCAGCCCGGCGGGAAACAGCTCCACACACTTCCTTGACGATAATACTGTCGTCGCATGTGCTGTCCAGACCCAGATGCTGCAGAATGGACCTGACCTGCAGTAGCGCCAAACGGTCACTAGAGGGAAGAAATAACCATTAAACAATTTGAAATATTTCTAAACAGGATGTATTTAGGCATTTCAGTCTGTCTGGGTTTTGTGATGAAATATGGCAATGTCATTTGAGTAGTACCTTTCGATTTGGGAAAGGTACTTGGTTTCAAAGATGCCCCTGGTCTTCAGGGTTTCAGAGATCTGTCCTCTGAAGAGGAAGCCACGCTTTGTCAAGTCAATCAGGATGTTCCGTACAATCTCGCCCAGGTACATGCCACTGCACATCTTCTCATATCTAAAAGTGAAAAAAACAAACTTATACATTTTTAGATCTCAAATATGCCAAAACATTCTAGAAATATGAAATAGAACCATCATTCAAAAGTTATGGATTGATAAGATTGGTTTTTTAATGATTTTAAAAGAAGTCTCTTATGCGCACGATAATGCTACATTTACAAACAGCAGGTTCCTCATCTGACCAATTCTTCCAGATTTACTTTCTTACATTGAAACATTTGCTTCAATTTATTTTTACATTTTTCTTTTCTTCACACTTGACTGGGTAAAACTGCTCACTTTTGTTTGCCGGCATTGAGAGAGAGATCATCCACAGCATTATCATACTGAGTCCTGATGTCATCCAGGCAGCCATTATCTCCAAACGCTCCCCACTCCATGTTCACACACATCCTGCCGTCCACTCCACCGACCGTCTCAATGTTTCGCATTTCCTCCACGTAGCAGGCGTTGCTACCCGTTCCTGAAATCACACATATGAATATTTTAGCATGTTCTCCTAACTCAAATGTGTATATAAGACTCTTTAACATTTAGAGGTACAATTTTATTATTTGTCACATTTGATATATTGAATAATATTTCATATTACATTGTATTGTATTTACCTGCAATTAACCCAACCTCACATGTGGGTTCCTCATATGCGCAGGTCATCATTGTACCCACTGTATCATTCACTATGGCTACAACATCCAAATCAAACTCCTGTACATAATATAGCATACACAAAACATTCGTCACACAAGGATCAAGATTACTTTATAAAATCTTGTATCATCTTGTCACTTTTCGGACAGTATGCCATCACTCACCTCTCTCCTTTTGATCGCCTCTCTCAAGAGGCCGACAACATCTTCTCCTTCACAGTCTGTGGCTTTAAAGCCCTTTGTCCAAGTTACCAGAATTCCCTGTATTCATCAAAGCATGATAAATCATCAGGATTTCATTCAATAGATGAGCAAATGAAGTTGAAAAAGCAAACAAGGCAGCTCACCGCATCCAGACTAGTTTGTCTGCAGGGGAAGGAAAAGGTAAAGCCCAGAGGCAGGCGGGCATTCTTCATCCCCATATAGTCCAGGAAGTCAGATATGCAGTACACAATGTGGTCAAATAGCTGCAGGTGGTGTGGAACAGAAATTAAAATCATTTAGTGCTGAAATGTTGCCTTTATTTAGATATATATATAAAAAAAATGTAATAAATCATTACGTAGTCATTAATTAATAAAACAGCATATCATCATATCATATAACATGCCAGTCAAAACTTTGGCTTGAGGTCAGTACATTTTTTAAATCTCTTATGCTCAGCAAGGTTGTATTAACCTGATTAAAATACAGAAAAATTTTTAGTATTGTGAAAAAGTATTACAATTTAAAATAATAGTTTCCAATTTAAAAGCAAAAATAAAATTCCTGTGATGCACAGCTGAATTTTCAGCAGCCATTACTCCAGTTTTCAGTGTCACATGATCCTTTAGAAATTCTGATATGCTTATTTAGTGCTCAAAAATATTTATTATAATCAGATTAACATTTTACATTTTTCAGGATTCTCCGATGAATAGAAAGCTATTTTTAGTGGTATATTTTAAGCTGTGTACAACTATATAAAAGATGCTTTTTGAGTCTAGTCTTTTAATGAGGTGCAAATTCACAATGACCACACACCTCTTCTCCGGTTCCTTGCATTACTTCAATGGGAATGGCGTAGATTTTATTATGCATCTCCACAGTTCGCTTCTTGCCGCTGCGAATCTTTACCAAAAGCACCCTGAAGTTTGTACCTCCAAGATCCAGAGCCAAAAAGTCACCATTTTCTATATAAAAGACAAAATACAGAAATACAGAGAAGTCATGATCCTGCAGCATACAAAAATGTATTAAATAATGGCAAATTTATAATTTAGGATAAGAATGAGAGCATAAAGTTCCTGTGCTATCGTTTAATTTTATTGCTTTATTTGTGAATTCAGATGGTTTTAAATTCTCAGCACATTTGCTCAGTATTTATATTTGTTGGATGGTGAAAACACATCTGCATGCACTATTCTTAACAGAGCTGCATATTAAAACTCTTCACCTTAAATCACCATCAGGGAAACAAAACAATGTCATGTGCCTGTATTGAGTAAGCCTGGGATTATACTATGATGCAGTTCAACAGGAATAAAGAGAATTTCATTACTAGTAGCAGAGGAGCAGGCGGATTTTAGACATGATGCAGGAATGCATTTTGCTAAATGTAATTATGACACTGCATTTTTAGTGAAGGAATGGCAGATTATGTCTGGGGGATCATTGCCCATCTTTGCCTATTTTTTAGGAAAATACACTCTGTAGCTGTAGATCTTTTACCTGTTCCATCCGGGGTGCTCCGCACATAAGTGGGCAGCATCTTGACGGTGGCTGTGCTTTGGGTGTTCTTGCTCAGTCCATTCTGGATCTCAGTTCTCATTCTCTTTTTCACCTCCAGCAGTTGTTCTTTGGTCAACCGGAACTCTGCCAGCGACTCGGCAATCTGACGTGTCTGATCGGCCAACCGGGAAGCCCAGGCTGTTACCATTGCAGCCCCTTTGCCACTTCCACTCTCAGAGAGCAAGAAGCGAACATCAGTCTCCGGCACCAGACGACGCACTGTTTTGTGCAACCGGCGGGAATACCTGGCAGAAACAGAGGGATGTGGATTCAAATGTCAGTCTGTGCATTACTAATTACTAGTGTGGACTCTTTCTATAGGTTACATAGTTTCGCCAGTAGGTGGCGACAAGCGACTGATTAATTGAATGATTCATTCAACCGATTCTTTCTAAATTATTCATTCAGGAATGCAACAAGTGACTCTTTACGAGTAAATGAATCAGTTTCAAACGATTCACTCGGTTTTGTTCAGAAATGAAACGCAAGTGTTGCTCGGAGACGGTTAATTTGGCAATGTATGGAACCACATTGCTTTTGAGGACCAAAACTACACAAACGTTAACTGACAGTCTATCGAAAATGTAAGTTGCGTAATATTAATTTCTCCATTATTTAATTGTTTTATACATATCACGTTTGCTGTTGAGGTATTGTTTACATAGGCTCTGAAACGGGATACCGGTCTTATAACGTTACCATTTGACCAATAGTTCGGTTCACACAGAACACGGTTTGCGCTTAAAAACGCAAAGGAATGGGAAAAAATGGGTCATTTTGTAAACCTGCGCTCGATGGACTTTCTCTGGAGCGGGTTACACGGCGTTCCAAAATGCTGCGCTCACCTTTTAATGGAATGGAATTTCCAATGGAATAGAATGCGTTGCCCCTAATTTGTTTACAATTTTTACTTGAATGCCGCGTTTTTAGAATTGTGTCAACGGTTACTTAGAATACACAGACTGACCTTTCGGAATCAGGTATTCCAAAGCGTCGTGTAATAAGAAAGATAGGAAGCAAAGCATTATTTGAACTGTGAAGCGATATTTATTCAGTAATTAAATTTTTATTGTGTTAAATATCATTTTACTCTTGTCCATCTTATATGAATTATATAAATGCATCATTCATTCATTCATATGAAGGACAGCGTTCTTGGGCAACACACTGTCCTTTAACCATATCTCTTCGCAGTACAGAGCACTGCTGTGTCTCTCAGGTTTATTTAATGACATTCAAAGAGGTCTATAAATTGTTGTGAATATGTGACATGAATGGCATAGAAATTCATGTGATATCAGTTCCAATTTAATAACAAACTTATCTAATCTTTCAACTAAACTCTCTGTAAGCTTTTAAAGGCCAATTTAGTGTCCAGATATAAGGTCAGTGAGTGTAGTGTCACAACAAATAGTGGAGCAGCTGCTCCTGTATTAATAGAACTCGCTTTTGTCTAAAGAGCCTTCAAGAGGGTTCAGCGCTCACTCAGGGTGTCATATGCACCTGCAGATGTATTCCCAAAACCCTTTGTGATGACTTACTAAGCATGCCGGGTACATAATATTACTGATAAGTCATGTTTTCATCTGATTTTAGTCTGATTGGATAATCTGAATGTAATACTCACTGTGGGTGCATCTTGTACAGGGAACCATCGATGCCCACTGTGGTGCGGAGGCGCGGGCTGTTCTTATTGTCCTTGAGACGTGTGAGGATTGCACCCAGAGTGGCAGCAATTAGATTTGCAGAGCGAAAAGAGACAATAGCACAAACATGCTGCACAGCAATGCAGTCGTCTTCAGATGGCTCTACACCCAAGCGTGTCAAAATCTCCTTGGCTTTGGTAAGTCCTTCTTTGCTCCTAAATAAATAAGTGGTACTGTTGTAAGGTTTAAAATATCATGATTTTTAGAGTCATGAAGAACCATTTATTGGCTTTAAAGGAATTGTTCACCTAGCTCCGCCCACCCCCACCCCCTAAAAATGCTGCAAATGTATTTATCCTCAGGTCATCCAAGATGTAGATAAGTTTGTTTCTTCGTTGGAACAGATTGAGAAATTTAGCCTTACATCATTTGCTCACCAATTAATATCCCTGCAGTGAATGGGTGCCATCAGAATGAGAGTCCAAACAGCTGATGAAAACATCAAAATAGCCTACAACACGACTCCAGTTTATCTATCAATGTCTTGAGAAGTGAAATGCTGCATATTTTTAACAAACAAATGAATCTGAAGAAAACAGAAAAAAAAAACCCTGATGGATTTGTTGGAAAACAATGGATTTGTTTCTGACAAACAGCTTTACATAAGGCGTTAATTGATGGACTGTTGGTTGATGGAGTCATGTAGATTACTTTTGGATTACAGATGTTTTTATTAGCTGTTTGGACTCTCATTCTGACAGCACTCATTCACTGTAGAGTGAGCAAGTGCAGTAATTTCTCCAAATCTGTTCCGATGAAGAAACAAACTGATCTACACCTTGGATGGCCTAAGGGTGAGTACATTGTTTTTAGGAGAACTATTTCTTTAATTTCAGCCCCCTATAGTGACAGTGATTACATTTTTCAAATTGAAATTAAGTATATTTTTACATTTAAAGTTAGATAATCCTTTCTGAAAAAAATGTGTTTATAAACTGAACACTTAGATAAAAAATACATTGTAAAATGTATTTTACAATGTTTTTAATATACCTTAAAATGCTATGATAATGACAGAACTAAACTGTTTTTTATTTTTTTTATTGAATCTTATTTGTGGTCCTTATCGAATTAATAACAATCATAATGAAACAAATGACAACTCACTTTTCAATTGCAGAAAGATGCTTGGTTTCAAATTTTCCTTTTGTAAGCAGCTCTGGGGTGATGCGTCCCTCAAACAGTAGGCCTTCCTTAGCCATCTTGACCAGGATCAGCCTCACCAGCTCACCCATGTACATCCCACTGACCATCTTCTCAAACCTGAAAACAGCCAACATGAACCTTTACCTCTTCAAATTTCAGATACCTCTTCAGATTTTTGAGAGCTTTTAAAGTTCTGTGACTTACAACTGCTTGCCAGGGTTGAGGGACCCGCGATCAATCTCCCTGTCAAACTCAGTTCGGATATCCTCCAATGTGCCGTCGTCCCCGAAAGCCCCCCATTCAGTATTAATACACATCCTGCCTTCATCTCCTTCCACCAGATCAATGTGTCTGAGCTCCTCCATGTAACAAGCATTAGTGCCGGTACCTGAGGGATCACAGCAGCATATGCCATCGCAGATGTTCAAAAATCCAGAAGCTTTGATATAGCATATTTAGAATATCAAATATATTTGTGGTGTTCAGCATTCATCTGTACGCTGAGGGAAGTTAATTTTACAATGTTGCTGAGAGCAAATTTCTTTTAATTTATATGATTCAAATGGGCATTACAACTCTACAATTCTAACTCATTTATTGTCCATTTAAGAGTCTGATAAAATTAATAAAATAGAGAGATACTAGTATATTTTTTTCACCTATAATAATGCCGACTTCACAGCGCTGGTCATCAAAGCCACAGGTCATCATAGTTCCCACAGTGTCATTGACAACAGCCATGATATCTGCATCATAGTCCTGTAAGTGAATTATTACACCATTAAATCCTTCAGGAAAAAGTCTAAAATGAATATCCACCTGTATACCATCCATAATATAGATAGATTACTTTATTACACTCACCCCACGTTTTTTGATGGCTTTATTTAGAAGCTTTACTACATCCATTCCCTCAACCCCACTGGCCTTAAAGCGTTTTGTCCATGTTAGCAAAACAGCCTGTAAAAATACAATAGTAAAATATTGTCATAAATTTGTAAGCAGGATTCAATAAAAAATTGTAATCTCAATTGTGTAAACTGGATTTTTGATGCATAGTAGTAGAAATATATAAAATGTAAATGTAATAATTTCTTGGCAAACCATATAAAATTGAATGTTCTGTTACCTCATCCAGTTTGGAGTGTGCACAAGGGAATGAGAATGTGAAACCCATGGGAAGCTTCTTGTCTTTAATTTTTTGTTTCTCCATGAAGTCTCCAAGACATTCTGCAACATGGTCAAACAACTGCAAGAAATAATGAGCATGTACAAAACGGAGAAAATTAAGATTGTAGACAAAAGCTGGATGACTTAGACCATTGGTCTCAAACTCAATTCCTGGAGGGCCACAGCTCTGCACAGTTTAGCTCCAACCCTAATCAAACACACCTGATCCAGCTAATCAAGCTCTTCAGGATCACTAGAAACTTCCAAGCAGGTGTGATTTGGAGCTGGTTGGAGCTAAACTGTGCAGAGCTTCGGCCCTCCAGGAATTGAGTTTGAGACCAATTGCTTAGACAGAAGATCAGAACACTATTTCTAATATGACAACACTTGGAAGATTTTAGCATGGTAATGGATATGGCAATGTTAATGTATTTGGTCTTGGCAGAATAGATCTGCTATGCTGCTGCCGCTGAATTGCTGCTTCTGCAAAGCAAGTGCAGGAACTTGCTACTGCCAATATAGAACTGCTGTATCTGCAATACTGCTGATACGATACTGTGAGTATTTAAGACATATTGCTGTCTTAAATACTCACAATAGCATATATAATAACCTGTAGTAGATCTATACAGGTGGAGCTGGGGAAGGTGGAGGGTTTTAGAGGAACTCTGAAAGCAAGCTGAAAACTGCTCTAGTGAATGATAACTAGCCATTTAAATGTAAAGCAACACGCTCATTGGCTGCGTATGCAACATGAACCAATCAACTTGTGCCAAGTAGTTTAACGCTGTGAATATCATCAGTTTGCTAAGGACCCTTCAGCCTGTGCCATCTAGAGTATCATGACAGAACTTGGCATTTAACAGATTTACATCCTCTGAAAGCTGAATAAATAAGCTTTCCATTGATGTATGGTTTGTTAGGATAGGACAATATTTGGCCGAGATACAACTATATGAAAATCTGGAATCTGAGGGTGCAAAAAAATCGAAATATTGAGAAAATTGCCTTTAAATTTGTCCAAATTAAGTACTCAGCAATGCATATTTCTAATCAAAAATTAAGTTTTGATATACTTACGGTAAGAAATTTGGAAAATATCTTCATTGAACATGATCTTTACTTAATATCCTAATGATTTTTGGCATAAAAGAAAAATCGATAATTTTGAACCATACAATGTATTTTTGGCTATTGCTACAAATATACCCCAGCGACTTAAGACTGGTTTTGTGGTCTAGGGTCACATATGATATTAAAGCACAATGTTTGATTGAAAGCACAAACATATGGGCTATTCAGATGACGTTGTTCAATATTAATTCATATACATAATTTGCACACATATTTTCAACAAAATTTGGTTATTTATGATTTCAGGTGGATGAAAAACTGGTCCTTTACCCGTGATCCGCTGCCGTGGATGATGTCCTCTGGAGTCTCATATATCTGACTTTCCATCTGCACTGTCTGTTTCTTCTCATGAGACACTTTGACCCGCAGAATACGGAAATTAGAGCCGCCCAGATCCAGGGCAATAAAATCTCCCTTCTCTGTAAGTGAATTAAAGAAATCATCAATATTACAAATATTTTTCTAATATCAAGAGTTCACAAGTTAACTTAAAGACATAGTTCTGCCAAAATAACATGACATGGATGTGTAAATGACGACAGAATTGTCATTTTTAGTTGAACTATCTTTAATGATACTTAAAAGCATGCAACATTAAACTAGTTAGAACGTTCCCCTTCTGGAAGTTGCTTTATTAAGCTACCTAAAGGACACTGCCGCTGTTATTCTTTTGACAACAGGCCAGAAACTTGACTGGGTATAGTGTACCATTCTTGTAATGGTGAGACTGCATCAAGATTTATTTTGGTCGTGACCAAGGGGGCTTAATCAGGAATGCTTTTTTTTTACTGAGCTGGCCAAAGACAGCGATGAATCACCCCAGGCAGCACTCTCACAGCGAGACGACGTGAATTCTTACAAATAGATTCTTCAGAAAATATTTGCAGTAAAATGGTGATTAACAAGTCTGTTTATGCCATAGACTGAACAGAGAAAGAGAAATTTCAAGAGATGTTTGCATTGTCAAAAAAGCTCTCTGTAACCGTCTTTTTGGTTCTCGAGGCTCCTCGACGTGTCCAGATTGTCGATATTATGTGCAGTGCTTGTGGCCAAGCAACACTGAAACTCAAATGCCTTTCTTTTTTCTTTTTTCTTGCTGTCTTCTGTTTCTAGGTTGGAAATGAGGTGTCTGGGAGTGTGAAGATTTTTAATTCTGTAAACTCAGCATCAACTGGAAAGGTCAGTTAACTGGAGGTGCTGGTTATTACTGTAAAATGTTATTCACTTGAAAAGGATACATAACAAAACTGTTTCAACATCCTAAATGTATTTTTAATGGCTGGATTGATTTGTAGCAAACTTAATATGTCATTTAACAACATATTAAAACCAGTCCTGGAAAACTTTATCATTTAAATGAGAGATGAGTACAAATATAAACGGTAATGTAAAGTAAAGTGCAATTCTCACAAAAAGAGACCTGGCAAAATTGAAACTATTCTATACTCACTGTACTCAGACGATCTGTTAACAACTAAAATCACATCAAACCATGAGAAATCAGATGCATTTGTTTTAAATGCAGGTAAGCGGTCACTGGTGGGCATTTTCATATCGAGAGACTTGCTGTACGCACTTTAATTTCTCATTGAGATGTTAATAGATCAGAATCTATATATAGAATTGTTTATGCTGTAGTGTCCAGCACCTTAGGACTAGAGAGCTGCTCTTGACAAGCTATTCTGGACTTGATGTATGTATACTATGCTACATATTGCAGCGATGGATGAATGGATTAATGATGTGGACACACAATCAATCAGATTTGTCCATGTTGTGTTAATTGTTTTGAATTACTTTGCTGCTACATGAGCAATAAATCTGCCATCATTAACTAGAATGAAACTGCCTTGCAGAACACATCGTAGTACGGATGCTAACAAATTGCACTGAAGTCAACTTTCACATGCCAATCTGACTGGGATTACAGCTCATATAATCCGTGATGTAACCCAGTGAGTTTGGTTGGATGCAGCAGGGCATGTAGAAAGGCTTGAGCACATGTCAATGCAGCTGTCAATGTGTTGTGGCATGGGCAAATCGGTTCAATATTGTGAGCACACAGTAGTAGGTTTACCCATTCTATACTGTGGTAAAGTTTGCATAGTAAATACATTTGGAGCCAGGCATTACTTAGCCTTGGTGCATATTCTTGCGAATGAGTAAACTGTGCCATGCAGTACTTAAGATTCATCTTAAAAATGGAATAAACAAATGGTTAAAATAAAAATCCAACCGATTGCCAGCACTTTTTGTGCTATGGGAAATCTACGCTTGCAGCAACTGGTTAAACTAGTTTTCTTCACAACTTGCAAACAGCTTTTAATGAATACCTTCTAAGGTTCAGGTATCTCTGAGGGCATTCACTTAAAGTCAATTGTAAGCATCTGACCTCGTCGATTCAAAAAACTAATTTTGGTCAAACTTATTGTTCTTTCTTTTGTCAAAGCATTTAAAAGAAGTACAATGAAGAAAGCTGACATTTTGTTTTCGAGACTGATTTGCCCTGATGGACAGAACTGCAGACTCCACAGTGTGCTTGACACTAATTTATGAGGAAAGCCTGGCTGATTTTGTTTCTATACATGGCATCCTGTCTCAGCTACTTCCAAAGCAAGCTTTTGTAATTACTTAAGGATTCTGTTGTCAGATAAAAGTCTTTAAAGGCATTTATTTACGATTTGCGGCCATAAAACTGATAAGCTCACCTGATCCATCAGGAATGGACCTTACAAAGGTGGGCAGCATCTTGACGGTAGCTGTCGGGTTAGTGTCTCGTCCCAATCCGTTCTCCATTTCCCTTCGGAAGCGGGCCATGATGTCGCGCAGCGTCTCATCAGAGAACCGCATGGCGTACAAGTATTTGTCAATCTACACAAATGGACACAAAATAAACAAATTACATTGTGCCCTTTGCCCCCATATTTTCTAAAGCACCCAGGTGTGTGTTAGTAATCAATATTGATGATAATGGTGAATGCAGTCAAGCCATTGTCTGTCAGTTGTTAGGTCAGTGTGTCCTTGAAATATATGGCATGTGGCCTAGATACAGACATACCAGAAATATGGGCAATGGCGTTTATAAACACAGACGATATTCATCAGGAAAATGGCTGGTGGAAGATGTTTCACTACAACAAATGTGAAATAATACTGTAAACATAAGCACCTGCTCTTGCATATGCTGACTCCTGAGCCTTTAACTGTAGTGTGAGCACATGAGAGATTTAGGCTAAAAACTGTGTATGATGCCATTGATGAAAAAATTATTTACATTAATGTCCAAAGTGTTGTTCTTTAGATTCTGTATTTGGTGATACACTTGCAGATTAATAACAAATACTCTGGAAGACAATATATTTACTATATTATTATTATTATTATATTATTTATTATATTTGTGAGTTTGTTTATTAATTGTTTGTCATTTGTTCAAAATTATTTTTCAATCCGATATAGTTCTGTACATAGTATAGTCATCCAAACCATAGGCAAATGTTAATTATGATAAATATATTACTCTTTACAAATATCACACATGTAAGGAACAGTATATGCCAGTAAAATCTCTATTTACATGACAACATTTCTGCATGAAAGTTACTACAGTATCTTTCAAGTTGAGAATGGTGGCTTTATCTTTAAATGTGCTAAGAGCACTCACATGTTCTTCTCTCTGTGTGATTTGTTTGCAAAGGCTATGCCATATATGCTATGCTCCACCACTGTTTAATCGCTTATTCACCAACTTCCTGTCACATTAGCAACAAATAACTTTTATAATCAAATAATATGTATGGCATCTATGGGTCATAAAACTCTTATCAGGAGAGAGTAGCAGGTGCACAACTGAATCACACAGGATGGATTTCATTTCAGTCTGTCATGACATGTTGTTATAGTAACCATGTCACACAATACAACTGTTGCTTCTTACGCTGAAGTGTAAATGTGCTTCTGTGGAACAGTGTTGTTACTGTTAACTAAAACTATTAAAAATTGTCGATTGAAATAAAACTGAAATAAAATAAGTAAATGTTTGTTGAAATACTTCAACTTAAAAAACTTGAACAAAAATAGAAATGTTGTCTTGGCAGTTAACTGAAATAAGTTTAATTACTACTATATAAAAAAAGACTAAAATGAATAATTTCATTAAAATAAACGCTTATTAAAAATATTATTAAATTCTGTAATAGTGAATTATAAATACTAAAATAACACTGTTGTGGAAATGAATAATGAGGCCTATAAAATATCTGACTTGTATCCACACCATGATGATTTCTTGATGTACATTGCCAGAGAAAGTGGCACATACGAAACTCTAAATTTCAAAAGTTCGAGATAAAAAGAATATCTGGTTAATTAATTTTGTGCAAATATTTTCATAATAGTACTATATAAGAATTCAGCACAATAAAGAGTAATAAGGGTGGCAGAATTTACTTATGTATTTTTAATACAGATGATTAAAATGGGGAAATGTATTATATTAGCATCTAAGTTTAGGAAAAATTAATCATAGAATATATAAACCACCTATGTATTAATATCTAAATCTGTGTGCTAATATTAGAGTATTTCTTAGTAATTCTGTTAAGGTAGAACTATTTGTGACCCTGGACCACAAAACCAGTCTTAAGTGTCAGTTTTTTTAAAAACTGAGATTTATACATAATCTGAAATCTTAATAAATAAGCTTTCCATTGATGTATGGTTTGTTAGGATTTGGCCGAGATACAACTTTTTGAAAATCTGAAATCTGAGGGTGCAAAAAAATCTAAATATTGAGAAATCGCCTTTAAAGTTGTCCAAATGAAGTTCTTAGCAATGCATATTACTAATCAAAAATGAAGTTTTGATATACTTACGGTAAGAAATTTACAAAATATCTTCATGCAACATACTTAATATCCTATTGATTTTTTTGGCATAAAAGAAAAATCGATAATTTTGACCCATTCAATGTATTTTTGGCTATTGCTACAAATATACCCCAGCGACTGAAGACTGGTTTTGTGGTCCAGGGTCACATATAATAATCACATTTAAAATGGAATTTTAAAATCAAGTTTTTTTTTTGTTTTTTTTTTACTAACAGAGTTAAAATATAGAATGCATATCCTCAAAGTGAGACACACAGGCATGCGCATACATGCAGGCCTGCTCTGTTACACCTTTCCCTCCATAATTGCATTCAAACACTGTCAAAACTCCCTGGCAAAGGCACGCCATTAGTCAGCTGTTGAAACCCGACACCCTTCCTACGGGGGAGGGGGGTTGATGCTCACGACCACCTTCCCCCACTCAGAGACGTACTCTCCAATAAGCACGTTCACACAGAGACACACACACAAAAAAAATCGTTCCTCTCCTCATGGCAGCTCTATGACGCCCCACATCCTGCTTTCAAGGTCATTGCAGCATGAGCACGAAAACCTATGGCGACCTATGTCGTCATTTGCAAGGGTATACCTCGTCCTCTCATCCTCGCCGTCGCACATTGTGTGACGTACAAGCTGCAGATGGAGGTACGTGAGATGAGGCGCATCTCACGACTCTGCTGTAAAACGCAGGCCAGTGTCACCTGTTGTCACGCATCTGGAAAAGCTTGCAAATGCTTGTGAGGGCGAGTTTTGAGCAGCACTTGTTAAAGACAAATGATGAAACTCACCTTTTTGACCTGGTCATCCTTCAGTTCAGTGAAGTAGTAGGCCAGAAGCTGTGCCGCTATCATCCTGCTTCACCTCTTTGGTGAAAAAGCAACAGAAGAGAGAAGTACAAGCCTTACGATCCTTTCCAGTGAGGCAGGCAAAACAATTTGAGCCCAGAAGCAACGTGGGTTAGCTGTAAAACGAGAAGCCGGCACGTAGGGGTGTTCCCTCCCAGCGTTACGACAATGTCTGACTCTCCTCGGCCTAGGAAGTCAAGCTGAATATAATGTGCTTGCATGAGATGCAGCAGAGGCTAGGATGGGGAACGGCTAAAGCCCTGCCTACTCACTCTGCTCCTATTGGCTGAGCTTTATGGGCAGGCTCGTGAGGCAAAGCACAGCTGACTGCTTCTTCCTCTCAGATCCCACCTCCTTCTTCCATTCTATCCGCTCAGTCCTTTTCAGTCTTCATTCTTCATTCTCTTCCACTTTGAGTGAAAGAAAAAGAGGATTCATTTAAAATGTTCATTACACTGACTGAGGCTCTAAAATAGCCATTTTGCATCGCACCGATTTGATACCTGCACTTGTTAATTTTCTGAAAATGACTACAACACTTAAAAAAACGAGCACTAGGCAAATGTTAAAATGATTTAAAAAATAAAAAGTAAATCAAATAAAACTTTTAATATTAAACGATTAATACCCTTTGATATATGATGGATGTTAAATGCTTGTGTATTAAAAAATAAAATAACTAAAATAATTGGTACCCTATAATCTGGAAATTATAAATGCTATTATAATAAAATAAACAAAAAAAAATTCCTGTGATATTAGCTGGTCATAAAATGCTTATGTATTAATCAAATAAAACAAATGTTATCCTATATTATATATACTGGACATATAAAACGTCAATGAAAATATAAAATACATTATAAAAATAAATGAAAATGTATATATTAAATGCTGATGTGAGGAAGTAGTGTAAAATGTGATTTAGCCTTAACTGTTAGGGTTTATTTTACATTATCTCAGGGGAATGTCACAGTGGAAAACAGTCAAGGTAATTGGACAATCTGTAGAAGCGGATGAGGTGATGGTAACACAGGCCAGATGAGATTTACTGTGGGTCGTGCTTCCAGGCACGCAGCCATCCTCCCCCTCTCAGAAGCACGTGAATGTGAGAGCCTAACATCCTCTTTCAGAGCAGAGCCAATCACAGCGAATTTCACTGAGACACGTCACGAGAAGCATCACAAATGACAGATTTGATTCATTCATATATCTAAACATAAATTAGAGCACATTATTGTACTGAAATGTTATTTTGTAAAGGAATACTGTTTTATGAAGCAATTTTTAATAGCAATACACACATTGACTATAAGAGACATTTCATTTAACTCATAACTGCAATTTTAAGATTTCCCTGAAATGTATTTTTAGTCATAAACAGTGGCAGTGCAGAAACTTTTACAGCAGATAAATGATACCAATGCCTTTTATGATCATAATACTTGAAGGTGACTCAAAGTGAGATAAGGTTTCCTAGAACAGAGCTGTTCGTATTCTACAGGACATGCATCATAATGGCAAGAAATGTGACCGTATGCATACATTCAAATGTTGCTCATTCCTGAAAGTTCATTTACAAGGGAACAATGTCCAGCCAGTTGAGTACTTTGCATAGTTGAGCAATGACCTCAATTCCTGGGAGATTTACTCAAAGCGTTATAGTAGTGGAAAGGAAGTGAATTTTTATCTCACAATATCCATGTCATTATGTGATTTAATTATCATTAAAAATGTTCATTAAAATGACTGAGGCTCATTCCAACCCAGTGGCTGAAGTTTTAACATATATAATATTTCTACAAATTATAATGCTATAATGGAATCAACATCTAAAGATCTGGAGAGATGGTTATCTTTACCAATTTCATTGATAGGAAGGATAAATATATTGAAGATGAATATTTTGCCTAAATTCATGTATTTATTCCAAAATATCCCCTTGGCGCCACCAGCTGGAGTGTTCTCAAAGATTAACTCATTATTCAGGAAATTTATTTGGAACAAGAAATGCCCTCGAGTTCATCTCTCTTCTCCTTCTTCCATTTGACACTGGAGGGTTAAAATGCCCCAACCTGTATTGGTACTATTTAGCTGCACAATTAAGAACAATAATGTTTTATTTTTCCTCTGGAAATAAACCATCCTGGGTGGATATGGAGTCATGTGGTTTTGCGTTGCCTTTAAACTTGTATATATATTCAGATAAGTTTAAACAACTGAAAAAGACACCACGCACCCCATAGTTTGTAATATGATTGGAGTATGGTATGAAGTTAGAGAGTACATGAAAGTAGCTGACTCTTTATCCCAGTATAGTCCCATTTGGGGCAACACATTATTCAAACCAGGCACGAAGGACTCAGGATTCCGGTTGTGGGTTGAAAAGGGATTAAGCAAAATTAGTGATCTTTTTGAGGAGGGAACGTTGATGTCATTTGAGCAGATATCTACTAAGTATAATATTCCAAGAAAACATTTCTTTAAATACTTACAGATAAGGAGTTTTGTTCTTTCTATGCAGAACCAATCATTAAACTTGCCAGTACTTTCTTCTTTGGAGGAATTAATTACTAAGAAATGCAATAATAAAGGTTTAATATCAGTTTTTTACAACTGGCTTGTATCAGGGTCTACTGAATCAACAACCCCGAAACTTGAATTATGGAAGATGGGATTGAATGAGGATATATCTGAGGATGAATGGAGACAAGTCTGTAGAAACTCTCAGAAACAGTTAGGTAGCGTTAGCTTAAAACTACTTCTATATAACTGGTTGATGCAGACTTACATAACTCCTGTCAAACTAAATAGGTTTAATAAAAATATTCCTGATACATGCTTTAAATGCAGAGAGGCTCAGGGTTCATTTGTGCATTGTGTTTGGGAATGCAACATTATTAGAGACTTTTGGGTGGAAGTGATTAATATTACAAAGATAATTGTACCCTTGAATATTCCCCTAGATGCAAAAATGATTTTGCTACATTTATATCCAAAGAACCTTAAACTAAATCTTCAGCAGCGCAAATTCATAGATTATGCTATATTACAAGCTAAAAGAATGATAGCTCTTAGCTGTAAAAGGCCTGATCCACCATTTATTGGAACTTGGATTAATGCCATGGCACAGTGTATGGCCATGGAAAAAATAACATATTTTATTAAAAACAAAATGGATGTATATGAAGAAATATGGAAGCAGTTTAATTACTACATTAACAACAATAATATTGGTCATTTACTACAGGAGGTGTAACTATGTATAGTGTCTGTTTGTTTTTTTTTGTTTTTTTATGTTTTGTTTTGTTGGAAAATGTAACTTATGTGTAAAGTACAGTAATGTATATTTGGTTTTTGGGTACCTTGCAATATTTGTTTTGCATTTAAATTGTCTCTTGTATGAGAATTTTGTGTATTTCTATAGGGGAGAAGAGAGTGATGTTCTATTGTTGGGGTGGGAAACAACTGCGACGGAATGGAAATGTGTTTCTCTGTTACCTGTCTTGCATAATCAAAAACAATAAACACATTGTTCAAAAAAAAAAAAAAAAATGACTGAGGCTCTAAAATACTCATTACATTGATTTGAATATTCTTCAAAAATTGAAGTTTGAATAGCAGAGCAATGACTCCCTGGCAGATTTACTCACTGTGCTAGAAGTGTTTGTGTTTGCTTGGTGTGTGTGACAGTGGAGATATGATATATAATAAATAATATCTGACATTTTCACAAATGACCTACCCAGTAGACCTACTACACCCCTTGAAAACAAATTTGTTCATGCATGAATGAGCGGGTAGATACTGTGACAGAGGTCAGTTTTTTCAAGGTCATTCGTCAGTTCTTAAAAATGGCCAGTCCATTTTTAGATATACTTCTTAATAGTTCTCATAAGGAGGAATGGTTAAGCCAAATCAGTAAAAGCAGTGAGTTTCATAAATCATTTCATCTAATTTTTCCCAAAATGATTCCAGAAATTCCCCAAATTATTTTTGGATTTAGGTACTGTGTGGAATTTTTTTTAAAAACGTATTGTGTCATTAAAAATGTAAGACATAAATTATAATTATTTTGATAGTGTTATTATTATTATTATTTTACGTTTTTGGGTTATTTTGGTCATGACTAACCTTTGAGATTTTAATTTGTATGACAAATTTGTACTCATAGAAGTGAGATTAACTGCTGTGATCAGTGTGATTAGCTTATTAAGGCAGTCCAGTGGAACTATGAATTTGAGATGCATAATTAAGAGACATTTTAGTGAAAAAACTTTCTTACTGTTTAACAGCTGCTTTCTAAAATGCTGTAAGAAGTAGGCTAATTACACCATGTCCTCAACAGATCATCCAGAAGGGCAGGAATAAACTTACAGTATGTCTGCCTCCTAACTAGTCTTTAGTTTACTGAGGCAGAGCAAAACACATCCTCTACAAGGGGTATAAGAAATGCTCATGATTTAAGCTTACATAAAATGCATTAGGCCTAATATAATTGTCATTTAATCTGTCTGGAATTTGCACTGTGGACCTGGATAAATGATTAGTCATTTTACTATATACTTGTATATGGCAGAAATTACAAATAAACTTAATGTATAACCCAATACTATAATAACATTAGGCTTTTGCTGAAATTTAAAGGACCCAGGAGAAAGTTTTTAAGGATCTAAACTCTACAAAATGTCAGCCTGTTCTCTAAACAGCTATTTGAACGGACACAGGACGTAGGAAGTTTTGTTACCTTATCACTTTCCGTAAATGAAGGCAGGTGGGTTACTCTTTAGAGAATCTCACCGTCAGCTGAACTTGTTGGCTCCTTGAGATGAAGTCGGATTAAACGCATGCTGTTGTATAACACAACAATGCCTCCACATTGAGAAGGGTGCTATTGTAAGGATTGTAATTGAGCTTGTACTTTTGTACTTACTGATATTACAGAAATAAACAATGCTAAATATTGTTCCTTGTTTCGAGTTAAATTAAAGAGGTAAACAATATGCTACAGAATGCAATTATTTTTTTATCGAGACTACAGGCAGTGTTACCAGAGAAAAGTGTCTTTCTTTATTGCACTTAATTTAGCAGAGTTGGCTAACCTAAAAAGTGTATTCTTACAAAGTGAGCATGTCTGCATGCATGCTAGCCCCTTGCAGGTACAGTGACGTGCTGAAGAGCATGGCTACTAGCTGCAGCTACTATTGTTCGGCAGTCAAGCTAGTTAGCATTAGCGGGAAGGATTATGATGAGTAAACTTTTCCCTTCCTGCTCCATGAGGATTTGTGAGCAGGAGCTGGCCTGGTTGAACTGCTTTGTTAAATCCCTTAGGAGCTTAAATTAGTGAACACAAAAGGGAAATGTGCTAATGTTATCCCAAACAGATCTATTAAACCTTTGTAAAGCTGTCAAATATATCTTAAACGTACATGTTGTAGAATATACAGTACTGTTCAAGTTTGGGGTTGGTAAGATTTTTTAATGTTTTTGAAAAAAAGGTCTCTTTTGCTCACCAAGGCTGCATTTATTTGGAAGAAAAATACAGTTAAAACATTTTTGTGAAATACTATTACAATTTTAAATGATTGTTTTATATTTTAATATATTTTTGTCACACGATCATTCTAATATTCTGATTTGCTGCTCAAGAAAGGTTTATTATTATTATTACCAATGTTGAAAAGATTTGTCCTTTTTAATATTTTTGTGGAAACATGATTTTTCAGGATTATTTGCTAAATGTAGTGTTTAAAAGAACAGAAGTTATTTGAAATATAAATATTTTGTAACAATGCTTTTCATATTTGATCAATTTAATGCAATTTAATGCCCTTTCTGAATAAAAGTATAATTTTTTTAACCGTAGTGTACTATTCACTCTTTTCCATAGAATTAAAATGAATGTGGACTGGATCTTCAAAAAAAGATGTAAAAATATCTTAAAATAACGTGGTCCATTCACACACACTTAAAGGGATAGTTCACCCTAAAAAAAAAAAAAAATCTGTCATTAATTACTCACCCTCGTGTCGTTCTAAACCCGTAAGACCTTCATTCATCTTCCAAACACAAATTAAGATATTTTTGATGGAATCTGAGCGCTCTCTGACCCTGCATAGACAGCAAGGATATTACTATGATCAAGGCACAGAAGCGTAGTAAGGACATCGGTAAAATAGTCCATGTGACATCAGGGGTTCAACCGTAATTTACGAAGCTACAAGAATACTTTGTGCACAAAGAAAACAATAACAATTTATTCAGCAGTTCTTCTCCTCGAGTAACCGTCTTCCGCCATTTTGGAGAGCACCCCAGAATGTAATCAACGCACGCACTGTCTACTGAATGTAAATAATGCTGATTACGTTAGAAAAAGTAGAAAAGTATTCTCGTAGCTTTGTAAAATTACGGTTGAACCCCTGATGTCACATGGACTATTTTACCGATGTCCTTACTATGTTTCTGTGCCTTGATCATAGTAATATCCTTGCTGTCTATGCAGGGTCAGAGAGCGCTCAGATTTCATCAAAAATATCTTAACTTGTGTTTGGAAGATGAACGAAGGTCTTACGGGTTAGGAAAAATTTTCATTTTTGGGTGAACGAACCCTTTAACTATTCCTAAAAAAAATCAGTTTAAAATCAAATCTTAAAGTCATTTTCACAGTCCAGAAAAAAACTTTGAATTTGATTCTAATTTGCCTCTACTACTCAAATAAAAAAAGCTTTTCAAAGTACAGTAGCAGTTTCTGATTTAATATGCTTATGTCTCCAAGCTTCTCAGACTCCTTCACAGAGCACTAGAGCAACATGCTGTCATGACATTCCTCTGCACACAGCCACTGCCCCCTTTAGTTTGGCCTCTGTGAGCCTTTCACTCTGACTGGCCATGCAAACCAGTCTCAATGAGTCTGAACAAAAGCACAACGAGAAAAAAGGCCTTTAAAGAGGCAATGTACAGTGAGAGTAAAATGATGCTGAACACCATGAACATCAGTGCAGTCTTTATTGCACTAATTAATACATTCAAAATAAAATAATAAGTAATAATTGAACACTTTTCTGCCAATGTACCTAATGCCACATATTCTTATATGCAAAATATAGATATCATTTTTTATGCAAGCTGCAAAATGAGCAAGAATTTGTGAGCATTGTCATTTGATGAATCTATATGATTATTCATAGAAACCTGAACTCAATCATATTGACAACATATTAGCCCTTGAAGAAACCCAGTCTGACCATCTAGTGAGGTTCTTGTTTCTCTGTATGATGCTGCCGTGCTACCGCTGTGATCAGGGCCGCCCCTTTCCCACTGCCATCCTCTGATAGAATGAAATCCACCTTACAATTGGGCGCAAGCTCTCTGACAGTGTCCTTTAGGATTGTGGAGAAGCTGTCACGAAAAGCGATATATCAAGTTTAGGATATGAATCAAACACTAATCAAATGTAAATGTAAAGATTTTCCACTAATCTTTACTTACTGTGGATGTAACTTGTAAAGCGTGCCATCCACTCCCACAGTAATCTCCAGATGGTCCAGACCATGGTTCTCTCTGATTTTGTCTACAACAGCAGCCATTCCTGCTCCACAGAGCTGAGCTGCTCGACGGGAAACAGCTCCACACACTTTCTTCACAATAATACTGTCATCACATGTGCTGTCCAAGCCCAGACTCTGCAGAATAGACCTCACTTGCAGTAGAGCCAAACGGTCACTAGGTAAATAAAAGAAGCCAAAGCACGAGTCAAAATAAAATGTTGCTTTTATTCACTGAGAAGTTAGAAGGAAAGAGATTTAAATGACTTTAAAAGATAAATGTCTATTATTAAAGGTGCACTCCATTTTATTTCCTTATCTAAAAACTAGATTTTTTAAAAAATTTGTATCTTTAGTATCATATACTCACATGAGGCTCATAAATAAGCAACTGAGTGCATCTTTAATATGACAGAGTAGGCTGAACAACATCAACATGATATATAAATTATATGCCAAAATATTTAAGGAACTGAGGTCAGCCATGTGATCAATACATTTATGTCATAAATGGCTACTGTACCTCTCAATCTGTGAGAGGAACTTGGTCTCAAAGATGCCTTTGGTTTTCAGTCTCTCTGTGATGCGACCGCGAAACAGAAGGCCACGCTTTGTGAGATCAATGAGGATCTGCCTTACAATCTCTCCCAAATACATTCCACTGGTCATCTTTTCAAACCTGGAGAGGAAAACATCAGATTATAACCTGGCACTTTTTATATATTTTTAAAACTTTAAATTAATAAAAATAATAGTAGATTAGTTATATTTTAAGTCAAATTATTTAATACAACTAAATCCACAATTAAATAATTTTCTTCCCAATAATGACAAAGTAATTAATTACTATTTTAATGCCACTTGTTTTTGCTTTTTACTCATAAAAGGCTATGTTCATTACAACAGGTTGCTAACACTGTTTTCAAGCTTCCTGCATCAAATTCTGATTATATACTGCCTCCATGTGGACAAATGCAGAAAACTTGGATTGCACTTGTCACAGTTATTTAGACCCATAGGCAAATAACATTGTCTAAAATGATCATCTTTACCTTTGTTTTCCTGGATTGAGTGAGCCTCCATCCACTTCTCTGTCATATCTGGTCCGGATGTCCTCAATATTATCATTTTCTCCAAATCCTCCCCATTCGGTGTTCACACACATCTGCCCTTCATCACCCTCCACAGACTCAATGTTCTTCATCTCCTCCATGTAACACACATTGCTTCCTGTTCCTGCGGAGTTAAGAATCATAGAGGTGTTGACATGCTGCATACTATAATCTTTGTGTGTGTTGGTTTATAATCAGCAGGGAGGTTGTCAGTTAACATACAGCCTCACTGAAACACCACATTAATACATACCAGCAATTAGACCGATCTGACACTTAGAGTCCTCATATGCACATGTCATCATTGTGCCAACTGTGTCATTAACTATAGCAACGATGTCAAGGTCAAATTCCTGAAAGAACAAATTTAATCATGATCACACCAATAGAAACAACGTAAGTCTCGTTCAAATCAAAGAATTACAGGCTACATTATAATTATTTATGAAAAAATATAAGCATTTGATTAAGTGACAATGGAACATTAATTAACATTAAAGATAATGGTGCTTCTTTGTATGTGAATGAGCATGTCATGTACAAAAAAAAAAAACTTGTTTGCTTCCCCTCACATTTCGTCTTTTGATGGCTTCTCTCAGCATATCCACAACATCATACCCCTCGCAATCTGTCGCTTTGAAACCTTTTGTCCAGGAGACCAGATCTCCCTAAACAAGTGGATAGTAAGGATGATCAATTGAGAGTAGCATTTGTTTTAAGAGAGTAACAGTTTGTTTTAAGGTGTTTAAGCCTTGTTATGAGAATTATATTGACAATTGAATGACGTCTGATAACCCAAAGTACTTTTTTTACCTTATCAATACCTGTCTGATTGCATGGGAAAGAGAAGGTGAAGCCGAGAGGCAGACGAGTGTTCTTTATTCCCATATAGTCCAAGAAATCTGAGATGCACTGAACGATGTGGTCAAACAACTAAAATAAAAAAAAATGTAAACTTTTCAAAACGAATATGAAAATAGCAATTCACATTTCTTGTGAATGTTGAACTGCTACATTTTTGACCTTGTGCTGTATAATGATGTTAAATACATGATACGAATGTATTCATTCGGACTGAAATTATTATTATTGTTTATTTGTTGATACTGTTTCACCTCCTCTCCTGTGCCCTGCATGATCTCCAATGGAATAGCATAAATCTTGTTGTACATCCGGACTGAATTTCGCATACCGGTACGAATCTTAACCACCAACACACGGAAATTGGTTCCGCCAAGATCCAAGGCAAGGTACTTTCCTCTTTCTGTGAACGTAACAACATTCAATGACATTCAAGACATCACATGTGTTCTGTTTCCCACTAAATACACAAATGAAATTAAAATAATCAAATGTATTCAAATATATAGTCTTCTTAGTCTGCATATCCTCAACCCTAAATAGGACAAGTGTTTTGGAGAATGTATATTATATTGCTAAAAATAAATTCTAAAAGAAAAACTCATATAACAAAAGTCACAAAAAATGTACCTTGCACCATGATTGCTATAAGTAGGTAGTTTCCTTTACCTGTCCCATCTGGAGTCCTGTAAACATAAGTGGGCAGCATTTTGACTGAGGCAGTTGGATGGGAGTCTTTCTTCAAGCCTCGTTCCAACTCCACATGCATCTTCGCCTTCACTTCCTGAAGCTGTGTGGGGCTCAAGGCGAAGGTTGCGATAGTATCATCAATCTCCTTTCTTTGGGACGCTAGCCGCTGAGCTACTGCAGTCACCATGGCGGCACCTTTTGCACTGCCACTTTCAGACAGCACAAAACGGACATGACAGTCTGGCACCAGATGACGGACCACCTTGTGGAGCCTCTTGGGGTACCTTTAAAAATCAGATACAAGCTGTGGATTTTAAAACAACTTCAAGCCGATTTCATACTAAACCTCCTTGGGTTTTACATTTTTTTGAAGGTGAGCTGACGTACTGTGGATGTATTCTGTAGACTGTCCCATCCACTCCTACTGTGGTCCGAAGGGACTTCAGCTTCTTGTTTTCTCGGATCCGTGTCAGAATGGCAGCCAAAGCAGCAGCAACCAGATTAGCTGACCTGAAGGAGACGATGGTACAAACATGCTGGACAGCAATGCAGTCATCTTCACTGGGATTTAGACCCAGGTTTTCAAGGATCTCCTTGGTGTTCTCCAAACCTCCTTTATACCTGGAAACATCCTCAGTTAGAATATGTACATTTAAACCCCGTCTATACCAGCACTAACCACCAACAACCAGACTGAGCCGAGATGGAAATTCAAGATGATCTAATCTAATCTATTCAGAAGGGAAAATTCCCAAATAATCAATAAAACTTGAAGATTTAGAACCTAAAATCAGTCATAATAGGTTTGGCATAGAATTCCTCGTAGATAGAAAAGTATATTACTTATTTGAACCTATTTAATATCAATTTATATAGTTTATATTTGTGAGTATGTAATCTTACTGTTCGATCAAGCAGATATGTTTGGTCAGGAAAGTTCCCTTGGTTCGGAGAGCATCAGAGACTTGGCCATGAAAAAGTAGACCCCTTTTGGCCATCTTCAGCAAAATGAGTCTCACAAGCTCTCCCATGTACATCCCACTCACCATCTTTTCAAAACTGGGAATGACAACCAGAGTTACAAAGGTAATACACAGACTATAAAACTTAGAAAAGAAAAGAAAAAATAGAGTTCAATGCACACATTTTGGGAATAATCTTAAATCAGAGGTGACCTAACTTTTTCCTATGAAGGGCAAATGATTGAAAACTTGGGACTAAAGTAAATGTTGCATTATATCCAACTAAATTATATTTAAATTAATTTTTAAAATCAAATAATTTATTAATCATTAATGTTTAAATGGCATTTATTATTAAAACATTTATACATTTTGCTTTTTGTAATATAGAATGACGGGCCAAATAAGAGGTCATTATAAGCCAACTTTGGCCCACAGGCCCTGGTTTGGGCACCTTTGTGTTAAAACAGTCTGATGACTTGCCCTTTAATAAACACTTACAGCTGTTTTCCTGGATTAATTGAGGCAGCATCAATTTCACGGTCAAAGCTTGTGATGAAATCATCAAGAACACCATCATCTCCAAAAGCCCCCCATTCAGTATTAATACACATCCTGCCTTCATCGCCTTCCACCAGATCAATGTGTCGCATTTCCTCCATGTAGCAAGCATTAGTGCCGGTACCTTAAGAAATGCAAGGTGAAAATTGAAATCTTTGCATGTAAGGAAAAGTTGTATAGGTCTTCTGCCATTTGAAGCAGTACATTATATTTCTTTTTAAATCTATTGTGAGAAGAGTGTCCAGTGAGGCCTTACCTACAATAACCCCCACCTCACAGTTCTGGTCATCATATCCGCAGGTCATCATGGCCCCCACTGTGTCATTGACCATAGCCAGGACATCCACGTCAACATCCTTCACACACAACATGTATCACCAATTCCACATGGCTACAGTTATGACTTCTACATAGAGTAGTTTTCTCATTTTATTCAATGTAAATGATGAGAAGAAAATGGTATTCTTACCCCAGCTTTTTGAATGGCTTTCCGTAATAACTGCACCACATTGTTCCCTTGAACACCTCTAGCCTTGAAATTCTTTGACCATGACAACAAGACACCCTGTGTCAACACAAACAAAATGCGTCAGTGAGGAGATCAGCTGATATGAATGTCTCTTCTTCTGTTTCACTGGTGTACTGATAAGAAAATCCCCTTTAATCAACATCTTAATGACTTGAGCACACTGATTGAATTAAAACAGGCTGAATTAACATGACATTTTATATAAACCTCTTGGAGTTCAACTATACCTCATCTATTTTGGACTGCGCACATGGGAAAGAAAAGGTCAAGCCGAGAGGTTTTCTTGTGTGATTAATGTGGTGTTTCTGTAGAAAAGACTTCAAAGATTCTGCCACATGCTCAAAAAGCTGCAAAAGAATGAATACATTTTCAGTTAGAATAATCTGCCGCTTATTCATATCAAAGTAAGCTGACATTGTTTATTGCACATGAGAAATGCATGAATAAATACTTAATTGCTATTTTGCATTGGTGTAATTATAAGAACAAATTCCAAAGTTTCTTCAGTCTTTTCTTATTAACGTCCTAATCATAAGCCACTGGAAACAGCTTGTAATCGGCAATGAATTCCTTATTGTTACAACTCATATTTGTGAAGTGATGGTCACCTCAGTTCCTCTGCCATTAAGGATCTCTTCAGGGATGGGAAAGGTTTCACTCTCCATCTGGACTTTCCCCTTCCCGTCTTCTGAAACCTTCACCTGTAGCACCTTAAATTTTGAACCCCCCAGATCCAGTGCCAGAAACTCACCCTTCTCTGCAGGAAAAAAATATGTAAAGCTACATTAACAGATTTTAATCATTTAATATTTCTCAGTTGCAGTGGTTCTGTTTTTTCGTGTGCATGTGAAAATAGTTCATGTGTATGTCAGTGTACCTGAGCCATCAGGTGTGGAATAAACATGGGTCGGCAGCATCTTCACTGCAGCTGTAGCATTGCTCTCATTTGACAGTCCTTTCTCCATCTCCTGACGAAACCGAGCTGATATATCCGCCAGCTGATCATCTGACAGACGCATTGCGTACAGAAATCGGTCTACCTGTTGAGAAACACAATTATACAAGTTTTGTCATCTCTTCTGACGCCTGGATTTGTTTCCTTCACACATTCTTATTCCATACATTGAATGAAACCAAATACTGTGGAATAAGTGACTGAATAACAGGGTAAAACAAATGATAAATAGACAAAATATTGAGAAATAACAATATTAAAATGTATTTCAATGAAAAATGTGAAAATGACCAAGCATGAAGTAATACTAATACTATCAGTGACACATGCAATGATATGACATTGAAAGATAATGTAGGTGTGTTTCTGGAGATAAAAATGATACTGTTGTAAAATGACAGTCTCAACTATCAGTGAACACGTAGACATATATTTGATCCAAAGGCTTACACTTGAACACTCAAAATTAGTTTTGCAGACAAATTTAAGTTTTTTTTTTTAAACTTTTATTTATATATTTACTCGACATGCATGAACATGTCAAGGAAAAGCAGTGGAACACGTATCCAGCATTCATAGGAACTCCTTCAATACTGTTTAAAAAGGATCCCTGGATGTACCTTTGTTCCCTATATAATTACCATCCTTCCTTTTGTGTTACTGCAGCACTTCGGTGACTACTATTATTATAAAATGTGGAAAACAGTAATAATGAAGAGCGAGTAGGTGTGTCTTTAACTGGTAAAGTATAACAGATAATTTCATAATACTACTGAAAGGGAGAGATTAAATAGTAAAAAAAAAAAAAAAGATAAATATAAAACAGAATAGTCAGTTTAAATTGTGGCTCACAAAATGTGTGAAATTTTATGGAAATGAAAATCGGTTCAATAAATGCAGATGAGTAGGTCAAGGTCCGCTCTCTCTCCTCATGCAGTCAGTTATCTTCCCACAGAAAGCATGTGTGAGAAGAGTTAATGATTCCACGGGCCTCAGTGAAATCACATTCATCATGAACACAAAGCTACATCTGGCAATTCACTAATAACAGAGTTAAATTCTTATTCAGCATCACAGACACCAAAACAAGAAGTGAATAGAAACAAATACCTTATCAGTGCAGACAGGGCATTATTTTGTAGAAACTTCTGATAGACCATATGGCCAAAAACTGATTTTATGAACAGTTACCTTCTTGATCTGATCCTCCTGAAGCTTTGAGAAGTAGAAGGACAGCAAATGGACCGCAAACATCTTGACTTCCCGACGCAGGTGACTTGCTTATTGAAAGACAAAATGAATCATCAGGTTTAAATGTGTCCCTAAGTCTGTCCTCAGGAGTGATTCTAGTATGAGTTCTAGTAGAGTTCAGCACTTGCTTTTCCCTCCCCTTTCACGGCTAAATAATTAATAGCTAAGCCTCGTCCGGCCCCTCTGCTCTCCAGCCTCACCTAGCAATGTGTTTGGATTCACTCCAGACAGCAGGAGCACCTTAAAACAATCATGAGTGAAACAGATCAAAAGGAGTTTCTGCTCAGTTCGAGTTCAGTATGTCAACATCCTTAGTGAGAGAAACATGCTAAATACAAAACAGCAAGATCTACATTCACCAGGACAGAGCTGACAAGATCAATGAGAGTTTTATGGGCTAAAACCAAGGAAAATGTTCAAGGATTAAGATGTTGCTCAGGCGTTCTGCTAATGCGGTTACCATAGTAACGAGCAGAGATTAACCGGGGCCTTCAGCAAACACAGAGCAGGTTGATCTACCAAACATTTTTAATACTTCACTTCTTTTCTGAATTATTTACCCTGAAAAAATGACTCGGCATGCTATTAGCAGTTCCATTTTAGTTGATATTTACAATGGTGTAAAATAATCAATTTGTAGATAAAACTGTCCATGTAATTTTTTACAAATAGGGTACAAAAACAGGTTTTCCATTACTTTTTATAACGGTAATAATAATAATAGTAAACAGTATTATAAAAAAATTAAAAAAAATCACAAACTGCAAAAAAATCATTCTATTTTTCTCTATTAGTAGACAGTAGTGCTGCATGATTCTGGATAAATTGAGAATCACAATGTTTTGATTCAAATAGAGATGAATGATTCCAATGACTCATCACTTGTTCCATTACTGAATGGATCAGCGTTTTTTAACTTATCTCTGGAATAAATGATTCAATGACAACTCATTTTTTTAACAGTCAGTTTGTACTGATTGGTGAAACAATGTAATCAACATTGCAAACAACAAAGGTTAAAGTGAAAATAAATATGATTTGCTCCATTTTGATCGTTTATATCCGAACCATAAACTTTTATCCCAGTACTTCTGTGATAATATGAATGATTGTAAGACAGAAATGATACTGTGTGCTTGAAAATACTGTTGAAGCATGATAACTCAGCAGCAGCGCCAACAGATTTGAATGTTTCGATATGACTGTCAAAGGTTTAACAGACAGACGACTCGTTGTCATTTAGAAACAAGATCGCGTGGGTGTTTGAATTGAGATTGCAATCTTTTATCGATTAATTGTGCAGCTCTTAGACAGTACCATTAAATGTATTCTGTAGCATATGACAAATTCTGATTCGCATTGATTTTTTGAAAACTGAGCCAGACACTACCCTCAAATGTACAAGGCTGTAGCAGTAAGGTGAACAATGACGAAATCAATCTACATATCAGCTGTAGTATTTCATTGGTTGAGTAGAGTTCCTAAAATAACATCAGACTGCATAACCATGCTAAAAATAGAAGAGGGTAAACACCAATTATTGGTTTTCAACGACAGGTTCAGTGGACTGACAGTGGACTGTAGGTCATGTGCTGCAGCCTTGCGGGGGTTTTTTGGCCATGGGAACTTGAGGGTGTCAGAAATTCTCTCTTTTTCAGTGTTTTTGATTCTGGTTATTATTTTGTGGAAGAAACTGCATTTTTCTATGGTTAAGCAATGGAGATCCATTAAAAATATCAATATAATTTTATTGTCACATCTAAAAAGGGGTGTTACAGGGCTCTTTCTGACACTCTTCTGACACTTTCTATGAAAACTGATGTTTTATAGCAAGTTAGTGCTCCAGAAATGGAGATACAAGTTCAAAACATCAGCAGTACAGCCGTATATTGTTCTCTTGATACTTTAAAAGTATATAAAAGTCCATGTTACTCAGGTTAGTGTTCACTTTTTCTTTCTTTTCCCTTTATTTGCTGAATTGGAGTCGTCTCCATTTTGGCTCTGCTCTCGGACCCATTCACTCTGCAGCTGCTGTAACAGTTCTTTTGTCAGTAGTCCGTCCCGCACCAACCTTGAGCTCAGTGAAGAGTCCGTCGCTTTGGGCTCTTTTCGTTGATTCTTTGACCCTCGCCCCCTCCTCAGTGAAGGTGTGTCTAAAACGGGAAGTCTTACGGAGGTAGCGGTTTCTGGAGAGGTGGATTGAACCTCTGTGGCACGGATCAGCCTTGTGATGTTACGCACGCCAACCTGGATGGTTTCGTCCAGTTCCTTTTGAATATCACGGACGAGATTAGCATCTGGGAACATGTCCATGAAGCGATAGCTGCGAGAGGGAAGCGGTCCAAGATGTTAATCATGGGAAATGGGATTCTTTGTTAATTATTGCTCTCTGATTTAATGCTACAATGTAAATAAATGGTTACAGATGGTTTGGGTTCAGTTTTAGGGTAAAAAAAATATATACCTGAGCCAAAGGTAAAGATCTAGCACATCATGGACCGCCTCCAGATGAACAAGGTCCTTGATGTTTTTGGGAGGGGCCAGCGGCCAGTTCACATGTCGACACACCCAGTTGAATGTCAAAGGCTCATCTCTGCTGAACTGTCTGGCAAACTACAAAAGGACAGATTTTTTTTACAGCATTTATTAACTAGATCAATGTTAGTTTATACATATACTATTAAACTATTTTTACTTTACTTTGACATTGTCAACTAAAATTATTAAAAATATTTTACGGTAACTGAAATAAAGCGAAATAAAATAAATAAATATTAGATTAGATTAGATATTACAAATATTAGAAACATCACATTGGCAACTAACTAAAAATAAAAGTACTAAAATTATAAAAAAAAAAAAAAAAAAAAAAACTTGAAATACTTAAACTAAAATTTAAATGAAACTGATTTTTTTTTATATCATAGTATATAAATAATACAAAAATAATGTTACTATATTACACTACTGCTATACGATATTACTATGATTGTAATAATTATTATGTTTCTACACTTTTGTTAATTTATATTATATTATCTAACGCAAATTTATACTTGAAAATGCTGCAAAAATGTATTGCTATCAGGGCTTGAAAACGGGAAAAAAAAGTCAATCGGTTCACTCTGAGCAGAATCGATATTTTAACGTTTCCGTTCCTGCGTTCCTCTGTATTATTACCGTTCCGAAACCGGTTCGAGTAGATAAAATAACGGTTAATACCATTATTTTAAAAATTGTCTTTGCCTATAATAATAATAATAAAGTACAGTGTTTTCTTTACACAAAAAGAAAAAGAAAGAACAAAAAATACAGAAAGAGATGGTATCTTAAGCCGCTGCGCTTAGTCACAGCCAATACAGCATCATCTTTTCTAGATTCTAAATGTAGGCTACTAAACAAAAGAAAAAAAATCTATTAATGCTTTAAAGACATTAAAGTATTTTTCTAAGATATTTCTAAATGTTTGCTGCAAATTGTTAAAAAAAAAATAAATAAAACTCTTGTATAAAATTGTTTTGAGGAAGAAAAAACAAAACAAAGGCTAAGCCGCGTCGCATTTTATTAGGCTATTATTCAGAAATTATGCAGGCTAAAATGCCGGTAAATCAAAAATGTTTACAAACATTATAAACACAGTTATTAGTTTCTCTGCGCAACAAATCCTCTAAACTTATGGATATAGCCTCATTCCAAAAACAAATTAAAGGTGAAACTGATGCCTACCTCTCTCACTCGGCACGAATCCAAATGTGTCGATATTCTCGACGTATACTAAAATATTATTCATTGACTTTTACTTTCATCGACGTAAAACATCATCCTTCACATCGGCAATAACAGCACAGTGAGGCGGTGGTCACGCTGAACGCAGCAGATTGGACAACGGAGCACTGTAACTTTTTACACGTTTCTTTAAATGTATTTTATTTTGATAATGAACTGGCTGCAATGTCGCAAAAATGTGTGTCTTTATGCGTGTGAGGCGCCAGCGCGGTATGGCCATACCAATGCTGGTTGGTTATACAGATGCAAGACATCATTCAAAACGGTCAAGCTATTTGCAAAACAAATAAAACTGTAAAGCTTTTGCAAAATAAAGAAAACTACTTTCTGCCGTCTCGTTTTCCTTTCCGAGAACGCGTCAATGAACCGTAGGCCTAACTCGGCATATATATTTTTTTCCGTTTTGTTAATCTGTCAATGATTTACGTGAAATATATTTAGTGTATAGGCATATATATTCCTTTTTATGTAAGCCTATAGTTTTATTGTGTTTTCTCCGTTCACAGAAGCGCCGCAGGTGCGTAAGATCTGTTGAATCCATCTTACACTGTCATCGGATAAACTAACGCCGGTGTTCTGATGATTTGTGCTACCCTGTCAGATTTTGCTACCTCCCATTAAAACAGATGGTAGCAGAATTCATTGCCATTGCGACTAGAGTTCACAGCTGAGCGCGAGCGGGCATTTCACTCGCTGGATGCGTCAGCATCACATTTGCATAGTCTGTACTTCTTGAATTTCTGATTGGTTGACAGCAAATTTCAAATGTTAAATGGAACGATAAAATAACGTTATTAACCGGTTAATGGCCATTTCAAATTTTCGATTCTGTTCGGAACTATAAAATTTGATTTCGTTTCTGTTTCCGGTTCTATTCCAGTCAAAATTTAATTCGTTTCTGGTTTTCGTTCAGAGTCCTGATTGCTATACAAATACTGTTCATTGCTATTTCATATTAGGTACTGCTTTAACTTATGTTTACCATATAGAAACTTATTGTAAAGTGTTACCATCTTATTAAATCATCTTCATTTTGATACACTTTAACCAAATATTCCATTATAAGACAATTTTCACACATGCTCTTTCCACTGCATTATAATTTCTTAATTAAACCAAATCTAATGACTAAAGGTCAAATGGCAAAACTGTCTATTAATCCTCTGTAATCCATTTTTTGCTGTGAATTATTCAGGTTTCGAACTCACAAGTAATTCCCTCAGATTATAATGCTCACCTTGAGAAAGGATGTGCACACGAAGGCCTGTTTCTTGTTAATGGGAGCCGTGCAGAAGACATAGCGAGAACGCAGATTCAGAGGGATATGCTGAATCATATCCGCCAAGAATTTAAAGTCATCAATGTTGCACACAAAGTAAAGTCCATCCACTTGTGCAAGACTCACAAATATATCCTGTGAAGCACAATAGAAAGGACAGGGAGTGTTTTAAATGTAGGCAATTACTAGTTAGTAAAATAATTGTGCGATAATCTTGAATATTTAGACCTACAATGAGGTTTGAGAGAGTCGCTTGGGGAAGATGGTAGGCAAACATCTCTATCTGCTCTGCTGTGGGGTGTAATCCTGCTGTCTGAGATCAGGAATGGATGAGAAATCAACCAATAATAAAACCTTTTTCCAAACAACATATCTACTTTTGTAATACCGTATATAAAATTATTCCCACCTCAATAGGGTCAACAGGCTTCCCCAAGATCTCCTTTAAAACAGGCAAGTCGTCCCTTTGCATAGTAGTGACCTCACCCTCTTTAAATACAGAGCTGAAGCGTCCTGCTCGGCCAGCGATCTGCAGCGCCTGCGAGGTGGAAATAGTGTCCAGCTCCCTCTCCCCCTTCTCATTCATACTGGGCTTTACCAGAGAGTTAAAGATGATTCTCCTAATACTCCTAAAGGAAGCAAAGAACCAGTGTATTCTTGAATATCCTGAATAAATCAAACACTGTTGTGCAAAATATGCTGTTATTAGTGCAGTGACACAAAAGGCTAAATATAATGCAAAAGAAATCGAAAATATTTTCTTATAGGCAAAGCAGTCACAAGTATAGATTAAATTAAGCAGTCAAAATTATAGATTAAATTCGTTGTTTCTCAAACGGGGGGGGGGGGGGGGGGGGGGGGGGGCGACTTAATGGTATTTAAATTAAGAAATTATTAACAACATATTAAAAAAAATCTCTACAGTCACTTGTCTGTTACAACATATTAAAATCTAAATTAAAATGCTAAAAAACAATGAAACCAAGATAAACTGAAATCTCTCAATATTCCTATTGAAAATCTTGAGACTTCTAGAATCACAAAATGAGCTGTGGTTAATTTAATATTAATACTATAGTTTCTTTTTTTAAATATACATTTGTTTATTGAACTTTTGCAACATAAACAGTATAAAATACTATTTCTCTGCCAGTATGGAGGGCGTTTGGCTCAAAAAGTTTGAGAACCACTGATTTAATTATCAGTGAAGTGACATACTGCCAAGTATGGTGACCCATACTCGGAATTCGTGCTCTGCATTTAACCCATCCAACGAGCACACACACACAGCAGTGAACACACACACACCGTGAACATACACCCAGAGCAGTGGGCAGTCATTTATGTTGCAGCGCCCGGGGAGCAGTTGTGGGTTCGGTGCCTTGCTCAAGGGCACCTCAGTCGTGGTATTGAGGGTGGAGAGAGCGCTGGACATTCACTCCCCCCACCTACAATCCCTGCCGGCCCGAGACTCGAACCCGCAACCTTTGGATTACGTGTCCGACTCTCTAACCATTAGGCCACGACTTCTCAAGGTCAAAAACAAGGTGTCAAACTGTCATGAGAAACTATGTGTGAATCTTGTGGAGGGGAGTAAAAAATTAAATATCTTCATATTTTGTAAAGGTTTTAAGTGTCAAAATGTAGAACAAGATTATTGGTTTTGTCATTTTAACAAGTTACTTACAGGTTCAACCCCATTCCAATTGCATCTGTGGCAACAAGGATTTTGCAAGGGTCATCTGGATCATTAAACTTTTTTGCTTGAGCCAACTTGGTGCCTGTTGACCAATCAAAATGTTAGTTTATTTTCCAGATAAAATTTAAAACCAAATTACTGTGATATAATAATAGGTCGGCAATGTGATATTAATACAGTAAGTTCTATAAACTAGAAGCAGATCATAAATATACCATGTGGACGATTTCTCTTATGACACATCTGAACAAACTGACTCAAGGACTCTTACCAGGGGGCAGGCTGCCATAAATGACGGCACACTCCAGGCCACGGACTTCTATCTGTCGGCTGATTGAATAGATGTCATTTTTGCTGAAGCACACAATGCAGTCGCCAGGCTTCAGGTTATCTAACGATTCCACTGCATGGTTCGAGATTGAAAAAGGGGTCAGCCTCTTATAATTATGTACCTTAAAGATAAAAACGCATTCATGTCAAAGCACACTAATGGCCTCAGTATCTCACATCATTAGGCAAAAACCAAAATATCTGATAATCAAGACAAATGAACATAATAATAAAAAAAGCAAAGCAAAGGCAAAATAAATATGAATGTCCAGTCGCTCTGCAATAATCATACATTTTTATGAAGAACTGCTGAGACTTACCTCAACCTCTTCACCAGTAGTGTACATGAGTTCAGTGACAAAGTCAACTGCTGCAGCTTCTCCACAAACATGGATCTCCTCAGCACACAAACCTATTCAGAAAGACAAAATTTCATATTTGCCATACCTCATTCAACATATTTATATGAAAACATATTTGCCCATGCAGATGAAAATATAGCATAATCTCTTGAGTTTAATAAAGTAGTATTTAGAAAGGAATCTAAATGTTATTAATAACTAGAAAATAATGATTAATACAAGTGGGCACAGTCCAAACAAGAAAATAAAGTGATTAATAAGCAACAGGTGGGTCAAAAAAAAAAATCTAATGAAAGCACTAATGAAAATGCTTCTAATTTGCATTCTTTACTGATAAAAAAAAAAAAAACATTAAATTTTATTATCGATATAAAGACTTGGGTGAAAGGCACTAAACTTTTTCTTAGTCAATTACACAAATTTGCTTATTTGATTAGTGACCTAGAAAATTATATTTTTCTATATTTTGTCTTTTTTCAGTTCCTAAACTAGTTTTTTTCTTGTTGAAAAAATAAATAAAAACCCTACATTATGTGTAAATTAATACTGTTTCTGGTGACTTCCCAAAGCCAACCCACCAAGAAGAGCTCTCGTCCAAGCCCATCCTCTGGCAGGATCTTTGATCATTTGAATCTCATCAATGACAGCCACTTCATCTAAACAAGATATTCAAACATTAACAATATGTTTTAGTTATGCAGTATGCTTCCATAAACTCAAAAGGTAGCTTTACAGTTAATATAAATTAAAGAACCATCAAGTAAAGAAAAAAAAATCGAATTAATATTTACTTTAATATATCATTGTTCTTTTTAATTGTGCATTTTCATTACATTGTTTAAGATTACTATCAGCATTCTACACAAACACAGGTATCTCATACTGGTTCTCATACTCACATGGAGTTGTGACACTGCACATCTCTATGGTAGAGGCAATGTGGCCAGAAGGTCTTCCTCCTGGATCAACAAATATTCTCTCTTCCCCTGTGACCAGATCACATGGCACTCCCTAATAGGAAACCATACATAGAGGCTCTAACATTCACAACTACAAAATGTGTGATTACATTAAAAACCAAATTAATCTAGTCTGAGGAATTAAACTCACTGCGTCATTACTCTTCTCATAGATTTCATGGGCCAGCAGCTTTAGCGGCCCACAGTAAACTCCAGACTTGGCTGCTAGGTATCTCTGGATGGCATGATAGGTCTTACCACTGTTGGTGGGTCCTGCATGAAAAACAATCTTTCTTTGAATAGCCCTGGCCTCTGGATACCTGTAACACACATTTATCATGTTCACATGATTAAAAACAAATACTACGTGTAATGATTAATTCATAGTATTGTGCAAGACAACTTTAGAAAGTGCAGATGAGAAATCTGTAAAATCTGTGGATGAAACTCTCAGTACCAGTTTGCTGGGACCCGTAGGTCACTGATCTTGCGTAAATCATCCATACAGTCCAACATAGGAAAAATCTGTTTGGCATGTCCCATAAAGTATGGGAAAATGTCATCTATGTGACCTGGAATGCGGAAAGGAAAATTATAGATTTGGGGTTTTCTAATAGATATTGACAATTTAGTATATCTGATGTAAATACTCACCAGCTCCACAACAGATGTCACTAAGAATAATATGCAAGTCAGCATTTAGTGAGTTCAATTCCAGCACATATTTCCTAAAACTGACAAATGCTTGATGAAAGAGACGAGCTGTTGAAGAACAAATATACAACAATCACAAAAATGCTTTGTGACAAACAAAATACAGTAGTATTCCTGACATACTTCTATGTGCATAGTTTTTAGATGGGCGTGTTGTTATAATAACACAATGTGATGGGTGTGGTTGACAAATACAATGTTAATCATGTAGTAATGGGTCCATGATTCTTACCATCAAGCCCTTGGTCAGTAGCAAGTTTTTGCATCTCTTTTCTCTTGTAGAATCTATTCAGTACCTTCAGAAGTTCACCTGTTAAAACGGTTAAATAAAGATGTATTTCTGATCATAGATAACTGAATCAAATATTCTAATTTCATCCGTATGGTCAAATCTAGCTTGGTTTCACTTAAATATGTTGAATTAGGTATATTAAATATACATTCAGATACAAATATGAATGCTCAGAACTTAAAGCGAGTCATCTATAAATCGATTATATACTAATAACATGAAGTTATTAAACACGGCCTTTACTTTTGTCCAGCGGTTGCGTCAACTCCTCGCCGACTGCCCCGTCCGGGACTTCATCGCTTCTGACGGTGAGCGGTACAAACAGAGACGTGTCCAGGGGTCTCGATGAACTGTCTGAAGATGAATGTCTACTTGATAATTTTTCAAATGTCCTTCTTGTTGGATGCAGTGTAGTGTTGCTTGCTACAGCAGCTGTGCTAGCATATACCCGGTATCTGATGTGAGAGCGCGACAATAAGTAAACACAGCGATTTATAGACATTTTTAGCCTCCGTTAAATTAATCGAGTGCAAATGGTTGAACAAAATAAAAAAAATGATCAGTCGCACAATTTATATTATAAACTTCATGTTAATAAACTCTGTTTTACTACAGCAACAGTAGCAGCACCTATGATGACAAGGAGGTCAAGTTTCTCTCAGTGACAACGTGCAGAAGGACCCAAGATTTGTTTTGGTGCCTGAAGTAATGCCTGTTTTTTATATTAAACTATTGATTCAAGTGTTAAAGTCAAGGTTAGAAAGATTTTGGAAACAGATTACGAGTGTATCATAGACTGTGATATCAAGAGAATACGTTCGCTATAACATGTGAAATCCTGAAGGTTAATTATTTTTGTAAAACGGCACAAACTGAAACTACTTAGGGGTATGACAGCAGACATGTGGTACAAACAGTTGCACAACGAAACTCACTCGTTTGAATAACGTTATTTTTTTTTAAAAGCTCACTCTTATGTATATATATATAAAAAAAGACAACATTGAAGCAAAAACTGGGCACTTGTTCGCATTTAAGATTTTATTTCAAGGACAGACAGGTTTCCAACTCACTTCGATCAATAAATTTACATGACATTCATAGTCACTTCTGATGCATTTAAAACAAACAAAAAAACACTTGGATGCAGACCCCTGTATGAACTAGTTTGACTTAAAAGAACGGACTAATTTACTTTTAGTTGACTGTAACCGGATAAAATATATTCACTAAAAATATATGGCTTCGCTATGAATATGACGTGACACGAACATGCCAATGACGTTTGTACAGAATTTCCCGCGAAATCCGTCCCGTAAGCTCGTGTATAAATCACCACGATAGGTGTTTGAAAGATGGATTTTTAGCACCTCTCAATAATGACATTGATATTTTTAATAATAATAAAAACCGTGTAGCTGTAAGTATAAATTTGCGTTTTTATTTGACATCAGCAGATAAACAAAACTATGGCTGGATATGTAAAATTTTTCCAAGATGTACAAATGACTCAGTTGCTGTAGCACGACTATTCAATCAGTTCTGCAAATACTTATGTCTTTTCCATTGGGGCACTCAAAGGCCTTGTACACAGACATTTCCATAAGTAATGTAGTGTGAGTTAAAAATAATAATAATTTTGAAGTGAAATCAAAAACAGTTTCAAAACGAAACTGTCCAAATAAACATTTAATCCACAAACCACTTAAAATATGCAAGAGCACATTTGCAACAATGAAAAATTGTTAACATCCCCTTTTGATAGGAAACATTTTAGCTGGATGACACGCAAAGGATATAACAAAATCCTATCATTTCTCTGGGGTGTCTAAGAATTTAGACAGTATGAAATGTAATTGCAGCAGAGATGATTTTAACAATCAATAGCAACGAGTCATCTCAGAAATTCACAAAACTAATAAGGAACACAAAACTAAGTGGCCCTCTTTTACTACTAAGCCAGCGTGTGACTCAAAACTGGGCTGACCGGTTGAATACATGTGCCCAATATAATTACACAAGCTGCCCTAGTTTTATAAAGCTTCTAGACCAAAACCTCTGTAAATGTTTTATATATATATATATATATATATATATATATAGACATATACTTATTATTTCAAAGACAAAATTCATTTAACAGTATTTAAAGAACAAACAAAATAAAAAAAGAGAAGATGGCTAAATAAATTAAATAGAAATATTTTACAACGTTTAAGTGGATTGCAAATACAGTGTTGCTTGGGTGCCAATGCATTTCTTGACCTTTTTTGAAACAGACCCCATTGCCTTTAGTAACTGTTACTAACTCAGATTCACCAGCTAGCATGCATGAGGAAGCTCTTTAAAATGTGTTTAGGTCTATGTGTTTCTGCTCCATGATGTGGAACATAGAGGATACCAGTGAGTGCACTTTTATAAACATTTCTTCATCTAGGGAGGCGTGCAACCTTGAAGATGTGCTATATTACTTACATTATTGTTTCCAGTGCTTTCTAAAAAGTGTCCTTGTATACTAACAGATTGCTTGCTGTAGATGGCAGGGAGAACAGAGCCAAATCAGGCACAGTTTATCACCATAAGCTGTGAGGGGTGACCATGTGAACAGCGATCTGCATGTATGTTCGGTGGAAGTTGTTCTCCTCTCCTGCGACTAGTCACTGAGAGGTATGTGTGTCTCTGGCTGGTTGCTCTCCAGACCCTGCTCACATTTCTGGCTGCTCAGCAGAGAGACTCGGCCGAGGCTCAGGCGACTCGTAGCGCTGATGGAAGTTCCGTTTCCGCAGTTTCTCGGGTGCCTTCCTCCACAAAACTATTTCCTACAAAAAATACAAATCATTCCATTCACCTTGCTGGACAAACAGACACTGAAAGTGTACAATTTTTATATGATTCTTATAGATCAAAATTAATTTTATACTGTAAATTTGATTACTACTGGACCTGCTGTTTGAAGTATCTCCTATCTTCTTCATCCACAAGCACCAAGTTCAAGAAGTACCTCACAGAGAATTTCTTGTTTACATCTCTCATTGTGGGTGTAAGGTCATAACCAGCCAGGAAAAGGCGAATAGGAATGGATTCACCTAGAAATTAATTTTTAGCCCAATAGGGAGGAAAAGTCAGTAATGAAACTGGCAATTTAATTTATTCTAATTCAATAACCCCGCATTGAACAATGTGATGATTCATGCAAGAAAGGTTTAACGAATGGTTTACACAAATATATTCTGTTCGTGATTCATGAATGAGGCCCATTATTTATGTTCTGGCATTAGTACTCTGTGTCTTCTGTAGTAGTAACCTTTTTAAAAGACTCATCAAAATAACTCAACACACAGACATTAATGTCTAAACCACTGGCCACAAAAGTGAGTACACCCCTAAGTGAAAATGTCCAAATTGGGCCCAAAGTGGCAATATTTTTTGTGGCCACCATTATTTTCCAGCACTGCCTTAACCCTCTTGGGCATGGAGTTCACCAGAGCTTCACAGGTTGCCACTGGAGTCCTCTTTCACTCCTCCATGACGGAGCTGGTGGATGTTAGAGACCTTGCACTCCTCCACCTTCCATTTGAGGATGCCCCACAGATGCTCAATAGGGTTTAGGTCTGGAGACATGCTTGGCCAGTCCATCACCTTTACCCTCAGCTTCTTTAGCAAGGCAGTGGTCGTCTTGGAGGTGTGTTTGGGGTCGTTATCTTGTTGGAATACTGTCCTGCGGCCCAGTCTCTGCTTCAGTATGTCACAGTACAAGTTGGCATTCATGGTTCCCTCAATGAACTGTAGCTCCCCAGTGCCGGAAGCACTCATGCAGGCCCAGTCCATGACACTCCCACCACCATGCTTGACTGTAGGCAAGACACACTTGTCTTTGTACTCCTCACCTGGTTGCTGCCACACACGCTTGACACCATCTGAACCAAATAAGTTTATCTTGGTCTCATCAGACCACAGGACATGGTTCCAGTAATCCATGTCCTTAGTCTGCTTGTCTTCAGCAAACTGTTTGCGGGCTTTCTTGTGCATCATCTTTAGAAGAGGCTTCCTTCTGGGACGACAACCATCTAGACCAATTTGATGCAATGTGAGGCGTATGGTCTGAGCACTGACAGGCTGACCCCCCACCCCTTCAACCTCTGCAGCAATACTGCCAGCACTCATACGTCTATTTCCCAAACACAACCTCTGGATATGACCCTGAGCATGTGCACTCAACTTCTTTGGTCGACCATGGCGAGGCCTGTTCTGAGTGGAACCTGTCCTGTTAAACCGCTGTATGGTCTTGGCCACCATGCTGCAGTTCAGTTTCAGGGTCTTGGCAATCTTCTTATAGCCTACGCCATCTTTATGTAGAGCAACAATTCTTTTTTTCAGATCCTCAGAGAGTTCTTTGCCATGAAGTGCCATGTTGAACTTCCAGTGACCAGTATGAGAGAGTGAGAGAGCGATAACACCAAATTTAACACCTGCTCCCCATTCACACCTGAGACCTTGTAACACTAACGAGTCACATGACAACGGGGAGAGAAAATGGCTAATTGGGCCCAATTTGGATATTTTCACATAGGGGTGTGCTCACTTTTTTGGCCAGTGGTTTAGACATTAATGGCTGTGTGTTGAGTTATTTGGAGGGGACAGCAAATTTACACTGTTATACAAGCTGTACACTCACTACTTTACACTGTAGCAAAGTGTCATTTCTTCAGTGATGTCACATGAAAATATATAATAAAATATTTACAAAAATGTGACGGGTGTACTCACTTCTGTGCGATACTGCATGTCATTACAAAATGATATAGAAAATGGTGTGAAGCAGCAGCTCACCTTTCACTGGTGCTCCATCCATAATCTCATATTTGGCCACAGTCTCTGTCTCAGTAGTTGTGCTCGGACCTAGAAAGGCACGTCACATGATGCACTTACTTCATAAATCTCACATTATTAAGAACCAAATGAGAAACTAATGAATTTTAAGTTCTTGAGGATACAAGGTATACAAGTGTGTTAAGAAAAACTTTAAGTTTATAAAAATAAATTACAAACTAAAAATTTTATTTTAATATTACATATTTCATAATGTTATTAAATTTCTAGTTATTTCTATTTCAAATAAATTTGGTTCTTTCTATTCATAAAAGAATCCTGAAAAAAAATATACCCTTGTTTCCACAAAAATATTAAGCAGCACAACTGTTTTCAACATTGACAAAAATAAAAAACGTTTATTAAACACTAAATCAGCATATTAGGATGATTTCTGATGGATCATGTGACACTAGCCTCTGAAAATTCAGCTTCACAGGAATAAATTACATTTTAAAATATTATTTTTGTAAAATGTAATACTGCACAATATTACTGCTTTCAAAGTATTATTTTACTGTATTTAATGCAGCTTTTGTGAGCAAAAGCATTTAAAATATTTCAAAAACATTTTACCAACCCCAAACTTTTGAACAGTAGTGTATATAAGAAACTGGACTAATATAAATGTTCTTTAATAATAGCTTTTAACAGTCATTCTTAAATCAAATGCACATATGCGTGTACAGAACTTAACACAAAAGGAGATCATACCAATTCCCGTCATTTCTTTCTTGATCAACTGAAGCTCCATGTGTTGGATTTTAATCCGTACCAGTAAGAAGTAGATTTTACCCACAATTACATCTTTGAGGTGATATCTGATAGGCAAGAAGACCTCTGTTAGCTCAAAATCAATTAGACTAATAAGTTCAAACCGATCAATGCATACATACTTAGAATTACTCAGCAGCTCACTTCATGCGACTAGGAAATAAATCAACAGTAAAGTTCTAAGTGCACTTACTTAGACTTATTGTACTCAAATTCTATATGTAGGCAGTCTTCAATGCCCACTTCCATTTTGATAGAGTTGTTGACATCAGGGTAGGTGGCCAGCTGATGCACAATGAGGTCATATTCCTTTACCAAATCAGACAGCCTCCTCACAATTGTAACTTTAAGGAAATACCTGCAGATGCATGAAAAGCACATGACCTTGTCAAAAAAGAACAGTTTAAATTAAAGCCAGAACAAATTTTAAAGGTTAACCGTGTCTTAAAGCAGCAGTTAAAAATAAAATACTGCCATTTTTCTCATTAATGCTCAGCCAGGATAAAAAAAAAAAAAATCTATAGTCTTCACCAACCTCAATCGCACATTCGCTCCAACATAAGACTCATATGGCTTTTCCACCTGCATGAACTCAAAGTCATAGCTGCGGTTCTGTGTCAGCTCTCCGGGCAGAGCAAGCTCCTTCACAAGGTTTACAAACTCGTGAGTATTGCTTTTATCACTAAAGAGCTCTGCATGAAGGGAAAACGCACACAAACATTCTTATGCAGTAGCTAGACAAAAAAAAAACAACAAGAAAACATTGCATGCAGCAAACTTGGGATTGCTGAGACAATCAGAATCACTAATGATACCTAAAAATGTCGGTTTCAAGTAACTGCAAGTAACAAATTTAATTAAATGTGAAATTTTCTTGTAAAATTTCCAATAACCTTTGTTTTACTTAAAACTTTAAAAAATAATTTTTGCAGTGTGGGAAATAAAAGACCTTAATAATGAATTCAACTGGGGCACCATAACAGATCGGCTCCCTCACAGGAATGTGTAGAGCAGTCTAGCTCCCTTTCCATGTGACAACCACATGCTCTCCTAAGCTCTCAGCACAGTAGAACAGCGAAACTGAAGCTGGTTTACTGCATGAATGCCTTGAGAAAAGAGAATAAGTGAATGTGTTGAGTTAACTCACCGATTTGTCCTACAAACTCAATGCGAATTCCCAGATGTTCAAGCCTTTTGGCTGTTTGTTTCACATTGATATTTACCTTGGGGTGACATAACAGCGTGTGTCAGTTGTCTTTGAAATTAAGAGACTTTAGGAAATGAGTCACACAGGAGATGTCTACTCACTCACCTTTCCTGAAACTGATTCTCCATCATAAAACAGATAATGCTTCTCCAATTTCCCATCCTCAGTCTTCAGCTCGGCTGTTTTTCTGCTTTCAGCATCGTTCAGAATGACATCGATTTCACACACTGGACCAAACAGACCTCCAAGGAAACTCTGAAAGAATGGCAGTGTCATTCTACTTTTTTCAATTCACCTTGTTAACCATGTTTAAATGATTAAACAAATAATTTAATATTAATGTCTTTAGTCCCTGCTGAGTGATGGCTTAATTTAGGCAACATTTACATTCTATTCTGTGTATTTCTTTTATATTATTGAAGTAGTGATACATCTTTTTCTCCATATTGTGACGTACAATTAAGTTAAATAGATTATCAAAAAAAGAAAAAAATTAGGGCTGGACTTGGTTCTATTCATCAGTTGAGGATTGGCTGAAGGCAGATCTGAATGCGAGCTTGCATCTGATTCTAAGAAATGGGGTGGAGTTTAATCAAACTAACTGATTGGATAAATCTGGCATGTGTCACCAAAGAGAAGTCTGACATTTACCCAGAAGATTGAGTTGTGACAGTTTGATTAATAAATTACACAAAACTGATTTAAAAATATATATGTATGAATAATTTACAAAAAGGTCTAGAACAAGTATTTAGAAAACAGACAAGGTGAATTTTCATTTCATGTCGACTTGCGTTTCATTTCACATACTTTGTATTTGGATCAAAGATGAGACGTCCCATTTTTGTGTCCACATCGAATTAAATTTACAAAAGTGATTTTACAAACCTATAAAGCATATTAAATACAAGTAGAGTGTCTATTTTAACATTTCAGATAACTTTTGTGAAAATAAAATGACAAAATATGTGTGAAATAATGCTCCATTGTCATTCAGCGTAACAGACATATTTATGTAAAAATAAAGCAACATATTCATTTTAACCTGTGCTTATTAAAATATGTAAAAGTATCTAAATTTTGTTTATTTACTATATATTAAATTATTTAAAAAATAGTTTGAAGGTGTTTTGGGGGCTGCACTGTGATCATTAAATTAACTCATTTATTTTAATGTCACTGATGTTTCTTGATCTAAATATGCCTGACAAAATTTTGGGGTCTATGAACTACTATTAGGGGTGACAAATTTGTGCTCCTACATCACAACTGGGTGAAGACATCAGACTTCAGCCTTAAAGCATCACACCTACAGCGACATTCCAATCAATCTGTTTTACACAGTAATATTACACATCAATCAACATATACTGGTATTAGCTTAACTGTTCAATCTGTCTCAATACAAATATAATCACATCTATAGAATAACTAATTAAACAACCCCACCAACACAAGGAAACACTGACGCAGTGCGAAAACGTTTAAGTATTATGTGCATTACAGTGCTCAGTAACGTTACCCATACGCTGTAGAAACATTTACCAGTCTGTGCAAAACGGTTAACTTGTAGAAATAGCTTCATTTTAGTGAAAAACAGCAGGAACTCGGTCTAGTTTGGATTCAACCTTCAGCTTTACAGCGGTTTTAAAAGGTCCTGGAGTACTTGTGTGGATGCAAGTTTTTTTAAACAAGCTCAGAATGTACAAATGCTTCCCTAGAGCTCATTTGTAAGGTCACTAGAGTCCGTTTACTGTGTTTTATGAGTGTTTATCGCTGATAGTGAGCAGCCTCCCCACCCAGTCCACCCATTTCCATGGCCTACCGTTACTTCAGACTGGATGCACTTCAAACATGTTCGCCAGGATCGTGGGCTTTTATTCCAGAGGGAATAAGCCAAGCGGTGTATTAAGTGCAAGAGTTTCAACCATTAATTGCAGTCTGAATTAACGCTCACCATTTCAGCTCTGTAGCTGTTTTTCTTGAACACAGTCCTCCTCAGTACAGCTTCCGCTGGATCCCTGTTCCTCTGAGTTGAAGGGACTGGGATCGACGGGAACACAGAGAGTGAGCGTTGAAACATCAACCACCACTCAACTTCAAAATAAAAGCTTTTTTCCCCTTACATTAACCATACTACAGAACTTAAAAAAAATATATATATACATTGTATAAGCATATTTTGTGTAAACATTATTATGTTTCACATAATTCTTCACATTTATATTCTTCACAATTATATATTAATTTTATAATATTAAAATGCTATCATTTGTCTTTTCCCATGCCCCAAATGTTGGGAACAGGATGGTAATAAACAGAAGAAAAAGACGACACTTTTTTAGCAATATTTTGTACTCTAGTTGTATCTGGTGTTATTATTTCAATAAATGAATTAAATTAATTTTTTTAAGTACAATTTCTGTTGGTCAGAAAAATGTTATGACAATTTTGTATGCCACCATTGGCATTTCTGCCTTTATTTCAATTAATTCAATTTAATTTATTTCATTAATCGTTTTGTGTTCTTTATATTTTTTATATTTGACTTAAAAGCCTTTAGTAGACTGTTGAATGGCATGTTGCATTGTAAATTTACCCCATATATTGTGACAACATGCCCCACTATTGGTCACAAAAAAAAAACTTTAATCCTGCTCTGAGAAACATACATGTTTTCAGACTATGTTGCAAAGTAATATTTAAAAGCATGGTTTTCTTTCTTTTGTAGGCTATATGTTGTGTTAAAAATAAATAAAAATTAATAAACATTTAATTAAACTTGAACACTTAAGGTCTCTGCACACTGAGTCCGAAATTTTCGCATGCGTTTTTTCGCATTCGCAATCTTAAAAATTCGTCACGCACAGAGACCTTGCACACTGAGTCCGATGCGTTTTAATTAATCCGTTGCGAAAAAATTCGCAAAACTATACAAAATGTCTTCAAGCAGTGAGGATGATTTTGTTGTCCTCTCTCTTTTTAAAAAAAGAAAAACAAAAAGGAACTATTGGGTCCATCCAATCCTTAGATTGCGCAGAGAGGAAGGAGAGTTCCACCTCCTTATCAAAGAGCTGCGGGATTATCCCGAGAGATTCAAAGTTTATTTCAGGATGTCAGTGCCAATCCACATATTAAAAAGAAGACCACCAATTTCCGTGAACCAATTTATCCTGAACATAAACTGTCTGAGGTATGGACACACACACACACACACACACACACACCGAACTGCGGCATCGGAAAGGTGCGTGCCAGGCATAAAAAATAGGCTACAGCAGTTCTTTATATTCTGTATTCCGCAATTTGTTTGTCATAAAGTGCGCTGTGCTGCAAGACGAAGTGTATTAATTTGTCTGACACTGTTTTGGATTTTGGCTTTCGCTTGTACGGTGGCTCTGAATTGTCAAAACACCTTCTCAAAGCATCTCAAAATGCTTTATACGGATGCGAAAAACGCAAAAAATCGAACCCGATCCGAATTTTTTTTCAACGTGCGAAAATTTCGGACGAAAAATTCGGACTCAGTGTGCAATGGCCTTTACTCATGCATCTTCAGAATTATATTAGAAACAAAAACAAAAAAAAACTTTCCTTGGACGTCCCTTGAAGCTGTGAAATCACTTGTTACACAACAGATGAAACGCTGTACAACACAAACTTCTTCAGATATCAGGCCAGCTATTCAAATTAAGAGATGTTCAGAGTTGAACAAAAGGCCAGCCACACAACACTAATGGAGCTGCAGATGTCTTTGGCTGGAATAGAAGAAACTGGAGATATTTCTCTGTTTGGCTCTTGAGAGAGTGGCTGCCACTTCTGATAAAGTCACATCTGGAGTTTGCTAGCTGTGTGAAATGGCCCCATAAAAGTCTAGCTGGTCCCACTTTATATTAAGTGGCCTTAACTACTATGCAATTGCATTTCAATTAATCATTTAGTACAATGCACTTATCGTGTACATACACAATTTTACATTGTACTTTTATTTTTACAAATTCTTGCATGTAATTACATCTGTAATTATATTTATAATTACACTGTTGACCCATCCCTTACACCTTAACCCACTCTTAACGTTTACAAACGTATCCAAGTTGTACCTGTTCCATCTTCTACAGTTTCCTCGTCTTGTTTTCATGGCACATTGTTCACAACTTTTTCTCAAATTGACTCTGAGTTGCTTATTAGGGAGGTATCAGGTATGAAAGCTACCACTTGCGTTCTTGATCCCCTCCCTACAAGCTTATTTAAGTCTTGTTTTGACTCTTTGTGCCCAGCTGTTCTCAGCATTGTTAATGATTCTCTGTGTACTGGTGTTGTACCAGCAGCATTGAAAACTGCTGCTTTAACACCTGTTCCAAAGAAGCATAATGCTGACTTGGATAACTTGAATAATTACCATCCTATATCAAACCTTCCATTTCTTGCAAAAGTTTTAGAACGTGTTGTTGCTTTGCAGCTCCACAATCATCTCATAGTAAATAATCTTTTTGAACCCCCTCAGTCTGGCTTCGGAAAATTTCATAGTACTGAGACAGCTTTGGTCAAGGTCACTAACGATCTGCTAATAGCCTCAGATTCTGTCTCTCTCTCTATTCTTATTCTTCTTGATCTTAGTGCCGCCTTCGATACTGTTAATCATATCCTTTTACTTAAATGTCTGGAAAATGTCTTTGGTGTTTCTGAGACTGTTTTAACTTGGTTTAGATCTTACCTCACTGATCGTCAACAGTTTGTTTATATGAATGGTTCAAGGTCTGAGATGGGCTCTGTCCGCACGGGTGTTCCTCAAGGTTCAATTTTAGGCCCCTTACTTTTTAGCATTTACATATTTCCACTCGGTCTGCTTTTAAGATCACTTGGGCTTAATTATAATTTTTATGCAGACGACACTCAGATTTACATTCATTCTAGGCCTGGTTAAAATTTGGACGTACCTTTCTTAACACATTGTATTTCTGAGATAAAAATATGGATGTCTGAAAATTTCCTCTGTCTAAACAATGATAAGACTGAGGTCCTGCTTATTGGCACTTCTTATCAGCTTCGTAAAGCTGGTTCAATCATTTTAAACATTGATGGTTCTGTTTTGGAGTCACAGCCTAAATTTAAAAATTTAGGAGTAATATTTGACTCGAGTTTGTCTTTTGACTATCACGTGCAGTATATTGTCAAAAACTCTTTTTTTCATCTCAGAAATATTGCGAGACTCCGTTCTATGCTATCCCTCCCTGTGACTGAAAGGCTTATAAACACCCTAGTTTTTTCTCGCATTGACTACTGTAATGCACTTCTTGCTGGGGTTCCTAAAACCACACTTAATAAATTGCAATATGTGCAAAACTCAGCTGCTAGGATCCTGACTGGTGCCAGGAAAAATGAGCATATTACACCAATTTTAAAGTCTTTGCATTGGCTCCTGGTCAGGTTTAGAGTTGATTTTAAAATTCTTATGCTCACATATAAGGCACTGCATGGTCTGGCCCCTCAATATATGTCTGCTCTTTTAACTTTATATACACCTAAGCGTCATTTACGATCTTCACAAGCTGGTTTATTGGTAGTTCCTCAGACACGGATGCGCTCTGTAGGGGACAGGGCTTTTTCTTCCTATGCTCCCAGGCTTTGGAATGTACTCCCTCTACAAATTAGAGATGCTCAGAATTTAAGCATTTTTAAGTCTTATTTAAAAACTCATTTTTTTTAGGTTAGCTTTTTCTTGACTGTTTTGATTTTAAATGATAGCTTATTTTGTTTTTAATTAGTTGTCTTTTGTGTGTTGTATTTTTATTTGTTTTGTTTTATTATGTGAAGCGCTTTGAGAAACTGTTTAAAGGCGCTATATAAAAATAAAGTTATTATTATTATTAAACCTACCCATACCAACAAACCTGTCCCTAACCTTACCTGTATCCCACCTCAATAGCAGCAGAAGTGTTTTGCTATACAATATGAGCACAATAAGTACATTGTACTTGTATTTTGATGTAAGTACAGTAGTTAAGGCCAATGTGGGACCAAATATTTTATTGTGTTGGTGTAACTTTGTTGGTGTAACAGAAACTAAATGTGGGTGTAAATGCTTTCTAAAGGCAGTGTGTCATCATGGCATGCTTTTGAATTCGTACATTTGCACCATTTGAAAACAATTTTATAATGTTACTCTACATACAGAATGATTCTAAACTTTATGTCTGTACTCTAGACGCTGAGAAGCAGGTCATGAGATGCAAGTCCGGAAACGCACAAGATTGAATCAGCCAAAGTGTCATAATACACTTCTGGTAAAACAGGAAGCCTGAACGGCTGACCTCATCTCATATTCAGAACATTTCTTCAGTACAGTTCATTCCTCCTTTTTCTGGTGTAAAGTGCTTAAAATAAGAGACAGATGCTTTATAGTTGAAAGTGTTGTTTTTTTTTGAAAGTTCAGAATATATTACAAATACAATATGGCAATTTTTCTTTATTTATTTTTGTTTTTACAAAATTTACTTTTTGCTATCCAAACACTTTATTGTTGCCCCTGTTGAATTTAGTAATATTTCTATTACAAATGGATTTACATTGTTTTAATACAGATCACAGGTCACACTGTGGACATTAAGAGTAAATAAAATAATAATACTATAAAAGTTTCAAAGTTGAAGAGCAAACCAAAATAATGCATTACAATGCAAACTGCAATAAAATACACTTTTGCAGAGCATGTCACAAATCTATAACTATATCTGTGACCAAAAAAGCAGCATCCCGTATGGTTCACATTGTACAAAAAAGAAAAGGCACATGAGATCTAATGTAGCCCTTTATGCAATAATGTTTTCCTCTTTCAAATCCTCTTTAGAAAGCCGATCTATTGCAACATATTGAGAGTAACCAATGTCTCCACTGAACTCAGTCGACCCCTCCTCTTCAATCTGGTTGCCTTCTTGCTCTGGACTTCTTGTGTCTCTCATCACCTCAGCATCTGAGTTACCTGAACCCTCTCCTGACTGCTCCTCCATCTGAGGAGTGGCTTCCTCTGTGCTAACTGGGAATCTGTTGGAAACAAAAGCACAAAGTCGTTCAAGAGTGCTCCAACATCCTCTCAGCCCTTCCTGTAATTTTGTTGAGAACATAAGGAGCCCATTTCTTAACCATCTCACTGACCTCACCACTCTAGGCTTAAAAAACAAAATGGAATATCTAAATAAAACGCATATTCCTTGTGACAAGCACAATGTTTTAGAGTACCTACTTTAGTATAGGGAAGATATTGGGAAATGTAACAGTTAACCACAACAGTGAATGAATAACAGGAGCATTAAAGGGGCAGTTCACACACAAAAATAAATTCTGTAATTTTTCACCCTCAAGTTGTTCCCAAACTGTATGAATTTCTTTCGTCTGTTGAACAATAAAATATATTTTGAAGAAACTGGTAGCCATTGACTTCCACAGTATGGAAAAAAATTACTATGGAAGTCAATGAGGACCAGAAACTGTTTACCAACATTGTTGTTACCAATGTTTACCAACCAGAAACTGGTTACCAACATTCTTCAAAGTATCTTCTTTTGTGTTCAAAATCAATCAATCAATACAATAAAAATTTTGAACAGCATGAGCTTGAGTAAATGATGACAAAGCTTCATTTTTGGGAGAACTATCCCTTTAATTCACTGAGAAATATTCTATATTGTTTTCAGCATTCTAGTTATCTTATTAATCTGTGAGATATTATGTTTTCTGGCTATGAAGATCATGAACATTTTGAGGAGATACAGCTGTGACGTCAATGTGATCGATGTGTGGAAGGAAGTGATTTAGCATGAGAAATGCTGAGTAGAAAAAAGCACAATCTGAAAATAAATTATTAAAAAACATTGATGTTACGTTGATTTCAATAAGACCACAATTACATATTGTTTGATTGGCAGAAATGATAAAACATTTGAGTGCTATCAAGTGCGATATCTAGTTATATAATACACAACAATTGTAAATGTAGGAATGAGCACTAAAAATGTATATTTAAAATTATAAAACCTTGCAGAAAACATCTCTAAAGCCTTACAGATATTTAAATTTCCAAGAAAAGACATACCTACACTACTTTGAGCAGAAATAATCTGCACTGCCAGGAAAACGATAACAGAAATTAGAAGAAATATTGTGGTAAGGCGTCACAATCAATATGTCACAAAATAAGAGTGACTTATGGGAAATGCCCCTGACATTCAACAACTTCAGCATATTTTGTTCAAAGAGATTCGTTTCTAACCTCCTTTGTCTATATGATACTTAATAAGGAAGCAGTCCTGTAGGTAGAAAAAAGTCTCTCACGACACTTTCTGCTTTACAGACCCCTTTATTTACTTGCTGGTTGTTACTTTAACACTGATGGCATCTCTGAAGGGTTTCTTTAAAAGCCTTATACAGGCATGTAAAAACTCCAGCTTCCCCTTGCAGATATTGAAATTATTACAACAATATCGATGGATGATTCAGCTGTAACACAACTCCTGAGGTCCCATGCTTAATCATGATTATTTGTTGTGGACTTTTTACTTATTTTATATATATATATATATTTCTAATATCACAGCAGGGATAGTGGTTATATGATTTTTGTTGTGTTATTAAAACTGAATCGAAATCTAATCAAATTTGTTGTAGTGACATGCATGCATCCTGTTAGTTTTGACCTAGATATAAATACACACGTCAGATTCTGGTTTTAAAATTAACACAACATACCATAATACAGTACTTATTCTCAATACAAATTGATATGAGTAAACAGGCAACTTACATGTTTTTTGCAGCAGAAGGCGGAAGTCGAGAGCTTTGCCCTGCTAGGGGCACCAAGGGGCCCACTTGTGTGACACAGTTTGAGTTCTTATCATCTGGCTTGCATTTCACCCACATATACCTGCCTTTGGATGGGGCTCCTGTGTTCAGGGATAATACAGAATGACAGATGAGAGACTTGTCGGACATTAACAGTAACACCATCCTTTTAATAATGAACTGGCCAGATTACTTAAATATCTTGTGTTTTTATGATGTATATTTTAATTTGAAAGCACAATTTGTATTTATGAAATAGATTTCATGTGTTTAAGTTTTTAATTTATTATGTATCTTATATATTAGCCTATTCATTTATTTATTGTTTGTTTGTGTATTTTTATTGTGTATTATATGAATTCCGCCGACGAATATTGTGGTATATGACATTTTTATCATTTCGTGACATTTAAAACCATTTCCTGCACCACTATCCAGCAGCGCCGTCTCGCCGCTACTGAATTGACTGCGCGAAGTGATCAGTGCAGTCTGATTCCCAAACTAACGACTCTAAGGAGTCGGTTCTTTTTAGTGAATCACAATCATGCTTCACGTTGCAGGGTAGTCCGAAATCCGAACGAATGATTCTAATCAGCCGGTTCTTTTTAGTGAATCAAAACCACATAGCTCTTCTGTTGACATAAAATGTTTTAATCGGCTTATGTGCTATAAGATACAATTACAAGTTCCTTCTGAAAAGTAGGCTATTAAAAGTTGAGGGAACCGTTGAACCTGTTCTAAGAACCGACTCGAAAGAGTAAGAATCGAAGAACAAATAGCCCAAATTCATTATGATTTCACTAGGCTATATATATATATTTTTAAAATTTATTTATTTATTTATTTTAATCTGACTTGCAATTTTGATTTAGTTTTAATCTGACATATATATATATATATATGACAAATTAAAAGCGCAGAAATAACGTGGTGTAAAATGTCAAGCTTAATTGTGTACGTAACAGAACTGGATGTATTGATTTTTATTTTTTTTATTTTTTTTGTATAATCATGGATGATTTGACAGTCAACTACCGGTGTTGAAAGTTAGGCTACTTAATTGCATTTTGTTTCATTAAAATATATTGTATAATAATTTCCTTTGATCTTTACGTGAAGACGCAGTTTCTGAAACCCAGAAACACTTTCCGTAACAGACCATTAAGCTCATCATCTTTTTAACATATGATCTTAAAATGCAAAAATAATAAACTTACCTAGTCCTCTGTCCCCAAACAGGCATATTATTGCCAGTGCCAAAGTTATTCTGTGGTAAAATCTCATTCTATTGTCCCTGTCAAGCAGAAGATGCGAAAGAAAATGTCTTCAGATGAACGTCAGTGAAGAACTTTTCCCAGTTCAGCGCTGTTCAGTTCAGTGCTATGTAGAAGACCCTGCCCCTGTGTGCGTCATTGTTTCCTGAAAGCAGCCTACAGCAGCTCGGTTTGGCAAGGTTTCTCAACACTCAATCCTAAAAACACAGAGTATTAGCCTACTAATACACAAACCTAATACAACCGTCGTTTTAAAAATACACAAGTCAGATTAAACAAAATACACCAATTACAGTGGTACTGGAAAACTCAAAGCTAGACCTTAGCTAAGAGTGAGTGACAAGACAGGCTAGTGACAATAAAATTAATTTAAAAGTTTTATAATAGAAGTGACTGATGTAAGTGCATCATTTTATAAGGTCCATGATCATCTTTAAATTGTCTTGAAATTCAGTGAATTTTAAAAATCTGTACTCCATTATAAATCACTATTGTGTCAGGTGCAGACTTAAGCAACAAATGCTGCAAACATCCTGAAAGCCATTGCCCCTTATCAGGAACACTATCAGTTTCTATCAAAAATCTTTTCATACCAGCACCACAGTATGTACATTTTGTTGTTGTAACTTGTCTGAGATGTTGAGCAATATTAACAGTCAGCCTATGATTAATGAGGTCAAATTCTGCAGAATCACCCATAAATCTACAGTATCAGGTTATTTCCAGAACGAAGACGTAACTGTTCTGTGGGAATGGGTTGAAGTTATAATATATATGATATCTTAATATATATGATATAACATGAATGTGAAATTCTACAGTACAAGTAAAACACAACAATGGCATTTTTAACAAACACAAAAAGTGACTGCATGTAGATGGGTTTTAAAATGAATTAATTTAATTGATGTGCATTAGGCCTACTTGTAATGTCTTACTGTTGAACGAATGACAAGAAATACATGTTTTAAATACATTATGTTTGTCTTTTGAAGTCAGATGAATATTTAGTATGTTGCTATAAACGAACAAATGAATAAATTTTTATGTAAAACAGTAAAATATAGTAGAGCAGTGTTGCGCACAGTGGGCTATATGAAAGTGTCAACATTTAATACAAAGCTGTCATAATTTGCAGGAAATGGTTTTCGCACACAGGAAATGACAAGGTTTCTCCTTTTATTAGCACATAGCATGGCAAGACAGAGAGTTTTCCATTACATGCATAAGCAAGAGGAAAGCTGTCTGCTGAGGAGTTTATGTTATGTTTCTGTTAACATTGCTAATTTGGCCACACTGTAGCAACCAGACTAATCACTTTTTTGGTCAATTTTTAAGCATGATTACTTTAAGAACACAACTTAATTTGGGGTTTAATGTACAGTATAATATAATGTAGGCATATAGAAATGACCTGACAACTGATTCAGATAAAAAAGGAGCCCTAAAACTAAAAGACACAGTTGTACATGAAGGTGTCTCAAAATATTTCTAAACAATCTTCATGTTTTAAAGGGCACTGAGATGGAATGTGCACTGAGTTTGGTGTTTGTCGAACTATATACTTAACTCTCGACTAGGTTCGGCGTCTGAAGTTTGTTTGTCTCTCAGGCTGAAGATGATTGTCCCAAACACACAGACATTTTACACAGACACAGGACATTTACTCATATTTCAAGTATAATGATCAGATGCTGTATCTCAAGAACAGAAGTGTTTCATTTCGGTTTGGTAGAGCTTCCTCTGAGCAAGTCATATATTTGCTCTTTGCAGAGACTTGACTAAAACGCGTAATGCTATTTCCTCTGGGAAAGAACCTGCACTCTCTGCATTTTCTCTTCTTTACAGTTACTGTGATAAAACTGTGACAGCATTCTGTGTATTTTTTTTCTTTATGTCTATAGCAAGCACGCAAGAGGTTTCCTGATTTTACCCTAACCTAAAACTGATCACACTGAAGCTGAAAGGATTACTACAAAACCATAGAGTTATAATTTATGAACATGAGAGTAAAAATGAGTTCAATAAAAAAAATTTTTTAACTGCAGCAAGACTATAATTCCAGAATCTAGTTGATATCAAATTTTATGTTAAGAATAAAACGTGGCATACTACCATTCTTAGTAAACTATTGTCCTGGTATTTATTTATCACATGAATATACAATAGATAGGCATATAGCATAACAATAAAGAGAAGCACCAGAATGGTATTACTGAAATATTTAGAGAAGGAAATGCAACAAGTTTTGGTTATACTTTGCGGGTTAACCGTTCATTACGTATAGTTCAACTGTCTGTTGAAAACTGCAGTTAGTTGCACAGTTCACTCTGTGAAATCAGCTCATATCAATGCTGTTCTAATCTGTGATCCATGTTGTACGATATGAACCACATCCTTTGCGAAGAAAGAATGTATCAAGATGTACATCAAGCTTGCTGCTTAAATGTTCTTTATGCTACATTAACTCAATTAAATAAAATTAACACCGTACTCTCTGGTACTTTCCTCTTTGCACTCAGCCGTTAAATCCAATGGCTGCACATTTATGTGTGTGTATGTGTATGTGTGTAAATGGAAATTTACAATTAAAGGAAAGGTTTATCCCAAAATTAAAATGTGCTGAAAACTTAACCCTCAGGCCATCCAAAATATAGATGAATTTGTTTTTTCATCAGAACAGATTTGGAGAAATTAAGCATTACATCACTTCCTCTGCAGTGAATAGGTGCCATCAGAATGAGAGTCCAAACAGCTGATAAAAACATCACAATAATCCAAAAACAATCCACACAACTCCAGTCCATCAATTAACATTTTGTGAAGTTGAAAGCTGCATGTTCGTAATGAACAAATGCATCAGGACGTTTTTAATTCAAACCCTCACTTCCGGCTAAAATATGAGTCCTCTATCCATAATATTGCTTTATCTATTGAAAAAGTAGTCTTTTCTGAATCAGGAGAGAAATATACACAGATTAAGCACCATTGATTTTGATGTAAGAGGACAACTGCAGATGGACTAAAACACCTTAATGATGAATTTGTTTCTTATAAACACACAGCTCTTCACTGCACAAAATGTTAATTTATGAACTAGAGTAAGATAACTTGTGGATTACTGTGATGTTTTTATCAGCTGTTTGGATGGCTCCTGTTTACTGTAGATGAAGTGATGTAATGCTAAATTTCTCCAAATCTGTTTTTATGAAGAAACAAACTCATCTACATCTTGGATGGGCTGAGGGTGAGTACATTTTCAGCAAATTTTGATTTTTGGGTGAGCTATTTCTTTAATATGTTGTCTTGACTGAATAAGACAAAACGAAGAATGGCATTTATGCTTTTTTATGTTTATTGGCATTAAATGCTTTAATATTGGTATAGCTATATGTTAAATCTTGGGCCAGCTAAACATAACATTCATAAAATTTGAAACAAACATTTTTCTGCATTAAATACAATTGTACATTGCACATTGAAAATAAATTAGTGACTGTAAATCATGCAATTACATCGGTCCACAAGAGTTTGTGATAAATGGTTCTACGGTTGAAGGAGTTTCTTACACTGTGGTCCTAGGAAAGCTAATTCGATATATCTAGGTCTGGGAAGGAACAAGGTGTAGTGTATATTTGTCAGGTGTTCATATTTACGCGAGGGGCCAAAATAAACTGTTTTCAACAGCCCGTTAGTTGCAGGAGGCAATTTTGGATCTAATTCCGTTTATCTTGAGTGGAAGCAGGGAGACCATCTCAATGCTCAACTCTAGCTCGGTTTCAACAGCCTTCTTGGCTTCTGGGTTCTCCTCACAGTATTGCACAACAAAGTTGTATGACTCCAGTGAGTGGCTGAGATTCTCCAGTTGGGTGGCCAGGTTACTGGAAATAAGCTTGGACTGTAATCTGGCAACACGGAATTTGGCCACCAGCGCTGGCCTTAGCAGGTCATCCTCGAGTTTTTCAGGAAACTTTCCCTCTGGTGAGCGGATGGAGTCGAGGAACATCTGATAATACTTCATAGAGGAGGAACACAAATGGTTAAACTTCTTTATGGTGTGCACATCTGGCTGATCCTGCTTGTCGGCTACAGCCAACTTCAGGTCCATCATCTCATAATAGGTTTCTGCAAGTTCAAACTGCAGCTGTCGGCAGATTAGCAAATAATATTGAGCATTCAAATCCTTGCAGATTGGCTCCAGCATGTCGACGCGACGTTTGTGCATCTTGCAGCGGCGTTCCAGATCCTGTTCAAAGAAGGCCAGGACCTTGAAGAGAGTGCTATGGTCCTGCAAGATCTCAATGTGATCTGTCACGTGACCATCCATTGCGAAATACTCTTTGGCCTGGGCTACGTAGCTTTGACCCACCAGAAAGACGCTACGGGCTTCTTCAAAGTCTAGTGGAAGCATGATGCTTACTTTCTCTTCCAGACTGCAAATGGAGTCAAAGGTATCGCTTGAACCAAAAAGGATGGCGCTTTTTCTTCCCTTCTCTTTTTCTTCCTCTTCATTCCGACGTGCCCTCTTCAGTTCTTCCTGCCGATCTAAGTCTAGTTCTCCGATATTATCCTATGGAGCAATGGAAAATGCTTAGACAAGTCAAAGTAAAAAGTCAAAGCTCTCAAAATGTAAAAGAAGCATGGCTACCTCAAGAAGTTTTTTGGCATCTTGCATCAGATTAATGCAATATTTAATCCAGCATCTGGCAATTTCGGCTCGCTTCTGCAGGAGCTCTTCACGTTTTTCACATTCAGCATCACCTTTGAGAACATTCAAAATAATTTATTATAATCTATCATATAAATTCAAACCTACATGTATTAATTTTAATAAATGTGCTATATGACAAAAGGAAAGCAGTAAAATATTTTATTTGGGGACATTAGGATTTTTAATGTTTCCTATTTTGATCAATTGTAATGTGTAATTTATTCTTGTGATGTCAAAGCTGAATTTTCAGCAGCCAATACTTCAGTTTTCAGTCACATGGTCTTTTAGAAATCATTCTAATATGATGATTTCCTGCTCAAGAAACATTTTTCATCAAAGTTGCTTAATATTTTTTGTGGAAACCATTTTTCTTTTTAAATTTTCAAAAGAACAGCATTTTTTTGTAATAGTAATATTTTGTAACATGTTTTTACTATTAATCAATTTAATGCATCTTTTCTCAATAAAAGTATTAATTTTTTTTTTTTTTTTAAATCGTACTGACCCCAGACTTTTTTTAAATGGCGTTTAACAGCTTTATAACACTTTTCTAGATCTTTCAAAGATGTTTAATAGGTATAACCTTCTCTGGACAAAACTAACTTACAGTCTTATCTCTATAAGTTAGAGGTTCTGTATCATTGGCCAAAGTTGTACAAACCACAGTTTGTTGGTTTGTACAACCTCAGGATCTGATGAAATGCAAAACAACCGACAAGCATGAGTGTTACAATAACAGACAGATAGTGTTAAATGCCATTGCTTCAGTACTATTATAATCAAATACAATATTATTACAGTGATAGTTTCACTATTAGTGAAACTAAGGCCACTTGTGAACGGACTATATTTAGGGAGTTTTGTTTTCATTTAGCAACCACCACATGGCATTCAGTAAAGCAATGGAAGTGCAGGGAAATACACAATATCCAGCAACATACAAGAATGAACACCACACAGAAACTCACTTTCTTTGGCAGCTGCTTCGGAGGGGATTTCTCCTGCAAGAGTAGCAATTACACTAGCCGCAGCCAAACAGTGACGAGCCTCCATGTACCGTGTCTGAGATACAATGACAACAGAGACAAAGTTAATTACTATGACCTTGACTACAGAATCATGGAGGTTATAATTAGGGATGTCCCAAGCCAATCTCAAGGATGGGGATCGGGCCAATTAAGCATTTTTTTGATCGGTATCGACTATCCAAAAGCTCGACCCTTATTTTACATCAGCTGTCATGCCGGTGTTGTGCAGTAGGTGGTAGTAAGTACCTTCCAGTAGGTTTGCCAACTGCCATTTACAAAAAAAGAAAAAGACGCTGTGGAACACACACTATATACAGTGCCCTCCATAAGTATTGTAACAGTAAAGACAAAATTGCTCTGTTGGCTGTGGAGTCAAGACATTTGCAAATATGATTAAAAGATGAATATGAGACAAAACTAGAGAATGTCACATTTTATTATTAGCCGTTTCAACACATATATGTTTTACCAAATAAAAAGAACAGCACTTTTAGAGTTCATCCCACTCATTGATGTGAGCATAAGTATTGGGACAGTTGAACATAAGGCAGATATAAAAGATTAAAAGCTATTATTTAGTTGCAGATCCTTTGCACACAATCACAGCAGTGAGTCTGTGACCCATAGACATCACCAGACTCTTGTTCTCATCCTTTGAAATGCTTTTCCCAGCCTTTAATGCAGCCGATTCCAATTGTTGCTTGTTTTGGGGGGTTTCTGCCTTTACTCTCCTCTCCAGCTGGTGAAATTCATGTTCAATCGGATTTAAATCTGGAGATTGACTTGGTCAATCTAAGACTTTCCATTTCTTTGTCCTTATAAATTCCTTGACTGAACTGGCAGGGTGTTTTGGGTCATTGTCCTGATACAATATGAAGCACTTCCCAATGAATCTGGTGGCATTTTCTTGAATATTGGTAGGCACGATGGTTTTGTACCCCTCCAAATTCATTCTGCTACTGTCATCAAACATTAAGTCATCAGTAAAGTTGAGAGGGCCTGTTCCAGAGGCAGCCATGCATGCCCATGCCATGACAACACCTCCACCATGCTTTACAGATGAAGTATGTATGTTTAGGATCATTGCAGTTCCCTTTTTTCTCCACATTTTTGCTTTCCCATCACTTAGATAAAGGTTCATCTTTGTCTCATCGGTCCATAAACACAGTTCCAAAACTCTTCTGGCTCAACTTTGTGCTTTTTGGCACAAAAATCTTGCCTTTCTATTTTTGGTGCTGGTCAGAGGTTTGCATCTTGCTGCATCTGTAATTCTGTGTCAAAGTCTCCTGAGGACAGTAAATTGTCAGAGCATCACCCCAGCTTTCTGGAAGTTGTTGGTGATTTTACAGACATGTCTGTTAGGGTTCATTTTCACAGCTTTAATGATTTGTCTGTCATCAACTACTGTTGTTTTCTCAGCCGATCAGGTCGTTGTTGGTTGCTGGTGGTTTCCAAACTCTTGATTTCTCCATGTCCTTTGTTTTTGCTAGAGCTCTAATCTTCCTCTTTTATTTTAGCATCCAAATAGCTTGCTTTTCTCTCAAAGTCAGCTCCCTCGTCTTCATCCTGGTTTGTGTGTGTCATCATCCAATGTAAGATTCAGAATACAGAAGTAATGGATATAACTCATACGACACATTCCCTGCTTTTAATATCTGAAGAATTAATGCAACAGGACACAGCTGATCACTTAGAAAGACCTGTGAGGTAACTGTTCCAATACTTATGTTCACATCAGATAGAGGGATGAAACTCTAAAAAGAACTTCTCAGCTGGTAAAACATCTATGTGTTGAATCACCCAATAATAAAATGTGACATTCTGTAGTTTTGTCTCATATTCATCTTTTAATAATATTTGTAAATGTCTTGACTCCACAGCCAACAGAGCAATTTTGTCTTTACTGTTCCAATACTTTTGGAGGGCACTGCACATCATACCTTGGTGATGTAGTACTGTGACAGTGTGGCTGCATTGATGGCCCACTCGAGTGGCACAAACTGCTTGTACTCCAGCTGTCTCTGTAGTGTACTGTGACAGTACTGTCCAGCTCTCTCATACTGCTGCAGATTCTTATACATTTGAGCCAGATAATACAGTGTGTGCGTATATGCCATTTCAAACCTGCTGACACATATGGGGAAAAAGTGGGGTTAAAACATTCGTGGAAGCACAATAATGTTTTATATAGGATCAAAGGGATAGATATTACCTTCTTATCTTCTCTTGTTGGGATAATTCTTCTCCCTCTACCATGAAAAAGTCTTGAAGGTCCAGTGGTGGTTGACCATCCTTATATGCATAAAGAAATGTCAGCCCACAACATCATTATCATCATGTACATGCAACTGTATGTAGTTTTATGTATTTTTGTGACTTTTTGGAGCCCCAACAGTTAAAGGGTTAGTTCACCCAAAAATTCTGTCATTAATTACTCACCCTCATGTCCTTCCAAACCCGTAAGACATTCGTTCATCTTCGGAACACAAATTATAGACAGCAATGCAACTGAAATGTTCACAGACCCAGAAACGTATTAAAGACATTGGCAAAACAGTCCAAGGGGAACGACATGAGGGTGAGTCATTTTTTGGGTGAACTAACCTTTTAAGTGTGTGAAATTCACTGTGTGAAAAATATATCACTGGTGTCTAGTTGCCTTATAAGAAATCAGCCTAACATCAGAACGATTTAGAAATGACTGCCAAAAGCTATTTTTTAAATAAAAACTTAAAAGATGTTGCACACCTAATGCACAAAAATAATCTTATAAAATGAATAAACTGGACGGTAAACCTCTCTCATGTAGAGCAAATACATAGATTCGGCGATTTCCAGAAATCCTTGTGCTTTTTCGATCTCATCTCTTCCCGCCCATAAAATGCCGAGCTGATTCTGTCAAAAAACACAATACATACCATCATCACACACCAAAGCCAACCACCACACAACACTGCATATTTATCAACCTGAAGCTTTTAGGAGGAAGGGCTCGAGTATGCAGTGTATATTTACCCGGGCCTGAATGAATAGCGAGACGTTCTCCCGTGTTGTAGTGCACTTGTCGATGAGTTTCATGCAGCTCATCAGATGCTGCTCTCCAGCCGACAGCTCCTCGGTCTCTATGTGGTTCACACCGAGATAGTACTGCACCACCGCGAGTCTGGCCGCTCGCAGCCCGGCGGGAGAGTCTCCGGAACACGATTTCCCACATTCATCCACCGTCTGCCTGGACTCACAGTCTGCTTCATCGTCGGCCTCGCCCTCCTCCTCGAGTTGAATTTTTTTCAGTAAACAATGGACTTCCTTCAACAGATCTCTAGCTTTGTATTTCGATCGGAAAGGGTTGTTCTCGGGGTCTTTTCTCGACTGTACTTCGGAGAGATCCTGGGCCAGGCGAAATTTCTCGCACACGGTGCTCCAGTCTGAGCTCTGGTTGGCAGCCATGTTTTCTTCGAGGTGTGACGAGTGTTCACCAGCAGAGGTCAGTCACGACGCACAGGTTCTAGTATTGGCGTCTTTGACTACTTTTAATAAACTAATAAATGTACATATTTATAATAAATATTTATTTAAAATCATGATTATTCAGTTGTTATGTTGTTAGCTGTGTTATTTCTATCATTAGCTTCTGATATGGCTGCTTATGGCATTGCCTTTGGGGGAAGTCGTGGCCTAACAGTTAATGGATAGAGAGTCGGACTCGTAACTCAAAGGTCGCGGGTTCGAGTCTCAGGCCGGCAGGGATTGTAGGTGGGGGAGTGTATGTACAGCGCTCTCTCCACCCTCAATACCACGACCCTTGAGTAAGGCCTGACATAAATCCGTGTGTGTGTGTGTGCACTTTGGATGGGTTAAATGCAGAGCACAAATTCCGAGTATGGGTCACTTTCACTTTCACTTTGATCAGTCACCTTTCTCCCTTCCAGATATTCTGGCGCCATCTACAGGTGTGTCACAGACATAGACAAACCGGGTGGGCGATATAGAAAAATAAAAATGTTTTGATTATTTATACGTGGTTTTGTCCTAAAACGTTGAATACTGATATGAAATTATTAAAAAAAAAAAAAAAAAAATGAAGAGGTACTTTGAATGTTAAATTAAAACCGCCAGTTGGTGACAGCAAGTCATTACGATTGAATCAAATAATTTGAATAGGTGATTCATTCAGGAAGGAAACACTGTCATGTTGCTCAGAGACGCAAAACAGTGCTGTGGCTGTGTTTGGAACCATTTTTGTTGGTGAAATAGCAAAAATTGGCAATATAGTGTCTAAAACGTAAGTCTATTAATATTAACTTCTTGTTTATTGAGCTGTTGTATAAAATCAGTATCACGTTTGTGTTTTTTTTGTGAAAAATTGTACCCTTAGCGTGATATGGATTAACTACAGTATATGAAATTATATAAATATGTACATTTCTTCCCCCATATCTTGAATTTTGGGAGCATTCTAAATGCATTTTATTTGACTGAATCATGATTCATGCAGTGAAAGAACAGACTCTAAATGAGCAATCAGTCTATCTAGTGTTTAAACACTCATAACTCCTCTTATAATCTGTATGATAAATTAATCTCTTACTTTTATCGTACGTACATCTGCACTTAAACTAAATCAGCAATGGCTAATTTGAACGCCTCTGATTGGCCACTGCATTCCTAAGATCAACAGATTCGCGTGTGATTGGTCATAATGAGCAACCCTGAAAAGCACCTAAAAATAAAATACGGTGTAACATGAGCAGGTCGAAATTTAATACAGCAATCGAATATTTCCATTTCATTTTCATTTTTACTAGTTTCATGTTTCAAGTATTATAGTTTTATTGAAAAACCAGGGGACCCCCCCCAAGTATATTTTTTTGGGGGTCCCTTGATGCTTATGGGAGGTCCGGGACACCCCCCCTCAATTCGAACACTGGGCCTGTCCCAGTACCCACATTTGTGGTCTTTGAACTTGACCACTTGTCTACATACATGACATACAGTATTTCCTGTATTTGACCCATATGTTCAGCTGTGCATGAAGATCGTAAGTGTGTGTAGACACACTCACAACATACATTAGTGTTTTTAAAATGCAAATAACGTTTTTACAGAGCTTTATTTACACATTTTGATTTTTAAATATGTTTACGCTTTAAAATAAATTCGTAGTCCCTATTGTAAAAGACAACACAAGTTAACTGTGGTGCTTCTAATTAAATGATAAAAAACAGTTGCACATGTTTTATAGCCACATTCATATCTCTACACTAACTAAATGTGCAACACTTTTTGTTTCACTACCTAATTATATGTAAAATTGTACAATAATACATTAACACTATGAGATATCCCTACTGGCTGATTAGTTAAGACAGCAAATTTTTAAACTAATAGATATTACCATGCTTTCTCAGTTGATGAATCACAGTACATTAAGACAATGGTTTTGTATTACATGTTTTCTGTTTAAAATGGCAAATGAGGCATCATCTAAGTGAATTTGCTCTTATTTCCATACATTTAAGCTAATATGTTGTATAAACTATGTGAATAATACATGAATAAATCCCTCTGTCAAAACCTTCAGAATATAGAGAGGAACCAAACTGATAAGTTTGTTGTATGTATGTAAATGCTACTGAAGTGAAGATTTCTGATTTCATTAGGAAAAACTCATTTTAAGAAAATGGCCTTGAACTTTACAGGAACAAATAGATACAATAAAATAAAATAAAAATGTTCTTTCTGGTCTGAAAGAGATTTTAGAAGCAAAATAGCCCAAAATGTAAAATTTGACATTTTACAATTTTACAAAACAATGTTTTGTCTGTATGTAGTGTCTTGCCTAAAAATGAGTTTGTTGGTCTTTTAGTCTGTCCGTACTGGTGTGTAGGTGGTTTATTTCACTCTCTCATCAGTTGGCAGGTAAATTATGGTTTGAAGTATGGAGTATGGCCCACTTTCTTAAGGCCTGAACCTCCACAAACTGTGTGGTGGGTGGTACACCTTTTGACATTTTTCATGTATACATTTAAACAGTGTTTTCAAAAGATGTTTTAGTAACCGAAAAGGTTAGATTACAAGATGATAAAGATTAGCCTACATAGTATCTCGCAACTTGGCGGTAAGAAAAATGAATGAAAAAAATAGTTAAATATCAACAATTCTGCCTCTGCCTATGTGGTTGACACTTTTTAGATATATTGCTTGTTAGCCAACAAACAGCAAACAGCAACAACTGTTGGGTTTTGTTGGATTAATGCTGGATTAGTACCTTGTTGGTGTTTATTGGAATGAAGTGAAAATGACACTTATCTTTCCTAACATTTTAAATCTAACAGTTAAGTCTCAACTTTTTCTCGATGTTTAGATATGTTAATTCAAATGTCCACTATCCATTTAAGAACATCCTTCCCATGTGGTCTGTACAAAGTTACACTTTTTTTTCCTACTTCCACAGTATGATTCTTGTTTTACATCACGACCTAAAGAAGAAGTTTGTGATTGTTCTCTTGAGGGTACTACAGATCAGAGAATAAAACCTCATAGGGTGAATGACATTTGCAAGGGTTTCTGGTCATTTACTAAAACTCATAGAAATGTTGTTTGTATTCATAGAAATCATTATAGAAACGTTTGCTTATGTTGCCTTGCATGTTTACTGTGTGTGTCCTAATTTGTCTCCACTTTATTCTCAAAATTAATGTATGTTTCACTTCAACATTTTGCTTTAACCTGACTCAAATGTACCTGAAACCCTGCAAAGGCTGCAATGTTTTAGTTCCTCCTTTTAGTTAATAGTGGGTAGAATAATGGCATTAATAGCAAGCTTTTAAAATATAAATTCATTTAATTTTAAATTAAATTTAAATTTAAAACTTTAATAGTTTTGCATTGTTTCTGTATTTGCCCGTACAGAGTAAAATAATGGCCAGTTAGAAAAGCAGTATAGTCCCACTGTTATTACCAGCTAGCAAACAGTGTTCATTTTTTAGGGCTCAAAGTCATCTAGTGAAATAATAATCATTATTATTTTGGCATTTCTGGCAATTACGGTTTAAAAAAAGGCTGCTGTGGTTACCAGAATTTCAAGTTTTAGATTGTAATTACATTTATTGTATATTTTATTAACTGAAATAATGCTAATATACCTTATTACGAAAATCTGTTTTGTATGTCTAACATATGCTGATAAACACATATTAAGAGAAAGCCACATGATTAATCAAAGTTCATTACAAGTAGTTGAGGTAAATCCTAATATATATAGAAGGTGCAAGGTGTTATACACACAAATGCAAAACACCATGAAATAATGCAATAAATAATAATTAAACAATATGAGAGGTACATAACTGATAAGAAATGTCTAAGAAACATCGCTGTTTTAATGAAAAACCATCAAATTTGAGGTGTCACACAGAAGTCTGGGAATGTCAGCTATATTTACCAGTATTTTACTTTTTTGACCAACATTTTTACAATATTTAACAGTCAAAGTTTATTTATTTGTGTATTTTGTATTTTATTTATTAATTTATTTTACAGTGTGGGGTTGAAATGAAATGAAACACTATTATGAATCATGAGAATGAATCAAGTGGTAAACATTTAGTTACTATGCTGTGCACAAAGGATGTGAATGGCTGTTTTACATATAAGCTAGTTTTACATAACTTCCGTTTTTAACTTGTCTGGGAAATTTTCTGTCTGTTTTACAGGGTCACAACAGCCCACGGCAGCTCTGTCTATGTGAGTTTAAGCAGTTGCAGTGTATTTTAGGAAGTGACGCTACCACCCACCATCAGGAAATGGACTGCTTCTTTTAGTAGATGTAAGTCATGAGCTGAAAGCAAATCGGTCTTATACCACAGTCATATACGCAGTGTATTTTCATCAGAAGCTATAGACCGAGAACGGAGGTAGCCACTGTGGGAAGTTGCAGCCAATATACACCAACTGAAGCAAGGCACTGTTTATTTCACCCTGGGCGTCTTATCACAAGAAGCAAGGTGAGTCATTTTTAAAGAAAGATCTCATCTATTGCAGTTAAAATGTTATGCTTGAACAAAAAAAATCTTCATGGTTTGGTCTTTGGTTAAGAACTGTAGTTTTGAATTCATTTTAGAATTTAAATAGATTACTGACATAATATGTCTTATTTTTTTGTTGTTGAAAATGATAGAGATGACATGATGCAAAATAAGCGATAAGGAAGTTGAAAAAAAATCTTCCTGTATTTGTGCTTTAACATTTCTCGACTTTGCGGGAAATAATAATAAAAGATAACTCTGCATATGGTATAAAGTTGCTTAATTGCATCTCCTTTCAGAGAATGAGTTTCTGTTTATATCTACTTGAAGTGTGTGGAACTCAATACAGTCGATTGTGTTCAGAGGGGTACTGTTGATGTACTGTAGTAGTTTCATGAAAAGTGAATTCTCCTCTGATGGGTTACATCACAAAAAGGACAGTCACACAAATGTGTAGATAGCATAAAATATGAAGTTTGTTAATCATTTGAGTGACATACTAAACAGGCTTTGCACTGAAATGTATCTTTAACCGTATTTGATCACTTCTGTTCTGTTGATGTGGGTCATAGAAGATGTTTCATAGTTAGCCAGCCTGATTCATAAAATTCCATTGGGAAATTCTTCATTCATATCATGCGTTTTCAAATTTTATTTGTACACAGACACTATGTCAGAGTGCCATTTATAGAAGATTTTAGGAGACAAATAATGACTAATTACAGTGTTGATGTATTTTTGGTTGCCAAAACCAACTTATTGCTCAATCAACTTATGACAAAAAGTGTCTAGCTCAATAATGTAGCCCCTGCAACATGGCTGGCATTCAGTTCTTCGCTAATTCATTAATCAGAAAATAAACAAGCTCTTTTGGGTGTACTTTGGTTAGATTTAAATGCAACTGTTATTTTAAATCGCAAGTTTTGCAGAAAAAAACAATGTATTTGAGTTTTCTTAACATTTACGTAAATGTAATTTTTGGAACTAAGATTATTGGAGTGTGTTTTATAAGAAATGTCAGTCTTTCTATTTTAAATTTCACATGAAATTCAATGTGTTTCTTACCTTTTCTTTGTAAATATTTGTGAAATGTTTGCTTTTTGTGGATATTTCTGAGTGAAATTTTTTTATTTTTTAGTGCAACTTAATTTTGGTAGTTGATGAACCAAGAAATTATTTTAAATTATTCATGTTCTGTTTATTATCCATTTGTGTTGCAGAACAACCTGGATATACTCCACAATGTGTGAGGTGTTAATTGTTCATACCAATGAAGCCAGGGAATGGGCCGAGTATCTACAGCAAATCTTGGCGGCATCATGTAACTTTCCAGAGGGCTCTCTCATTCTGTATGATGTGAATGAAGGGATGTGGATGAAAAACCATGAGCTGTTTGGCTCAAGCAAGTGCATCATGCTTTTGCTGTCTGCTGCGTTGCTGGACATGCAGCACGACCCAGAGGCACAGGACACTTTCCGGGATCTTCTTCAGCATCCATGCAAAGTTGTTGCCTTTTTGTGTGGTGTATCAGAAGGGCAAGTGTCAGCGGACTATTTTGAACACTGGGAGCATTGGAGAAAGCTCAATTCAGAAGACGACCCATCAGTATATGTGTCTACTGTCCTTGAGTGTATTAATAATGGTATGTTTTTTTTAAACGGTATGTACATTCAGCATAAGAACATATTAATTGCTTGTACTATCGTTCACCTTTAATAACAACAACAATAATAATAATGATACAAAGATGTAAAACATTAACATGACTCACTGCAAAAGAGTGCATCTGAATATAATTTTAAGAAATATGTTGTATAAGATTTATTATTCTTATTTACTTTTCTTATTTATTTTTTATGTACTATAAATAGTTATACATGTTGGATCATAATTAATTTTACTACATAATACATAATTAATCCTACTACTTCAGTTGGCCTGAAGTAATTCTATTTCTGTGGTCTGTGCACGTCTGAGCTCTGTGGTTTATTTAATTTAATTTATTTATTTGCATACATATTTTTGCATGGTGGATCATAACTAATCTTACTAAACATGAAGAGTTCAGTCTGAAATAAAGTTTAATATATAATTTTTCATTCTAGGATCTGTTAGTGAAAACCAAAGCCAAAATCTATATGAACTTGAACTCGAAGAACAAATGAATGAGTTGACATTATCAGAGATTCCTGAGACTTTACCCGATGAGACGGAACAGATTCAGTTGAACGGGGATGATGTTTGTCACACTGAGCAAACTTCTTCAAATGCCACGGAGCCACAAGATGACCAAACTTGCCTTACCATCCAACCAGATAGAATACTCTGTGGGGTAAGTACAGTGCTTGCAGAGCCTAAATAGAAAGCTTTTCTTAGAATATATAGGCCAAGTTGTTGATGTCAGCATGAAGCTCATATGGTTTGAGATCACACTTCTTTGTGCTTTTTTAAATTAGACAGGAAGTCAGTGCAGGGCCCTTGTCTAACAAGCTTAATTTAGATAACATTCTTAATTCATTGATATGTTGAAAGAAAGATGATGTATCAGCGATGGGTGATAAAATGACTAAAACAATATCACAGCTGAATGAAGTTGTCGTCTTCATAGACTACTTTTGTTCCTGCCCGTAGGGTGTGTTTACTAATTACGTTAATACTTTACCATGTAGTTTTAAATCAATCGATTTGATTATTTGAGAATATAATAAATCCAATTATGCCTAATTTATTTTAATGGATAAAGAGACCTTTTTATACAGTATGTCTCGTGGTGTGGACATTTCGATATTTTAGTGCACATATGGCTTAAATAGTGTTAGCATTGTTCATATTTTTAAAACTCTTTATCCTCTACATTGTAAACTATTGTTACTTTTGAATTTTGTGAAATCAAAGAATGTTACTCTGTAGCAAACTATAGCTTCAGCATTTCATTCAAAAGCATTTGCTGACATTTACAGAATTAACATCAATCGTCTTGTGTTACTCTGTCATTTACTGTATTTGATGCTGTCTCGTGATTTTCTCACCATTTGTTTGTTCCCATAAAGAATCATGTGAATATTTATATAATCTCGGTAAAGAAAATTGTGGATGAGGGCAGACTGGAGGTGGAGTTTCACTCTCAATACTCGACACCTCAGCGGATGCCTGGGACTCTTGTAAATGAGTACGTTGTTACTGTACCGTCACCTGGTAAGACAAAAAACCCAGAAAGAGGAACCTTTTCACTTTCTACTGAATTTACATATTGTTTCCTGTTAATGTGCTCACTTATTATAAGAGAAGCTTTGTCTTTTTCAAATTTGTGTTTGGACTTGTCAGGGTTGTTTTCTTAAAAATATATTTTTCTCCTAGATATGCCAGCTGGGAAAGTCTCATTGACTCTTTATCAAAATGAATCTGTGGTCTGTTCAACAACTGTAGCATATTACACAGAAATGGAGGAAATTTGCAGGCATCTAAAGAAAGCAATGGATCCAATGCAGTTCATGTGTCAGGTAATGATGCAACTGAAAAACAATCAGTTAAAACAGAAAAAAACTGAATTACATGAACTGAAAGGACTTGTTAATGAATGTGATAATGGAGTTAAGACATGCCATGCTTATTTGCATAGCACTTTTCAAAATATTAATCATTTCAAAGTAGCTTCACAGAAATAAAATTATATAAATGGAAATATAAAAATATAAATCGTATATAATTATAAACAAATGACGCGTATTGGTGAAACATTATGGTGTTGTGAAAAATGTAAGGTCTCATAATTAATGAATATTTAATATTATAATAAAATTAATAAATTAAACTATTTAACATTTTAAATATTATAATATGCAGTAATTTTATGTCAAATATCTGTGACAGTGTATCGGCCCCACAGGTGGTCTGATCTCGTACAGATGCCTGAATAGCAACACACAGCCCTGAAATCAGAAATGCAAGATGCTTTATGTAATTTTTTGTTTAGTCCATAACAATAAAAAGCAAAAAGCCAATTTTAGACTTTAGAAATAAAAATTGTGAGGCAACAGGAGCAGAAATAAACATTCATTAAATGTTAACATGCAGACAATAATGTTTTGCTTTATAAAGTAGTTACAGAAAATTACTTTTAATTTAAAGACTAACATTGAGTTTTTTTTTAATTATTGTTTTATATTAAATTTTCAGGCATTTGATATCACATCAAAGGTGCCCGAGTCATTGGATAATTTGCTTGCAGGCTGTCTGGAAGAACGGATGCCTCTAAATGGATTACAAGTATTTGGAATTAGTCAAATTGCAGATAACACGCCAGCGAGTAAGTGATTTCATTCATAACAACTTGCGTGTGTTACAGTTTATAGAAGTCTCGTTTATGATGAATATCTTTTATGGTGGTAAATAACATAACACCAAGTTAAGGAACTGGTGTGGATGGTTAATTTTTTTCAGAGGACAGGAAACTCTACTGAATAATAATGAAAAGCTATCTCTTTGTTTTCAGATCACCGTAATGTGGAACTTCCAACACTGCTTCACTTCTCAGCCAAGTATGGCTTAAAAAAGTTAACATCTTTGTTAATGCGGTGCCCTGGAGCCATGCAGGCCTACAGTGTGATGAACAAAGACGGGGATTACCCTAACAAACTGGCCGAGAAGAGTGGCTTCTCCGATTTAAGACAGTTTATGGATGAATATGCTGTGAGTTAATTGCATAAATGTTCTTGATGACTTCTGTAACTGACAACAAATTGTAGTAAACTGAGTCATCCAATTCCTAAAATTCTGTGGGAGCACATAAACATATTAATGCATGTAAAACTAAATATCACAGCATTGTAAAAGTGCTATGTGGAGTTTCATTGTTATATAGCTCTGTTATTAATTTGCATACATTTATACAGCAGTATTTTTATTAGTCTTCATTTCCGTATAGCAGTGATGATGCCAATAATTAATTCATTTTTTCATAAAACGAAACAGGAGACAGTAGATTTAGTGAAGACCCACATGGAGGAATCTCAGAACACCTCTGGCAACGAGGATATCTATGAGGACATGTTGACGGCTTCTCAAAATTTCATCACAAATTTCGATAATGAGGACATTTACGAGTCTATGATGAAACTAAATCCTGACATGGGTTTGTGTATAGCATTTTCTTTTGAAGGATAGATTTTCTTGCACAAGAACAGTAGTCATTATTGCTTAAATTCAAGCATTTCTTTTATTTTTTCAAGGCATATTTTGTTACTACTGCTAACTTATGATTATATGTGATAATAAAATGTAAGCATTAAAAGACATGTTTTATAGGCCTAATGTCAGATTTTTAAGGCATGCACTGTAAACTATTTACACAGAATTCATGTTTCTACAGATGATGACCTAGAAAGTGCTCTGGAGGACTCCAACTCAGAGACAATGCTGAGAAAGTTTTTTGAAGGTACATCAATGAGAAATGTTGATCATGACAGCAGTTTTTTTGTGTGACTGTGACTTCTGCCACTTTTTCCCGTGTGATAACACCCTCCATCTAGTCTTTTTTTTATACATATATACATCTGTGAAAACTCTCGTTACTTATTAAAAAGCCTGAAAACATATTACTTAGAATTTTCACCTGGTGTACAACATTTTTGCAAAGGCTTACGATATTATTTTCATGTTTGTAACGTAACATACCAGGAAATATTTCAATTATTAAGGCAACTTAGCTTATTCTGCTAGTATGTATATTTGAACCTCTCTGCCACAGGATGTAGCTTGTTTGTGTAGTGCGAAACCAGAGCAACCCTGCTAATATATGGCATTTATAAAGATGTAAACTGGTGCACAAATGGGTATAAACCATTCGTGGATATTATATATTGTGTAGTTGTCAAATAACATGAATTGTTTTCCTTTAGCACAACCTGACAAGAGTTTTCAACCCTTTGAACATACTTCAACCAATGGTGGATTACCTGAAATGGATGATGAAGATTACCATGACCTTAATGCTGAAATCTATGGGGACATAGAAGATGAGGACCTGTATAATCCGTGCTGCCCTGATCAAATTTATGACACGGTGGAGCCACAAACCACCCCTGAAATAATCAACCGCCCACCAGCACCGATTCCACGACCAGCCAACATGCCAGAGCCTGAAGAGAACACAACCTACATTTCCAAAGGTGCAAACCAAAAGTTCATTAGGCAAACACAGCTAAACCACAGTGCAAACATACAGGCTCTAATTTTAGCTTCTAACATCAGAAACTGTTGCATCATTTACTCTCTAATATAATTCTAAATCTGTATAACTTTCTTTAATTCTGTGGAACGCAAAAGAAGATATTTTGAAGAATGTTGGTAAATAAACTGGGAACCAACATGGCTCTCAACATTCTTCAAAATATATTCTTTTGTGTTTCATGGAAGAAAGAAAGTCATGCGGTTTTAAAATGACATGAGGGTGAGTAAAATATTACAGAATTTTCAATTTTGAGTGAACTATCCTTTTAATGGAAATCTTAAGTCTCTGAAAACGTTCCTCTTATAGTAATTTAAGTTAAATTTGACCTGTTTTACAGTATTTTGTCTCAAGGAACCTGTATACTCACTCAGTCAACGGCCAGAAAGGGATTCCTCTTTAGGTATAAAAGATTCCTGCGCCTAATTGTGAACCATATGCATTTATGAACAGAATATGGATTTTTAAATTACAAATAAATCTAAATTTCTATGCTTGCAGCTCCTGTACGGCTGGTTAGAGACAGAGACATGAGCAGTCACCATGACCCATTTGCAGGTATGAAGACCCCGGGACAGAGGCAGCTCATCTCTCTGCAAGAGAGGGTGAAGGTGGGTGAGCTGACTGTAGAAGAGGCAGTGCAGGAGTTCAAGGCTTGGCAGTTTGATCAAGATAAAAGATGGCGCTCTCTCCGCTTTCAGCAGGTAAGTTTTTTTTGTATCATTTCATATTTGATCAGGCTTTTATGACTTTGAATATGGAGCTCATAATCAAGGAGTGAAAAAACATTTTATTCATAGGCTCAAACTGAGTGAAAATATGCACTTTGATGTAGATGCCATTTATATGACCAAAACTATTAAATTCTATTAATACAGTGGACTACATATATAAAATGCATATAAATATCAGTTGTCACTCTGTATTTCCCAATAATATCTCTTAAGATTATATTTAAATGCTTAGTTTAATGATCAAAATTTATTGTGGGAAGCAAAACATATAATACAACAAAACAATGATGATTGGAAGATACAAATAAATGTTCCTCAAAAACCTAATGTATAATATTTGTTAATTACATTTTAACATTATTTTTCTGTATGGATAATTACATAAGCCTAAAGGTCATTGCACACTGAGTCCGGAATTTTCTTATGCGTTTTTCTGTTTTTTCATATTCCTCATCCTTTCCTATCCAAATTCATGCTACGGTTGCGAAAACGCAGAAAATCGAACCTGATCCGAATTTTTTTTTATGACGGACGAAAGTTTCGGAGGCAGTGTGTAAACGTGATTGACACAAAGTGAGGTCGTATTTATTTTTTAACGATCGAAAATTTCGGACTCAGTGTGTAATGACCTTAAGTTGCTTCAGTCCAGCAGGTGTTCATCTTGAAATATTACTAACAATATAAAGTTATTCTGACATTTAGATTTCACAGCAAAATGACTCATGACCTTTGTAAAATTATATTTAAAGACCTCTTACTTTCTAAAAAAAGTTTGAACTATTAATCAGAATGCATGTGGTAGATTGTGTACAATAGGTTTTTCAGCAAAGTTTTGATCATGTGGATAATTTAGAGGCCTTGCGTATCAAATATGATGTTAACCCTTCATAGGTTTAACAAATGATATGAGTGTCTCTGATGTTTCCGTAACATTCTCCATTTTCTTTAAGGACAATTTACAAAGATTAAGAGACAGCATCACTCGACGCTGTAGAGGCAAAGGGACAAATGGTAAGGAAACGAAGGACACATTTCATTATACAATATACTCGTAAGTGGTTAACATGGCATGCTATTAGAATGTACAAATCTTTCTGTTTTTCCATTAGAGCTTATGATTACAGCACCCATGCAAACAAACGTTCAGTGGGGTTCTCAAACGAACGTGAATTGCTCAGTGTACGAACCTGCACCTCGTTCGATTGCTCAACCCCCTCCTGTTAGTAGACCGCTGCAGAGAGGAAGCTGGCAGACAGGAAGCACCTCCAGCACTTCTAGTATGTAATAAATAGCTTCTTTAATCTCACACAATAACATCTGATATTACTGTGAACAGAACCATGTTTACAAGTATGGAGTGTTTCTACAATGTAATTGTAAAGGTTTGACCTGTGCAGGTAGTAGCAGTCACAGATTGAGCATTCAGAGCAATGTCAGCAACAGCAGCGGGGCAGAAGGAGAATGTGAGGTCAGTTTGTTTATCACAGTTTCCACAAAAATATTAAGCAGCACAACTGTTTTCAGCATCAAGAAATGTTTCTTGAGCAGCAAATCAGCATTTTAGAAATGACTTCTGAAGGATCATGTGACACTGAAGACTGGAATAATGTTGCTGAAACTTCAGCTTTGCAATCACAGGAATGCATTATATATATATATATTTGTATTTTGAACAAATAAATGCAGACTTAGTGACTGCAAACTTTTAAACTATAATACTTTACACATTAATAGATTATTGTTGTATTAAATTATACTGGCACAAAGTATTTAGCTTAGGTTGTTATATTAGAAACCCATCATATCATATGTCTTTTCTATGGTTTAAGGAGCCTCCAGATATTCCACTTCCTCCACGGCCTCTCCGGCCCGTAGTGGATACTCCACCAGTACTCCCCCCACCCAGAGTCCCACCACGAGTAATAGAGAGGTACGTGTTTACAATGGCTTACACAATACCAGGTAAAACCAACTGTGTTGGAATCAGAAAAGACAAGCGTGTTTTCTGTCATAGCTCTATTCTGAAGTATATTTCAAACTGTATGTAAAAATAAATTTATCTGAGAAGTTATTTTATACAGCGAGTCTTTAGATTCGAAGTTATACCAAGTGAACATGTACATAGAGAGTTGTGGCTTAGACTAGTTTTATTTTCGAAAAGTTTCACTGTGAGAATGCACCAGATGACTGGCTAAAAGTTTGTAGGTGAAGCAAAGGTGCTTCGTGTATGAAACTCTACACCTCCCCATGTGACAAACCACAGCATCAATCGCTGAACTCTTTAGACCACAACGCCGGGGTTTGTGAAGCTTAACTTTCCATCAGTGACTTGATCATGTGTAGAAGCATCAACCTTTAAATCTCATAAAGACGGAGTGTGGGTTTAGAATGTGCTACATCTTCACCAGCTAATATACACAAACACAAACATCAGAGGATTGGTGTCGTGTCAGAGAGGGGGTGAAGAACATCCGCAGTCTGATGTGGGTGCCACGTATCCACTGCCTAAATCTTGCCTAGCTTATGGGAGCTATGATAAATTTAGAGAATTTTTAGAAAGGTGTGCAATCTGTGCACATCCAACCCCAGTTTAGAACTGTACATTTGAAAGTGGTTATAAATGGATACATGTTATATGCAAAGAAGAAATAACCGATCACAATTCAGTATGCAAATGTTAGGATGATAAAACATTTTATCACTGTAAGTTGAAGGGAGATTTTCAAACTTTAATTTTACAATTCTTTCTATAGAAAAAAAGAGAAATGTATCACAGAGCAACTGTTTTCAAAATTATAATATTAAGAAATTATTCTTAATATTATAATTTTGTTTAGAGTATTACAATATTAGAGTATTGGCTGCTGAAAATTCTTTGCCACCATAGGAATAAATGATAAATATTTACAAAAAGAAAACAGTCATTTTAAATTTTAATAATATTCAGCATTACTGTTTACTGTCTGATCAAATAAATACAGCCTTGGTGAGAATTTTTTCATAAACATAAAAAAACTTACAGACCCCAGACTTTTGAACAATATAATTCACTATTTAAGATTTGGGGTTAAAAAAAAACCCTCAACATATATTGATATTTATTTATTAGGCTATATAAGTTTAACAATTGTAACCTATTTCCCTGGTTTGTCTGGAGCTTAGTTTGGTATATTACTCATTTTAAATTTAACCCACTGTCTCTTAGGAATCCAGCGATACTAAATGAGCGATATGTATCGACTCCATCCCGTCCTGCTCATCAGACGCCTGCACAAAGGCCCATGCAGCCTCCACCTATACCGAGACGCACATGGTGACGACCTGCATTCACATGGCTGGCTTTCATTCTTTTTGAATCTGCACTTTTCTTGTTGAGCCTTTGAGATTTATAGTCTCTTCAAGCTGGTTGTGTCCAAAACTGAAGACAGCTGCTTTGCCGCCCTGTCAGTCAATAACCTTACAGAGGTTTCGTATGAAGGTGCCTCTGAAGGAAACTGGTTTGCCATTTATATTCTTTTACCAACTGCCATCTATGTAGCACAGAGGATATTATGCAAACATCAGTTTCGGAAGTCTTGAAGCTATCTTATTTTTCATATACTGCCTGTGGTTTCAGTATCCAGTGTTCCTCAAGGGTTTTGATCTAGACTCAACTTGCAATGCAAACAATCACCTTAGTTTATAGGTATTAAATTATAAATCTTCAGCTGAAGATATGCGATATGTTGGAGGGGTCTTTTCATATGGTCACTTGTTTGCAATATAGCCATTTGGTTTGTGCTCTCTGAGTCCCATTAGCATATAGCAACTCAAGAATGTGCCAACATTTGTTGTAATCCGTACTTTTTTTTACTATTTGAAATATACATTGTGTTGCCTGGGATCGGTCATGAGATGATGAGATTTAAAGCTGAATAGTTTTATGCGTTTTAAAAGTATTTATTGATGTATTCACTTTTTATTGCTGGCTATGATATTTCACCCAAAGAGAAGCAGAGAAAGAGAGTATTTAACAGCATAAAAAGTGTGAATGCACTGTGTGGAAATGGCAGATGTGTGGTTTGTGTGTGTGCTCATGTTTGTTAGACCATGAAGACAAAACTGATTAAAGTCACGATTAAATGGAAGTAGTCTTTTCTTCCATATTGTGTCGTCCTAAAGTTTGCAAGGCTTTGTTTGTACATACTGGCCTCTATAGAGGTCTCCACTATATACAGTTACTATATGCATATTTATACTGTTTTTACCTACTAATAATGAGTATTTAGCCTACCCGATGTACATGAAACATATTTTTTCTTCTGTCTTAGATAATTTGTTCAAAATTCCATTCACAAAATTATTTAATACTCAATCCAGTTTGCTTCTTGCTTAACAAATTTCATGTCAATGTTAAAAATGACTTTCTCAGCAAATCCTGTGATAGTATTTATATGTAACCATTATAAATAAACACCATTGTAATTAAAATGATTTTATTTTGATTCTTTTTTCATTTTAATTCTTACTTTAAAGAAAAATCTACATTTACTTTCATTTTCTTTCATCTGTAGTGATTCTCAACTAGAGGTCCTGGGACCACTAGAGGGCCTCAGCAAACTTCCAAGGAGGCCGCAAGATGACATAAAATATTTAAAACTTGAAAATGAAAATAACTTGATTATCATTACCCAAAAATGAATATTGCCAACATGTAAACTAGCATCATTTTTATTGTTGTAATTTAATATCTACTAGGACGTTATTAACGAAATATAATATGTGTCATTTAAATGTTTTTTTTTTGTTATTATCGTTATTAATAATTTAAATGTGCACTGAAAATGCACCTTTATTAAAATGAAAGTTTGATTAAACGTCTGTGCCTCTACGGAACGCCCCTCTCCTCCCACTCAGTGATAATGTGATGAGAGCGTGAGAGGCTCCATGCACGGGAGAGCGCGAGCGGCGTGCGGTGACCGTCACTGTTCAGCGTGCAGCAGCGTTATCAATACGGAAACCTGGACTGCTTCCTCAGAAAGGTGGGTATTACGCAACGCCTGCTTCATTCGCAGTCATATTCCCAGTATTTGAATACCTCAGTGATATTTCACATCAAACTAAGACAGAAAGTTTGCGTGTTTATTTCGTCTGGGGCACTATTATTTGGCCCAGGGTTTATTATAATAAACCGCAGCAGCCATCCGTTGCAGACAAATGTGCAGTGTTTCAGTCACTTCAGCATTAGTGGCATTATTATATAGTGCTCGTTTTATGGATATATTGGCGGATGTAAAGGATGGAACTATGAATTGCAGTGCTTATTGAAGGCACGAGCGTTTATAATGTGTCCGATGAAGGAGATGGGATAGAGATTATTTGTATTCCGCAGGAAAAGAGATCTGACTTCGGCTGCAGTTGACATCCAAATAAGGAATAGAATAGGATTCACTAAATATGCGGAGGGAGCAGGACAGTGAAACGACACTTCACGAGTTCAATCCATCGCATTGTTTGTGGCTTGAAAAAATTAAACGGGACAATTTAAATATATTTTTGTGATAAAAATGCCTGTAGTTGTACAGCAGTGGGGTGTATGCGGCAGATGTATAGTAGATGAACTATGCAGTAGGCTTTTAGTGGGATAAAAGCTTTTCACTCTCAGCCTGAGCTTTTTTGATGCTCTAATCCACCTACATCTAAAATAACTTTTTTCACCTTAAAATGGTTTGTGGAACTTGTATAGTCTATCAGATCCAGTGGTCTGCCAGCTAGCTTATCATGGTGGTCTGCCAGGTCAACCTCAGTCTCACAGGCTCGTAGTTTATCTATCATCTGTAGACCATAAATCACCAGCACAATCAAGCTAGAAACCAATCAGTTTTTCAGAAATATATTTTGTTGGTAACTTACCTTCCAGATTGCATATAAAAAATAACAGTAAAAGTATAATGAGGCTGACTTTTCTTCTTTATCCAACATTTATTTCAATTGTGTTGTATGTCCCACTTTTACTGATGTAAACGTCTCATAATAAACTGTCCACCACACAGGCAATACATTAACCAAAATTCTAAATCCCCTGGAAGAATTATTTAAAAAAAAATTCTAATCATTTAAATTGAAGACAAAGCAGTATTCCTAAATTTAGAATTCTTACATTTTAAAATCGAAGGGTGTTCTTGTTCTTTTCAAATTAGTTAACCTGGTTAAATTACCAGGTTTTGAAAACCAGATGTATAAACTTATTAACATAACTTTTAAACTTAATAACATACTTTTCCTGCTATAATATAGCAGTTCTGTTCTGTTCTATTCCTTATATATATAATAGCATAATGAAGTTGTAATGCAACTGAAGCGCACTGACAAGAGGATTGTACACTGGCAAAAAAGAAGGAACATCTTGCACCTTAAAAGTCACACCCTGTGAAAAATTTGTATGTGTGTTTACAGACGTTTCAGCTCAACACCTGTGCCAGACATACATGATGTTATCATCGTCCTCTGGCACAGGAGATATATAGTATTTCAGCAAGAGGAAGTGAACAACATTAAAATCTTAAGTAGGTGAGAGACTGCAACATTTGTGAGAAGTTCATGCCAGCGTCTTTGGAAGCCGTCTCCTTACAAAGATAATGAATAATTTGTGTTGCCTGCTTAATATTTTATAAGCTTTGTGTAGAATCATGTTACTGTCTAGTGTGGTGAACAGGCGCCCCAAAGATTGGTGGTGAAACACTGTTTGAATGAGTTGTCTTGTGAATGATATGACAAACTCATTCATTTGATATTGGCTGATAGGATCATCAGGTTGTTACATATACACTGTAAAAAATTTCCCTGTAAAAAAACGGTAATCTACTGGCAGCTGTGGTTGCCAGCATCATACTGTAAAAATACAGTGTGCTACTGTTTTTTAAATTAACAGTAAAATGCTGTTTTGTCATCTACAGTATACTACTGTAATTTAGCAGCATATATCTGTTAAATTACATACTACTCATAATTCCATGATCTCAATTTTAAATGCAGATTATACCCTGCATTTTCTATTTGACCGTGTATTACAAAAGAGAACAAAGTCAAGTTATGTTTTGTTTTTTATTTTGATACAACACTAGATAAACTTTTACAATATGCCCTAAAACAGGCATGCATCCAAACATACAAACATACTGTACATAAAGTCTTTGTTCATAAAATGCAAATATACTCTCAAATCAAGCTTCAGTGAACACCAGCTAATGTTTTTTCAGCATTAGCCAATTTAAACTCTGATATAGATGATGATAATTTAATGGAGGTGAAATGTCTGTTTGTCCATACAATGCAAAATAAAATGGGGATCAAACTTTCAAATACTTAGGCAGTTTTCTGAAGTGATTCAATTTGTTTGGGTGAAAACACTTTTCACTGTACTTCTTGCAATTGCAATCTCTCATTTGTGGTCCTTTGATCTGATATTTTGGTGTCTTTGATTAATCATAACTTTATGTTCCTTTTGGAGCTGACAGGTTTGGCTCCCATTTGTCTTCCATTGTATGGGCAAATATTTCTTAATGACAATATCTTAATTTGTCCTTCAAGAGAAAGAACTACAGATTTGAGACAGCATAAGTTTGAGTTAAGGATGAGATACTTCTGGACTGATGGTCGTCTTCGTCATCTTGGGTCTTCTTCTGCAGTTTTTCCAGTTATTTAAGACACCTCTTTTCTCCATGCAGCTTTGATCCTCTTTTCTGGATTTATTCCAGCAAAGTATCTAAAGAATAAGAGTAGACAAGTTTAAATTCTAAACGTTTTCCAGTGTATGATTTTGATAAGTCATACATACTGCATTTATAATAAGTGGTTTCTAATATGAGGCACATTAAAGGGTTACTCCACCCCAAAACGAAAATCATCACTTACCCCCATGTTGTTCTAAACCTGTAAAAGCTTTGTTTGTCTTCGGAACATAAATTAAGATGTTTTTGATGCGTTCTGACAGCTCTCTAACCCTCCCATTGAAAGCAATGTAATTAACACAATCAACGTCCAGAAAAGTTGCAAGGACATCAGTAAAATTATCCTTGTGACATCAGGGGTTCAACCGTAAGTGTGCGAAGTTACGGATACGTTGTTTTCATTCAAATGAAAGCATAAATAAATGTAGAAAACGTATCCACGTGGTGCAGCTGACACAGGACAGCATATACTGTTTGCGTTCAATAGATACTCTCCAAAATAGTGCTTCAGTGATGTGGAGGAGACAAATTGTTGAATAACGTCATTATTTTATTTATTTGCGTACAAAAAAGTATTCTCATAGCTATGATGTCACATGAACTATTTTACCGATTTATTTTTCAATTTTGAGGTGGAGTAACCCTTTAAGGTAGATCTTTTGCTGACAATAGAAACTAGTGTCAGTCTGGAGCATGAGCTTTGTTTTAGTGAAACAAAATGCAGACATATCTAATATGATATACTTACCAAGAAGGATCAAGCAGGGAATCAAAGGCAGGTTACCCATATTCTCAAGGTCAGAAGGAGTGGCAGACATCTATTAGTAAAGAAAACAATTTAAGATGGCTCACAGTATCTGCAAATGACAAATTAAAAAACTAAACAAAACAAACAAACAAAAAACAATGTGCTACTTGTTGCAATATTCTACAGCCTCTTAGATTCAGAGTAGGAAATCAAAATGATAATTTTCTGATAATTTACTCACCTGTATGCTGATTTAAACTCTGATGATGCAATAGATGATTTTGAATGAAGATGATATGCCTGTTTGTCCCTACGATGCAAAAGAAAATGGGGATCAAACTTTCAAGTAGCAACAGACAAACAGTAAATGGAGGATAAAGATTATTACTCACATGGTTTAGCCAGTTTTCTGAAGTGATTCAATTGGGTGAAAACTATTTTCACTGTATTTGCAATTCCATTCTCTAATTTGTGGTCCTTAGGTCTGATATTTTGATATCAGACAAAATGACTGGTGATTAATCATACCTTTATGTTCCTTTTGGAGCTCGACAGTTTGGTTCCCACTGGTCTTCCACTGTATGGTCAGAACAGACATCATTTCTCCATGACAATATCTTCACCTGTCCTCCAAGAAAAAGTCCTAAGAGTTTGAGACAGCATAAGGTTCAGTAATTATGAGAGAACCATTTTTAGGTGAATGATTACTTCAACAAACAATAGGCAAACTTACATTTATTTTTAAAAGAATGAGTCCTTTGCTTCTCTGCAAAGTCAGCCTTCAGTAGTTGAACTACAAGGACAAGAATAACATAACGTAAAGAACAGATAGCTTCTCTAGTTAACCAATTACAGACATCCCCCACAAAAAAAAATGTAAACAAAGTTTAAAAATAAAATAAAACCGTCTGTCGACTGTCATTCCGCTATTTTTGCAATCCCTAGCAGTGGTTTGCACATTCACAGTAATCATGCAAGAATTATGAATTTTGTTCATACACACATATCTTTTGCTTACATAAAGATTGGGACATGTGTCCATTGCATAAATTGTGATGGTAGTAAATAGCAAATCAAATGCAGTTTGAGTAAACTTATACAGTATGCTAACGAGCTAACAATGCTATCATATCTTGCTCTGTTACTGTTCAGTGATTAAAACACACTATCTTGTCATCAAATTACACTTTGCTGGCTCTTTATAATGTATGTTAATATTCAGAATTGTTCTTGGTAACTTACAGATAAAACCAAAAGCGTAGTTGCAACTAACAGCAGCAGATAATGGACGGTGTGAACCTCACGCTAAAATTGTAACCATGCACACAAGATAAACAACATCATTATACAGTATTTTTTACTCAGATAAAGTTTAGGATGTGCAGGTTAGAAAAAAAAAAGAGAGTTTCTTACCAGTTTGTGTGTGATACGACGACAGTTCGTTCAAAGGGTTCACGCTCCTGTGGTAACTTGCTGATAAAAACACATGATCACGAATCCAATTTAGATCCCAAAAGCTTAATTGGATGTTTAAACTTTAATATTTAAAAGTAATAAGTACTTTAAAAATTAAACAATAAAAGGCAGAGCTGCAAAATTACCTCATACAGATAAACTAAGATGTCGTCCTATGCGCACGTACAAGGGAAAATATGGTATTATGCTGTTAAAATAACAGTGTCTTACTGTTGCTGGTCATCTTGTCCCACAATGCATTGCAAAAAACAGTAACGTACGGTTATTGTATGAAAACAGCATTTTACTGTTAAATTTCCTTGTAAATTTACAGAAATTTTTTAGATCTATAGATCTATAGTATAGGCCATGAGACCTCAGGATTTTGAACTATTTTTACACCTCTGTAAGCACTGATAAAGCCATAAAAGTTTTTACATGGTTTGTCAAGTTAGTAAAAACCTTTTTGTAGCACTGCAATTATGCCAAGACATGATTTGACTGCTAATAACATGCTATTATCCATTTCTCCTAGTGCCATTTGCTGCCACTTCTAATTTCACTGCTATTGAAACACTTGTTAACCAAAAATTAAGCCTTTAGATTTGTTATTGTATGTCCTTAGGCACGTTTTTGTTTTGCATATCACTCAAATTGGATAAAAACAGGCAGGAATTGGTGAGAGAGCGAGGGCAGGCATATGCCAGCAGATGGAATGAAGCACTGGGCTCTGGTCATAGACAGAGGAAGTGTTCTGAGTGAGATTAAAATCATGGTGGAGTGTGGAGCGCCTGAGTCACTCACATCCATAGGATTGAGGGGTTTACCATATTCATAGTATCCTCAGTTTTTTAAACAAGAGGTTATTTGCACTTTGGGCTAATTATGAGATCATGTGTTGTTGTCTTTATCAGTTACACAGGTGACTTTTAATAATTCTGAAAATCTCCAGGAAATCAGTGTAGAATATTGCTGTGGTGTAATTGGTTGTATTGCATTTTACAATTTACAACCATTTGCAATTACAAATATGTCATAACATTATTCATGTCCAGTGTCCATTAATAAATTAAGCTGCTTATTTATTTGCTTAAAAACAAAGCATCCATTCTGTATATATAACTATTTGTCCAGCCCTCAAATTTGATTGGTGGGGCAGCGTTTTAATAGTGCTAATATACAGTCCTATAGCAATTTTAAGTTTCTTTTCTTGTATTTACTATAGTTTTGAATGACTTTGTTTTTCTGTTGTACTTTATTGGATTTAAAATGAATAAATAACTTGGAAAAACATAAATTTAGTCCAAAGTTTACTTACACGAGTAAAGTTGACTTACATGTATACCAAAGTAAATGTAAAAAATCTCTCTTTTTTTTATTAGAATTTAAAATGCAACAGAAAAAAACAGTCAACATTCAAAACTACTATAAAATATTAATAAAAGAAAACACACAGCCAGGGAGGTATGCTAATAATTATAGAAATGCAAGTTCTGTATATATTTGTTTTTTAATTCGAGGAGACATTAGTAAAACTGCATTTTCCAAACACAGAGAAATAGTGAGGTAAATATTATTATAAATAAAATATATATTATATTATGTATTATTATCAATATTCTTTTTAAACTTAACAAGTTACGACAAGTTGCTTTATTCTGTCAGTCATTTCGTTTGAAAATTCAGGTTTATTTAGGAATGAAAAAAAGTGAGTAAGTCATTGAATCATTAACTATTGATCATTAGATATTTCGGATTAAATCCGAGAGCTCTCAGATCCTCCACAGACAGCAACACAACTGCAATGTTCCCAAGTCCAGAAACGTAGCAAGGACATCGGTAAAATAATCCATGTGACATCAGGGGTTCTTTTTAATTTTACGAAGCTACGAGAATACTTTTTGTGCTCAAAGAAAACAAAAATAATGGCTTTATTCAACAATTCTTCTGAATTCTGGAGGGTCTGAGAGCTCTCGAATTTAATAAAAAATATCTTAATTTGTGTTCCGAAGACGAACAAAGGTCTTGCGGGTTTGGAATGACATGAGGTTGAGTAATTAATGACAGAATTTTCATTTTTGGGTGAGCTAACCCTTTAACTCATTTAACTGTTATTTAAAAGCAAAATCACACTCATTATCATGCTATTGGTCTGAATGTCTGCATGCTTTTGGTTACCTGCAGCCTCAGACAATGATTGAGGTGCCCTTGACAGATCATAGACCACATCCACTCCCATCCAAACCATTTCAATGTTACACCATGTCGCTTAGCAACATTCATCTAACCCCATACTTTCCTTTGAGTGGCACTTGATGTGTGTGTGAGTCTGGATGCTTTGTCAGCGCTACAAATTTCAAGGTCTGTGTGCACAAAGCAACACGCTAATGCAAACAAGAAGTTGAACAGACCATCTCTGCTTCAGATTGTGTTGTGCTGACAGATTTTTCTTTTCACCTCTTGCTGCTTTGACAGATTGTGGACCAGCTGGCTTGAAGTCAGTGTTGAGATGATGTTTGCCCGATGAGAGTTCATAGTTTGAGTGCAGATCATATTTAGACAGAACGTGACAATGATATGTCAGGGCTTAAACATAATGCACTTCATTTATTTGCCATGTAACACATAGCTGGGACACTCAGCGTGATGGATATTCAGATAATGTGTTAATATTGCGTTTTTCAGATCGCTTTGAACTATTCAGCTTTCAAGAGTGTGTGAAGTCCAAGTGTGTGTGTGTGTGTGAGAATGTGTATGGCTTGGCTTGCTTTATAAAGGCTGTGCCTGGTGGTGTTGCTCAATACTGAGATTTGGGGTCCTCCATCATTAGGGAAGCACTTGAAATGTCTGGATTATCACGGAGCCGTTTTTAGGTGTGGTTGAATAGTCTACATCCCCTGACAAAATTATCATGCACCAGTCACATAACTGAGAGGCCTGAAACAGTTGTCTGTCTGCATTGCAAGTGGGAGGCCTACAATCTTTGTTGGTTAGAATAATATTGATGAATTGTTGACTGGTGAGATTTCCAGCACAAAATGGCTTTATTGCAAAAAAAAAAAAAAAAAAAAAATCATTTTAAAAAGAAATCATTTTACATTTATGGATATTTCCTTCAACCATAAAACACCACAATGCAGTGTGATTCAAAATAGTTAAAAACACCCGTGAAAAATAAAATTCCTTCATATTAACACGGTACTTTGGGATGCATTTTCACAGATTTTTCTTTGTACACACTGTGTGCATAGCACAAAGCAACCAATACATGTTAATAGTAATAACTAATAATAGTTATGGTTAGTATGTATAAATTTAAGGCCAATTGTGGCTTTTTGAGTTATCAATTAATTAATTCCAAACAATATATACACATTACATAATACAATAACTTACTGTCACAGTGCACACACGAGAACATGCAGACGAGGATGTAACTCAAAATAATAGTCTTTACTGAAGACATGGCAGGACAAGACCAGGCTTACAGACAGGAAATACCGGGGGTAACGAGTAGACCAGACGAAATCAAACTGAACAGACAGGACTATAAATACACAGGATAATCATAGATAACGAGACAAACACAGCTGAACAAGAATTAACTAATGATCACATTTAACAAGGACAGAAAACAAACCAAATATGGAAACATGAGGTGGGAACACATGACACACACGACAGAGGACTGACACTTAAACATGTTCTATGATTATCATGATTTTATATTCTGAATTAAAATATAATTTGATATTTTTTGGTGTATAAAATCACAAATGTCAGGGTGACAACTTATAAAAAGCCTCATTAAAATAATGAAATTATTAAAAAGAAAACCTTAAGTAAATTTTTTATGGTAACATTTTACAGTGAGGTTCCATTTGTTAATATTAGTGAACTACATTAGTACTAACAATGAAAAATACTTCTAAAGCTTTTATTAATCTTAGTAAATGTTAATTTCAAGATTTACTAATACATTAAATCAAAAGTTGTATCTGTTAATATTATTTAATGGACCTGAGCTAACATGAATCAACATTGAACAATTGCATTTTTATCAACTAAGATAATAAATTAATAAATACTGTAACAAATGTACTGCTCATTGTTAGTTAATTTGTTAATCAACATTAACTAATGGAATCTTACTGTAAAATGTTAGCATTCTTATAATCTTTTATTAATCCTTTTTTTTTTGGAACTTGGAACATTATTATTACTTTTTGCTCTTATATGATATGTCATCAACCCCTATGTGTCACATCCTGAGTTGTTCACTTAGGCGCCAAAATTCAGTATCCCAGATCTCAGTCTGGTCCATTTTTATTTTTATTACCAACAAAATAAATCCCTGCATGCCTTATGAGCTTTGTCAGTCATTCGATATCAAAAGCCGCCCCGTTACGCACTGCTTTGCATCCCAAGTGTGAAACTCATTATCATTTCCCCATCAGTCCTTCTAGAACATCCATGCTATGCACAAAGGCTTTTTTGCTGGCTTGGGCTGCGGTTGATACTGTGCATGCGCCGTGTGCTGCGTACCCCTCCCTCTGTGGCTCCCTGTTGTCCTGGTCAGCAAATGCCGAGGCCTGCATGGGCCAGACCCGGAGACTTTGACTCATCTATACACAGCTGTGCACTAGAACATCTTCCAGACATAATGGGCTTCTGTATTCAATGATGTAATATCAGTTGTTATTTTAAATGTCACTCTGTATCAGATGGCATGAACGCTGACTGTTTTACTGGTGAAGATAGCTCTCAGTAGCCAGGCTAATAGTGTGCTATAAGTGTTCGGTGGTGGTACGGAAATGTTTCATTAGTAATAAAGCCAGGTGATTGTGAGCGGAATCTCTTAACAGTTGTTAATTTTAGTAATTCTAACTAAAATAGTAGTCTTTACTTAGAAACAGGTTGTTAATCATGGAAAATGGAAACTATTAGTATTGTGGGGGGGGGGGGGGCGTATACTAAGTCCATGACCAAAGCTGCATTTATTTGATAAAAACTATAGTCACAGTAATAATGTGAAATATTACAATTTAAAATGTCTTATTATTAACAGCTGTGATGCTTTTTTTTAAAGATCCTTTGATGATTAGAAATGTCAAAAGAACAGCAGAAATTTTTGTAACAATGTAAAATAATTTACTTTTGATCTTTGATTTTAGCATGTCCTTGCTGAATAAAAGTATTAATTTCTTAAATATATATATTACTGACCACAAACTTTTAAACAGTGCATATCTTAATATAACTTGTATATAATATATACTTCTATATATATTTAATTCAAAATAATACATACAGTCAAGGCCAAAAATATCGGCACCCTTGGTAAATCTGATCAAAGAAGGCTGTGAAAATGAATCTGCATTGTTAATCCTTTTGATCTTTTATTTAAAAAAATCACAAAAATCCAACCTTTCACTGGATAATAAGAATTTAAAATGGGGGGAAATATTATTATGAAATAAATGTTTTTCTCAAATACACATTGGCGACAATTAACGGCACCCTTTTATTCAATATTTTTTGAAACCTCCATCTGCCAGTTTAACAGCTCTAAATTTTCTCCTATAATGCCTGATGAGGTTAGAGAACACCTGACAAGAGATCAGAGACCATTCCTTCATCCAGAATCTCTCCAGATCATACAGATTCACAGCTCCATGATGGTGCTTCTTCTCTTCAGTTCACCTCACTCATTTTCTACAGGGTTCAGGTCAGAGGACTGGAATGGCCATAGCAGAAGCTTGGTTTTGTGCTCAGTGACCCATTTTTGTGTTGTTTTTGAGGTTTGTGTTTGGATTATTGTATGGTTGGAAGATCCAAACATGGCCCATTATAAGATTTCTAACAGAGTGAGTCACTTATTGATTTTTTTATCTGTTGTTATTTGATAGAATCCATGATGCCATTTGTCTAAACAAGATGTCCAGGACCTGCAGCAGAAATATAGGCCCACAACATCAAAAATACAGAAGTATATTTCATTGTACACATGGGGTACTTTTTATCCCTGTGTTCACCAAACCCATCTTGAGTGTTTGCTGCTAAAAAGCTAATTTTTTAGTTTCATCTGACCATAGAAGCCAGTCCCATTTGAAGTTCCAGTCGTGTCTGATAACTGAATATGCTGGAGTTTGTTTTTGGATGAGCTAGGAGAATTTTTCTTGAAACCCTCCCAAACAACATGTGGTGATGTAGGTGCTGTTTGACTTTTTTTTTTTTCTGACCCCGAGACTCAGCTGTGGTCCTTGGAGAGTCTTTAGCCACTCAAACTCTCCTTCTCACCGTGCATTAGGACGATATAGACACATATCCTCTTCCAGGCAGTTTCGTAACATTTTATGTTGATTGGAAATGCTTAATTATTGCCCTGATGGTGGAAATGGGAATTTTCACTGCTCTAGCTCTTTTCTTAAAGCCACTTCACTAATTTGTGAAGCTCAATTATCTTTTGCTGCACATCAGAAATATATTCTTTGGTTTTTCTCATTGTGATGGATGATTAAGGGAATTTGGGCTTTGTTTTCCCTCCTATTTATATTTCTGTGAAACAGGAAGCCATGGCTGGATAATTTAATGTTCATAATCACCCTGGAGTGCTCAAAAGTCTGAATATGAATGGGAATATACTTCAGAGATATTTTACTCATAAGAATTTCTAGGGGTGCCAATAATTGTGTCCAACGTGTATTTGAGAAAAACATTTATTTCATAATGATATTTCCCCCCATTTTAAATTCTTATTATCCTTGAAAGGTTAGATTTTTGTGATTTTTTTAAATAAAAGATCAAAAGGATTAACAATGCAGATTAATTTTCACAGCCTTCTTTGATCATATTTACCAAGGGTGCCGATATTTTTGGCCATGACTGTATGTCCAAGATTAAAGATAAACTCAAAATAATTGTAAAGTTCCCCTTATTTACACTGTTTTAAATAATTTAATGTTATGCATTTCTTTTCTTTAAATGAATTTACATGTCTTAGAGAGTAAAGTGCTTGTTGTCCTAAACTATTGACCACATCACATGAAAACCATCACACACACACACACACACACACACACACACACACACACACACACACCAACACAAACACACACACACACACTGTCACATGTAGGTTTCCTTTCAGTTTCTGTTTTGACCATATTTGGTATTTCCTGTTCTTGTTTCCTGTAATTAGTTTAGTCTCTTCTCCTGTGTTTAATTAATCATCTCGTTTGCTCCTCAGTTTCCATATGCTTTTTATACCTTCTGTTCCCTCAGTTTTATGTCCAGTCTTAAAGTGACTTACGTTCTGCTGTTGTAGACGTTGTTTATCTTCCTTTTTGTTATTAAAAATATCTCTTTGGAATATTTCCTTCGTCCTGTGTTCCCTGGAGCAACATACCGTTACTAGCACACAAATAATAATAAAATAATATTGAATTACTTACACACTTACACACACAAACACTTAATAATCAACAAACTAATCATGTTAATAATATAGGAATGAACTCTTAATGTTGCAAGACAGCAAGTTACTAATAATAGGACCAGAACAAATGTAAATAAAACTGGCAAACAGTCAAACAAGGAAACTAATTATTCATATCCCTGTCAATGCTGGGAAAAGACAAATAGGATTAAACCCCAAAACTATTTTTTTTGTGCATAGGTCTATTTGAAATGCACTAATTAAACTCAACAACTCTGCTTGGTGGGTCAGCTTCAAAAGTCTGAGCATTTTTGTAATAGAAAAACTGCTTGATATGCATTGCTTGTGTTTCTGAAAGCCCATAGGAGTTCAGAATAGTAAGTAAAATAAAATAAGCTCACAAATCTTTGACTATTAGCATTAATCATCAGCATTAATATTATCTACACCTGTATTTGTTTTGTTGGCATTATTAGCTCCCTTTTCAGTTGTTCATCACCTTTCCTATTATTCCGTAATATAGCTGAGAGGTTTCTCTGACAGTAATGTCATGCTCTGAAAAAATACACGTGTAGATGAATGTTGGCTGAGGCAAATACCACAGTTGAATACATTTCCTTATATGATGCTGTTGTTTAAATGTGTTGAGAGTATGACAGTCTCGGCCTCCGTCCAGTGTGTCTGCTGAAGATGTTTACGGTACTGATGGGCTATTCTCAATTAAACACCCACGGTTGTTCTTCTACAGCGCTACTCTCGAGCCATGTTTGGAGCTGTTTGCTGTGATCCTGGTGAGCTTTACTCTCTCTCTCTGTCCCCCTCTGCCATTTGTTGATAAAGCAGAAGTCAAGCTGTGTTATGTAAGAGCCCCCCTCCCGTCCGGCCCCCTCGCTCTGGCTACAGCAGGCCCCTTGTAGATCTCCTTTGTGTATTAAAGCTGCACTCTTTAAAAGCTGTCATGGAAATAAAATGAGCCAATCCCCAGAGATTCTTGGGTGGAATATCACGGTTCTTTTTCTTGTGTCACCCCCTTTATTATTTTAATAGGACTGGCATAATGGAATGGAAAACAGTGCGGGATGTACATGACCTTCAGCTGTGCTTTAAAATCTAATGCTGTGACTTATTAACTTTGCTGGATATTGTGATGGTTGGAGAGTTCTCACAGTTTTTATTTGAAAAGTCTTTTATTGTGCCAATAGTTCTGCCATCAAAATGCGGAATATCTGGCTGAATTTCACAGGGTTTTGCCAAGTTCTTGAAAGGCTTTCAGCAACATTATTGATATGCGGGAAATATTAGTCGCTCACAAGACCGAGGTGTTGCTCACAGAAATAAACTCACCAAAGGGACCCTTTATTTTTATATGTGTGTGTGTGTAAAATATGTAAGATTATATTAAATAATGTATAATTTAACATCAACCTAAATCAAACAAAACAAACTGCAAATAGTTACCACTTGTGTGTTATTGATATTGACACAGTGCGTTATTGATAATATTCTGAATTTAAAACATACTGTGACTGAAAATTGGGTTGAGTAGAGGTAGTATGCTATGTGATAATTGCAATTTAGTAGAAAAGCTCATAAATGCGTGTTAGTAGGATGAGGTATTTTATTTCATCATTATTAGGGGCCAAGCACCGAAGGTACGTAGGCACCTATTGTAATCGTTAGCGTTCTTATTATTCTTCTTCCGTTTCTTTCGCCGAAAGTCAATGGCAGCCCATAGAACCGATTGCGGGAAAGTTGTAAAATTTGGCACACTGATAGATGATACTGTCAATAGTAACCACACCAAATTTGGAGTCTCTAACTTAAACTCTCTAGCGCCACCACTTGTCCAAAAATTCAATTTTGAAATGCTAATAACTTTTGAACAGTAAGCCACGAAATGAAAATTTTTCCTCTGAATCCTTGGCTCAAGCCAAGTCGAATAAAGTCCAAAATTCAAAAATCTCAAGGTTTAGTTTTTTCGCTATCTTCAATTGTTCGTAAAACCTACTTTGTCAAACTCGTCCTAGACGATTTGTCTGATTCTCACCAAAATTGGCTCAGATCATCTACAGACCATGGAGGCAAAAAGTTATGGATTTCAAGTCGATTCGTGGAAGCGTTCTCGAATACCACACTAACGAATTCGCCGAAAAGCACGCAAAAATGGATCTGAGGCTATATCTCCGCAAGGGTTTGGCATATTGACACGAAACTTAGTGTTTGTTATAACAAGCATGACCTGAGGCGACCTGCAGTGTTTCGGCGCTGTGCCACCTAGTGGTCAGGAGATATGAAAAATGCATATTTTTGCTTATAACTTGTGAATGGTTTTGCCAAAAATCTGAAAAATGGTCTCTTTAGATTTGGTGCATCATGCCGAGTCCAACCATATCAAATTGTCCCATGTCAGCCATTTTGGGCGTCGGTCATGTTGAATTTTGTAGTAAAATGCTATATTTTACGAACAAATTAACGTATCGTTACGAAACTTGGTATGGGTAATCAGCACAATGCCCTGAAGGAGCCTGAGAAGTTTCGAAGCATCAAATCTTCACATGCTTATAACTTTGGGTGGGGTTGACTTATTTTCACAGGAGTCACCTTTTTAGACTCTTGAATCGTTGCCGAGTCCATCAATACCAAACTTCCCAGGTTTAGCCTTATGATTTGTGCTACGTTGCATTGTAGCGCTTAAAAAACATCTGGCAAAATCTTAGAAACCGTTACTCCGATCGACATGAAACCACCGTAGGAAGTTCGGAAACTTAGCGTCCCGGCTATATGCTAATGCCCAATTGCCAAAATTTTGATAGTAAGTGGCACAAAAATGCAAACAAACTCAACAGTCAGTAATTTTTCATCTACTTACACACATATATGTCTATAACTCCAAAACAGAATGAGATATTTTCACCAAATTTGACACGCATATGTATGGGCACACTCTAAGGACACGTAAAAAATTTGGTGGGATTGTGCCTCTTGGTGTCGCTATAATTGAACAAAACATGAAATTGCCATTGACTATAATGGAGTTTTATGATATAAAATGCTATATTTTATGAATGCAGTGGTGTACCATTCCGAAACTTTATATATACCATGGAGACCATGACCTGAAAGTACTCAAAATGTTTTCAGACAGTGCCACCTTGTGGTCAAAATGAAATGTCAAATAAATGCTTATATCTTTCTGTGAATTTTGCCTATTGTAATGAGACTGATATTTATAGATTCCTAGGGGTCATGCTGAGAACAGTGATAACAATGTTGCCGTAGTCAGCCAAACTTCCTCTCTTCCTTTCTTTAAAAACCTACTTTTTCGAACTCCTCCTAGACCGTTGGTCCGATTTTCACAAAAATGTAATCATATCATCTTCAGACCATGCTGACAAAAAGTTATGGAATTTGTGTTGATAGACAAAACAGTTTTCACATACCATAACAACAAATTTGTGTTATGATGCCAATATGACACTTGAGGCCGTATCTCTGCAATGCTTTGGCATATTGACATCAATTTTTGTTTGTGCCATTGTGACCTCACACAGAACACACCACATCGATTTGATAATGGTGCCACCTGTTGGTCAAAAGTGAAAAGTCATTCAATCTTATTACTAGTAGTTATTAATGATTTTTCAGCCATTTGGACTGCAATCTTAAAATGGCTTCAATTACTCATTTCTGCAGTTGTTCTGATGCTCTGTGCTATGCTTGGCTCCTAATTTTGCCGCTGATGTGCTTGGCCCCATCATTGCTGCTTGCAGCTATATTTTCATCTGTGGTTGCCAGATGAAACACAAGATGTAAACCCTAATGTACATAACTGATATCAAAAAAGTCAATTCATGGCTTTTCACTGTAAATTATAAAATGACCTCTTCCTTTTCACTTCAAAAAACTATATTTAACAGTATTCAGATTAACTATAAAATTACATAGAGTGTCCCGTTAGGTGTGCGATCTATTACAGTTTTTCACTGAAGGAGACTGTTAACCAAATTTACAGGTTTTTACCATAACATTTAAAAAATCCTTTACTGTTTAAAATGATACAGTATATATCTTGATAGATTTACAGTCATTGTAATGATAGAGTTTGTCTTTATAAATAAAACATTAATGTTTTGTATTGAACTTTCAGTGAGCTAAAACTTTCAGAAATGTAAGAGACTCCGTGGAGGAATTGATTTATTGAGCTACTAAGTGCCCCTTTTCTCACCAATAGCTACATGAGCCAAAACTGGTCTTGAGTGAGATTTGAGCCAGTGTTTTGGTTCTGAAACAAAGACTTGGCCCTATGTCTGACATGAGCCTTTGCACTGTTGCTCTGTTTTACAGCTTTGCCCCGTGAAGGCCAGCTGGACTGAGTGCAACAGTTACCAGGCACAATGCAGATATTGTGGTCACGACTGGCTTAGACAAATAATAAGATTGAAGTTTTTGTTTTTTGTTGTGTCATTCTTGGATAGGACACTTTTTTAGGACACCTAGGATATTTCTAGCATGCCTTTTAAATCTATCTGAATGACTATACTGGATCTATTTTATTTTTAGCAGACTGCACGGAGACTGCAATCATCATAAGTGTCACTAGAGTGGCCTGAACTGTCAGTGTTCATGCCTTTGACCTTGATATGACCACCCAAGTCACTGTTTACTGTGAGAAAGTTGTGTCTAGTCCAACTTGGCCCATGGCCTATTCTGATACCCCTCAAATCAAACAGTCAACAGTCCGTACGTTATCATATTAGTATGACAAAGGTCCAGATTTATAACATATTTGGTCTATTATCTTACAGTTATCTTAATATAGTTCATAGCCTCATGAGGTGCTTGGCATGCCAGACAGGCATGGAGAGGTGGATGGAAAGCAGGATGCTGTAATTCGTGCATCACATGCTAAGTAGGTGCCACATTCCCAGGTGGCAGGTGCTGACAGGTCCATCTTGGTAGTTGAAAGAGGCAAAGCATTGTTAAGGTTCAGTTCTTTGAAGAGAATAGAACATGATAGTCTGGATTTGTATTATAGGCTGCAACAAAGGACATTTAAAAGGACACTCTCGATGTTTGGGTGTTTGTTAGGTCTTTAAACCAAGTTAAGCTCAGCTGAAGTTCTCTGTAGGTGAAGGTCCTTACAGGTAAGCTAGGTTGGTATGATATTAACAAGATTAATATGTAGAAATAAATTAGTTTCATATATGATTATTGACTGTTATGGCTTTGGATTTAGTAAAGCAGCTCAAAGCTTAAGTTAAATCAGGATAATTAGCATATCTTCTACAAAGGCAGCATGTAGAGCAATTCAGAGTATTAAGGATCCTCAAACCGTGTGACTCTTGACTGATGAATTGATGCATGCAGCTGTTTTTGTTGGACCTGTTTTTAAATTTACAATGGAAAATGATTCCCACTTATCCGATTCAGTATGCTATATAAACATTTAAAATAAACAGCATATTTGTGTATTATTGAATTACAAAATTGCTGTTACGCAACTATTCAACAACTCCAAATTTAGGACGATACGATATCCATTTTCAAGTGGGTAAATCCAGTGCTAACAGTCTTTTCTGTAATTATCTGTGAGAGTCTTCTATCTAGGCTACATTTTTTATGTACCATATAATTTCATTAAGATATAGGCTCTATTAAATTATCTAAGTTTAATTATTTGGCTATTTAACTGGTTCTGATTTACTATAGACAGCAGCTGTAGGCTATAATAAGTCAATGAGACTGAGCACCTCGCATAGAGACAGATGGTTAATGTTTACATTGGGATCTATTAGAAATGTTACAGGAATATCTGCAATTATCCAGGACTAATTAATATTTTTTAGGTATAAAGAAAGCTCTCATTTGGCAAATTGTGATTAGTATCTAAAACCTCTAATCATTATCTCATTTGGCAGACACTTTTATCCAAAGTGACTTTTTTGTTCTGAACTCATTTGTTACAGGGCAGAAACATCTGTTCAAGAGGGATATCCATTGGCAGCTACTGAAACATATACATTTTCACTGACCCATATTTTCTTACTCAGCCAATGTTCTGTAAGGAGTCACTTTGTATCTTGTTTCAGTGTGAACCGCAGCCATAGGTGTGACACATCAGTTAGAAAGATAGTCAGTCTCCTCATGCATCAGCACCTTCACATTTACCATATTAGTAGGATTGTTTGTAACATTATTTCGGTTGAAATTTCACAATCCAGCCAATCAGGTTGTTTTTAAATATTTATATTCAGAGCCATTGAATTCAGGCCTAAACATACAAAGCAAGTCAAGCTAGCAGGGCAGGTTTTTTGTTTTTGTTTTTTTGTGATCACTGTTTAATTGTCATACTTTTTGCTAGAACTTTGCAGTAGGACAATATATATCATGATAACATTTCTCAAATTGTGAAATAAGATGTTGGTCATATCGCCTACCCCCATTTTTTGCACTAGCATGCTAAGGAACATGCTAAACATGCTAGCATGTTTAGTAAACATGCTAAGGAACATACCATGGAGGTGTTGTTGTTAAGTTGCTGAAATCTTGATTGTCAGCCACTCAATATTCTTTGTTCTCTTTCCTAATGACATGCTGAGCAACATTGTTCCCGCTCAGCATCTCCCTTCATCTCTCCTTTCGCTCATTTTCATTTGCAGGGCTCTCCAGCAGAGGGCACAGGGAAAGTTGATGCAGCCCCTGGTAAGCGTACCACACTTTCAGTATCTCCATCCAGTTTCTTGACGTTATGCAGGCTTGGCTGGCCTTTATTTACAGTTATATGGGCATGAATGAAACATGCAAAACCAAACAATTGCAACACAGAAAACAAAGAAAACAACATAAATTATGATAAAACAGCAAAAGGCAATTTAAACACCTGTTTTCTCTGCATGCAAGTTTTAAATCTATGAATATAGTGTCATATAGTCCATACATGATATTGTTTAAGCCTGTTTTAAAGCACTAATACATAAAAGACAGAAACAAGGAAGGAATAATAGCAGTCTAATGTCTTGATGCAGGAGGCTCATGAGTAAGCAATAACAAACAGACTCTATCTGTCTTTTTCTCTGGCTTGAGTCATTGTTGAATCAGTATTCTCACTGCCAGGCCCCCTATTTCCTTCCGTTCAACCATCTTTTCTTGATATTTGTACCAGCCTTCGGAGAACAGTGTGATTACTGTCTTCCTAGAACTTAAAAAGCCCTGGGGTCTCTATATGAGCATTATTAGAGCTGTTGTTCTCAATAAAGTCTAACAAATAACTCAGTAAAACTAATGCAGTGTTTCTCAATGGGTGGGTCATGACCCAAAATGTTACAGAGGAGGTTGAAAACAATGATAAATTTGCTTCTTTTGCTGTTCTCCACATCTCACTTATGGTTGTATTTGTTTTGCAGCACATCCACCCTGTCGGCGCACTGTATCTGCTGTGCGAGTAACTCCTTTGAGGATCATGAAGAGTTCCCCTGATCTCATGCCTACTGGTAAGAGCAGCATTTGTACTATTTGGGGGACTAACGTTATGAGTAATATCAAATGTGACCCTGGACCACAAAACCAGTCATAAAGGTCAATTTTTTAAAATTGAGATACATCTGAAAGCTATATATATAAATAAACTTTCCATTGATGTATGTTTTGCTCGGATAGAACAATATCTGGCTGAGATACAATTATTTGAAAATCTGGAATCTGAGGGTGCAAAAAAATCTAAATATTGAGAAAATCGCCTTTAAAGTTGTCCAACTTTAGTTCTTAGCGATGCATATTACTAATCAAAAATAAAGTTTTGATATATTTACGGTAGGAAATTTACAAAATATCTTCATGGAACATGATCTTTACTTAATATGCTAATGATTTTTGGCATTTGGTTTTGTGCTCCAGGATCACAAATGAGTATTATGAAACTTAATTTAGTGCTTTGAAAAGATAAAATCAGTTTCTTTGCTTATGTTTTTGCAGAGCTGGACCCTACCCGTGTTTGCAAGGGCAAGGGTGCTGTTACTTTGAGGGCCACACTAGTGCACATCGATGATGAGGACGGCACAAGCCAAGAGCTATCCAAGAACTCTGCCAAAAGTGAGTTGGAAGTGCAGGATTTGTCAATAGGAGAGTGCTCTGAATATATTGCACAAAGCAGGACAGTGCCTGACTAATTGTTGTGTGCTGTCATAATGTTACTTAGGATATGATTGTAGCTGCAGATAATGTGCACTAAAAAGTGCATTTATTTTTTTCTGTTCCCCCATTAACTGGAAAGATCTCTGTTTACAGGAACAGTGCTTTCCTGAGTTTCCTCTTTTCCTATAAATGAAAAGGTTCATGTTATATTATTTTGACAGTCAATGGGCATGATGTGGTTAGTTGCTAAATTGCACAGTAAATTATACAGACAAATGTGTATTTTTTGTGGAACATATACATCATTGTCTGAATGTCAACTTCATTGCTCAAATAACTTTCAGTGAATGTTCATATTTGCAGGGGATAATCAAAGATGTCTTTTGTTCACACCCACTTTGAGCTGTGGAAATGGAAACCTTCAGCGTGGACGTTTTCAACATCTCCATGTTGGGACTATTCTGGCTAACTGCCAGCACTTGGGAGAGATGCCTTAATTGTTTTTGTGCCTGAATAAAAAGGCCATTGGAACAAACACTTCTTACAGTGGGTTCAATGGTCCCGTTGTTCTTCTGACAAAGTTCAGAGAATCGTTTTTTTCCAGTCATAAATTAGCATCTCAGTGGATGAAGACTTTCTGTGGGGTTCAGTTCTGACAGATTCTGGCTGGTGATTCGTTTAATGGAGGATTAAGGAATTTGTTGTGGCATAAATTGTGGTTAGTTCTGGAAGCAAACAAGTTTGCTGCCAAGTGGAGGGAGCTTTATTTCATGTTTATGCCTTTTTAGGTTTTAAAAAGTGCCTTGGAGATTGGATGATCCTTTGAGAATCCAAACTGTTTGGATTTGTTACAGGTGGATGGCTTGGTGCGATCAATGGAGATGCCACAGAAACAAGTCTGGCTGAGAGAAGTGTAAACAACACCGGAGCTGATTTAAATTCAACTCAAGTCAATGAGACACCAACAAAGGTGAGTCAACCATGTCTGAACTTCGTTCCTTTTAGCAATGCTTTGCTTTCATGCAAAAATGCCATTTTTTTTTTTTTGCATTATCATCTATAATGGTATAGATCCAATGTGATAAATTAGGTATCCCTAAGGGTGCTCTGGGGAATTAGTGGAGAAGTTACTTGAAAAATGTATGTAATTTCTGACTATTAACTAACTTTTAACTAGTGATTTGTTTAGCAAGTGTTGTTATTGTTACCTAAAACTATTACTGTTAAAATAATAAAACAAGAAAAAACATAAAAATATTACATTAAAAACCTAGAAATGCAACTGAACAATTTAAGTTGAATAAGCTGAAGTACGAAAATTACTAAAACTTAAAAATAAATTAAAGCTGAGTAGAACACTGACAAAAGCACATAACAAAATTAAAGGGAGAGTTCACCCAAAATTGAAAATTTCATCATTTATGCACCCTCATGTTGTTCCAAAACTGTATGAATTACTTCTGTTGAACATAAAATAAAATATTTTGAAGAATGCTGGTAACCAAACAGTTGCTGGTAGCCATTGACTTACATAGTATTGTTTTTCCATGCTATGGGAGTCAATTTCTACCACCAACTGATTTAAAATTTTTGAGAATTTTTGATCTCTTTAAAATGAATACTGACCATGTAACATATTTTAATTTGAGTAATTTTGTGTAAATTATATAAATGAGTTGGCCACTATAATATTCTAAAAATAAAACGGGCTAAGCATTATATAAATCTTAAAAAAAATTATTAAAAAGCTGAATACTCCTGGTGTTGATGACCTCCTCAAGACAGAAGACAAATAATTAGAAGTAACCAAATACTTTAAGTGCTGTTCTATGCTATTTGGCATTGCCTTTATCAGCATTGCAGAGGGATCTTTGCTATTTTTTTTGCGTGAAAGAGAAGTGTATTGAAGCAAATTTCATGCAAATGTCCCCCATAAGGAATCCTGGGAAATTCAAACTTGTCTGTATTTCACAACCACTAGAGTGTCTGTTTTTGTGTGTTCTCCTCAGGTGGACTCACCTGTAAGTAAGAGTCAGTCTCAGCTCATGTCCTGCCTTGATCAGCCGAGTGCTATTACCTCATCAGCCAAAGTGTCCTCTTCATATCCCCCCACCAGCAGCGTCAACCCAACAATCGTCTTGCTGCAGCACAGTAGAGGTAAATACCAGCCTCTCAATACTTCAGGATAGATCAAAAGTAAAAGTATCATGTGCATTAAAAATCTAAATGCTTTCATGATGTAGAAAGAGAAACGGGAATATTCTGTCCCTTGTGATTAGTTTTCATAACAAGTTATGTTTGAGGTAAAATTAACATAAGACGTCTGCATGACTGGATGGCATCTCTGTAGTTATTATAAAGGTGGTAGTGTCTGTTGTATGGTTATGGGAGTGGAGATTATTATATATTTTGTATAAAATGTAAAAAAAAATTTACTTTTAGTTATAGTATTCAACAACTGTTAAAATTAATGAGAAGAAGCATTGCGAGAATAATAGAAACTTGTTTGATTCCAACAGGATTAAACTCACAAAGTACATCTGTCAAATACAAATATATATATATACCTTCTTAGAAAAAACAATTCCTGTTTGAATAGAGCTGTAGCTATGATTTATTCATTTAAATATTAAATCATTCAGTGATGCTTTTAAAGATTTTTTTCCAAGATAAGAGTCAGCTGAAAGAACCAGACCAGTGTGTATTTTATCTTGTGTTCTGGGTGCTTATGATCCGACTTTGTGCTTCAGAAGCTGTGGCGGAGCAGGGCAGTGGCCTTAATCGGAGCCCTGCCGTCAGCCAGAATAAATCTTCCTCTGAGACTCCAGCAGACATGGAAGGAAAGAGAATGAGACTGTCTGAACATTCGGCTGTCCCGGTACCCAGAGTCCCAGTACGGGTAAGAAACGGCCACGTCTAATTCTCAAGATATACCTGTGCAAACTTTGACTACATAACTATATCCAAAATCTTATATGAATAAAACACCATCTGTACTATTTTGTTTTCTAGAACACAGAGCTGTCAAAGGACTGGTACAGAAACATGTTCAAACAGATTCACAAAGTCCCAGGTGAAGATGCTTCTTGGAAATCACAAACAATCAACACTTTTATTTCATTGTTTTGTGTGTCCAAATCTGAAGGTCACATTTCAGTCATGTATCTATGTGTGTAGTCATCTTTGTCAGTTTGTGTTTTGTCTTTCACTCACCTTACTCAGAGCCTGTCGAAGAAAATCCATATCGTCCCACCTACATATTTCCAGAGAGCAATGACAGGTCACTGAAAACCAGAGGTACCTTAGTAATAGTTACAGTATAATCTGATATTTATTAACATTCCTCCATGCCACTCTTTTCTGTCTGTCGTTTAGCATCATATTTATCTCTATGTATGTGTTGGGTAATTTTAATTACAGTTAATGAAAACCAAAATAGAAAGGATATACACTGCTGTTCAAAAGTTTGGAGTCTGTAAGATTTTGTAAATGTTTTTGAAAGAAGTATCTAATGCTCACCAAGGCTGCATTTATTTGATAAAAAAATACAGTAAAAATAGTAATATTGTGAAATATGATGACAATAACTTTTCTATTTGAATATATTTTGAAATGCAATTTATTTCTGTGATTTCTGTTAACAATTGAAATTTGAAACAATTGCATTTTTTTGTAACTTTATAAATGTCTTCAGTGTCAATTTTGATCAATTTAGTGCATCCTTTCCAAATAAAAGTATTAAGCATTATTTTCAATTAACGTTTCTTTCCCAAACTTGGCTGAGAATAGCCGCAGTATATATAATAAGGTGTTAATGCGCCACATTATTGGCTCCATCCTGTGTCCATTCTTTCACAAATCCCAATGTGCAATAGATGCTGATTTATATGTACACAGCGTCAACAAATTGATTGTCCTAAAGAGGCATCACAGCACTCAAGGTGAGCTGTGGTAATAGAGCTATTTTCAACACACCGAGAAAACCACATCACCATGTTTTTAAAACTCATAGATTGATTACCTCCATTTTAAGAGCTTTCATACCTCTGTGATGTGTTTCGTGGCTGTGCTTTTAGAGAAGCATTCTGCTGAATTATTAAAGCAGTCACAACAACACACCTAATGGGCTTTGTGTATCCATCGGATTCTTTCGAATGCACTGTTAGCAATGCCATTCCAATGCTAGTCTCAAGTATTTGTTAAATAATCATTATTGAAATGGCTCCTTTCAGTAGTTTGTTGTGAAAATGTCTTATTTTTATTGTAACTAACCAGCTAATGGAATATTCCAGCATGAGGAAAACACACTGCTGGGGTTGTAGTGACATCTACTGGTTGGATTAGTCTGAGGAAATAAAGTGGCCTTGTCTTGGAGCTGCTATTTAGTTGATAATGGACTGCTATGTCACACTAATCCCTGTAATTTTCACCTAGTATATATTAGATGTTTAGAATACCTCCCAGAGATGCTGCTTTAGAGCACAGGCTACACTAAGTACAGTACAATAAGAAAACGGGTTATAAACTACCTCAGGAATACATTTGAAATGTGAAATAAATATATATTAAGTTCTCAAAATATGTCAGCTGTATTAACTTTTATTTGTACCTAATAAGTATTTTCTGACTCTTTCAGATGACAGGCCGTCATATGATGGCGAGGATGGTAAGTGTTTTTGTTTTAATCCTTCGAGAGAAAATATAAGCTACACTATGAATTCTTAAAGAAAGCTGTGTTTCAGTGCGGGCAGTCCCTCGCTCCAAGAGTGCTGTAGACATGGGGAGCTCCAGAGGACAGATGCCTGTTCCGACACGCACATCTTCCCTAAACCCTCAGAGGTGAATCGTGACATGAAACAAATATTATGATTAATGAAGTAGATTCTAGCACATTCATTGACTGATGTCTTGACACTTTCATATTAGAGTGTGAATTCTTGCACCATGCTTGTGTTGCTCAAAATAGAGATGATGATATTTCTTCACAAAACCTCAATGTGAAACATTGTATTTCAACATGTTGCTGTTTGCTGTTAAAATTCATTATAGATACCAATTTATTTCAACACTGTAAAAAAAAAAAAGAAGTTGAGTTGGCTGGTTGCCTTAAAATTTTAAACTGGCATAACTTTTTTTTTTTTACAGTGAAGTAATTGGTGTTCACTAGCAGAAAAGTCATTACCATAATATATCTTTACCTTGTATCTTTGTAGTTTATTTGAGGTTTTATATATAAATACAATAATAAATTAATAAATAAATAAAATTCAAAAACCGGGGTTAAACAAGGGTTTAGCATTTTGAGTTTTTTTTAGCACAAGCATTTAATGACGTTAAATAAAACATTTTTAAGATTCTTAAGATTTGTGTGTAACATGGATAATTAAGATTTGCATAAATAAAGAAATTCTGAAATTTGTTAATTATTTAAATGAGGATTTTTACTTAAAAAATGTATGCTTTTTTTTCTTCAATGAATAGAATGTCAGAAAGAATAGCATTTATTTTAAATATAAATATTTTGTAATATTCCAGTAGAGGTAATATTACAAAAGATTTTAATGATTAAAATAAAAAGTATTGATGCTGAATAAAAGTATTAATTTCTTTTAAAAAATCTTACATTAAATTTTTTAATGGCAGTGCACTATAATGTTAAATATAGCATTTGTTTTTATATTATGAATATATATATATTTTTACATATTTACATTTCACTTGAATTACTGTAATGATAATATAATTTGTAGAAAACTTCCAAAAAGGTTCAATTAACATTAATTAGGTATTGTGAACTAACATTAAACTGTGCTTAAAAAGTGTTTAGTTTTCCATGTTAATGTTTATTTCTTTTAAATGAAGTTAATTAGTTTATTATGAACAAACTGAATTAATAGTATGAACAGTAGCATATTTATATACATTTATATAAATATACTGTTGTTATACTGCTGTTATACAATTTTATTGTTATAATTTTTATAAATGTATGCAATTTATTTAAATACATTTATATAAATTAACATAGATCAATGCAAATATAAAAATTTATATTACAGTATTTGTTAGTTCATGGTACCTAGTACATAACTAAAGTCGATAAGATTTGTGAGGTATTGTAAAGTATTACTAACTTTACAATAATAATTTAATGAAAAAGATTTGTTAAATTACAGTTATACAATACAGGTAGCTGAACACATGTTGGTGTAGATTGGTTAGATGATAAAAGTGCTTTTACATAAGGGATGTATGCTGTGTTTTTAAAACATACGCTGCATGTATGGGAACGTGCAGTCAAAACTTGCTCTTGTTGGTTGCCATGGCGACTCTCCACCTCCCTCGCTGTATCACTCCATCTCTCCCCCCATGCATCCCTGCAGGAATGAGTGGGAGCCCCCTGACAAGAAAGTAGACACCAGGAAGTACCGTGCTGAGCCCAAGAGCATATTTGAGTACGAGCCAGGAAAGTCTTCAGTGCTGAAGCTGGAGAGACCGGTATGATGCTCTTTATACATGCATGTTTGGTTGCTGGTGGTGGTGGTGCAGACCTGTGCATGCCGTTTGATGCTGCAAAAGCTGGTTTCTGCCTGTTTCACTTACAAGGACAGCACACTCACAGCTGTATGTCTCTTGATAGTCTTATTAAGTGACCTCGGTAGGTGATTTGTACTGGCGACCCTTTTCAATGTTGTGATACGTAGCAGTAGGAGGACCCCTTACTCAGCTATAAAAAGCTCATCAATAAGTGACACTTGTAGTGTCCAGACCCAGTTAAGAATAGAGGCTCCTACAGGGGCTTCCTTGTATGCGTCTGCGGTCTGGTCTTTTTCATGGAAGGTTTATTACTGTGACATTCAATGATTCAATCTTGTAAGCATGACTCATTCTGGGAGCTGCTGCTATTACATAACGTCAGCCTGATGACATACCGCTGTAATAGGTTTATTGTATAAGTAAAGCAAAGAATGTTGGATCCTCGTCGGTGAAACAACTGAAGCAGAGAAAGTGCAAGCTGCATTAGGTCTTTTGTTTTTTTTCTCATTGTTAGGGAAAGTAATTAAAATGGCTGTAGGTCAGGTCCTATCTAGGGCAGAAGATAATGTGCTGCCTGTGTCTATTCATCTGATTTAGCTTTGCAGAAATAGTCCTTCATTACTGTGAAAATTCAGTGTTGTGAAATATTTTTATTATTTGTAAATGATATGTACACTACCATTCAAAAGTTTGGGGTTGGTAACAATTTTTAAATGTTTTTAAAGAAGTTTCTTATGCTTATTTATTTGATCATATAGTAAAACAGTAAATATCTAACATTTTATTATAATTTAAAGTAACTTTTTAAATTTCAAGATATTTTTTTAGATATAATTTATTCCTGCAATGACATTACTCCAATCTTCAGTGTCACATGGTCCTTATTCCTTCAAAAGGAAATCTATTGTAACATCATAAATGTCCTTACTGTCACTTTTGATCAATTGAATGTGTATTTGCTGAATAATAATAATAAAAAAACTTACTGACCCCAAACTTTTGAATGATAGTGTAATGTTAAATTTAGCATTATTATGGTATTATAGATATGTATAGCAAATATTTTTAAAAACATCAATGCAAAAATATTTATAATCATAGTTGTTATACTGTGTAAAAGATTTCGCCCTAGCTCTATTGGATCCCTTTCCCTAATCAGGACTTTGCCTTAATGAGGTCTTTATTTCCTATTTCCCGTTCCTTTGACTGCTGAGATCAACCAGATGTTCTTGCAATAAGTCATCAAGCTGGAAACAAATCCAATTCATGTTTCCTCCACTCTCTCAGCCTGGAGCCTTTCTTACAATCTGAGATCATGACATTAAGAGATACTTCATGTAACATCATCATTCAGTCTCATTGTCTTTGTATTCTGAATCTTCCTCTCTCTCTCTCTCTCTCTCTCTCTCTTTCTTTCTTTTTCTCTCTCTTTGTCCTCCTTTCCTTGTTGCCATATTTCTGTAGACTCAGGACATAAGTGCAGAAGATGTAGATTTAGAGAATGAGCCTTGGTATAGGTTCTTTTCTGAGATGGAGTTTGGCAAAGCGGTAAGTTGGCAGTATGAAAGTGACCCATTTTTATTAAAAAAAAAAAACTGCATGTCATCCCTTTTTTTTCTCCGTACAGGACCCTAAATATTTTTTGTCTGTCTATGGCTACATTCACACTGCGAGCCTTCTCAGATCCGATTCCTTGTATAGCTGTTCACATTTTTATTGTAAATGTGGCCAGTATCAGATTTCCAGTGAGAACAGATCATGGTTCTGAACTGAACCGTATGCGCAAAACAACAGGTTTGCCAGGTTTTCACAACAAAATCCACCCAATTGCTTCTCAAAACTAGTCCAAAACTAGCCGAATATCCCGTTAGTGGGGTCGCTTCAACCCACATAGTTGAAAAACAACCCTTAGCAACAATGAAAAAGTAAGCAATTATGCATTTATTTATAGTGTGATCTGCAGCAGAAGCCAGTGAAATTATGCGCGGGCAATATGAAAAATAAAGACAAGGATGTGACAGAAGAGAGCAGAGTTTTGAAACTTTAAGTCCTCATGTTTTTCTTGTATATAGAGTTGTCACTGTAATATTTATAAGTTCTGGCACATCACTGTACTTTTACTAACTACCTTTTGCAACTGTCTTGATAACTTTGAATATGTAAAATCTTTGAATTGACTTCCATGAGCGCAGAATTGTGACGAATGTTGATCTAGAGCAGCGGTTCTCAATTCCAGTCCTCGCGCCCCACCTATATCCAGCCCATTGTAACTGAGTGCAGAGCAGTTCAAAAACAACACAACGTGCTTCAGAAGCTGCATCAGAGATAGAAACGGTTAACTGTTCAGTCAAACATGGCAAACACCACCTCTCAGTTTCCCAGTATGCTTCCTGATCATATTCTAGCTGAACCTTTTTTCACCATCTTGTTCATCTCATATTTGTCTTTTCTGTAATTGAATCTCAGTGTGTTATTCTTTTGCACTGTGATAAAGCATTAAACTGGCATCTGATTTTAAGTTGGGGGTCATTTGACAAAAAACTACTGCAGCCTTTGTCTTTAAGAAGCTCTTGTCTTTTTTGAGATCCTGCTATTTAACTGGCAGTAATTCTGGTGTTGGCACAGATGGCTTTGAGTAGGTTTTCAGTTTTATGGAGTGCCCAGACTGGAAACAGACAGCAAGCTGTTATGTTACAACTGGTTTGGTAAAGACGACAGACTCCACATTAGCCAAACTGTTTCCCCTGTGCTTAATCCTGTTGCCTGTTTTCAGCAGCGTTGCCTGGCAACATTGACTGAAAAGTTGGCCTCTGCATCATCTGCTTATTGGTTGTCAGATTTGCTCCATCCACCTTAACTAATGTGAAAGTACATAACATCCTGCTGGATTCTCTCCGCTCATGGCGATTATATTTTTGCAGTGTAAACTTTTTGTCTGACCTTGACGCAGTAAGTAAGTAAAGCACTGTAAAGTAGCGCTGGCTTGCTGTCACCGGGTTCAGTGAAGGATAGGAAGACTGTCGCAATGCTATCAGTGGCACAGAGCTTGTGCAGCGTTGTCATCAACTCAACACCTGGGAGTAAATAGCACATTCGTTCACACTTATTTGCTTGGAGACACGTACCATGATACACCCCAAGGTGATTGGGTTGTTCACCTTTCTTTTTAGAAACTCACTATGATTGCTCTTAGGGTTGGAGATATAACTAAAGCATTAGTCATTTTAAATATTGATATTTATATACTATAAAAACAGTTTTTCAATGTTTTTAAGCTAAATTAAAGCTTTTATTCAGCATGGATACATTCAATTGATCAAAAGTGACAGTAAAGACTTCTACAATGTTCTATACTGAAAAAAGCAACACCTGATAATAAAAAAATAAATTGAACACCAAACCAATATATTAGAATTATTTAATAAAACAGAATTAGAAAATAATAAAAGGATCACATGACACTGAAGACTAGAGTTATGGCTGTTGAAAATTCAGCTTTGCTTTCACAAGTATAGATTATAATTAAAATGTATATATTAAAATACAAAACAGCTATTTTAAATTGTAATAATGTTCCACAATATTACTGTCCATGCATGCCATGTCTTTGGAATCGGTTCTTCTGACAGTGAAACCAAACCCTTGAGTCGCAGGCTGCATTCCTGGTGGATAGACTCATAAATCTGACCATCAGCGTCATGGCACAAGTTTAGAGAAGGTTCTAGCCTCTCTCCAGATTTCCTTGTTAAGAGACGAAAGTGAGGAGTCACTTCCCTTGAGAGCGGGTGTCTCAGAGTCTGCTGATGCGGCCCGGTCTCACTGTGATCTTGATGCAATCCTGAAATACTGAAATAGTCTTAGTTTCACAAGCCAGTGTGAAATTCTCATTAGCTTAGTAGGATTCCCATAAAAATTCAGCTGTAAAAATAAAATTAAGCACATTTCTAAAGCTTTGTAAGCACTCTCATGAAATGTGTTGAGAGATTTTGTTAGTTTTAGAAATATTAACAACAGTATCCGTCAAACCAAGTCCTAAAGCTCTGAGACTGAGGTCACAGAAAGTTCCAGCAATAGACTTGTTGAGCTTGTTGACTCCTAACTGGGGGCAGCTTTAAGTATGAAGCTGCGTGTGGGTCTGTCTTTAAGTGGGTTAAAGGTTATCGGAGACTGCATGTGACCTGGCTTCTTCAGTGATTGACACGCCAAGCTCTTTGATAGTGATGAGCACAGTCAGCCTGTGTTTACAGATCCCATGTTTTCCAGCATATGGAATGACACATACATTAGTACTGCACCAAAAGTTCATAACCATTACATGTTTGTTCAGTTAGAGACAACAACATTATTTGTAGAAGGTTTGCTTTGATAATAGCAGTTTATCAGGGAATGCAAGAAAAAGGTTGCATGTAAAGTTATACTTTCATAAATGGACACATAAGCCCCATTTGTTCATGTGGTTAAGTTGCACAGTACCTCACTCACATTGTATGCTATTTATATAACAGAAAAGTTGTAAATTTTCTTGAGTCATCTCCTGCACCTGTTTGGAAACTAGCACATGAAAATGAACAAACATTATTAACACACTTCCACTGACTAGCCTTAACAATCAGGGGAAAGGAATTTACATCCTAGGAAATACTGTGGTAAACATCTCTCAATCTTTATTATGGCATTTTTTTAAATAGCAGCTAGAACTATAAGACACATAAGCTAGAAATATATGGTTTAATTTAAAAATAGTTATACAGACATTTCCAAAAAAAAAAAAAGAAAAGAAAAGAAAAAAAAAGTCTACTTGCAGTGTTAAATGCTTTTAGCACATTGTGGCTTGTGGCATTGTGGCAGATCCCAACAAATATGAAAGTTCATTATTTACTCACCCTTATGTCTTTCTAACCACTAGGACTTATTTTTAATTTAATTATTTTAATACAATTATTTTATGTTATTTTATTTTTTATGTCACCCCACCCCCAACCTTTTTCAAAATATCGTCTTTAGGTTCCACAGTTAAAACAAAGTCACATAGGTTTGGAACAACACGATGGTGAGTAAATGACAACATAATTTTCATTTTTGGGTGAACTATGCCTTTTAAGGATAGATTCATTGTAAATAAAGCCCTACATACTGAAATGAGTCCCTGTATACCCCAATGTGACAACTGGACATACCAGATAAGACAATGGGAAATTCTCAAGGAATACTATCCCAGCATTATTATTTCCTGAGATGTCATTTCCTTTAAAGTTAAATACCTCATATGAGAAATAATATTACGGTTGGCATTTCAAATAATGTAAGGCTTTGAAACCATATCCTTAGTGACATACTGTGCACGTCACTTTCACCCACCGTCTCCGTGGGTCATGTCAGGAATGTCAAGTACTCAGCTTAAATCTCACTTATAACAGTTCTTTCCTTTAGTCCTCCTCACAGTTAAAGATTAACAGAATAATCTTTTTAGTCTGTTTACATGGTATTTATACCATACTATTTTAAAAACACGTGCTGTCAGATACAGTATACAGGGCTTTATAATGCCAGTAAGAGTGTTTATATTATACTTAATTGCATAATTTCACTTTCTTATCATCTTATCTCAACAGCTGCATCACACTAAGATATTGTACTGGCTGTCACAAGTATTTAGATTAAGATGCGTGCCACTTCAGATAAGGCTTTCATGCATGCTTCCTGTTTGCTTATTCTTCACATCTGTGCCAAGTCTCGTGCGAAAGCCTCTTGGGATGCTGTGCCGCTGTTTTTTAGAAAGACGAAAAATGGGAAGAAAGAAAAAAAAGGGACAAAAATACTGGAGGTCGCTTTGCACACGTAATAGCGGCTTGTTATATCACTGGGTGTTCCTCAGGAAACAAAACTTCTACCACATGACGCTGTATAAATAGAACGATATTCTCGCACAAAGCCTGTATTCATTCGCGAAGGTTATTCGTGATCCTCTTTACCCCAGCAACCAATGGAATGAACATGTTGCGGTCAGGAGTTGAACTTTTCTTCTGTCGGTCACAAGAGGGGGTCGTGGGGTGCTGGCACGCATGTGGCATGCCTCTGAAGGGACAGCGGTAGGCTGGGATTGTGCAATCGTATTTGCAAACACCACTTGTGCTTTTTTTTCTTTGGAGGTGTGCTGTCACGCTATTTTTACCATCTGTGACGTGCACTTGGGGAAAAGCAACAGAAACAGCAGCCTAAACTTAGACGCCTGCAAACCATTCAAAATGCAAGGGGGGCTACAGGCCGTCCCAGCGAATGGCTCTCTCTGATCTGCCGTCGGGAGTTGCTGCCCGGCAATAACAGCCACTCTCCTTATTGGCTTGACGCACACAGTGCTGGGTAGATTACTTATAAATTGTAGTCTGTTACTGATTACGAATTACATGATGGAAATTGTAGTCAGTAAAGTAATCCATTACATTACACATTTTAGATGATATAATCGGACTACTTTTAACTACTTTTGACCTAACTTGTTGATCACATAGATTTGAATAGGATTTTTGTGTACCACATTATTATTTTTTAATGATCAACAGTGTAAAGTGCATTAAATGTCATGGTTTCCCAAACTGGGGTTTGTGAGGTAACCGCAGGGGGTTAGTGAATTTATCAAAAGCTATTTAATTAAGTCATAAAAATGTCAACTTAAAGAAAAATAAATATTGCTTACCTGAACACTAAAAATATAAATATTTAATTTGTTTACCTGCATGTCAGTGTGACCATTAACCAACATCAGAGAACCGAGAGAACTGGTGTTAAATTATAACATTTAAAAATGAAATCTCACAGGGAATTCAGATAAATCATTATTTTAAAATAATATGTGAATATTTAATAATTTAATAAAAAAAATGTAATCTGATTTTAAGCATTTTCAAATGTAATATAATCGAAGTACTTAATGTTTGGAATCTGATTACGTAATTGGATTACATGTAATCAGTTGCTACCCAGCACTGGATTCCCGTTATGTGAACTTCCTTTGATGTACTATTAATATTGGCCTGTGATTTTTGTACAGCATGTTCGATCTGACACTCGTGATATTCTTAATATATGTGTGTAAATCTATTTGTGTGTGTGTGTGTCTGCCCATGTAATTTGGCCTGCTTCCTGCACCAGCTGGTTAATTGTCTCCCTGTCTGGCCGGACAGTAATGAGAGTGACTCAATAAAAGACAAAAGAGAGCCTCGGTGAGAGACAGCAGCTGATTGGTGGAAGCACTGACAGCCCCCTCCCAAAATGGGCGCCCCTCACAGCCCCTGCTAATCCCACCCCTCGCTCCCAGTCGCTTGTTTTCCCCCCTAACTTGCATGCAGGCCAAAATACTTGCTTACTTCTCCACGCTCTGCTTTGTCTGGAGGACCTAAGAGTTTCAGAGATTTGGACGTGGCAGACGTTCGCAAGCCTGACTGACTAATGCGCCTTCTCCCTTTCCAGCTGCCAGAGAGTCGAGCCTTTGGAGCTATCAATGACTTCTTTGTTTGGTTTGTTGCAGAGTGCCCCCTCTTTCAGCCCCTTGGAAACATCTTCCGACCTACAGCAATAGTAAGTCCATGTTCTTTTTTTCCCCTCACAAATGTTCCTCTCCACCATTTTCTGAAGCCCTTGTTGTATGTGGGTGTGTTTGTGTGTCTGTCTTGCTCTCCTGCCATCTATTCTCAGGCAGAGCTGTCACGGGGCTCTGGAGATTTCCCTCGTTTCCTTTCTTCTGTTTCCTGAACGACCATTTGCTATACAGGCTGTATGTGTTCGTGTGATGTATTTTTGCGTGCGTGCGTTTGTGGAGGGGGCTTGTTGGAGGAGAGGCATTAGATAGTGTGATGATTTGTTTCGTGCTGAAACTAGTGTCTGAAAATAAAGCCTGGATGTATTTTTAAGAAAGATAAGGCACCTTGTACTTCCACCCATTCTGTTAGGAGAAATCCCCGTAATGTGCTGTTTGTGAAAGTGAAGTGTCATTTTTTTTAATGATCTCTTTCCCTGAAATGGGGAATTTACGTGATAACACCTTCACAACAGCAATATTATGTCTTTAAATGATGCTTTTAAGATACTTTTTAAATTTTACATTTGAACAGGTTTTTAAAATTGTATTAATAACAACTTTAACCATTAATAAAAAAAAAAAAACATGATTTACAAAGAATACATTAATTAATTTACATTTATTAATTTAGCAGACACTGTTATCCAAAGCATTGTTATACAAAAACAAGTAATTTTAAGGAGGCCATAACATGAGAAGTGTTAGCAATATAAAGCTTCAAAAAAATTTCCAGAATAGTACAAGCTAGAATAGGAAGGGATATTAAAAAATAGTGTTAAAATAGAAGAAGAATTTTTATATTATGATTATTTTAGATTTATTTATTTAGCTTATTTCCTTATTCATTTTCTTTCTTTTTTAATGATTTTGAAGCTTGAAGTTACAGAGTTCTCCAAATATTTTTATGTGCTCTGGGTAGAACATTTTATTCTTAATGTGAATATTTGCAGGAGAAACATCTGAAGTATTATCTAAAGCATGCCTAACCAAAATACAATCAATTTAATGTCATGTAAAAAGCATTCTTTAAAAAATAACTGGGGATTTGAACAGTAAACATTTTCATCAGTTAAAACAGTTTAACATTTTTCTTTGCTTCCTTTGCCAAAACTTACGAATGAATGAATTAATCTTTTGTGGTACTTACATTTCTCTTAAGAATCTCTGGCACATGGTTTTAGCCAAACAGTCTTCTCTTTGGTGTGTGGATCTTTTTGATGTTTGGATGTGGAGTTTTTTGTTTTATCAAAAGCCACATGGTTCAGTTATAAACCAGGAGGCCAACTAGTGTTCAGCCAAAACACTAAACCGAAAATATGCTCTCATGACTTGAGGAATGTGTGAGAGACAAACCCTGTGTAAGTGTAACCCTGAGAGAAACATAGTTCTGCTTTATGGCTAACAGATCCTTGAAAAGGAGCCGAACAGCATGAAAATACTTTACTCAACTTTACCAATAGTCAGATAAATCTGGTAAGACCATCTCAGCTCCAGCAGTTGTCAGGCAGCTGCTCAGGTTCCTGAGTTTGGAGCCAGTGGCGTCTGGAATGACGTGTGTTCATCTCACACTTCTCCAGCGGAAAGCATCTGATGCATCCCTGGAGTGATGTCATTCATGGAGACTTTATTATGTGTACAGTATAATGGAATAATTCATAACACTGGAGTCACAAAAACAGTGTCTTGTTCGCACACATCATTTTTATTGAATAATGGGTATTTTTTTGTTTCCAAATATGAAAAAGTAGGAAAGTATGCTAGGGCCCTTAGGATTTCATTGGCACGGTGAGTAGTAACTGTTAATATGATTCTCTCAAAACAGAGCTGCCGATGTGTAGGACCATTGTCTGTGCATTTAAAATCTTTGTCATGGTTAAAATTCCCTACCAAATCACTTAGCATGTAGCCCATGTGAGTCTGTTGTGTTAACCCTGCTGAAAAAACTATTTAAGGTCTTTTTTTAGACTGGTCTGGTTCAGTGTTTTGAGCACTTGTAAGCTGATCAGACTGTGAGACCATCATACATTTTTGTTTTTCAGCAGAGAATAGTCTGGTGAAACATAACAAGGCCTTACTGAACTCTAGACAGGCTGTTTTATTACTTTATTGCATACAGCACAGTGACATTTGATAAGTAAGCATGAAATAATTCAGTTTTTCCTATACCAACATGTAATAATTATACAGCGTGACTACAGCTCATTATATGGGAAGACCTGACACAAGACAACTTATTAAAGCTGTGCATCCCTAAAAACTTCTGGACGGTTTCCTGTAGGCACATACTGTAGGTTTAAATGACTAACTGCTACATATGGAAAGCTTCAAGTATGTTTTTTAAAGGATGTCACACAGGCCTCTGAGGAATGTTGTGATAAGGGCCAGAGCAGTTGGTGCTGTCTCATCTATATCAAAGAGCAAACACAGGCTGGCTAAAAACTTTGCAGACTGTTTTAAATTGTTTGGCCTACAAGTAAAATTAATAATCATATATTTTTCAGTCAGGAATTAATTCTATTTATTTATTTTTTATTTTTATTTGTAAAATAATGTGAATATTTATTTATTTGAAGCATATAATAATAATTTTTCACTTTTTTGTTTGTTTGTCATAGTTTAATTTTTTCCAATCATGAAGTATTTGTTTTAAATTTATAAAATAATGTGAGTATTTATCAAATTAAAGCATACATATAACATATATATATATATATATATATATATATATATATATTTTAGTGCTGTCAAACAATTAATTGCGATTAATCACATCCAAAATAAAAGTTTTTGTTTACATAATATGTGTGTGTGTGCTGTGTATATTTATTATCTATATATAAATGCACACACATACAGTATATATTTTGGAAATTGGAAAAATATTCACAAAAAAATGAGCTTTTTATCAGCAAACACTCAAGATGGGTTTGGAGAACACAGGGATAAAAAGTACCCCATGTGTACAATGAAATATACTGCTGTATTTTTGATGTTGTAGGCCTATATTTCTGCTGGAGGTCCTGGATATCTTGTTTAGATACATGACATCATGGATTCTATCAAATACCAACAGATAAAAAAAATCAATAAGTGACTGACTCTGTTAGAAATCTTATAATGGGCCATGTTTGGATCTTCCAATCATATAATAATCCAAACACAAACCTCAAAAACAACACAAAAATGGGTCACTGAGCACAAAACAAAGCAAAAAAGTATTGAATAAAAGGATGCCGTTAATTTTGGCCAATGTGTATTAGAGAAAAAAAATTATTTCATAATGATATTTCCCCCCCATTTTAAATTCTTATTATCCAATGAAAAGTTAGATATTTTGTGAATTTAAAAGATCAAAAGGATTAACAATGCAGATAAATTTTCACAGCCTTCTTTGATCATATTTACCAAGGGTGCCGATATTTTTGGCCATGAATATATATATATATATATATATATATATATATTAATGTTTTTTCCCCAAAAGTATGAGCAGGTATACAAATTGAGCTAAAATAACGGACAATTTTCAATCTGGTTTCCGAGCACATCACAGCACAGAGACAGCACTCATTAAGATAATAAATGATATTCGCGTCAATTCTGATTCTGGCAAAATATCAGTGCTGGTACTACTAGATCTTAGTGCTGCGTTTGACACTGTCGATCATAACATACTTTTAGAGAGACTGGAAAACTGGGTTGGGCTTTCTGGGATGGCACTCAAATGGTTCAGGTCATACTTAGAAGGGAGAGGTTATTATGTGAGTATAGGAGAGCATAAGTCTAAGTGGACGGCCATGACATGTGGAGTCCCACAAGGCTCAATTCTTGCACCGCTCTTGTTTAACCTGTATATGCTCCCACTAAGTCAGATAATGAGGAAGAACCAAATTGCCTATCACAGCTATGCTGATGACCCAGATTTACCTAGCCTTATCTCCAAATGACTACAGCCCCATTGACTCCCTCTGCCAATGCATTGATGAAATTAACAGTTGGATGTGCCAGAACTTTCTTCAGTTAAACAAGGAGAAAACTGAAATCATTGCATTTGGAAACAAAGATGAAGTTCTCAAGGTGAATGCATACCTTGACTCTAGGGGTCAAACAACTAAAAATCAAGTCAGAAATCTTGGGGTGATTCTGGAGACAGACCTTAGTTTCAGTAGTCATGTCAAAGCAATAACTAAATCAGCATACTATCATCTCAAAAATATTGCAAGAATTAGATGTTTTGTTTCCAATCAAGACTTGGAGAAACTTGTTCATGCCTTTATCACCAGCAGGGTGGATTACTGTAATGGTCTCCTCACCGGCCTTCCCAAGAAGACCATTAGACAACTGCAGCTCATCCAGAACAATGCTGCCAGGATTCTGACTAGAACCAGAAAATCTGAGCATATCACACCAGTCCTCAGGTCCTTACACTGGCTTCCAGTTACATTTAGGATTGATTTTAAAGTACTTTTACTCGTTTATAAGTCACTCAATGGCCTAGGACCTAAATACATTGCTGATATGCTCACTGAATATAAACCAAACAGACCACTCAGATCATTAGGATCGAGTCAGTTAGAAATACCAAGGATTCACACAAAACAAGGGGAGTCTGCGTTTAGCTATTATGCGGCCTGCAGTTGGAACCAGCTTCCAGAAGAGATCAGATGTGCTAAAACATTAGCCACATTTAAATCAAGACTCAAAACTCATCTGTTTAACTGTGCATTTGTTGAATGAGCACTGTGCTATATGTCCGAACTGACTGCAATACATTTTATGTATAATCATTTTCTTTAAATTTATTTTAAATCATTTTCTATATCATTTTAAAATTCCTTGTTTTTATTATTTTTATTTCCATGTTTTTATTGATTTTAATGTCTATTTCACTTTCTTTTATGTAAAGCACTTTGAATTACCACTGTGTATGAAATGTGCTATATAAATAAACTTGCCTTGCCTTAATAAATCTTCAGTGCAGTGCAAAGTACTTTTGCAGATTTTATATTATTTTTTCTGTAATATAGTATTTCTATAGTTTTTCTATTTCCAATTTGTTTCTATTTCTATATCTGATTTAATAATTAGCATTTTCTTTTCATATCGAGTAAACGTGGCACTAGCATTCTGTTCTATTCAGACATGTCGTGTGAAGATGATGAAATATGTGAGTCACAGCCTCATATCTCTATTTGTTCCCAGCTCAGCCTGTAAAGCAGGCAACGGTGAAGTGGAGAAAAAGGACAGCTTGTCTGCCAGTGGGCAGGCAGCTCTGGAATGTGATCGGCACATTTACAAGAGTGTCCTGGAGGGCGGCGACATCCCACTGCAGGGCCTGAGAGCGCTTAACAAGCGCCACCCCAGCACTTCTTCTAAAGGTAGGCTTCCAGGCTGTTTTACTTACATTTATTGAGATTCAAATGTTATTCAGGTTTGAAATGATTTTGATTTAAGGATTGATAATCGAAATCACATCGTGCTATTGTAAATCCGATCCATTAGTTGCCCGTTGAGCCCCTTTTTCATCAGCGTTTTCCACATTCCTTCCTTCCTTCACAATATCACACAAATAACACAGCTCATTTGTCTTTCTGTGCTTTGTTAAAGCTGGCCATTTTTTACAGTTGAACCATAACAGATGTCCAGTTTGACCTTTAGTCATTCTCTCTACACCGGTCTGTTAGACAGAATGAGCTCATGAGGTTTGGCTCAGTTGGGTTTCCAACTGCTTTAGAAGTGGGCCATGGTGTGGACAGAGAGGAAAGGGGATGGACGTAGAGATTAATAGGCGTATTTGATGGTAGACACTCGCCCTGCAGAGGAGATAAACATGCAGTATTATCAAGGGTGGTCAGGTATGAAGGGTCAGCTGTCAGAGTGAGGTCATGAATGGAATGCTAGCACATTTGACCCAGAGGATGGGCCGTTCGGGTTGGCGGGGGGCGAAAAGGGTTGATGATGACTGTATACGTTGATAGTTAACATGATCCACATGTTTAGACAGGGGCTTTGTTGATCACTGTGTGAAGATCTTTTATTAACTCTTGTTTCTGCCTGCTTTGAATTTCCAAGACAACATGTTTTGAATACAGAACATACAATGCAGTCATGTATCTTGTTGTTGAGTCATGTGTGACACTTCATAAAGGTATGTTTCTAATTCATAACTGAGTATAAAAATTGAAACTATTGAGCTATGATGTTAATCCAAATGATGTGAGTTTGATTCTAGCTTGCAACGTTTCCCTGTTTCCCCTTACTATCAAGTCCTGCAGCATTTTTGGTAATGCACTGTAAATATCTATTAACATTCTGGCTGTAATTCCTGTGGATAGCAGTTGGTAACATCACAGCACACTTGAGGTTTCTTTGGTGAGAAATCCCAAGACTTGTAGAGCACTCAAGTAGTGCTTACATGAGTTTATGACCACATTGGGAGTAAGTGCCTGTCTTGGTGCGGTTTGGGGGAGCCTGTGATAGGTCAGAGGGAAAATAATATTGGCACATTTGGACAAACCTTGACAAGAGGAAACAAATGATGCATTTGGTTGGACTGAGGAACTTACTGGAAGTCAGAACAGAAGAGCCATTGCTAAATAAATTTTAGATACTCTCTTTCAGTGTATATGTCTCTAAAACAGTTTTTAAACATAAAAGAGCTATTGAGCCAGTCACATGCGGGTATTTCCAAGGGAGACACATGCATGCTGCAAGAGATGTTCCAGTTGGCACTTTTGTGGTATTTCAATTCATTGACAATTGTAAGTTAACAGAAATAATTACTTTTCTTTATTTTACTATACTAGCACTTAATTATGTCATTTAAACTCTGATACACTGAAGCCTTTCTCATTGAATATTTTGTTTGTTTGTTTTTGCAGTTTGCAAGAAGTCTCTAGTTGTTATTGATTTATTAATGCCTTTAACAGTCCCCCAGATTTATGTTTTAGTGTAAGTAATGTTTAAGTTGTTAAATTTGTTTTTAGTTATTTTTAGATTATATTTAATGTTATATATATATATATATATATATATATATATATTCACACACAGTATATATATTAGCTGTTAAATGATGAAACTAGCCTTTCAATGGAATATTAATATCCATATAAATTGTCATTGACATGTTAGGCGCAAACCCCTCCCAACTGCTGATTTCCTTGGTCAACTCCATCATGCAGTCACCTGTCAAGAAAAGTTCAGACTTCATGGATTTAGAGTTTAGAAAAATCACGGATGGATCCCATTATCCAGTTGTGACAGTATCTCTTTTATCTATCAGGATGTCCTACCATATGCTAGGTTAGGGTATAGGGTAGAGTTAGGGATTAGTATTAGTTTCAGTGTTGTGTAGATAGTCAGCCTTGTCAGAAAAATATTTTTCTTTTTTGCAGTTGGTTTGGGAAAGAAATCCCAATGTATTACCCTCAGGCTTTAGTACATAATTCAATTCAGAGAAGAACCTTTTTGAATGCTCTTGATAATTGTACTGACAAAATATTCTTTGTTTTGAATATTTATTTAGAAATTGATGTGACACTTCTTTCATTATTTTCCAGTTGTGTGGTACTATTGTGTCTTTGCTTGTTATGAGTATAATCTAATTCACTGTTTGTTCTGTTACCCTGCATGCCTGCCAGTGGATTATAAAGGTGGGAATGGCTGTATGATTTCACCCTGCTCTTCTGTAAATACTCACTCAGTTCTTGCCACTAATGCACTAGCTTCTCAATATAAAACTAAAAAGTCCTTGTCCGCTGCCAAAGCCTGCATCCCTCAAATCCTTCCCTCCAAGTTTAAACCCAAGCTATCGCCCTCTACCGATGGTAGCCTGGAAAGACGGACTGAGCCGACACAACAGCGGCCTAAATCGCACAGCTGCGAGGATCTGCATCATGAGGCTTGTGGCTCACGCAATGGAGATACAACAGATGCCGATCACAGGTTAAATTCAGATTGCAAGGTCAACCTGCATAAAAATGGACCTGTTGTGGGATCTGTGAGGAGCACAGACGAGTTTTCCACCCTCTATCGGAACATGCACAACATTCAGAGGCCGAGCTCTCTGGGCTCCAGCCCCCACGGTAGTGTCCGTTGCCTGGCTTCCTTTTTTGAGAAGCCGGGGGACGACATTACCATGGAGAGGACTGAGATCATCCCCCGGGATGCTGTCACGTTTCGGGTGATGGAGTTTGAGCGCATCATTCAGCATTCGAACTCTGCGCCCACTCGCTCCGCCTCAATGCCCATACTCCCTAGTAACCCAAGTCCGCCCCACAGCCCTGCGCCGACCTGCTTCCTCCAGTCCGCTCTGTCAGCTGAGACTCTAGTCATGCCAGGGCCTGAGGACTGTTCAGCCATGAATACAGAGGCCCAGACCCCCAAAGAGGAAGCTTGTGTATCGGACGAGTGCCCGAACACCTCAAGAACTTACTTCCCTCTGGGTCTAAATGAGGGCAGATCGGAAGAGAAAAACAGTTGTATTCATGATCCTGCCAAAGAGACGCCATCCGGCGGTACCTCAGAACCCACAGGTCACCATCACCACGACCACTTCCCCTTCCACACCAAACAAAGCAAGTGTAAAGGCACCTGCCCGGCTTCCTACACACGTTTCACCACAATCCTCAGGCACGAGCGCCAACAGGCCAACACCCAGCAGGAGAAGAAGTGCACTCCCCCCAGGAACTTGCTTCTGATGGGACCAGCGCCTTTCTCCTTACGGAGGTCCCTACACAGTCAACAGGCCAAAAAGACTTGCGCTCTCTCTGCCATGAAGCCTATTAGCGGAGATGTCATCTCGGCCAAGCTGAAGCCTGTGATTCCCCAGCGCCTGTCCTCTTTGGAGGTACTGGAGAGGCTCAGTAATGGAAACAGCTCTCCCTGTGAGGGGTGCAACTCGGATGACCTCATGGATGTGGAGGGCTCAGAAGCCAGTAAAGATCACTCTGAAGGTGGCTATATTGAGAGTGTCATGAGTGTCAGATTGTCTACACTCATGTCCGGGCATGACAATGTCTGTGATCACTCATCTTCCTCCAGCCTTTCTTTCTCCTGTCTGCTTTCACCGAGTGACTTTACTTTTTCCATTTCTGCCGTGTGCTGACTTTGTGTGGTTTGTAACCAGCATATTATTGGCATATGATCCATTTCTGTTGTGTAGTGTAAAAGTGTGTCATGTCACTTTTTTTATTCTCAGACTTCCACTTTTTTCATTACCTTTTTAACATACTATCCAGAATTAGCAACAAACCAATATCATACTTTAAAAAGAGCCTATCATGCTGCCTTGTTTTCAGAATTGTTTTTCCAAAAGGATTTCAAAACATTGTTCATTAAAGTTTAAGCAAATTTTTTATTTTAAGCAAAACGGTATTTGAAATTCAGACAAAATGTCAAGACTGTACTTAATTTGTTTTGTGAGGGAATGATCTATGCATCCCATGAAACATTGAGAATTATGTAATCGAATCATAAACAGTAGTATAATATAAAACTTTGACTTATAGTCATAGATTATAACACTTTACAATAAGGTTCATTAGTTAACACTAGTTAACTACTTTAGTTAACATGAACTAAGAATGATCAATACTTAAACAGCATTGATTAATCTTCAGTAATAAAATGAAATGTTGTGCTTGTTAACATTAGTTAATGATCTGTGAATTAACATGAACTAACAATGAACAATTGTATTTTCATTAGCCTAACTAACATTAACAAAGATGAATAAATACTGCAATAAATGTATTGTTCATTGTTTGTTCATGTTAGTTAATACATTAAGTAAGGAATAATTGACGACGGGCCGTTGAATTATTAGAAAAATAATGCACACCCGAGGTGGTGATGCGGCCACGACGCGAAGCGGAGTGGCCGTTACACCTCGGGTGTGCATTATTTTTCTAATAATTCAACGGTCCGGAGTCAATTATTCCGCTTATACTACGGTTGCCACACCTCAAGACATCGATCAGATTATATATTTCAAGGGATTCGTCCGGTTTTTCTACTTAAATCGCTATTGTGAGTAGGATTATTTCTTCCGCATCTCATCCAACGACTCTTTTGCTAGTTCCAAAACGTCATTTTAAAGCTGGCAATGGAGGCTTGAGCCGTTGATAGCAGACTAATGCAGTTAATAATGAAGTTATTAGAAAGAGAGCGAGAGAGACAGCGACACAGAGAAAGAGAAACAGAGAGAGAGAGAGAGAGAGAGAGAGAGAGAGAGAGCTTGTATGAATTAGGCTACCTCTGTGTGTCCCTCAACAGTGTTCTGAAGCACCGTCTCTAAACTGTAAGTCTGCTTTAAGATGCAGCGCTGTTATTACCTCGCTAGTGAGAAATGTCATGTGTAGCCTTTAAGTTGCTACACTAGGCTAACTGATAAAATCGTCAGGGCAGCGCTGACAACGATGCGAAGTGATATGGAACTGTAATGCGGTCAAGAAAGCTGCCTGGAACTACGTTCGCCGTGCGTTTCCCTGAAAATAATTGCACACCTCAGAACGTTCGTCAGCCAATCAGATTCAAGCATTCAACGGCCCCGTAGTATAACTAATGTTAACTGATGGAACCTTATTGTAAAGTGTTACCTAATTTTTACTTGTGTAAAATGACCGTTGCACTCAGTCAGATTACAGTGATAGAATCTGCATCAGTCTCTATATGCTCATCATTTTTAGAAGTTACAGGATACTCCTGTGCCTTACTTTGATCCATTATCATTTATTACTGCATACCAGAAGTTCTGTTTTCATCCTCCCAATGATAAGAGTTGAAAACTGAGAGGAATTTTGGCACGGGATTCCCCCACTTGTCATTTAGCTTTTTGTCATCTTGAGAAAATAATCAGGCCTCCCATGTTATTCCTGAACAGATACAGTATGTACATTAATCAGGCATTTAACAGTGTTTCTTATGCATAGAAATTTTATCTTACTGCAAAGCCTTGTAAATTACAGCTTCGTAGATTTGATTTGAAATAAAAAAGTCATATTCCACAAAATAGTGTAACCCTAGCATGAGTCTGTTTTCACTTTTATTTTTTACTTGGTTATAATTACATGTTTGTGTCTTAAGTTTTGATTTTCAAAATTGCAGTATACATATTACACTAGACATTTTTTAAAACAATGTCTGAATGTTGTGTATTTTTACCATACTTTTTTTCCGATGCATGCATCCTTTTATTTTGACAGACCATGGCTTATGCTTATCCTGCAGATCTCAAAATACATACATTAATAAAATATTGCAATTGTAAACTCTAAAATGTGTAAGCCATTGTATGTTCATATAATTTAGATATGTATTTTATTTACCTTCTTTTGTTGTTTTGGTGTTCTCTCCAGAGTGTCTATATCATCCTCATTGACTCTTTCAAAGCTCTGTATAAATGGGCATTTCAGAAATATTAAGTATTGTGCAATGCTTGAGCCAAGACAGATTTGAATCATGGCACTTACTCTGTCTTTGTGTAATTTTGCTTATCATGGCAGCAGAAAGTGAATCCTGTGTTTTTTCAAACAGAATCCGATTCCTCACATCCATTAAGCCAAGGAGATCATGGAGAAAACTCAGACGAGGCAGTCCGGAAACGCTACGGAGATAAAGAGGTGCCATTTGTTTTGACATTATCTTCCCACCACAAACAAATCATTTTCTTAATCAGTATGTTTATGTTTTTTCCATGAACAACATGTAAACATCCTTAAAACAAGATCATTTTTAAATTTTTTGATAGATTTTGTTTGTGAAAGAACATTGATAATATGACTTGTTTTCAAAGAGTATATCTTGAAATTAAGTAGAATTGTCTGCCCCAATGACAATATTATTGAGGTTTGATCATAAAACAGTAAAAAAAAAAAAAAAAAAAAAAGAATGATTCAAAATTTTCTCTAAAAAAATAAATAAAATCTTATTTACTTAATTTTATAAATGTATCTTGTTTTAAGGGTGTATTAAGGGTGACATTTTTACCTGGAAAATAGGAGAAACATAAACGATCAACAATTTTTTTATGCTATTTTATATCTATATTATTAATTTTACATTCAGGGTTTTAAGAAGTTTAGGAATACATACTTGTGTATATATATTAATAATGATGGGCATGTGGATTTTAAAGGATGTTTTATGGAGACTTATTTTGCTGTTATACAAAGTGTTAAATCTATAATAGGCATAAACCACTCTCTTTATGAATTAAATGCCTGTTTCTTTTTAAAGAAAATTCTGGAAGAGCAGAGACGGTTAAAGCGAGAGCAGGAAGAGGCAGATACCGCTGCCCGGAGACATGCTGGGCTGGTTGTGACTCATCAACAGTTCATTACTAATGACCGCTTCGGTGACCTGCTGGTTATTAATGAGAAAGAGAAGAGAAAAAATATAGAGGTGACATAGTTTCTATTTTATGCTTTAAAGGATATTGTTTGATGCTTCCTGTCTTTTTGTGTAACAAAGAGAGTTGCTGTACTGAATGCAGTACTGTGAAATAATGCGAATGGTCTGTTGTTGTCTGCAGAGGACTCCTGCTCTGGCTCGATTTGACTTCAGAGCAGAAAGTTTAAAGTAAGTGTCTCACAATTCATATCGAAGGATGTTAATAAGATCATAATAAGTGTTTGTTAATAACAGCATGGCAAATTTAGAATACTACATCAAAAATCTAACCACATTTTCCTTCCCCTTTATCAGGGAACTACCATTTCAAAAGGGAGATATTGTATACATCTACCGGCAGGTTGATCAGAACTGGTTTGAGGGAGAGCATCATGGGAGAGTTGGGATTTTTCCACGTAGCTACATTGAGGTACATTTTCTTTATCCTTTAATATTATATTTTTTATTTATAGGGTTTCTGAGTGTGCAGTAACTTCTCGTCTGTAATGCTGTTTCTTCAGATCTTGCCCCCTACAGAAAAGGCTCAGCCCATAAAGAGTGCTCCGGTCCAGGTGTTGGAGTACGGAGAGGCTATTGCTCGATTCAATTTCACTGGTGACACTGCTGTTGAAATGTCTTTCAGAAAGGTATTGTTTCAGCAATTTAATAAAGCTTATGCTTTAGTAGTCTAGGAGTCGACAACCTTAACCACACGTAGTGTACCACTACTTATATGCGAGCAACAAGAACTAGAGAGATTATTATTATATGTATATGCTTAGTTTAGAAAACTACCTCTTGGAGTAATCCTTCAACGTCATGCATTCTATTATTATTTATTATTATTTACTGAGCTGAATGTGAAGCCAAACACACTTAAAGTGTGATGAAACAAGCTGAGCAGAAAGCTTTCAGAAACATGTTATGGAAGAGGAAAAAAAATAAATGAAGATAAGTTTTAATTCTTCTAAAAAACATTTTTTACACTGCAAATTACCCCAAAAATTCAGGACAGATTTGTCACCAGCCAGCTGAATAAAATGTGCTATACAGAGACAGCAGTGACTATAAGCAATTCAGCAAGAAGATGATTAAATATGAATGTTGAGTCACATCTGGACATACACATATCTAAGCAGACTTTACCTTGCAGACTTTATTTCAGGTAAATTAGTCAGAAAAAGACTAGTTCTACTGAAATACCAAAGAACACTGCACTCACACCATTTCAAATGTGTGTGTGTGTGTGTTAACTGATGATGCTTTATATACATATACACTACTTAATATTTTTGTGAGGAAACTATTTCTTTATTATTTATTTTCATTATTTTCAAAAAACTTCCCACATGAAAAAATACTATAGTAATTTATAGTAAATACTATAGTGTTTTTTAACCATACTATAGTAAAGTACTTGAATTAATTTGTTGTGGTAATTCTATAGTTGCTGTGGTAATATAACAACTGTAGTATTATAAACAAATCACTTACTATGTTCTCTACAACTATAGGGTATATTATACTACAATACACTACACTACAGTTTACTGTAGTAAAAACTAAAGTAGGCTATGCTACAGTATTTATTACAGTTTATCAGTTCACTATAGTTACTACTGCAGTATGCTGTAGCATTCATTAACAAAGTGTTGGAAATACTATAATATACGGTATAATACACTTTAGTATAGTATGGTTCAAAAACACTATAGTATTTACTATAAATTACTATAGTATTTTTTCATTTGGACTAGAAAGTTCAAAAGAACAGCAATTATTTGAAATATAAATCTGTAAAATCATAAATGTCTGTCAAATTTGATCAATTTAATGCATCCTTGCAGAATAAAAGTATAACTTTCTTACTAACCCCAAACTTTTGAACGATATATGTGACCCTGGACCACAAAACCAGTCGAAATTTAGATTTATGCATCATCTGAAAGCTGAATAAATAAGCTTTCCTTTGATGCATGGTTTATCAGACAATATTTGGCCGAGATACAACTATATGAAAATCTGGAATCTGAGGACGCAAAAAAAAAAAAAATCAAAATACTGAGAAAATCACCTTTAAAGTTGTCCAAATTAAATTCTTAGCCATGCATATTTAGTTTTGATATATTTATGGTAGGAAATTCACTAAATATCTTCATGGAACATGATCTTTACTTAATATCCTAATGATTTTTGGCATAAAAGAAAAATGGATATTTTTGACCCATAAAGTGTATTTTTGGCTATTGCTACAAATATACCCCAGCGACTTAAGGTTTTGTGGTCCAGGGTCACATATATAAATAAATAAATATATAAAAGAAAAAATAATACTTAAATGTGTGTGTTTTGTCTGTGTTACTTTGTCTGCCTGTAGGGGGAGCGTATTATACTGATTCGCAGAGTAGATGAGAACTGGTATGAAGGCAAAATTTCTGGCACTAACCGGCAGGGCATCTTCCCCATCACCTACATAGAGGTGCACAAGAGACCCCGAGTGAAAAATGGAGTGGACTACCCTGATCCCCCTATCAGCCAGTCACCTCACCGGAGCACTAATGCCTCTCCACAGGTAAAGACCTAACAAAAGTCGTGGCTCTTGGATCATTTTCTTTCAACTGTTTTCATTTTCCCAATTTTTTTTTGTTTATTCATTATCTCGTAAAGTTGTTCTCACTGTTTCACCTCTCCATTTCCTCCTTCCTCTTTATTGTTTCCTCTCATTTCTCCTGATACCCGGCCTTGTCCTCCAAAAAGCCCATTCGTAATCGGCTCACCACCTCCCCTCTCCCTCTGCCGCGGTCTCCCCGCCGCTCGATCTCCCCCGAAGTCCACGCCATCTCTAACGAGTGGATTTCTCTCACTGTGGGCGGAGTCAGCAGCAGCCCCCCCGCCGCACCCACCCCACCCCTCCCCCCTCTGCCAAGTGCTTCATACCGCTTGGGCGAATATCTGCCCCCTTCCATGTCAGCCAGTCCCGTGCCTCCCATCAGCGGCAGCCCCTACTGCGTCTCCCCCATGGCTTCTCCTTCCACATCTCCTTTACCCCCGCCCTATCCACCCCGGCCCTGCTCGGCCACCCCGTTCCTCACCTTCACTCCACCTCAAGGCGAGGACTTCCTCCTTTCTCCACCCTCTCCCCGCCTGTCCCGCAGCCTGAGTCCCTGTGGGGGTGCTGGGCTTGAGGGTTGGCTTACTGGGGTCAACAGGCTGGATCAGGAGTTTCAGGAAGGGGATGGGGCTGAAGTAGACAGGGTTGGCAGCCTCCGCAAGGCTCTTTACAGCAGGAACAATAGCCCAGCAGAGGTATCTTCTGCATGGTGTGGTGTGTTTGTTAAAGGTGCCCATCCTATGATGCCTAAGCTCAAAGGAGGTCACTGTTTACATCGGCACGAGTTGTAGATCTAACAGGCTGAAATAGGAAATTATATCTGACCCTTCTGGTTGTGCTAGTGAGTTTCAATCACACATTTGAGGCTTCCACGTTATTGAGAGAAACACAGATGAAAAGGAACTGCTGCATGTACCTCTAACATGATTAGCATGAAGCTTGGATGTTGATATTTTTTGTTTATGTTGCTATTATGAAATAATGCATGTCTGATACAAATCTATAGAGTGTGCACATTGAAATAAAACAAGGACCCCTAAATCTAATGGCAGATTGAAAATTTTGATTGGAAAAAGGATTGTCAGGCGAGTGAAAGGGTTAAATTCTTTGATAATAACAAATAATATTTTGATTTCTGAAGGCACTTTCTGTATTTGTCTATTTAATTATGTATTTTGAGGCTGTTTTTTTTTTTTAGCAAATGTTGATGTATGTGATTAATTGTGATTGAATTAAGCATACAATGCAATTAATCAAAAACATATTGTTCGACAGCCCTGATTTATATTAATAGTAGTTGGTTAATTCTGTGTAATTGTTTGAAGAACTCTTGCATTTTTTATCTGCGTTCAAATGACAAATATGTATTAGGTTATAAAGAGTGTCAGTATGATTTTTAAAAGAAATTAATATTTTTATTAAGCAAGGAGGCATTAAATTGATTTAAATTGACAAGTTTACACTGTTACAAATGATTTCTATTTTAAATAAACGCTGCTTTGCCATCACAGGAATAAATTACATTTTAAAAGATATGAAAACAGAAATAGTTATTTTAAAGTGAAATTTTAAATTAAAATGCAGTCTTGGTGAGCATAATAGACTTGTTTAAAAAACAAAAAAAAATTCTTACTGGCATCCTAAGGACCATTTCCACTAGAGGGAGCATCCCAGCATGATGTCACGCTGTTTGATTGAAGTTTCATAGGAAATGTGGTGACTGCTACTAACTCACAGGGTTATTCCAGTCCTTTATCTGCTTGATGTACTGCAGTCCTCTGCAAATAATAATGGACTGTTCAAGTGGCAACCATACTGCTGTTTGTCCAAATTTCACATTTGAACCCACACCTCATGGATGAACATGAATCATTGTGCGCAGACATATTAAAAAAGGCAGATAATTTAATTCATGCTCTTTTTTTTGCCCCACAGCCATTAAGAAATGATGTAGAATATTACGGGAGATCTTCAAGAAGTCCTGTCATGCTGTTTGACATTCAAGACAACAATATGAATGCCAATTCATTCACGGTAAATTAACTTTCATGAAGATCACTCTTAAATGCACATACTGCTTTTTGCACATACTTATTTCTTGATGTCATCCGTATTGATTGAACATGAATGATGAATATGAGCTATTTCATATTCTGTATTGATTGGTCCTTGTGATACACATAACAGTCAATCACAAGGCTCATCTCAGTGTTTAATCTTATGTGATATCTAATCCTTAAACTCACCCATGTAATGCATGACAAATCTCCGTACCCTGCAAGTAAGCCTGTCCTGTATGATTGTGGCGTATGTTCCGCTCCTTCCACATGCACTCACTCTGTTGTCTTACTCTTCCATGCTTATCCTCTGGACACTACCATCCTTTCCGGCTTTCCTGGTATTAATGGACATTCCCTTCTTTCTGCCCTGTTACTATCTTCTCTAACCACACTGCCCCTTCCTCAAACTCAATTTTCCATCTGAATGACTGACACCACTTCCTGGTTTGTGGCCACCTTTTGGGGCTGACCCTCTTCCACCAATAGGAGGCAGTGTGTAATGAGATCATGAATATTGCAGAGACCTCAGTGAGGTACTGCAGCACTTTGTCACGCCCTATAGACTCTGCCCACCGACTCCTGCCTCCTCCCGGTAAACACTCTCTCATCATTTCCCAGCAACCCCTGTCCCAGAGCAGCAGTCCTGAGCCTGGACGCATGAGCTGTGGGATGTAAGTATGATCTACCTCAGTGTGTTTCTCTATCCATGCACCTGTAGTTTTCACTTACCTGCACTTTAAAAAATGTAGGACATCCCTCAGTAATTCTCAACAACACTGTTAAACCTTATTTACGGATTAGTTATTTTAGGAGGTTTTGAATTGTTAAATGCTAGATATTAAAATTTTAGTCTTCAAGTCAAGACTTTTTTTTTTTCTACAAGCTCCCATTTAAAGCATTTTAGATTATAGTAGCAACTCAAAGAACAGTGTTCAATACAAGCTTCTAAGTCAAGTTTGAGTTAAATTTAAGTTAAGTTAAAGTATATACAGTACCGTGCAAAAGTTTGGGTTTCATTTAAAAAAAGAAAAGAAAAAAGATGTCTCTTATGTACAGAGAAAATATTATGAGATAGGAGGGAAAATTACGTAGTAATGCTTTTGTGTTCACTTTTGCACTTCTTGCAAAACATTTGCGTTCTCTTGCAAAATTAAAGAAACTGCACTGAAACCTAGTGCCTGCCTCATATTATTTCAGTTTCAAAAGTTTTATGGGCAAACTCAAAATGTATCAAGGGAACGCAAAATTCTGTGAGATAATGCAAAAGCATTAAAAAACTATTTTCCTCGCAGCTCATTTTTTAACCATCACCATGTCCCTGCAATTTTTTATTATCAAAAATCAGTAATGAACAGGAATATTGTGAAATATTATTGAAATTTAAAATAAGTGTTTTCTATTTTAATGTATTTTCAAATGTAATTTATGGCAAAGCTGAATTTTCCTCAAAATTTCTCCAGTCTTCAGTGTCACATGATTCCTCTGAAAGCATTCTCATTTGCTGATTTGGTGCTCAATAAACATTTCTTATTATTATCAATGTTTAAAACAGATGTACTGTTTAATATTTTTTTGAAAACCCTGATGCATTTTTTTTCGGGATTTGTTGATGTTGAAATTGAAAAAAAATTGCATTTATTGGATATTTAATTCTTTGTAACATTTTTTGAACAAAATCACTAGTGACGTGACAAATTGACTTTTTTTTTTTTTTGCCTTGTTTTATGTACAAATCTATTAAGCATTATTTCATGTACTGCAGCTGTGGAGTGTGTCAACTTTTTATGAGCTGTCAAGTGTGCAGTGTGACATTATAAAACCAACTGTGTCAGACAGACAAAATTGTGTTCAGTGTTTTTAATTTAAGCCAATCAACTTTATTTCTTTTTCAACTAAACTGAAAGACTAAACAAGGCTTTACATTTAGTCAATAATGTGATTTGTGCTGTAGTTTACTACCTCCTCCCTTTCCATGTGTGTAATGATGTGTTGTGTTCCGCTGTAGATTTCAGGCTCTGTACAATTACATGCCTCAGAATGAAGATGAGCTGGAGCTGCAGGAAGGAGACCTGGTCAGTGTCATGGAGAAATGTGATGATGGCTGGTTTGTGGGTATGTGTCATTGATCATTGCATCGATTCTCCATTAAATCATCTCTCCCATACTAAATCCACATATATGTATATATTGTATAGCTCTGTTCTGGAGTTGTATGTTTTCCTTTAATTTGTACCCAGACTCTTAAGTATGCACTGGATTCTTTGTGCAGGTACATCCAAGAGGACAAAACAGTTCGGCACTTTCCCAGGAAACTATGTGAAAGCTGTTAATTTGTGACACGATACTTTTGAAGAAATGATGGTTTGTATGAAGAGATTCTAACACTATGCTTAAACAGCCTGATCCGTTTGGGACGTCAAATTAAGACTTTCTCCCCTGCAAAATTTGGTCTTTCCCAGATGAATGTCCAGGTATGTGATCAGTAAGGTGTGCGGCATGTCAGCGAAGAACATGCTGTTCAACTGTACTACAGTGGCAGCATTTGTTGAAGGATTTAGAAGAATACAATGTTTTTGCTTTTTGAAAATGATCAGACTCCGCTAAAAGCCATTAATATGAAGTATATCAGTTTAAGTTTACAGCTGCGAATGGTACTGAAGTACAACTTCATCACATACCTGACATTACTGAAAAACATGAAATACTACTATTTATTTTTGCTATAAATGTTTGATGGACTTTGAGTGTGACCGTTAGAGATGACAGTGTATTGAAAGCACCTGAAGGTGTCCGTATTAAGGGTTACAGGTCAGAGAAGCTGTGAAAGGATCATAGAAGTTAGGTTTAGCTATTTTGAAAAGTGTTTAAATTACAATTTACACTCCCATTGTATAAAAAAATGCATATTTATGGAGCTTTTTTTATCATACTTTCATAAAGAGTATGATGTAAATTTCTATTCCGATGAGGGCTCAAAGGATGAGACAACAACATCAGTATTTGCAAATCCAAGCAAAGCTATTTGTAGACATCAAAATGATGTAAATCAGTGTTGGTCATATTAAGGAGGATAACATCAAAGCAATTACTGTACTCTCAGATTATAATAACATACAAGATTATGGTAACACTTTAAAGTAAGGTCTGATTTGTTAACATTTGATAATTGGATGAGACGTTAAACCAAGGTTCTGACTTTGTGTGGGCGTAAAAATCCTAAGATGTCCTTCGAAAAGAGTAACTTTGTGCTCTGAGTATAGAGAAAAGTGCTATATAAATGTGACAAATTATTATTATTTATTTGAATGCATTAGTTAACATGAGCTAACTATGAGCAACTATTGTTAACAAATAAAACCTTGTTGTAAAATGTTACCAAATTTCTGTTCATAAGATTACGATGGAGTGACCGACTCTAGAAACTCCAGATCTAACAAGCTTTTTAATTGGTAGCAAAAAAAAACAATCTTTAAGCTTTAAACGTAATTTAATATAGTGAGGTGAAGGGCTACAACTAAACCCCACTAAACAGATGCTCTGCCTCAAAACATACTATTTATTTGCCTGAGTAGTGCATATTTTGCTCTTTCAGTCATCCATTTTTGAATGGGTTGTTCTGAAGAGTGTATTACGAGTCTGAGGCGCAGTATTTACCTCTGATAACAAGCCTTGATAACATCTTAACCCAGGTACCATTTGACAGTGACATTTACATAGTGTTATGACTTGTAATATGGTTGCATGTTGGGAAATGATGATCCATATAAGATTGCTGTACCTCATTTTCAAGTGCCATTCACAGTAGAGGATGCTACATGTGGACTGCTGTGTTCATTTAGTTAGGTAGTCTCCATTGATTAGCTTGTGGTCTTCCTTAACTGAATGCAGTTCACATCTACTCCAGGTTGTAGATTTGCTTTTGCTTCCTTTTAAGAAGTAGAATTGCAAATTTGAAGATATATGTTTGGATTTCTTCAGATGAAATTGTGTCTTTTTGAATCTCCCCTTTAGTTTTATAAGATCCATTCCATATAATGCCACAGAATGTGCTGCTAGAGAGCACGAGGGTCGTCTGAGACTCTTAGGAAAAGATCATTTGGACAGAAATGAGTCATTTAAAGATATATTTTTCATTTTTTAAACCAGTGGTTGTTGCTAAAACCTTTGTCAAGAAGTAATCACATAGAAGCTTAACAAGGAATTCAAAGACGCATATGTGATCTCTGTTGAATATGATGTTTTGGCCTTTCGAACCGTTATAAGATAGCGTAGCATATCTGAATGTAGTGCTCTGAGAAACTTTTAACTTGGATGTGAACACAGTTGAAATTCACTGTTTTCCTATTCTGTCAGAGTTGTAAATATGTAAAGTAAAATTAATGAAAGTGATCAAAGTTACAGCAACCTCTATGAATATTACAGTTTATATTAAATGAAGAATATTAGGAAAGCACAGAGATTTGCGTAACACAGGCCGTCTCATATGACTGAACGAGTGATTCTGACACTGTGTTGGGATTGAAATGCCTTTCTGTCTCATGGCTTCATTGAACTGTGCCTCGTTTTATTTATTTATTTTAGTTTTTGCCTTGAGGTAAACATGTTAATTTTTAAGGACTTTTAAAAGTACGTTTTAGTGTGTCACAGGAGACAATTACTGAGTTCGTTACCACAATCAGGAGTTATTCAAGAGTGTGAGATGACACCTGAGATGTTTAATGTATAATTATTACTTTGTGGTCTGTATGCAGAGGCGAATTTAGCATTTTTTTGTTTGTTTTTGTTTATTTGCAGTGCTGTTAATTACAATGAATTTAAAACACTATTTACTGCTGTGATTGCCTCATTATGCAATATTTAATAAACAATATTACAGCTTTTGACTGACTATGTTTGTTGTCGTGATGTGCAAGGCCTGTGCAAATGCTGAAAATATCAGTTTAAACCTCCTATCTTCTCCCAAGTTAAACAAACATCGATCTAATTAATGAACTAAAGACTTATAGCCACTGTATGTATTTTTGTGACTTTGGATCTCCCAACAGCAGTAAAGTGAGTGGAATTCTCTGTCGAAATTACAGTGACTAGTACACATGCACGTGGGTCCCTTACACTCCCAAAACAGACGTCTATGGGGTGCGTGAAGAAAAGCAGTTGCTGTATTATAAGAAAGTGTACTATAAGAATGCAAGAAGGTTTAAAAAAACTTGAATTTGAATTTAACAGTGAATGTCACAACTTTTTTTGTAATGTAAAAAAAATGGTGGTTGGTGGTTTTGGATCCCAGATTTTTATGTGGAATTTTGAACCCACTGTATAAAAAGGCAAAGCCAAGAAATGGCCTTGCTCCACACTCCACCTAATTTAATACATTCATTGCAATACCACGTAATGCCACTAAGAGGCAGCACAGACAAAGGAGCATCCTCGTTCTGTGTTTAAAACAACCTCGTCTGTGTCATGAAGGGAAAACTTTGTAATGAAACACAAGTTTGAACCTAACAAAAAACGATGGTACATTAACAAGTAGGCTGCAACACAATCCCAGTAAAGCGTAGACACAAGGTAAGTGTGATACTGTTAATTAACGCACTGTACACTTAAGAAGGTAAATTGAAATGAGGGGGAAACACTCAGTAGGACGCTGATTATGTGACACGGAAACACTAGCATCTTATTTTCCCCAACCACAGGTGGTAAATTCTGTTTGTTTAATCTAGTCATTTAACGCCAATTGTGTTTCGATTTGTTCACTGAGGATTCTTTCTGTTGAAACAGTAGGGGACAATATAAACTGACTTCATGTAAATGTTTAACAGCATTCGCTAACAGCAGTCAAAGATTACTTCACTTTTTTTGCTCATTTGCAAAAAGAAAGAAAGAAAAAAAAGTCATGTTTTTAGAAAAGTGATGTTTTATGCCCTTTAAATAATAAGCATTTTATTAAAAATAATAAGTGTAATAAAGAGAGAATCTTGCTTTTACATAAAGCTTACTCAAGTCTCAAGTTAACAGAGCAGCTTGGGACATCTCAGCAGCTGAGGAAAATGTTGACTTGTTTAGTTTTAACAAGGAATCCCAAATACTGACCTACTTCAGCTCTGCTGAAGTCAGAATTGTTCATTTAAAGCTCAGAGGGGTTGCTCTCCGCATAATGTTGATCTTTTTCAGTTGAGGAAGCACGCTTTTGTTTCTTGGTGCAGGGTAGATGTTGTAATGTTGGCTCTTCATACTTTGTGCAATGCTTTGATCTAACAGCTCTGCACTGATCAAATACATTGAATGCATGCAGGCTATTAATCTTTACTTAATTATTTTTCTTTTGTAGTCTGAGTGATTGATCAAACATGTCAAAATGTTCATTGCTGCAGAGGTACTGTGCTCAGCAGGGGTTCAGGAATCATTGGAATAATCAGCTCCCTCTGCAATAAAAAGGAGAGAGATTTTTGCCTTTTTGGAGAGGCAGATAACTCAGATTCCTGCACATCTTTGCTCTTTTGCATCGTTTTTAACTACAGTGGGTTTTACTGTTTTATAATGTATATAAAGTACACAGCCTGTGCTTAGTTTGAAACAAAATTAAATAAATAAATGAGAGGAGGGCAACTAAGGAGACGCAAACTAGGAGCAGTTGCGAAAACTTTTCCTAATAAAGAATTAAACTTTCAGGACATAATTATTCACCCATCAATTCCCATGGCTGGAATATTTTAAGTGTTCCCTCATTTCCATTTTATAATATCGTCACTGCTCTATTCACAAACTAAAAGAAGCAAACAAAAAAGTCAAGAATATTTTTCACAAATCAGCAGGAACATTGTGATCTTTTTTTTTTTTTTAAGAAACAATCATTTTGTCCTCCAGATCCACCAATTAGCCTTCACATAAAAACCCGAACTGAAGCGACTGAAGACATGAAGTGGTAAGATTCATCTTTAATAATGTGGAATTCCACAAATGTAGTGAAAACAGATGTATTTGGTTAAATTAATATGTTGAGTTTGCCAAGATGATAAGATGATGCCATTAGCCAATGATAACTCTTATCATTATTCATTAATTATTCGTTAAGCTTATCAGAACTCTTTAAGAATTCTTCATTTAGTCACTTAACACTAAATGTTTCTATTGTTTGTTCACTGAGGAAACAGTAGGGACAACCTGCATAAATGTAATTAAATATTGTATGTACAGAAATCTAGCTACTAAAGTTACTAAAATGTCCAATATTTTCACCCTCTTCACATTTTTTTGAATCAATCATTATTCATTAACTGTTGGTTAAACTTCAGAACATGCAGAGAGGGTTATTTGTTTTCTTTCGTAAACGAGAAACGGCTCATTACTTTTATATTTGTATAAAGGATACAATTAATCACATAGGAAACTGATAGAATTTAGCTAAATAAATGAACTAGCTGAAAGTTTGAAGAAATTCACAATAATGAATGAAAATACAATTAAAATATGATGTTATCATTTCAGCCTCTCTGTGAAATCTTCTTTGGGATTTAACCCATAGTGCAGGACGTTCTCTTTAATGGAGGCCCAAGCCATGCGTGGTGTGGTGAAGCTGGCGGCCCAGTGTCCTGTGGAGGACAGAACAATAGCTCCTCCGCATCCCTTCACTCTCTCTCCCATGTACTGAAGTGAGGCGGCAGCGGCGGCCTGCATTTCGCAAAGAAAACACTCAAGTATGTGACACTGTCAGCAAAGTTAACAGTAAGTTTATCTGGCTGCCATCAGCTGACCTTAAATTTGTAAATCTGGCAACACATTGTCCGCCCTTAATACATTTATTTAGCAAGGATGCATTAAATTGCTCAAAAGTGACAGTATTTTACATTTTTACAAAACATTTTGTTCAAATAAATGCTGTTTTAAATCAACTTTCTATTCATCAAAAAAAACGCAGCAAAACTATTTTCAACATTGATCATAAGAAATGTTTCTGGGGCAGCAAATCAGCATATTAGTATGAATTATAAGGACTGGAGTAATGACTGCTGAAAATTCTGCTTTGCCATCACAAATTGTGTTTTAAAACATATTAACATAGAAAACAGTTATTTTAAATTGTAGTTATATTTCACAATATTACTGTTTTAATGTATTTTTGATTGGTGAGCATCAAAAACATAAAAACAGACTTACCAACCCCAAATTTTTAAAAGTAGTGTACATCGGTTCATTCAACTTCACAACATTTTCTATTGTGCTTGTATTTTTCTAGTATTTTCCAGCACAACAGAAAAGAAATCAAGAGCATTTAATCTCTGTGTGCCGTGTATGATGAAATACTGCACAGACAGTGTATGTGTCCTTAGTGACCCTTTCCAGGTCACACAGTGAACAATATATGTTGCTCTCATGGTTTTCTCATTTCATCAGTCTTAGTATTGTAGTCTTAGTAGTCCAACATCAGCCTAGCAACAAGACAAACACTGCAACAATATTACATTTTTCCAATTTTTAATAGCATTCGAATTTTTATTATTAGTAACTAGTTATTTGCATTGGGAGTTTGCTTTATAGACGTACTGTGTTTAGTTGTAATGTCTATTTTTAATTCTCTTTCATCCATCTCTTTGTGTCCTGTTTCTTGTTCTTCAGAGCAGTGAATTCATTTTCTTGCTTTAACTGGGAACTCATAGACCTCTAGCCAACTATTAAAGCTTTTATACTCATCATATTTATTATTATAATAAGTAGTGCCAATGGTACCAATAACTTGCAGTGTTATTAAAAAATATTTTTAAAAACCTAAATGAATCACACTAATCAACTACACAAATGTTAAACAAATAGTTGAAACCCTAAAGGCAAGCCCAATAATTGATCAAATACCGAACTGGTATATAAAAACAGAATGGCTGCTCTTGCAGCATCAATACAGAAGTGCACAGAATGCCAAAGCAAACAATAGCCTGCTGACCCTTCACACTCTTTCCTCAGACAAAAACACACCTCATTATCATGTGCCTACTGTGGCAGCACATCCGATCCTTCTTGCCTCTCTCACACACACACCAATTAAAATGACTGGCAACAGCAGCATTCGATTTTTGTGCGGTTTGACATTCATTCTGCTTGGTTATACAAAATCTGCTAATAATAGCAACATGTGGGTGAGGGTAAAGGGGTAGAGATGATCAAGACCCTGCAAGCCAAAACAATATGAACACAAATTGCATAAGAGTAAAAACACAAACGGGAAGACATAGCAGGAGGAAAAAAACAAATGGGCGATGAGAATTTTCCATTCAAAATATACAAGAAAATACTGAAAATTAAACCTTATTTAGCTATGATTGAGGGTGGAGAGAGCGCTGTACATTCACTCCCCCCACCTACAATCCCTGCCGGCCTGAGACTAGAACCTGCAACCTTTGGATTATGAGTCCAACTCTAACCATTAGGCCACAACTTCCCCACATGGAGAATATGGAGATATTTATACTGTAAATTCATTTGTCACACTTCAGGACCAATTAAAATATGATTGAATAGTGAAATAGTGAAGACAAGGACCTAAATATGCATGTTCTCTTATACATTAATATAGAAAACAGTCGTTCTGCATCATCTAATCAAATGAACAAATACATACTGTTCTGGGGTCTGTGTGATTTTGATATTATTATTATTATTTTTTATTTTAAAATAGTCTTTTGTTCACCAAGGCTGCAATTATGTAATTAACCAGAACTTATTGAAATATTATTACAATTTAAAATAACTGTTTTCTATTCTAATATACAGTATTTTAAAATGTAATTTATTCCTGTGGTGGCAAAACTGAATTTTCAGCAGTCATTACTCCAGTCTTCAGTATCACATGATCCTTCAGAAATCATTTTAATATGCTAATCTGCTGCTCAAGAAATATTTCTTATTATTGTCAATGTTAAAAACAGTTGTGCAACTTAATATTTTTGTGGAAACCATGATACGTTTGGATTCATTAATGAATAGTTAAAAAATATTTATTTGAAACTGATTTTTTTTGGAACATTATGTACTTACCAACACTTTTATTCAATGTAATGCATCCTTGCTGTATGAACGTATTCATTTTGTTTAAAAAATCTCTTAGACTTTTGAAAGGTACCTTTAAAAAAAAAAAAAATCCATTAAAAAACAGCTTAGGCGCAAAATTAATTAAGCAAATATGGACACTTAAATGTAAACGAGTGTGCATGCACACTCACACACTCTTCAGGATTAGTGTAAAAGTCTCATACCTTGCTCCATATGAAAGAGGATTAATCTGGCTAAGGTGACTTTGAGAATAGACTCTCCGTGACCAGTACAGGAGACCGTGCCACTTCTATTGTCTGCATATCCACCAGATCCTTATCGCACAGGAAAAGACAGCAGCACAGACAGAGTGGGACGTTAATGTGTGTTACCTCGGGAGAAAACACTCTGACAATTGAGTATTGATCAGAGCTGACACCTTCAAACCGAAATGGCTCATTCAACCGAGGCACTGCTTCAAAATTAATGTTGGTGTGGTGTGACACTGAGATTATCTCTGTCCTCTATCTCTGATCCAAGTCACCTATAATAGGAGAATCTCCGACTCTTCCCACCATTTTGTTTCTGATTCCTCCAGTGGATGTAGCGCATGCCACATTACCCAAAGAGTCCAGAGCCACCGCTCCGACTGTATCATGGCCCCTATTATTATGAAAAAAAAGTTCTATAACCTTGAATAATAAAGATTAGCGCTGAGATTTGTTTTCTTCAGATCTGTAATTTTATGGTCTCAGACATGGTATTTTCAAAAGGTGCTTTGAAGAGACAGCATTATTATTCATCCCACTCATAGATGTGCCTCTAGCTTAGTTCCTCTTCATCAGACAGACTTTTGTCCCAGAATTCAACTTAATACGCTGCAGTCATAATCTACTGGATAAAAGCCTCAACCTGCCTTCTAAAAATAGCTTCTGTGCAATTACTTTTGTTTCCTATGTGATTTTCAGTCAAAAAAATGCATGTTGCACTGTTCTGGTGATGTTTGAAAGGGATGGTGCTAATGACAACCTCACAGATGCTTTTAAGAGTGCCAGCACACCCGAAATTGACTCATCATCATCTGCCTGTCAACAAAAGGAGAGTGAGAATAAGTGCCCTTCGCCACTCTGAATCACAGCCGCTAGTCTGGCAAAGTACACTCAGAGAGATTGCAGGGAAAGTGTTGTATCAGTTGTGATATTTCTGTAGACACACATGAAAAAGTATGGATTGTTCTTCAAAAAAAACTAAACAAAACGCAATTCTTATTATGATGTGCACATCAGTCTTCCCTGCCAGTTCACTTGAAAGGAAATAGAACAGAGAGCAGAATGTGGAATGAACAGAGACCCTAGTATTTCACAGGCTTCATATCCCATGAAACTCTGATTAAGGCAGCAGTGCTGTGGAAAACAAGCGTGTGTTATGAGTTTGAAGCGGCACGGATGACAATGGTTCAAGGTGAAATTAAAGAAAACAGCCTCCATGTCATTCTCCCAGAAATGGAAGAGCAAACATGGTCCTCGTGGAGAATATTTGTCTGAAGCAGCTGGCGGAGAATCACTTGTCAGGTTCCAGATTTGAGCCATCAATCATTTTTGGCAGGCGCTTGATTGCTCTTTTAAATCACCGGCGATGCCTGGATCTTGCTCATCGGTTTAGGTGAAAACAGCTTTTAAAAGCAGCTTGATGGTGGACTGTATTTCACATTTCAAAGTGATCACAGAGTTTTGCAGTAAATCTTCACACAACCATAAACAGCCTAATGAAGTGTGCAGAAATTGGAATAGAAGTTTAGAGTTCTCATTAAGAAGAACAGGTGGTTGTCTTAACTTTTTGTCGTAAATGTGTTTTCTACATACTAATTGCTAAAACTAAATGACAGTATGCATTTAAAGCAGATGTATATGGAAGCTTGTTTTAACCTGAAAGTAAAAAATTTAAATGGTAATTGTGAGATGAAGTTTAAACTGCAAAAAAAGTCAAACACTGTGAGGCAGTCACGCTGTTAAGATATAGTCACAATGTGATAAGGAAAGTCATATTGTGACAGCAAGAAATATAAAAAGTTACTTTTTTTAATTTTTTTTATTCTGAGATAGAAAAGGGCTTCAATTCATTAGCATAAGTTTTTCCAATATTAAAAATCGCTTTCCTATTCCATCTTAATATTTAGAGAGAGCAGTAAGTAAGCCATTTGTAGGCCGATTCTGCTGAAATATTAAAAAAAAACTGTGTTGTTTGAGAATACTGATGACCACAGCATAGAAACACTGGCAAGGTTATCCATTTGTGTGATGGAGATGTTTGAAAATTATCATTATCTTTGCAATAGCGTACAACAGAGACCAGCCACTTTTTCAGTGGCCTTAGTTCTAGACTAATTTTTCCTATTCATTTTTTCCCATGGGATTTAAAAAAAGTCTTTGTTAAAGAGTTGGAAACCATGAACTAGCTATGAGGAGAATCAAAACATTACGAACTTTAATGTGAAAGGTACAAGACTGCGTACTTCGCTTTGATGAAGAAAATAACTACTGTACAATTGCATGAAGCATTGCAAATGACAAAATAAAAATGATGGATAAATATAAATCTTGATTTAAACATGTGGATTGTGTATATAGAAGCAAGTTTTACATTTATTGCAAAACACGCTTATACAAACAAATATGTAAGTATTTACAAGTGGGCAGGCGTTAAAGAATTATTTTAGGGCATTTTGCTTGTTTTAATTATCTTATTGGTGGTGAACGTTTCTTTGCAGAATCATGGGTAATGCAGTTTTTACCAGGAATTCCATCGTTGAACACAATTATTTAAAAATAAATAAATGTAAATATTCCAGACTGACAGCTTCAATAAAAGCATTTCTGTCAGGACCACTATCGTCAAATATGATTGACAATTAACATACAGTGTGGACTGGCAGAATGGTTCTGTGCAGGGCAAAACCTCCCGGCTTAGCATTGATAAGAGCAGGGAGAGCAGCAATAACGTCTCGGTTACGTATGTGACCCTCGTTCCCTGAAGGAGTGAACGGAGACGTCACGTCGGATGATGACCGATGAATTGGGATCTCGCTTAGAGAGATCAATTCACTTCGAGTGTAAACTAAATGAGCCATTGCACATTGGCATGTGATGATTGCATCCATCTGCCGCTGATCACAGCTTGAGTATAAGTATGCAGCAGGTGCAACGCATACTCAGGTTTTCACTGAGGAACCGAGCCGGTAACCTGGCCGGACGCCGTGGCGACGTGACGTCTCTGTTCTCTCTTTCAGGGAATGAGGGTTACATACATAACTGAGACGTTCCCTTTCAGTTGGTCAGTCTCGACATCACGCCGGATGATGACCAACGAATTGGGAACCCTACCAAAGTGCCACGGATGCTGCCCCTTCCAGTGTCCTGTGGAAGTCTGATGGTCCGCAGGAGCTGGCGAGATGGTTTGGGTAGCCAGGCACCCAGACACCGTATAAACTGGACCAGCGGGACCACCGACGTACCTGCGGTGGGGCAGCGAGGTGGAACGCAGGGACCCGGTCCGTGGGTGGACAGAAGAGGGGTTTGAGTGTGCGGTGCAAAGCTTACCCTGGTTCCACGGTTTGGCAGAGGATGCGTGAGTACTTTGACGTTCTCGAACCGCCCGCTGCTGCCTGCTGGCGAGAGAGGAGGATGAGTGTCCGGTGTTGGTCCATCCGCATGCCCTCTTGGGAACCAGAGGCAGAGAAACTGCTCTCTCGTTGAGATTTTTGGAAATCAGATTCTCCACCCGGCCCTCATCCGGGGGAGGGAGAGGTGCATTCACCATGTCCCAAAGAGCAGTTCCCTCTGTCTGGGTCGCCTGTCCCAGGGCCTCTTGCTCTTCCGCTCACCGCCAGGTTCTGCTTACGCTCAGCTCCACGGCGCTGCTTGCTCGAGGCTGCTGTGGATGTGGCGCGGGAGTGGGGGTGGACCCTCGGCAACGAGCAGGCTGGGGCGTTGTGGCTGGCGGATGGGTGGAGGCAGCAGCTGCCCGCCGGGGCAGGATGAGTCGGATCGCCTCAGTCTGCTCCTTTGCAGCCGAGAACTGCTGGACCTTGAGGAACCAAACTTGTCGGCGTCCCTCATGTCGACCAGACACAGCCATAGGCGATGGTCCTGGACCACAAGTGGTACGACCCAGAGAACTCGCAGTGACCTTCGTTGCTTGGAGTGTGAGGTCAGTTGCAGTTCGGAGCTCTTTCAGAACTTCCGGATCATGACCACCCTCGTGCAGGTCCCTCAGTGCTTTAGCCTGAAGAACCTGCAGTAACGCCGTAGCATGTAAGGCGGAGGCAGGTTCTCCACAGGCCACATATGCATCGCCGGACAGACCAGACGAGTACCGACAGACCCGGGAGAACCAGCGCGAACCACCCCAAAGAACCAATCGTCCAACCTTGAGGGCTCGGGACACGGTAGAGGTCTCCACTCGAGCCCTACCCTCACAGCAGCCCGGGAAAGCATAGCCGTCATTTCCAGATCCGATTCAGGCATCGCAGCCATATCTTCCTCTCCAGAAAGCTCCGGCTCACCGTCCAATGCAGCGATTGACATCCGATCGTCAGGAGGAGCGCCAAAGGATACTGCTGGTATGCTCCTTATAGAGGACCCAGCATGTTTCATAGGCAGCTCAACTGGTTGCGGAACGCAAGAGACGCAATGGTCCCTGGAGGGATTGCCACCTCTGTAACCCTCAGACCACCCGTGCCACTGCCTGAAGTAGTCTTCGCATGGCTGCAGCCAGGACGAGAATCAGATCGAGGCAGAGGCAAATCGAGGTAACGGAGCCTAGCCCGCAACTCCGAGATGATCATCTTCCCGCAATGACTCATCCACAAACACACCCTCAGCATGCTTAATGCTCAGACACATGAGGCAGCGATCGTGACCATCACCCAGCGCCAGGTAATGACTGCATCCAGAAATGCACGGGTGATATGCTGTCTATAACAAGACCCACATCGTCTTTAGAAAGACGCACCCGTGAATGCTCTTTGTAGCAAATTAGCTCAAAAGGGAATTGTATATAAATAATTACAATTAATTTTGATTAATTACAAGTATTTATATCGGCTGACAGTAATAACTGTAGCAGAATTAAATTGCCATCATCTAATCTGTTCGTCCAGCGTAAGTTCATATCAACTCTGAGAAAGGATATTTTTGTGGCCACTGAAAATACTTTCCTAAGTATTAATGCATTAGAGCATGTAGTAAGGATCAAAATCCTAAAGGAACATTAATATGCAAGGCAGAATCAGAAACTTATGTAATTTGTGCACAAGAGTTTTATTAACTAAACACTAGCATAAACTATTCTAACAAATAATACAATCACTCATACATAGGGAAAGGGCAAATGAGAGTTGATGGATGAAACTATCAGGAAACCAGAGAATGAAGCTATGAAATGAGTCAGTTAATCACCTGAGTAAAACCATCAGCGCCGTTTATAACTGGGCCTATAGCTTATACTAAACCTCTGTTTCGTTTAGTTAAATGTACGATACTTGCATTGCCTTGGGCGTTGAACGAGTGTCCAGATGCAGTCTCGGATGAAAGTCTTGATGGTTTCAAGGTTTTGGACTTGCAATCACGTTCTTCCTGGTTTGAAGAGTGATAAATTCCAAAGATGTTCTGACTCAATGGTGATTGGGAGTTTCTTCCCAGGTGAAAAGTGAAGAAGGGTTAAGAGACATGAGCTAAGATCTGAGAATCTTTGGTTGAATGGAAAGTCAAGGCCTGGCACCAAAACTTAAGGGTCCAGAAGAGTTCTAGCTCACATCCTCATCTTCTCAGAATCTAAAAGATCCGCAGACCTCGCGCACACAAAAATGAGTTGGGAAGCCATTTGATTGAATGCCGCCAGTAAAAGGGAAATAATAGCAATGCTCGGGCAAACCGCTATAGAGCTGATGTCACGACAGAGTTAGAACCGGTGAATACAGGTTTCATAGGAAGAGAACGATATGCACCAAATGAGTCGCTGTAGAAACTGAATACTTCAATGGTTGCGGTGCGCATAAACACGAGAGACAACGCAAACGCAATGACATGTGAAATAAAACGTCCTCATGTATTAAAGAAAAATGGCTTGATAAAGTGCTGGAAATAGTGGAGGATGGGTAAGGAACGGTAACAAAGACATGTACAGTCACAAACAAAAGTATTGTACAAACTGTACTTCATAATGATGTTTAGGCAGCTATAGATGAATTCATGTGTTCACGTTTTTTTTTTAATATTTAACTTACAGATCTCATCTTAAGTTTTGCTTCAGTTTGTATTCTATTCTATCAGTTTAAATAGCTTGTTTTGAAAATATATTATCTTAGGCCTATATTATAGACTCAAAAACAAGGTAAATTATTTATCAGTTTTTTGCCTTGGTTATTTTCACCTGTGAGGCCCCAAATGGGGGTGCGAAGGTTAACAGGTTAAATTAATTTTCGGGCTACCAAAATCTGAAGAGCACCTGCCCGAAGGGCTACCAGGGATTTAGAAATTTTGCGAGCCCTGTGACTCAACTAGGAATATTGAATGTCAAGTCCTGACTGTGGATGAAAGGAGCAGCTGGGGAAGGAGGAGGGTAATAAGCTCCTGAGCTGCTGAATAATACTAAATGAACCTTATATAAGGAAGTAGTGATAAGCATCATATTCCTATAGGTAGATGTGGATTAGTTGAGAATCAGTTGATGCAAGCTTGACTGATGTGAAGTGCCAGAACTCTATACTTGAGAGAGAGATATATATATATATATATATATATATATATATATATATATATATATATATATATATATATATATATATATATATATATATATATATATATATATATATATATATATATATATATATATATATATATATATATATATATATAAAATTGATTAACAACCTCATAGCCAGAGCCGATCCTCCCTATACGCAGAATACGCAAGCTGCGTAGGGCCCCCGAAACATTAGGGGGCCCCCTTGCTCTCAAATATGTTTTTTTTTTTAGTTGTTTTTGAATTTGGCCAGCCTTTATGAAAACATGAATAATCATTTCTTTTAATACGGTGTGCTGTCACGCTCTACGTAAAAATCAGCCAAATCATGTAACATGAATGTCGTACTCTTGCTCTTATTTAAAAAAAAAATCATATTTGAAAGCGTACCGAACCGCGGAAGAGAAGCTGTTTCTCGAGCGCTTTCCGTGAGTATGATTCGAGACGGAGTCAAACACGGACAAATGCGTTTCATCCATTCTTTCATCCCAACCAACCCCACACACACAGTTTTGTGGTAGGCCCCCCCCAGAAGTCTAGGATCGGCACTGCTCGTAGCACACATTAAGTCTAGGATAGGCAAGTTTTCATTGAAATGGAAAAAGTGAATGGAATTTTAATTTTTTTTAACTACCATTGTTCTCTATTCTACTTTTTTCATACATACATTTTCAAACTGTATTTTGATCCTGAATAGTGGTATTCATATTTATTATATGACTGAGATTTATCCAATACTTAAATCTGTTTTGATAAATATGCTGTGAATAGGAAGTACTGGCACATTGGTGAATTGTACTATAAAAGTGTGGGCAGACCAGAAGGGCAGCGGTAGGCTGTGTAATCACCTAAATAAAGGTGGAGGGTAATTGAGTTCTAGGGCTTGTGTGTTAAAAAGCCCAGAGATGGTAGTACAGGGCGAGCAGAGGGAGGCTATCAATAATGAAGCCACAGTGGGGCGGCACAGATGAAAGGCAGTAGCTCAGCCAACTGTCACTTAGCACCTCCACAACACTATTTTTACAGACACCCCCTGGGGGCTGAGGTCACACCCCGCCATGGCCCTGACTCCACTGCTACTCAACACTCAGCCTGGGGAAGTGGAGGTGGCAGGTAAGGCTGCTTTGCTGGAGCCCACACAGCTCTAACTGCACTGCCTCAGGGAATGACCTGAGTTCTGTGCAGGCCAGCACGTCAATATGTTGACATTCTCAGCCCATTGCCTCAATGCCAAGAAGAACCACTTTTAAAACACCAGATTTTCATCCTTTAATTTTTTTCATAATAGTTGAAAGAGAAATTATTCAAGTAACACCAAATGCTTTCCCTTCAAGCACACAAAACATACCATTCGAAAGAAGCTGTTGACAATTTACTTCAACTCAAAATCAGTATGTCAAGAAAACAGGAACTATTAAAAACATCTCAGAGCATAAAATTGACAAAATTACCCACCATTGTGTTGAAGAATTTTTCGACTCCGACAGGATAGCTACTGCTTTGTTCCCAGGCTTTACGTTCCAGCTCAGTCACCAAATCATCAGCTACTGGAATACCAATGCGCTCCGCAAACATGCTCGCTCCTCTATCTGTCAACATGACATGATCTGTCTGAGTAAAAACCACAAAAAAAGGCTTTAAAGAGATGATTAGTAGTCTAAATGTTTACTCTATCCAGTCTGATGTCATGTGTCACCTTTTCCGGGTCCAAAAGCTCCTTCAGAAAAAAGCAAACAACAAACGGTGCTAGTATACACTAATGTTGTACTGTACCACTACAGAAAAAAACGTTATCTTAACCATGTTGAAATCTCAGTCGAACAGACTGAGATTTATTTTTTATCAGTTGTTAAAATATTGGTATCTTGGACACCGTGAGCCTGTAGTGTACATCATGAGTTTCTAAAAGTTTGTTCTCTTAAACAGCTGTTGAACCCAGAAATAGTATTTGATATGTCACAACTTAGCAAGCAGATTACATACTAGCTTGTCTCAAGCTATGGTTTCCCTTTAAAAATTCTTGTTTTACGTATGACTGTGTGTAATTTTTGTTACAGAACAGAACCTGAAAGTCTTGTTATGTAATGTCTACCACAGACCTTACTCATAAATGAAAAATTCAGTTGACTACAGTATTTGAGTGTAAAAATCCATTTGATATTCCAGATGGAACCTCAGGGTTGGTCTACAAAACATCTTTAGAGCAAATGTACAGCAGTCCCTTTATGCAGATGATACAAATTGAGATGGGCCCTTAGGCCTTGTTTGACAGGCTTACAGCCTTAAATTGTTAAATGTCTTACGTGGTAAGTTCTTTGTTCTGACTAAATCAGTAGTAGTCTATCTGTTGCATTCTGATTCCCTTGGATATGCTATGTGTTATATCTTCCACATAAACACTCCAAACAAAAAGACAGTGTATAGCATAAAACAACTACACCACATCTTATGTATACCCTTTCACTTTATTTTCATATTTACTGTCCACATCTCCATGTGGAACTGCTATTATTTATTGAGACAATACCCTGCTGTCTACCATTTTATTTTTATCTCAATGGATTAAACCATAACTCTGGCTTAGGAAACTTTTAAATATTAACGTGGTTATTAATGTCATATTTCTTTGTCAAATACTGTGCATTTTAGATCGCAAAGCAAGGGCATGAGGTCAGTGAAGCTTGATCGCAGCATTGATCAAGACTTGATGAATTTTTAATACTGGCTATTAAAGAGATCTGCCAATCCACTGTAAGGCCAAGGTCTTTTGGGGCAGTCAAGACAGGTGCTGCAACTAATCAATTATCATGTATTCTTTGGGGTTTGTTTCCTCCATGTCCAACATCTCGCAAGGTGAACTTTGGTGAAAGGGAAAATATTAATGTCTTTGACATTTACTGTATATCTACTACTGCATTCATATAACAGCAGCTGAGAGACCATGACCTATGTAAGGCTATGTAATTATTAATGATAATTTTTCTGTGTGTTTTTTTTTTTTAAGCCTGATGCTATTAGTTAATAGTGTAATGGTATACCGAAAATAATTCTACCTCCAGACAGATATCACATAGGGTACTGTATACAGTACAGGTGTTGTGGTAGAAAAAATTGCGTGGCTAAAGGCACATTCACACCAAGAACTATATACTATAACATTAACTTTAACTATTAAGTTTTAATAATCGTTACTCTGTGAGAATAGGGAAGTGCAAACCACAGCAGCCTATAACGATAATGAGAAGAACAACTTTCTGAATGGTTTGTTTCCAGCTGAAGAAAGATAAAAACATTGACTGCAAATCAGAATCCACCCGATTTAAAGAGGTTGAGCATTTAAAGCAGCAGATTACATAACTATAGTTCCCTATCTGTCGGTCACTACGAGTTATGTCGTGACGACATAGGGGATTTACTTGGAAGCCCCAATCATCTCTGACTTAAGAGAAAACGCCAATGAAATTGGCTAGTGGATTTTGCATACCTGAGCCACTCCCCGTGCATACGGGTATAAAAGGGCGACAGGTGCATCCACTCATCCGATTTTTGCTTCGGAGCCGAGTGGATGAACGTGTTGATCTCCACAAAGCCATTCATCATCTGTCTGGAAGCTGTTCTGGTTGGCGTTACGGTGCGAACAGCGGTGTCCTGTCTGCAGCGATTCCCCTGGGCACTTCAACTGAAAGAGCAAATTTCCTAAAAGAGCAAATCATGGTCGGTTCACGTCTTTTTAAAGACGCTGTTCCGGCCGTGTCCTCTTGGTTGCGGTCGTTTCCTGTCCTCCGTAAACAGCCACGATCGTTGTCTTCAGTGTCTGGGGCTCCAGCACGCTGAAGCTGCGTTCGTGGATGGTTTATGCGTTCATTGAGCGTGTAACCATAGCAGCGCTGCGATCGCGCCTCTCTCTCCTCACGGGGATGGGAGGGGCCCCCTCTGTCACTACCCGCGCTGGCTTCTCTGCCACGAGCAGAGAACCATCGGCTAGTGCTCTGGGCGATCTGAGGGTTACAGTGAGAGCCTTCCGCCGGGCCAGTCCCCACGGACCTTTCACTCCTCCTGCAGCAGCTGTTCTGTGCGGCTCCCCGGTGATTCTGCTGTGCCGTCTCACGGCGTGCCCAGCAGTTTCATTCGGCGCGCCGATAGAGGATTAGATGTCGATCGCGGCATCGGGGGATGGGCAATCGTCCTCTGAGGATGAAGGTTCGGCGCAGCTGCGGGGTTCGCGGCCGCCGCCGAATCGGACCCAGAGTTGACGGCCGTGCTTTCCCGGGCCGCCGCGAGATCGGGCTGGAGGCGTGCACACCTCTCAGTCCTGAGCCCTCGCGGTGAGATGATTGGCTCCTCGGCAGAGGCTGTGGCTCGCGACCACGCCCTGCCCTGGTTCCTTTCTTCCCGGAAGTGCACGAGGAGCTGATGAAGTCGTGGACGGCCCCTTTTTACGGCCAGAAGCGGCGCGTCTGCCTCCTCCATCCTCGCTACCCTCGATGGCGGGGCGGCTAAGGGTGACGCTGACATTCCCCAGGTGGAGAGAGCGGTCGCGGTGCACTTGTGCCCGCGAAACGCCGCCACTTAGGGGAGTCGTTCGCGCCTCCCGTCCAAAGCCTATAGGCTGATGGCCGTTCTCGGCCAAAGCTTATAGTGCTGCGGGCCAGGCCGCCCCTGCCCTGCATGCCACGGCTATCCTGCGAGTACACAGGCCAAGGCATTAAATGCACGAGGGTAGTACCAACCCGAGGTTGACGCAGGAGCTGCGCTCAGCGACTGGCCTTGCCCTACGGGCAACGGAAGTCACAGCGCAGTGCCTCGGGAAGGCGATGTGCACACACTTGTGGTCCAAGAGTGCCGTCTGTGGCTCAGCCTGTGGAGAGGGGCGAAGTCGACAAAGTACACTTTCTCGAACGCTCTTGTCTCCCAGGCTGGACTGTTCGGTGACACTGTCGAGGACTGTGCCCAGCAGTTCTCGGCAGTACTGCAGCAGACCGAGGCCGTCCAGCACATCTTGCCCCGGCGTGATGCACCGCTCCGCCACAGGGCAAGCCCCAGTCTGCTGGTCACCGTGGGCGCCCTCCTGTGTCCCTTTGAGCTGCTCCGCCTTGTGCTGGGGCGTCGAGCCTCTTGCAGGAGCGTGGCGCCCCGCCCCCGTGTTCCAACTGGCCCCGATATCGTCCAAGGAGGCGATAAAACGGCCCTGACACGGGCAACCCGGAGGTGTGGGAAGCTGCTCTATCTCAGGAGATGGCGGGATCAGCGCCGCTCCTTCCCCCCGAAGGAGGGTTGGGGGGAGAATCATTCATTCTGTTCCGCCGCTGGCTCAAGAAAGCCAGCGGTACCCACTTTGTCAAAAGAAGAGCAATTTCCTTTTTCCCCGGGTTATCAGGTTCGCGGGGTTGACAGTGCGCGACGCACTGCCTCCTCACTCTCGCCCGCGACCCATCTTGCCAGCGGCCAAGAGAGTGCGGTTCAGGGACGCGGTGCCTCCCCACGCACCTCTAGCCAGTCCCCTTTGGGACCTAGGGAGTTCGGTAAGGATGCTTCAGAACGCGCTGCCTTCTGTACTATCCAGCCCTACTCCTCTGCGCTGCACCACCGCAGGTACGTCGATTGTGCCGTTGGAGCCCCTTGCACGGCGTCTGGAAGCGTGGCTTGCGCTGCCCAGCCCGTCTCGGTGGCTCACGCGCACAATTCGACTCGGCTATGCGATTCAGTTCGCCAGGCGACCTCCCAAGTTCAGCTGCGTTCTCGAGACCTTAGTGGTAGCTCGGAACGTTCCTGTTTTGCGCGAGGAGATTGCTGTCCTCCTGGCAAAGGATGCAATCGAGCCGGTCCCTCCAGCCGAGATGAGGCAGGGGTTTTACAGCCCTTACTTCATCGTACCCAAGAAAGGCGGTGGTCTTCGACCAATCCTGGGGTGCAATCCCCAGGATTGGTTTGCAGCGATTGACCTGAAGGATGCTTACTTTCATGTTTCGATCCTTCCGCGACACAGACCGTTCCTACGGTTTGCGTCCGAAGGTCGGGCATGGCAGTACAAGGTCCTCCCCTTCGGGCTCTCCCTGTCTCCCCGTGTCTTCACGAAGGGCGTTGAAGGCGCCCTTGCCCCGCTACGGGAAGTGGGCGTCAGGGTCCTCAACTACCTCGACAACTGGCTCATTCTGGCCCAGTCCCGAGAGCAGTTGTGCGATCACAGGGAGCTGGTGTTACGGCACCTCAGCCAGTTGGGGCTTCGGGTCAACTGGGAAAGGAGCAAGCTCTCCCCTGGGCAGAGAATCTCTTTTCTCGGTGTGGAGTTAGACTCGGTGAGTAGGACGGCGCGCCTCATGGACGAGCGCGCCCAATCAGTGCTGAACTGCCTGAGTTCCTTCAGAGGCAGGACTGTGGTGCCACTGAAACAGTTTCAGAGGCTCCTGGGGCATATGGCATCCGCAGCTGCGGTCACGCCGCTCGGATTGCTTCATATGAGACCACTTCAGCACTGGTTGCACTCCCGAGTCCTGAGGTGGGCATGGCGCCGCGGTTCACTTCGGGTGAGTATCACGCGCGAGTGTTGCCGCTCCTTCAGCCCCTGGACGGACCGTGCTTTTCTACGGGCCGGGGTGCCCTTAGAACAAGTGTCCTGGCATGTTGTTGTCACAACAGATGCCTCCAGTACGGGCTAGGGCGCTACATGCAACGGGCAGGCAGCCTCGGGGCTCTGGACAGGGCCTCGACTGCTTTGGCATATCAACTGCCTGGAGCTGTTGGCAGTGCATCTGGCCTTGCGGCAGTTTCGGCCACTGCTGCTGGGCAAGCATGTGTTGGTCCGCATGGACAACACTGCGGCTGTGTCGTACATCAACCGGCCGGGAGGTGTACGATCACGCCGCATGTCACAGCTCGCCCGCCATCTCCTCCTCTGGAGTCACACGCAGCTCAGGTCGCTACGCGCTGTCCACATTCCGGGGGAGCTCAATCGTGCGGCCGATGCGCTCTCACGACAGCTCACTTTCTCGGAGAGTGGCGACTCCATCCCGAGACGATCCGGCTGATCTGGAGTCGATTCGGGGAAGCTCAGGTAGACCTGTTTGCTTCCCGCGAGTCCTCCCACTGCCAGCTATATTCTCCCTGACCGAGGGGCCCCGCGGCACGGACGCACTGGCACACAGCTGGCCTCGGGCTTTACGCAAGTATGCATTTCCCCCAGTGAGCCTACTCGCACAGACACTGTGCAAGGTCAGGGAGGACGAGGAGCAGGTCCTGCTGGTCGCGCCGTATTGGCCCACCCGGACCTGGTTTCCGGAACTCATTCTCCTCGCGACAGCCCCTCCCTGGCGTATCCCTCTGAGGAAGGAACTCCTTTCTCAGGGGCTCGGCACCATATGGCACCCGCGTCCAGATCTGTGGAACCTCCAGGTGTGGCTCCTGGACGGGACGCGGCAGACTTAAGTGGTCTACCACAGGCCGTGGTAGACACCATCACTCAGGCTAGAGCTCCTTCAACAAGGCAAGCCTATGCTCTGAAGTGGAGTCTGTTCGCGAACTGGTGTTCTTCTCGCCGGGAAGACCCCCGAAGATGCACGATTGGAGTAGTGCTTTCTTTCCTGCAAGAAAGGTTGGAGCGTAGGCTGTCACCCTCCACCTTGAAGGTGTATGTGGCTGCTATCGCGGCCCATCACGATGCAGTGGACGGCCGGTCCGTGGGAAAGCATGATCTCATCGTGAGGTTCCTGAGGGGTGCCAGGAGGTTGAATCCGCCTAGGCCACCCCTGATGCCCTCCTGGGACCTCTCTATCGTCCTGGCGGGACTTCAGAGGGGTCCCTTTGAGCCGCTGGACTCAGTCGAGCTGAAATTCCTGTCGGCTAAGACAGCGCTCCTGACCGCGCTCACTTCCATCAAGAGGGTCGGGGACCTCCAAGCATTTTCGGTGAGCGAAGAGTGCCTTGTGTTCGGGCCGGACTACTCTCACGTTGTCCTGAGACCCCGGCCGGGATACGTGCCCAAGGTTCCCACCACGCCCTTCCGTGATCAGGTGGTGAACCTGCAAGCACTGCCTTCGGAGGAGGCAGATCCAGTCTTGGCGTTGCTGTGTCCCGTAAGAGCATTGCGCATATACGTGGACCGCACCCGGAGCTTCAGAAGCTCTGAGCAGCTCTTTGTCTGCCACGGAGGTCAGCAGAAAGGGAAGGCTGTCTCCAAGCAGAGGTTGGCCCACTGGATAGTGGAGGCCATCGCCTTGGCGTACCAATCCCAAGGCGAGCCGTGCCCCCTTGGGGTGAGGGCTCACTCCACACGGAGTGTTGCCTCCTCCTATGCGTGGTCGCACGGCGCCTCTTTGGCAGACAGCTGTAGAGCTGCGGGCTGGGCGACACCGAACACCTTCGCGAGATTTTACAGTCTCCGCGTGGAGCCAGTCTCTTCCCGTGTGTTGGGTAACAGGTAAGTGGCGGGAAGAGTTGGCCGGTGTCACGCTTGCTGCGCCATTCCCCCTCACCCGGGGATACGAGCGCCTGTTTTCCTCCTCCAGTTCAGTTCCCCGGACGGCGAACCCTGGTGGAGACCTCCAGCACCCCCGGCAGTCAGACTGGGCGGAGCAGTCTGACGCCAGGCCCAGTACTGGTGCTAGCTCGCCCGGGTCTCCGGTCAGCCCCTGTACTCGGCTAGGTGTCCGTATGGCCTGATTCCCTTCGGGTAATCCCACACGTGTATTCATCCACGGTACGGTTTCCCTCACGGTAAACCCGTGTCTTCCCTTTGGCAGAGCTCTGTCAGGCCCTGCTGGCAGCCCTCCTCCCTACTCCTAGGTAGGATCTGCCCCAGGGTCCAGTCGTATGTAGTACTGCCCCAGGCCTGGGTCAGTCCATATCAGTGTCTCCACATGTTACCTCCCTTCGGGCAGGATGTGGCCTCCGTAGCGCCCTTCTCCGGAAGGCTCGCTTCCCCGTCGTTACCGCCAAGCTGTAACAACAAATAGGAAAGACTTGAAGCAGTCTTTCATAGAAGGTCGAAATCCCTTCCGATTTCTTGGGGAAAGGAACAGCGGCTTGGCTATCTCCAGCAGCAATGTACTCAGTGGTCCCTGCGGGCACCAAGGTTAGCGAATTTGCGCTGGGGCGATGGGAAGGTTGCGACCTTCGCATGGCATTTGTCTGTCACGCACTAGCTTGTCAACATTTGCATGCACAAGGTCGTGACGGGGTTCAGGTTGTGGCGCTTTCCATATGTCGTCACGACATAACTCGTAGTGACCGACAGATAGGGAACGTCTCGGTTACGTACGTAACCCTCGTTCCCTGATGGAGGGAACGGAGACGTTATGTCCCCATGCCACAATCTTGAACCATCGCTGGTTGCCAGGGACACGTTCTCGGCTCCTCAGCGGGTAAAACCGGATGAGTGGATGCACCTGTCGCCCTTTTATACCCGTATGCACGGGGAGTGGCTCAGGTATGCAAAATCCACTAGCCAATTTCATTGGCGTTTTCTCTTAAGTCAGAGATGATTGGGGCTTCCAAGTAAATCCCCTATGTCGTCACGACATAACGTCTCCGTTCCCTCCATCAGGGAACGAGGGTTACGTACGTAACCGAGACGTTGCTTATAAACAGCGTTATAGGCTGATGTTGTGGATGCAAATATTCATTATATAGTTATCTTTATAGTTATTGGTCTTGTGTCAGTGGGGCTTAATACAACTAAATGTGACAAAAGGTATCTTTAACTGCCCTTAAAATAGCAGATAAAGGTATCTTGAACAGATCTTTTTTATGTAATTATTTTACTGCTAGCTTTTCTTGTAAAACTAACACTAGCTTTCTTTTTTCTATTCTATCTACTTGTTTCTTATAAAAAAAAAAACCTTTCTACATGTACTGCGTTAGGCTAACCAAGACTTGTAATAGCACTTGCATGTTGTTGCTCTTTTGTTGGTTTTGATTGCTTCTGATGTCCCCATTTGTAAGTTGCTTTGGATAAAAGCACCTGCTAAATGACTAAATGTAAATTTTAAATGTAAATGTAGGCTGTTAAAATATGCCTGTTGATGTGGTCAGGATTAAATGTGCAGGATTTGATTTTATGTTGTGGTTGTAATGTGATATTGTAATGAATGATTGAATGACTCTTTCAATCTTGCCATGATGAACTGATGCTACTGTGTTGCAGATTCACAAATGTTTGTTTCATTATTTTTTTTATTTTGCTGAAAAGCCTTTAATAGATTGTTTAAATGCAAGTTTTGTTGTGATAGCCCAACTAACTTAGTGTATTATAGCTTAACATGTTGAATAATATATTTTTATAGCTAATATTATAAGGTTTGTGCCTACATGGAAATTAACTTTTCAAAATATGTTATTACAAAGAGCACTGATTGAAATCAATCTGAAAATCAGCCAGCATTTATTTCCCTTTGAGCCTGTCATTACAAAGCTGGTGGGGGAAAAAACAAGCTAAACCTTTGCAGGTAAGCTAAAATCCTGAATCTAAGGTGTCATATAATTTCACCTTGGAAGTCAATGCCATGGATTTTTTGGTCATTTAATCTATTATACGAGTTTAAAAAAATGGGTATATCCAACCAATTCTGGGTTTTGCAGTAAATCTTCAAAGTGATCCACATAGACCTCCTCGATAAGTGCAGGTATCAAGAACTAGGTCTCTCCTCATTTCCTTATCCAGAGCAAATGTCAGTTTTAGATATAAATCTATACTGGACATATTTTATAGCAAACATGTGACTCTTACAATTGGAAATGATTGAGTCACAAGTCTTTATGGGAAAATGAAGTGTCATATGCAGTGTCATATTTAAAACATACAGAATTTTGTCGGAAATTCAATTTCTGTATCACATCCCCTATATTAAAAAAAAAAACCTTCAGTAATATATTTCCTTACGAGAAATGGCTTGAATTAAATGGGGTATATGTTCACCGGAGAGAATATACTCTATACCCCCAAAAAATTAATTCTGAAGCTATTTGAGAAGAAAAGTATACCTTTTCCATTACAGCACGAGCAAGACTAACAGGGTTAGCGATGTTTCTCACAGAGGCCACAGCTCCAGTGGCAAGTGTTTCCCCATCCATAATGATACTGTCCAGCTCCACCTCTCCAACAATATTCAGCACTGCACCATGACCTGCACAAGAAAGATTCCATTTCTGAAAGTCCACATTTCATACGACACTTCCCGTAAAAAGTGATAGACAGACAGACAGACCTTCAATGTTGGGGTTGAACCAATCCATAAATATAATTTTAGAAAAACTAATTAAAACTAAACTAATTTGGCTGTAACAAAGTATGGAAACAAAAGATGGACGGACAGACAGACATATAGGTTCTGGAGTAATACAACATTATCTCATTCTCACACAGATATCTCATTCTTATCTCTGTCATGACACCCTGACATACTCCAGACTGTTATCCACTCTGATGTCTACCTCTTCAAACTCCAAACAGGATTGCATTAATCATCTATTGATCAGTCTGTGCCTCTGGCTACCCCAGTGTATAAAATGATCCTGATGAAGCACTGAATGTGCAGCTCTGATATGAGGAGGATTAGCCATTTCACTTATGGTGGCAGTTAGCCATCACAAATGAGATTGGCACTCACAGGCCGGGTGTGTTAATGAAGTGTCTTGTTTTACCCTGCTTTCCTCCTTGTAATCTGATAATTATTTGAGAACCTCTCACCTTCCTCTCAAAGTGTCATGGGTGTGTGCTGAAATACTGTCCCACTCAGAACCTAGATGAACTACTGAATCTGCACTTCCTCTGCTTTAAATCTTTAGTAGAAAAAGTCAGGGTCAAAAAGAAAAAAAATGATCTTAAAATATTAAATATAAATAATTTCAGTATATACTGTATATGTATTATACCTGCATCAAATGTTGGGTCATCTTCCAAAGACCTCACAGCTTTTTCTACAGCGTCAATTGCACTATTCTTAAGAACAGTATCGCCTGCCCACGCAGCATTCTTGACTCCAGCCACAGATGCTTCGCTAACATGTCCGGGATGGCCCACGCTCCACCATGCACTACAATCACGGCCTTCATCCTCGGTCTTCCTCTAGCCCTGAGGAAACAAATGTGCGTGTGCTGTCAGGAGGGAGGATATTACTGAGAGCTAGCACATTTTAATATATTGCCCTTGGACTGTATTGAGCTGTGTAATTTATTCAGATGAACACTGACAGAGTGGGTAAATGCAACTTTCACAGCTCATCTCAATGAGAAGGTGTCTGGGGTTGTTTACAGGAAGCAGGTTTTCCTGTCATGTTTACTCAAGCTCTATTAAAGTGAGGGCTTGAGAGATGAAAGGAGCAATTCCATTTGGTTTACCTGAAACAACTTTCCTATGTTTTGCTAACCAGAAGCATGCCATGATTAAATGAAGACCACAACAAAAATATACCATGGTAACCAATATGCCATTGTTTTTATAGTTACAATAAAGCTGTGACAACCATAACTGTCATTAAAAAGAAATGATAAAAAGAATTATGATTGCTGTATACTTCTAGAGTTTGAAGGAAATTCCATTTTCACTTCACAATTATAGCAGCAACAGACTACAGTTAATTTTTTAATCAGACTAGAGTTACTTTTTAATGATTATATTATTACTTTCACATAATTGTGACAAATTATTCATAATTCATTGATTCTCCCTAATTCTTTTTTATCTTTTTATATTTCTTACATATACTGCTTAGCCTATGCCCTTCCGAAAAATAAGTTTATTCAAGTGTGCTATTAGTATACTTCTTTTGAACTAAAAAATATGAAAGTATACTTTTTAAGTACTTCTCAGAAATGGGCTTAATGTACTTCTCAGAAATATACGGTACTTAAAATGACATTCAAGTATACTTGACTTCTACACTTACAATAAGTCTAAATATATTTGAGCTATACTTGTGCTCCTAGAATCTATGTTTTCGTTGTTATATGGTCCCAAGTCCCAGTAGCCCCTCACTGCAGAACAAAGATCCAGGGGGCGGGGTTGGATCCACATCTAGGGGGTGGAGATTGGTAGGTTTAGGGTTGGAGATGGGTAGGTTTAGGGGTGGGGATGGGTGGGTTTAGGGATCAGGGGGTGGAGACGGGTAGGTTCAGGTAAATGTAAGGTGGGAGGAGTTGGATCTAGATCAACCACGCCCCCTGGATCTTGTGTTCTGCAGTGAGGACCATCTCGCAAGTAATTCTGCAAATGGACAGCAGTGTACTTGATAACGTCAGTCAGCTCGCTGTATGATAAGTCATCTACACTGTATTACAATACGACCAAATACGATATCAAACACCACTGCCTATTTTTGTTTTCCTATAAACATATTAATAGCCACAAAAATTTATTTCAGGAATGTTTCAGCGTTGCCTCTTTTCTGTTTCATTTAAAGAAGGACATTTGTAACTGCTCAGTCAGTCATTTGGAAACTGGACTGTCAGCGTATTGTCAATGGTCTAGAAACGCCACGTGCTTACCGTACAATGTCTGCAAAGGCAGAGCATTGGGTTGATAAAAGAAGTTAATAGGACTCACACTAATCTTTCCTGTGACAGATGGGTTTTCCCTAAATTTTGTGAAAAATTATTTCAAAAGAGTTAACCGATTCAGAGTCATGTTTTCAGTTTAACTGTAGGCTAGCAGTTGCTGTGGTTCGCCTTTGTAGGGCAGTGTACAGCTACGCATAGCCTAGTTATATCAAGCAGGGCAGAAGTTTGAAAAGTTGGAAGGAACATTTCAGAGTTGTTAACACATTGCAACTAGGCAGGAAACCCAGATCTTACACATTTTAGAAATAACGAGCGATTAAAACAGTTACAGGACCTTGGTAATGCAGTGGAGTGGAACAAAGTCTGGTAGGGAAAAATATCATTATTACTGTAGCCTTTATATTTTCTGTCCTGAGATCTAGTCCATCAGGAAATATTCCATTTTGGTGTGATATTCAAGTGAAGTCAACCTTTTTATATGTGCTTTATACAGTAGAGATGTTTCAAATCAGCTTCAGAGAATCAAACAGGAAGGTTACAGAATCAACGATGCAAACTTTAAAAGCTGATGCAAAATTCTGCTAATCAGTAGCAAGACAATAGTGTCATTATTCAGCTCCAGTCAGTTCAATGTTGGTTCAGTTCGGTTTAATAACTGTGTAAAGTTCATTCATTATGAAACAAGTTCTGTTCAGTGATAATCAGCTCTACTGAAGACAGTAGGGTCATTATTCAGCTTCAGTCAGTTCAGTGTTGATTAGTTTCAGATCAATAACAGAGTCGATGTTGCAAAATTCATTAATTACTATTTAATTATTACAGAAGACAATAGAGTAATTATTTAGCTCAATTCAATTCAGGTTTTGTTCACATCCAATAGTGTCAGTGCCTTCAATTGATATTACTGAATATTAAGCATCTTTTAGACCCCAACTAAGCAAGCCAAAGATGACGCTGGCAGAAATGGAGGCAAAAATAAAACCTTGAAAGAAACCGGCTCAGTCAGGGAACCAGTTCTCCTTTCACCTAAATGAACGAGTGCGGTGTGATATTGATTGGTATACATCACACCAGCATTAGGTGGGAAGGTATATAGTAATGTCACAATGCATGTTGGTAGTTGGACATCATCCTACCATAGCTAAATCTATGCTTATGTGTAGACATTAAGTGTCCATGATTGCTTCAGAGCATCTACTGATTATCCATTTGACCTTGTATGCATTATTTAGATTTGATCGAGTATCTAAATATCTAATATCTTTCATGTTTTGTCATTTTGTTGAATAGAGTGTACTGTTTTTAATATTTAAATAAATATACCTCAATATATCATTATTCTTTCAACCAATACAAAATATACCATAATTCAGTAATCTGTTTTTCAAGAATCAAAGTTTATGTGTGTATGATAACAAAAGTAGGTGACTGAGTTAAACAGATGTGTTCATTACAAGCGGTGGCATGAGGAAAACTAAAAGATTATTCTGATTTATGCTTCACGTCTGGAAGTGAATCATCTTGCAATTCACGTCTTTCAGAGTGAGCTTGACAGATTTCTTTAGTGTATGAAAAAAATGAAAGAAAATGTGTTTTAGAGGCAAAGGGCATGTATTAACCCAATCTCATTGGGTTAATGATGAATTAACGCATCATATTTCTCCTAGTGGGCTTTACATATTGATCTGAGCATCGCTCATGCATTTAAGAAGACAGCTGGGAGATCAAACACTTAAGCTATGGATTCTTTATTTAGATGTGGTTTGCGACTAATGAGTAGGGAAATACTAGCTGTTGTTTGTCCCTGAGAATGCTAGCAAGCTCATTTCCTTTCCTGCCACACTGCAGAACTAATTCTAGACACTCCCAATGACTTGCACTATGATGTATAGGGATGCATATTCTGTGTGATGCATTGCTCTCCCTTACACATTCATTTGCACCTTAGAACCATTTGTTTCTTAAAATCAATGCCACATATTTTTTGTTAACATTCTGTATGCTGTGCATTTGTGGCAATTAAATGTATTAGATTCCCCCAGCACGAGTGAATGAGAAAAATGGTTGGCTGTACTACTGAAGGGGTACACTGACTCCATTGGTTTAAGCTGCTGTGATTCTTGTAATGTCGCTGCATTGATTATGACCATTCATCATTTTTTCGACCTCTTTGTGCTGTAAATTTCACTTTGATTTTACAATATAGTTCATTCGGCATTTTCCTTGGCCAGTATTTCATGTGTAGCACCCAGTATGTCACAAGCTGTACATACGACCAAGTGTGATGCTGATGCCCAGGGGCGGACTGGCCATCAGGAGCACCGGGAGAATTCCCGGTGGCCTGGCAGCCCTACATATTTTTGTTGTTGTTGTATCTAATCCCATTTTATTAGCCGATGTCTTTGCTGCTGACCTTTGATGATCAAGTTCAACCATACTAATAAACCAAAAATGACTTTAGATAAACTAACAATTGTGCTTCATTGTTTTTTATTGCTGAAGAGTGTTGAACCCTCTTCTCCTGCGTTCTACTTTACAGACGTGAATGTACTTTTCCTTCAGCCTGAGGTCTATTCATTACACTTTTTGGTGTGAAAGGGCTTTTACATTTGCTATGATTAGAACTTCTTGTATTAAAAACAATCAAGCCCTGCTCATATTTAAAAAGTAACGCAAAAGTAACGTAACGCATTACTTTCCATAAAAAGTAGCTAAGTAACGTAATTAGTTACTTTTTTAGGGAGTATAACGCAATATTGTAATGCATTACTTTTAAAAGTAACTTTCCCCAACACTGGTCTTGACTGGCATGGCGATTCACCTCGTGCAAGCTTCGCACATCGCAAGATTCGAGAATGAGTGGAAGCGACCAGGTGGAGCAGAGAGGCAAAACTGCAGTAGCCCCGGGACTTCAAGTGCTGGCACTTTTTATTTACATCTGTAAATTGTAGTTTTGTTGTATTGTAGTTTTGTATTTGTTTCCTTAGTTAAACATTAGCAACTGCTAGCAAATGTTAGCAAGAGCAGTCAAATAATTACTGCAAAATTACCAAAAGGACATAATTACTATTGTAAAGAGAAGGAATTTAGCAGACAAATATTCACATCGTTTTATAACAGGTTTAGAGGGAGCTAAGGCAGACAACAACACAACGAAAATTAACATGGTTACTCTAGTTAAACCATAACCACAAATTAACAATGGTTTTACGCTATATAGTTCACCATGGTATTTGTGGTAAAACTCTGGTTATACATTTGGTAATCAGTCTGCCAAAAAAAACATGGTTACTTTTACCATAGGCCTAATAATACCATGGTTAATTTTCCTTATAAGACAAAACATGACCCATGATAATGCAAAAACATGTTCAGTGTTAAGATTTTTTCTATAAAGATATATTCAGGATGTAGCTATTATTGTACCAATTTTGACATTTAGGTTAGATAAAACAATAACATATGGTCCTAATGTAATACTTCATTTTTTCTAAAATAAAAGTGTACTATGTGCAAACAAATTATACTGAGGTGGTTGTTTTGCAACAGGGTGGAGATGTGTTGATGAAAAAAAATAGTGAAAAAAGTAAAAATACGCATAAGGGACAGAGAGATGTCAGGGAAAATGAAGAGACTAAAAAGGAAAATGGAAGTTTTTTTTAGGGATTTAAACTTTTTTATGTGATGATGATGATGAATGTCATACAAAAAATATTGTTGTCCGTGGTTTCAAATTTTGTTGTGAGTTTATGTGATGGCCTGGATGAGTTTGAGATTTCCCGGCCTGAAATTTAGTCCCAGTCCACCCCCGCTGATGCCTCGAGCCTCAAGTGGAAGATAGTGGATCTAATTTGCCTGGAATTCATTCTTTTTATAATGATTTCTATTATAAGTTATTAGTGTTATTATCTATTATTATGTATTCATTTATACTAAACACATTTGCTTATCAGTTTTTCATAACATATTGTTATTGCAACATCTAATATCATTATTATTAAATGCTATTTTATTCAATTTCTAAATATACTAATAAAACTAGATAATTTTCTTACATTTACATTGTAAGTTTACATTTTAAAGCTTATAAACTACCATTTTTATTAAGTTTGTAACATTACATATACATCTGTGACTATTTTAAATAAATGTTTTCTCAAAAATGATAAGCAGCACAACTGTTTTCAACATCGATAATGTTTCTTGAGCAGCAAATCAGCATATTTGAATGATTTCTGAATGATCATGTGACACTGAAAACTTTAATAAATTACATTTTAAAATATATCAGAATAGAAAACAGTTATTTTAAATGGTAATATTTCACAGTATTACTGTTCTACTGTATTTTTAATCAAATCAATTTTCCATGACAGATGATTAGGTCTGTTTGAAAACACTAATAGTTTTATACACTGCAAATCCTCTGTTGTTTTAGTACTATATTTATTTTTCTCAGTAGTGGTCCTCAAAAGACAAGACACGTCCAGCACTGTTTACAAGTAGCCCGAGGAGCAATAAAATGAGTTAATCTTAACTGATCATGGAGAGCTCCCTCAGTAGAATAGGCAAACTGTAATAACTGCTGATATTAGGCTGCCCTGTGGGTCAGAAAAGCTATTTCAATTAGTAATGTAAGGTCTTTTATATCCACTTTTTTTGGCCAGAGGCTCTTATTAAACTTTCTTTTACAAGGGAGCTTACAGTGGAAATTCTTGTTGATGACAAAGGGTTTTGGCTTGTCAGAGTACTGCAGACTCACTATTTAACGCTGCTGGCTGTGTGGTCCCTGTGGCCAGGGGCAGTGGCAGCCATTATCTGCTCTGGCCTTCACCATCATAAGCCTAATTTAGATACGCTGTCCTAACATTGCCTTAACACATTTTGCCTTAATGCTGACCTTTATGAATCATAATATTTTAACGAACAGTAATGAACAGCTGTGTGCCCACCACTCGCACATTCTACTACTCAATATAGGCCTACTTTCTATATTCTACTGTAATTATATTCAAACCAGTGGGAACAGGGCCTCTGGGCCTCTGACTGCCATAGGATCTGAAAATCCTGAAAACAAGGTTTTGCAAAAATAGAATTGATATTGATAGATAAACAGTGCTTGAATGTGTTCAATTAAAAGAACAGTTCACTTAAAAGTGAAAGTAGCTGAAATACTTACCCTCTCAGGCCTTCCAAAATGTAGTTGCTTGTTTCTTCATCAGAACAGATTGGGAAAATTTAACAAGTACATCACTTCCTCTGCAGTGAATGGGTGCCGTCAGAATGACAGAATGAGTCCAAACAGCTGATGAAAACATCCCAATAATCCCCAAGTAATCCACATAATTCCAGATTGTCAATTAACATGTATGAAGCAAAAAAAAAAAAAAAAATGCTATTACTTTTTAATTATATAAGTGGTTAAATGTTAAAGTAGTTTAAAATGTTAACGTGTCCATCATTAGTTATTCATTAGTTTCACATAATTTATTATTAGTTATTTGTAGTTACTAGAATGTTAATATTGTTTTGCTCATTTGTTCCGGTGTTATTCAATTATTCATAGATGATGCAAGAACAGTCTAAAATGTGACCAAAAATGTATTTAGTTTGTTTATAACTAAATTGTTACTAAATATTGGTCTTGTGTCATTAGATTGTCATGATATCTAACATGAAAATAGGATTTTATGAAATGTGTTTGACTGCATTATCTCCCAATAAGGTTATTTAATGTCTCCTGACCTCAGTCTATGGATTTCATTGGCAACACAATTTCGTACAACAGAATGTACTACAGACTAAGACAGTCGGTACCAGCCTATGCTTTTTATAGCATCGTCTCAATAGCTCTCTCCACCTGTCAGGGTAGAATGGATTGCTTTGTGTGAAACAGAGAGCTTGTAAAAATAAATAAATACATAAATCTCAAGCGAAGAAGCAGGAGGTTGATGTGACACAAGGGCCTGAGATGCCATGTGAACCCTTAGTCCTCAAATTGAGCAAAACTTAATATCCCATTACCCCATTTCCTCCCCTCTCCTGATTTCTCTCTCAATAGTGCTGGTTAATAATTCACACTGTGGGCTATTGCATTTCCACAATCTGAGACTCTGCTAAAATACCAAAGCTATTGTCCCTGAGCTGATTGCATTTGCTCAAAGCTTTTGATACATGCCAAAAAAAAGTGCCTCATTAAAGTGCAGCTCAAGACTTTGAAAATGTTGCATACCACTAAACGTTATTTGTTTTTAATAGTTGTTAGGGAACATGCTCTGAGGTGTAAAGTCAATGCACTTTAGCTCTATTATTATTTCGACAAAGTAATAAAGATTGATTATTCTGAACACATGGTACTGTTACAGCCTTGTAATTCATCATGTATTTTCCCTGAATTTTTAGAAAATTCTAATTATCCTTCAGTGCTTGATGTGCCATCAATCCAGAATGAATGACTGGATCTTCTGAATGTTTAAAAAAAAATAATAAAGTGCCAGAAAAACAGATTTAATGTTTGACAGTTATATTTTGAATATTAAAGACTTTCTCTAAAGTTTTCATGACAGATGTTTTTTATGTTCTTTTAAAACAATGGTTTATGAAAGTTAATATTTGTAAAATTTATCACTTTTCTAATTAAACGCTGTCCAATTTAGTGTTAATGTGACAGCAGGAAATTACAAACAACAAATTCTATTCTGGCCAGAATTTGTTTTGTGCTTTGAATTATTGTCTGCCCACAGCACGAAATCATTAAACTTTAAGCGACAATTAAAATTCAAAATGATTAGTTTCCTATTCAGATTTGATAAATTTACATATGTGTAGTGAGTAGGCGCACATTTAATGTAAGAAGCACTGGCCTAATCTACCTGATCCTGTTGTGTTATTTTTGGCCACTAGAGTGCTGCAGAAAGCCATTCTTACTAGTTTAATACATGATGCAACGGAATAAATTATGTCAAGCTGTTAAGTGTAACTACTGAGGCTCTAGTTGTTTTTTCTTGACCAGATGCCTCAGAAGTTCAATATAGTGGCAGTTTATTTGTTTCTAAAGTGTCTGGTCTGAATACAAATAATGTAAAGGAACTGATAGATGGTGTGATGTTGGATAACTTTGGAACAAATACCGTAATATCACCATAAATATTCAGATTTTTTCTCTCACCAATATGAAAATAAAAACTTATATATCAAACAGGCAGATATTTTGTAAAAATGAGAACACAAAAGCCACAAATTAGGCTAAGTGAGAGACTTTTGATGAATCACAGTCTTTTGATGAAGCAATAAAACTGTTTTTCATCTTGTAGAGAAGAGACAAAAGAAGCGTATATCATAGCAACTGATAGCTTTTGCCCTTCAGAAAGATTTCATTATGTTGAGTGGTGAGTGATGTATAGAAGGTGTTGATCCTCCACAAACCCTTATTTCTTTTCCCTTAATCTCTTACCATTCACCCCCCTCAGAAATCAATACAGAAATCCCAAATCCATTTGATTATCCTATTGCCAAACTGATTCCGACCAGAGTGTTGAAGCGTAAAATACATATACTTTATTTTTTGGGACATATACTTTATAAAATTTTTGCATACTGTATATAAAAAGGTTTTATCAAATGCAGTAGCATGCTTTCTATTTTTGTATGCTTTTGTTTTCAAAACCCTCTTTTAATATTATGGAATATTCTGGATAAAACAGTATTCACATGAGATTTTTTGATGTTTTACTTTTTGATTACTTGTGCCAAATGGTTTTTCATTTGTAGCATTACCATGCAACACGTCTGTGTGGACCAGTATTCTGTAATTATGTTCATAGTTCACAGGCAGACAGTAAATATGACACTTGGGGTGCAGATGTTTGCCAACAGCACTGTAATCCATTCAGTTATTAATTAGGCAAGCTGGTCCTGTCCCTCTTCCTCCTTTCACTGCCTCTCTCTCTCTCTCTCTCTCTCGCTCTCTCTCTGTCTTCTCTCCCCTTCTCCTCTGTGGCTATCTTTCCTTCCCCCTCATATGTGCTTAGCTGCTTGGCTAAGTGTTAGTCTGTGTGTTTGTGAGTGTTTGCACTATCTGTGACTGTCTGTCACAACAGCTTAATCCATCTTGGCAAACTGAGGCAAATGGGAAATCCACTGATTAGTATTCATGGCCGTTACCAAAACTTGTGTTTGTCCTGAATATCTGTTATTGCACCGTTCCAATTAACAAAATCCTTTTTCTGCTATATTTTCAATGTTGTTTCCAGCTATAAAGTCCTCTATCCATAATATTGCTTTCTCCAGTGAAAAAATCATCTTGTTTGAATCAGGAGAGAAATATGAACAGAACAAGCAAAAACAGTTGAAAATATTTCCAAACAAATATGTCGGTGCATTTTGATGTGAGAGGACAACAGGGGATGGACTTTTGTCACTGGAGGAAGTGTTATTGTGGATTGTGGACTTGTAGGTTGGTATTTTGACCAGAAGCGATGGTTTAAAGTTAAAATACCTTCATGATCGGTTTGTTTCTTACAACAAAACAGGTTTTGGCTGTACAAGACATTAACTGATGGACTGGAGTTGTGTGAGTTACTTGTGGATTCTTGTGATGTGTTTATCAGCTGTTTGGACTCTCATTCTGATGGCACCATTCACTGCAGGCAGAGGAGCCATTGGTGGGCAAGTGATGTAATGCTAAATTTCTTTAAATCTGCTCCAATGAAACAAACTCATCTACATCTTGGATGATGTGATGGTGATAATTTTTTTTTATTTGGCTTACCCCCCCCCCCCCCCCCCCCCCTTCTTTAAAACATATGAAGAATGACTCATTACTACATTACTTCATGTTGGATTCAGTATCCAATTATACGTGCTTAATAATACTGATTCCGAAAGTCTGATGTCTTTCCAAAGCAAACGTGCAAGGTTACTTGTCAGAGAGTGCAAAACCGTAGATTTGCATAGAAGATTAGGTGTTCAGAACCATGGACAGGGGTCACAGATCAGCAGTGGGAATGTCCCCTGTTCAATCCTACAGACAATATCTGACATTTGCATGCAGTTTGCTCTCTGCCATGACCAATCCAGATACAGATGGGCGGAGTGAAAGTACAGATTCGGAGTCTGAGGTGGGAGGTTTTACATGAGAGACTCGAGGAGATGGGTACACTGCATTGATATCTTCCACATTGTGCGCGAAAACCACACGATCCCTCCCCGATATTACGCAGTCTATTTAAACGCAACATCCACACACCCATTCCATCACTCACCACTTTGGTCGTCTCACCTGCACTCGCGGTGTTCAGGAGAGGAATCCAGTGATGGATCAGGACAAGTACCTGCCAGAGCTCATTGCCGAGAAGGAGAGCTTGGACCCGTCGTTCGTCCACGCGATGCGCCTTCTCGCTGAAGGTAAACTATGATTTCTTCTGCTATCATTTTTAGGCTCGTATCTGTTTGGTGTGGCGTCGCTGCTGTACATTGTTTGTGCAGTTATCGCGAATACAATATTTATTAATCATGTTTAATTCAGATAATTTATATTTGTTCTTGAAGCATGTAAGAAGGAAGCATGCGTGTCAGGTGTTATCATTTATTATCATTTCAGATGAGCATTTATTTAGTAAAACGAGGGAATTGTTCACAGTCGGGCTTGGTCTTTATAAATATTTTTTTTTTGTAGCTGTGTAAGGTTGTCTTTTCCAGTTATTGGGACTGTGCTTAACTTTCAGTAAGCAGGCTACCAGTGAACGGAATTCAAAAAACAAATTTGACAATAAAATATTTGGCGGCTGTTCATCAATTCTTCCGAAAAAGTTCACGTGCTTCAACGACGTCGCTTACTATAAGCACAGAAATGATTTCGAGTTACTGGATCGGGCAAACGCATTCATATAGTGAACCCCATATAGCCTATTCATAATACTAATTATTTATGCATTTGATCTAATAAATTCAAATTATACATTTAACTCTCATTCTGTTTCTGTTGTTATGACTACCTACTTTTGTCTATTTTTTTTAATACATTTTTTTATTTGTCCTATTTGGCTAGCCATGGCTAATTTTAATCAAACTTTGATCACTAAAAACCACGTTTTGCCATATGGACTTGTATGAAAAAGAATAACTTACAGGCTATAGCCTATATATGCTGCTATATCTCTTTTGATTATTGTTCAGGACAGAGAGCCTAAATATTTCATTGCCTACCCCAGTGTTCATTTGTTTGAGGTCATAAGGACAACCTAACATGGTAGCATTGCATATGATCTGAAGCTATTATAGTTGGGATAAGATAAAAGTAGTCCTTGACAACTCATCAGATAGTAAGCAGAGTAATTAAGAGGTAATTACAGCTATTACAAAGTACTCACACTGGCTCAGATTATCTCAAGTGTAGGGGAGCACAGTGGGGTGTGTGCTGTTGAATAAGCATGCATATAATTAAATGACAACAGTTGTAACTGGTCCAGGTCATCAGGAAATTGTAAACAGTAAACATATTTTTAATTGTAAATAATGCGCAACATTAATTTACATTCAAACGTAAGTCACTATATGCTGCTTCAGTGTGTTTTATAGAAGGAGTTCTGAATGCCTGCATCTGGTTGCATACAGCTCATGTCATCTCATGTGTTGTATTTATTCATTATGATTAGATTCATTTTCACATGATAGAAGCAAGCTCATGGCAAATATAAAAATGTTTAAAGTATTTTTATGTAAACAGGCCAGTAATTCCATCTGAAAGAACGGGAAATCTGAAAGGCTGAGCTGATGATTCAGGTTCTGAAGAATTGTGTCCTAAAACAGGCTGTGCTTTTTCAAAAGAGAAAGTGTTACCGGGGTTTTCTGTAGGTAACAAATATGTCTGGTAAAAACCACTTTATTTGCCCCAAAATAATTAGTCATAATCTTAAAACCAAATCAAGATAACACAGCTCTCCACAAAAGGGATAATAAGTCATTTGTATGCTATCTTTCAAATAAACTAAATTGGCCATGGTTATGAAAGTTTGCATATAGCTTATGTTACCATTATTCAGTCTGAATATTTTGCCTCTGCACAAAAAGGCTTATTGAACTGGAATTAATGGTAATTAGTGGCAGTCTACTTACTCTCCTGTGGGTCATTTTTAATCTAAGTAGACACCTACTGTCTTAAAAAACTTCATTTTTTGTGCTTCCCCCAAGACATGTAGGAAAAAGTTTGCGTTTCGCATTCACATTTCAGTGTTGTATAATTAAATTATTATAAAGTCTGTAATTTATTCATAAATAATGAAAGAAATAAAAATGTTATACTTAATTATCTCTCACCTTGGTAGCACATTATGAAGAATAGTGGCAAAAATGAAAAAATAAAAACTTGTGGTTTGTTAAATTTCATGCTGAGCCACTGGTCCCCTGCCAGTGTTTATTTACCCAAGCACATATTTTATTTATTTCAGAATGTCGTATAATAGTCAGGCCTCTTGGTACTGCATGTACCTTTATGGCCAGTGAACAGTACACCCGATTTAAACCTGGATAGGAAAGGACTCTGGCCCATGCTCAGGGAACACTTTGATATGTGCACTCTTGTTAAAGATTTAAAACTCTACACTGTTAAGTTTGCTGTATATTTTGGGATATTAAGGGAATTTAAATCAAATGCTTCCACTCTCAAGGTTTCTGGGTTTAAGGAGAGTTCAGGCAAGGAGTCTCCCACAGCTTATTTATTTTGGTACAAATTTTGTCCCTCCCTTTAACAGGGACGTGATTAATATTACAACGGCGATCAATACACGCGTAACTTATCCTTAACACCAGGCGGCCTGGAAACAACTGACGACTAAGCACTTCAGCTAATGGCCCGTGCCTGCTGCGTAACTCTAACGTCTAGACCTCTGAAACTGCACAGTTCCAGTGCACTGCGAAAGAACTTGCACAAATTATTACAATTGCTAATTTTAGGATTTTTAAAATATTTTATAATGTGAAAAAAGTTATACTTATCATGACATATTTTACTGCAGTAAAGCAATGGCCAGAGGATCATTTATCTTGTTTATCTTTTGTTCTTTTTTTTTCTCAGAGCCATACTAAATGAGATGATTTTTGATAATCTGCTCAGCGTTTGGCTGTTTCCAAGAGATCATTTGTAGAGTTCATCATTTTTTTTTAAGTTCATGAAACATCATGACATAGAGTATGATTGAACTTATAAACAAATGTAATATAAATAAATATATCAAGTACTAAATAAATATAACATGCAATTTTCATGATCCCTCTTATTTTGTTGAAATTATTAACATATTTGCATATTCTGCAAGGGGTATGTAATCTTATGAGCACAACTATATATATATATATATATATATGGTTTTAAGAAAGTTGCATATATAAGTAACATATATATTGTTGACACATATAGTTGCTACATATAGTGCCATATAAAAAAATATTATTAACGTATGTGCATATAAAAATTCTAATGGGGCTTTTATATGCGTTGTATATTATAAACTTATATCTTCATCTACCCAGAGAATGCATATATTTGAAAAGTATATATCGCCTTATAGGTAGCATATGTGGCAATATCACTCTTGATAGAAGACAATATTTCATTTATTACATTTCTGTATTGGATATTAGCAAAATGTGTTGACAGGTTTGTCTCAGAAAAGATAGGGGAAGTTTGGCTGAAAGAGTCTGTTTAAAGTTTATTCATCTTCTCCGTCCAGATGCTTTGAGTTTCTGGTGAGACAGTCCACTTCAGAGAACCACCAACCTGGAATAAGCTGTTCCTCATGGGGGAACAAAGAGGATGCTTCACATTCCGGTCTGTCATTTTGATCGTGTAAAGCACATTGCTGAATTGCTTTATATAGTGACTTGATGCAAACTACTTACTTTAGAAAAGGACAGACTGCTACTGCATCCACTTTAGAGTCCATTTTTCTAAAATGAGCCTTCTTTGCCTCATAGGGATGAAAAGTAAGACAACAAAAAATCTGCTTAGCAACAACATTTTTGGAATGGATATTACAAGGTGGTGTTAAAGATGAGGCAGGATTTTGCTGAAATGTTTCTTCCCTGATGAACTGAGATGAAAATGAATCATTTAAATCAAAGTGCTCTTATATGATTAAAACAGCTCGTCATTCATTTCTGGACAGATGTTTGGGGCAAAAAGTGTCTTGAATGAAAAAACATTTTTTAATCAGAGAATTTAGTAATATTTGATTTTGCTTTTACAGTACATCTATTATATCACACTTAACAGTAGTGATTAATTTGTGGTTTAAACAACAGTGATATATGACCTCTCAAGGATTACTGTGCCTGATGCGAAAATTCTACCACTACAACCTTAATTATATAGAACAGCATGAGTGTCATATTTCAGTAATCAATCACCCATCACTATTATAACCAAGGATGTAATATCTGGAGAAATCTTTATGTCCGTATTCCCGTTCATCTCAATGGCAGTTGCTCGGCTGACGCAACACCTAGTAGTAGTGCGAGATCTGAAATGAGGTTTTTGCTCAACAAGGATACACACCACATGCTTTTAAGAGCCCTCAAAAAGTATCTGCTAATAAAATGACTATAATACAATGAAACATTTGGGGTTTAGTAAATTGTCTCATTTTATGAGACATTTTTATTTTTCAGTGTCCGTCAATTGAGAAAAATGCTTTTTGATTACCAGATAGTGTAGTTACAACATTTCCCAGCAGGGGCTAATGGGACCTTGCTAACCAGCAGTTTGTAAACCATTCTTTGCTTCTGAGAGACTCACAACCCATTGCTTTAAATTACACATTGTGCGTAAAATGTTTGCAGTCCAAGTTAACAAGGATTTTCTAGTTATGTCTAAGGTTTAATACACACATCTTTCAGATTCTGCACAGGTCATATGCTTCCAGATGTCTTAAATTAGTGCTAATGATTGCAGTTGATCAAATGTGTGATCTAGCAGTAACCTTGTCCTGACAAAACGAAATCATTAGGCCACAGAACGTGTCTCAAGATGGAATGAATGTTTAATGATATGTCTCCATTTTCATAAGCAGCCTTTTAACTTGATTTAGTTCTCCTGCAGTATAAATTTGACCTGCAGATTGCATAGTCACAGACTTTGATAGACCAACTACTGCAATCCTCCGGACATTAGTATGTAGAGTGTGAGCTATTTAAAATGGGTATGTTGATAGGATCAGCTGTTCCTAACTGCTTCCCATTTGAAAACTTATCAAGCCACAGCTCTCTATCATAGAGTAATCATGTGCAGGCTAATAGGTTAATGCCAGCTACCTTAATATTTTGATAAACATGTTGATGTTGTTCCACAACTGAAATTGATAGATGGCGTGATACCCTGTTCTAATAAAATGGGACGTGCCAGGTCTCTTTTATGTTTTGGAGGCCACTGGAAGATCTCATTTAGCTGTGAGCTACTAGAAGTGGGACTATTAGTTTTTTCCTTCCATGTATAGGCTTACTGATGGAACAAATGATTCCAACTGTATATTTGCTCCCAGCTTCATGAATCTTTAGCATGTTGCCTTCCTTGAGTTAATGGCTGTGAAAAATGAAAAATGATTCCTTCGTAGGCAGTATATTTAGGTAGGAAGGCATCAAGGAACACCTGAATCTAGCATTCGCATAACTGTGCCTTTATCTCATCTGTACATCTGTAAATAACTCATCAAACCTTCATCTGGACACATGCACATTCACAGTTCTGTCTATGGACATTTTTCTCTTCTGTATATTTTTATTTTTATTACAGTTGTTATTTATAATTTATTGTCTATTTTCTTCATTATTAGTGTTTCTATTACCTTAATTATATGTTGTCTGCACTATGTTTGTACTTTCTGTACTGGAAGCTCCTAACACCAAGACAAATTCCTTGTGTGTATAAACACACTTGGCAATAAAGCTCTTTCTGATTCTGATTCTGATCCAAGTTGGGTTTTGAAGCAGTGTACATGTAGATCATATCCCACAATCCTTTGCGGTTCACGATTGGTGGAAAGAAATAAAATAGTGGCTGAAAATATTTTATCACCATTTGAGTCATTTCTTCAGAGAAAAAAGCACTATACTAGAGTTACACACTTTTTTCATTATTATCTATAACGCTTTTAAAATGTTGCATTTATTTTTGATCCTCTCCATGTTGTTTGGTTTCCTCAGTAACTGGCACAGGCCACTTGTGTTTGCTATGAGATACACAGTGAACTGCACTGCATAGATTGTTCCTGAAACTCCAGCTGGAACAAAGAAATCCCAAGTGTCTTTGTTTCTCTGGCTGGATGGCAGGTTCCTTTTCTTCTTGCTGTTACAGCAAAACCTTCTAAAATTGGGATGCCCATACACTTGCTGTGAGAGGCAGTGAGTAGCACTCCCTTGCAAGCGTGTTTGGCAACTTGATGTAACCACTCTTCGGGGAGAATGGGGGGGGGGCTGACAGCAAATTCGAACGGGCTTGTCCTTGTGCTCCTGGAATAATTTGCATCAGCATTATACATGTAGCAGATGTTAATGTGCATTTTGGCTAAAGAATAAAATGGATACTGAATTAAGTGTGTGATTTCATTTTTAAATATGCGTCAGACAGGTGAAGCAAATGTGTGGGATCTAAAAGCTAGCTATCTCTCTGCCCCTTTGCTCTTCTCTATGCTCATCTGTAGCATCGTGTGAAAGGAGACCGAGCAAAGCAGGAGCAGAAATCATATCGTCCTTTTAATGCATGTCAGCCACACTCTCAGTTCCTTATTCATGCATAATACGAGCCCCCCGGCAAAAGTTCAATTAAGGAATCTTCTTATGATTGGGGGAGCCATTTAAAATGTAATGGAGAAAAGAGATTTGCTAAAAAGCATGTCAGAATGATTTTAGGCATTTTTGTATTTTTGTCTCTGTGTGTGTGTTAGTGAGCTGTCAATAGCTGAATGAACACAGTCCAACTGCACAGTCTGTTGAGGGCAGCCTGTAACGTGCACACATGTATGTTTAAAATTATAATGTTACAAAAGATTCCTATTTTGAATAAATGCTGTATTTTAACTTTCTTTTCATCAATGAATCCTTAAAATCATGGTTTTCAAAACTATTGCACAGCAGTTACACAATTGTTTTCAACATTTATAATATAAATATGCGTTTCTTGAGAACCAAAATAATATATTAGGCTGGAGTAAGGGCTGCGGAAAATTCAGCTTTGCCATCACAGGAATAAATTGCATTTGAAAATATATTAAAATGGAAGTTATTTTTGATCAAATAAATGCCTTGGTGAGTTCTTTCAAAACATTAAAAATATATATATATATTTGACATTAGTTAATAAAAATGTAGCTGTTCATTGTTGAATCGTAATATTATAAAATCATACATAAGACTTTTTTTTTTAAAGGAAATAGATCTGCTACCTGTTGGGTGAAATTTATAATTCTCTAATATTAAATTAAAAGATAATTACATTTAAAAATCCTTTTAAAATATATTTACAGTCCTGATACTTTTAGCGTCACTTTAATTTTGTAGATAACTGTGCTGACATCTGTCGACCAACTATAGACCTGAGAGTATTCTTTCCCACTTATTAGAAGTTCATAGAGGAGTGATACAGCACACGCCATGCTCACTTTCATTGTAATTAGGAAGCAAGACAAGATGTTCTTTACTGTGGAAGTTAAACATTAGCGTTGTGTCTTTTCATCCCCCTTAAGAAACACCCAGGAAAAAATTTTCATTCACTCTGAAATGTGTTCAACCATTACAACACATTTGTTGCAGGGATATGAATTATGGCTGCATATCCATAATGAATGCTTTATGTCAGCGGTAATGTCAGTGTATTTTACTTTGAAGCATCTTTTTGAAGGTCATACATTTTTTAGTGTAGAAGATTACTGTTTTAATGGTTCAGTGTCTTAATATGCACAACGTGCAAATATCACCTCTGACTAAACTATAAAAAATATCTACATTACCGCCAGGCCACTAAGGTTAATTAAGTAATGTAAATTAGGGTGATGCACGATGAAAGGTGATGTATGATGGGGAAGGAAATGAAAAGAGAAGAGGTTTCTAATATAATGACTTGAGTAATATTTGTTGAGATGGGCAGAAGATGGAAATATATTAATATTCAGAAACTGAAATGAGTTTCTCAAACTCATCTGAAACAAATATTATGAAGCCTATTGTAAAATCATGATGTTGTAAAGTCACACATTCAAACATATCAAAGTATAACATTTTAAATTGCTAAATATTACAGGCAGGTGTGCATTTGTTTCTTTCAAAAATAACAATATCTCTCTTTGACGTGTTTAGTGGATATTGTGCGTGTGCGTTGCATTTATTTTGCAGGCACAAGAATGTTGATATTAATCAGAATTGTATCGTATTTTGACCATTTATATGTAAATGAACAATGTGTACTCTTTCTCTATGTTGCCTGCACCCAGATCTTCCAGTTTATTTGTCAGCTAAAGTCTGACGGATGATGCAAAACCTGCCTTTTTGGCAAAAGGGAACACTTTAACCCATTTTGTCCATTTTCTCTAGTCAGATAGCACCAATTATAGCACCTATTATATAAAAGAATGCCTTTCTACTACATAGACAGTCAAGTTTTGTTAAAAACATATATTGCCTGCAGTGAATAACCCCTTTAAGTAGCATGCAAACTTGATTTCTTAACCAGAATAAACAGAATGTCTGAATTCTAGAAATCTATGCAAGAATTATAATAAAAATGTAACCAGAATTTTAACCTTCATCTGAAATTGATAAAGGTAGTCATTGCTCGCTGAAGTAGTATGAGTGAGTAGTAGACAAAAAAAGTTGTAAAGCAGATTTAATTTTTTTTTACCTCGCGGTAATTCACCGCAGGGCAACAATTCACAAGCTGACGTAGCATAAGTGCTGCCAAAAAAAGTTTGTATTAAATCCTTTGTCTGTGTTCTTTGGATTGAAAATGTCCAAATTGGGTTTTATTATAGATCAAGCAAAGAAGGATTTATGTTATAAAATAGGAAAATACAATCACAGAGGGCCTTGGCAGCTACTATTCCTGCATAGTTGACTTTTCTCAATGGGAAGGGTACTGTGATTATTACCCATGGTTGGTAATATTGCTGAGGCAGAAACACAAGGCTGGTCTGAACAATGCACAATTAGCTCAAATTAATTTTCATCTCTCACTTTTGCCAGTTGCCTCCTCCATATCCTGTGACGGAATCATCGCCTTTATCTGTATTTAATCATTTTTAATCCTACACCTTTTAAATTTATATTTGTGTATGAGTGTGTCAGGGGAGTGCAAACCAATTTTTCCACTGATTATGTTACAGATTACAAAGAAGTAGTGAACACAAAGTGAGGTTGACAAAAAAAACAAAACACAAATAACCTTCAAATGATTTTGGGTTGAAAAATGTATTTCACAGAACAAAAGGGTGATTTACTTTTCTTTTTCATAGCCGTATTATCCCAGTGTGAGTGATTTTGAATTTCTGAGTTCCATAGGTTCTGATCAAGAGGTCAGATTGATATGTTTTACTTTGTGAATGTAATTTTCAGCTAAAGGTTTCATTTTCCAACCAGCAAGATGTTACCTTCAGAGAGACTGTGAGTCTTCAAAGTTCCGTACTGTTATGTCTTTTTGATGGATTGTTAGAAAAGGTGGATCAAGTGGTGTAAAATGTATTGTATATCAAGGAACAATACTGTGACACTCCAAATAATATTATTTAAAGTCATATTCACCTGTTTTATCAGCCTCAGATTAGGCCCAAAGTTCTTTTCAGATTTTCTTTTGTCATAGAGAACATTATTATTTGGACAGATCCCTTAAATTGAACCCAATTGGTTCATGCTGAACAAGGATCATAGAATTCAATCTAGAATCTTCTTGTGAACTACAACCATAGAAAAACTTCACAGAGCCCTTAGATGAATATATTTGACATCCTGTGATGTGCACATTTTTTCAAAATGATCAGATTTTAATGCTTTTTGTTGATCAGTTAGAGATTTTTTTTTCTTAAATGCTTAAAATTTAAATGCTTTTATATATATATATATATATATATATATATATATATATATATATATATATATATATATATATATATATATATATATATACAGGGTGCGATTTGCTGGGGGCGATGGGGGAGACCCCCCCCCCCCCCCCTCTGGTTTATGCTCTGCTGAACTATTTTTGTCCCCGGTGGGGATAAAAAATCCCGCAATCTCCCGATCTCCCGAGGTCTAAATCAAATGATTCGCGATCCAATTAGAGCACGTCGAAACAGTCGATCATTTTGCGAGTCGATGGTTTAATTGATTTGGAGTTTCAAAAAGCTCTGTTGATACTGTGTTCTTTGCTCGCTTTCTCTATAGGCCTATAATTTATGCTTGAATAACTGTGGAAATGAAATCATTACAATTAATAGGCCTAATTTACAATGTTTTTAATAGATTGTGATCACGTTAAATACAGTTTCCGTCATATTAAAAACATTTCATGACATGACACCCATTATATATTACTTGCCTAAAAAGACGGGTTTATGATTTGCATTATTAACAGGTTACACTAACATTAGGTTACTAAGGCTATTACCTTCCACTTATGGAGAGAGAAAAAAGTTTTCAAAAGCACCCCCCCTCTCTGCTTTTTTCACAAATTGCACCCTATATATATATATATATATATATATATATATATATATATATATTACCTTTGAATGACCAATCAATTGTTTATGCATCGGTAACAGACAGGGCACTCCTTAAACAAGCTGGGCTGAAGTGTTTTATGCAAAGGCATAACAACAGATGTCGGAAAAAGAACCCAAGCCAGAATTTAAGCCTGGATCTTCCCTATTATGCTGTGATACTCATTCCACAGAGCCACTCACCCTTGAAATTGTTATATGTATCAACTAAAAGCCCATTTATGGATATTTTGGTCTTTTACTCACTCAATAAGATCAGATCAGCAGCTCCTAAATAGCACCCAGAGACTTTTGTTAGTTAGCGTTGTCAGGCATGCATGGCATACTCAAGAGATGGCTTTCATTGTGTTTAGGAGCATCCAAAATCAATGAAATCCAAAAACACAGAGGTTTTACAGCTCTCTTTTTTCTTTTTTCATGTTAAATTTGTTTTTGTTTACTGGCAGTTTGTATGTTGCACAAAGTCAAAGGAATAATGACAGCTTTGAATTTTGTCTGATCAAATCTTTTCTGTACAAATAAAATAGCATTAGAAATGCACAGAGGAGCACGAGTCTGTTCCCAGTGGATTACAATGAGAATTTGCAGCTACTGAGTCTGCAGAAGTACTTTTTATATTTCAAATGAACTTATATTCATAAGCAAGAGGACAAAGTGATTATACTTTCCTCATTCCTATGTTACAGTTTCATGCAAAAATAAATATTAATTCAGGATGTATGTGGCCACTCTTTGTAAAAATCTATTTTATTATGCCTTATTGTTAGGTCTCTGTCTCATTTTCAGCCTGGTTTGATTTCTTTCATACCTTTCAGAGGAAAGGGTAAGGCGACAGGAAGAACAGCATCCCCAGAACAAAAAAGGTAAAAAAAAAAAATCAAGTGCCTTTTACATAGACCATGTCATTGTTTACTCTTTTGATAGAAATTTCACCTTGTCATGCTGTTGTCATTTTGCAGATGTTTTGCCATTAGTCAATTGCAGCCACCTGAGAGTTAGTGTCATGCTGAAGGGCACACAATGAAGCAAGACCTCTGTAACTCTCCCGTTTATGCATCGCAACCATAGGACTGTTAGTGCTAGAAAGGTTTTCAAGCAAAAATAGGTTTGTTAGGTTTAAAGCAGTGGTTATCACCCAGGGGGCTAGGGGGGCCACTAGGGGGCCTCAGCAAGCTTCCAAGGGGACCTGAAGTATTTAAATTAATAATTAAAAAAATATTAAAATCAAGTCAAGTCAAGTCAAGTCACCTTTGTTTATTTATCGCTTTTTAATGTAAATTGTGTCAAAGCAACTGCACAATATCAAAAAAGGAAAATAGTGTGTCAATAATGTAAAATTAAAAGATTACAAAAAGATTTTCAGTTAAAGGCATTTCATTATTGAATTCAGTGATGTCATCATCCAGCTCAGTTCAGTTTAAATAGTGTCTTTGCAATCAGGTCGACGATATCGCTGGAAATGAAGTGTCCCCAACTAAGCAAGCCAGAGGCGACAGCGGCAAGGAACCAAAACTCCATTGGTGACAGAATGGAGAAAACAAACCTTGGGAGAAACCAGGCTCAGTCGGGGGGCCAGTTCTCCTCTGGCCAAACGAACCAGCAGTTCAATTCCAACTGCAGCAAAGTCAGATTGTAAGGGCTCAACCGGTTCCATTGGTCTTTCCGTCTAAGTGGCGGGGTCCTCACTGGGGATCTGTCTCTGTCGCTCATCTCGGTGTCCTGGCATTCAGGGCTGTAGAGGTCATCTCTGGGTGCTGATCCACCATCTGATCTGGATACGGACTGGATCTGGTGACTGCAGTGACCATCTGGGCTGGATACGGACTGGATCTGGTGACTGTAGTGACCATCTGGGCTGGATACGGACCGGATCGGGTGGCTACGGTGACTGGGGATATGTCTCCGGGGCTCATCCAGGTGTCCGGCCTCCACCGACGATCAGGGCCACATACATCAACTCCCGGCGCTGATCCACCTTCTGATCTGGACACGGACTGAGAAACAGAATAGAAACAGACAAATATTAGCGTAGATGCCATTCTTCTTATGATGTAACGAGTACATCATGTGTTATGGGGAGTGTTCCCGGTTCCGGTTGATCTAATTAATGCAGCCTAACAATCCTTTAACGGATTTGAATAATAGAAGTGTATTAGTGTGTTATGTGTAAGCCAGGTTAAAGAAATGTGTCTTTAATCTAGATTTAAACTGACAGAGTGTGTTTGCCTCCCGAACAGTATTAGGTAGATTGTTCCAGAGTTTGGGTGCTAAATAGGAAAAGGATCTGCCTCCCGCAGTCGATTTTGATATTCTAGGTATTATCAAATGGCCAGAGTTTTGAGAACACAGCAGACGTGGAGGACTATAATGTGATAAGAGCTTGCACAAGTACTGAGGAGCTAAGCCATTCAGGGCTTTATAAGTAATTAACAAGATTTTAAAATCTATACGATGTTTGATGGGGAGCCAATGCAGTGTTGACAGAACCAGGCTAATATGGTCGTACTTCCTGGTTCTAGTAAGGACTCTAGCTGCTGCATTTTGGAACAACTGTAATTTGTTGATCAAGCGTGCAGAACAACCACCCAATAAAGCATTACAATAGTCTAACCTTGAGGTCATAAACGCATAAATTAGTATTTCTGCATTTGACTTTGAGAGCATAGGTCACAATTTAGATGCTAGAAACATGGCTTTCAAATGAAAGATTGCTATCAAACAGCACACCTAGGTTCCTAACTGATGAAAAAGAATTGACAGAGCAGCCGTCAAGTGTTAGATAGTGTTCTAGGTTATTACATGTGGGGTTTTTAGGTCGGATAATTAACACCTCTGTTTTTTCAGAATTTAGCAGTAAGAAGTTACTCGTCATCCAGTTTTTTATATCGACTATGCATTCTGTTAGTTTCTCAATTTAGTGTGTTTCACTGGGCCGCGAAGAAATATAGAGCTGAGTATCATCAGCATAACAGTGAAATCTAACACTATGTCTCCTGATAATATCTTCCAAGGGTAACATGTAAAGCGTGAAAAGTAATGGCCCTAGTACTAAGCCTTGAGGTACTCCGTACTGCACTTGTGATCGATATGATACCTCTTCATTCACTGCTACGAACTGATGGCGTTCAGATAAGTACGTTTTGAATGCTAATGCACTTCCACTAATGCCAACAAAGTGTTCTAGTCTATTTAAAAGAATGTTGTGGTCGATAGTGTCGAACGCAGCGCTAAGATCCAGTAGAACTAATAAAGAGATACAACCACGATCAGATGATAGAAGCAGGTCATTTGTAACTCTAATGAGAGCAGTCTCAGTACTATGATACGGTCTAAATCCTGACTGGAATTTCTCACAAATACTATTTTTCTCTAAGAAGGAATATAATTGCGAGGATATTACCTTTTCTAGTATCTTTGACAGAAAAGGGAGATTTGAGATAATCTGTAATTAACTAAATCTTTGGGGTCAAGTTGTGTTTTTTTTAATGAGAGGCTTAATAACAGCCAATCTGAAGGTTTTGGGGACATATCCTAATGACAGTGATGAATTAATAATAGCCACAAGAGGATCTATGACTTCTGGAAGCAGCTCTTTTAGTAGTTTAGATGGAATAGGGTCTAACATACATGTTGTTGGTTTAGATGATTTAACAAATTTATACAATTCTTCCTCTCCTATAGTAGGGAATGAGTGGAATTGTTCCTCAGGGGATCTATAGTGCACTATCTGATGCCATATTGTAGCTGACGGCTGCATGGTTACAATTTTATCTCTGATAGAATCGATCTTGGAAGTAAAGTAGTTCATAAAGTCATTACTGCTGTGCTTTTGGGAAATGCCAACACCTGTTGATGCTTTATTTTTCGATAATTTAGTGACTGTATTGAATAAATACCGGGGGTTATGTTTGTTTTCTTCTAGAAGAGATGAAAAGTAATCAGATCTAGCAGTTTTTTATGCTTTTCTGTAGGATTGGGTATTTTCCCACCAGGCTATACGAAATGCCTCTAGTTTTGTTTTCCTCCATCTGCGCTCCATTTTCCGGGCTGCTCTCTTTAAGGTGCGAGTGTGCTTATTATACCACAGAGTTGGACTGTTTTCTTTGATCTTCTTTAAGCGTGAAGGAGCAACTGTACATCATAAAGTGCTAGAAAAGAGAGAGTCCATAGTTTCTGTTACATCATCAAGTTTTTCTGCGCTGTTGGATATTTGAGATAATTGAGAATTTATATAAACATAAATTCAATATGCAAACTGATATCATATTTCTTAATTTTTTTTTTAAACCTAATAACTAGTATTTTTAGTGAAGCAATAATACTGTTCAAAATTAAGGAAAAGTTTTTTTTAAAAGCACCAAGTAGATCTACCTTCTGGTTGTTGCACTTAATTCCAGCAGATTATATTATAACCAGCAAATAATTGCTTTCGATGTTCATTGCAAAGCGTTGATAATAAACAATAAGTGGAAAAACAGAGGTGATCATTATAGAAGAACTATACAGAGAGAAAGTTTCATTTTGAATACATAAGGGGCCATATAACACAAAGACTGATCCTATTGAAAGACTGATACTACTGAAAGCTATTATTAAAACAAACACGCTTTAGGTCTACAGGTCTTAAAACTTGAAAAGAAAGACATTTGGATGAAATCCAAGATGCTCCTCCCCACTACATTCAGTGTAGAAGGGAAAGTGAGACAATACGGTTTTCTGCAGGTCTAAGCAGCTAAGAGACTCACCAGAGTTGAGGTGAAAAATAATGGTCTCCCTTCACTTGCTGACTTCCCTTTTCTTCTTTCCCCGCTCCATGTTTTACACGACTTGCACAGGTTCATAATTCTCAATTCTGCCGAGCATTAATTTAGCAGTGACAGAAGGGGATCCCTGGAGGAACCCAGGTGACAGCTTCATTTCAAGCCTCTTTAATGTTGTGTGGCTGCTAAGTCTCTGGCTCAATTCTCAAAAGCACCATAAAATTCCTCAAGCACAAAATATTACAGTTTTGCGCAGCAGCTTTTCAATTTGTGTTTGTCATGCGAATAAGGGCTTAGTAGGCTTATGCCGACAAGTTACGTTCAACGCAGGGTATTTATTTAATTGTTGTTAATAAACGTGCCACAGGAAGCTGAAAATATCTGAAAGCCTTTTTTGAGTTTTTCCTCATATTCCGGGCTGGAAATCATGACATTATTTGACCCGAGCAATTTTTTTTCTTTCATTCAGAGATTGAAAAGTTTGAAGGAGACGAGTTGAGAAAAGATGGAGAGGTGAAGAAATACTTGGATATCATCAGCAACAAAAACATCAAACTGTCGGAGCGTGTGCTGATCCCGGTGCAGCAGTATCCTAAGGTAAGACATCAGCGCTCCATGCAACATGTAAAGGAGTGATGACGTGCCGGTCAAATCAATGTTATAGTCATGTGGAGATCAGAGAGGATCAAAAGCAATTCATCAGTTTTATGGGATTGCTGTGCTCGTGGTAATGACTTAATATGTTCTGTATCTGGCAGGAGCAAACTAGATGGTGTCAGACTCTGATTTGTGCTGCACTGCAGATCTGCTGTTATTTACACCTTACATTTCCATCCTAGCTGAAAAGACTTCTGGCTCTTTCAGAGTAACAGGCACACCACATCTGTTTCTACCTGTTCAAACGTTATTCTGCCTCATTTTGTAATCAGGAAATTATTCTTGTTTTTACCAGCTTGCCTCTCACGCATCTGTTAGGAAATTTCAGCTTCTCAGCACTAACAGAGACATAAAACCATTTTATTTAGCAACATGGTCAGTTTTGTATCATGTTATTGTCTGTTGGTTGATTAATCTTCCTGTGGGGCTTTGACTTTGTAGCTCTTGTATCTGTTATGTTGATCGCTTTTATTCACAGATAACAGCTGAAGTCTTTAAATGTGCCATAAAAACTAGACATGGAGCGTATTTGGCACTGAGTTATATTCATCAATATAATGTTAAACAATATCCCACACCATGTTTTTGTCAGTGACAGATTTATTTTAGAAGAATGTGTCAGGTTACTGGTTATTTCAGACCACTCTGTCGTTATCACGTTTGGTGCACGCGACACTCTTTTATTCAGCATTGTGCTGCTTTAAAATGATGCTTTGAAAATGAGTGGGAAAAAGCCCATGAGCGTCACAGACGGATCCATAAAGCTTCTCATATGCTCCCTCGTTTTTGACTGTTTCTGCTTTAGGAAATGAATCCCTGGAGTACTAAAATGTGCAGACTGTTTGATGGGTTTAGTAGATTTGTGCTGTCGAAAAAGAGAGTACAAAGAACACGCCTTAGGTTTAGACTTTATATGTCTTGTTCGAGTTGTAACAATGGATTTTGTTTTCCAAAAATCCCCCTTTCCTCAGGATCTTGGCTGCTTTGTAGTTATGGAAATTTAATGGCAAAGTTCTTTTGTGATATTCATGGAACATGAGAAATATCTGTCCAATGTCATCGGACTGATTAATGTTAAGTGTAGATTATGTAATTTTCTGAGATTTTATTTACATATCGTTTTTGGTACGAGGGTATTTCCCCCAAACACAAGCATATAAACGATGTGTTTTTGTGAAGAGTTCTATTTTTCAGGTGCAAGAAATAGTTTTGTTGCAAAACATGACTGCACAAAATAGAGTAAATGTGTGCAAGTTGTTTTAGCATCTCAGGTTATTATTGATTTGAGAATCCTGGCTTTTGTTTCTGTAACTGCAGACTGAAGCAGGTTTTGGGGTGAAGAGTCTGGGTGAGAGAGGATAAAAACCTAATGATGCACAATATATTGCTACCATAACTGATTATGATCATCGGTATTGTTTGAAATGTCCATATTTGACTTTTCATACTCAATTCTCATTATTAAAATTTTAGATTACCTTTGCAGTCATTTAACTCAAAGTTAAAGTAAATCATTAAAAGCTCTAATAATTTAAAACGCTTATTTTAAATGTAATATGCAAATTTATTTAGATTAAAATTGTGTCAGTGCATTAGTGAAAATAAGACCTGGTAAGAAAATATTTGACAGGTATCCATGCTATATTCTTTTACCTGTCTTGGCACTTGATATAGAGCTTCTAAATGTTTTGCTGCATTTACGATCCATTTCTCTGGTGTAGACAAGGCCAAGCCAAATAAATACATAAATAAATAAATGAAAAGGTTAGTTTAACGCTTAGAAACCACTATACCTCAACATCAGTTGATCAATGAACTTGTGGACCATAACAGATAATAGCTTACAGAGTCTAGACTTTATGTTATGTTCTCTGTTACAAATCCTCAGGATTTATCTATGTGCGGTTAATTAATCCGTGTGTGACGACAGCGCTGTCTCAGAGTTTTGTCTAATCATGCTTGATGAGACTGTCTCCAAGGAAGAGCATCTCGGCTGCAGCTCAGAATAACTGAGCTGGAGTCAGTCTTGGTTACTTTGATCCTCTCATTAAATTAGGCTAACTTTAGTTTATGTATTTGCATAATGAAGAATAGGCCTTTGTGGACCATGAAAGGCAGTTTGTTACGTATCTTTTGACTATTTGTTCTAATGTATATATTGACCTTGACATGAATTCCTTCTGAATCTTTATTCGTCTGCATTGTTTCAGACTGAGACTTTTAATGCATTGTCTCATTGCTTAGAATATCTTTGTTTTTCCTGACAAGATATTAATTGCACATTACTGCTGTTATATAATGCATGTGTTTAGTATACATTCAAGGTATGTTTGATTTTTCTCCAAATTATTGCAGAACACTTTCTTTATTTGAAATGAAATGTAAAATTAAAAATTAAATGCATTTACAGTGCAACTGACAGCAGGTATTGTTTGAATTACTTTATTCAGTGACTATTAAGTTCAATGGCTCTCCTGTGTTGAATTGGCAAGGTTACATAAGACGGGGGAAAAAACTTTATTGTTTTTAAAGAATGGTGTTTCTTTTCCATGTTTTTGAGTTGCAGCCTATTAGTGTCCACAACTTGTACAACTTGGCTCTGTTATGGATATTTATTTATTTAGCATGATTTTGAAGGTCTACGAGCCGGGATTCGAACTTGGGACGCCCTGAAGTGCAACAGCAGTACATGTCAGTGCGCTATCGGTGCTGACAACCAGGGACAATTGTAACATTTTCCTTTATAATTCATAGACTACTAACGTCTCCTCTGGTATGCAGAATGTTAGCTAAATATATGAAAATAACCAAAATTACATTGCCATTAACAGACTACTAATTAAAAAAAAATAACCTTAATAATAAATAGATTTTAATACAAGAAGTACATGTGTGTGTCCCTGGTATTCACTACATACATAAGTTGTAGTTAATGGTTTGTTAACGGCATGAATTGGACCTTAAAATAAAGTGTAACCCACTTTATTTAAACATTTATTCTTTTTCTACAGTCTGACACAATGCTTTCTGGGAATTAGAAATTTGCTGCAACTCTTTCAGTTTAAATTCAGATTAATATAAACAACCATTGAGTTCATGTAATTTTTTCTGTTAAGTACAATGAACTTTCTGTAATGTATAAGTGAAATTAACTCGTTTCTTTGTTCAGTTTTACAGTTTATGTAAAACTTTTTTCTCAGTTAGAGAGAGAACTTTACTGAGCATATTCTGAATAAGAGTCATCCCACATCATTGAGAACATTTAGTTTGTTAAATTGCTCCCGGTCTCCCTTACATCTTGTTGGGAATCCAGTTTCTGCTACTGCATTGAAAAACTCAGCAAATATGCTAAGTTGATATCTTTTGGACAGCGTCCACAAAATGTTGAATCACAGGATATTTTTATCCTGGCTCATATTACCTCTGCAACTCTTCTTCTTTAGATCTCTATGAACAGATCTGTATATATTTCATTGTGACATCACAAAACTGCCCACTGTTTTCATTTTTTTTTTTTTTTTATCAGTGTCTGTTATCTGTATTCAAATAAAATGTTTGATTTACCATAACTTGCAGAGAAGCTCAGTGAGTCGTTTGCTGTGAAATATATTCCCTGCTGACACAGACCTCAGATACCTGTGAGAACTGATAGAAATCAAGAGAGTGTCACACACATAGACTAAAAGGAAGGCCAAGAGGTGAATGGGGTACCTACATCACCATCTGGTAAAGTCAAAGACACGCTCGCCATGGAAACCACTGTATTTAGATTTATTTGGGCAATCTATCAAAGGGCGTTTTTACACCTCTGAACATCGCTGCAAATTTGTTTTATGATGGTCTGTGGGGGTTTTTCCCATAGGGATGGTGTTATTTTGATCAACAGTATTCAAAAAATGGATAACTGGGACATGTGGGTAAACATTTGGGAAGTCTTGCTTTACACTGTAGTGTAATTCATTGTGTTTGGGTTTACAAGGTAGCCAGACCGCCTTGGTGCCTGATTTGTCAGAGGATTCTAATTAAGACTTAGCAAATGTCCTATGGGTACATCTGTTTGTGCAGAGACTCATTAGAGGCATAGGAGACGCTAAGCTTGTTTTGCTGCAATGTGCACTGATAAATCAAAATGGTGCGGAGTATATGCTATCATTCACCTGATTCCATTGGGCTGAACATTAAATTGACAAACACATGTCCAGTAGCACATGCTAGTGCTGCAAAAAAACTTGCATCATCAGCACCTGGATTGAGCTGCATCGCCCATATTTTCATCCCATTTTCTGACTGTTATGCTGCACATTTCAAACCCATGTCAAATCATGATATAAAGAAATCCTTGAAGGTAGAAATGTGATTGAGCATGGCTGAAAGGAACAACACCGCAAATATGACCCTGGACCACAAAACCAGTCAAAAGTGTAATTGTTTTGAAATTGAGATTTATACATCACATGAATAAATAAGCTTTCTATTGATGTATGGTTTGTTAGGATAGGACAATATTTGGTACAATTATTTGAAAATCTGGAATCTGAGGGTGCAAAAAAATCTAAATATTGAGAAAATTGCCTCTAAAGCTGTCCAAATGAAGTCCTTAGCAATGCATATTTCTAATCAAAAATTAAGTTTTGATATATTTATGGTAAGAAAATGTACAAAATATCTTCATGGAATAGGATCTTTACTTAATATCCTAATGATTTTTGGCGTAAAAGAAAAATCGAAAATTTTGACCCATACAATGTATTGTTGGTTATTGCTACAAATATACCCGTGCTACTTGACAGATTTGTGCTCCAGGGTTAAAATAGTAAATATTAAATAATAAATAGTATCTATATCTACTCTACTAGTATCTATACCCCCCCAAAAAGAAAATTTTGTACATTTTAAAGTTTAATTAATATAAATTAAACAAAGAAAAAAGATGGTGAATTGACTTGTGCTTGAAATTTAAAGGGGACTCAACCCTCTTTTTAGTTTGAAATATTGATAGATAGTGTCTCACAAAATTGCATTCACACTGACGAATTTGTTTGGAAGTCAAACAAATTAGAATATAATAATAATAATTTTATATTATTACTCCAATGACAGTAAAAACCATATATTTTAAAACAATTGCACTGTAAAATATATGAAAATGAGTATTTCACATGTATATTATTTTACCTTATACTACTGTAGGGAAATAATTACAATACGTTTGTCCTAATTTCTACACTTGCAATCAGGGCCTAAAAATAACTTTTTGCCAAATCTGCCAATAGCTGGTGACTTGAGAAAATTTACCAGCTATATATATTTTTTCCTGGCCATGAAACGATTTTTGCAAAAACGGGCAATTGCTACTACTACAATAACTATTTTTTTATTTATTAAAAAAAAATGCCATTTGAAATTAGAGCTAACCACTGCATTTTAATCATGATACATTATTGTCATTGCTAAATTGCTTCTCATTTAAAGTGTTGTAAAGAAAGTCAGGCATGCAAGAAATGAAAGCATGGGAACTTATTTTTTTAAGCATTAGACAGCAAGAATTGTATTTGTGTTTCGCCAAGAGATCTTGAAGTTATTCATAAAACCATTGTGATGTAGCATTCAGAAATCACAATGGTGTTTTATTGTAGTTGTAAACACCCAGCTTTACCTAAACTTTCATTAAAACCAGCAACAAGAAAAGACGCAAACAGGTCTACCACAAGCTTTGCCTTTATAGTTCCGAAAACACAACTAATCCATTGAATAGTAACGCCGGTGGTTGTTGTCCCCATAGATTGTGGCTTATCTGTCTCCAGTTATATGACCTTTACATGGAGGTGTAGGCAAGCTCTGCACACAAAGATAATCCAATTGTTGTCTTGTTAAAGAATTCCCTAGTCCCAAAGGCCGACCAACCTTGTCAAAGGTGTTTAACATAGATAAGCTGCTGAACAGAATCAGAATCGAATAGTACACAGTAGGGAAAAAGAAAAAGAAAAAAATCAACAATAGTGAGGAAGTTGTATCTTCTTAATGAATTAAAAGCCTGCTGAGGTACCTTTTATTTGTTTTGAGGACGGTTCTTTATATAATTGCAAACACAAGCTCAGATAATGTGGTTTTCTTGTGGTGCACAGTTGTTGGTTCAAGATTTGGGGAGACAGAAAATCATGGAAAGAAACACTGAGCCTATGGGAATATGGCTTCTTTGCTAATCGGTTTATAAGGCTTATCCCAGTATGTTTCAAATGACCAGCACCCCATGGGATAACACACTCACTAAGCAGCCAGCAGAAAGGCATTCATTTGTGATGCTGCTGCCATAATCTTTAGCAAACAAATATTTTTGCACTTGGAAAACTTGTAAATGTGTGCCTTTCCAGCTTTTTGACCTTTCCAGGACAGCATTTCGTTTTAAGAGCAGACACCAAAGTGACATGGGAAATGTAGTCTGTGGAAGAGAGTGGATGCCTCTCATCTGTATGGGTAGCTGTCTTTTAACCTGTCAGCCTCCTGACTCCGACTTAATGCGCTGTTTGTTTACCCTGCATCTGTGCTGTCAGCCCCAGAGTGTCAGACCTCAATATGGGTTCTGTAATGCAGGGGATCCATCATCAACTTTTCCTCAGGCTGTTACCTTTTCTAGAGCTGCACTGCACACAATGTTCAGAACGTTGGAACATGCGTTTTTAGTCTGATATCATATGTGCTTGTTATGCGTTCTATTTATGTGCATCTTATTTTCTAATTTCACGCATTTTGACAATAAATATGCTTAAATATTAATATAACAACAATAATAACATTATTATTATTATTTTGCTAACTTTTTTTTATTATTTTAGTATTATTAGATCTATTAATGTTAAGAGAGGTCTGTTGATGTCAATGTCGAGAGATGTTAAAGGTTTCAAGGCTTTAACATTACAATTTTACTTTAAAGTCATTCTATATTGCTCATAATTTATAATATTGTAAAGAAAGTCAGGCATATATAGTCAGAACATATTAATATTTTTTTTTTAGCAAAGGACACATTCAATTGGTCAAATGTAAGAGTAAGGACTTTTACAATGTTACAAAAATTCCATTTCAAATGAATGCTGTTTTTTTTCCATAAAAGAATCCTGAAGAAATGTATAACATTTTCTACAAAAATATTAAGCAGCACAAATTTTATCAAAATAAATCACATTTTAAAATATATAAAATAGAAAACAGTTATTTTAAAGTGTAATAATATTTCATAATTTAAATAAATGCAAAAATGGTATGAGTTCTTTAAAATTTATAAATAAATAAATAAAAATGTTAAAAACCACATTAATTAAAATCACATCACAAATTTGTAACAACTCCAAACATTTGAACAGTATAGTTAGTGTATTTATTATAAATATTCAAACATACTTTTTATTAGTCATTATCCGAAAGCCCTTTGACTTACTTTGATGTTAAAGCTAATAATATACGCTGAATATTGGCCAGTATCAAAGCTCTCCCTCTTTCTCCTAGCTCATTAACCTCCACTAACAGCCAGCACTGGCCCTTTGACTCCCACCTCTATTTAACACCATAGTGCGCTGCCACTGTTTAAACCATTCTCTGCTAATGCCCATGTCCATTGACTGCGGCCAAGCCATTTCTCCTGACCATTATTACATCTCTCCCAGTCCTAGCCCCAGCAATAATCCTGCTATCAGCCAGTGCTAGGCCTCGCTAGCAGCACAGCTGGCTACACTGGCAGTAGACACCTAACCACATCTGCGGATCTTATCTGGTTTCACAGCTTATGGCAAGGGTGCTATGTTTCAACCTCCAACTCAAATAGAGGCAAACAGCCTAACTGCACTAATGGTTATGTTAAGCGTTCCCTTTGCCAACTTTGGCTGGCAGCGCATTCTGTTGTGAAGCCTGAGGAGTTTTGTGCCATTTTTGCTGAAACAGCCTTGAGCATATTTAGAAGTTTATTGGACCTATACCTCATAGTCATTTATACAGCATAAAATGCAGATTGTAACTGTTGTAGCTATTTCTGCAGAGTCTATAATTTCAGGTTTAATTGGCACAGTCTGAAACCCAAATCCGTAAATAACACAAGTTAGCATTTGTCTTGTGCTTAATATCCCTTTATCTTAATGTGTAGATCATATTCAGTCATTGTAAATTGGCAGCAGATTGAAATTGTGCCTGTGTTTCTCAATATCTTCTCTTCCAATGTTTTGTTGCTGTGATAAGATTACCAAAAATAGATTAGTATATTGTTCTTTCATGATAGATAAGAATATGCACCTTCAGAATGAAAATGAAATAGTCAAAGACTTAGATAAGTATAGAGGAGCAATTTGCATCAAGTCTGTTGAGATTGGGACAGCAGAAGAGAAGTGTTCTAGAACAGCACTCTTAATACACCACAAAATTACACAATGCATTAGAGACAGATTTTAAACTCTTAAGACTCTTTCTGAGGAAGTTTAAATTAACAAGTAAAGCTGGTCTTAGTCCAGGGATTCTCAACCATATTTGGTCTGTGACCCATTATTAAGTTCCAAAATTCTTGAAACTCCACATCAAAGAATTACATTAGACACCTGATGATCTCACAGATATAATTCCTGACAAAAAAAAGGAGGTCTATGATAGAGAGTTTTGCATGTGTCTGGTGATTGTGCCAATATGAAACTGATCAAGAGCTTAGTGGTCTGAGTGGCTTGAATGACTTCTGAAAAGATTTTGACAGAGAAATCAATGTAATGCACACGAGAGCGCCGCGCGCAGGTGAAGGTCCCTGTCAAAGAGACTCATGTGTGAAAAGTCATTTGTTGAGCCAGCCACACACACACTCTGAAGTCACTGCGGGCTCCAAAAATAAGTGATTCTGCATGACAGCACACTTTAGTTATCAATAAACACTACAGCAAATGCTTTTCCTGGATTTTGGCAGTGTTTTCAGACGTACACACTGATCCAGGCTCCAGAAGTGTGAGTTAGTGATCTAGTCTCCATCACAACAGCACACTATGCGCACTTTCTTAGAAGTCCCATTTGCTCATAATAAGCCGATGCGGTTTGACACTTATGCCTCCGGTTGTCAGGTTTATCATCCTCAGCCTGTCAGTGCTGCATAATGCCCATCATTCTGCGGCCTGCCTCTGCCGGGGACTGCGAGGGACAGCTTGCATCTCTTCAAACCTCATCCAGCACTGAACTGTGCCCCCTAATAAAGCCTAAATTGCCCACCGTGGAGCAGGAGAGTGGCTCCAGACATTAGCTTAATGAAAACAGGCCACTCCACTGCAGCCGCCCAGTGAGCATATTCACACTGTAGCTGAGGCAACCATCTGCTCCGAGGCACCCAGCCAGCTGCAGAGTATTCCTGTCATACACACCCCATCAGAAGGGATGCAGACGGCACACCTCCAGCTCACCCGCTCCGAGAGAGTTGGTCATGGCGCAGTGCTGCAGTGTTGCTAAATATAATGCCCTACCCACACCTCACCCTTTCACCTGAAACTGTTTGCATTTGCTTTGTGGCTTCGGCCAAATTCGGTGCCGGTTCTTCTGCATTTCATCAGCTAGAGTTCCCTACAGCTGCATCTACAGCCTGACTGGGAAGAGCATATGTTGAGGAGTTTCCAGCCATGTGCTAGGCAGGGTACGTCAACATGTGTTATTGCCAACTGTTTCATTCTGGCCGCCACATATCAGCTAACCTTTGCAAACATTTGAAGGACAAATTCACTTCCCTGAGAAATGTCTGGCTCACTGGGTTGGAAATATACTAATACTGTAGTAAACAGCCATATCACTAAAATTATGCAACGTCAGACTATACACATGTGTTCCACACAGAATGCTTTATTTGTATTATAGTTGAATTGTCACAATAGTGGACTAGTAATACACAACCAATATTTATTTATTTATTTATTTGAGCCTCTTAGTCTTAAAGGGATAGCACACCCAAAAATGAAAATTCTCACCCTCATGTCGTTCCAAACCCATAAGAACTTTGTTCATCTTCAGAACACAAATTAAGATATTTTTGATTAAATTTGAGAGCTTTCAGATCCTGCATAGACAGCAACGCAACTGACATGTTTAAGGCCCAGAAAGGCAGTAAGGACATCATTAAAATAGTCCTTGTGACATTAGTGGTTCAACCTTAATTTTATGAAGCTACGAGAATACTTTTTTGTGTTCAAAGAAAACAAAAATAACTTTATTCAACAATTTCTTCTCTTCTGTGTCAGTTTTTGTCATGCATTCACGAAAGTACCACAATGCTTGCATTCACAAGCAGTCTTCGTAAACACAGAGGGACAGAGAGGAATTTTTTGCCCAGCCTTATTTATTTGAACCAGAATATACAGACGATGAACTAATAGAGCTGGACATCAGGAGCACCACACACGTTTTGTACTTTCCTGAACATGCATCTGACACAGAAGAGAAGAAATTGTTTAATTAAGTCATTATTTTTATTTTCTTTGTGCACAAAAAGTATTCTCGTAGCTTCTTAACATTAAGGTTGAGCCACTGATGTCACATGGACTATATTATCAAAGTCCTTGCTACCTTGGGCCTTGAACAGTTTAGTTGTGTTGCTGTCTACGCAGGGTCTGAAAGTTCTCAGATTTCATCAAAAATATCTTCATTTGTGTTTCGATTCCGAAGATGAAGGTCTTAAAAGCTTGGAACAATATGAGGATTTTCATTTTTGGGTGAACTTCAAGAACTGTTGGTGAACTGTTTTAACAGTAAAGTTTTTATTTTAATTTTTTTTTACTGTTAATTATTTTTACAGTTCACAGAATATTTATTTATTTTTGTCTTTTGCCATTAGCACTGTTTTTAAGAAATGTCAACTTAAAAATTGTGAAAGTGTGTGTTTAGATGTGTTATCAAAATCCAAAAGGTCACTTTCTTATTCTGTTTTATTTTCCTGTGTAAAAAACATACAAAATGTTTTTTTTAAAAGGTTTCTCTAAAACATATTACATCTAAAGTGAATTTAGAGAGGCTGCTGGCTAAAGAGATTGTGGCAATACATCAGAGAAAGTGATGAACACTGAATATGAGCAGACAGGGATGAAGTGACACTGTTATAAAGGGAATCTGATGCACCTCTTTATACAAGGGCAATTTTTCTTACAATGGCAGCATTTATTGACTATTTAAGATTTGTTGTTATCTTGGGCATTAAGCAACCCTCAGCAGCCCAAACTGATTGCATTGTGTAAGACTAAGAAATCCCTTGAAGATATAGTTGTATGATGCACAGATGTGAGTAAACCAATGGAGAGAGCGGGTGAAAAAACAGTCAAGGCCAAGTGTTCTCAATGACCGCTGATCTGCTGTATGACTGAAATGTTAGTTGCTGCCCCAAGGTAGTTGCTGGATAGCTCATCATCTGGGTAGAATTACTTGAATCCCCATTGGAAATGAACTCATTATGTTATGACTCATTCAAGCATGGACTTCTGGATTGTTTTGAAGATCCCTTTTGGCATTTGGTACATGTTATAATATCTCTGAAAGCAGTGGAGCCCAACCACTGACCCCAAACATCGATTAGACACATGAGCGGCTGAAACAGGTGTAGACTCTCACATCTTTTTTGATCGCTTCTGAATAACTTGAACCTAAAAATGATCGACGGCTGCCACAGATTTAATTTTGAACCCAAAAATAATTTTTCATTCTCTCACTGTAGTTTTTTGCATGATGAGAAAAAAACTGCTTACTTTTGAGTGTGTCTTATTGACTGTGAGGTAACTGAGGCAACTGTCTAGGAAGCAGGCAGTGTGAGAGACCAACTGTATTGCCTTTTCTCTCCTCTATTACAGTTTAATTTTGTTGGGAAACTGCTGGGGCCCAGGGGCAATTCCATGAAAAGATTACAAGAGGAAACGGGAGCAAAGATGTCCATCCTCGGCAAGGGTTCAATGAGGGATAAAGGCAAGGTAGGATGACTGGCAACAACTTCTTTCTTTATCCTCCTGTGTACTGTATAAATTTGATATATTCCATAAATGCTTTGAGTATTATTATTATGATTGACATTGATTTGTCTGTAACCATATATGCCATAACTGTACCAGCATATTTTCAGATATTAATATCTAAACTGACTGCTCATGACAAAAACAAACTACCTGCATTTGATTAGACCTGTATTAAACCATATGTTCCATTATCTATGGAAGTCTGTTTCTGCCACGAACGAAAAAAACAAACGTTTTGATATGACATATAAAGTCAGAATTATGAAATAGAAAGTAATATACTGTATAAATTAAAGGGGCATTATGACATACAAAGTTATAATTATGAGATAAAAAAGACATAAAATATTGACTTTTCATTTCACAATTGTGACCTTTTATCTCATTATTTCAGCTTTTTTGTCATAATATGACTTAATATTCATTATTTGAAAAACTTTTTATGCTATAATTATGTTGAAATATTAGCTACTGAAAATAAAAAAAAAACTGAAATGACAAGTCATGCAGTAATCTTTTGTACATTTTTTATACCAATTTCAACTTTTTAACTATTATAACTTTTTATCTCATAATTATGATTTAGTAAGTCATAATTTCTACATTTATATCTTAAATTATGACTTAACTGCTTAACTCATCCTTTTTACTTTTTATATCATAATTATGATTTACCAAACCATGATTTTTTTCTTATGTGGAGGAAATGGGCTTCCATAAGCTTGTACGTGTTATGCACACTACATTTATTCCAGAGCAGAGTACTTTATCCCTTAAATCCTGTAAACCTTTCATTTCTGTGAGTCTAACAAGCATCAGCAGTGGCTGACAGAGCAAAGTGTGAGATGATGCTGAGACTGAAGATCATTACCTGCACTATATGCTCCTAGATATAACTGCTGTTTTTAGCATTTACTGAAGTTGTATAAATTCTTGAAAAAAGAAATATATCGCAAACGATATCACAACTAGATAGCACTGACTCACATTCTGAAAGTAAATCCTGACAACCTAACAGACAAATCTGTAGATTGTAAAGGAGCTGTTGAGACTATTCGCAGTATGGATCTTTGTCAGTGAATCTGATTTAAACAAGTGCTTTGGATTGAGTTGTGGTGAGTGTAATGTTTAGAAATGGCATTTTGTGATTCAGCCAAACAGCTGCCCTAAGAGACATTGTGGTCATTTACCTAGCCAGAGAATCGTTCCAAATGTAATATTTCTCGGTTTGCTACTCCTGTCATCTCATAATAGGCCATCCTGATTTCCCCAGCTCAATGAAATGTTCATTTTAATGTAATATTATTGAATGTAACTCCATTGAATGAAAATATCAAGCAAATATTAGTTTTCTTTCATGTAGTGTATGAAATAGAATGAAGCAATAAGCAAAGCGAGGCTGTGTTCTAAAGCGATTTTACCACTGTTAAGGGGTGTTGTTAGGCACAAGTGAAGCATGGAGACTTGGCATATTAATAGCATTCAGTTGATGTGTGCATATTTACAACACTCTTGAATTTTGTTTAACCAATCACATTTTAGAGCTGAAACAAACCTTTTTTTCAACAACACCATGATGAAAATTAAACGTTGCTATCATAAGATTTCCACAAAGTCAACAGAAACTTTGTTTGTGCTATCAGCAATGAAAATACGGTTACCTGAGTAGTATGAATTATTTACACAAAAGCTGTTTGTCCTCATTTGGTCTCTGAAGAGTGTTCTGAATGTGAATGTGCAAAACCCAGTGTCTTGTTCACATTCCCCCTGCAACCTATTTTAGCCAGGTGCTACATGCATGTGTGCTGTTTAGCGCTGTGCTTTGAATTTAAACATTCTTTTCAGCACTAACACCTCCTTTCTATATAAATGAAGCGAATGCACAGGATCTGCATGTGGATTGATCAATGTGCTGTTATTACTGAAATAAGATTTGTTGATCTATGAAATATTTGTTTTCATCAGAAACCGTACGATTTCAGAATAATTTATGAACCTGTTGTATCCAATGGAAATTATTTTTACTAGATTTATTTTCATATCGTCTTTTACATGCCACGTACTGTACTGTTTGTATATATGTGGCCTTACATCCATTTATATATCAGCAATGTGCAAACAGCACTGTGCAGATCATGTCATGCTCACAGCCCCAATTTTACCATTACCTGATTTACATAATTTCTTAAGTGAATTGTGTGCTCAAGCAATGCAGATAGCATGCAAATAAAAGATGCTTTTAGGGCTATAATCCTTCCTTAATGAATTCCCCCTCCGACTTTAATTTAAACATATTATGTATATTGTTTTGACTAAAATCTGCCTTCGTTGCAATCATTTCACAGAACCAAACAGGACCAATGTCTTCTTATTGTTTTATTATCTTACATTGTTACATGCTAAAAAGTTGTCCAAATGAGACAGGAATATGCATTGTCTGATTCAGAATAGCCATGTGGGGAGTTTCTACAAGCAGAAGGTCCCTTTTTAAGTTTTATAAACACACTGTTCACCAGAATTTCACACTGTTTTAACAATGCAGATGAACCGTGCTCTGAAATCTATTTAAATTTATGGCAGAACTCAAACAAGAGCCTGTTGGATTGTTTTAAATCCCAAAGGCAATCATTAATGCAAACATATTCCATTATAAAGAGTCACCTTGAGCTGATACAGGTTTGTTATACATATGAAATTAAGAGTCTGCCGTGCATCTTTATAGACTTGTCTGCGCAGTATCTGAAAGTCCTGCTGAAGTCTTTATATAACAGACTCTCTACATCCAAGGATCAGCAAAGCAAAGAATATTGCATTTAGAATGATTCCCTAGGCAAGTAAATGAACAGCTTGTGTCTGAGGGCAGCAAATTGACTGAATCAAAAAATCGCATTTCAGGATATTACATTCACCACAATGGCAAAATGACAATTTGTGTAGCGCAAATCTCAATCTGGGGATAGACAGCAGAAATATTTAACTTGTGTCCTTAATTTTTATGGAAGGAAAATAAATGCAGCGTTTATTATGACCCATAGTGCAGTTCCCACGAATTTCAGGAAAAGATTTTATTTAGCTTTATAAGCTTTTGTTTGAATGTTTCAAATCTGAGCTCTTTAACTCCATAGCTGGATAACTGTCAGGCTTATAAGTGTCAGATTCACTATTTGTACTTTACTGGGAATAAATTTGAGGAACCCTTCATTTTGTCACATTTGAAGAGGATTCTGCTGTGCTTAGACATGCTTACTTTAGTGTCTTTTGAAATGCATCCTGGGAGACAGACCTACCTTTTGAAACAACAGAACATTTTCTTCATGGATTGACATGAAAGGAAAGTTAAAGCTTTCAGGCTTGAAACAGTACAAATGTCATCTGACGAACGGTTTTCCAGAGGACTGTAAATGAGGCGGCAGACTTTTCACCATCTCCTGCTTCCCCTTTTGTCTGTCTGTTTTAAGTCAATCCGGAAACACCCACAGCGTCCACACCTACACGCATAGATTTGTGTCTACTCGCAAAATTATCTCATCTTCACAATTCGTCAGCGCCTGTATACGGAGCCCCACAAAATATGGTTACGCCTCTCAGAAATGTTGTGAAAGCTTAAGTGTCTCCTGACCTTTCGTTCATGCAAAGAATGATGGAAAAAGTGCTTGGGTCAATTTGACTTGATAGAGAGATGGCATCGGTAAGTGTTTATTAAAGCTGAAGGGGCTACAAGGGCCCGCATCAGTGATCAGACATCTGTGAATGCCCCTACATCAAAGACCCTGTCTTTAAGCAGAAGCCACAGCCGAATGGCAATCAACATTAGACAGAAATGTAATTACAAGCTTTGTGACGTTTTAAGTTTTTTTAAAGAGCCACATACCTTCAGCAATCAGAGAGAATTGAGAAACTGAATACTTCTGTGAAATATCACCCTTTTCTGCTCTTCCGATGGCAGGATTTAATCAGAAAGGTTACAGTGTCAATTTTTTTCTGACAAAAAGCCCTCAGGCAGATTTAAGCATAATGATTTGCAGTATCCAGGTACCCATTATCTGTGTTACAGAGTAAGGGTGTTGATAGGTACCATTGTTCACAATTTTCCTATGCCGTTATGAGAATTATTATTAAATGTGAGCTAAAAAAGCAAATTTTGTCAAAATACATTCAAAGAACATCATCAAAAAAGAGTTTCTTTCTTAAAGGGATAGTTCACCTAAAATGTTTTATTCTGTCACCTTCATGTCTAATTTGAAAAATGTCCCACGTGAGGATGAGTAAATGATGACAGAATTTATTTTTAGTCGTGACGTATTGTCAAGTATGGTGACCCATACTCGAAATTGGTGCTCTGCGTTTAACCCATCCAAGTGCACACACACAGCAGTGAGTAGTGAACAAATGCACACACGCACACACATACACACACACAGTTCACAAAATGGTGAACTATCCCTTTAATGCCTTTCCAGTTCACTCGCAGTTCAAAATATGCATAATGTGGTTTGGGGGTGGTGGAAAAAAGTACTATTTATTTAATTCATTAATGATATGATTAATTCTTCACACAGAAATCCTGACTTGATATTTTTCCATCTCTAGGAGGAAGAGCTGAGGAAAAGTGGAGAGGCGAAATACGCCCATTTGAGCAACGATCTTCATGTTTTAATTGAAGTTTTCGCACCACCTGGAGAAGCCTATTCCCGCATGAGCCATGCCCTGGAGGAGATAAAGAAATTCCTTGTTCCAGTAAGTTCACACACTTGGATTCATTGAGAGGGATTGTGAACTGGAAGCCAAGATGAGATGAGTGCACCAACCAATACTGAACTCCAGTGCTCTCCTGCATACATAAATTTGTTCATGTTTATTGCATAGGAAAAAAAGAGAGTTATGCATATGATTAAATATATACATTGGAGATCTACCTTACAAAATTGGATGTTTAATATGCTGGAATTGGCAAGAAACTGAGAGAATGCTGCTAGTTTCTGATAATGTGTTTGGCAAATCCACTTTAATTTCACCCTAGGTTATGATTCTGAATTTTCTTTAAAAAACAAAAAACAAATGGCTTAACATGAAAAGTTCTTCTGCTTTTTTGACTATACAGTTGTGCTCATAAATTTACATACCCCTTGCAAAATGTGCAAAATGTTAATAATTTAAACAAAATAAGAGGGATCATGAAAATTGCATGTATTTTTTTATTTAGTACTGTCCTGGATAAGCTATTTCACATAACAGATGTTTACATATACTCCACAAGACAAAATAATCACTGAATTTATAAAAATGACCCCATTCAAAAGTTTACATACCCTTGAATCTTAATACTATGTGCCATTTCTTGGATGATCCACGACTGTACAGTTCAGAAGTCAGTAAAAATTTAAATAATAATATTACTTTTACAGAGATTTCGAGTTAATGTGTTCAGTCTATACAAATAAATAAATATGCAGCACAACTATTTAATAGTAGTAGTGATAATAAGATTTATTTATTTATTTAGTTTTGAGCACCAAATCAGCATATCAGAATGATTTCTGGAGAGTCATGTGACACTGAAGACTGGAGTAATGGCTGCTGAATTTTTTTAGCATTAAATTACATGAACATATAAAACAGATATTTTAAATTGCAATAATATTTCACCATATTACTGTTTGGACTGTATTTTTGATCCAAAAATGCATCCTTGGTGAGACTTTCAAAAACATTTTACAATTAATTTCTTAGCCTCTTGGGCTACATCTTTGCATCATCCAGCACTGGTCTGGTCATATCCTGCATATGTACTGCTGTCAGTGTTGTTCCATGTTTTATCTTTATGCCCACTGCGGAATACCAAACTGATGAGTTTTCAATCTCAATAGCTCTGTTTCTAATCTATATCTGTAAGTATTTTAAAATGTCATTGACATGCTCCAGCTCCTGACATAATTATGTTGCCTTCTTTTTAAGCCAAATTCTTAGACAGCATTGTGTGTATCCATTACAGTTAGAATACTGCCATAAAAGCAGCTTCCTATGTAGGTAGTAGGCAGCGAGGCAGCTCATTAGGGTGTGGAGCTAATGTCTTGACGTCGTTCTGTCTTTGAATTTGTTTATATTGGTCTACTCGTTTATCTTTGTCAGAAAGCTTGATTCTTGTCAGGATTAAAGGAGTGTGCTGGCATCTCAAGATGGTGCACTTTGAAATGTTAATAGCATCTAGGCAGCCATTTGAATATGTCATAGCATTTGTTTTATAGAGACATGACAATATGGCTCCTTTCTAATTAAAGGATTTTGCTAGGCCCCTTAATTCCAGTGAAAACAAACCTTTTTCGGGAAGCCATTTTCTGTTCTAGCATCACACATCACAATGCCACAGTGCACAAAGAAAAGTCTATTAAGAAATGTTTTACCAAGTCTAGTGTGGAAGAATTTGACTGACCTGCACCAAGCTCAACTCCTATTGAACACCTTTGAGATGAATTGTAACACAGAGAGCCAGACCCCCTGACTCATCATCATTACCTGTCCTTAGTTATGCTCTGTCCGAATGAGAGAAAATCACAGTGTTTGTGTTTCAACGGCTACTGCAAAACTTTCCCAGAAGATTGGAAGCTGTTAGCAAATGGAGAGAGACGCAGCTTCCAAATAATGGCCAACAAACACATACACTAGGAAGTCGTGGCCTAATGGTTAGCACTCGTAATCCAAAGGTTGCGGGTTCGAGTCTCGGGCCGGCAGGGATTGTAGGTGGGAAGAGTGAATGTCCAGCGCTCTCTCCACCCTCAATACCACGACTGAGGTGCCCTTGAGCAAGGCACCGAACCCCCAACTGCTCCCTGGGCGCCGCAGCATAAATGGCTGCCCACTGCTCCGGGTGTGTGTTCACGGTGTGTGTGTGTTCACTGCTGTGTGTGTGTGCACGTTGGATGGGTTAAATGCAGAGCACGAATTCCGAGTATGGGTCACCATACTTGGCCGTATGTCACTTCACTTCACTACCGTTAGTAAGATATTTTTTATATTTTTGAAAGAAATCTTTCATGGTGACCATGGCTGCATTTATTTGATTAAAAATACAGTAAAAATGTAATATTCTGAAATATTTTTACAATTCAGAATAACTGTTTTCTGCTTTAATATATTTTAAGATGTTTATTCCTAAATTGGCAAAGCTGAATTTTCAGCATCATTACTCCAGTCTTCAGTGTCACATGATCCTTCAGAAATCATTTCAATATTCTGATTTGCTGCTCAAGAAAAAATTCTTATTATTAAAACAGTTGTCCTGCTTAATATTTTTGTGGAAGCCATGATACTGTTTTTCAGGATTCTTTGATGTAATGTTTAAATAGAAATAGACATCTTTTGTAACATTATAAAATGTCTTTACTATCATATTTAGTCAGTTTAATGCATTCTTCCTGAATAAAAGTAGTGTCTTTTTAAGACAATAGAGCATAGAGACAATGATTTATGTATGTATATCATTGTCAAAAAAAAAAAAATAAAGCTGCATGCAGATTATCTCTAGCTCTGGATTAAATTGCACTATGAATTGTGAAGTTCCATTGAATGAATTTTGTAATTCCAGATTAGCTTGGTTAACATACAATGAATATGTCTTTAAAAAAACAAACAAACAAACAAAACGCCTTTGCAACCTAGACTACTGATAGACGTAAACCTTTGTTGATAAGGCCTACAGAAAGCCCATTATGTGAATACGATTACACAACCTCACACACTGCCAAAGGAAAAGAATGATTCATGCAGCACCTTTAGTAGGAGTGAGTGGGCTCTCCTCAGCGGCAGTACTGTACATGTACTGACTGTAGTCTCATTAAGAAGGAAACTGGCTAGATTTTGCTGGAGGAAATCTAATATATACCATTAATACAGAGATGTACAGACTCATACAGAGACAAAAAAAATATTTTATTAAAAATTTATTTTATTTAAAAATTATTTTATTTATTTATTTTTCAGCCTTACTGGCTAGCTGGACCCAATTTGGCCTGGTGTTTCTAAGACTCCATGTTTATATCCTGAATAAATGCATTACCGCTTTTATTAAATCTTATTCGGAACATAATTAGCTTTACCTCGAGACACTCTACATAATGAGTTCATCAGAATGCTCATTACATCTGATCAGTATAAAATACATTTCTGTCTGTCTATGAATTACCCTCATTTCTCAAAGGCAAGGAATGCAGTCAGATTGTTTAGGCTAAGACATGGGCTGCCCTGGCAACAGGAAAAGCTAGCGCTGATCCAAGAACCTAACACACCTCTCACCTTTCAACATGTTATAGAAATGATCAAAACTTCTACCTCTAGGTTTTAGGTTTCTTTGGTGATTGTCTCTGCAGTTACTAAGAATATCTTCAGAGGACTGTGAAATAATCACCCCTCCTTTTTCCAAAAGTTTCACCAATTTGCAATGTAGTGGATGGGCATTTATGTACAGTTTTAGTAATTGCACTATGGTTTGGGTTAATAATTATGGTTTGAAGACAATTAATACTTTTATTCACCAAGGATGAATTAACTTGATCAAAAAGTGACAGCAAAGACATTGAAGATTTCTATATCAAATAAATGCTATTGTTTTGAACTTTCTATTCATCATAGAATCCTGGAAAATATTTATCATGGTTTCCACAAAAATATTAAGCAGCAAACCTGTTTTTGACATTAATAAAAATAAGCACTAAATGTGACACTTAAGACTGGATTAATGCCTGCTGAAAATTCAGCTTTGCCATCACAGGAATAAATTACATTTCAAAATATATTAAGTTTTATTTTAAATTGTAATAGTATTTCAAAATATTACAACATTCTTTGACAAAATAAAAGCACCATTGACAAGCATTAGAGACTTCATAAAAAAAAACTAACAAAAAAACATTTTGTCATATATATTCATAGGTTTGCCAGTTAAACACTGTATATTTACATTTTATTTAACAATGGACCAGGCCGAGTCCATTTAGTGGACACAAAAGCAGCTCTAAATCTCAGCAATACAATCTTTATTGATTGTTGAGCATATCTCTGTGGAAAGGCCACTCTCTTCTAGCTGCCATGTCTGATATTTGCTTGTACCCAGCTGTTGTGCCAAACAGGAAGGTAAATAAGTGGCTGGTGGAAATGAGGCTCCGTTTATCTGCCTGTGGCAGTGACATGAAAATAAAATAAGCGCTATCCACTCTGTAATCGTCCTTGTGATTCAGGGCCCTGTCATGTTCAATCAAATGAGAGAGGGACTTTATAAATGCAGAAAGTGGAATTATTCTTTCACAACAATGCACTGATAGCTGATGTCAAACAAAGTTAATAAGCCAGCGCTCTATTTTTCTCCTGCCTCTATCATTTCTCTTACTCTAAATGAAAAATATGTGTGCATCACATTCCCTCATTCAACACCATATTTTGGAGTGCGTGTCATATGGTGCCTTTTTGTCAGTATGTATGCAAAAATGTTTCTTGTCCTCCACATCTGAAAAACAAGCTAAAACAGATCTCTTTTTTATCCTTGTTTTTTCTTTTCTTTTTTTGAAGTCAGCAAAACTTTCTGGCAGTATATTTAACATTCCCTGCCAACGTTCTGGTGGTCTGGCAATGCATTTAAAACTTGCTTTGACCCTGGCTTCAGCAAGATGTACATCCAACTGGATCAGTTTTTTGTAAAAGCATGTTAGATGAGATGCACATACAACACATTCACATTTGTATAGAAATGTTTTTTTATGTCAGGTTTGCTGTTTTTTCTTTCCACAGGATTACAATGATGAGATCAGGCAGGAGCAACTTCGTGAGCTCTCCTATTTAAATGGCTCAGATGACCCAAGCCGAGGAAGAACCGCACGAGGACGAGGTTTACGTCTGACCTCCACAGCCTCCACCCGGTACAGTAGCTTCACCTCACCACCCCTCTGAACAATCACAGAAACCTTAAAGGAATAGCTCACCAAGTATGCCATCATTTATTCACCTTTATGTCATTCCAAACCCATATGACTTTTTTCTTCCGTGGAACACAAAGCAAGAGGTTTTTGAATATTTCTTGTATATTCTCCTTTTGTGTTAGTTTCTTGGATTTTGAACAGGTTTGTTGAAAAAATCTATTATTTTTAGTCTTATCAGAAGGAGAAATTGTCTGTCTATCAGAAAAGCTCAGGCTCAGGTAACAAGGTAGACCTTAACAGGGTAGACGTTTTAAGCTAATGAAACAGATACTAGTTAGGAAAGGACAAAAAAAAAATACACAAGGTTACATGTTATGTTTTATGCTGTTGACCCCAAAACATACCAGCAAAAATATCAGCATGCAAGTTTGGAATGATATGAGTAAATGAGAAATAATTTTTGGGTGAACTATTCCTTTAACTAACATAGTGATATGATTGTGCTAGTTAATAAATTAAGTACAAATCAGATCTAAAAGAATAAATATCATATAACAATAAAATAATCTTATTCTGCATTTCTGATGAAACCCAAGTCATCCAAGTTTACTCTTTAACTCTTTAACTGTTAACAACTCTAACAGAGGCCCAATTTTCACTTCCAAACATCTGCGCACTGTTGGATCATGAAAGTGCCCTGAGGCTCCGTGTTATTAATCAGGTTAGCAGGTGAAGCTTTAATTGTTCTCATCAAAAGCATAACTTAAATATACGGTCATACATTATTTACACCATCTTTAATGTTTATTTCATACATAATGTACTTGTTCTGGCTTGCTTGAGCCTCTGAAGATCCCTCTAGGATTCTCCCAAAACAACGACAGCTTGCATTACCTCAGGTAGTAATAATAGATTCAAAATATGATCTTTCTGTTTACCGTTCCTGGCGGATAAAGCTATATAGCGTCTCTTCCCCTTGATGTGCCATGAGAAGTCATTACCACAAATCAGCATGGCAAAAACAACACTGATGAGGCCATTAGTCTCTGTAAGATCTTTGGATTTGGATGGACGAAATGTAGAACTGGGCAGACCGAAACATCTGCCATTCACCAGTGCTCACAACACCATCTGCCATGCTGCAGCAGTAATCAGGTTGAAAATTACTCCAGAAATGGACAACTTCACCCCTTGATTCCACAATAGCAGCACAGGGGAGCGAAATAAAGCTGTCTCTCATACTGAAGGAAACAATGCGCTCTACAGACTGATTTTTGATGCCATGCTTCACTGCCACTGTTACAGTGTGTAACCAGAGCAGTGCTATGAAAGAAAAGAGCTGAGGCAGTGAATATTGCAATATCTTTGAAAACTCTGCTGTCTCACCTTATTGAATAACTGGCATTATGGTTCACAGGGCTTTAATAGGCTGTCGGTGATGAAAACACCAGCTAACAGCAACCCTCTATTATAGCACTGCAGCAAATGACTTCACATAAAATGCTAATTTTTTTATCTGTAATCACTGGAGTTGTGCTGCACTAATTTTGCATAGAGCTGCCGCTGCATCAAGTATGTGTCTATATAGAAATGTGAGGTTCTGTAGAAGTTATATCACAGCAATATCAAACAATTATGGGAAGGTTTAGTGGTAAAATACTATTAAATTAACACTTTTACTGAAGTGCCTAAGCAAATAAATACAATTTAAATTACATATTCATATGAATCAAAATTTGTATATATTAAGCTAAATCTACACAGAGTCAGACTCAACCTATTTTGAGTTAAAAAATAAATTAATTAATTAATTAAATTGTTGTCATTATTGTAAAGTTGGTTTATCAATATTTTTTGTATTTTATTTTAATATTAAATACAAATAATATCAAATAAAATAAGCAATCATAAACAGAAAAAACAAATATATTGAACTAAAAATCTTAATAAATATATAAAATATTACAATAAAATATAATATGAATATTTTCATAAAAACAAAATAAAATAAGAAAAAATAATATATTTCTATTATATACTATATCATATATTTTCTCTTACTTAATGTCTTTAGAGGTCGAGGGGGAGCAGCTCCACCCCCTCCACCAGGACGAGGAGCAGCAGCACCCAGAGGAACTGTGGGAACACGCACCTCCGTCCCAACACCCACAGTAGCCAGGGGAGTGTCTGCACCCCGGGCCAGAGGAACTACAGGGACCCCTGGATACAGAGCCCCGCTACTGCAGGCCACGCACAAATCATATGATGACTACGTAAGTCAAGATTAAGTGTTTTTAATGACAATGAATTGTTTTGAAGTGTGTATTGTATGTGTTTTAGTTTTGTTTGAAGAACTACTGAGGTAGAAACACTTTGAGTTGAGTTTGTGTCCAAAAGCTCTTCAATATTGAAAGTCTTGCTGACACACCCACACAAACACATATACGCACTCACAAAATAGAAGGCTTGACAGAAAAACAAGTTTATAAATCCTTAAATCAAATTCACTGAGGGAAATGGACAAGGAATGGCCTTTCTATTTACCAAAGGTTGAATGAATCAGTGAAGAAAAAATCCATTCTGACAGATTGAATGCCATAAGATGTTAGTCTACATGCTGACCTACTGTAAAGAAAAGCCATGTGGTGCAAAAAGAAAAGCATCTGCTCACTTGATTGACTGTTGTCTATGAGACGATGAGCTTGACTATCACTATCATTATCTGACTACCGTTACCAGTATTATAATTATTGAGGATGGTGATGATAATGATGATTAATAATGGAAGCTTTTGCTGATTTGTAGGACAACACCCACACATTGCAGACAGGTGTGCACAAGGTTATTTTTGCAAATTCTCAGCCAAGTGAACGTCAAACTCCAACCTAATGAAAAAAGCAATATCTCATGGATTCGATTCCCTCTGAGCTTTTGCCTAATGCAAAAGCCCTATATGTGTAGCGCTGTGGCAGATTGGTCTGTCTGCATGGGGAAATGTTAGAGTACAGACTCATTACCAATGTGAATTGAGTTCTGCTGGAGAGCCTCTGTATTACGGGAGACATGGAAAACGTGGACATATTTCTTTGAGTAATTGGGTCTGGGGAAGGCAGGTGGAGGAATGAGGACTAAGAAATGAGCAGTTCACTAGGAACACATTGCATACCTTTCAAAATCTAACCTTGCCAATCCTCCAGAATGTGGATGTATATTTGTTGAAATATATATAAGTGCGTATAAAAGTATATATACAGGTGTATCTTTGTTTCTATATTTTATATATTACACACAGAGAGAGTGATCTAAATCTGAAAATTGTATCTTGTATTACTTATTCACATTTCTTTGGTAAGAATCGTTTCATAGATTCAATATCTCTCTGAATCATATTACACTTGTGTGATTAACATAACATCATAAGAGTTATATTACAGTAATATAAACAATCAAGTTTATAAATAATGAAATGCTATAGTCAAATTAAAACTTTTACTGAAGTGCCATAATGAATTCTTATAGCTACACGAAGCTAACCTATTTTGAAAATGAAGTGCAATTAGGTTAAAAAAACCCTAATCCATTTATAATATTATGGAAAATATGGTTTATGAGTAATTTTTGATACATGTAAATATTAGATACATAAATATAACATTTATTAACAATAATAAGATATGGATATTTTATTCAAACCTTTAAAAATAATATGTCCTTTTAGTTGTCATTAAAAATGACAGATACAGTATAGTGTGTGTAATCAACAAGCAGCTTTGAACAATGGCCAACAGATAAGAAAAACTAGAAAATTACAAATCATCAAGCAGCTTTGAACATATTATTTTGAAATGTTACAGCCGTCTAGTTGTCTACTAAGCCACATTCCGAGATATGTGTATATATGTGTTCAATAGAAATAGTCAGTTATAGTCTCTATTGCTGCACCACAGAAATAGTCTCTAGTGGTGCAGCAATAACACACTGGAGTTTGTTTGTTTTTTTGACAATTTACTCACCCTCTTGTTCTTCAGAAAACTTTTTTTTTTTTTTTCATTTTTGAATCACAAACTAAAATATTTTTAATGGAACCTGAGATATTTATAGTACATCCCACCATTGAAAGTCCATTCCAACCAAAAGCTTTAAACAAGCCTTTTTTGACTTTCCCTTCATCATATATGTACTGTACGTGCATTTATCAGTTTACATGTAAATTCAAAAAATGCTTTATTAGTGTTTTGAAGATGAACTAAAGTCTTGAAGGTTTTGAATGACGTAAGGGTGAGAAACTGATGACAGATTTTTCATTTTGGTGTGAACTAACCCTTTAACCGCCTCACAGTTTTCTAATTTTTCTGCATAATACTGTTTTAATGTACTAACTGTTTGAAAACCCAATTAAAAAGCATACAGAATGCCTTCTAAGGTCACAACCAGCTCACTGTGGATAAATAAATGAAAAGGGTAAATCGCTGTGAAAGAAGCCCTTGAGTGTCTTGGATAGTATCGCAGTAAACCTCTCACACACACAATCACACACCACTTCACATGGCAAAAGCCAATTCAAGGTGCAGAATAGAATTTTGCGAAAACGCTTCTCTCGCACTATTTCAAAGCAAAGTTCTCACCACGGCTGTAATTATTTTTTAACAATGGGCTCGCTTACACCTCTGACTTGACATTTCTGAGGTGAACTAATTATTGAAATGGAATTCTTCATGCAGAACTCCCTCGTTTAATAAAATAGATGTACGACATACACCTTGAGAAGAAGTTTAATAATTTCCTGCTGAAGAGATGCATTTGGAGTGCCTAGAGGCTCAGCATATTATTTCAGCTCTGAGAGCTGCACATGAGAAAGCAGTTAAAAAATTCGGAAAAGTAGCACTTGTGCTTTTGCTGTGAAAATATCAAGGAGGAATGAGCTGCATGTCATTACTGGTTAAATTGTTGTGTACAGTACACGCAAATATCAGCCCTTATGATTTCTATGAGCTACAGTATATTTACTGGTCAGTGATTACTGAATCAGGGAACACTGGCTACGGCTATCACAACTCCTTGTCGTGCATGAAATAACGCCTATTAAAATGTATTGGAACATGATTTGCATATGCACAGTAGATTGCTCCGTTACAGGAATTGCTGCTTCTGAAGGTTAGAAGTAATAGCCTACTTGTCTGTCATCAGCTTACTGAATTAGTTCTTTTATTTGTGTGATTGTAAAAGTTTATGTAACAAGTAATGTGTGCTCCTATATTTCTACAGTGAGATCTTTAGTAATAAACAGTCCTAGTTTATCACATTTCTGCTGCCATTTTCTTAGTACTGGCAAACGACTGTGCTTTCAGGCAAAGCCAGTGTTTTCAGGATACTCTAAACTGTTATTTTATCTCTATAAATATTCATGCGGTTGTTCATAGGTTGGTGGAAGGTGCCTTAATGATTTCCAGTGAGCTGTTATCATATATGAATAGACATATCAATTATTTGTATTTCCAGTTTGTAAAAAATTAAAACCTGACTCTTGGCCATAGACAATAATTTGCTTGATTCAATTATTTGAAATATTGTTTGCCTAAAGCAAAGACTGTGTAAATCTGTCCTGAATATGTGATGATTTCTCTACATATGGAGCAACACATGGTAATTGACGTATTTGCATAGAAATGTATGGAGAAACTCAGAGAGCAGCTGTTTTAGAAAAATAATCTATTTAACCAGATCCTCAACAAATCACAACAATTCCATACAGTTACATTTAACATATATCAACATAATAGTTATTTTACAAAGAAATTTCCCATACCAGGATGACTAAATTCCACTTAAACTCATGATTCTAATATTTAATATACAGTATTACTTAAATATTGTTATTTATTTCCTAAACGTGGTCAATTGGTTTGCGAATACAAACAGAGATGCCAATGACAATACCAAAAAAATAAAAATAAAATCAATGTTTTACGTTTGAGTCAGTACACTGGTCTTTCTGCCTTCATTCTCCTCTTTCCAATAAACTGTGGTTAACTGAACATAATATTTAATTAATCTAAACCTATGAAGTCACTAATCACCATGATATGAAATGCAGTTTCCCTTTAATATAAAATTGATGTGCAATGAAATCCCATTTTGATTATGTTTGAAAGAATTATGTGTTCTTTCAACATTTGCAACAATCAGAACGGGCTATTAAATAGATATATGGCCTGTTGGATGTCAGTATATTTCAGACTGCTCCATCCTGTCTGACCTTAAGCCCATGTTTGCTCATACTTCAAACTGAAAATATTAGCCCTGAAAAATTGCTTGAGAAACAAGTGGTAGACAAAGAGGCTTCATTCAGTAAGCAGACGGAATCACAGACAAAAAGTGTTTTCAACCATTCATTTCCCTTTGCTGCTCTCCAGTGAGGAATCGTATTCAGTTGCCGTCCCACACAGAGATCAGTCACTGTCAAGAGGTGTTGGTGGTTGTCAATTGATAATGAAGCTGAGTATCGAAGACCTTTGGCTGTCTGCTGTATTAATTACTCTTGCAGTGCTCTCTACCACTTGATTTATTTCCTGTTAGCTTGCTCAATAGGACCAGAGTTAATTGCTCTTTCAAACGAGTGTTGAAATGTAACGATCAAGCACCATTAACTAGAGCTTGCTCGAATTATGCGCAGTGGCTTGTAAGTGCATGTTAAAGTCGAAAAGGCCAGACACAAGGACCTCTTAAATAACACTTTGTTATTATATTAAGTAATATGGCCACATAGTGTTTGCATAGATGTGCAAGACCTCTGCATAAAGTACTAAATTGTTTCAGATAGATGTTTGAATGTTTTCATGTGTTCCTATTGTAGTATGTCTTGCTTCTAACATCTACCTTTTTGATTTACATCTTTAAGGAATAGACCTTAGTCAGAGTAGAGCCATATTTAATTCCTTACAGGAAAACGAGGCTGTACAGTGCATTCAATGATTTGTACTGTTGTTTAACAACATACCGGCATAGAAAAAAACCTCTGTAAAACAGTTTTGAAAGTTGTGAGAATTGCACAGTGTGTGCCATTGTAAACACTCTATCCCTCACAGCCTAGTTTTCATCCACACAAAATTTAATGTAGCATCTAACGTCACTAAAGTCTGTAGTTCACTCATCTTTCTGAATCAAACAATTCACTGAAAAGATTGTAGTCATACAGGTAACAAATGACTTAAAGGGTGAGTAAATAATGACAATTTTCATTTTTAGTTGAACTATTCTGTTTGTTCATTAAATGTCATAGCAGACAAAAAGGACACATCATCTTTGCAAATGTTAAAATGAAAGCTACTCCTTCCGTTCTTTATGAAATGACCCTATTAAATGGGTAGGTCAGTCACTACCTCTTACTGTTCTGCTAAAATGTATTTCCTTAGAGTGCTGTTGGTATTAGAGTGATTGGCATGTTCTGAAATATGCCATTAATAGTAAAACATGCTGCTTCTTCTAAAGCTTAAGATATGCACTCTATCTAGAGGACATGTTAACAAACCGGTCAATTAGTGGGAGAGGACAGAACCCTGACCCTATTAGCACGAGGAAAAACTAATAGAAGGAAATGTGTGTGTTAGATCTCCTGAACAACTTAATCCCTGGCATAATCCGTAACTTTCATTTAGTCTAATCCTTCTTCATACTCATAAAACCTGACTGTTGTGCAGAATTGTAATGTAAAGGGAATAGACAGGGTCAAAATAGTTTACCCAAATTTTTCTGACAGATTAGGCCTAATAAAAAGGGAAGCGCTTTTTTTTCTTTTCAAACAGACTAACTGAAAATTGGACTTGTAACCTGAAGGTCGTGGATTCGAATCTCAGGTCCGGCAGGGATTGTAGGTGGGGGGAGTGAATAACCAACACTCTCTCCACCCTCAATACCACGACTGAGGTGAGACCCTTGAGAAAGGCACCGAACCCCCAACTGCTCCCCGGGCGCCGCAGCATGGCTGCTCACTGCTCCGGGTGTATGTTCACTACTGTGTGTACACTTGGATGGGTTAAATGCAGAGCACAAATTCTGAGTATGGATCACCATACTTGACCACACACCACTTCCCTTTCCTTTTCCTTTCCCTAGTGAGTTGTTTTAATCAATCCAATTTAGTGTCATCACCACAAAATTGTGTATTTAGCACAGGACGAAGATGAATTCTCATTTTATGATGCTGTGTATCTTTTACAGACCAAAAAGTCTGATTGTCTGATTGATCTCACAGACACAAACAAATTTTAATAGTCACACAAATGTGCTCTATTTTGCTTATGCAAAACAGAATGTCCCTTTCGGATGCTTTTTCCCAAAAGATCCTTATGTGCTGCTGGATTTCTATTAAGCCAAAATATAAATCCAGACATTAAAATATCACAACTGCATAGAACAATATGTTGCATATTCAGTATGTGCACTGTAAAAAGAACAATTCCTTTTAATATCAATGAAAGCTCAAGAAAAAGTGTATGGATGACGAGTCATGTATCTCCTGAACATCTCATCATGAAGTTTTAATCTGTTTATTGTTTCTTTTGTCTGTAATACTTGATCGACCTAGGCATTATCCACTTGTCTTCAAACATGGCAAATGAGACAACTGTCGCTCATTGATCAATATTTTCTGTTGGACATGATTCAGCTGTGCCAGTCCTCCACTCTGGGAGTATATTTATTAGAGAAATCCTATTGCGGTGTAATTAAACATTGATTTTTCAACCCTAAACAATTAGAGTGCTGCTTTGAGACAGATTCAGTCCTCTAGCGATGCCTTCTGTGATTATTATTTTGTGTTTCTGTGATTTCAGGGATATGATGATGGTTATGATGGGGAATATGATGACCAGAGTTATGAGGGCTATGATGACAACTACAGCAACCAGTCGAAAAGGTACACGTTTATTTCTAAAAGACATTTTGTCACAACATGAGCTAATTAATGCTTAACTTTGACTCCAAGAATCAGTCAAAATGTCTCATAAGGATTATTTTCCCTCCCACAGTGTCTCAGAATATTATGAATATGGACACGGTAATAATGATGAAGCCTACAACAATTATGGTAAGCATCTGATCTACAGTTCTTCTAAAACAACATAACTTTTTCATCCACTTTTCTTTTAGCTTACTAGGAAACTTAGGATTTTAGGTCATCCGTTTTGAATGGTGCACCACAAAGAGAAACATCCTCTTGCATAGCAGTAGTTTGCATAGCAGGCGGGCTGAAACTCAGTCATGGCACATTGCCCACTCCAGTGAGAAACCTCTTTGCCTCATTCATTTTCCATATTGCTGTTAAATGTTTCAGAGCTAAAGGTAAGGAAAAACACCTAGCGGCATTTGCCAGTTGTTAAATCACAGAGGCCCAGGGCACAGCAGCTGCCATCTTACCTTACTAGTCTGCTTCAGGGCTGGATTTTAAGATGCACTTGAATTCGTGGACTTGAGCCAGTAAAGAGCTGGAGGCGTTGCTGAGGCCCACCAACAGAGTCAGAATGGCCTTTCAGCCATTACTTTGGCTTTTGAATATGTGCCCTCTGTGGATTACATTTGGTGCAGTATTCCCTCTGTTCTTGGCATGGATTGTTGTTTTCCTCTGATGCCAGTTTCCCATTGTATACGTGCCTGCTCATTCATTTTGCATTGTGGCAAATTGTGCAGTGGAGTGTCAAAGTGTTAACAGGAATGATTTGACGTTTTGCCACTTCTTGGCTTGAAACCAAGATTTCATTGTGTTAGGAAAGGTTTTGCCTATTTCCACCTCAGAGTAAAAAAAATAAAACAGTTAGTTTGACTCTGTATCTCACAATAGCGATTTTCTGACTTCCTATTGCACAGTGTCTTTAAGTTTCACAATTGCAGCTTTTTTGTTTCTATTATTTAGTAATATTATTGATTTAACGACACTGTTACTTCACTACACTTTCAGATAAGAACAAAATTTGAACTGAATTGAGCTGGATAATGACAAACTTTGCAACATTGACCCTTTTATTAAACTGAATTGAAACAACATTAAACTAAATTGAGCTGAATAATGATACTATTATTGATCAACTTGATGAATTTATTATATTATATTATATAGTGCTTTCTGTAACAGCAAGAAAACAAGTAATTAATTTCTCAGAATTGTAACTTTATTTCTTGCAATGTGACATACAGTTTTTAACAGTGTGACTATATTTTTCAAAATTTGATTGTGGTGTCATTTCTTGTAATTGTGACTTCATATCTCAAAATGTAACTATTTCTCGCAATGGGAATATATGACAATTTTGACTTTATTTCTTGCAATGTGACTATATCTTGAAGCTGTGACTATTTTGCAATGTGACTTTATACAATTGTGACTATTTGTTGTAACTGTGTCACAATTTTTTACTTTTTTCTCACAATTGTGAATTTTTGGCACAATGTGTCAACAGAATTGTGACTTCATTTGTTGTAATTATCACTGTATCTCACAATTTTATGACTTAATACAATGACTTAATGACTTTTCCCCACAATTTGACTATATCTTGCAGTTGCAAATCAATCTTTATTTTTTACTATTTGACCATTTGATCTCACAATTGTGAATTTATTTATTGTAACTGTGACTATATATCTCACAAAGTGACTTTATTTCTTATTTTTAATGTATATCACAATTACCTGTTGTATTTTTACTCAGAGGTGGAAACAGACTTCCATAAGATTGCAATGAGCAGAGATAGTTTTTCACAGTGAGGAGGAACTGAGGGGAAAAGCTATTAAATATAATGTGAGTGAGGGAGGGCTGTTTATGCGGTAGTGATCATTACACAGAATACCGGAATAAAAGGGATTCTGTCATGATGTATAATGGTTTTTCCTCCTTTCTCTGTGAAACGGTAGTTAGCAACAATGAAGGTTAAGGTTCTTTGCCCTGAAGGCGGGCTGATTGTTTCCTCAATGGCCCAGCGATCACACTCAGAGAACCTAATGGAGCATCGGCTCCCAACACATACTGTATTTAAATGACAGCAGGGTCATACTGTGAGCTCAGCCAGGAGTTCATGCCTCATCTGCTCTGCCTTTGGTAACTGATAATTAGGGCAAAGTGACATTGTATGTTTCTCAAATCTACGATAATGTACCGAGGCAAACATGCAATGCCCTAGATGGGATGCGGGAATGGAGCTCTAAACGAATTATTGAAATGTATGTTTAAGATGATCAGTTGGTGCTCAGATTATAATTTTTTAATGCTTAGAACAAAAAAAGCATTAAAAATTGCTAATGTCACATGAAATTACATTCATTCCTAATGAATCATCATAGCATTGCATTTCATCCATTTAAAGAGGCTCCTCTCCTTCGTAACATCTACATTCACTTGAGTTAAATTCCATTTTCATCTGAGATACTTTAGATGAAGTTTGTTGCAACTGTTTTAAGCAGTTCTGCATTTTTCCCCTGTTTAATCGTTTCACTTTTAGTAGAAGAAGACTGGATATCATCGCGGCCCAACCTCAAAGCTCCAGCATCAAGACTTACTCGAGGGGGCTACAGAGATCACCCCTATGGTAGATATTAAAGGTGCTCCAGATCATGTGACCTCCATACGTCAACGTCAACCTTATTTACTATATAATCTAAAATGGGATTTTTAGGTGATAGGTCAATCATGTTTTTAAATTCACACTAACCTTGGTGGGGGGGGGGGGGGGGGGGGGGCAACATGGTCCCTTTTCTTATCTGAAACTGTTGACTTATTTGTATGATACCTTATGAACGTTAATTCTGGCCAGGATTTGGCAGTGTACTTTTGTCATTGAATGCCCCTTCCTTTAGTTTTCCATTGTTTATCCCCCAAATGTAAAGCATGGAATTAGCCACACATTATGCTTCCCTGACTTTGGGAACCTTTGCGTTAAGACAAAAATGTATGAGGAGAGACTCATTTTGTACATAACATCTTTCGTAATACTTCTTGATTTGATGATGGTAAATACTGAGTTTGTACATTTAATTTTGATATCAGTATTGGGTTTGAAAGCAATTGGCTATGTATGTAGCCACATCCAAGTGCTTTGCTTTGTGTGTAGCTTGTATTTGTACATAAAAATGTAATAAAAAGGATGTAAACGCCTTGTGCAAGGTTCTCTAAATAGGTGATCATAATTGTTAAACTTGTGTTGCTATAATTTGTTAATAAAGATGAGAACATTTTTGTAAAATTAGATTAGGTACGTACTTGTCTCTAGTACTAAATGCCTGTATGACCTGAGGAAATGGATAATATGTTTTTTTATAGATATCTATTTAACAAAGAAAAGCCACAAAAAGGAACCGTAGAGACGTTGTCAAGTCATTTTGTGTAATAAGCTTCATTAATAGAATTAAACTTTGTTAAATAATTTTTAACATTAGCTCTAAATTGTTCATTGACTCTTGATTAGTCATTTAAATGTTTAACATGTTAATGGAAATCAACTGTTTAGACCAATAAATTGAATCTTTTTTAACACATTCTTTAAGCTTCAGCTTATTAAACAATAAGTCGGACTGACTTGTCTGCGCTAACGTGACTCTGAGAATGATATGGAGATTCAGGAGGTAAGAACGTCCCCATATTCCAATAAAATGTTCTAAGTGCCTTCAGCCTTTGGTGTTAACCACTGTAGCCAATGTGAATATGGCTGATATTCACACGGTTTCATCACTCGCAGCAGTGAATGGGATCCAGTTAAAATGCTTTATCTCTGCTACCTACAGTACATTTTCCTCTTTTGCTATTCATGTTAATGAACATCAGAAGGCTGCATCTGTCTTGTAATACCAATGCTTTTAAATATCAGCACTATTGAAGGCCCCATAGAGACCTGAACTCTTTTTTGTGACTATTAGAACTGAATGCTGACGCGTATTAAGACTTCGAAAGGATGACTAAACGTTAAGCAGGTAACCCTAATAATAACTCTAATGTTGCGAATGCCAGTCATAAATTAAGTTATTTATACTTCAAAAAGTAAACCTGCCCTCACTAACCCCAAATAAATGCCTCGGCCCTCTAAATCCGCTAATAAAGTTAACTAGTGACATCAAAAATGACTTAACACATAAGAAGAAGAAGAAAAAAAACAATTAACAATCCATCTTTTAAAATAAGCTAAAACTGATCTTTAATACCTGACCAGCTAAACTAAGCTTTTTAACCAGACACTCTGAAAAAGATGGTTGCTCTCAAATCATATTCTGCTCTGACAGCTTTTGTCCAGCCCCACAAATTGGTTTACTTTTTTGATAGTAACATATCTGTCAAACTGTTTTCAATCCATCTGTTATTTGTGCATGCGAGTGTACGTTTGTTTTGACTTGTAGTCTCACTCATTGTCTCTTCTTACTTCATTTTGTGTATTATACTAATAGAGCCTCGAAATCTATATCCTAAATTCGATTTATCCTCCCAACAGGTACCAGTCTCTCTGTGAGCTGAGATGCAGTGGATTGAGTCAGACTGGGTAAGCTGCAAAAGTGTCTCTGATACTCTGAACAACATGATAACAAATGCATTCAAATATAGTTTAGGTGTATATTTGTTGGGGTTTATTATGACTTCTTGCCTGATTTTTATTATTATGAAAGTCCATACAGCCATTCATTTTCAGCCATATAGGTGGGAAACACTCTCATTTAGCATAATCTGTCATGCTACATCGGAAACAACCAGTATACACCTATATGTACCATAGTGCTGTTTTAGAGCAAGACAAAACAATAAAGCAAACGATTTTATTTCAGACTGAGGAGCATGTACTAATGTTTTTTTTTTTGTGACAGTACAATTAATAAACCATTTAGCAAGTAACACAAACATCCTGTTGGGTTATAGCTTGAAGACAGAAACCCACTCAGTATGATATAGACTTATGACACTATATGCACAGATTAAATGCACCACCAAAATATTAAGGAGTGATCGTATGACCTCGAGTGAAATGTGGCCTTCAGGAACAATGCTTTGAACATTTGGGTAATTAACATTTTTTTGTATTAAATATGCTGCAGGAGATCCCCGCATGTGAAGCATAACAGCAACAAGAGACAAAAACACAACATTCTTTGGGACTCATTCTGTTTGGTTTATTTTTTTCTTTTGCTGAGGCAATTATGCGCATCAGAAACAAACAAAAAAAGTGTAAAATTGATTAACGCAACACTTTCAATATCGATTTAAGCTTTTTTAATGCTTGGGGCTTCCGAAATGCATATATTAGTCATTCTATTAATTTTGACTATCGTCACATTATTTTGGTTCTCTTGATGGATGGAAGTCTTTTGTCGAGGTCAGCCATGTTTTATAGTCTAATTAAGGACAAGACAGGGGCATGCTCCAACAGATGCGTTTTTTCACACAGAGAACCATTTGTAAGCCAACAAAGGATGACTAAATCACTGATGCTTATCAGATGGCTTATTGGAGAATGGAAAGGTAATAGGAATGAAACAATGGCAAAGATGTTTTAGCTGCATTAACACTGCTGTGGTTTTTGATCGGTAATGGTCTGCATGAAATAAATCTTCAACCGTTATATTAAATTTGTGTAAAATAGTATGTCATTAAATGTAAAGAAAAAGGGATTTATGGTATTGTGATTTGTGGACTGGTTTGATTCTGAATGGCTTTAGGCTTGCTAATTAAAATGGCCATTGTTTTCTAATCAGTGGCACACAGGTGGCGATTTTGCTATTTCACAGTAGTGCCTTTGACATGAAGCAGAGGATTTTGAAGCTTGGATGTATATCTCATTTGTCTTTTTAAAGTGTTCCACCGTGAAAGGGAGTGCATGAGGTCTGATATTTTGAATGCAAACGTGAAGGTGGATAATATGAAAAAAATATCAGTTTATGACTGATCTTGTATGTGCTGTGAATTAATGAGACTCATTAGTAAGAAGCAACTAGACTTATTAGGCTGTTAAATCTGGTCTTCCGTGATTCACAATGCATTTTCTTCTTGCAATTTTTTTTTTCTGCAGTGAGGAAGAATACATTTATGACAATAACAGATTAATGGATGATGCTTTCTCTTGGGTGTCTGTAATTCACACACAAGACATTAAATTTGCTGTCAAATACTAGTGGAGTTTCCATCACTGTTGAAAATCACTGTTGTTTTCTATGACAGAGTTGGGCATCACATAGAGAGCAAGAGACAGAGATTCGTTTGAACAAAAGGGCTTTAGAATCATCATCACATTTCTTTCGCATAGTTGGAATTATTTGTTTGTATAAAACAAATACAGTTGTGGCCCAAACATCGACTTTTAATAAAGCCATGATATTAAAAACTAAGGATACTTTCACAACAATTCAAAGGCACAATAACAAAAAATATTTTTTTGTATGTAAAATACCTTCCTCAGCTACTGACAGTTTTGCTTATATATATATATTCATGGAGGCTGCATTTTATTAACATCTACAGAGTATCAGCACATCAGAACTAAAAATAAACAAGACAAATATAAAGAATATCAATATTAACTACATAAATTTTAAATCACATATGAATATAAAAAATTGAACCACCTCAAACACAAGAATGAATGTTAAAATGATTTTGTTAGGCAGCATGGTGCTTGAACACATTACATGCTGGTCCTGTAATTCAGTTCCTTTGGGTTTAACACAGCAGGAGAGCAGACAAACTAATGTTAAGGACACAAAGCTCTTAACTGTACAAAAAGAGAAAGCGACAAGCTCCAATTTCTTAGCAGCATTTAGACCTTCGAAATGTGGGATGATGAGTCTTGTTGGTCTTTTCATCTTTTAAATTGTGGTTTTATTTTATTTTATACTCCTGTGATGTTGATATCCCACAATATAGTGCCTCAGTTAAAGCCATTGTATGGGAATTAAACAGACTTTTATGACTCGGGTTTGAAAGAGTGTATGAGCCTCCCGAGCCTCTTCAGAGGATTCTTCAGGAATGAACGTGGATAATGGAAAGAGACCAGTTAATCCAGCCTCCATTACTTTTCCATAATCAATAATCAGTGAAGACGATGTAGAGATTTGAAAATATATCCACTAAATTCTTTTAAATTAAGCTAGTAGCTTTTATTTAAGCCTGAGAATGTATTGTGAGATGTTGCCTATGTTAAGCCATCGGACAGTCAGCATGGAGGAGAGTGAAAGAAGATACAGCTTTTTCTTCAGTAGATCATGAATCATAAGCAGTGTATAAAAATCTTTAACAAACAAAATATCCGAAACAACTGCATGATGTGGTTTGAGGCAAAGAGACGCGTCAGGCTATTAATTCTTCAACAAATTCCAGTATGTCAGACTGTGGTCATATTCATATTATTTCATCTATCTTCAGGCAAGATTTTAGACACATATCATCGCTGAGGAGGGTATGACTGTATCATCAGCAGTTCTCTGACACCAAGTCCTCCCACATATCCAGCTCTGTCTCTGCCTTTTATGCTGCCAAGAGTAGGATATCCCTTCCTAGCCTCTCCTTAAACGTTCCGTTTGTTTAACCTGAGTAACACCTCTTCCCTGCCGTTGCAGGCACTCTGCAGTCGATATGTGGAGCATACTGATAAAAAACAATCAGTGAGAAGTGAGGGGGCTCCGTCTCATTTGGCTGAGGAAGTGCTTATAAACAGTCTGTGCACAGAAGCTGTATGCCAGGTAAGTAGTGTGTTTGAAAACATGGAAAGCGTAGCCGCAGCACTTCAACATCCAATTACAGAAGCCACACTTCCTTGACAGGATAGATGCAATTTCATGTTACATATAGAGTATCGTGTATACCTGCCTCTGTGTACAGAAAGCTTAGCGGAAAATAAGTAAACCGCCTTGACTTATAATAGCCTTAGTTTATATATTATTATATTACTTATAATAACAGTATATCAGATTATATGACAGTTAAGGGCCGTTCACACCAAGGATGAAAAGATAACTATAATGATAACTATAACTATAAAGTTTTAATAATTGTTGTAATTCTGTGATCACAGCTATAAAAATAATGACACAGAGGAACGATATTGGTGGAATATCTTTCAGAATTATTCTTTTTCCACCTGATGAATAATAAAAACTTTTAGCCAATAAATATCCACCCGACCTTAAAGAGCTTAAAACTGTTATTGTGCATTGATGTGGACACTAATATTGTTATCATTATAGTTATCATTCTTGGTGTTCACACTGACAACAATAACTATAAAGATAACTAGTATTCACAGTAACATCTGTTGTACTAAATGCGCTACAGTGTCTGTCCCTTAAAATGCTCAATCTTGTTAAAGTCAGGTGGATTCTGATTGGCTGTCAGTGTTTTTATTGTTCATCAGCTGAGGATTTCTAAAAAATAAAAAAAAAGTCCAACTATATCATTCCTCCATTTTGTTATCATTGTAGAGTTCAAATCAAATCAAATCAAATCACTTTTATTGTCACATCACCACAGCACACGTGCCTTGGTGAGTGAAATTCTTGAGAGCGTGCTCCAGACAGTGCAGAAACAACTTACATATAAACATTACTATACATACTTACAGACTTATACAGATGACAATGTGTAATATACACATACATATACCTAGTACACACAGTGTACTATTAGACATACATACAGTTATCGATACACACATTCTACATTATGTGCACATATACACACAATAATATGCGAAGATGCAGCAGATTATATATAAACTGGATACGCAAATGTCATGGATGTGCATTGGATGGTATCCAGTGGTAGCAAAAAGATTGTTGTATTAGTGCAGTAGTGTACTGGTAGTCCAGTTTGAACTGTATGGAATTAAAGTGCAGTGCGTGGTATACTGTAAGGTGGGAGTATGCTGTAGGGTGTATTAGTTCTGACTGTTCATTAGCCTGATAGCCTGAGGAAAAAAGCTATCCCTCAGTCGGCTAGTGCGGGATCGGATGCTGCGGAGACGTCTTCCTGAGGGAAGCAGAGAGAGCAGTCTGTGGGACGGGTGGCTGGAGTCACTGATGATCCTCCAGGCTTTCCTTATACACCGCCTGGCATAGATGTCCTGGAGGAAGGGAAGCTCACCTCCAACAATGTGATGGGCAGTTCGCACGACCCTTTGCAGAGCTTTGCGGTTGCCAGCAGTGCTGTTTCCAAACCAGGCGGTGATGCAGCCGGTCAGGATGCTCTCCACAGTGCAGGTGTAGAGTTTCATAGATAATTAAAATGCTATATTTATCCCTACAGTTATCGTCCTTGGTGTGAATGGGCCTTTAGTTCTTTTCCTCAAATTTAATTGGCTGAGCGGCATTCGATGAGAGCCAATAAACAGGCCAAAATTTCTAGGACTTTTACTCTTAGCAGCACTCTGCGTTTGTCCGTGTTTGCTTATTCCAGATAGACAGATTGCCATTCTATGCAGTAAGATTGTTCAACAACTTGTTCAACAGTTTTCATAGATACACCAATAGGAATGAATAATTAATTCAAATGATTTGTTTAAAAGCACTGATTCATTTAGGAATGATCAAGTGGCTGTCTTTATGAGGGCATCATTGAATCATTCACTTTATTGATTTGTTCAAAACCACAGGAATGAAACGCAACTGCTTCAATTGTAACTATTTTTGTTATATATTGACAAAGTAACTGGCAATATTGTGTGCAAAATGTGAGTTACTCAATATTAACATCTTGTTTATTGAACTGTTAATAAAAATATTACACTTGCAATATCAGCGCAATTACACAGCCATATCGCAGCTGTGCATCAAAACCGCTGCACTTTTGATCGTGCGATAATCAAATATTCAATTCAGCATGCGAGACACAATGTAATTATCCTTTAGTTTTTAATGACTCTCAATTAGCAGTAGTCCCACTCTTCTCATTATAGAGAACTTTCCTCTTCATTTAATAAGCACTCCATACGCTTTAGGAAGACATGCATTTGTGACTTATTCTGTCTCCTCTAGTGAAAATAACACTCCTGTAGTCCCTCCTGAACACATCACCTGGAAATTGCAGCCATGTTTGCATAGCATCTGTTTATTTTTGGTGTTCGACTGATTAGTATTATGGGGGTATAATGGATTCCAGTGTTATTCGTGCAGTTTTGGCAGACACATTGCACCGAGCCATTCTCATGCTGAGCTTATAACTGAGCCAGGGGCCACATTCCCAGAGTGCCTAGCGCCTGTTTGTGAATTCAGAGTGCAGCGAGCCTTGCTGTTTTCACCTGTTTTCATGTAATCAGTTTACCACTCACCCATCTCTTTATCTGTTTAATTCTTTGCAAATTACAACTGTTTTAGGAAGTTAATTGTTCTGCTGTTCAAGGACATTTGAACACAAGACAATAAGTGATTCATTTAAAACTTTGAGTGAGATCTTTGTGTAAAATGACATTTGAAACAAGGAGGCATGGAGAAATCTTCTCATTTATGTGCTGTGTGCTGTATGAAGTTCAAAGGATATACGGCATACTGTATGTTGCGTACAACTTTATGTCAGAATATGAAACTACTTTTTAATTGGCCTTCAATGGTGAAAGAATTTTTATATCCTCATAATACCCCTTAATACTAATACTAGGTAGTTACAGTGTCCCTAACATGATAACCAACCAAACCTTGACAACACTTGATAAAATGCTCCACTGCTCATAATGCATAGTATTAATAGTAGTAATAGTTTGTATTTATAATTGCATTTATGATTCACTCTTAACAAATTTGATTTAGTCTCATGCTTGCTTTTTTTTTTTTGTTTTTTTTTTGCTATGCACCAAAAGCTGTGAAGATTATGTTGTGATTGAAGAGTCAATTAATGCAGTCGGACTAAAAATTCAGAGGTTTGACAGTGATACAATGACATGTGCTTGCAGGAGTGCACTTGCTCTCTCTTATTCTCTGCCATTATGGTAACACTACACACTTGGCAAGTCGACTGAGGAATTTGTTCTGAAAACCAAAGATAATTGCAGGGCTGCAGACAACAGAATCCAACTGACAGATGCTTGTCAATGTAACTGCGCTTTCTCGAGGTCACTGCCAACATTGCTTGAGATGTGTTTCAGCCCACAGTTTATGAGCTGTCTTACTTGTGTATGATAATGTTCTTGTATTGGCAGATGTTGGTGGAAAAGCATAAAAAATGCACCTGAAATAATGGTGTGAAGAATCCACACACACACACACACACACACATAAAAAATGATCTGTCTCTTTTCTTTCCCCACCAGTGTGGAGCTTCTCATTTCCATTGATCTGAATAGAGCTGATCTTGACTGAACATCACTGCAGGGCACAGATGACCACTGCGTAAAAAATAAATAAATGGTGCTTACCGGCTGGTATGTATTGATGCAGAATATAGAGTCCTGTAATATAATCCTATTTTTCCCAGTGGAAAAGATACATTTATGATAATTTGACTTCGGAGCGACACTAAGTTAAGACACATGTTTTTATTGCCTTTTTCAGATAATGAAATCTGAACAGCGTCTTATGAGATGGATGTCACCCCTGGATTGGCTCATTCAAACCACGTAAAAGGTCCAAGCAGATACCTTCAAATTGAATCACATCCAGTTTGAATCAATAACAACATAAGGCATGCCACATATTGTGGTATAATATGAGGCTATGCTGATCCTAACATTGTTTTCAGGTTTTCAATCCTTTCTCATGCACAATGCTATGCTGTAAGGTCTTGCATTTTTTGGTCATATATCCTCTTTTCGCTTAATCTTTTTTATCCCACAGGACAAAAAAAGGACATAATTGGATTAAATGGCTGTTGAAGATAGAGTATATTTTGTCTAAGTACGTCATCTACACTGTCACCTCAATGACAGCTAAATGAGAAGGTTTAACATGGTGCATTAAATCTTGATAGATTTACAACCACTTGCAGCTAAATACTTATAAATATCTTCATGCAACAAACAGTTTTCTTGTATTTTTGGGGTTATAGAAGCAGCTTTTTTCTGTGCTTTCTGCCACTGTGACATCTGTGAGCATATGACTCAGTTTGCGCTTCGTATGTCATTACTAGCAGTGTCAAAATGCAGCACATATTACTCATCAGAACCTGTGCTTTCAAAGCCTGAAGCTTCAAAAATTATTTACCAGTTAGATAATACAGTAAGTGAATTTCACACAAAGGCTCATCTTCATGGAAATGTGTCGTATGTAATCAAAATCCAGTGCATAAATCTACACATATTCTCATTAATGCTTTGAGTTCCTCAGCTGAATGTGTTTTGAGCTTTTTCTCCTTGCAGTGGAAATTTCAAAACATTCAATCTTATTTTTTAAGTGGCATTTTAACGCTGTTTAAGTGCCCTTGAGGTTATCAACACAGTTCAGACCGAATTTTAAAATTCAATATTCTTATGGCTGTACAAATGAAACTGCATCTTTCTGGAGAATGTGAAAAGCTTGTAGGATTCAACGGCTATACCTCAAAGCAATCAATAGTTTGTACAGAACAGTCTATAGGTTTGTCAAATAAGAGCTTGCACACACCTCCACTAAAACAGTAAAGATATCATTTAAGCACATTCTTTCTAGTCATAAATAAATCTTATATATTTAAAACTGCTATGAAACCAGTTTACTGCCAATTTCACTCAGTAGTTGTCAGCAAATCTAGCAGTTCTCTCTGTTATCTATCTGGTAGAGGGAATAAAGGAAATGCTTTTATTTATTCATTAATAGTATATTACCGCTTTTATTAATAAACATAGTAAAAAAACAGGCAGGGTCAAACAACGGCAAACAGGTATGGTACGGGCAAGACACAGAGCAATCCTAGGGCTAGCGATCGACGAACAATATCCAACAGGGCAAGGCAGAGAGATAATCCAGGTATACGAGCAGTAGTCCAAGAGAGGTGCAAACAGAGTCCAAACGGCAAGGCAAAGGATGAATCCAGGAAACACGGGCAAGAATCAAAACACTAGAAAAACACACAATACAGTTATAAATGCAGAACAATACTGGAACTAAACAGAAAAACACAGAATGGCTCAGTAAGGCAGCTAACACTAGGGGAGTGATAAACGCAATACAATACTCAGCAGAGAGGAAGAGGAAGACCGTGGTTTATGTAGGGTGTGTGATCAGTGCAATCAGCTGTGTGTGTCGTCAGTGCAATGGATGATGGGAATTGTAGTCTGAGGTGGCGTGCAACAGTTAATGTGGTGCAAGATTCCATGTGGTGAGTTAACGGAAGTTCATAGACCAGATTCATGACAGGATCAGACTTGTATCCAAAGGTGTAGACAAATAACAGTAGTTTAAAATATACCCCTCATCCAAAGTTTAATATTGAAAAATGTAGGCTGGTTTGTCCTGTATGCATTCTCTGTGTGACAGTTTTGGCTGTCGTATATTATTATATTTATACAGAGTGTTTTCGATACTTACAAGTGGAGTGCACTTCAGAATAGTGACGTTATCATGCAGAGGCATGGAAGAATGCTATAGCAGTCAATAATATATTATAGAAAAACAGGGAAAGAGACTACTGGACAAAAACATAATACTAGAATTTTATTCTATGAAAATACTGAATACTTGTGTGATTAAACCTAGGTATCTGATGCTGGATGTTTCATATAATGCATCTTCTATTAGTTAAAGGGTTAGTTCACCCCAAAATGAAAATTATGTCATTAATTACTCATCCTCATGTCGTTCCAAACCCGTAAGACCTTCGTTCATCTTCGGAACACAAATTAAGATAGTTTTGATGAAATTGGAGAGCTATCTGACCCTCCATAGACAGCAACGCAAATGAAATGTTCCCAGGTCCAGAAATGTAGTAAATACATCGGTAAAACAGTCCATGTGACATCAGTGGCTCAACTTCAGTTTTGCGATACTACGAGAATACTTTTTTTTTTTTTGCGCAAAGAAAACAAATATAACAATTTATATTTATATTTACCATTCTTCTCTCCCGAGTTACGTCGTGCGCCATTTTAGAGAGTATCACAATGCATACGCACACATTCGCCTAAGCGTAAACAACGCTTATTACGCAGCTTTCGTTCATGCGCGCGCTTTCCCCCCGAACGTAAACAACGCTGATTACGCCAAATACATTCTTGGGTACTCTCCAAAATGACAGAAGATGTAACTCGTGGGAGAAGAATGGTTGAGTAAATTGTTATTTTTGTTTTCTTTGCGCAAAAAAAAAAAGTATTCTCGTAGCATCGCAAAACTGAAGTTGAGCCACTGATGTCACATGGACTGTTTTACCGATGTATTTACTACATTTCTGGACCTGGGAACATTTCAGTTGCGTTGCTGTCTATGGAGGGTAAGATAGCTCTCCGATTTTGGGGTGAACTAACCCTTTAAGAACAAATTTTACAGGAATGCCAGAACAATAGAGCATGAAGTGTAAGCCTGTCTGACAGGACTAGCTTTCTCACACAAATGCCTGCAAACACTGTGAGCTTGAGTGTACCATCATTAAAGTGTGCAGCAGACCCTGGTGTGACTTTCTCTGACGTTAATAAATGGTGTGCAGTGCAGTGCCAAGCACAAGCATGTCCCTTCATTAGGCAGCTAGGCCCACTGCTGCCATAAAGGCCAGATGTCACAGGGGTTCTGTCCTGCACAAATCTGTCCCCAGCAGCAGAGATGAGGACAAAATAAAAAGCCCCTTTCTTACACCGCATCTGAGGGCCGTCTCTGTGACAGTGAATGAGCGTGTCTGGTGTCTGGCATCTGGCAAGTTGGAGCTAACACATGGAAAAGGCTGCAGTGGAGCTTTGAGAGGTGCTCTGTCAACTCCAATGTTTAGGGATTTTCATCATGTCTGTATTATTACCGCAAGGAGGGAAATCGGTGTCTGAGTGTCTAGTTATATTGCAGTGCATTTACACTGTTTAAATGGCTCAGCTGTATATGCACTGCGGCCACCGTTCATGAGTTTTCAAGTGTATATCACCCCTATCACTATTATTTCACTTCTCTTTTGTGTGAATAATGTCTCATAAAAAAACCACAAAAAAAAAAAAACTAAGGGAACATATCTCAATGCAAATCTCCTTACCTAATCTAGACCGATTATGAGGCAGTTTTAAGAAATCATTATTCCTGTGACACAAAAACCATTATGATATTACCATATGACTGACCACATTTATATATTACGCAAGTATGTGGATGATCATAATTTTAAAAAAATTCTCTAACTTGCAATAAAAACTGAGCATTTAAATCTGAGAATTATATATATATATATATATATATATATATATACTGAGAAATATATACTGTATATAATTCTCAGTCGAGCTTTGAGTATAGTATAATTCAGTATATATATATATATTGGTTCCATAAGTGTGCAGTCCCTTTAAATGCTCAAAGGGTCATGGACTAACTCCTTTTTGCTGTCATTAACTGCATTAACAATTTTGCTGTCATTAACATTTTGCAAACTGCTTCATTGATAGTTACAGCAACCTGATGGGTCACCCTGAACCTTGCAGAAATACACAGTAAATACATTTATTTGGTTTTGCCATACAATTTTGTTTTCATTAAAGAGAAAATAAACGGGATAAATTTAATCAGCTCTCAAAATATTGATCTGAAAATTGAACATTTGGAGTGTACACCATAAGAGAGTGTGTGTGGAAGCTTTCAATGAGATAAAACAACAGTGTAATAGGTCAAGCAGCACACTTCCTCATGGATGGAGACAGCTTAAACGGTCAGTGTTATTGGAGGATGAACTGTAGTCTTATCGCAAAACAGTTTAAAATTGGAATTTCAATGATGAAACAGTTAATCAGAATTTATCAGTTTTAGTCTGGCAGGAAGCCAGACCTGATGTAAGGATGAGCCGACGGCTCAAATAGGTTCTTTGCTACACACATTCTGACAGTATCGAATTCAAATCTGTCTTTCTAGGATTTGTACTGTTAGCTACAAGCACAAATGTCAGCGATTTATAACTGTTGAGCTCAGAGTGTAAGCTGGAATGTTCCAGACTGCAGCATCCTATAAGCAACATTTCACATAGCATAGGACCGTTTCAAATCAACCAGAGAAGGCAAAAAAAATTTATTAATTAATTAATTAATTAAATGGTGACCCAACGACTCATTTCTACAATCCAGTCATTTTGTCATGTCTTCATCAAATCTTAATATATTGGTTGAAATATTACTATCTTTAAACAATCTTTAATTGATAATCAGTTTAACTTTTCATTAGCCATGTGTAATATTATGTAAAAAAAACCCCGAAATCATCCCCCAGGAAGTGACATGATTTTGGTGGGAAAACGACAGCACAAGAAAATATTAGTATCGAAACTGATATTTTCTATTCTATTCTATATTAGGAGTGGATTTTATGTGAAGTTCTGTGATGTTTTGAAGTGATAGTTGGTTTGTCTCATTTTAAAAATCCAATTCTGTTGATAAAATTACAAAATTGGTTATAATAATATGAAAACTATAAAAAGAAATTCAAGTAGACTCACTCTCAGTGCTTCACTGAGCAACTTTGGATCTTTTTATCATCATCTTAGTCATCCTGTTAATTGTCTTGTCACTGTGTAAATAACCATGTTATAATTAATGAAGAAAATGCCTGAGCTTGAGCAGAGCATATTTCTGAAAGTCTGCTATAACATTTCATAGAATAATTTTATTTTTATTTTTTTTACTGAAGAGTTCAATGTGTACTGCAAATCAGGAATAAACCTAAGATACTCTAAACCTTATAGGCCTACTTACAGTATATGTAAACTGTAACCTGTAATCTTGGTTTTGAATAAAACATATCTGCTACTCATTTATGTCATTCTAAACACTAGATAAATGCTTTTTTACAAAATATGTAGTGTACTCTAATTTCCAACGTGAATGCTTAGTTACTTTAGTAATTTTGCTACTGGCCCATGTGTTTAATTATCAAATATATTTTTTAGCATTTCCTCCACAAAATCTTTTCATGCATTTATCTTGTCCAATAATGATCTACACAGCCTTTTCCTTTTGAGTTGATCAAATAAATGTATTATTTAGTAGGGTTCAAACCCAGCACAGAGATTTGTTTTAAAAATGCGCATGTAGCACTTTATTTTCAGAGCTGTATTAAATCGCCTTTGAACATGCAGGGGTTTAATGCAACAACCTTTATAAATCCCTGGGTCTTGGTACGCTAATAAAATATTTCACATCATCCATTATTGCTGTATTAGTCTTGCCTTTTTTTCCCACATGATAATACAACCCACAAATGGCAGACATGAAATATGATTTGTTTTTAGAGCTGCCGCAATATGGCTTTCCAGCACCATGTTGCTTGCAAATTGTTCATATGGAGAGCACTTTGGAGCAGTTTGCACATGAAGGCAACCCCTCTCCTCTGCTTTGTGGTGACAGCTGCTAAAAATAGGCTGTTAAAATCTCACTGTAGTCAAGGACTCTCCACTGATTTACATAAAAGTAGAACTTCAAACATGTCACTGACAGAGGTAATTTTTGCCTCACTCCATACCAGCGATGGACTTTTCTGTGAGAAGAAGATAAAGAATTTAAAGAGAACATGGTGTGTGTTCCAACACACTGACTAAATTTTAAGGCACAGCGTATCTTCCAAACCCCTAGTAAAGTCTCCTGGAATGAAATATTTTATAGCACGTTTAGAAAAGCTGCATGTGAAATCTTAGCTTTTTCCTGAGGTATATTGCTCTGAAGCACGTCTGAAGTGAGAAGAACCTTTTAACGAGATTCAGTGAGATTTTCACCAGCTGTTCGTCATTAAGGATTCTTTCTCATATGCAGCAACACCACGTGACCCAAAACTCACTATAGCTCCACACAAAAGCATCACACAATACAATGCCTTTATCCATCTGTTAATTAAAATCCTATTCTGACAGTAGTTTACTGTCCGGCATCTGGGATGTCTTCTATTATTTCAGTTTGCTTCAATTAACTATTAAAGGTAGGCTTACAGTAATTTAGGGGCATAGGCCCCACCCACTAAATGAACAGACCCGGACAGTTATTTCACAGAGATTTTATTTATTAAATTATTGTTTTAATATAATTGCAAGAATGATTATAACAACCTAAATCCTAAAATAAAAAAGTGTTTCTGGTTAATGCGTAATGAGTGTGATTGACATCTGTGTTGTTAGGCAATTAGCATATTATCCAGACTGACGACTATTGCAGTTGTGTGTTAGAAAATCAGCTTTTCAGCCAGCAGTAATGTTTAAGCGAAAACCACAATCTGGCCTTTTTCAATTCCAAATCTCATTCTGTAGTCTCATGCTGGCCAGTCCAGCTCCAGAGAAGGTAAGCAGGTTTTCTGGCAAATCTATGGAAGAGGCCATGAATTATTTCCTTTTTCTTTCTCATTTTTTTGTGACCTTGACCCAAAAATGAAAATTCTGTCATTAATTCGTTACAAACCCGTAAGATCTCCGTTCATCTTCAGAACACAAATGTGACCCTGGACCACAAAACCAGTCTTAAGTAGCGCGGGTATATAGCAATAACCAAAAATACATTGTATGGGTCAAAATTATTGATTTTTCTTTCATGCCAAATATCATTAGGATATTAAGCAAATATCATGTTTCATTATATATATTTTGTAAATTCCCTACTGTAAATATATCAAAACTTAATTTTTGATTAGTAATATACATTGTTAAGAACTTCATTTGGACAGCTTAAAAGGTGATTTTCTCAATAATTAGATTTTTTTGCACCCTCAGATACCGGATGTCCAAATAGTTGTATATTGGCCAAATATTGTCTTATCCTAACAAACCATACATCAATGGGAAGCTTATGTATTTAGCTCTCAGATGATGTATAGATCAATAGACGAGGAGACACCACCCCTCACAATGTAGAGCGCTTTGAGTGCTTAGAAAAGCGCTATATAAATGTAATGAATTATTATTATTATTATTATTATAAATTTCAATAAAAAAAAAATTGACCCTTTGACTGGTTTTGTGGTCCAGGGTCACAAATTAAAGGTGCCATAGAATGAAAAACTGTCTTTACCTTGGCATAGTTGAATAATAAGAGTTCTGTACATGGAAATGACATGCAGTGAGCCTCAAACACCATTATTTCCTCCTTATGTAAATCTCATGAATAAAAAAGGCCACTGAAAAATAGGCGAATCAGAACATAACACCGACTGTGACGTAACAGTCAGGATCACTAATAGTTACGCCCCCAACATTTGCATAAACCCGCCCATGTTCTAGGCCAGCCGCCAGCCGAACCATCAGAAGTTCTGCAGGTATTGTGAAGAAACAAGCGAGGACAACAGTGAAAAGGGCAGATCATGGAAATAAAAGTTATGCTCCAGGCTGTGCAGGGGATGTGATGTGCAGGGATGAGTTGGTGTCTGTATTCAGAAAGGCACAGAAAGCAAAAAATGTGTTCAAATAAAATAACACGAGCCACTAAAGGGACACGGTTAGCGCCTTGCTAGCTGTAGCCTGTTACAGTACATAAGATTTCACTTACCACATAAACAGAGTAAGGAGAGATGCCTGCGGATGATAGTGAATGATTTACAGATCCTGAGCACCACAGACAAGCATCTGATCTTGTAAAATGTATGGTAAGTACTGCCGCTTCATAGTATAAACAGAGTACATGCGATCGCAAACCTCAAAAGCAAAAGTAAAATGCGATTGTGCATTCCAAAGTAGTTTCAATGCCCAGCATATTAATAGCGGCTCCCTGATGCCCGCATTTTATTTACAGTATAATTACCCAATGATATAACTGCACAAGAACGTATTGAAATATCTATTTTTTCCCTGTGTTTCCTTCCTGTGAGCTACTGAAATGAGCCGTGCTGTAAAACAGCCAATCAGAGCAGAGCTCAACATTGAGCCGCACTGTGAAACAGCCAATCAGAGCAGAGCTTAACATTATTATTCACGACCCTTCCAAATAAGCCAATAACAGACCATTTCATTTTGGGGAGAATTATTAGGGTTGTAAATGGACATGTAAAACTGTTTCTTGAGAATTTTTGTCCTTACCTAAGCCACATACCTTCTATGTAGATATCAGAGAACAATTTAAAATATTGTATCAACGCATTCTATGGCACCTTTAAGATATTTTTGATTAAATCTGAAAGCTTTTTGACCCTACATAGACAGCAATGCAACTGACACATGGACTACAAAATAGTCACATGGACTATTTTAATATTGTCCTTACTACCTTTCTGGGCCTTGAACGTGGTAGTTGTGTTGCTGTCTATGGTGGGTCAGAAAACTCAGATTTAACAGATTTAAAAAAAAATATATCTTAATTTGTGTTCCGAAGATGAACAAAGATCTTACGGGTTTGGAATTGGGCACAATTTTCTAATGCTAGTTTCTAGTTCCCAGCATGCTTTGCTTCATACTCTAGGAGAAATGTTGAAATTAATTGTTATTTTAAGTGTTTTTGCTCAATATTAATAGGGTTTGTCAGTGTTCTATTTAGTTTTAAAAGCGTTTCTGTTATATTTTTGGGGAGGTTACCACTGTGCTGGAGAGTAGAGCCTGCAGGTCGCAGATGGGTCTGTAGACTATGATGCAGTTATTCTTTTATTTAAAAACAACTATTGTTGTTTAGCAGTGGTAGTGTTTTTGTTGGCATATTAGTATGTACATGTATGTTATTGCAAGTTGTACAGCTACAGCTTAATTTACTGGAGTGACATATTTGGTCTCTTAAGAGAATTGATTTGAATGTTTTTAGCAAATAAGTCGGATTACTGTTAAACAACTATGAGAAATTTGAAGTTGCAGTAAATGTTGCATTAGCTAACTCAATGTAAATTAGTTGTTTGGAATACACACCTAGTATATTTAATTTAATATGAATTAATAAGAGTGTTTAATTTTTTTTTAAGCGAGGTTATCTAATTAGATTCTACAGTTGTTTACTCGTGATCCTTATATAAAACCCAACCTATTATCCAGCAACACAAATTAATTATGATTCTTACAATAGCCAGATTTAAAAAAGTTGAACTGGAGGAGGAATATTATACATACTTGAATTATGATTACTTTCTACAATGAATAATGAGTTAAATCTTGGTACAGTACTTGTCATTTAAGGCTTATAGACTGATTGTATGGACATTCTCACTATGAACTGTCATAATGTATATAAAGGTATGTGAAGATTCCTCAAAAATCTCTAAGCAAAAGGGTTTGGAACAACATACCCTCATAGTAAATGAAAGAAACTATCCCTTTAAAGTGAACAGCCAAGATGTGTAGACTAATAGACTTAAAGTCTGCAGAGACACATTTCAAAGAGACATTTGACAAGAGCATCAAAAAACTATTTGATTCAAGTTAGAGATTTCGGTGCATGCGCCCTTCAGTGAACCATACCCTCACCAAAACAACTGTTTCAATGACAGCCACTGCAGAGTTGCTCTATTTCAACATTGTCACAGCTAAAAGTGTGTTGCACCTTAACTGGGTTTGATTCTAATGCCTACAGACTGCTGTGTCAAAACATAGAGGGCAAAGTAATTCTTCAGATATGTAGAAGGGTAGAAATAATGATTTTATGGGGTCTTAATCATGAAGGTCGTGTGCTTTTTCCTTCTGCAGCATATGTCACACACTCGAGTTCTCGCTGGAGGGATCAAAACACATGACAGCATGATGTATATTCCCCATGTCACACTGTAGAGAGTTCATGATCCATCACAGTGATGTGTCCTCTGATACACCAGCCTTTGCTTATGGGTTGGCAGGTAGGATTGTTGGATTCCTGAACCGAATCAACTTCAGAGGTAGCGTTTTACTGGATAATGACCAAAAATTAAGAGAAAATGACAGTGGCCGAGAGAGCTCAACGCACTGCAAATAGAAAAAACACCTGCAAATTAAGAAAACAACTTCCTCAATTTTACAACACACACGCTGCAAATACTCACAACACAACCAAATAAAGAAACGCACTGCAAATAGAAAAAACGCCTGCAGATTGAGAAAACAACTTTCGTCAATTTGACAACACACACGCTGCAAATGCTCACAACACAACCAAACAAAGAAACGCACTGCAAATGCTCACAACACAACCAAACAAAGAAACGCACTGCAAATAAAATGTATTTGGTTGTATTGTGAGCATTTGCAGTGTGTTTCTTGATTTGGTTGTTTTGTAAGCATTTGCACCACCCGCTGTCAAATTGATGAAGATGTTTTCTTGATTTGCTGGTGCTTTTTCTATTTGCATGTGTTTTCTGAAGTTGCAGCGTGTTGAGCTCTATCGGCCACCGTAGAAAATACTCATGTTCAGGTTTTGAGCTTCTTAATATGCAGCGATTCCTGCACAATCATTATGATTTAATTACAATTTACATACGACTTAAAATGTGAGACGCATTTTAATATAATCCTTTTTAATGACACCAACAATGCTGAATAGAAACACGTAAATGGGTCACGAACAACAAGGCTGATTTGACACACGTCAGTAGTCATTACCCATGTTGACATGTCATTGAAGCTCACTTTGAGTTATTTGTGAATACATTCATTTAATTTGCTTAGAGACCGCAGCACTTTAAATATGCCATGAAGCAATGTGCACACATACACAAACTGTCAGGAAAAGCACAACTACAGACATTTCAGCTGCAACTACAGGGAAAACACATTTATGTAGGTAACCAAAGTAAAGCAGAAATGCATTTGTGTTCTGAGGCCCAGAGGGTTTAAAAAAGATGAAGACAAAGGCCTCATAGAGAATTGATAAATCACTTAAAGCACTTTTCTCTTTTTTAGAAGGGATTTGTTTGGAAACCATTTCGGAAAGCCGCTGGCGATGGTAGTCCCATGCCACAGTCCAGATATCAGCAGATTATTACTTCCTCCGCCGAGCTGCTTTTGTTGATATGTCGAAATTCCCAGAGGGCAAGCGCCATAAGCTGTTGAAGTCGATTATGAGCTAGCATTGACCTCCCCTTATCAATGTGGCAAGCCCTGTAGCCGTGTTTGCTCAGCTTTTGTCTCTTGTGAAAACACCGCACCTCAATTTCTGCAAGGAACAGAAGTGAAATCTCAGGGAGTTCCTGATAGAGACACTTTGACATTTTCTAATGTGTCTTCTCTCCATTTGCTCATGGACTTTAGATCTCAAAAACACATTCACTCCATATAAATGAGAAAGAGGTCAGAGAGTTGTCTTTGGGTGATGAAACTGTGGTTGACCATTTGGTGAACTGCTTATCCTTCATGAATCTCTCAACTTAAAAATATAATCTGTAGAGCCAAAGCTTTCAAGTCAAACGACAAATATTTGTCACAAACTGATGTAAAAATGCCTGAATTCACATTTCTGAGCAAAAAGTTCCAGTGAAATAGTTCTTACAAAACAGCTTTTTTTATTAGTTGTTTGTGCTCCTGATAAACTGCACTCTTGGTATCCCTCATCCTGTGTCATTATTTCCCAGTTTACCTGTTGTGTTAAACTTGGAATAAATGATATAAAGAAATTTCTCCTTAAAAGCTAGAATAGAACACCAGCAAAGAAGAACAATTATCTCCTTTGGGGGCCCATTCTGTCAAAGAACTTAGAATTGCGTGAGACCCGGCCATGGGAATAATCGACTAATTTTGAACAGAGCAAATGGAACTCAATTGACCGGTAATCTTTTCTGCATGAACAGTCTTCTTGACATTACCAATATTATTCATCTATCAATGTCAAGAGGACAATTACAGCCATGAGTGAACCTGGGCTCTCTTATCCAAACTGCCGGTGACGACTTTAAAAAAAAAAAAAAGGAAGAAATTGAGCATATGTTATGCAAATGGAAAAATCAAAATCAGAGATTCTGAAAAAAAGCGGTCCATGATAACTGCAGAAAATACACAGGTCAAGAATGTCAGGCTATATGTTGTTTGCAAACACGTGTGATTCTGATGACGCGCGAAATGCAGCTGGAGGGCAGCAAGTAATTTTTTGTCCATAGGAATCAGTGGCAGAAACTCAAGATGCCTGTGTTTTGTGTTGTTTATGAATGCTCAAATCGGTCAAACAGAGAAAACACAAGGAGATTTTATCGTATACGAAAATGTGTTGTTCATAAGGAAGGAAAAGTCAAGAAATTGACTGAAAAACGCAGGAAAAAGTGGCTTGTAAACCTGCGTCTGCGGTCGGGAGGAGCGATCGGATAAAGCTTGTGTGTGCAAATGGTTAATATAAGATATAATAATAAATTAATAAAGACATATATAAATAGATACAAGGTGACCCAGTCCGAATTCACTCAGTGCTAAACGCCACACGTAGACACGATGTAAATAAGATTATTTGCAGTTCAGAACCGTGAGATTGCGATAAACAGCATTAGTGATTACATGGAAGCGCTATTTGCTTGTTTTCTAGGCTATAATCAAATCAGAATTTAAATAAAAGTTGTTTTACGTGCTGCTAACAGGACCCACGGCCAAAAATCGTTCCTGTTTATAACATAAGGATCACGTAACATTGTGTTATTCTGTTTATACCTTTCTATTGTTATAGCACCTAAACCAGTACAGCACGGACTTCTTCGGAGAGCTCATCCGTTTTCTTTTTTTTTTCAGTCACTCCTGACACTTTGCTGCATACAGGGTTTATGTATGAATTGTTTACGGCCTAGACAGCGAGTAAATAGCGCTTCTATAAAAGCAATCTCACAATGTTCCGTTATAATCGATGAAGCTCTCTGAACTGCAAACATCTTATTTACATCGTGTCTGTGTGTGGCGTTTAGCATTGAGTGACTTCTGACTGTCTCACGCTGAATGCTTGAGGTGGCAGCCTTGTATTATCTATTTATATCTGTATTAATATCTTATTATTATATCTTATATTAACAATTTGCACACACAAGCATTATCCAATCGGCTCCTCCCGACCGCAGCGCAGGTTTACAAGCCACTTTTTCCTGCGTTTTTCAGTCAATTTCTTGACTTTTCCCTCCTTATGAACAACACATTTTCGTACACGATACAATCTCCTTGTGTTTTCTCCGTTTGACCGATTTGAGCATTCATAAACAACACAAAAAACAGGCATCTTGAGTTTCTGCTACTGATTCCTATGGAGAAAAAATTACTTCCTGCCCTCCAGCTGCATTTCGTGGCACAGCAATGACGTCGTGCAAACAACCTATTATCCATCCAAAAAAGTTTTTCTTAGCTGTTACACATTTTCATCAGCTCAATGCAAATTGTTACCCAGGAGGATGAGCTTTTCTTTAGCTAGCTAAGTTCCTCGTTATAATTCTCCATGCCAGCACCGCTGAAGCTCTTGTGCCTACACAAAACACATGTAAGGAGTGATAAAGGCCACCTCCCAGAGAACGTGGGCATTAGATTCAGCGAGAGGAAATGTTCACTTCTGCATACTACACCACAGCTGTTGCACAGGGACGTTTCCTGCTCAACACAAACACTCGCTGATATGTTACTCAGTCTTTCAAGTGTGACTCCTGTGCCTCATTTAGAGCATCTTTAAGGACATCTCTGAGAACTTTGACAAGATTTAATGTGTATACTCACGTCAAATTATACACAAGACTGTCTGTTCAAGTTCCCATGGTAACAAGAAAGTGGATAATGGAGGAAAACAATTCAAATACAGCTTCTGATATTTTCAATTATAGACAAGAATAAAGCAATAAGGTTCTTTCATATCACAATTGTCATTTCCACACAAGATGAGCTCATTTCAATCAACAGCTAGTTCAGTTACATAAAGCACCGAGGTTATTTAGGAACGACATTAGTAGGTGTATTAGCACTAGCTTGCAGACTGACAGCATGAGGTGAATGTTATACATTAAGAGTAATACAGTCCACAACGTAATTAGTGAGTCTGTCAATCAACCTAAAAAAAATATTGAACCTGTCAATCTACTTTCTATTGGAAGTTTCTTCATGCTAGTCATCGTTTTTCTACATAGATAAAATTTGTCAAGAGTGATTGATAGTAATTGTTCAGTTTCTTTTTTTGTAACGTTTTCTGTTTGCTTTTTAATTTGTGATTTAGTTTTGTGTCTAGAAGGGGCACATTTCTCTGAGACGAGGGGATGAAATCCAAATGTCGTTATTTATCTGGTTAATTGGAGCACTGGCACTCTTGTGCAGAGTCTGTAATGCTGCTTTAATTGGTTGTTGTAAAGGTCGTGAAGGTGATGTTCTCCATCTGTAATGTAAGCAATGCAGTTTTCAATTCAACAGCAGTTAGTCAAAATATTATAATATGCTTTCTCAAGTCCGTATTCCTCATCCTCACAATGTCTGTTTCCAAAAACATTTATTTGTTTAAATCTGTGCAATTAAACAGCAAACTTAAAGCAACAGTCAGGTTCAATACAAATTCTCAATTGTGGATAGTGCTGGACCCTCATAAAAAGGACTTCTCTCGTTTTCTTTAAATAAAAAAGCAAAAATTAAGGTTCGTGTGTCCAAATTTAAAAAGGCTTTAAAAGCTATAACTAAAGTTATATAAAAGCATTTTATTCTTCACTTTATTGTCAGCGCCAGTTCTTATTCTAATAAAAGATGTTTTATATCGTTTAAGCTGTAAAGTTGTTTTACAATATAAATCTGGATATAAATAAATATATATATATATACTGCTTGATAAATTTAAAGCAACCCAATTGCTGGTCATTTTGTTTCTACTTTGATTGTGTCCAGTCTATTTATATACATTAATTAGTATACATATATAATAGGTAAATATAAATATGCATATGTAAAACTGAACTTTTTTTTTTTTCAGGGCGTTTCCCTGAATCATTTTTGTAAAGCACTGAAACTGGGCAGTGGATTTTTTTGTTCTCTGCTTGTTTGCATAGGGATAAATCAGGGGAGTAAATGTGGAGTTGGAAATGTGTTATTTTATGATTTGGGTAAAGTGAAAGATATTTAAAAGAGTTCTTGTTATGTTGAGGTACCACTGTGCTGAAGAGTGGGGATTGTGGGTGTTATGTATTAAGTTTATAGTGTATGCTGTGCTGTTTAATGAGCAATAGTTGTAGTAAAGTCAGTGCAGTGACGAGTAACTTCCTGTTTGTTCATTGCAAATGTTTGCTGTGCAAGCTGCAGAAGCTATTTTAAATCTATTTGACAATGACAAACAAGAATTTGTATTTTTAGTAACTAGTCATGCATATATTTAAGGGCACAAATCAACTAAATTACTTTTTGTAATAATAAATATTATGCCACAAGTGCAATACAGATTGATAACTTGTATTGAACTGAATATTTTTTCAAGGTATTGGATTATAAAAGAGTCCTTGAGGGGAAGATAGAATTAGACTGATATAGTGGCAGAAATCATATAACTGTTTGTCAGATGGGCTAATCTAATGTATCACAACACATGCTTTCAGATGCCAACTCTGTTAAAGCTGTTGGTTTCCAGCATTCACACATCTTCTAATCAACAGTAAATATTTATGTGTTTTGCAGTATTGCATTCTTTAATTATAATATCAAAGCTGACAGCAGGATGTCTGGTATCCTTCATTTATCTGAAGATTTGGACATTGTTATGAGTGTTCCATCATGATTTACATGTTAACAATTAGGCATCTACTCTGATATGAAGTGGCTGTGACGTCCGATGAAAAACCTGGACGTTTGCAATGTGCACTGCAATCAGACTCTTTCACAGAGATAAATAAGTACCCAGAAAGGAAAAGTGATTTTAAACCTGTTGTTTACTTTGTTAAAGCTGCAAGGTCTAAAAGAGAAAAAAAAGCAATCACACCTCCCATCAGACAGAACTGTGACAGCTGCCATCTTGCCACGGAACTGTGTGTGATTTTTTTAAGGTTTATATTGTGATGTATTCCTTTATGGCCACAACAAGCTCAACGCTGAGCTTTGAACGTATGAGCACTGATTCTCTTTCTTTTTTTCATTTAATCTATCAATGTTACAGGGCGGTCTGTGGGATTATGGGTAACTGGGTCGCCACACAGTCTCCTGGTGCTTATCTTTGCTCCACTTAAGTCGAGCTGACTCCCCGGCTCTGTGTCGGGTTCAAACAGACACAGACACAGGCATCCCCCAAATCCCAGCCGATGAAAAGAGAACGAGGAAGGCACTCAGCCAGTTGATTGTCAGTGCCATTATGTCTTCCCAGCATCCTCTGAGGACTCCACTCTTGCAATTCACTCTATTAAAAAGAGCCTTTCCACCCTCCATTTTCTTCCTTTTGATATGTCACACTCTGATGTAGACCTGTTTTAATACATGACAGTATTCACTTCACTGCAAAAAGAAAAAAGGGAAAGCTAATTTTCTATACTGGTATTTTGGATGGAACATTATGTGGATAGAAAGCGTCTACTCTTGTGTACAGTAGTTTGAAATGGGCTGAATGGTTTTAAAGGCAGATCTTCATCAGCGTGGGAATAATTAAAGCGAGCGTGCATCACACACGAGTAAAAATCGGGGACAGACAGGCCGCTGCTACATCGCCTGCTCTTCCGCTGCTATTTCTGTGTATATCACGTCACATTCCAATTAAAATTAATTACATGCCCAAAAGTGAATCTTTAGGGAAAAGAGCCACTAACAGGAAATTGGAATCAATTTCACGTGTCTTTTCTTGAGCTGTGGAACTCCAGCGGTTACAAAGTGAAAGGAACTTCCTTTGTGTGGCTTTGTATTGCCACACTGTCTGACTGCAACAAATTAGCACATTTACATTCAAGGTTTCATGATGTCAGCTGGTTTAGACTATAAAAACAAAGAAGGAAAAAACAGCTCTTATGAGTCTGCAAACACTGTCTCGGGGGAGCAAAAATAGATAAAACAGCCTCCAAAAAAACTATTCTGAGGTAGAAAATGAATTTCACTTCTGGGTTATAATTTGATTTGTGATCAGGTTAATGGATGCTTATCTTTGATCTGGTATCACTTGAATCAGCAAATTCTGCTGTTTAATTCAATATATATGCTAACATTTGCTCTGGTCTTTCTGACCCAGAGAGGATTGTCTTTTTCCCAAAAAATGCTAGTAATGTTATCACACTGGACTTTTGAAATGTAAAAATTTGTGTACTTTTTGGGTATTTTTCAAAAACTGAGGCACATAAGTTCAGATCAATCAGGCCTATGACCAGTTCAAAACTTCCAAGTTTCAAATAGAAAAAAATAAATAAAACAAATTGACAAAAATGTTGAATTCAGGATTTGCTGATAATATAGCATATTAAAAGAAAAACTTTTTTTACAAGGCCAGTCATTTCTGTCCAGGAACACCAGATTTTCAGCACAGCACAAGGGCTAACACCATTTTCCCCATTTACTGGACCACAAAGATTGAACAAAATAAGACATTAAGCCAACTTTTGGCACAATTATAACAACAATCACACACTCTTTCTGTTATGTTTCTAATGCTTAGTCCATGTTTTATGTATTTGTTCAATTAATTTTAAAATGCTTAAAATGAAATAAGTTTGATTCGTCTCGAACCTCTGTTCCAGATGTCGTGTCCTTCTGCAGGTTTAATGCTTCTGACAGCAGCGCTGCAGGTGAGGCTTACTGAAATGAGAGGACTTAGGGAGTGAAGTTAATCAAATGTGCTGGGTAGGTCATATGGTTGAGAGGTTAATGAAGCGAACCCCAGTGGAATAATGAATAGTTTACATACAGCCTCAAGAAGTCCACCCCCACTTTTACTACCAGCAGGGTTTTTTTTATTGCCGGGCTGTCCTTTCTAATATTGTCAAGAGGACTTCAGAGCTATGAGCATTTTATGCAATTTGAGAGCAAAAATTTCTTTTTTGGACTGTTATCAATCAATTACCGTTTAGATACAGAAATTAGAATGGCTTGCTGATAACACAATAGTGTCAATAGAAAGAAGGACATACTGTAAGAAAAATATAGAATGAATGAATGAAAGTATATTCAAAAGTTTATACATGTAATTGAATGCTATTATGAAGCAAGGACATTTTGATCAAAAGTAACAATAAAGACTTTTACATTATTATAAAAACAAAGCACAAATGCTTTTCTATCGAACTTTCTACTCAAAGAAAAACATCAAGGTTCAGCATCAGAATGATTTCCGAAGGATCTTGTGACACAAAACTGGAGGAATGATGCTGAAAATTCAACTTTGCCATTAGAAATAAATTACATTTTAAACAGAAAAAGTTGTTTCAAATAATAATATTACCACAATATTACTGTTTTACTGTATTTTTGGTCAAATGAATGCAGCCTTTGGAGTATAAGAAATGTTTTTCTAATTATATAGAGAAATATTACAGATCCTGCATGACTGAATGGTAATGTATATAAAGAAAGATTTTGAAATTGTTAAAGAAAAAAGAAAATCATAGAAAGAAAGAAAGAAATTTACACTTTAATCGATATTTTACTAACTGTAAGTAACTTTGTAACTATAGTCTTTGCAACAATACATTTCAGAATGTGAAAAATGATTGAAAATGATTGATAAAGACAATAAAGTAGAAAGAATTTACAGAACAAAAGAAAATTCATTATAAATGAATTAATGAAAGAAATGAAATTGTATATATATATATATATATATATATATACAGAAAAAATAATTATAGAAAAAATAACAATGAATGAATGAGAGTAAAAACTATAAGAAAAGAAAAAAAAAAGAGAATGAAAGTATAGAGTAAATGAAAAAATAACCAAACAAATGAATGTTTAGAACAGAATGAGATTAGAGATGGAAAGTCAGAGAGAGGAAGGAAGAAAGCAGGGTTCATTTCTCAGGTGATCTGTGCAGCTCTTATTAAGGTAACAGCAGATGATCTTGCAGTAGGACATACAGTAACAGTCATTAATCTGAATGCAGCACAAACATCTGCTTTGCTTGTGAGGATTATAGCTGTGCTCTTTGGCTGGAGCAGTTATTCATTTCCTTATCCTTTGTGTTAAATCACAGCAGTCTGTCTCTACAGCCCAGAGCAGTGTCTAAAGGTGAGAAGAATGTATGAGAAATGTTATTGGTTCATTGGGCTTGAGGTGATCATCTTCAGAGCGGCTCACAGGCACTGTTTACTCTGGGTCACTGAAGGATTTCATTGCCTTAGTTGTATGCAAGCAGAGTTGCTGATGCTAGTAAAAGACCTTCTTATCAAATACATTGCTGTGTTTATTACTTGTGTTTTAAAAGTTTCTGCTTTGTGGCTTTTTAGTATTACGCAACAACAACAAAAAAAAAGTATTAGAATGTCTCATCAAAATAAAATTCAATTATTGTTTCTTTTACTTTGTTCTTCAAATGCTTTTCTATCTGCCTTCATGACCTCCTCTTACTTTGCTTCACAACTACGGGCATGCAGTATATTCTTTGCAGTATACTGAAAGCTTGATCTATTTTTGCAACATCCTCCCTGCTGCGCCTGAAATTCTGTTAAACAGGCCACAGACACTGAAAATTGTGCTGTCAAATGAGAGCTGTTTAAAAACAGCACCACCAGCTTCTATAATGAACGATACAGAGATGTCGATCAGCAGACAATCACACATAAATCAACACAAGCAAGCGTACTTTAGCACATCAAACCGAGGGCAGAGATAATTAACCTTTAGCTATGGAATAAAGTAAAGCTCAGCAAAAAAGGGTGTGTGTTTTTAGGTGCATAAGATTCATATCAGACCTCTGCCCCATCTGCTACTGCAATAGCTCTTCTCCATAATACAAGAGGAACACACTCAAGTTGAAATACTGTATGCCACTATTATTGGGGTTTTCAGACTAGAGGACAAGTGTAAAAATCATTTCTTCCATTTTGCCATTGAGGAAAGTATTTGTATTTACTTTTGGAATAAAGTGGAACATGTTCTTTTATCTGTTTGGACTGTCGTGTAATTGTTTTGTATGTAAACATGCAATAGAAGCATGCTTTTGAGCAATATTTATATTAAAATATATATGTATGCATGTTATAAATTTATGTAAAACTGTCATGCCATCTATCTAAATTAAAATTTTAACATTTTTTAACATCAGCAGGGCTGTTTTTCTAGGCAAAGATTACAGTCATATGGCTTTACATTCAAATTTGAACTGCAGTTCTACATACTGTTTGCAACAAATTCAATACATTAGAATTACAGGCATTCTTAATTCAGAGTGCACAACCTTTTTGCACACTTGTGCCACAATTACTATTACATTTTTGATGCTGTTTCAAGATACTTTTATAGGTCTAAATTAAATTGGCCTTAAGTAGGGTGAACTTATGTCCTTTTTTGCATAAAATGTCTGGAATTATGGCTTTGTTTTCCTATTCCTACACTTGCTGAAGGTAATGACTCAAAAGCAGTTTGAGCAATGGCGTGCAGGGATCGACTAATCGTTGCATGCGTTTAGGTGGGATCTACAGAGAACGGTCAGAGCAATGCAAATACGAGTACATGTAATGTATGAGGTCTGTCGTGTCAATAGAAAATCAAAGCCAAAACCTGGTCATTTTAGGCAATTTAGAAACCCCGGCCAGGATATGTCCAGAAAAAAAGAGGATGTATGGTCACCTTACCATAAAGTGAAGACTTTTTTTGCTTTGTTTGTACAAAATTACATTTTAGGCAGCTAGGTCTGATTTTGGAGTAATTTGTAAGTGATGAATAAGTACAACCGCTGCAAAATGTGTATGTCTCTGGGATTACAGAGTGCTCTATTACAGAAACATCTTCACCTGAGGCCAACCTTTGATTTGATGCAGGGAACAATACAGAAAGGCATCGTCACATTAATGCATGCAAAAACAAAAGATGAACATTTAAAGCATATAGGTCGAATGGTGGTAATTTCAGTTTAAAGCAGGCTAATGTTTGTTGTGTTTATTGGACCAGAAGTGCAGGAAACATGCAGAAAAACCCCCCACTGTTTGTTTGTGCACCGCTGAATGAAAAATAGTTTTAAGACGACTCCCATGAGAGAAGCGTAGTCTGTGCAGGGCTGGTTTTGAGATGACAGGTAAACTAAAGCCCATGAGAAAGAAAGAAAGAGAGACAAATACAGAGAGAGAAAGCAACAGCATATGCTCCTGATGAATGGGGAAGCACAGAGCAACTCATTTATTTTCTTGTTCCTGCAGCCATGGCAGGACATCTTGGGGATTCAGGCCTCTCGCAGACACCCCTACTCTCACCATAACGCCACTGTGATACAGGCACACAACTGCACAAACTTATTAAAGTTATTGGAGCCATATACAACTGGGATAATGATTCTAGTCTGCAATGAATTGACCGTGTCTATCTCTGAGCCCACAAGACAAATTTAGAAAGAAATGTGTGGGAGGATCAACAGAGGAGACCAATGTCTGCCTGATGCATTGTAGATGCCGAGGGTTATGATGGAGGAATGTGTGGCTGTTTTGTTTCTTTCCCAAAAACACTCACCGTGCCCTATTGACCTCCGCTCATGCCACTCAGTCTGCAGAGCATATTTTAAAATGGCTTATGGATATGGAAACCTAATTACATCCCTTGATTATTTTATTGCAGGACTAATTTCAGACATAAATCTCATCGGAAACTTTAAAACGTACCTCTGAGGATGAGATGAGAGTTTGTATGCTTCTGAAATCTAAAAAATCATTAAGAAACAAACTACCGTCAGAATCCAAATCGTTCCGTTCAACTCGTCCTGTGAATTTACGACTTCCTCCCTGTCATTTGAAACTAATTATTTCATCATTAGCATATCTGAGCTTATAATTGGGCGTTAGCTGTCTATTAAATGTTGCACATGAACATTATCTCAGATGAAAAATAACTGCTAAATATCTTTCATCATTTGTGGCGCAAAATAATATCACATTTTTATGCTGCTCGTCATCAGGAATGCTTTTTCAGTATGTGAACAACAGTTACAATGCTAATGAATGCAAATAACAAGTCTAAACACAAGCTATAGAGAAGAAATCTGTCATTGTACATCATAACACAATTCAGACCTAAATGGCACATTATCTAAAAGCACATTTTACATACATTTTGTGATATGACCGTATGTTGTTTTTAAGCTAGCATATAAGATAACCTGTTGCATTTCTAATTAACCTTTCATATTCTGCCTAAATTGTAATGACACACTCACTGAGTTTATTCAGATAAATACAGTACAATTGCATATTGACAGCAAAGGCTGCATGCAATTAAGGTAATTGCAAAGGTCTCCATAGTTGAGAAAATAAATTGAATCAGGAATAATGATGTAGACATATAGAAATAACACTGTGAATCCAGTCAAGGTCGAACTGGCACTGCTGTGAATCGAACTAGTCTAAAAAAAGATTGCACCAGCCCAGAAGCCCATGACCCCTGCTGGACAGGCCAATCACTTCCTGTCCAGTAGCACCATTTCTTAGATCTGAGCAGAACAGATTCTCAAAATGTTATTTTCTAGTTTGAAAATTGTTTGGCAGAGGTTCTTACCTCTGAACCACAGCGAACCTTTGCATATGCAATTTTAGAAAAAGTTATTCAGTTACAACAATGAATATTCATTGATAGCTGAAAAATGTTGACATTTTTCTTTAAACATTCTCATCTTCACATACAGCGAGATTGCCAAAAGCAGCCTGGTTAAAAGAGGTAATATTGAGGAAATGTCCCATTTAAAACTGATGAACTCATCGTACCGGATGTCATGAAAAATTGATTGTTACTTGGAGGTGCCGGGAGGGAGTTTGAAGGAACGAGGCAGTAGCTCAGAGCTCTCCCATTAGACGTGTAAGTGACTCATTTACAGCGGTCCAGGTTACTGACACTCTCCTCTTCTGTCCGGACCACTCATTTGTATCCTTTGAGACATGAGGGGAAAAAATCCAGGGCGTTAATAAGTTCCCAATGCCCCTGTCTCCCAAGTTCATTTGCATTTTTGGAATGGATGTGGGAAAAAAAACCCTGTGATACACAAAGAGGACTGAAGTATTACCAAGGCTTCAAACTCCCACTGGCATTTCTTTGTCAGGGAAAGCAGCTAGCTACCATAATGACCTACTTCCTACTTGAGTGCATGCCGTTCATTCACTTCACAAATTAGATACAAGTGCAGCTGGGAGTCAAGAAATGCCCAGGTTGACAAAGGAAAGAATGACTGGTCTCTTGTTAAAAGTCTTATTTAATACAATGGTTTGTAGTTGGAGAAGGATTTTGCTGAAGTTTGGATGACTGCAGTGCAGCTGTAATATTTTTTTTTTTCCCCCACAAAGGTCTTTCTCAAACATCTCAAAACAAGCATTGTGTAACTTTTAAAACAAAGTGATTTTTTTTTTCTCTTGCTAAGGCTACTTTCACAGCTAACATTTTTCATTTCTAAAATGCACAATAATATATTCATGTCTTGCAAAATTTGGAAATGGTGAATAAAAAATATCACAAGTGATATTGAGCTTATAATATAATACATGTCATTATTTTTTATCACTTTAAAAGTCTGGATTTTACTTTCTAGGGTCAAACAAAATCTATACATAAAAGGTATTTGAAAAGTAGCTAATAACTAATAAAATAAATAATGAAGTTTTAAAAATCTAAAAAAAACAAAAAAACAATATCCCTTATATAACAGTTGTATATAACAAATTCAACATAGTTGAAGAAACAACCAAACGCTCATGCTTTTTTTCCCTTTTTTTTACGAGTACAGGTAAACAATGCACTTCAAATCATAAGAGGAAAAGGAGAAGTGTCTAAGGATGGCTGGTTTCTTATGAATCCTTCAGTTGTGCTTCATTTGATGGAGGTCACATATCTTGAATTTTGGCCTTGTGAAATCTTCTACTCCTTTATTCCATAATTCATTATAATTTCAGCAATATTTTTCAAAGACAAGGAGTGCCATGGGAGATGGTGAACTTTGCTATTGGCACGCATCTCCGCCCTTCTAAACAAACACACTACCCCCTTTCTTGGCAGGCAGTGCAATAATCTATCAGTCCAGGCCTAGATTAAAAAAGAAAGACATGACAAGGTCAAAAACTAATTTTCAGACACAGTTGGGCTCCAAATAGAGACGCATAATCTGTCTGTGTAGCGCGAAAGTTTTGGCTGCCATTTGTCCGTTGAGCTGAAGTGCGCTTAAAAGGGAAAAGGTCATAACATTGTACAATTAATAAATTGGGGCGGCAGTAAATTTGCACTCTTCTCCCTCATGAGAGTTTGAACTGCCCATCCGGTGGGACGGCGAGACATTAGCACGAGCTAGCGTGATTAATGAGTATGGATTGCTACGGTACTGTGGTTTTGAGAGACATGCTTTATGAGAAACACAAAACAAACCTCTTGCCAACACCTCTGCTCTCATTTTAAATGGAATGTTTAAATATGGGTAAACACAATCACGCATTTGTTGACATTCTTGGACAGGGACTTGGACAATAATTGCTAAGCATGTTTGAGAGCTCGTTGGCATGCAAGAGAATTGTGTCCCAAATCTCTAGCCTGACGAATTCAATTCATGAAGTGCATCTCAATGCACTATATTTAGTAGCCCATCTCCCATGCGTCATGGGGGGGTCTAATAAATGTCTTTGTGTCAGTGACGTCATGCGAACTTCGGGGACCATTCAATTTGTATTAGACTAGTCAGTCAGTCAATGCAATTTTAAAACGGCGCACATCAAAATTAAACCAATACGTGCGGTCGAAAGTAGAAATTTTCAGAAGCTGCAGTAAAGCTTTGTCCATATTATAGACTTGATGAAAAATGACCCCCTCTGGGCTGCTATTCAACATTAGAAATCCGAAGGAAATCACTACAATAGCTTGCCTTCATGGACGACTGTGACTTTGAAATGAATAAATGGGTTTTGATTTACCTTCTGGTTGGATTTGGTTGAGCAGAACAATACCTTCTGTAATCTACATGCTTGTAAATAGAGGGTTATCATTTCCCCACTTCTCTAATGGGAAGATTACACATTTTGTGCTTGAAGGAACACATTAATCTCCATGCATGGATTTTGCGATCCGATACTGTTTCTTTAAAACTTCCAATGGAATAAGCTGAAATAAGTAGAGAACCAATTGCTCCTCTTTGACTTTTATTTACACTTTTATCATTGTACAACACCACCTCAACAGCTTTATACAATAAGACAGAACTCGGGACTCGCGGATGAATGAGTAATGACCAAAAAGCTCCTAAAATTACACAACCGTTAATGCTTGCATTTCATTCAGTTCTATGTAGTCCCTCAATGTGAGTTTTTATTCCACAAGTATGTTGACTTTCTGTTTTTTGCTACTGTACGCAGCTGCTTATTACAACAATACCTGCATCGCTATGGAAATGGAAACAGCATGTGCATCCATGAATAATGACATCAAACAACACTGCATTAAAATTCATTATGCGCTTCATCCAGTAAATCAAAGTAAATGGATATTCTTTGGGCATGTATTTGTTTTGAGGCAACAAGATGATGTTGCTTCTATTGAAAGAATGAGGAGGCCATGGACTGATCGCTCTTCATGAGGAAACAGATTAGAGAAAAGCGTGTAATAATGCAGCTTTGTAAGAGCGTGTAATTTAAACTACTCCATTGTAGTCACGTAGCTGGCAAGTTTGGATTCAGAATGCTATATTTTTACTTTGATATTGCTTCTTTATTACACAGCTCTGTGGAATAATTTACTCCGATTCACGCTCTGATGTTGACACTCTCACAGCAATTTGTGACCATTTTTTAAGATTTAGCGAATTCGTTTGAATTCATACAATCTCATTTGCAAGCTTTCGTACAATCTGCTTACACCCCACAGAGGGTTAGATTTGAGAGGACCTTCAGCCTTAATGTATTTCTAAAAATCTACATTTTTCCACAAAGCAAACTGTATGAATTTCTTACAAAATTGACAATAGTTTTGTTTTTAATTTCTTTCCCTTAGTGGATGCTTTAAGATATCATACAGGTAAAATTATAAAACAATTTCAACCCAAATCAATATTTCATGTCCAAGAATTTATTTCTTTGGTAAGGATTCAGCATATAATGTACAAAAATAGGAAATCTAGTCCTGCTCTAGTGCTTATAAGTTGTTCTAAAGAAGAGACTGCAACATAATTTCCATTACATACTGGATTGTATTACTTACTCACGGTAGCTGTAACTCAAGGCCCTACAATGGTTCAGATGTAACCTTCAGCTCTTTAATGCCTCTAAAGACTTCTGTGTGGTGGAGGAAAACCTGTGATTTTTAGAAAAACAAAAAATTAGCAAGAAAGTCTACATGAAGGGTGGACCTTCATGCTTATAAATACATTCTATTGTCCTCAATATTTCATGTCCATGAATTGATTTCTTTGGTAAGTAGCCATGTAATAACCAGGATTTGCGCCAGAGTTGCTAGAGTTTGTTTATTTTGTGATACTGACCAACTTACATTTCATAATAAGCAAACATAGGAAATCTAGTCCTGCTCTAGTGCCTATAAGTTGTTCTAAAGAAAAGATGAGCAACTAGAAAAAAACATAATTTCCTGGTTCAGTTGTATTGGACTGGACTACTTGCAGTAGCTGCAACTTGCTCAAGGTCTCTACATTGGTTCAGATGTAACCTTCAGCTCTTTAATGCCCAGCCTCAACAGATGGTAAGACTTCTGTGTGGCTGAGGAAATGGCTACAACACATTTAAGCTTGTTCCAAAGACTCAGACTCATCATCCATGTGCTGTGCAGATCAGAGCAACACGCCTAACCCACCACCCCCGCCGCCAGCAACCACAACTGCTGGCAGAGGCTCTAGTCAGACTGGCTTTTCCACCAGCAGTGCAGGCTGTCACTGTCACAGGCATTGTCAAAGACATGATCAAATACTCTTCCACTCTGCTGCCTGAAACGTGCGCACACACACACGCACGCGCATGCGAGCACACTTCTCTTCTCAGCTCCCACATACATTGAGACAAACTGTCAAAGAACCAAAGATTAGTAGATGCGACTCACAGCAAACTTATTGTTATGCATGGATTCTGAGCAGAGAAAAGGTGAATAAATTTACGGGGAACCACAGGAAGAGAAGGAACATCAGCAGGATGCGTACAATTCATTCCAGACCGGCAAATGCACCGGAGGCCCGTGCTAATTAGTCAATGTCCAGACATATTAGGTACAAGGTGGAGTGTAGATGTAGCTGCAGGATATTTCAAATCAGTGTAATAGTTTCCCCCCCCAAATCTAACACTATACAGAGACTATATGGATATATTTGGCTTCAGTTCCTACAAGCCAGGATCAGTCTATAAATTTCATGCACCAGTAAAAGCAATTTAGCTGTGAAAATACACCAGTGTAATTGGGAGAAAAAATGGGCTTGAATCGTCATCTGAATTTCTTTGTTTATTTTTTTCCTCCTCCATACCCAGAAACTGTAGATAAGGAAAACAGGGCCAAATATCTCACAGCCCATTCCAATCCGGTAATATTTACACACCCGTATTTATTATTCATATAGGACGGGTTCTTTCAAAAGACAAAAACTTACATGATAAACTGCTGTACCCTTTTCCGAATGTCCTATATTTGAGCACGGCTAAAGCACAGCGAATCAAAAACGCTTCTGTACGAATGCCGGTCTTTATACTTCATCTCTTACACTGCTTACGCCAAGGTGGAATGCTTGAGAATACCAAATTACTCCCTCTAGGCCACAAACAAGTTCCAAAAAGTGCTTATCTATGACATTTCAAGCTTACTTTCTGCAAGATTAGAGGTGGAGAAATTACACTTCCAGTCGATAAAAGCTACCACAAAGAGCCCTACACATCAAGATAAGGGAGGTTGCTGCTGACAGAGCCGTAGAGGGTTTTGTCCATGAAAATGAGAGAAAGCTAAATAAAATTTTAAATGACAGAGCCACAGTTGGAGGCTTCGTGGTCATGAGGTCAAAGTAAACAGCTGCACAGACAGACAGAAGATTTACTCATTACAGTGTTACACACCTTCTTGAGCTGGAGAAAAAAAAAAGTTGTTTAAAAAAAACAAAAGCCATTTCAAATGATAAAAAACAACATGAGATCCCACTTAATCTAAATTAATATTTAAATAATTCCAAACTTCAGAAAAGCCCCAAGGGTTGAACAGAAATGTGTTTCCGACCTTTTTGTCGCATGTACCACCCCAGCCCTGTTTTGAACAAAACAATCCACACTGTGCCTCATCAAGCAGATTCATTTTCCTTTAATAAGACACCTGAACTTGTTTGTCTATCACAATTTTTGACCGTTTCGTATGTAAACGGAGATAAACTTTCTCAAGCAAACTATACCAGTCAATTTATTTAGAAATTAAGCTGTAATTTCTGTGTTCAAAAAAGCAAAACAAAATTCTTTGTAAGTACTGCCACATGGTTTTAAATACAGGTTTGGAATGACATGAGGGTGAGTAAATGACGGCAATATTAATTTTGGGGTGAATTATCCCTTTAAAACTAAAAAAAGCGAAAGAAACATTAGTTGAAGTTTGAATAGATTTGGTAGCTCATGTTTCAAAAGTGTAAAGCTGTTACCCCATGCAGCCAACTGCATCTGTCCCAGTCTCAGGCTGGCCATTCTCAGATATTAACCTCACGAAAGACTGACAAATGGAACTAATTACCATCCAGTGGCATGAGAGCTCTTGGTGCCCACAAAGGAGGACCACACGCTCTGCACCCTTCAACTCATCAAGGTCATGTTTTATATAAACCACCAGGGCAGGGCTCTTTACAAAATTTCCTATCAAATACAGCATGTCTCATTGCCAATGCACTCAAATGAATGACAACTGATTTAAATACTTAACTAAAAAAGAAAATCATAGGAATAAACCTGTGCTTTTAAAAAATTAGCATTAATATTACATTTAATTGTATACATTACATTATAGTAAATACACATAAACTTACAAAAACCCATTTATCTCACTTCCAAAAGATAAATGGGCAGAAATGATGTGCCTATATGCACACAGGTAAAATGCATCAATGCTTTTAAGCACGGATGAGCACGTCATTGAATACATTAGACTGTCTCTTCCTCCACCGAACACGCTTTCCTAAACTACCCTCACTTCCACAGCAATTGAAGCATGAAGCATATGTGCAGACTATATGCTCCATAATACAGCGTTGTGCACCATGCATTCACAATTAAAATTAAAATCTGAATTCAAAAAACAACAACCTTAATTTAGATTCATTTCCCATAAACATTGTACACTAACGTTCAAAAGTAACCGTAAAGGAAAGAAATTTATTCAGCAAGAATAATTTATAAAATTATTTAATTTTATAAAGATTCCTATAAATATTAACATTTTGATGTTAATAAATGATCTGAATAGAATGTGGTAGACACTTTGTTGAAAAAATATATATTTTTAATTAATTGTTTGGACAGTATTAATGTGTCAAATAAGTAGGAAAGAAAATGTGTTCTACATAAAAAATAAATTAGTCAGAATGAATGATGTTGTGTTTTGTAACACTTATGTTGAACTAATTAAATTCTTCTGTTGTGTGACTGTTGAATTCAACACCCAATTCAAATTCCAAGACATAACTGAACAGGAAATCAATTTTTACATTTTGAATTTAGTCCAAACCTGCTTTAATATGGCTAAACGACTGCAAGCTCGTGCGTCAAAGCTAAAAGCAGCACCAGGGAACTGCTGTGAGGGAGGGCTTTGTCAAATGCAGTCTAGCTCTACCAAATATAAAACATGTCTCTTGCTGTCAATACCCCAGCTGTGCACTGCTTATATCCAGATGCATATTATTTTGCACTAATCCCTTGTCTGTCAAGCTCCATTTTTAAACTCCAAAGCTAATTTAATTCCGCTAGTGTGATGTGGTGAAGGATTGAAGCACAGCCGGCAGTGCGGCTCCACTGTCACAACATGCTTCATAGCTCAACATTATGGCCCGAGGTCATATAAAATGAACCTCATATACAGTCAGTCTGTCATCAAGCATGAAAATGCAATTTCTTTTGCTTCCTCCATTCAACATCATTATGGTTAAGACAACAATATGAACGGAGCAACAAAGTTTGAGTTTTTGTTTTGCCTGCAATTCAAAATGAAAAGGGATAAAGATTTGTCACACCATTGATCATTATGTGTCAAGAAGCATTGGACTGAACTAGAGCGGGTTATTCTTCTGACAGCAGATTTTTGGTTTCACCTAACCAAGGGACGTTTTAGTGATTCAAATATAACAAACAAGAATAACAAAGAAGTGTGCAAACATTTGGAGAATAACAATTGTGCTGAAACCATATGCACACTCAAAGGTAAGAGCATTCATTAAATTTGTCCCTTAATGGTACCATTACTTGTCTTTGCCCTACCAAGGGGACGCATTTGCATTCACAATGCAGGTCTAACTCCACGGTGCCTCTAATTGCCTCTAAATTTAGCATGTTGGCTTGTCCAGGGTACAGAGTAAGAAAGAGAAGGCAAGAACTAAGCCATTATGGAGGGAGTGAGAAGTAAGGCAATCCTAGGAGAAGGATTTTGATCGTGCGAAGGGCATATTTCAATGTTCAAGGACGTTTTCAGAAGAAAACAATGTGACACTCCATAGCAATGGCGCCACCACAACAGACACTTAGAAATAACATTTGCGGAATACAAAGAACAAATGCTGCTCCAATTAATGATGCTTGACATTCAAAACAAATGTTCATTTCAAGCGCAATTATGTTTAAGAGTCAGAAGTGAGGAAGAAGGGTTTACAGATAGCTTTAATGTTGAGGGCTGTATGGAAAGCACCTCCTGTGAGGCCAAACTCAACATCCTCAATATGACTCGCTTTACTTCTTGCTCCAGCATGATGAGCATGAAAGAGAAATCAAGGTTTTCTCATTTCCAAAATAATCCATTTTACTTTCATATTTGTCATTTAAATGAGAAAAGTGCAGCTGGTTCAGCCTGAAAAACTCAAAGTATTTGGCATCAAAATGGCACCCACCTCATCTTAACCGCCTACTGTATTGTTTTTATTTTCTACAGTGAAGATCAAATGCAGCAGTACCCTCACAGCCGCCTGTATACTTTTGTCAATCTAGATCAATTTGGAACAGCATGGCACTAACACCACCAAGGTCATCGGTTTGATTCACTGGAAACGGAAAAAATTTACAGCTTGGATACCAAAAGTCACTTTGGAGAAAAGCATCTGACAAATATATTTAAGGCAAATGCAAATTCTGAAATTCCCTTTTGGAGGAATTCACTACCGTTTAAATTTTACTGCTTAAATATTGTGAAATATCATTACAATTTAAAGCAACTGTTTTTAATATATTTTAAGTAAATGTAATTTCTATGTTTGCAAAGCTGAGTTTTCACCAGGTTTTTCTCCAGTCTTCAGTGTCACATGATCCTTCGGAAATCATTTTAATATGCTGATTCATTGCTCCAGAAACAATTCTTATTAAAGATGAAAACAGTAGTACTGCTTAATTTTTGTGGAATCTATGAAATATTTTTTTTCCAGGATTTGTGATAAATAGAAAGAGCAGCATTTTTTTTTTTAAATAGAAGTCTTTTGTAACATTATAAATATGTTTTAGTGTCACTTTTGATCAATTTAACACATCCTTGATAAATGAAAGTATTAATTTACTAAAGATTTTACTGACCCCACACTTTTGAACGGTTAGTTTGTCAAGACGTAATTGCACCACTGGAAACCAAAGAGATTAAACAGATTATCATTAAACAGATTATTGCTTTATAGGTTTAGTAAAAATTAAAAAAGCTTTTATGAAACGTGAAATTATTTTAATTTTATTATTTTTATAAAAAGGTAATTTGAAAAAGATCATCATCACCAAAAGGACAAGGAAAAACAGCCAGATCAAATCTTTTCAGTATTGAAAACACAATTAGTATCAAATAAGTGAACGCAAGTATGGGCCCTATATGGTCTATTCATTTCAAATTTGATTTAACTTCTACAAAATCATTCATCCTGGAAGAAGGAGTCTAAATCACCCATCTCCTCATGGGCCTGTTTGGAGTTTGCCTGAGATGGACGGGTCACGTTGGCAGGATTTTCTTGGCTTTTTTGTGACACATCGACTTCTTTCTTGATGTCCCGGCCTCCACTGAGAAGCTTCTGACTCTCAGTGAAGTACTGGTTAGGGTGATTGAGAGAAAACCCAGCATCCTCAACCTGAAACAAACAAAACAAGTTCAGTAAGCAAATGACTATACTTGCATTTGAAATAGCGCGTTTTATTAAACCAGGTTTTAATAACTACATTGAACCAAGCTACACAGGGATTTTTAGGCTGGTAGCTTCTATGCAATCTCTCCTTTCTTTCAGCCTCATCTATGGATGAGCCTCTCGCTGATGGATTCCTGAAAGCTGCATCGCATTCAGAACGCTGCGCAATCCATTTGTTTCTAAGTGCAGAGGATATGGCTGTTTAATTATACTTCAATCACAGCACGTCCCTGATACTCCTCATGAATCAAACTTTCAAACCCATCTCTCTGAATCGAGTGCATGGGGTCCCTGCGGTAGTTAAGCTGTGGACAGAAAGATCCATTACACGGACTCATCTCAGAGTTAACACATTACAGTGGACTACCCTCGCCCGGCGACTCTGCTCCAAATGAAATATGCATAAACATGAAACAATCCCAGCCGAGGCCTAGAGACGGATCAATCCGGCGGATGCGCAACAAGCTCTCCTCCTTCCGAGGTCCGTCTCTCTCGGCTCCCCTCCTCCTTTTCATTATTCTCTCTATTGTTTGATTTATTGTGGTTGTGTAAATATTTCATCAGAGAAGTATTACATTTTGACCTTTCAATAAATGCTGCCAGGGAGGGAGGAATGTAAGTGTCTATTTGTTATGTGTCGCGGATGTGAAAGCAGAGGGCGCATATGGCAGTGATTAAAGTCTCCTACGCTCGAATCCAACAAGCGTGTTTTTGCGGCCAAGATGGTTGCTCCGTCCCGTATCAGATGGAGGGAAGGCGAGGTGCTGCGGATCCACCGATGCTCCAACAAGAATGTTTTATTGTGCCTGTTAACGCCAGGGGTTTCTTCATTCACCTACCCTAAAATATGAGTCATGAATTTCAGAGATGTGATTTTCATTGGGCTTGGTAGGAGGGAGGGGGCAGTTTATCTTTCAAATCCTGTTATTGCAGGCTGTTCATCAGGGAAGCCGTCTTATTCATTTTCCCGCATCATAAGCCGTTCGCTCTGTTTGGCTCGGGGCTATTAGTCATCAGCAATGACCCCAGTCCCGAGCGCCCCGGGGCCACGAGCTAAATGATGCCCTTGGACTGCAAAGGCGCTGGTGTTTCACCGGGAGCCATTAAAAGCCATTATATCCTATCAATGACACTTTGAGTGCATTACGGCATTAAAAGAGGGAAGGGACAGACACAAACACTGTTATAAACCTTTCTTATTGAGGGAATAAATCTAGACGTGCAAGAGATTAGAAATGTATACACGCTCTTTGATTTACTTATCTTGACATTGAGCTAAGCATCAACAACAGCAAGAACAGCAGCATATATGATCTGAAGTGTTTACAAAGATGTGTGTGGGATTTTACAATGCAGTGTTAATGAAAACTAAAACTATGAACACAGATTAAAATAATAAGACAAAAAAAAACAATAACTGAGGAAAACTAAACTAAACTAACTTTTCATGTACAGTTTACAACTGTTCAAACATTTGAGGTCAATATGATTTTTTTTATTAATATTTTTATTAGGGCTGCCCCCTAATAGTAGACTAATCGTTAATCGACCAGAAGAGGCTTGGTCGACCAAAATTTTATTAGTCACAGAAAAATAAATAAATAAATTAGCATGTATATACTGTATATATTCCACAGTATATAAATCATACTGGGCCCAAACCTTTGAATTTTAGTTTTAAATTTATATATATATATAAAAAAATCCACTATATATCAGTAATACTAGACGGTGATGAAAATGTAACACCATTAAACTTTTTTTTTTTTTTTTTTACTTTAGCAGCCGTAAAATACTAAAACAAAAATAAAACTAAGAGCTAAAACACAAACACAAAAATGATAAATAATAGTAATAATAATAATAAGCTAACAATGCTATTGAAAACCAAGGAAAACTAAAGTGAGAAGACAATAAATTTAAATGAGCCAATTAACAACTAATTAAGACCAAAAAAGTAAATACTAAGTAAAAAGTATAAAACATCTAATAAACTACTATGAATTTTTTTACTATGCATTCTTTTACTATGAATTCGCAAAGTCAAATAATTAAAAATACTCAGAAAAATAGATTATTTCACATCAGCATTATAAGTAGTTCTGATTTACAAGTTTCTGGTATATTCTGAAATAAATCTCATGAGTTTACTTGTTACTAAAGCCTCCCTGTTTAAAATCCATCTAGCACTGCTGACAAACATCTGAAAGGTTTACCAATCTCTTTCATATCCAAGACTCTTTTCCCCCTCTTCATATTAACCTGTCACCTAGAAGATAGCATGCGTTTGCGTGGCGTTGGTGTGTGCACATTTTCATTCTCAACCTGTCAGCTGGGTTGCGTTTTTAGCAGAGGGACAGGGCACAGGTGCACATAGGTAATCTTGACTGACATCGCTCTAAAATATTTCTCTCCTCTCAAAAAAAGAAAAAAAAAAAATGCAGAAAAGTTGCTGCCAGAGTCATATCCACCCCCACCAATACAAAAATACAAAAGAGGAATCAGAAGAAATCCATTTAAATAGAGCTGTAATCATTTGCTTTCTCAACCAGTTCTGACACAAATCCACTGCTTTTATGCTCCTGTCAAAAGCATGCATATTGAAACCACAAAGCCCTTGAAAAGTCCAATCTCAAAGGGCAATCTAAATAGAAAAAGTAAGGGTTCAGCACATTTATCATTTAATAAGAGCTTGTGCTCACTTTCCCTGAAAATATAACTACAACATTAGCCTAAAACACACTTTGAGAATATTAATGACCCTGAATGGACAATGTTGATCTAGTCTTCACCAAAAAAGCTTTAGATGATAAAAGTTGTAAATGTATTGAAGGTTTACCGCTTTGATGCATGATATACTAAATCAGAAAAGAAAAAATATGTAATGTCTCTTGTTACTTAAAAAAACATTAAAAAAAATGTCCAACCTGTAACTGTGTCTGAAAGAATTACACATCTGTCCATTGCAATAAAATGTAGATATTCCAGAGATACAGTACCTGATGCATTACCACTTCCGTCAGCCATGCTGAATTGATGTTATAAATAAAACAACACTATGACATAAAGGTCCTGTCCTAAATGCCACCCTAAGACCTCAAATGTCAAATGCGACACCCTACGGGTCCAAGCAACGGTCATCTTAAGTCTGCAAATTCACATCAAGTGCGCCATTTGGGATGGAGCCAAAAAGCATCTGTCCTTGTAGCAGACATCATGTGTCAGTGGGTTAATGAATTTTAAAGCGCTATACAAAACTTTACAAATTAAAAAAAAACGTATTCTATCGAATTTTAAGCTAAAGCCTCTGTAGGCTCTGTAAAGACTTTGCAGGGCTCTCCCTGAGCAGGCTAAATTACAGCAGGCCAAAATGAAAAGCATCCTTACATTGTGTGTCAGCTCAAAGTACTTCTGGCAGGCCAGCTGATAGTGCATTCCCTTGACCAGCTCCAGAATCTGTGAAAAAGAGAGAGAGGAAAGGGTTGAACGGTTGGGAGCGAGAAAGGAATAGGAAGACATAAAAAAAAAAGTGGAAAACAGTGAGAGTGATAATGAAGTCGTGGCCTAATGGTTAGAGAGTCGGACTCATGATCCAAAGGTTGCGGGTTCGAGTCTCGGGCCGGCAGGGATTGTAGGTGGGAAGAGTGAATGTCCAGCGCTCTCTCCACCCTCAATACCACGACTGAGGTGCCCTTGAGCAAGGCACCGAACCCACAACTGCTCCCCGGGCGCTGCAGCATAAAATGGCTGCCCACTGCTCCGGGTGTGTGTTCACGGTGTGTGTGTGTTCACTGCTGTGTGTGTGCACGTTGGATGGGTTAAATGCAGAGCACGAATTCCGAGTATGGGTCACCATACTTGGCTGAATGTCACTTCACTTCACACGAATGAGAGTAATAGAGTGATCTTAATTATTTATAATACGTTTACATGTATGCTCTAAAAAAGTATCTGTGTAAATGCTTATTGCCATTCTGACAGATAAAAAATTAGGTATATGGTCCTCACAGTAAAGGATGCTAGCAGAAAAAAGAACAAGTCACAACACAACACTTGCTTTTTGTGATATCAATGGTATATTAATAAGATTACAACAAGATAAAAATGGAGCCTGACAGAAAATTTATACCCAAGACCATCAAAGTGACAGATAATGATTAAGTATAGTACAAACAGTGTCTGTATTACATATCACTTGTGTAGTTAGATAACACAAATGCATTAGTATTTGTTTCACAGAAGAATATGGTCAGAAACGGTCCCTGACCACCTCTAAATCCAAACACAATGAATCTGAAAGGATTTTAATGTGGTCATGTGACATCCAACTACAAGCTGATCGCTGACAATGCATGTTTAATGGCAGATGTAAAGGGGGCCAGAATGTCACATCAATATCTAAGCAGTCTTTGATGAGCAATAAAGATGAATAACGCTGTTAATGCATTGTGCTACTTTCGCTGACACAGCACACGTTTATGAGGTTTCAGGTGAGAGACAGCAGCAAAATGCCATCAAAGGGAGAAGGAGAAGTGGTTACACATTCTGCTTCTCTTTCCTTTTCTTTTTTGCTCAGACCTGCCCTCAGGTGATGCTTTTAACACCATGTATTCCCTGTGGTAAAGTATGGCATTCCACGTCAGCTAGCATTGGCAAGAGCTGAAATGCATAATACATGGGCTTAAAGGTGAGAACCAACACCATCCAACACCTAACTCAAAGCTCCAGAGGAAACGCTACTGGGAAGAAATAGTAAAATATACAGCAAGACACCAGCTAGGGGTTCAATGTATGCTGCAAAAACAAGATAAATATCACTAGTTCAACATATTGCCTGCGGATAACAGCCAAGAACAGCTAATAACATGCATTACACATTAACACTGCACTTATTTGACTTGTAGCGATTTGTGAGTTCCTTAAAAATATATTTTTGCTGGTAGCTAAAGACACTTTTTGCCTATTTAGCTACCCGCTATGATTGGCTGAAAAAAAATATATGTTTATAAAACATATATAGAAATTAACAAGAAGCCTTGAAAACCCTGATTAGCTGGTTCAGGTGTGTTTGATTGGGGTTGGAGCTGAAATCTGTAGGGCAGTAGCTCCCCAGGAGCAGGGTTGGACATGGTGGTGAAAACTTTGGGGTTGAAGGAAATTTTATTCTTGCATTCTCGTAAAACTTGTGTTAGTTCTGTCAAAATTAGTTCTGTAAAACTAGCGTTAACGCAGGCAATTAATTTTTTCCAGTTTAACAGTGTTAAGAATATATAGCACAATTAACGCAGGGGCGGCGCTAGCGTTAACCACCCCACTCACAACTGCTGCTTCTGTCTCGTTTTTCTTGACAAGAATTGTTTATTTAGATGCAGTACATCTTTATAAGCACAAACAGAAAACGTTTCAGACGCGCACTCCACTTCCAGTGCCAGGCAACAGTCAGCCTCTATAGCCTGTATCACTTCATATTAAAGCGCTAATAAAACTACGAGCATGTATGTTATATCCGTGTCATGTTCAGCAGCAGCAGCTCTTAAAGTAATAGAAGCTAAAAAACCTAATAACCCAGCTTCTGTGATGTCTGTTAATCAAAGAACAAAAAGAAAAAAATTCAATAACTTTTGTAGCTTTAAGGATTCATCTATTATTCATTTTGAATTTAGCGTTGAAAACAGCAGTTCTCTTTCCAGACTGAAGTCTCGGCCTTTTGACTGTAATGTCACTTTGTCAATAGACAGGTTGACTGAGAAGGTTGACGTTCTGCATTTTAATCACCCTACTACCCGGGCTTTTCACATTTTCTGAGGTTTTTAATAATCCAGCGCACTGGGCTGGCGCTGTGGCGAGAGGGTCACGTGCTTCGAGAGCTCCTGGGGTGAACATCAAGCTGTTGCTTCACACGCCCACAGGTCTAACGGGTCTAACGGGTCTAACACGCCTTGGGCTGGCATGTCGGACTGCATTAGGCAGCCATCAGCCATTTCCCTCAACCGCACGATGGGTGCTAGTGGACAAAGCATGCAAGAGAGAGAGAAAAAAAAAAAAAAAAACCTCATCAAATCCAGCACACCTTACAGTGGGAACAAGCTAACGCTTCTTAGATAGCGGAGAATGATTTTTCGTGAACTTCAAACTACATGCTTTATATAACAAAAGTTCAAAAGTATTATTTCAACATTATATGTACATCTTCAACATTATGTGTAACATTTATTACCATCATTTAAAGTTCAAACACCCCCCTAAATAATACAAAACATGTAAATATGTAATATAAAAATGTATTTTTTAATTTTTGATAGCTTCACTCATGCCAGGTAGAAGTCTTAACAGTAAAACCAGAGATAGTATGCAAGATTTGGCTTTATATATATTCTTTTTAAGAGCCTTTTAACGCTGAACTTAATGGCCTTATTAAAACCAGCCCGTTAATTGCATTAGCATCAAAGGATTATAACTCCAGGAGAACATTACAGCAAGGCTGGTCCATCTCATTTCACTGTCTCGGCTAGCTGCAGCTACTTTAATATGTGAGAAAGAAAATCAGCTGAAATTACTTTTAAGAGTACTTTAAAGAACGCACCAAATCACTAGATACAGCAAAGGTCAAAGTAATCAACACAGAGCTGAAGCTGTCATTACACTGGAGAATCCTGAGCGTTAATTCTTTTTGTCATTAATATTCCAGAAGTACAGCAGATTCATTAATATTCCAAAAGTACTGCAGGATGGGGCTTTCAGGGATGCCTTGTTAAAAATGAATCACACCACTTTTGTATGATTACTATACAGTCGTATCATTTTAATTGTCAAGCTAATGTCCTTTCTACTCATTATTTGGTAGCTTTTGTTTGGTCTGTGGTCATGGAGGGGTGAATTTGTGCAAATCATTTTAATGGATGCCAAGTTAAGTTTTAAAAAGCCCTTTACACGCACAGTGCAGAACCTGGTCAAGTGTGTGCTAGTCGTCGGACAAACCTGATTGATCCCACTAGGGGAGACTTTATAGTTCTGCAGCTTCTGTTTCAACAGCTCAGGGTCGCTGTGGCGGAATGGGCACCCTGTGAAGACGACGAAGAGAAGGAGAAAATGGGTTTACAAGCATCACAAACAGTTCAAACAAGTGTCTGGAAATATGTCCTACAGGACAGTTGGAACACGACCCATGTGTTTTTGTGTGCCTTGAAGGCCACTGCGGGAAGGGGTACTACTTGTGGGGTCGTGTTTCCAAGCAAAAGTGAGCAACTAAATCTTAAGTGCTCTTCCACAAGGATATTAGTGAAGGGTACATACTTTATGATGGCCACTTCAAAGAAGTAAATTAGCAGTAATGATCATGTGATCCTGGGTGGAAGGTACAAATTTTTATTAAAGTTTTTGCGGTTTTGAAAGTAGACTCGCTAAGGCGTGTTTATTTAAGCAAAAACACTAATACTGTGAGATATTATCACAATTCAACATAACTGTTTTCAATTTGAATATATTTTAAAATGTAATTTATTCCTGTGATGCAAAGCTGAATTTTCAGCATTAATACTCCCGTCTCGATTATCCCATGATCCTTCAGGAAACATTTTATACGCTGATTTGCTGCTCAAGACACATTTCTCACTATTATCAATGTTGAAAACAGATTGCTGCTTAATATTTTTGTGGAAACCATGATACATTTTTTCAGGATTCTTCGATGATTTATTAGAATAGAAATCTGTCTTTACGGTCACTTTTGATCAATTTAATGCATCCCTGCTGAATAAAAGTATCTTACACGTACTAAATATTTCAAATAAAATACATAAAAATATATTATATATTCAATCAAATTTGTTTCTCATTTAAATAACAGAAAATTGGTCATTTTAGTTTAGATTTCAAACAACACCACATGGAAATAAGACAAGATTTCACCTCATTAAAAAAGACATCATGTAAGCACTGTCCAAACAGCTATAAACAAATGTTCATACTATGTTCTCAAGGGAATATTTCATTTCAAAAAGTACCAATGGTGTATATCTTTGTGATGGTGTATTAAAGCATGTAAGACAGTAATGCCCTCCACCCTTTAGTATATACAATCTAAAGCTTTCTGGCCTTCATAGTGAGCAGGATATAGTGATATGTTCACTTTCGGATGCATTTTGTCCATTATGTGCATTGCGAAAATCAGGTGTTATCAATTAGGCTGCGTGTACTTGCATTTATTTATTTTAATTTTTTTTTACAGCTAATTCAAGACCACCTGCGTACTAAGCAGTCTTTTAATTCTCTTCGTTACAGAACTAAAGATGTGCCTCGGGGGGACCGATTGCATTTAAAACCAACAGTCTGGCTCAGTATGACTCACCGTGGTAGTCGCCTTGGCTGGGTGGGTTTGACAAAATCACCTTCATGCAACTGTAGGGGGTGTAGTCAGTGCGCTTGCCTTCCTTCCCAAACATGTGGCGGACGCTGTAGGCATATGCTTTATCAAACTGCAGAGCAAAACAGACAAGAGAGAAAGAGAAAGAGAAAACGTGAGTTTGAGGGAGAGGACAGTAAAACACGTTAGAAGAGGATAGGAATAGTGGGGAGGTTGTGGGTGAAACGAAGACATTGTCGTACATCAAGTGGGTTGTGTCAGGGCGTTTTCCGCTATGAAATATAGAGCTATTAGCAGGGACCTGCTGTAGCGGTGTCGCCAAACTGCAGACAGCTGTGACTGGATTATGGATAATGTGGCTGCTCTCTTTCTTGCTCCCCTCCCCCATCTCTGTTTCATTCTCTACACACAAATCTCATGTCTCTGAGGCATCGCCATCAAACCAAATAAAAAAATATTAACACATGCAAAGGAAACCCATGTTAAAGAGCTGCTACCTCAAGCAGAAATAAAAATAACAGCAAAATATTCACAGAGCAAAGGATATTTAGAACAACATTGTTCTAATTTGTGATTTTAATATTACAAATTTAATGGTTTAGGGTCGGTAAGATTTTTGTGTTTTTGAAAGAAGATGCTCTTCAAGGCAGCATTTATTTGATCAAAAATACAGTAAAAACAGTAATATTGTGAAACACTGTTATAATTTTAAAAACATCTATTTTCAGGGGTGCAAACTCGTCAGGAGTGAAAAATGGGACAAACTAACCCCCCCCCCTCCTAGACTAGAAACAAGACAAAAACTCTAAGTAGGAAAGCATTTTTTGCAGTGCACCATTCAAGGATAAACACCTTTATATGATTAAAAGATGTTTGAGTGACAACTACGGTCTACAATCAACAAGCATTGTTGTGAAGATGTTACATGAACTTAGGGGAAATAAACCACTGTAAATCTTAATTTCAGCACTCAAATTTTTTAAGCAGCTGACGGGCTAAACGCGTGGCGTTTCTCCGTCTTGAGACAGGTTGTTACAGGCTGACACCTAGCTATGGCTTAGCGCTGCCTGACTTGAGCTGAGTGATACTAATATTACTACAAACGGTATGCTTTACCTGTAGGTCGAACAGTTCTCAAATCGACTTCATGTCAGAGTAATAGCCATTACAACACCATAATTTACAGCAGATACATATGCATTCCGTCCGAAATATGGACAGTTGCCAGCAGCGTCTAAAAGTTAGGTTCAGGAGTGAGATTGGTTGGATGAGGGAAAGAACATTAAGGTAAGCCAATCAGAGGCAGAGTAGGGCAGGTCCATTCCTTTGACAACAGGGGAAAGGTGACGTGACAAAGACGACTCGCAGATACGAAAACGACTACGTTGAAATGGGCAATTGTCACAAAATACAGTAAAAACAATAATGTTGTGAAATAGTGTTACAATTAAAACACTTTTATATTTTGATATATTTTAAAATGATGACATGATCCTTGATTTTTGTGGAAACTGATACATTTTTTTCAGAATTCTTTAATGAATAGAAAGTTCAATAGAAAAGCATTTATTTGAAACAGAAAGATTCTGTAACATTTTCAATGTCTTTACTGTCACTTTTAATCAACTGAATGAATCCTTTGCTGAAAAAAAAAAACAACACCAAAATAATCTTATTGACCCTAAACTTTAGAACAGTTGTTCACATAACAACTAGAAACATGATCCATAAACAAATTATAAATAGATAATTTAAGAATAATAGAAGAATTTGTCCTCTTTTCAATTTGATGACAGCAGCACTCAAGATCAATTCTACAAATGTTAATTCTGATGAGTGTGTTCTCTTTTATCTAAAGCGCAGGAACAGAAAAAGAACATCTGTCCATCTGTGCAAAAAGTCACATGATCAATGTCACAAATTTGCTTATTTGATTAGTGACCTAGAAATAGTGCAGAACCCTTAAACTACATTTCCAGGTTTAAATTAGATTTTGAATCCTAGATTTTCAATGTGGAAATTTTTGTTTGCACAGGGCCCGGGTAGGACAAGAAAAAGTAATAAATACATTGAAGTTGTCTCATTATCATACAAATTAAAAGTGACATGAAATCACCTTTGAGCATTATTTGTGCTTTGCGCAGCTTTTTCTGCTGTGTACATCACCGTCCACCTTGAGAAATATGGCGTATGCTTAGGAAACCATTAAAGTGTTTGCATTTGATGAGGGTCAGTGCACTCAATCTCAGGCCTGAACTCAATACACCAATCATGTACACTCTGGTAACTATCCAAAAGGGTTACCTAGCCTCCTGAGCTGGTTATGTCTCAGCTTAGAGAGGGAGAGAAAAGAGAGCAAAGAAGGGAGACAAAGAGATAATTACCTGCAGCAGTCTGATGCCATTACCGTGGTAATAAACTTGTGAACTTGACACGGTGACTATCTACAAGGCTGCAATTAAACAGGCCATAAAATCAATTTACTCAAATCACAAATTAATGACATGATGGGTCTATGGTTTCAAGCAAGCCCTTCAGTTTTAATATCATATCACTATTCCTCAACTCTTCTTGTGATCTATTTTGCCCAATTGAAATTCATTTTTAACCTGGGAATTTTGTCCTTGTTGACTGAGATCCCATCCAGGTTTACATTTCAATCTCACTACAGCCTGAGCCATGCTTGATCTGCTCTGAATGAGCTTTAAATCTAATCTGCCTTTATGGAGCAGAAATTCTCCCCGTTTTCACTCAAAGTCAAATAGCAAATGACCTATTCATATCTTTTGTACATTTAAAAAACCCCAATGTGAATTGCATTTTGAAAACCACTTTACTTAAATAATGTGATGTATTTTTGAGTGAAACATGATATTCGGGGGGTAGAGAGTGAACAGATTTCTTAAAAGGGAGAACTTTGCTCACACTGTTCACCCTGCACGATTTTAGCCCGATTTTTCACTCGCCGACAGGTTTTGATAAATCGCCGACAAATGCCCGAAATCGGAGGCAAACCGGTGCCCGTTCACGCGAGTGACAATCACGCAGTGTGAATTATCAGAGGAAATCGCCGATGCGTCGCCGACGCCCGTGAAATATTTGGCATGCTAAATATCTGGAGCTGTCGGTGATTCACAGTCCTGCTGTGTGACAGCCATGAGAGAGCACGACACAGGGCAGCGGGAAGTTCGGGGAGGACTTCTTTTTTTTTTTTTACAAAGCGATTAACGTTAGCCAGAACAGGTAGGCTACGTGAAGATGAAGAAGGGCCTTAGGTTTTTCCTATAAATAATATTCTTCTATTAAGGACAAAATATTTATTGCATTTTTCTTTTTCATCACTTTGAGGGCTTTTATAGGCTATAAGAAATAAACTCATTATAAAATGCACAACATGTTGGTTTCACTTTCAAGTAGGCTACTTATTTGTGTAGGCTATATACCAATTTCCCAGCAGAAGTATGTTTGTTAACAAGTCATCTTTGTTAATAATTGTGTGTTCGGGGAGGATTTATAGACCATAATGTCAGCGTGATCTTGCGTTATTTCCTTATCACTTCTCGTGTGCGTTTGGCTGTAGTCTGCGGACCAGACAGAGTTGTCGGCGATTCTTCCTGTTGTAAAGTAATGTAGTGTGTAACTGTCGCCGATACATCGTGCAATGTGAACACAGCAGCGACTGAATGCTACCTCAGATACTCGTGCAGTGTGAAAACAACCGATGACTTTGAAAATCGTGCAGTATGAAATCGGCATAAAGGTCCATTTTTTTTCTTAAAATGCACAACCAGGAATAGGGCTGAATGGAAGTTGCTAAAATAAACAATGCCTGAATTTGAAATCGTTTAACATTATCCAACTGCCCACATTGCCTAAGCAACGTCAGCGGAAAAGTCATAAAGAATGTGCATTATGAAAGTAAATGGGGTCAATTTTGATTTCACGCTGACTTTAAATGTTCACACACCAGAACAAAGTAAGCACATTTTGTAATGTGGCAAAACAATCATACAGGGTCCCCCGGCTCACAGCACTCTGCTGCTGACTCCCACTTACAGTAAACGCTGTCAGGCAGTAACCCGCAGACAACTCGCTGCTGTTGGCTGCCCCATCAGCTCATTAGAATGCAACTAATTACTGTATTAATGTCAACAGCCTCTCCCTTAATGTATGCAAATGCACATCTGAGCCATTTCATATCCGTTCCAAAGTAAACCTGGAGAAAAATCTGTACCAAAATAAACGGTGAGTTAATCAGTTGTCATTTTCTGCAGATTATAAAACAGGCTCCTGGCGTGACCTGTTCCTTGCAGGATTCAGGCTTGTCTCATTTCCAGATGTTTTCTGGAAATTGACTGCTAGATTATTACACTTGAAAGCTCCAGTGCTTAATAATGCTGTTCATTGAATGCAACAGGAAGGAGAATTTGAGATGCTTCTGTCGTGCATTTTCTTGCTAATTATCATTTAATTCCTCGGTGAAAACAAGAAACTATGAATTAAAAATATCATAAATATAAAAAATGTTGTATTGCACTGTATATTTAAAACAGTATAGTTACTGACCCCGTACGTCAAAAAATATGACTTACCGTCTTTGCAATGTAAGCATGTAATGTTACAGAGGTTTAAAATTTTTAAAAATCAATTGACAAAATCTATAAACAATACTGTATGTAAACATTATATTATCATATGAAAAAAAAAAGTAAATAAAAAATAGTGTTTGTGCTCTAACACAATTTTTCAGTTTTCTCACAACTACATGACTGAGAGATCCTGGATATGGTCATAAAGGCACTGAGTTAGGGCTGTGCGATTAATCGAAATCGAATCGCAATCGCAAAGCCTTCGATGCGGACGCGATATTACTCTGTTCCAGAACATATGCGTGACTGCCAGCCTTGAGTGGCGGTCTTACTAACCAATAGAGTGAGTGCACCTCCGTTCTCTCCGATCAGCACTGCTCTAGCCAACTGGGTAAACGCCCACCATTTAAAAAGGGTCAGATCGAAAGTTAATAATGTAACTAAAGCTTCGAAATGACAGACAATGAACAAAAAAGGTCATTTTTTAAAGTTCCCTTATCGGTTCTGCTTTCAGTACTGGAGAATAAAAGATACATTTTTAGATGTTTTTAGTAGGCTACATGAACGTTATCTTACACATTTTATCTCCCCAGCAGATTAATTTGAAATAAGTTTATAATGCATGTTCGCTAATTCAGAAGACCGCACACAGCCTGTGTCTCTGAATGCTTCTCATAGTCGCTCCGCTCTGCCCCACGCTGCGCATCTCCCGCGTCTCATGGACGAGCCGTTTACACACAGCCTGTCTCGTAATGCTCTTTTATACTCGCGGCCTCACACCTGGTTCTGCTCCGCAAATTTCTCACGAGTGCATCTGGCAATATGGACAAGGCCTGACGCACGCGTGCAACCTGTGTCCACTCGCGCCTGGCTCCGCGTTTAAAACCAATGTAAATGAAGTCTAACTGCTTGCCAATTTCACTTGCATGAAATGAAACCCACATGAAAAAATACTCTAGTAATTTGTAGTAAATACTATAGTGTTTTTGAACCATACTATAGTAAAGTGCTTGAATTAATTTGTTGTGGTAATTCTATAGTTGTGGTAATATAACAACTATAGTATTATAAACAAATGACCCAATACTGTACTACGTTTTCTACAACTATAGGTTATGTTATGCCACAATACACTACAGTTTACTGTAGTAAAAACTAAAGTTTACTACAGTATTTACTACAGTTTATCAGTTCACTATGGTTAATAGTACAGTATACTGTACCATTCATTAAAAAAATGCTGTAAATACTATAAAACAGTATAATACACTTTACTATAATATGGTTCAAAAACACTATAGTATTTACTATAAATTACTATAGTATTTTTTCATGTGGGAACATTCAGCACATTTCCCACTGGTTCTTAAAATCACAAATACTTAAAAATGAATAAATCAGCCTGTGTAACATGTAATACTTTAATAATTGACTAAAGAAATACAGTTCTTTATTTATAAAAAAATAAACAAATCCTTCCTGTAAAATTCAGCAATTCTGTAAAAGTAGTAATACCATTATAATCTTCCCTGCAGAAAAAAAACAACAAAAAAAAACAGTAGAACCCCTCCCAAAACACAATAGAAAATGTAATGGATTCAAGGGTTATGATGGAAATTGTATTGGTTTTAATGTAAACTATAATGTGTCTACTGGTATTTGATGCATTCTATTGGTGGGATGTAATCTAGCAGATGGCAACCAATAGAACAACAGTAATTCCTATTGGAATAATGCCCAAAACAAAAAGGAATTTTGTAATGGCTTTTATGGAAACTATAAGATGTGATGGTTTCTATAGTTTTTTTGGTGTTTTTTTTCAGCAGGGTAACGATACTCATACTGTGCTGCACATTATTGACAATATTGAGCTGAAGCTTGACTTTGCAAATTTAAAAATCGCAAATCAAATCGCAATGTGTGTAAAAAAAAAAATTGCAATTAGATATATTTCCCCAAATCGCACAGCCCTACACTGAGTTATTGAAGCCATTTTTTCCCCACAGTCGACCGGCACCTAATATGACCTAGCCAAACAATAGGAGTTTAAGCACATTGCGACAGAAAGCTAGTAAAACTCGATTTAAGCTGCGACAGTACACCCACTGTATTGAAGAGCTCAGGAGAGTAGGTGATTATATTAGAAAAAAAGACTGTCTGGCAAATCTGCTAAAACACAGCTCACTGAATTCATATTGTACCCTGTGGGAATACAGATAACATCATAGGAAATCTCTCTCTTTTTGTCAGCAGCACACAGATGTATGTGCCACAGACAGACGCAGGATCTTAGTATGACCATCGGCAAAGCAGTTCTTTGTGACTGCAGTAAAAGTCCATGTTAAATTGATGCCATTTATGCCAAAGTGTGGAAAGAGTGATAAAGTGATACTGACTTGCTAATATGAGATAAGCTGTGAAAATGTAAAGCGTGTCAGGGATGGCAACATTGAAAAATATACATAAACCCATTGAAGTCCAAAATCACTGCTCAGGGGTGATACAATCAGCCTTTCATATCTCTGACAAAAGGCAATGCTTTATGTTCCTAAAGAATGGAGTGTGGAAAGGAGTGCAAACCACTACAATTTCTTAAGATTGCTCTGCAAAAGAAGGAACAGGAAGACAAAATGTGAGTTCAAAAGATGGATGTATTGGTAGAGGCATTAAGTGCAAACCCAGATGAAAAGAGAGGTTGGGCACGGCTCTCTGCCAGTCTGTGGGGCCAGCTCTGAGTCTCACTGACAACAATGGATGAAGTGCCACAGATAAACTGTTGCTGTTCTTAAGATACACTAGACAATTAAAGAACACAATTTTAATTATTTGCTGTCCCATACAATTGTTATTTGTCTGACTGCACAATATATATGCTGTCAAATGATTAATTGCGATTAATCGCATCCAAAATAAAAGTTTTTATTTATGGTTATTTGTTGAATATTTCGAACAATTGAAATGAAAGCTTACTTGAAATGAAGACGTCTTAATAAAAAGTCACAATTCAAGTTTACTAAAAAAAATTTTGCAAACAAAATGAATTTTGCCATGTCAATTGTAGAAAAAAAACAGCATCTCTTACAAACAAAAAACATTTTAAAAATGGTCGTGTGAAAAGTAGAAAATAACTCCTGTAAACAAATGTTTTAAATAATGAACGTAAATGCTGAGACAGTGATCTTGTCCTGTCACGCTATATGCACGTATTTAGGGGAAGACTTAGGGGAAGTCGTGGCCTAATGGTTAGAGAGTCGGACTTGTAATCCGAAGGTTGCGGGTTCGAGTCTCGGGCCGGCAGGGATTGTAGGTGGGGGGAGTGAATGTCCAGCGCTCTCTCCACCCTCAATACCACGACTGAGGTGCCCTTGAGCAAGGCACCGAACCCCCAACTGCTCCCCGGGCGCCGCAGCATAAATGGCTGCCCACTGCTCCGGGTGTGTGTTCACGGTGTGTGTGTGTGTTCACTGCTGTGTGTGTGCACGTTGGATGGGTTAAATGCAGAGCACGAATTCCGAGTATGGGTCACCATACTTGGCTGAATGTCACTTCACTTCACTTTACTCTACGTTCTTACTAGCCGTTCACACAGAACACGTCTTTGCGTCTAAAACTGTGAGACGCAGTGCCCAGGAATGGTTTTTAAAATAAGCACAGCGCAGAATGCCTACTCAGACATGTTGCTGTCAAATAAAAAAGTTGCCATGCCAACATGCTACTGTAAACAAAAGCTTGCAACGCTTGCCCCGCCTCCGGGGTCTTCTGATTGGTCCACTGTTGTGAAACTGACATTGATGAGCGAAGCTGCGTGTAAAAGTTTAAATTATTTTAATGCACCACTCACGTGCGTGATGCTGCTATAGACACGAGCACAATGCTCATATGCGTCCGTATAGCGCAGACTACACTCTCGGTAGTATGTTTTTAAGGGGAAAGTATTAATAGGATTTTTTTTTTTTAACTAAATGACCGACATGGGAAGATTGCTGAAACACACATTACAAAGACTGTGAACTATGCTGTACTGAACTGTAGAGTTAGACTGTTACAGTTTTACACCATTTGTGTGTTCAAGATTTTTTGGGTGGCCTGAAATCATGTCTTGATGACACACTAGAGCTTGTGGTGTGACAAACCTTAATAATGCTTTATTTTAAAATACCGTTATACATTTAAAATATACATTGCATGTTCCTCTGTTATTCACTGGCTTTTTTACTATGTTAAGCTTAAGCTTTTGTGGTGCATGCAGACTCGGCTGAGTAAACAGTGTGAACAGTTAGGGGCCTGAGTGATTGAGAGGGTCTGGATTTCTCCATACAGTGTGCAGGAGGAGCTGCTGGTCTCTTGGGGGCCCGATGCTCTAATTAAACAGGCAGCTGCTGTGGGGGGCGTGGGGGACATTTTAGACAGCCAGACTGGTAAACAACGCAGCCACTTTTGTCACCATCACAGTTCCTTGTAGAGCAGTTACCTTTTTGACACTAGGAAGGGGAATACATTTTTTTCCATAAATTATTCTCCTCACTCTCCCTGAGGGAAACATTAAGAAACGGAGGTGAGGAAAAGAATGTGGGAATATAAAAAGGTATAGAGACAGGTTTCAGGAAGATTCCCATTATGCCTTCACAAAACACCTCGATGCCAAGCGCAATCTGAGACAAAATGATACTTCTGGCCAGACGATTTCTTATGTTTTATGATTATAATAAACAGGTTCAACTCGAAAGCAACACAATCAAATGTTTGGAGGGTAGAAAATACCCACAAGTGTCAAAGCCAAAGAATCTGTAGCTTTGGTATCGTTCCCGTGTGCTGCAAATCCACAAGCTGTACTTTCTAGTGCTGAGGCCATTGGTGTAGAATAATAAAAAGGCATCATGGTTCAATTAAATAAAAATAGTGAGGTGTGAGATGCCCCGCTTCCAACATCCATCCTTCAAGCCCCCCTCAGCATGGGTGAATAAGCCAAACAGTGATTCATGCGCCTTAAAGGTTACTGGCAAAATGCTCAAATGTATTGTAATTACCTTTGTCTTTTCATGGAATATTTTGCATGCTAATGCTCTTTTGAAGAAGATTACTCACCCCATGTGAATGTTAAATGATTCAGCGCTGTGTAAAGACAAAGTGGCTATAACGTACTTTAGAAAGAATCGAGATGACCTGTTATGAGATTATTCTACATGCTACGCATCCTTAAAGTAACTCATGGCTGGATTATTCACAGCAAAAGCTTTTTGTTATTGATTAAAGTCTATTATCAGAAAACAGAAAATCTCTGGGAGACAAAAAAACGTTATATGTTCTTTCTTCCTTTTTGAAGTTTGTTGAATAAAATACAAATGCAAACCTACTTGATACTTGCTAATTAGTGAGGGGAATGAATATTTCAATTAGGTTGCTTAACAATTAATTTAATAAATCCATATAATGAGGAACAGTTCTTTAACATACTTAACAGGGAAGCATTAAAACAAAAACGACACCCTTAACAATTTATCTTAACCAGGATCGTTGCGGTAAAGCTACGATATGAAAGCTTTGTTTCCATGTAAACCTGAGTTTCTATCCTAACCAGCCACAGCAGGACATTTTATCAAGTTTAGCTTTCACTTCTGTGGCATCACACAAGACAGACCCACACACTGTGAAATCACATTGACAACTGGACCCAAGAATATATCTAGAGACTGGAATAGTCACAGGAATTTGGGGCAGTGAACAACCGCCACGCAAACACTTGAGAAATACACTAATAAACATTTAAAATACCATAGAAACTGCACAGCAATGCCCTGCTAACCATCCACAACTCTTACAACTTTGCAAAAGCCTCAGTTTTGAAACTGTATAGGCCTGTTTACACAGAGATGAATGTTCAGTGCCAAAATTCGGTGCGATAAACATTTTAAATTTGAATCAACAGCTGTTAATGCAACTGTTCTGATGGAGACAAATTGCCATGCTGTTAAATGCACACGATTTTTTTGTACAGAGAGGTTGTAATATCTTTTACCTCGCACTGTGAATACAGCTGGCCCACCAATACGATTCACACTAAAACTATGATTATTTTTTCTAAATAACAGTGAATAGCAAAGGAAAAATCCAGATGTGGCTCTCTGAACTTTTGCATTTGGTTTTGTTTGATAAAATTTAATTGTGTCTCTGAGAAAACACGTAAGTACTGTATAACTTTTCCTTCTCGTGTCAGAAACTGAAAGGGATAGTTCACCCAAAAATGAAAATTCTGTCATTACTCACACTCATGTTGTTCCAAAACCCTAAGACCTTCATTCAACTTTCGAACACAAATTAAGACATTTTTGATGACATCCGAGAGCTTTCTGACCCTGCATATACAGCAAGGCAACTGACACATTCAAGGCCCAGAAAGGTAGTAAGGACATCATTAAAATAGTCCATGTGATATCAGTGGTTCAACCATAATTTGCTGAAGCTATGAGATTACTTTTTGTGCACAAAGAAAACAAAAATAATAACTTTGTAAAACAATTTCTTCTCTTCTGTGTCAGACTTCGACGTGCGTTCAGGACAGTTCCACAATGCATGCGTGCGCATTGCTCTCTTTGCAAACAAGTCGCAGTGCAATCGGGTTCTATGTCAGAACACTGGCTCCTGCGTCAGCAGCACCATACGCTTGCATCGTGGTACTGTTGTGAACATGCAAAGTCTGACACAGAAGAGATTGAACCACTGATGTCACATGGACTATTTTAACAATGTCCTTACTAGAGGTCGACCGATATATCGGTTTTGCAGATTAATCGACACCAATAGAGTTGCTGGAACTATCAGCAAAAATCCATGCTGATAGTTTTCCGGGTTGCATCCATTGCTGGAGCAGCTGAGAAGAGTCCGCTGTCATTATAAAATACGAAAGCGGCTGTATACACAGAGTGGCATTATACAAAAATCACCCCAATTTTTTTTTTGCTGAAGATCTGTGTTGCTATGAAGAGACCTTAAATATGAAAAATCTAGTTTATATAAACACACAATATAAACCAGTAAAGCCACATTAATTCAACCAGACTCTCCCTTATGGCTGAAGAGTAGAATCTCTTGTGCTCAAGAAATGTCCCTCGGCAGTGGACAGTGGAGTGGTATGTGAGAGTCTAATGAGCGTCACCCTGGCGCACCTGACATTGTGCTCACTCAATCAAAATGAGTGTTAACAGCAACCATTTAGCCAGAGAGGAGCATGGAAGGCCATAACTGCCAGCCCTCAGCCGTTCCTGGGTGAATGAGACTGCACACAAAATCCATGCCACTGATATGTAGCAGGTGCCATCAGGGTCCCGCGCTTCATGCAGCAATCAGACAGATCAGCCTCGGGGTAAACAGTAATTTATTCAACCAAAAATCAATGACTCGTGACAATATTTTCCATGTAAACCATTTTGGTGCTGCATACAGAATGTTGTTAGGTGAACTCGCAGTTGCTTGTACTATAATTATTGTCATCATTATTTATTATGATTATTGTTGTTGCTTTACTGTCAACTAAAGAGCTGTGCAATTTACTGCAGATTAATAACCGTGGACCAAAGGAGCAAAAAAAAAAAAAGTGGATTTTACCAAAACAGCAGAGTGCTTTTTTACTCATCAGGGTGCATAAAACCTGAACTGCATGTATAATGCACAGCTACCGTTAACAAGAAGCGTATCTGAACATTAGGTGCTAAATGGCGGCATCCCTTCACGCATGCCAAAGTAGAAAGTAACAGAAAGCTGTGAAAGGCAAAACAACATTGAACCAATTCCGTCATAAAGAAATGCATAGATTATTCCTCAGGATATTATCTGCGACCACCCACACCCACTACCAAATCAAAACAAGTGGTCCAGACTGAGATGTTGCCGCGGTTGTTTATTTGCCAGTGAAAGTGGAATGCTAATGGGGGCTTTGTGCCGTCTGATATCCTTGACACCTCGCATACATCACTCACAGAGCTGCGACCTGCATCCCACCAACTCCACCATGCGCTGTTTGTAAGGAAGGCTGTGTTCGCTGTGAGTGGGTGGACTGAGTTCCACCTGAGAGGGCAGACTGAGGGGGATGCAGCCACCCTGGAAATGGGGCACTTTTGCGAGTGGCAGTGCGTGACCATCAGAGAATGTGTTTGTCTGGATGTGTTCTTTTATTTATTTTTTATTTTTTCCACCTCCTGACTTCTTCCAGAGGAATGGCTGGTGGCTAAGAGAAGGAATATTTGTAAATGGACACCCTCTGACTGCTTTTGAGTCTGTGAAAGTGGCTTAGCACTAGTCAAAGCAAAAGCACCTCTTTGAACTCGAGCATGTTCGGTGCTGGCAGTGCAGCACAGTAAATGTTTGGTGCATAGGAGAGCTGCTTCAACTTTTAGCAGAGGCGGCAAACTGTGAAAGGTTTTTACTAACACAAGGACCATTTCCAAACAGATTTTAACCATTTACACCATTACCGTAATAGTAATACAATTCTATACCAATGTCTAAGAAATAAAACAAAAAACTAAACTCAATCATTTAAATGCTATAATTGAAATTTAAGCATCACGAAATTACAATGTACAGCATAAAAATGTATATATTTTGAGATTTGCTGTTGTTGATATTTATTTGGGATTAAAAGTAAAAACGGGAGAAATGCGCAACTAATATATCCATCCATCCATTGAGAAAGACAGACAGACAGTAGGGATGTGTAAAAAAAAAAGATAAGACTTCTCCATTTTAATCGATTCTTATCCCAAGAATCGATTAGTCTAGCCTGTTTTCAGTTATTGAATAGAACACTGCAGTGCACCTCCCATCCAATAAATTGCAGTAAGCTTTGTGCTTTGTTACTTTTGAACAAGCCTGGCTCCAGAATCAAATCACTAAGGGTGCTTCTTACTAAAACTAAAATCACTAAAAAGCTGTCACTAATCTTAGTTCATCGCAATCCCACAAAGTTACATTATATTCAAAGAAGTACTCAACACTGCACAATGAATCTCTTATTTACATCATGTCTACACTTTGCTATAATGAGATAATATGCGCTGAACACTAGGGCTGTCCTCCACTAAGGATTTTTCTGGTCGACTAGTAGTCGTTCATTTTAAGCATTTGTCTACTAATCGCACGTTTATTAATAAACCATTTAAATATGAGCCTTTAATTGCCTACATAGCCTAATAAGCGCTCAAGCACACGCATAAAGCTTGCCACAGCACACTTACCAGCAGAAGTAATGATTATGAATGCGTCAATGAAAAACAGTACGGAGACTGCATTAACATTTTAATATTTTGATAAACTAGTGCTTTCTTCGTTCTCTGTTTAAGAGATGAAGTTGGTGACACTGACTCATCTCCGCAGTAGTGATGCACCTGTATGCATGTTTCATACGGCACATCTGTAAGGCAAAGATATACATGGAGTTTCGCGCTCAAGTTCACAGACCGAGACAGCAGTAAGCGCATACTGTTTGCTTTCATTATTTCACAAAAGTGCAATTTGTTTTTATTGTGAGTGCACACAAATAAACGTAGTCTTTACAGATACTAAAGATGTATTACTCTTATCTGTATGACCAAAAATGACCAGTATTTTAGGAGTAAGTGAGCGCACCGGTGCCTCCATCTGTCCTGCAGTGAGCGCTATCCAGCTTCCACACTCCGCACAGACACTTGAACAGAGCACATTTCTCTAGGATAACATTACATTGAGCAGCCATGTAATGTTGCTAATACTTATTTCAGATGATAAACCATTTTTGAGGTCGATGAATGATAAGCGAGCGATCTGTTAGTCAAGGACTGCGTGGCGTCGCCTGTCGACTTTTAATCGACTATTAGAGGGCAGCCCTACTGAACACAACACCTGATCAAAATCTCAGGCGATTTGAGCAGTGAGTGGATTCTAACTTAAACGCCTCTGATTGGCTGTTCCAAAATAATTTATATTAAATTTCAACTTGAATCAACTTGAAATGAAAGATTGTGAGTCAGAATCAAATCAAATCGTGAAATTTGCCCTAATAGAACAAATGAATTTATTTGAAATTTAAAAAAGTAAAAATGTAAAGGTCTTTACATGTTTGATTAATTTAATCTATCCTTGCTAGAATAAAAGTTAACTTAAAATAAAATCCTGACCCCAAACTTGACAGCAGTAATGTAAATGTTACATAATATAGGTTAAAAATACTTCTATTCATATATCCATTTTTCAAATCACTTCTCCTTTGTAGGGACACAAGGGTGCTGAATCCTATCCCACCAACTCAGGCCGCAGGCAGGGAAACATTGTAGGGTTAAACTACTTTGGCATGCCCATCCAAATTTACTCATTCATTTCCATGCTCACTATATCTGTACTTGAATTTAGCTTCAGGGAACATGTTAAGAGCAAGGACAAAAACAAAGAATAGGGCACACAGGATATGAATATTAGATTTTTTCCACTCGACTGTGCACAGAAGTTTCAGATGGACTTGTGCCGCAGCATTTCTAATAGAAATAAATTGGCCTGGATTTTGATTTACTGAAGGCCGGCCACTGCAAACCATTCTTGTCCTGCGAGTCCTATTTTAAGCTACTGCCGTGGAGGCAAGTGTGGAAGTGAAGCAGCAAGAACTGGGATAGCGCTTGAATACACAGCTCCAGGGCATTATATCACAAAATGTAATTGCTTTGCACAGGGGCACTGGTCTTTACATGTAGGGTGGCATGTGTCCGCTGACTTGATCTACATACTTGAAAGGGACCAAAAAAGGGTGTGCAGAGCAGTGTTAATTTTTGATTTGATCTTAGTCTTTATCTTGAGACAAAAATGCTTAATAGTCTTAGTCACATTTGAGTCATTTGAGTCTTTCATAGTTTTAGTCGACAAAAAGTCATTGCATTTTTGTCAACTTTTAGTCATTACTTTTAGTCAAACTGCAGTAACTTACCAACATTTATTTTGGTAGCTATTTTATATGTAGTATTCAAACAAAAATAGTCATCGATTCTTCTCTCTTTAGACCAAATCAATTAAGCTTAGGAGAAATTTGAATAAAGTACTGAATTTGAAAAAACTGGAATAAATTTAATTTTTTGGTAGAGATACAAATTAAACTAATTTTTCAGATACAGTAGATTTACTTAAGTATACATTTATTTAACATCTTTTGTTGGTTAACTTTTATGACAGATAATTAGGAATGCTGTCCATTTAAGACGGAAGGTATGTATGTAATACTGACACACATTCAGTTTTCACCCACCTGTTTACGCTCACTTAAGGCATAACCGACTGTATTTACGTGAGATACTCTGACTCTATAGACATTTGGACTGATGTGTGTGTATTTGAGCACTGAGAACTGATCGTGCTCTGTATGAGAACTGAAGTGGAGCGTGCACGAGAGAGAGCACTTCTATCAGCGTGATTTCACCTATCCCGCCTTCACTAACTTTAAGTTAATCGACAACGAATTGTGACTCCCGGGAAAAACGGGGTGTCTGGCCACCCAGTCCCTAACCCTTCGGGTGCTGAGGCCATTGTTTCAGATCGCTAGTTCGCGTTTTGGTAGCCTATCTGTCCACTGAGGCTGCCATACTGAGACTAGATAAGAAAACGCCCCTTATCAAATGAAAGAGATGCACATGTTGTAAGACAAGACAGTTACCTTAGCCTATAGGATGTAGGTAGTCCTCAAATAACATTTTAGTCCAGTCTCGTCTTGTTAACAAAGACACGGCATACATTTTGTCATAGTTTTTATTATCAGATATTAGTTTTAGCTCATCAATGTCTCGTCTTAGTCAGAAAAAAGGTTCGTTGACGAATATTTTTCGACGCCGTCTTCGTTGACGAAATTAACACTGGTGTAGAGGGCCCTAAAAAAAGCGTGTCTAATGAATTTACACTGTATATATGCAATAGAAGGGTTCCAGAATTAAAAACCACAAAAATGTTCTCCATAGGGGAGTTTATTTTTAATGATAACTTAAAGACAGACCTGTTGGGTTCTCTGAGGTTGTTAATAAATGGCATATGCTTTTTTCTTAATCAGTCTACATTATTTCAACTTACTTTTTAAATAATCATGTTTAACAGCGGAATTCCTGTTGAAAAACTATAATTATCCATGATTCTATTAAAAATAAACAACAATCAGATAATTGCTACAAGGAATTTGTGCCAAAACAGTTCTGCAATCTCCTGGAAGCCCTATGGGAAAATATGTCCAGAAACAAGGCTGCTGAAAAATAGGGGTGCTCCGATTGATCGGTTACCGATCGCTATCAGCCGATAATCGTGTTGGGATGTTTGATCGGCTGGCTCTATAAAGGCCGATCTCAAAAAATTCTCAAGCTGATGACGCACCTGCCATGAGGTTTGGCAGGACATGCAGTCTCATCATCACTAAAGTTTATAAATTGCATTTCGGTAACACTTTATTTAGACTTTAGACATTTTACTAACTCTAAGCAAAGACTATAGAATACCTAAGACATGTCACTCGTATTGTTTTGAATGGGGAAAAATGCAACGCTCAATATGGCCACTCAATCGCAGGAAGCCCCGCCTTCTGACTGAAAGAACCAATCATTAATCAGTAAAGTCAGCGCGTCACTGCAGCTGCCGTTAGAAGTCCCGGTTGCTATAGAAACAGTCAGCGCTCTGAGACGCGCGCTCAGGACTGCGCATGCGCACTGGTTGATCTAGCCTGAGAAATAAGCTTTTTATAACGCTATTTGAGCAAAAGAAACAACATTTATGACACAGTTGTTGTCCGATTTCATTGGTGACTTCAAATATTAAATTTAATCGTAAGCTTAGTGAACCGTTTTGGAGAATTTGATGGTTCCCCATACAAAGAGATAGGAGCTGCACTTGGATGCCCGAAAGGCGTTTCAAAGATTCAGACCCCTACTGAAAAAGTGGGCTGGCACTTTTATTAAGATCAAACTTATTCCAGCTATTTTCTAAAGTTTTTCTTTGGTGATGGTATGAAAAAAAAAAAAAGGTCATTTACGGTAAATGCCAAAAGTCAACATGATTTGTTGAACATAATCTTACCATTTAAGAATGTCAGTCTAACCTATTTAAAGTCCAGCAATTTGTGGTAATTTTCCATTTTGCTTTGCAGGTGCTTGGTAATACATTTCCCATTTCCCCATCTTGTCTGTCCTCTTGATCTTCTTGCATTGCTTTTTAAAAGTAAACTGACATCTTATTTCCTCCAAAATACAAAAAGCACTATTCTGTAGAAAATGACCCAAATTTTTCACTTGTTTTGCATCACAACGATGTCACAGAATATTGCCCACCATTCATCTGTGCCCATGTGAATGCAGAAATCGGCAAATTCATTGTGCAGCTTATTCATTTTAGCTTATTCACTTCAGATGCTGATCTTCATCTCAATTGCAGACCACTCAAAAACTCCCATGTTATTGTTAGTACCATATTGTTATTTCTAGTACAGCTAGCACAGGCTGTGCTGTCCTTCACTCAAGGTATCTACTCATTCATCAGAACATGACAAAACCATTTAGTATATGTACCACCATGCATTCACTGTGGTGGTACAATTGAATCATGTTGCCTCAATCCAAAAATTAACTGAGTATTAGCTGCTAATAGTATAGATGATTTATAGTATGATTTGAATAAATTACATTACAACAAAATGCTATCCTGCACCAGTCATGAATACTTCACATCTTTCCGAAGCATCCAAACAGGCAGAGCTTCAGAGAGTTTCAGGAGATTTCCCTTGAAGTTCTGCCATTGACACAAAATATGCCAGTGCTTAGGAATGCTCCGTCACTTTAAATTTCTTGGACAGTCAAACACTTGTGCACAAAAGTAGATCAATTGCGTATTCGATATCTGAGCTGCTGACACAAATACAGTCTAATAAACCCTGTAACGCTTTAGGAAGGGAAAAAAAGGAGGAGGAAACGTTCAGGCACAAATTCTGGATGGTTAGCATTACATCAGCTCGACAAGAGCAAAAAATATTCCTTATTCACGGAGTCAATATAAAAATAAGAAAGCACCAAAATTTCAAATGTCCACAATATATGATAAATCAGAGTTTAATTCATCTGCAGAGTTTTTCAAATCAAATGTAAGACTTTTTATAACTGTTTAAGACCTGCAAAAATCTAATTAATATCATATACCTATTAGGGATGGCTCGACACCATAATTTTGGCTTCGGTACAATACCAGAACTTAATACCTCGATATCGATGCTAAATCCATACCATAGGTGACAAATAACCAGCCTCAAAAATAACTGAATTGAAAACAATTTTATAAAAAAAAAAATATAATAAAAACTGATTCTTATCTTAATACCTTTGTATCAAACTGTAACAAGAAACCTACAGCGAACATAGGTTACATTTTGATGTTGAAGGGAAAAAAAATATATAACTTAAGTAATACAATGAAAATATATTCAAATCTTCTTATCTTTTCAGTTCAAACTGTGTGAACAAAAGGTCTCAAAATGTAACAGAAAACATAGGTTACATTTTGACTGAGTTTGAAGAAAAAAATACAAGTAAATTAATGCTTTATTGTGAAGTGTTATTCTAACTAATTAATATTCAAAATCATGTTATTATTTCTCTCTCTCTCAGATTGTTTTCAGATTTCAGACTCAGATAGCCAAAGAAAAAGCATTAAATATAAATCTCGCTCTCTCGGCTGCATCATATTAGCGGTAGGCAGCGCAGCAGAAACATTCCCTTCATATTATTGATACTAAAATTAATATAGCACTCTTGTTTAATTCAAATTCAATTAATATTAGATTGTATGAAATGCAAGTGCATATATTACGTGAGCAAAACTTCACTGGTTCTAGTGTCACACATGCACGTTTGATCTTACTGTATCACATCTGTATGTGCGTTGAGCAGTTGTAAATAAAAGTTCAAATTAAATCTGAATTTATGAATGATCTACTCACCTGTCGATCTCTTAATTCTCTAAAAACATTCAGTTCGTTCACTTTTGTCATCTGTTTTGTATGCAGAGTAATGCCATATTTCACTTCTACTGTTCTCTTATTAATTTCGGGTGCGTTGATAGTTTAATATGTTTGATCCATAGCATTGTTCTGTTGTCACATTTACCGGTTGCGCAGCAATTTGGGAAGCACTGCCACCTACAGGTGGACTTCGCAACAGCAGCGTATGAGCAAAATTATGATATCGTACCGTTTGAAATATAATATATACCAGTATTTTTCCAGTACCGGTATACCGCGCATCCCTAATATCCATGCAGAAGGACCTGCAGAGACCCCATATATTACGGACTAATAACTAAGAAAATTTAGTTAATTTAGTGTTGTCCAGCTCACCAATATGCAAAGGTTAATCAACACCTACTTTGTGTCAAGTTATGGTTTAACAATCAGTTAGTTATTGGATATTTTATTGGTTGCCATCAGCCCAAAAAAACTAATGTAGGTGCATCCCTAAAAAATAATAACAAAGCAGCTACAATCCCAAAAGAAACAGGAAAAAAATAAAACTGGGGGTCCCAGAACAGCTGGAGCAGCCAGAGAGAAATTCATCAAGTAATAAGTGATTTCTGAGCTGATCTCTCATGAGACTGACAATTACTTCAAAGGCGTGCCCGTCAGGACGGCCATTCTCAGGTAAGGATCTGAAATTCATTTGTTTCTCCTTGATTGAGCATCAGCTGGGAATAAGCATTCATTTGCGGAGTGCAGGGAGGGAGGGAAACATGGTTCTGAGATTGGGAGTGTAATTTTCTTGTTTAATGTACCAAGCACAAAAAATAAGATCTTACGTGTTCGTCTAGAATTGTAATTAAGGACACGATGGAAGGACGGCAAATTATCTCCAGCATCAAAATAAGAGAATTTAATAACTTGGCCTTCTAATATCTTCTCTCATTCATTTGGGTGACCCTCTTAAGAGTTATTGAGGGATGAAGAAAGAGAATGACATCATCAAAAAGAAGTAGAACATCAAAGAATTGCTACAAACACAAAAATATACTAAAGTAACCATCTGGGGACAAAAACCTGTGGAAAACCAGGACAATGTGAGGGAGTACAAGCTGAAGATGAAGAGTTACCTTGTCTGCATCGACTTTCCCTTTGACAAACTCTGACCTCCAGAACTGCAGGGCCTGTTCCAGAGAAAGACCAATGCCTTTGAGGAAGAGGCCGTACTGCATGCGCCCACCGTGCCGCAGGTGGTGGTTCTCTCTCAGTGCCTTGTGGAGATGCCTCATACACAGAGGAAAGGACTTGCCCGAGAGCTGGTGGAAGCGAAGAAAAGAGAAGAGAGTGGTTATTAAAAATGGCTTGATTTATAAATTTGCAAATTCTGAGGTGCAGACAGCTACAGTATCAGTTCCTTAAAAGACGACAAACACAGAGACCAAAGGTCCACTATAAACAACTGTGACACAATCACAGCCAATCAAGAAATATTTGATTTTAAAATGTACAATTATGTGTGATTAGGAAAAAAAAAAACATTTGCATTTACAAGGAATAGTTTTATCGCACCTGGTTGCAATGTGGTGAAATACTGACATGAGGATTCGAAACAGAGGCACTTTGTTTTAATGCAAAGGCTTTAATTACAAAAGACTTCTGTGCATCCAATAATGTTCAAATAAAAGCAAAAAGTGAAGGACAAAATTTGCATGTACTGATGAGCCACTTAATTGGAACAGCAACCAGCGTACACACACACACACACTCAGCAGATCTTTCCACAGACAGCTTTCTTCCCAGGAAACATCTGTGCACATCCACTCCAACCACCAAAGTAGGACATGCTCAATGTCCTAGTAACTTGAGAATTCAGGGAAAGAAAAAAAAATTTTTTTTTGACAAGACTCGAGCCAAATATAAAGCAAGTAGTGAAGGACACTCTCCTGAGACCCAATAAATTCGTAAAATTCCCAATAAATCCTTTTAAGCACAAATCATTTTTTAAAATAAATTAATTAATAAAAAAATACTCCTTTGCATATATATAGCATTTTAGAGAATTAATGCAACTCTGTCAATAACTTTAGTTGTTACTTACCGCATCAATCTGCTCAAGAGAAATTTTCCCAATGTTCTTCTGAATGCTGTAGTCCTGACCCACATAGGCATGGCTACAACAAAAGAATAAGGGAACAAATGATGAGAGCCAATCACAGTGAAGAGAAATCACAAGGTCAGAGTAGAACACTGACTAACAGGCAAGTTATTCAAACGCATTCCTGTTTTCTGGTGGAGGAACAAAACACTGCAAGTGGAGCGCATACCTTGAAACAATACAGATTCTGTAAGATGCAGACCTGCTTTCTTCTTAGCAATGCTACATTCTTTAAAAAATATCTAACTTGGAGGGAATTTTAGACACTGAAGTAAGCTAAAGTTTTAGCCCACTAAAGCAAATTTTAGTTAATTTGTTGCACATTTTCCTCAAAGATGGTTATGCCCTGATCTCACTTTCATAATATGAAAGTCCATTGTATCCCTAACACATTCACCCCTCTACTCTGAACCAAATGTAGGAAACAAGACAAATATTTTGCCTAGATTAAAAAAACTATAAGACGAAATGAAATGGCCTAAAGCACAGTGTGCAAGAATGAAGAATGGTGCATAAGATATTTTTGCAAATGGAGAAAGATTGAACTGGAACACATACACTACCACTCAAACTTGTATACTTTTATTCAGAAAGGATTAATTAAATTGATCAAAAGTGACACAAAAGACTTGTAATTTTTCAATATATGTATTTATATTTCAAATAAATTCTGTTCTTTTGAACTTTCTATTCACCAAAAAAAATTTAAGTAACAATAAGACAGAATAAGTAATAAGAAATTTTTCTTGAACACCAAAACAGAATATTAGAATGATTTCTGAAGAATCATGTGACACTGGAAGGCTGGAGTGATGACTGCTTAAATGGCTTTACTATTACGGGAATAAATGACATTTTAACATATATTAAAATAGAGCAGTTATTTTCAATTGTAATAAGTCTCCACAATATTACTGTTTTTACTCTTTTTTGAACATTAGTATTTATTATTTATTATAGTATTAACTACATTAGGGACAAAAATAGTAATGTTATTACTCCCATGAATAAGTCTCAAAATGGTGCTGCTGATGGTTGCCTCCGTGGCGTGCTCCGCAGTTGTTTTTATGTTTTTGTTAGTTTGTCCTGTCTTTAGTTATATCCCTGCAATCAGTTTCACCAGAGACGAATTGCTGGACAGTACACATCGCTCGATATTTCACAGATTTTCGCTTATTCTGATGTTTTGCTGGACATTGTAGTTGGTGGAGCAGTGGCGCTGATCAAACGCTTCAGGACTTGCAGCGTTTGATCAGCTCGTGAAGCTCAGACAGTGCGGATTTTTAACAGCGCTGCCAAGCATCCATCTGGCGAATCTCCACGCTCTACCCAACAAAACGGACAAACTCCTTCTGCTCTCCTGGACAAATAAGGATTTTTTTCAAACTCTGCTGCCCTGTGTTTCACGTAAAACTGGCTGAATGACGCCATTCCGGACAGTGCGTTAAGTCTGCCGGGCTTTCAGCTGATCATAGTGGATTGCAACGCAGAATCAACAGGGAAAACACGTGGGGGCGGGACATGCTTTTACATCAATGAAACGTAGTGTACACATTCTCAGGGACTTTAATAAAGCAAATCTCTCCAGTGAACTGCCAAAATACAGACAGTGTGTTGCATGTCCCACCAGAGACAGTAATATACTGGACCACTGTTACACCACAATGAAGGATGCATATCACTCTGTCCCACGGGCAGCTTTAGGACTCTCTGATCACGGTTTGGTTCATCTTAAACCGACCTACAGGCAGAAACTGAAATCAGCTAAACCTGTATTAAGGACTGTGAAGAGATGGTCTAATGAAACAGAGCGGGTTTTACAAGCCTGTTTCAACCTCGCTGATTGGAGTGTTTCTGAAGCTGCTGCAAATGATCTGGACGAGCTCACAGAGACTGTAACATCTTATATCAGTTTCTGTGAGGATATGTGCATTCCTACCAGGACTCATTTAACTTACAACAATGACAAACCATGGTTCACTGTAAAACTCAGCCAGCTCCGTCAGGCCAAAGAAGATGCTTACAGGAAGGGGGACAAAGTCTTGTATAAACAGGCCAAATACACACTGGAAAAGGAGATCAGAGTGGCAAAGCAAAAAAAAAAAAAAACTAAGGATTCAGTTCACTTCCAGCCACTCTGAGGTCTGAAAGACATCACCAACTACAAGACACCATCCCCCAGCACTGTGGAGAATCTACAACTGGCAGATGATCTGAATCAGTTTTTTTGCAGGTTTGAAAAAACACCCCACACTCGCTCTGAACACCTCTCCACACAACCATTAACACCTCCTGCAACCTCCCTCTCCCAACACCTGCACTTCAGATTAGGGCTGCTCGATTATGACAAAAATCATAATCACGATTATTTAACACGATTATAAGTGGGACATATAACCCCAAAAAATTCAGAAAAAGTATTCAGTTAACAGCCTACTATAGAAATTGAATAATCAAATGTGAAATAAAACAACAGACTTCACTGTAAGAATTAAACTTCCTTTGTTTCTTATTAAAGCTACAAATGACCTTCTGTGAAGAGCAGCGAGTGGTTTTGTCTTTATCTTTTGTTGTTTGATTAATATTAAGCACACAGTCGGCAGCAGGAATATTAGCCCACTGTCACTTTAAGAGCTACATGGATGCAATTTAACGTTACACATGTATTTTCATTCTCATCGGTTTACCTTAATTTATTACATAACCGACGAGGGTTTACGTGAATAATCACTAAGCGCTGCATTTTGACACATTTTTGCGTGTATTTGACCGTTTAGGCACATACTTTCAGCTAAAAGATGACATTACATAGCCGTGTTGTGTTCCGTCTCTGAGCGCACAAGTTCTCTTTCACGCTTTTAAAAACATTAATAAATCTAATATAATGTTACTTCAATAAATCAAGCACGTCCCATCTTGCAAAAGTCACGTTACATGATTTTACTGATTTACGCGTGAAATCTGGCTTTTAAGAGGGAACAAAAGCGCAGTGCTTGAAAGGGGGCGGAATGGGGCGCAATAATCATTTAATCTCGATTACTGTATTTTCATAAAGGTTGGAGGCCGAAATTGAAATCAAAACAGAGCATAAAGAGACAGGGCAACTAGAATTGAGTTCAGAATTAAAATATACAGTTTATAGTTTATTTATACAGAAGGTATATTTGTGTATAAAGTTGGGTATCATTACTATTCCAGGTCCCACCCACTCCCGCTGACATTTTTTCCTGTCCTGTCCCAATCACGTGATTCGTAGTGATTTTGTCTTATTGTAAATACAGTGAAGAAAATTGCAGTAGACAAGGCAAGCTGACTGACATTATCAAGTACGCTGCTCTTTGCAGAATTACGTGACCCGCGGGATTCCCGAAAAATTGTCAGCCTCCATTTCAGATCAGTGAAGATAATGTGCGCCAGGTCTTCCGGAAGCAGAAGAGAAAGAAAGCACCAGGCCCAGATTGTGTTACACCAGCCTGTCTGAAATCCTGTGCTGACCAGCTGACCCCCATCTTCACACAGATCTTCAACAGGTCACTGGAGGGGTGCGAAGACCCTTCATGCTTCAAACACTCCACCATCATCCCCATCCCAAAGAAACCCAAAAATACAGGACTAAATAACTACAGGCCTGTGGCTCTAACATCTGTGGTCATGAAGTAATTTGAAAAACTGGTGCTGGCCCACCTGAAGGACATTACTGGACCCTTGCTGGATCCTGGGTCTGTGGATGATGCATATGGGACTGCATTATGTTCTGCAACATCTAGACAGACCAGGGACTTACGTGAGGATCCTATTTGTGGACTTCAGCTTGGCTTTTAACACTAACATCCCAAACCTCCTCCTGCCCAAACTAACTCAGCTCTCCGAACCCACCTACGTCTGTCAGTGGATCACCAACTTCCTGACAGACAAGCAGCAGCTAGTGAGGCTGGGAAAATTCTCATCCAGCAACCGCATAATCAACACTGGAGCTCCTTAGGGCTGCGTTCTCTCCCCACTGCTCTTCTCCCTCTACACCAATGACTGTACATCTAAAGACCCCTCTGTCAAGCTCCTAAAGTTTGCAGACGACACCACACTTATCGGCCTCATTCAGGACGGTGACAAGTTTGCTTACAGACTGGAGATTAAAGAGCTGGCTGTCTGGTGCAGTCTCAACAACCTGGAGCTTAACGCGCTCAAAACAGTGGAGATGATCGTGGACTTCAGGAGAAACCCCCCTGCACTCCCCCCACTCACCATCATGGACAGCACTGTAACGACAGCTCAGCTACCAAATCTGACCTCAGAAGACTACGGAGGGTAGTCCGGACTGCTGAGCGAATCATTGGTACAACCAATGGAGAATTAGGTTATTTGCCGTCTAGCCAATCTATTTTTGTATGTTTTAAATATCCTGTACATAAGCGCTTCATTTGAGATTTTTCCAGTGTGTATTTGTTCTACAAATACAAAGACTGTTCTACTGAACCCACTGACATCCAGTAACAGAAGTGGTGAGATCATGATGACGGCAAATACTACAAAACATTTTCATAAGAAGCTCATACAAAAACGGGACCTGTGCAAAGCAGCAGATTCCTTTTGGTCTGGTCCCACCAAACAGTGCCACATCGGCTGAGGCCGTGTGAATAATTAAGCATTTCCAGGCCCTGTTCTCCCATTCCTCTACACTCTTTCACTGTTCCCTTCAAACCCTCTTATCTGGCTTGCCCAGTGCTGACAAAATGTTAAAGAGTCTACTAACCAATCCTCTGCAGCCACAACAGTCGCCTCTAAAGACACATCCAATTAAAATGCTCTCATTCAGAGTCCATCAAAAAGCAAATGAATTGACTGCTGGGAATGCTGCCATTGTTCCCCTTCACTGCGAGCAAGTGGAGGGACACGGTCGTCCATGCATACGGCGTGGCCAATGACTGAGAGGCCCAGCTTTAATCTACACTGGTATCCCCGCTGAGCTGCAGCCAAAATGCCAGACCAGGTTCACACGTGGAGGACCCTTGGCGCATCCTAATGGGACTGTGCCCAGAGCATTAATGAAAGAGACTGAATGAAAGCGAGTGCGAGAGATAAAGGAAAGCAGTCGGAGTCACTTTAGGTGGCCTCGAGTGGACCGTTTGATCTGCCCTCAGTAGGCCAAGAAAATGGCAAACTAAGGATTATTGTATGAATGTTTTTCCGACTATTTTTTAAGAAACAAAAAAGAAAAGTCCCATGTGGATATGCCTGAATAAAATACCTGTCTTTTGTAAAGCTGCTGTAATCACAATGCAATAATAAAGAACGTAGAATATAGTTTTACGTCACAAGAGATTAACATTTTCCAATGGCATCAATTACCTGAGGTGGCTCAAAAGTGGCTGGAGTCGTTCATCAGACTGTATCGCTGGCAGGGATCGTGCAGTCATCTAGAAGGAAAAATGTTTTTTAAAATATGTTAAGGGTCAGAGGTTAAAGTAATTCTTACAGTGGTGCAGTAAAGATAAATTCAAAAGGTCATTAACTAGAGCATGCACTGTGAATTTATCCGAACAGCATAATGAATAATTTTCCTGGGGTAATAAAAGGTACCAATCAGCTAAAAGTCTATTAGATGGCCAAAAGATACATAATATAAACATTATTTCCAAACCAAATGATAAACACACACACACACACAAAAAAAAAGTGTTTAGTAGTTGAAATGGTGTCAAAACACATTTCAGTTTTTTCAGTAAATAATGTTTTTAAATATCTTCAACACAAGATCATAAATCAATGCTGGTGCTAAAGTGGCAGGATATCTGTTAACTGAAGCAAAACGGAGACAATGATGAAGAGACGCGGAGGTCTGAGGATGATCAAGCTTTCGAGACGCTGACAAACTGCAGCGTAGGCAGCAAACTTTCCAGTCCAATGACCACTGACACAACCTTTAAAACTAGATCATCCACCGTCCAACTACACAACTATGTTTTACTAAAACATATGTATCAATTATCAATGACGAGATTTAGAGGAATAAAAAGGATAAAAGGATAAAAGCTCAGCAGTGCAAAAACAAAAAAAAATTTAAGAAACATTTCTCAAATAAAAATAAGAGCACCAAGACTTAGTCACCAAGAATACTCATGTGGGTCAATCCATCTCAAGTGGGCCAATGGAGGTTGTTTGACTATTTTAAATTTTTCCTTTTATCTATCTATCCATCCATCCATCCATCCCTCCATCCATCTATCTATCCCTCTATCCCTCTATCTATCTATCTATCTATCTATCTATCTATCTATCTATCTATCTATCTATCTATCTATCTATCTATCTATCTATCTATCTATCTATCTATCTATCTATCTATCTATCTATCCTCCATCTAACTATCTATCTCTGGTAATTACCTCAAGCACTGCAAAAAAAAAAAGTTCTAGTATTGCAAAACATGTTTGTGTTTTTTATATTATTTTAATGTACTTGTTTAACCACATGAATTATTTTTGGGCTGATTATCTCTGTTGGAGGACCAGACTGGAGACTGAAATCAAAATTTCAAGAATACTTTGTGAAAATTAAAAAGCTTCAGTAAGAATAGGTAGAAAATTACTGAAAAAAATGAATGAAAACTATCAATAATGCTTTGGTCATATACCATTACTGCTCAACAAGACTGTATTGATAGTTTTCAAAGAATTACAGATGTATAAAAATCACTAGCACAAATACAATAATATTAAATAATAAATATAAGATTTAGTTTTTTTCTGGCACAAAATGTGCCCAAAAATCATGTATAAACATTTTTTGGTGGGGCCCTGAACTTCTTGCTCAGAGAACACCCTTCAGCCAAAAAAAAAAAAAAAAAAACAAATATTCCAAATTAACAGACTATAAGACATAGCCAAGCCAGACCATGTTCCACTATCATCCTTTCGAGACTTTAATATCGTAATGGGTGACTTTATATTTTTGTAGAATTCCAGCATTGGTAATAATATTATGAAACATCCAGGAAAGTACTTGATTAACTTTGTATTTGTCTATTTCTGAGCAATTGTGACACTTCTGAAAATCAGAGTGAACAAACAAACTTCATAAAGGAGACTTTGAGGAATCATTTTATCCTTTTGTATTATCAAGTGAAACCCAACTACATGTCATCGGAGATAAAAGCTCAGCACAAAGTCTATGTCAGATGGGAAGCAGCTTTCAATTTCATGCTCATTTAATGAGCTCCCAGTAATGTCTCCTATTTGTCCTCCATTGCCATGAGAAGCCATTACAGCAATACACAAGAGCCACGACGGCTCACTAACGCAGAGAAAACGAGGCAGTCATTACGCCACAACAGCCATGTTGGTGATCCAGATAATTGGCAGGAAATAGAAGTCAGAAGCAGGAAAGTGGCATAGATGGCCGGCCTGCTGAGGGTCAGTGTGCAGAGCTGTGGAGAGCCAACAGAGAGATGAGGAACATGGTGGCGGTGGCCCTGAGCCAGGTCACTTCTGTCCATTCCTGAGCATGACAATCACTTTCAGTTGAGCCTGTCAGGTATATAAGACACTGAAAGGACGCTAGATTGGAGCCTGATGTGATTTTCACAAGGTTGCACTCGTCACTTCACTCCTGCAACTCAGGACAGGCAAGTACATTAAAACTTTTACATGCTGCTATAACATATGCAGTGCAACCAACAATGTACCTTAAAGTTCATTTAAGCTAAACATCTTCTCTTCACAGTGTTCCCGAACATATGGCACTGCGGATTACATTGCCACATGATCACCATCATAAAGACTTTTCGCTATAGCAACTGAATTAAACTTGAAGAGATTTTTCATGGATCCCACTTTGTACATCCTGTAAAAATATCTGCATCTGCAATAATGACATACACAAATATCTGCCTTTTCAACTAACAAAAATCAGTAGCTGATAATAATTTCTATTGAAATCATGAAACTGAATTTCCACAGCACATCCTTATTAAAAAGTAACACTGGAGTTTAGCTTTTAAGTAGTTCTTATTTAAATGCTATTTAAAGTATAAATAACTCCGATTGATCGGCTACCGATCACTATCAGCCGATAATCATGTTGGGATGTTTGATCTCAAAAAAACGATCTCAAGCTGATGACGTGCCTGCCATAAGAGGATTGACAGGACATGCAGCGGCACAGTCTAGGTCTCTGTCCGGCGCGGGTGAAATAATTATAATGCTGAAGGTGAGGTACAAGGTTCATATTTTTTTCATTAAATAAAGTAATTTGAAAAATTTCTGTGAGACATAATTTCATAAACAGCGTGAGAAAATCCCTGTGCGTGCACTCTCGCAAATGGCTTCAAATAACATTGCATCTGCACTATAATCGAGCTGCACTCTGCACAGTTGACAGGAATTGTCACTTGCACAATCGAGGCAGTGTCGCATAATCACTAAAGTTTCTAAATTGCATTTCTTTTTCATTTTTGCTAGTGTTTAAACCATTCAGCGCTCGCACGCTCTCCTGGAGACCGTGCGCTCATGCACACACATAACGCCAGGTTCACACCGTTTACCCAAACCCACACACACCGTTTGCATTGCGTATGAGATGCGTATTTTTTCCACACTCATGTTAACAGATTAGAGCGTTCATATTGCACACGGTTGCTGAATTAAAGTGACAGCACATTGTTTGCGGTAAATATGAACATGGATTGACACGAAAATGCAGTAATTAGACCCTAAATGCATATAATTAAAGTCTACAGTGTTTCACAGTCAACACAAAAGTTCTTTATGAACCGCAGGATTGCTTGTAATAAAGATTTAAATGCAGTAGAAATAGGCAGGCAGTAAAAGAAAAAAAGGCAGTAGAGCTGACTGTTTATGTCACTGGTAAGTTTGAATTTAGAATGTTTGTGATAATGTAAGAAAAGTAGTTTAAATATTTTGCCACTTGCTTGAGCAACTTAATATATACATCTAGAAGTTAATGCAAAAGTAAAAAGCATTAAATAATAGCTTGCTTATATTTATTGCGTTTAACATGTCTATGAAAGATTGTATTACTTTACTGTGCTGTGTAAAAAACGAATCACAATGCTGAAAAGGCATTTTAAGTAATGTTTGGATTTGAAATCAAAATAATGGATGAATGTTGTGTTTGCAGTAAACAGCCATGGATCAGAAGCAGACTCCTGTGTGAAAGCAGAGTCAGTGCTGCTTCCACACCGCTTACCTACCGCACATGGACTGCATACGCACTGCAGATGGAGTATACAGCTCATAAAATCAGGCTTGTGTTGTGTGTAAGCTATTGTGCAATTGCACGATTGTCAAAACAAAAATGCAGTGCATGATCAAACGTTTAGGTGAGATAAATATATATATATTTGAAAAATGTCTAAAAAATGCCCTCCTCCACCCCTCAAATTAAAAAAAATCCCCCTCACAAGAGTTACCTAAGAGGGAAATTCATTTTCAAAAATGAAATTCAGGCCCTGAATAAATGTCTACAAATCTTGATTGGATCATCACTATAAATAATTCTACATGATAAAAAGAAGCCTTTAAAAAGATCGATATCGGTGATCGTATCGGCAGATACTGCTTTCTGTGATCGGCCTCAAAAATCCTGATCGGAGCACCCCTAGTTAGTAATAGATAATATGCACTAAATTATTAAATTGCATATAATTAATTAATATGCAATTTAGCTTTATTTTTTATTTTATTTTTTAAAAGCAAAATATTTTCATACACATAACATGCACGATTAGGCTATAAGGAATGTAAATGACTAACATGTGGTTTATGAATATTCTTAGTCCCAAAGGAAACAGTAAGATTCACTAATATTTTACTTATTCACAGCTAAACATATGCTTGGCATCTTTCTGTCTGTATTAAACCAATGTCATTAGTTAGAGTGTTGCTATACTGACAAAAGAAAACATGCACAGGAATTTTTCCACAAAGAGATAATTGCAGCATCTCTATCTTTGAAGGGGATTCTTAATAGTTACATGGAAATCGGAACATCTCAAAGAATAAAATTCATGTCAGTCCCCTTAAAACTAGAACCTAATTTGTTCATTTTCTGTTACTCGACTAACAAATCAGAAACGCAGTGTGTACAAATTAAACACTTTGTGGAGAGTATGGCGAGACTTCCTTTTTAACTGATTATCATGTTGGTTACTTAAGACACATCACTAGGGAACAGATGTCGCAATAAAATATGCTTGCTGAGACAAATAAGGGAGAATTGGAAAGACAACTCCCCCATCAGGACAAAACAAGTAATGCAAGGACATCCTTACACACCAGCTGAGCAAATACTGTACAGTGTGTCCTTTCATACAGAAACAGAGCATATCTGCTAACTTTCCATTTGTTTCGATACAACATCACCGGCTGACAGGCTGCTGAGACAGAAAAGAAACTGATCAAACATGCCAACTTGAAGCTTTAAGCATGATATGAAAATTAATTTACTTCAGCTGGTGTCACTTCAAAGATAAGCAGAAAAGAGCAAAGCAATGACTCTATAGACACATCTGTATTATGCATACTGCAGTACATTTACCCAATGTCAAGGTCTGAACAAACCTGAAAAGACACATTCGTTCAAGGTAGGAATGTCAAGAGTTAGGGGGGACAAAAAACACTGCATCTGTATTAAATGCTTCAAAACTAATAACCATGCATTAAACCCTATGACAATCATTTTAGTTTTATTTTAAATTATTATTAAAAATACTAAGCAGCACAACTATTTCAACACTGACAACATTTCACAAACATTTTGTGAGCAACAGCTTTGCCGAATTCAGCTATACCATCACGTCATTAATTACTCACCCTCATGTCATTCCAAACCTCTAAGTCCTTCGTTCACATTCGGAACACAGCTCTTACGAGTATGGAGAGACATGAGGGTGAGTAATAATGACAGGATTTTCATTTTTGGGTGAACTATAAATTTAAAGGGGTGGTTGACTGCAATTTCACTTGTTTAACGTTAGTTATGTTGCTGTTTGAGCATAAACAATATCTGCAAAGTTGCGGTGCTGAAAGATCAATGCAAATGGAGATATCATCTTTTAAAATTCTGGCGATTTAATGCCTACAAAAACGACTGATAAGGGACTACGAGTTACTTCCCAGGTCCGTTACATCACGAACCCAGATAAACCCCACCCTCGGGAACACGCAGCAAAGGGGGCGAGGCCATGCTGCGCTGAGAAGAGAAAGAGAAAACTAGGGGTGCACGTAAAAATCTATTCATATGTGAATCGCGATTCTGTCTTCTAACAATTCTAATGGATTCACAAGCTTAAAAATCATGTTCTAAAACAGTGGTTCCTCGCGTCACCCTGCTCTGCACCTCTCTCTCTCTCTCTCTCAGATCAGCTCCAGCAAACTGTTCCAATTATACACTTATTTTCTCATAGCAATGAGAAGCATTATACATGGCGTGCGGTTGCTATGCTGTATTAAAGCTTTAATCAGCCCAAAGCTTTTAAAACTGTATATTAAAAGCTAACAGAAGCAGTAGCACTTACAAATACGGTACGCAGCACATCACCCGCGACGACGATCATCGTGTCAGGACCGCTTCCCACGTTTCGACGAGGACACGAAAGGTTCAGTAGACTTTTTGCTTCAAACGAATGGTTATTGTCATGGTGTAAAGAACAGAAACTGCTCTTTGTTAATAATTGGAATCTTTTCTGGGAGCGTCCTAGGCTTTTCTGTGCTGATGGCCTGCACCCCAGCAGAGTCGGAGCGGAACTCCTGTCGGACAACATCTCCAGGACGCTACGCTCCATCTGACTAGTGAGCCAATTCTCAAATAACTGCTATGATGGCTTTTGTTCTACCCACTTAAATGATAGAAGTACTTGCGTTGTCCAATCTATACAGATTGTGTCTGTTCCCCAAATAGCAAGGTCAAAATATAAATTTAATGCAGTATCTAGAAAAAATCTGATTGAGATTAAACTAGAAAAACGCAAAATAAATGAACAAAAACAATTTTTAAAGCTTGGGCTCCTAAACATTAGATCACTCGCACCCAAAGCAGTTATTGTAAATGAAATGATCACAGATAATAATTTTGATGTACTCTGCCTGACTGAAACCTGGCTGAAACCAAATGAATATTTTGGTCTAAATGAGTCTACTCCACCAAGATACTGTTATAAACATGAGCCCCGTCAGACTGGTCGTGGCGGCGGTGTGGCAACAATATATAGTAATACTCTCAATGTTACTCAGAAAACAGGATACAGGAGGTTTAACTCATTCGAAATACTTCTGCTTAATGTTACACTGTTAGATATGCAAAAGAAATCTCTCCTGTCTCTTGCTCTGGCTACTGTGTATAGATACTGTGTATCTGGCTACATATACAGATTTCCTAAAAGAATTTGCAGATTTCCTCTCAGATCTATTGGTTAATGTTGATAAAGTGCTAATTGTCTGAGATTTTAACATTCACGTTGATAATACAAATGATGCGTTAGGACTTGCGTTTACTGACCTAATAAACTCTTTTGGAGTCAAGCAAAACGTCACCGGGCCCACTCATCGTTTTAATCATACGCTAGATTTAATTATATCGCATGGACTTGATCTTACCGATATAGATATCGTACCTCAAAGTGATGATGTTACTGATCATTTCCTTGTATCGTGTATGCTGCGTATTACTGATATTAATTATATGGCTCCGTGTTATCGTCCGGGCAGAACTATTGTTCCAGCCACCAAAAAGAGATTCACAAATAACCTGCCTGATTTATCTCAACTGCTCTGTGTACCCATAAATACACATGAACTAGACGAAATGACTAGCAACATGGGCACGATCTTCTCTAATACATTAGAAGCTGTTGATGTTTGGCGATGAGTTTTCGGCTCAAGGTCTGCATTTAAAGTCACACCAGAGGTGTTCAGCTGAGATTAGGACTTTATGCAGACCAGTCAAGTTCTTCCACACTGACTGAATCAATCATGTCTTTTTGAACCTTGACTTATACACAGAGGCACTGTCATGTTAGAATAGAAAAGGGTTCTGTCCAAACTGTTGCAATAAAATTAGAAGCACACAATTCCCTAGAATATCATTAAATGCTTAAACATTAAGATTTGTACTTATGGAAATTACTAAAGTAGTCAAACCTGTTCATTAGAAGGGGGTGACCCAATACTTTTGGCAATATAGTGTATTAAATGAATGAATGAGGCATTTATTAATGACATCAACATGCATGTATCATTCTTACAATCACCGCCAGAATGTCCAACTTCACCATGATGAACTTAAAATTGGGTTCTATTATTTTTCCTCAACAGATCTCCTCACAAAACGAAATTCATTTCAAACACAAATTTGATAAGAACAGAATGGAAATTATTAGCAACACCAACATAACAGCAAAGCTAATGTTTTCTGTTAGTTTAAACACAAACTAAGAATAAGTAAAACTGAAACTTTAATGTGGCAATAATTAAGACCAAACTGAACGTGTGTTTATGGTGCATGTCGGCAATGTTGTCTCGGCTGGGGCGGGGCGGAGTGGAGGTGGGGCTTGGGTAGACGATATTATCGGATATCGTGATATTTTTTACGCCGATTATCGTTAAGATATTTTTGACATATCGCCCAGCCCTAGTCTGGATCCAACCCTTAAATGATCTGAGACGACCGAACACCTGAGAAAAGATGATGCCAACCCCTCAGAGGATGCCAACGCTCAGACAACATACAGAATTACCAAATTTTGCCATAAATTAAATATATTACGTTTCTGCGATATATAAATATATTGTGGAAACTTAATTTCCTGTAGAGCTGCTTTGCAACGGGGCTTCATAAAACCAGGAAATAATCAGGGTGTTTGTCAGAGAAGGGACAGAGCGGTGTAGAATAAAGGTAAATTATGTGAAAAATAATGCGTTTTTAAAAAAAACGAAACATGAACACATGTTTGACTGCACCCCATAAACACAATCAAGCCTAGAAAAAAACCCAGTCAACCACCCCTTTAAATAAGAAACAGTGTTATACTATTTTTACTGTATTTTAATAAAATGGGTTGTATCAACATTGGTATCAAAACCTCAAAATCAATTGTTATTCACTAGCAGAATAATAAAAACAGCTATTTTTATTTTTTATCTTCCCCTCTGAACATGTCATACTGACTCGAGAGCTGGCAACAGAAAACATGTGAAATTGTCCAGACAGGAAAAGCTAATGAGCGGACTGGTCCAGATGGTGATTCAACTGTGATGAAACATACAAGAAATAATTTAACTCCTAGATAGCCCTTGCGAGCACTGCTAGAGGCTATGCAAAATGGCGAGAAGACGATGCGGCTAATTGGCATCATTGAGGTCCTACGGAGGCTTGTTGGACTCTCTGAGGAATGGCAGGCAATCTAGATTTTGCTTGTTAGCGCCAACAGCTTAGTCCATCTCTATGTGAAAGGAATCTGGTGATCTTTAGTAGAGGAAAGGTACAGTCACCACCACACTGCATTATGAGCACAAGAGGCCAATCTAACAAGATTAGCAGCGTGTATAGCACATACTGATATACTGAGCAGAGCAGGTTTTGTTGACGTAAAGATCAGATATAGATATATATATATATATATATATATATATATATATATATATATATATATATATATATATATATATATATTACACACACATACATACACACACACACACACACACTATCATGATAATTTTTTTTCATATCAGTCGATATCGATAATTATCACGATAAATGTCAAGTCTTTATTTCTTACAGGTTTAAAGTCAGAACTTTGCTCCATTTGCTAATTTTCCTTCACAAAATAAATATCTAATAGAAAAATTAATTTCTTAGTGTCTGCATGTTCTAATGAGTGACATTGTTTCAAATCAAGAAACAGGTTTGGGTTGCCTGATAATATCAATAATAATAATATCACTTTTTTGTCTCTTAGAAATGCACATTTGATAGTAGCTTGAGTTAGGTTGCAGAGGTAAATTGTTCATTTTTAAAATCAGTAATATCTGTAAAAATTGTACCAACCTCAGTTTTATATGGTTAAATTTATTCTGACCAAGTTTTTATTTTTATTTTTTATTAAGCATATGGTTACGGAAGCGTATTGCATTCACTTGAGGGAAAAAAAATCTACTCTGTTTTTCTGAATTAATGACTTAATTATCTCAGAATTACGAGATAATTTTTCATAAAAAAAAAAAGTTTTTGCTCTGTTTTTCTGAATTAACGAGTTAATTATCTCAGAATTACGAGATAATTAAGTCATTAATTCAGAAAAACAGTAGATTTTTTTTGCTCAAGTGAATGCAATACGCTTCCGTATATGGTCTCCCATAGTAGCATACATTTAAATCATGATAAACACAATTAAAACCACACATATAGATAGCACCTCCATACCATGGTAAAATATAACTATATGGTTTTTAGGTAGCCTATTTGTATGAAAAACTAGTCTAAAAACATTCTGTACACAAATACATACACTATAATTACAGACCATTACTCCTGTATTACAATTCAATGTGAATATCCCACATTTCTGCCACAATACCTTGGTGCAGTGAGTGTGACTACAGTAAATCCATGTATATGATGGCGATGTGTAGATTGAAAAGCCTTCTGACTGTCTTATTGCACACAGAGTTTCTCCTGTTTGGCTATAAACTAGTTTAAATCACGAGTCATTCATGTACATCGCTGAATTCAAGCGCTTCACACGATGGATCTCACAGCGCTGCTTAGTGCTCGCGTGACCGAGTAAACACATCTGCTCTAGTAAGCTGCGGCAGTTTGAACTGTGATCTGAGCGGATAAACGGTCTGTGTGTCGCGATTCCAATGAGGCACGCTGTTTCGTTCCGCTTTTGGTGCATAAACGTTATATCCAACATTTATCGAACTCTTCATATCGTTTTATCGACGAAAATTATATCACGATAATTATCGTTATCGAATTATCGCCCAGCCCTACATACACATAAACATATATATATATATATATATATATATATACATACATATACTGTATATATATACACATGTACATACACACTTATACAACAGTTCTTTCTGATAACAGAGCTCCTTCAACCGCTTCACCATTTGTTTCGTGTATCACTCTGCTTGCTGTATTTCTCACAGTGGCGGACGCCCAAATACACCTTAATTTAAGAATAATACTGTTTTTGTGTCACGGAATGTACTTCTAAGAGATTTGTAGTCGAGAACGTACTTGTTTAGACTCCAAATATGTGGTTTGTTAATAAAGATAACGTCTATTTGAAAATTTGTTTCAGCGTTTTCGGAAATGTGAGCTTCAGGACGTCAGCGGCCGTTCAGTGCTCATAAACCCACAGAGATAGCGCCTCACCTCGGCCAGATCTTCTGGAATTTACCGCTGGCTCTGATGTTTAGTGGTTAAACATGAGGTATAATTCACTTTGGGTAAATCTAACGAGCAGTCTTTGGTCTCATTAATCTATTATTTGTTCCAGAGCAAACAGTTTTGGCTAAATCTCACCATGTTTATGTAACTGCCTTTGTACTTTTGACTGAATTGCCTAGCAACTTTTATGATGGCTGTTGTTGTTGTTATTTAAATATCATTATTCAATAAATAATATTTTATATAAATAATAGTAGCATTTAGCATTAGAATATTATTAGAATAGTATTATAAATTGTGTGTTCGTGATGGTGATTTTAGTTCCATTGTTCTGCCATTAGACAGCGACAAGAGACAGTTTTTAAAAATTGACAAATACTAAAGCTCAGTTTTGAACAAGTTTTTTTTCAAAACGCTTGTAAGTAGCCAACAAACGCACAGAGCAATGCTGTCATCAGGAATCACCCTTAACATTTTAAAGGATAGTATGAGCCTAGTGGACATTCATACTAATGTTTTATCATGGATATGAGATTGCTCTGAAGAATGAATGCTGTATCAGATGCAGGTATTCACGATCACTCAGTGAATCCCTCTCGTGATGCTCTACTATACGTAATACACCGCTTTTAATGAACCAACTCAACGTTCCTTTGTTACTAGTTCTAAAGTGACATTTTGGAATTAGTAACAGGCTCACCTGTAAAACTGTCAACTTTAGATCTGAATTCTTGGTGGAAGGAGTAGTTCTGCACAAAAGAAGGTAGGGGTGGGCGATATGGAAAAAATATCACAAATTTTTTTAGAAATATCACGATTCATGATTTTATCACGACTCTTTGTCATGTTGGTTTTACTATTTTGTAAGTTGTCTGAGCATTACAGCCAAACTAATTTCCCTATTATAAAGACAAAGCCTTTCAAGCCTTTCAAAAAAAAAAAAAAAAAGGCAGATATTTAGGCAAAAGTGGGCGAAGATGATAAATCTTTGTCATTATTTTATCTTTCTTATTAAAAAATAAAAACAAGATACACATTACAAATACACATAATATACAGATAAAACAAACAGTGCTTTATTTTCAGGTACAATAGGCGTATTTAGCAGGAGCATTCAAGAAATTGAATGAACAAATATAAAACTAGATAGACTGATTCCTAAAGCAACTGTATTAAAGATTTTCAATCAAGAGTAGGGAGTGATTTTTCTCTTTACGTTTTGCTAACATTAAAGGAATAGTTATAGTAAAAGGTCAAAATTCTGTCATCTGTCAGTCAATTCTGTCATAGTGTTTTATTTTTATACCAACATTTACTCAAAAGTTGTTTTAAACCTGAGTGAGTTTCTTTCTTTTGCTGAACATAAATGCTATTTTGAAGAATGTGGAAAACCAAACATTTGCTGGTCCACATTGACTTCCATATGATTTTTCCCTACAATCAAAGTCCATGTGGACCAGCAACTGTTTTCCACATTCTTCAAAATATCCTCTTTTGTGTTGTAACAACTCCTTTATTCTTTAAGATGTTACTCTGAGGGGGTTCAACAGAAATTTGATCGGTACTGAAAGATAAAACACAAATATTATTTTTCCTATTTTATTCCCACAAGTGCACATAAATAAAAATAAAGAATATGAACAAACAAGCAGTCTTTGTCTCTGTGTAAATGAGTCAATATAATAAATGAAACTTATCAATGATTAGATGAACTGAAGTGATGATGGTGATGAGATGAGTATAAATCCTCAAGGTTATTTGAGAGCGATGCAATGATATAATCCAATAAGTGAGAAGTCAAGATAGTCAATGGCGTTCAGTGACTCGTTAACCTCAATGCCGCACTAATTCAAGCCATGCGCCGTAGCCTCAGTACAGTGTGGTGATAGACAGATTCAGATTCATACTTCCGCTTCCCGGAGACATGCAGTGAATCCAAACGGTGCTCATATAATGAACACAATGAAGTAAACAACAAGAGAAGTATAGACCAATAGTGATATCAATGAGCTGATATACAAGATGAAAAGTAATAATAACTAACATCAGTCATAACGTATACAAATACAAGTCATTATCAAAGTCAGCCAATACTTACGTTTGAGCGTAAACTCTACGAGTTCTCAAACCAGGACTTAAAATGTGAAGGCAGGTAGCATTAGTTCAACCAAGAGGTTTCCCTCTACCAAACGAACTAACTTGCTCGTCGGTGACCAGGCTTATATCCGGTAACTACTACGCACTAGCCTCAAGCGGCTCCTAGTGGTATTACCTTTGAACCAGATACCTCTTTTTAAGAAATAGCCAGTAAAATAAATAAACAAAAATCAGGTAACGTTTAGACTGTTACATATCCCTCCCCCTGGTCTTAAAAAGTTTTCCTATGGAAATTGTTTTAATTCTGGGTATGGTAAGAATCTGAGCTGGATCAGACAACATAATCAACCTATAGGTTTACAGGTCCTAGCTTTTTCAAAATCTTAGCTGGGCCCTTCCATTTTGGAAATTTTTGCCATAAAGGCATCATCTGCACGAGAGAGAGGATGAGTTTTAACCCAAACTAAATCTCCTTCATTGAAGTTCTGAGCTCTTCTTTTAAAGTCACAGTACTTTCTTTGTTTACTCTGAGCCTTCTCTACATTTTCCTTTACTGACTTTCCTTTTCTGGCGTTCAAGAGTACTATAGGCTGGTTGGTCAGGGTCTTGAGGATTCTGCAAGGCTCTCTGCAGAGGTCCTTTCAGATGTCGGCCTAGGGCTATCTCTGCTGGAGTATAACCTATGCTTTCGTGCCATGCAGTATTTAGAGCAAATCTGAACTCAAAGCCACTGATCCCCAGGTACGGTGGTTCTGATCAACATACGTAGCAATCATCGTCTTTAGGTTCCGATTGACTCTTTCAGTGAGGTTAGATTGAGGATGGTATGCTGTGGTGAGTTTTTGTGTTACGTGCCATTGCTTACATACTTGGTCAAGGAGGTTGGAGGTGAATTGTGTACCTCTGTCAGACACAATAAAAGCTGGAGTTCCCCACCTTGTGAAAATCTCTTCTATTAAAATTCGCACAATGGTACCAGATTTGGCAGCTCTCATGAGAAACACTTCTACGAAGTCGAGACGAAACTCTTGAGACGAAGTCCACTATAACCAGCAGATATTCATTCTGTCGGGTGCTTCGGGGAAATGGTCCCATGATGTCCATTCTAAGCATATAACCAGGCTCGACTATGGGTACACTTTGTAGACCACCTGCAGGTTTCAATTTAGATGGCTTATGTTGTTGACATTTCTCACACTTTTTGCAGTGCTGCCATACATCTGCACGAATTGAGGGCCAATACGCAAACTCTAAAAGTCTCAGTGTTTTAAATTTACCCAAGTGACCACTCAGGGGATTGTCATGTGCATAATTTAAAATTGCTTCCTTCAACTTAGCAGGAATGACAACTTGAAGTCTCTGGCCTTAATGCATGGCTTTTCCTTCTGGAGCATCAGTGAGCGTTTGAACCTTCTGTAATAGTTGCAAATGAGTCCCTCAGTTGTCCTCAGTGTGAAAAGATGGATCTCAAAATCATACAGTCATTGTTGGAAAGGGTTCAAATAGACAAAAATGCTGGAAAACCAAAGAGTTTGTGGGACCTGAAGGATTTATCTGAAGAACAGCAGGCAGTTTAACTGTTCAGGACAAACAAGGGACTCATGAACAACTATCACTAAACAAAAAAAACAAAAAACCACAGCTTTGGATCGTTCTGGTAACAACACAGTATTAAGAATCAATTGTATGTAAACATTTGAATGGGGTAATTTTTATAAATTCAACTTATTTTCTCTTGTGGACTATATGTAAACATCTTTTATGTGAAATATCTTATTCAGGTCTGTACTAAATAAACAATAACGTGCATTTTGTATGATTCCTCTTATTTTGGTAAAATAATTAACATTTTGCAGAGTCTGAAAGGTGTATGTAAAGTTTTGACTTCAACTGTGTATACACATATACATATACATATATTTACACACACATACATATACACACACACACACACATACATACATATAAACTGTACGCAAAGTAACATAGCACTTCATTTTATTTCAGAAAGTATTTTTTCTGCTCATTTTGTTGAACATATGACTATTATATTCATGTGCAAGTTCAGGGTTTTGGTACTTTAAAGTTTCATGGTTCAAGGTACTTTAAATATACACTGTGTATGTGTTTGCTCCTGAAATAAAAGTTTAGGAAGATGTGATGCATTGTTTTTGTTAATATGACTCATATACAATCTCTTTTCAGGGTATAATCAACTATTTTCCATTGTCTAGTCTGTAATAAGCAAACAAAAATCACAATCAATTGTAATATCGAATCACAATAGTGACTGCTGAAGATGTGTGTTTTTTGTAAATGTGACAGTCTGTATATAAGTGTATCATTCAACTTTTTCCCATGGTCAACAGTAAAAAAAAAACCCGCAACACATAGCAATATCGAATCGCAATAAAAAAATCCCAATACATATCGTATCGGCACCCAAGTATCGTGATAGTATCGAATCGGGAGGTAGGTGTACCGTCCCATCCCAAATAAATGTGTGTGTGTGTGTGTATGTGTATGTGTATATATATGTGTGTGTGTGTGTGTGTGTGTGTGTGTGTGTATGTATATATGTATATATATATATATATATATATATGTGTGTGTGTGTGTGTGTGTATGTATGTATGTGTGTGTGTGTGTGTGTGTGTGTGTGTATATATTATATATATACACATTTGGAAGACTGCCATTTCATACAATTTCATAAGCAGCTTACAAAAATACATTACTGAGAGCAGAAACTCAGACTGAACCTTATGAAAGAATCACATGGTTCGGCACATGAGAGAATGGCTTAATTTTCATGTCCTAAATGTCTTTATGTGGCACAGAAGACCTTGGAGAAGACAAACCTCTCAAAACCCATAAGCCCACAACAACAATAAGGTTTATGTGAACGGCCAGCAACTCTGAGCAACCTGCAAGCTGCTTAAATCCTGAACCACAGAGCTTTAAATGTTTGGATCTGATGATAACATATTGAGCAGACCTTTCCGCGTGTTCCTGAAGATGGATCTGTGTAAAGCCGTAAATCAGAAAGCCCACTGTTGCTTTCATAAATCCCCAGATAGGCCATATTGAGCGCTGGATTAGCATAGTCTGGAACGAGGCAGCAAAAGTCATCTCCCCTTTGTTGGTGGAGACATCAGCATCTTGATAAGCAATCAGCAATACCAAAACCGACAAGATTAACTGGAACCACTAAAGGGAATCTGCCCAACAAAGTTACAGAGATGCAGGATGCATGTCTAACACGAGGCAGATAGTGTGCAGCTTATAAGAGGAAGAATTTTTTAAAACAAACAAAATAAATTATGCATCGTACATTTAGTTAAAAATGAAAGCAGTCCTACAACAAGCTTAGCTTTTATTTGCATTTGCTAAAAATGTTATTAAAAAAAAAAAGTTTGTTTTTCCCCTTTTGCATATCAGACAAATTACAGATTCATCACCATTACATTTTAATAGGTCATACAAACACAGAGAGACAAAAAATCTATATATTGTATCAAAATATAACACTGTGGCTGCGTGTAGTAAAGGGATGTTCATATTGACCGTTTAAACATTAACCGAAAGTAAGAATTTTAACTGATTAATACTATGTTAAAATATTCTCTCACAAATATTTTTAAGTTTTCTGCATGGTAAAGGAAAAAATAATGCTATACACAGTATTTGTTTACTCATGGGCATGTCAACATGTGCAGCGTGCATATAGACATATTTCGCAGAGCAAGCACCTGCTTCGCCTTCACTTAGTTAACTGATGTAGTATGTACGTCACACAATGGAAAGTGGCAATATTAGATAAATGGTTATCGGAGAGTGAATCCGTGAGTGAATGTATGTAAATTCTGAATTAATTATATAGTGCGCAATGGGCGCACCCCTTATAATCACTGGAAACCTGTCACTCATCTTACAGTAGATCATTGCGATCTCACAATTAAGTTAATTAAAAATAATCAAAGAAGCTTTACACTGCACAATTAATCTCTCATTTACATCATGTCTACACTTTCTTTGTTTAAATTAGAGAATTCGCAAACATGTAGAACTCAGCAGAACCTAACAGAACACCGCATTGGGGTGGGGTGAGTGGATTGCGTTCATGAAATCAACAGATACGTCTGTGATTGGCTATATTGTTAAATACTGCTGCAAACACGCCACGAATGGAAACATATGACCAGTGCATGAAAAGTCCCGAACCGCAAATTGACGGGGTTTTTGTGATGGTGACGTACATGATGCGTGAGGACAAATGATTTTGTGCCACAGTCATGTCATCCCCGGTGTGGAAATACTATGACGTTTCGAGAAACAATGAAAAATTCGCTATTTGTCGTGTATGTTTTGCATGATGATATGATGAATGGATGGTTCATTTTTAACAGCAGATTCAGTGACGTTAGAGCTGATCTGCACATCACTGCACACATTTGCGGCGCGTTACAGCTCCACGGGAACCAGAGCTGATCGCAGCCACTCATGGCTCGTTTCCACTGAGCTGTACAGTTCGGTACACTACGCAATTATGTCCGTTTCCATTGTCAGAAGCTGTGAATGGTACCAAAATAGCGAACCATACCGTACCACTTTTTTGGTACCGTTTCGTTGGGGTATTTAGCACGAGGGTACCAAAAGGGTGGAGCTAAACTCACTGCAGAAGTTGATTGGTTTACCAGAATCGTCACTTTTGCGTGATACAAGGGGATAAAGCTTCTCCTTCACTCATTCCGCTGTGTTCTGCTTATTACATCAGAGTGCACACAAACACACAAACACACACAAAAAATATAACCGTGTATTTTATACTTTTATATACACACAGATAATAACTGTTTCTCAATGTGTTCATCTGTTCTTGTGGACTTGACGTCATTACTCAAAAACCAGCGTAATTTTCAAAATATCACTGTTATTCGGTCATGAAATGTAGTTTTAAGAGTTTTTCAGGCGAGAATGTAGTTGTTTAAAATTCAAATCTGTGGTTTATTTATAAAGATATAGTGCCTATTTGAAAATTTGCTATGTCGATTTCGAAGCTCCAGGCGATCACCGGGTGCTCCGTGCTCATGTATCCGCCTCGAGCAGCCTTACTCTCGGCTAGTCCTTCCTACATTTGCCGCTGGCTCTGATGTCTCTGTAGTGATTAAATGAGAATCAATTAGTTTTGTGTATATATAGCAGGCATTCGTGGTCTCATGAATCTGTTATTTGTTCCTGGTCATATCATTTTGACTGAACACAAAGTTTAACTTTATATTTATTTTTAACTTTACCGTAGTAACATGCAGCGCTGACTTTGTAGCAAACGTTTGACTGAATTGTTTGCTTTTGTCTTTATTTCCTCTTATATAAGCCTCTTATACTTTGTACTTATACTTTTATAATGGCTATTATTGTTCATTAAAACTGACATAAAAGAGGCAGAGTTGTGCTTATTGTCACGCTTTATTGTCGATCGCTACTTTCCGGCATACACCACGCCTATCAAGTAAAGGGTACTGTTGGCAGTGGAGACGCAAGCCTGATCAGGATTACCCGTACGCTGCGGCACGTTTCTGAAGCGGCGCTCCACGCTGCTTGGCTAAAAATAGTCTTTTGTGAGTTGGCACAGCGTGGAGGACGGAACAAAACCTCGTCAGAGCCGTAAGGGGTAACGGTAATATAATACGCTGATCGTGGGCTGCTTTTAAATTAACATTTATTTATAAAACAAAATATCTTCTTTGGCCATATTAGCCTACTCAATAGCATTGACTCAGGCTTTACTCCTTTCAAACTTTATCTGGAATGTCACCGTTTGTCACTGCAACTTCCTGATCAGGCGAACATACAGACACACACACACACGTTAAAACATGTTTTAAAAGTGCATCTCTGCAGCAAGCACAAAACCTTTAACCTTATTTTGCTTTAAGGAGTGACCGGTGAGCTGAGTGTGTTGCCCTCTGCTTTTCCATCCTGTCAAAAAAAAAAAGCCTGAGGAAATAAAACCACAAAAACACTGGAAACCTACAATGGCTACAAAGCTGAATAAGCGACAAAACTTTTAACCCCAAAGGTAAGTTCCAAAATGACAAGCTTTATATCTTAATAAGCTCTGCAGGGTCCTTGAGACAGACGCAGATATAATTCAGCGGTAACCTTGGTGACCAGCATCACACTTGCTGTGTAAGCACAATAATCTCAGGCACTTCCCACAGAATACCTGTGCTGACTTCAAGAGCCTTTCACAAGCTGATTGATTGAAAACACCGGCTTCTCTTGTTAGCATTACAGCAAAATGTCATTCAATGCAAATTCACCAGAGCTCAGGGACAGTGGCAGTTGCAGAGTTGGCGTTAAAACTTGGCAGACTGTACAACCGGCTGACTGCTGTGAATTGATGCATGGTGCAGGATCATTTACTATACTTTGGTCCGCATAGATCACTGACTGACTTTCCAAAAAGGATCCAAAGTATTTCAACACAAAAGATACTTGGGAGACACTTCAAGGTTTTCAACTTTCACATTTTGTGAGGAGACCAGTATTGCCATCTGGACACTGGATCAGAGGTCATTTTTCTTTTATGAAGGCATGATGAAACCTATGAAATTGTGTATGACTGCTGCCACGATGCACAGCTGCCATCACCTGAGACTTTCAGCCAGCCTTGGCAAGACAAAATGAAAGCAGGGGTTTTCAAACTTTTTAAAGGCAAGATCTCTAAAATATTTTAAAGACAGTTATATGCATTTGATGTATAAAGACCTATTTAGACAACAGTAATGTCACCCACACACTACATCATTTAAGAGCTGATTTACCACTCGCCAACAGTTAATGGAGATCACTGATTGCTTTGTGTGAATTTTCAAAGACGCGATCTGAGAGAAGCGCAGCTGACTGACAGATACTGTGGCCCGAGTCCTGTAGTGTAAAATGTGTTTTGACTGGAACTGACATTGGCGACAACAGAGAGTTGCGTATAGTGTGAAACGAACAGCAATCCGATAACCGTCACATACTGTATGGGTGGCATAAGTATGATATACAGACAACAGGTTATTGGTAAAATTAAACTGATGTATATAAACCTATACAGCCACTACACTAAAGCCAAAAGAAATAGTTATGTATCTGGAAAATATTACTTTTATCAACTTGAAAGTATATGTTTTTTCAGTAACACTTTATATTAATGTGTCCTTGTTATGCGCTACATTTATTTACTGTACTAGCAACAGTAAATTAAATATTTACATTACATAAATTACAAAATTTCAGAATTACAAGCAACTAACACTAAATCAAACCCAAAAGAGTAAGTAACATGAAAACTATTAAACATTTAAAATTTAAAAATAAAGTGACTTTAACCCACTGCAAACCTTAATAAGAGATACAATGTTTAAATATAATAATAATAATAATAATAATAATTCAGATATGGACTAGTTCCATATCCACAAATTGATTTCTTACTGTGAGAAACTAGAATTAATTGATCAGGATTAATCATATGATTAACAACTCATAAGTAACAAATAGAAAATCAATGTAAGAGTAAAATGAAATATTTGCTAAATGCTTAAAGTTCTGAACCCAGGTTTGAAAACCCCTGCACTAGACGAAGCAAACAAACATAGACCAACACTATCCCATGACTGACTCATTCAGTTCAACATCACATATTGTCCCCTTGGACACCTTTATTTTCCCCATTTTAAATTCACATTGTTCTCACTCAACTTGTCGCTGGAAAGATATGTGCTGGGTCTGCATTTTGTACACACTGGCATGTACTGTAGAGTTTGTACTGAGGTGATTTAGTGTGTTTATCTAACATCATCTTCTGTCTTTAAATGTATTCAGTGTGATATGAAAAGCAAACAGTGATCCAATTCCAGCCTTCATACGCTGTGCAGTTCAGTGGCCTTCACTCCATGTGCGACCAGAGGTACTTGAGGGATGAACAGACAGAGAAAACTCAAAGGTCACGTCTCACTGGAGGTCAATTTTACATTTCCCATGATGCCTATCTGACATGTTCACTTATGAAAAAACTATGAGAGGCAGAAGACAGGCTGAAGTCTAGGGCAGTGGCTCTCAAACTTTTTGACTCCAGGGCCCCTATTGTCTATGACAATATTCGAAGGCCCCATGATGTTTCCAGTTGTTTGTGATTTAGAGTCAGAGTGGCTTTATTGTCATTTCAATCATACAAAGTGTGTACACATTGAATCAAGGCAACTTTCTTTCCAAACCACAGTGCATATAAAAGAGCACCAGACCACAAGACTGGACAAAACAACATAAAAGTACTACATTTTAATTCTGTTTAGTTTATGTACATATTAAGAATTAAGATCTAAGATATGGACAGATAAGATACCATGACCATGAAACTGACTGTGTACAATACAGATACAACAGCAGAGGACAATGTAGGTTTAGTAGAAACTGAAGTGTAGAAATTTATTCGGAATAATACTGATGTAGTGTGTAAAAGACATAAACATCCTCAAGAAAAACCAGTATACCGTGTTAGAGCATATTTCTAGGAAAAATGTGAAAGTCACAAGTGGGAGTGAGGAATGGTTGTAAAGTTAGACAAGTCACAGGGTACTGGTATTACTTAGATCAAAAATAAGGATTTCTTAAAAAAAAAAAGTAATTAGGGATGCTCCGATTGATCGGGCGGAGATCAGTATCGGCCGATAATCACATTTTATGACTCAATCGGTACTCACTACACTTGGTCGATCTCACAAACCGATCGCAATTTGATTACATCAACGCGTGAGGACGTGCATGATGCGTGGGGACAAATGATTTGGCGTTGCAGTCGTGTCATCCCCAGTGTGGAAATGCTATGACGTGAGAAACACGTTTCATTTGAGAAACAATGAAAAATTCGCTATTTGTTGTCGTGTATGTTTTGCACGATGATATGATGAATTTCACAGCGTGGAGGATGGAACAAAACCTTGTTGGAAGCGTAAGGGGTAACGGTAACCTAATACGCTGATCGTGGGCTACTTTTACATGAACGCTTATTTATAAAACAAAATATCTTCTTCAGCCATATTAACCTACGCAATAGCATTGACTCAGGCTTTACTCTTTTCAAACTCTATCTGGAATGTCACCGTTTCGGTCACTGCAACTTCCCTATCAGGCGAACACACACACACACAAATGCAATCGTCTGCTGATTAAATAATTTATTTAAAAAATGTAGTCAATATTTGCATCATTTATGATTTATTTTATCCAGCCACGACCCACCCGCAAATAATCAGAATGCATTTTTTAATTACCTGACCCAAGGATTATCCACAGCGCACATTGATATAACAGTGATCGAACTACTCCGTTTTGTTCTATCAGTAGTTTAAATGTTTCTATTTCTTTTTTCCTCTTCAGTCTTATAAGTGGACAGCATTACACCTATGAGTTGCATCAGACTTCTCCATGTTGGCGTTTAAAGGGGTCATCGGATGCCCATTTTACACAAGTTGATATGATTCTTTTAGGTTCTAAATGAAAAGTCTATAACATACATTGGTTAAAATGTCTCAATGGTAGAGTAAAAAACACCTTTACCCTGTAAAAATCAGCTCTGTCTTCAGCACGCTGATCTAGTCCATGTTTCTTTAAATCCTAGTGAGCTCTGAAGGCTCCGCCCCTCTCTTCCGTGGAGTGACGAGCAGACCATAGATGTGTAGATTCCTATTCGACCGCTCCAGAAACGTTGATGCGTCAGCCATCTCTCATTCACATAATAATCAATGAATATTCAAAGATATACAAGCGTATAACTTGCTGTTGTAGACGCACACGGTCAATGCACTCAAAGTTTCACAGACCGTTCCAAAAATGGCGGATGGCTCACGTATTGCAGCCCATAGAAACAGTCGATAATGAGACATCTAGGTATATCTATGGCGCATATTAACTTCAGCCGCAATACTGGCTAACTAGCACTTTATTAGGAAAGGCGATTTGCAAAGATTCATAAAAACCCTTATACTCACTTCTTCTGTAGATAAAGCTGAATCACGAATGATTCGCGCGAACATAGACGGATATGTAGATCAGGGATCGGCGCATTCACTTCAAAGCGAAAGTAACGTTAATCCTCTGCCTTCAGCGGCTCAGACGTCAGAAGTAATTGACGACTGCTATATTCATTATTACATCCAACAATTAAACACTTCAATCGCTTAATCAGAGACATCTTGTCTTCCCCTGCACCGGAGCTGACAATGGCGGACAGGTCACAACTCACTCAGGGCGGGTCTAAGGTCTGTACAGAACTACGTCATTCTGACAGGGCTCTCAGAACATTTGAGAAAGGGGATTTTAAAATTGGGATTTAAAAAAGAAAAAAAAAGTGTCACTATAGGATGGATTTGTATACAAACTTCCAACACTCAGACAACTTGAAAAGTGAATTTTGCATCCAATGACCCCTTTTAATGTTTCTATTTATTTTGTCCAATGTTAACTTAAACCTAATGAGTTGCATCAAACTACTCCAATAAGTTCTTTTAGGAGTTTAAATGTTTTTTTTTTTTTATTAACTTTGTCCAGCTCACACTTGTATTGGACAATGTTTAAGTTAAATCAGACTTCTCAATTTTAGGAGCCTAAATGTTTATTTTTTCCTCCACAGTTTACTATTGGATAATGTCTATATAAACCATGTGTGTTACATCAGACTGCTCCATTTTGATTGTATTTATTTTTATCTTATATTAAGTATCCTGATATACATAATGTGAAAGTGAAAGTGACATACGGCCAAGTATGGTGACCCATACTCGGAATTCATGCTCTGCAATTAAGCCATCCAAAGTGCACACACACAGTGAACACACACCCAGAGCAGTGGGCAGCCATTTATCCTGCGGCGCCCGGGGAGCAGTTGTGGGTTCGGTGCCTTGGTCAAGGGCACCTCAGTCGTGGTATTGAGGGTGGAGAGAGCGCTGGACATTCACTCCCCCCACCTACAATCACTGCCGGCCCGAGACTCCAACTCGCAACCTTGGATTACGAGTCCGACTCTCTAACCATTAGGCCACGATTAATATTATTTTTATTAATGTTATGCATAAACCCAATTTTAAAGGAATATTAAAATGTTCACTGTATAAGGAATAATTTGTGATTATTTATATAACCATGTTACATAAGCACACAGTGCTCACATTCTCACCTCTTGTTCGCTGTTGTCGTTAACAGTTCTGTCTAATATGGATAGAAGTCTGTCTAATAATCAGAACTGTTAAACAAAGGGATTAAAATGTACACAAATATAACAAAAAAGCAATCGTTATAATATTAGTAATAGAAAGGCACACATTATAATACTTTCTCGTTTGCCATCAGCATTCAGCAAGTACGCATTTATATATCATTTAAACAAATCTTTGAATGGCTAATGAACATTTAATTTCACAAACCTTGCAAACTTAGTTGAATCCAGTTGTGAGATCTTGTGAAGTGTGCATGTGCATCCTGCATTATCGCGTGTTCTCTGCGTGACTTTGCAAATTGAATGCTTTAAACAATAAATTATGCTGCGCTTTCTGCATTTGCCCACTGTCAAATTCATGTCATTTTCACTGTGTGCTGTATGTAAAATGAGTGTTACCTTGGCTTTATTTGAAAAAATATGATTCCCAATGCACACAAACTTCCCAGAATACTGAGTGCACTATTGGTTAGTGTTTATATTTTTATTAAATATGCATTAAATATTTATTTATTTATGAAAAATACTTTGTCATCTAAAGTATAAGTATGTTTATTTTTCTAATTTATTTTTTAATCCATTTTCAAATTATTTCAAATTTCTTAAATATTAATTAAAATAAATACTATTATATCTGCTTTATATCGGCCATCGGCTGCTTTCCAAGATATCGGCTGTCAAGGAACCAATATCGGTTGACCACTGATTAAGGATACAAAATACATTCAGAATAAATACAAAAAGGTCCCATTTTATAATAGAATTCTCATATTTATAGAATATTTATCACAGTGGTTGCTTTGGAAATTAAAGTCATTCATCTGCAAATTCATCTGCAAATCCAGTCTGTACGATGGTGCAATATCACACAAGCACCACTTATTGGACATTTTCTGCTTTGGCAAACAGTCATTTCATCATCTATAATAAAATTCCTATGACCTATTCTGAAACAGCAGAGAAATAATACAAATAATATACCATTCTTGACGCTATCTCCAAGGCTGAATCCATCAACGAGTGAAAAATAAATAAACTAAATTACATGACTACCCTGCAAATTCATCCTTAAGTGTCCCACTGAAGTGTGGAGAATGTCAAGCATGTAGATCCAGCATCAAACCAGAAATCAAGATGCTGAAAATACAATTACCCGTCCATATCTGAGACTTTGTGCAATAAGACAGTTTGAGAGCCCCACTAAATACTGTCACAGCATACTGAAAGACGAAGCCTTAAATATTTAAACATCAGTGCTTCCCCCTCAAATAATTACAACTCTAAAATATTTATATTCAAGTGCCTTTCAGAAGCCCTGGCTTTTTGTGAGAGGAAAATTGGAAAATTGAAGCGACAACGCATTTTACAAGTGGGCGGTGTTGAGAGGCGCAGCGAGTGTGTGAAGCGTTCTTCTTGGAAACATTTCACCTCCACAAAAAGAGAAAGCCCTAACACTGTACTTTTGCTGCCACTTTCCAATTCTTTAACGATCCATAATGTCACATTAACATCCTCTCAAGGCTTAAATAGAGAAATTATCAGTATAAAATACAGCCAATAAATTTAAATGTTAGTCCAGTCTATAATAAAATGAATAATTCACACAAGATCATTATCATCTAATGAAGAGCTCCTTTCATAATTCAAAACGCATTATACTGGTTATTGGCACAAACATAAAATAAGCGGATAATTGTAAAATCTTCTTGAACATTCACCCGTTTGATATTTCCAATGGAACATTATGAGTCTTTAATTTCATTACTAAACAATTTAGCAAATTTCCATGCATCATGCTTTCTCAATTACTCTATTTCACAATTAATTCGCAGCTACCGTACAGGCAAAACAATGAGTAAACTAAATCACACAAATAAAAATCCTGTTAATTCTCAACGTCTGTTTCTTGTAATATCTCTCGCATGAAACTGACACCTGTGTGCAAGACCAGAAATATTTAGAAAACGATTATTGCTGTTGTACTGAGGAACTGTTTGTAAAAAACATGCCCGAAGGCTCCCAGCTTCCCTAAAGACAGGAAACTACTTATATAGCACTCCCTGTTCTGCATTTAAGCAAGAGGGGAGACGCTGAAGACAAGACTACAAGTGGAGCTTTGATAAATGCATGGAGCGCTCACATCATTACATCCCAGGCAAGACTTGCCGACAAGGTACCCAAATCAATCTTGTTATCTGGATCCCACAAGGAGGTCATCTCTCTCCTCCAGCATTCATCAGGACATTTGGCACGGCACAGAGTGGGAGAGATCTCCAGCCTGGCATTACACATTCATAAATCAACAGCACAAGACCACTGGACTGCAAACTTGTGGGTAGAATGTCTAGAGCGAGACTGAAAGACAATTAAAAATACAGAAGCGGATGTGTTTAATTGCACATTCTCTTCACACTGCCTCAAGGTGTTTGGTGAAATAAGCCAGTGCTTAAAAGGCCTCATTGACATAAGTGCTGCCTCTCCAGTTAGATGCCATTATACAATGCAAAACCTTTCTAGTTTCCCATCAGTGTTTACACCAGATGGGCAGAGAACGTTTTGTAACCTTTACCTGCAGTGTGAATACATTTTTGTAAGAGGATGCACTGGTTTGACTACCAAGAAAACTACAGCACAAAGAGGTTTCAAACACAAAACAGAGCAGAAAAAAAAATAAACACTGCACAAACTATCAAGAAATGGTACAAGCTATTTAAGACATTTATTTTAAAATGTAATTTATTCCTGTGATAGCAAAGATGATTTTCCGTAGCCTATACTTTCAGTGTCACATGATCCTTCAGAAATCATTCTAATATGCTGATTTGGTGTTCAATAAACATATTATTGTTGAAAATAGTTGAGCTGTAATATTTGTGTGTATTTGTAGTTTAGGATACTAGTTTTCTATACCATAGTATCAATACAGTATTCTTACAAAATCATAGTAAATCAATAATTAAGAGCCTGAGGAGAGTCCGCTATCGTTTCTGAAGCCCTGACAGAGCTGTGACCACAGTATTTAATATAACAGGTTACATTCACTTCACATTTGCACTCTATTCAGCCCAGCAATGTCTTTTTTTGTATACATAGTTACATATTTTTGCGCTGTACAATAGATGCTGATTTTCATTGAAGGTTCTATTTAAAATAATTAAAGTGCATTTATCCATCCATTAACAATCCTGTTATAATTCACTGCTTAATGCACTAGCAGACAGCATTATCACATGGCTGCATATATAGCTCATTTAAGTTCATTTATATGCCAACTGATTCATTTCAATGTGGGAATTTTATTTAAATACTTAACGTAAGATACAGTTAAATATTAGGCTATTCAGAGCGAATCAGATAATCATTACTCACTGATGCGAACCACTTTCCAAAAAAAAAAAAAAAAAAAAAAAAAAAAGTATCCTAGCCAATCCCTAAGCTTTGTTGACTCAAGTTGTTATCAGAGTCCCTTCGCATTGATCAGATAATGAAGCAAGCAATGCATCAGCCCTTCGTCTGGACACACAACAGCCATGCTTGCTCATTAATCACCCAAGAGGACAAGAGAAAATACACCTTCAACCGTTCAAGATGGCCTTTCAGTTATGGAAGGACCCAGCATGATTGAGAGTTTGACATTGCCATGTTCTTCAGCACGTGTCCATCCATCCATCGGCACCTCCACACAGCCGTAGCCAGACACACCAGCTACAGCCAAATGGATAAAATTGGGCTCGGATTGACAGCTTCAACTGAATTGTTGGCAGGCAGAGTGGAAGTGCTTGTGTTTTTCTACTCTACCCAGGTGACACTCAATTAGGTCAAACTTTACTTTCGAAATGTATGTGATGTCTGGCAAAACAAGGTAAAATTTCACAACCTGGTGATAAAAAGAAACCCTTCACAAAATTAAACGGAAGAACCTTGAGTCAGTCAGTGTGGAAACTGACTGACTCAAGTTAAAAGGGAGTATCTTTGGAGGCCATTTACAACCTTATCACCTGAATACAGCAAAGGTATTGGCGGCATAACATTACTGTGTTACAGTAAATACAGCAGAGATGCACCGTGATTGCAGCCAAAAGAAATTGATAATGTCATTTCTGGTTGACAGTCGAAAGAGAAAAACATGGCTGAAAAGGTGCATGTGAAATGATCCGGTTTAATTGGATCTAATGTAAACACAAAAGATAATGGATGATATTAGCATAAAAAGAGGTCACATTTATGGCTGATAAGACAATCTAGGGGCGTGCCATATGACATTAGGAAGTAAATCAAATAAAATGTCTTATTTCCTTATTCAATACCATTCAAACGTTTTAGGTTGGTAAGACTTAGATTTAGATGTAATAGCAATTATTTGAAACAGATTTTTTTTTGTAACGATGTAGAAGTTTTTAGTTTTAGAAGTCTCTTTTGATCATTTTAATGCATCCTTGCTAAACAAAGGTATAATTTTCTTTTAAAAAAATCTTACTGAGCCCAAACTTTTGAATGGTAGTGTATATGAAGCTGACAAAGCAACCTACATAAGAGCCTTAGAGACTGAATGAGTCTTTTTGTTTTTTTTCACTGAAAAGCACATAAAAAAAAAAAGGAATCATAGGAACAGTCTGAAAGTCAAGCACACTGAAGCTTTAAACCAAACCTCATTACCAATATGACAGAAAAAGAATTAGTGAGATGGTACAGTCTTTAACATGCTTTATAAGGCTCAGGCTAATAATAAAATCCATCAAAGGACAGTCTCATTATATTAGAGGTCTTATTTTCAAAAAGTGTTGAATATTTGCAGAGCGAGCAGCTTCATCCATGATGACTTTTGAACAACGAGCGGGAATTACATTGACTTTGATGGAAATAGTGCTTTAAATGTTGGGCCATAAGCCGCAGCTCAGCTTTGATTAAGGAGGGATCCCCATGCCAGACGTTCTGTTTGTTCGTCATGGACACAATTAACTCTACATGACTACCTTTGAATTTCACCACGTTCTGCTGGCTGGTGACCGCTCTTTTAAAAACCGAATACGATGCAAGGCTTTTAAATCATAATTGGCAAGTTGCTGCTTGCATGCCAGGAGAGCCTTTGAAACTTTCCAAAGAAACTAAGTTTCAGCTGGTTTGTCAGGCAGTCAATGAAACATGGGGTATAAGCAGGAAAATTGCAATGTTCACCATCCAGACACAGATCAGCATCACTTATAGATCTATTTACAGACCTTAATCAGGTTAGACACCATATTGAATTTTACATGGAGGAAAACAAGGCTGTGAGGGATGGACTTACAGTCTTTACTAGGGGTGGGACAATAAATCGATGTGCCGATTTATCACGATATTTCCGGCCATGAGACATTATCGATTCTCTGGCACCAAGTATCGATATTTTTTTAAACATACAAAAGATCTAAATTCATACCTACACTGTGGCTGTTTACCACTTTGGCTTAAGGAAGCGGCAGTAACGCTACCTCCAGACTTCTTGTGGTGGCGCTTCCCAGATTGCGAATGGTCAGATGAACGGAAATTGTAATTCACAGTGAAGAAGAAATACAAGCGTAATGGCAGACCAACAACAAATCAGAGATGCACCAGCGTCTTATGTTTTATCGAGATGAGAACTAAAAACCTGCCCTGGAACAGCTATCAGCAGTACAAACAGGCCAAATACACTCTGCAAAAGGAGATCAGAGTGGCAAAGAGGAATTATTTTGACAAGCTATGGAAAACATTATCTTCCAGTGATGCTGCTTCAGTGTGGAAAGGAATGAAGGATATCACCAGTTACAAGACACCATCCCCCAGCAGGCGACTTGAACGAGTTTTATTGTTTTATTGTTAAATCACCCCACACCCGCCCTGAACACCTCTCCACACAACCATTAACACCTCCAGCAACACTCCTCTCCCCCACACCAACAATTCAAATCAGCGAAGATGATGTGTGCCAGGTCTTCAGAAAGAACAAAAGAAGGAAAGCACCAGGCCCAGATTGTGTTACACCAGCCTGTCTGAAATCCTGTGCTGATCAGCTGGCCCCCATCTTCACACAGATCTTCAACAGATCACTGGAGCTGTGTGAAGTCCCCTCATGCTTCAAACGCTCCACCATCATCCCAGTCCCAAAGAACCCCAAAATTAATGGACTTAATGACTACCGACCTGTTGCACTAACATCTGTATCCATGAAATCATTTGAAAGACTGGTTTTGGCTTATCTGAAGGTCATCACTGGTCCCTTATTGGACCCCCTGCAGTTTGCCTACAGAGCAAAACAATCTGTGGATGATGCAGTCAACATGGGACTGCACTTCATCATGAAGCATCTGGACAGACCAGGGACTTATGTGAGTTTGTGGACTTCTGTTTGTGGACTTCAGCTCCGCTTTTAACACCATCATCACGGACAGCCTTCAGAATAAACTGACACAGCTCTCCATCCACACCTCTGTCTGTCAGTGGATCAACAGCTTCCTGACAGACAGACAGCACTTAGTAAAGCTTGCTAAATTCACATCCAGCACTCGTACCATCAGCACTGGAGCTCCTCAGGGCTGCGTACTCTCCCCACTGCTCTTCTCCCTCTACACGAACGACTGCACCTCTAAAGACCCCTCTGTCAAGCTCCTGAAGTTGGCAGACGACACCACACTGATCGGCCTCATCCAGGACGGTGACGAGTCTGCTTACAGACAGGAGGTTAAGGTGAGCAGTTAAGGTGTGCAGCGTGTGTCCTTGCGTCTACATTTGAAATAACGAACTTGAGCGCAAAGATGCGATGTGAATGTGTCATGTGCAGGGCTCTGTTTTTATGAAGAGAGGAAAGGTTGAGAAAGCACTAAAAGGTAAATTTTGAAATGTACCAAGTTTGTACCGTTTTATTATATATATATATATATATATATATATATATATATATATATATATATATATATATATATATATATATGGGGAAAGGGAAGTGGCGTGTGGCCAAGTATGGTGACCCATCCTGGGAATTTGTGCTCTGCATTTAACCCATTCAAGTGTACACACAGTAGTGAACATACACCCGGAGCAGTGGGCAGCCAATGCTGCAGCGCCCGGGGAGCAGTTGGGGGTTCGGTGCCTTGCTCAAGGGTCTCACCTCAGTCGTGGTATTGAGGGTGGAGAGACCTACAATCCCCAGCTACAATCCCTGCCGGACCTGAGACTCGAACCCACGACCGCTGGGTTACAAGTCCAACTCTCTATCCATTAGGCCACGACTGCCCCATATATCCTATATAAAGTTGATAAGCAATTAAATGTGTTGGTTTACACAAATAAATGTGTACGCTTTTAATAAGTCCAAGAATAAAATGATTAATTTAACATGTTAAATTTGATTTACAGAACTTTTTGTGCTGTTTTCTATCAGTTTGGACTTGAATAAAGAGAGAGAATCTTGCATTTAACCTTTTCACAAGCATTTTGTTTTCATAGTTAGACAGATATCGTGATGTATCATTATAAGATTGTCTAGCAATATATCGATAATCGCAGAATCGCTGTATTCGTGATATTATCGTATCGTGAGCAATGTATCGTATCGTGAGGTACCCTGCGATTCCCACCCCTAGTCTTTACTATGCCACACACTGCATAAAGGTTCTGGATCATGACATTTTTACTACTCATTCCTGTTTTATGGAGTTTTGACTTCTGAAAGTTTCTTTTTTATATATTCAGAAAAATGTTTTATCAGGTGAACAATCAATATGTTGATTGTACTGAAACAACAGTACAATCCATTGAACGCACTGTACTTCTATCGCTCACAACCTTGTTTTCATTCCTGTCAAGGATTAAATATGACACTACCCTGACATAGGTCTATAGGCCTTTCAGACTGATTAGATGTAGTGTCAAGGGAAGTAATGATAATTGTGATGAAGTAGTGAAGGGCTCAAAAATAATGTTATTTTTTTCCATTTAGCATTTTCTAAATTTGCACTGGCCCCACCACCAAAAAAGAAAAGTACAAGCTGGAAATTTAAGCTATGTTACTCCATAGGCAGTCGTGGCCTAATGGATAGAGAGTCGGACTTGTAACCCGAAGGTCGTGGGTACGAGTCTCAGGTCCAGCAGGGATTGTAGGTGGGGGGAGTGAATAACCAACACTCTCCACCCTCAATACCATGACGTGAGCAAGGCACCGAACCCCCAACTGCTCCCCGGGCGCTGCAGTATTGGCTGCCCACTGCTCCGGGTGTATGTTCACTACTGTGTGTACACTTGGATGGGTTAAATGCAGAGCACAAATTCAGAGTATGGGTCACCATACTTCGCCACTCACCACTTCCCCTTCCATAAATTTATAAACTGATGATATACAATTCAAAATTTTACTGACAAGCTTTTAACACAATCTGATGCTTTCAAGAGCATAATGAATCATGAGAACAACAACATAAATGTTTTTTTTTCTTTTTGTGCTGTATTTTATGTTTAAAGGGCATAAAAATTATGTACAGGATAAATTAACAAAAATTTCCATTGGCAAAATGGCAATGCAGCACTAGCCTGTAAGAGGACAAAAGGCCACCCTTATAAAACCTTAAAAAGATTTACAATGGCCAGGAAAATGATTCAATGGTCAAATCAGTCCATGTAACAACCAAAAATGTTGGTTTAGAGCCAAATTCAGAACAAACTTCTAACGTTTAATACTCTCATTATTTACCTTAAATAAAAACATTGTTACTAAAAAAAATAAATAAAAAATAAAACACAGAAAATGAATGCATTCCCTCACTTTTGGAAATATTCACCTGCAACAATTACTGGTCAATGACAGCTCTACTAAAATGGACATTCAGAGTTAAACTAGGTGATGCATTGTAAAGGATTTTGAACCAGGCAATTGATTTCAGACAATCTCAATGGAAATTATTCTGAGTATCATAACAGACCCATTCCAGGCCTGATTTATGGAGTCGACGAGAATATGAAGATTGACACATTTCATTTTCTTCCAGCGTGGCCATCCTGAACGCCATCATCAAAAAGAAAATGTGCAGGCAGCATATGTTTTCATTAGCCAGAATGGATTAATGCACTGGCTTATACATCTTCAATATGCTGGCAGGAGGGAGATTGTTGACTAGCAGTGTCTATTACCCGCTTCGGTCGGACAAGAGCTTACCGAATAATGCAAATGACTTTTCTGAGAACATTCCGCCGAAATAAAACCCATCCCACCAGCTGTCCAACTGCCTGGCAGACTCACTATGATGGCCGGCCTTGACGAGATGGCATGTAGATGACGAAAAAAAAAAAAAAAAATCCGAGACCAGCCTCTTAATTTTGCATCATCCATCTATGACATATCATAACGCCCAACATTCAGGTGTGATACAAAACTCAGAAACAGCACAGCACAAAACACATTTCCAACAAAACATCTTCAACTAGCACAAAGAGCGTTCAATCCCAGAAGCATGAGGAAATTTATGCAGACTACATGCCAGCACTAAATGCACAAGGCCTGTCTCTTCTCCACTTACAAGTGATCAACCGAACACAACCGCTCCCTAGCTTCAATTAAAATGCCCAATTAAACCCAAGCTGGGCAGACTAATGTTGTTAAGTAATCTGAGTTCACAAAGCTGCCCGATTTATTATTGTTCCCTATATCCTCCACACATTTTAATTTCTCCAGTTATAGCAGCAATTAAACCTGCTGCTGCATTGTTTAGCATCACAGGAACTCTCATTTGAATCTCGGATATTAATGGAGTGAAGATGACAAACAGGCGGCTATTACCTTAGCAGCCACCACACTGTTCTGCTGATGAATGAAATATTTAAACTGCACTTCATATTTAGAGTGTTATTTTATACATAACCTCAATGAAATAACCGGTGAACTCATGCTTAACAAAACCTTGATGGAAAAACAGAGCACTGTAGATCTTTTAAACTGCTTTATCTTCATTAAAGTAAATAACATAAGTATAAATAAATATTTGGGTTGGTAAGATCTTTTTAATGGTTTTTAAAGAAGTTTCCTGCACTGGCTCACCAATTGTGAATTTATTTGATGAAAAGTTTTTTTTTTTTTAATGAAATTTATTTCTGTGAAGGTAAAGCTGAATTTCCAGCAGTCATTACTCCAGTTTTCAGTGTCACATGATCCTTCAGAAATCATTCTAATATACTGTTTTGCAGCTCAAGAAGCATTTCTTCTCATCGTTATCATCAATGTTATGGAAACCATGTTTTTCAGGATTCTTTGGTGAAAATTTAAAAGTACAGCATTTATTTTTTTAACTTTTATAACATTATAAATGGTTTACTGTCACTTTTGATTAGCTTAATGCATTCTTGCTAAATAAAAGTATTTCTTTCAAAAAATAAAAAATAAACTGTCCTGACCCCATCTGTCTCTGTATATATTGCAATACATTTCTTCAATAGCATTTCAAGTACAGTGCCTAACTATTTTCAAAAGATTAAAGCCCGTTTGATCCTGTATATATTTTTTTATATTTGCGCTTGTGCTACTGAACAAAAGGCAAAGCTCATGCTCCACGTCAAGCATGAAATGCCTTCAGTGTGCCGTCTGCTGGGAATATCCTGACACACATCACATTAACATGCGTTATAAATATGATGCAAGGGGAGAAACTCAATGATAGGAATACAAACACAAGCGTCGTTTTTCAAAGGATAATAGCCTATCGCAGGGAAGCACATTTTGCAGCCATTTGGCAGAGTTGGGGGGAAAAAAAATCAAGACGCCTCCATGGTGGGTTACAGCAATCTTGGCAGGAGCTAACAGAAAAGCTGCTTTTGATTTCCTGACCAACAACCCTCCCTCTGACCTCCTCCATCTCCTAGCTGCCTTTTAATCTCCGTCTGAGGGTGGAAATGGCCCATGACTTCTCAGCGTGTGCCATCAAGCACTTTACTTTAAGCCTCTCCAAACTATGGTCTCTACGCCCACTCTTTCACACCTTAAAAAAAAACAATCTCATGACTGCTATAACCTCTCAGCCACGTTACCTTTCTAGTCATCCAAGACCACCTTAACGCAGTTCCCCCATCAACTCTAACTGAGAGCTACAAGCTCCGTTTCTGTAGCTTACAATAACCCCGCTATGAACCCTTCGAAAATAGGAAACCTTTGAGTTTTAGTGAAGAAATACATGTTAAGTGTGGGGTGTTTTGGAACTCTGAAACCATTCCCAATCAAAACCAAAAGCAAAATCCTTCCTAATAATCCCTCCTTAACATCCATCTCACCACTTACAAATGAACATCTGGTGGTGGTCACTGATTGTTTTGTGAAAGGGCTCCAATTTTGTTACTTACCGCAAGTGCTTTGGACAGTCTTGTCCGGAAGTCATTAAGAACAATCGTGACAATTTCATAGTGGGGAATGTAAGCATTTCCAGCCAGCAAGTAGACTTTCCTTGTGCGCACTAAATCCAGGGCATCCTGGAATGGCACCTTTGACACAGAAAAATAAGTAGTTATATACTTTATATACTATCAATTTTAAATCTACTGCACAAACATAATGTTAAAGTGTTACAGCTTATGCTTATTTTAAAAGATTTACAGGTAGGTCAATAAATAAATAAATCAGATAAACACTTACAAGCTATAGAACATGAATTATAAACTTTCACATGGTTTAAATGAATTTAATGATTTGAAATTAACCTTTCTAGTATGCCATAGTGACTCATTTTCCAGAACTCTGTCATTTTTCTAATGTTAGAATTAACTTACTCTGTAGACATCATGTTCTACCACTTTGGTTCCACTAAATCCATAACTGGAGGCAATGAGCTTGTCTTGTAGGTTTTTCTTGTCCTCTGCACTTACCTATAAAATGAAAGGTAAAAAAATGCACAGTTGACATTTTTGTAGTTTGAACTACAAGAGATGAAGCAGGGACAACATTTGGCAAAGACAAAAAGCACTTATAACCACAATTCAGAGAGCAACTTGAAAAAAAAAACCCAGCAGATTAAATTATCATGTGAAAAGGTTATGACAAAATATATTATTTAGCATTTATTCAGTGACATAATGGCATTAGCATTTATTTATGGCTATTAGGAATGTTAAGAGAGTGGAATTGAGAGACATGAACTAAAAGATGAACCATGTATTAAATGTTGAACAACTGCCCTCTACAGGACTGTACGTGAAAACACAGTGCATCACAGATCTAAAATATCTGTGATCATATGATGGGATCTTTCAAATAAGACAATAATAAGACAAAGTGATTAGTTGGCAATGCATTGGGAAGCTGGATGAAAGTTTTGAATCTGATTAGGGCAGAAAACAACACCTGAAAATAGATTAAGTTATTAGTTATTTAACAGTTTTTGTAATCTAAAATAATTAAATACACAGATTTTTCCAATATCATCAAGAGAAAGGGAATTGGGGGATGTTTCGACAATTAAATTAATATTTAAAAGTCTCACCGTCTCGTACTTCAAATTATTTTTATGCAAAAAGTCAGTCTTGTGCTTTGAAAGAAGGTAGTTAAATCGGTAGCGGAAAAGATCCATTTCCTGTTGGATAAACCATCGCCTGAGGTCCTCCCTAAAATAAAATCAAAGCATATGGTTTAATTTATACCTTACATTTAAAATATTTGCCAATAAATGATCCTAAATATATACATATAGATAGAGAGAATATGACTTTGGAGCAAAACCCTGCATGTAAACAGGTCTGTAAACTGTTTAGCTTCAACTTATATTATAAATGTTACATAAATGCAAATTCGTAGCTTAAGTTTCAGTACGCTTAAAAACAGGTTAGTATCATTCACAAAAAAAGATAACTGGCCAAAACAAAATAAGTAATGACTGTTTAAGTACATGCTGAATTGCACAAAGAATACTTACGTCTGGCAATAAGCCAAGCGCAGAATAAAATGGGAGATGTGGTCTTTTCTTCGTTTCTCATATTCAGATATTCCTCCCTGAGCCTTTTGTTCACCCTGGGTTATTAGGGCAGAATGGGGGAGAAAATGCGATATAAAATAAATGGAGTTTACTCATTTAAAGAGTTCCAAAGCATAAGGAAAACATAACATTAATAACTTTTTAATGAATTATTAAATATAGTCAAATTAAAATACCTACCCGTCCTCTTCATTACAGACAAATTCGGATTGAAGATTTTGAAAATGTTTCTTTTAACAAAATGTATGCAGTGAATGTGCAGCATAAGAAAAAAAAAAAAAAAAGTGTATATGAAGAATGTGTTGTCCTCACCAGTTCTGCCTTGTGTGGGAAGTTCAGGCCTGAAATTTCAGCCTCCAATTTCTTGGAGTATGTCTCTGAATTTTTCGCACAGCTCACCCCAAGGTTTTCGACAGTCTTGAGCACTTGGAAAAGCACATGGTAATTATATATACAAATATATTATTAGCATAGTAAAATAATTCTCACTTGAAGGCTCTTTAAACCTGAACCATGCAGATGACTCACATTTCAATCTCTCCACAGCAAAGGTTTCAAACTCAGTGAGAGAGATGTTCTCCAGAGGAGGCTGTCCATAAAACTGAAGACAGTGATCGTACAGATCATTCTGAGAGCTGCCGACCAGCTTCTTTCGTCTGACTGGAAACTGCATTGCAAATCTAGACAGAGTTTGAACAACAAGTTTACTAAAACTGGATAATGCCACGTCTTTTAAAACCATTATGATCTGATCCATATAAAGCCACTGACAGACCAGCAGCGATTATAATGAGCCTAAACAGCTGACGATCAATAAATACACACACAGATATTACAGTACCGCTCTCACGAGAGCTCATAAACAGTAACTATAATTTCTAAACCTGAATAATGCTAGGTTAACTAGCTAACATAATTTATATTTATATGTATATTTCTGACACCAGTCTTCACGCGTATTTATCACTAAATGCATACATTACAATAATATTAGGTGTCTTAACTATATATTTTTTACGCGTTACTGTCAGCTAATAGTAAAACTCACATCTCAAAACAATCGTTGCCTTTCTCTTTCCGAAGCCTAAATCCCGCCAAACGAGCTGACGTTCCAAACAAAGCGCGGGTATATGACGCCACTCTGAAAATTCACCAATCGTGTTGCGCGAATGCTGTTTCCGGGGGCTTGTTTTGTGCTCTGTTCTCTGTTGGTGAATAAAAGCGTCTGAATCAATTACAGAATCGGTTCTTTTGAACAGTTCGTTTCAAAGAACCGGTTAAAAAAGACAGTTCAACTATTCTTGTAGGCTACATCGAGACGTAATACGCTTTTCATGTTCCTGACGTTCCAAAAAGCTATATCTAAGCACATATTGTTTTTTGTATGTTTTTTTTTTTGGTAACTCATTTAAAACTTGGGCTGAAAAGCTTGTGTGTGTGTGTGTGTGTGTGTGTGTGTGTGTGTGTGTGTGTGTGTGTGTGTGTGTGTGTGTGTGTGTGTGTGTGTACAATAAAAGTCGTAAAACATTAGGTACATCACGTTTTATTTGTAACATTTCTGTTTTTCGGATATTAAAGTAAATTTTCGCCATATCAGTCAAATGTTCGGTTCAATTCAAATGCTACTGTCCACTCACTTACGATTCTTTTGAACAAATAGTTCAAACTGGTTTTGTTAACAGGCTCAAATTATACATTTAAAAGATTTGACTCATAAGAACGAGTTTTTGTTGCCTATAGTGCAAAAACAACAAAAACTGCCTTGTTCTAATTTCAATTTCACCAGTTTAATTTAATTTTGTTGTTGTTGTTTCTAGTATGAACACACTTATTATAATTTACTAAAATGGTAGGCTATATAATTTAACCCATTTTATTGTGACCGTAAAAAAGTTTTTCATTTATAAAGCTCTAAAAACTCATCACCAATTATTTGTATATGGGTACAGTTATTTTAGACACTTTCAAAACTGTTGCAACAGAGATGGAAATACAGTTTTTAAATACGTGAATTATGCTTCCATCTTTGTTGCCACAGTTTTGGAAGTGCCTTCTTCTGTTCTACAGAAGAGGGTGTCCCAATACCTTTGTCCATATAGTGTATGTACAAATCATTGGTGTTTGGTGATGAGTTTTCGGCTCAAGGTCTGCATTTAAAGTCACACCAGAGGTGTTCAGCTGAGATTAGGACTTTGCTTTATGCAGACCAGTCAAGTTCTTCCACACTGACTGAATCAATCATTTCTTTTTGAACCTTATCTTATACACAGAGGCACTGTCATGTTAGAATAGAAAAGGGTTCTGTCCAAACTGTTGCAATAAAATTAGAAGCACACAATTCCCTAGAATATCATTAAATGCTTAAACATTAAGATTTGTACTCATGGAAATTACTAAAGTAGTCAAACCTGTTCATTAGAGGGGGGGGGGGGGGGCAATACTTTTGGCAATATAGTGTATGTATTAATATAACAGACATCAAGGTCAAAATGATTTTCAGAGCTTTCGTTATTGTTAGAAAATTACACACATTAGATTCAACATTAGACACTTATGTTCAGCAGTTTAGGCTTGGTAAGATATTGAAATGTGTTCAACTGAATATTCAGCAGTCATTACTCTAGTCTTTAATGTCACATGATCCTTCAGAAGTCATTCTAATATGCTGATTTGCTGCTCAGTAAACATTTCTTATCACTGCTGAATATTTTTGTGGAAAACATGATCCTTATAAATAATGAATAAAAAGTAAAAAAAAAAAAAAGATTTATAATGGAAGTCTTATAGCATGTTACATGTTTTTTGATCAACTTAATGCATCCTTGCTGAATAAAAATCTTGTACATTTCAGTCCATTCTTACTTTTCGCTGGTAGTGTAAGTTTAACTAAAACACAGAAGTAGATGATTTTTCCAAATAACACTGCAGCAGAGGTGTAAATGCTTCATTATACTTAAGTATTATTTAAAATAATTAAGTTCTTACTTGAGTTCTAGTGAAACTGAATATTCTCAGTTACATTTTCGTTTGACAATGGAAATGGTTTTTGCTGGTCAGATTCTTTCCTCTTTTACTAAGCTTACAATCTGATCAAATTACACTCCAGGCTGAACTTCTCCAATCAATGACATCAATGCAGTTGTAAACTGTATCTGGACACAAGACATCATTCATCATTCATCACAACACAATCTGACCTAAAGCGATATGTGGTTACACTTTATTTCGATAATCCACTAGACATTCTACTAACTATAAGTAACTTTGTAACTACATGCCAGCTACATGTCAACTAATTCTCCTTAATTTTCAACTACATGTCTACTAACTCTCAGAGTAGACTGTTAGGGTAGGTTTAGGGTTAGTAGAATAAGTTGACATATACTTGCAAAGTTTTTCATAGTCAGTATGTTGTATGTTGTGGACCCATCAAAATAAAGTGTTAGAAGATATTAAGCAGACAGTCTAGTTGACATGTTGACATGTAGTTGCAAAGTTACTTACTGTTAGTAGAATGTCTAAAGGGGACTATCGAAATAAAGTGTTACCCGATGTTTTAATTACTGGCTTTGTTGAAGATGGATAAACATGACTTAAGTGTGAACATGGTCGACATTCAGTCAATATCTCAAATCTTAACTACAAACCAGCTTTTTTCTGAAATTAAAATGCAGTTTCTGGTAACAGGTTTCAGTTTAATATCTGGTCCTAGAGCACTATAGTCCGGACTTGTATTCAGGTATGCTTTGGCTAGATCATTTTGATACAATATGCATTCTTTCACTATAGTTTGTCAGTATTATTACACCTCTGTCTGTCAGCGAGAAAGGGCAAAGAACAAGGAAGTTCGAGCACATAAAATCTCTAAATGTCAAGTACTTCTAGCTAAAGCTATTTTACTTTCTGTACATTCATTATAAATGGGGGGATATATTTAAATTATGCAATTATACCGTACAGTGTAAATGACAAAATGATTTGAAAATGGCTTCTACTCTTATTTGTTGCAACATTAATTATTCCTCATTTGATGGTTGATAACACAAATAAGGAGATGTGCTTATACAGTCTCAAAAAGGTGTATAATAGTACGTTTAAATACCAAATTAGTAAGACTGTGTACCTTTTGAAAGGGTACCGCCCCATGTGCTTTGTATAAGTGCATGTTTACTATTTCTTTTCTTTATTTTATTTTATTTTTAGCCAAATAATGATAATATAACAGTTAAAAGTTGCTAAAATATTAAGCAGTTTGCTCTAATTTGAGCCATGTAATTATATTGGCTCAATGAACTTTGTGAACTTGCATTTTTCAGTTAATGGATTGGGAAAGTCTCAGAACACATGACACGGAACACATCCTGTGACAAAAGCAAACAGCAGTCAGATAGAAAGGGGTGAATATCTTGAGCTCTTTCTATTGTTCATCAAATAAATCAAACAAAGTGTTTCTAAGGGTTTTTCTTGGCCAAGTCATTATTTCTGTAGCACAGTGTTGTCCAAACTACGGCGTGCTATCACTCCTGTGGCGGCCCGCGAGGGATTTGTAAAAACAATGATACAAATCTGCAGAGGTGGGCAAACTACGGGCGTTTTCATCCAGCCCGTGAGGCAGTTGTTCCAATATGCAATATCAGTAAAATCCAATAGATGGCGCTGTATCCTGTAGTGCAGTATATCACCCCTGATTTACACTGTCCCGACGCAGCCAGCGGAGTTGATATGCTGATGGTGCCACTCTAGTCAATCCGCGGCACGTTTCAGAAGCGTCTCTCAGCACGGCTTCGCCAAAGGTGCCTAGTCTATTTTTGACGGACGCCAAATCAAGCCGCACAGCAAATACAAAATAAAAAGTCAAAATAGCTATATACACTACAAAACTGGCACAACTGTAAATAAATTACATGTTTTAAAAATGTCAAAATGTTCATTCGTTTTAAAAATGCTTAAAATACTTTCCCGTATCAAAACAAACGCCAGTGTTATCCTCCTGCTCACGGGTGCTGTAATTTTGTGGGGAAAACATGGAAATAATTAGTCGTTTTATCTTGCAAAGATATGCTTCTGTTTTCCACACACATTTTTATGAAAATGGATATAGGCTACTGTTTTTCTGGATTATAAATCGCATTTTTTCATCTGAAACGTGCTGCGATTTCCAGGGTGAGTTCTATATAAAGCAATCAAGGTCAAGGTTAGGATTGGTGATGAATGAGAATAGGCAAGTGAGTTTGTTTTGTTTGTGCATTTTCCAGCAACCACGCCGCTCGTTTCAGTTTTGCTTTAAATATTTAGTCTGGGCGTTTATAATATACGTTTATGGTGAATGTTTTTGTTTTTTACTTATATTTTCGTTCTTTTTTCTATTCTGAACACTGCTAAATTTACAGGATTTTTTGTGGAGTGTAGGGAATATAAATAGATGCTTAATGTTTGTAAACGTTTCGTTTATTTTACATTATTTCTGAATGAAATGATAAAATGCGTCTTGTACGTCAATCAACTTGTACACCAATGCAACTTATCTGTGTCATAAAGTGCTCATAAGAAATAGGTAGAGATGGTACAAGAATAGAACTGTGCAAGTATACATAGTACAGTAGTAAGTGAGTGTCAATTTAGAATAATTAAAAAAAAAATAATAATCAAAGCTTCATTTGTCATAAACGTATTATGCGGCCCCTCACTTAATGTGGAAAACTTGATGTCTGCTGTAGCACTTTCTCAGAACGCATGACTCACAGGCAGTGCACAAATCATTTTGCCAGCTTCCCTTTGAGATTCTCTGACTAAAGGTGAGGGGACACAGCCTTTGTTCTTCCTGGGAAATGATGTCAAGGGAAGCCTAGGGAAAACAGCTCAACGCGAGTGCACAGACCTCACAAGAGAGAGAGAGAGGGGGGGGGGGGGGTGATGATTCCAACATTTACTAAAACACTATTAAAATCAAAAGTTGTATCTATTTATGCTATTTAATGGACCTGACCTTATATGGACTAACAATGAGTTGTTTTTTTAATAACTGACATTATGAAAGATACTGTAACAAATGTATTGCTCATTGTTAGTTATTGTTTAATGCAATAAATATAGTTAACAAACTGAACCTTATTGTAATGTGTTACAGTACATTTTATAATAATTTTTTTAATAATCTTTTGTCATACAACCCTAAAACACATATTTTGAGATATTAACATGTATCAGTGAAAAGAACAATATCACACATTTTGTCTATTATAAGTGATTTTTTTTTGGAGACTTTACATTCTTCTGGTTCAAAAATGCACTTCTCCGGGTGTGTGTTTCCACAAATTCCGAGTATGGGTAACCATACTTGGCCGTATGTCACGTCACTTTCACTTAAAATAAATGTTCAAAAAATAAATACATAAATATTAATAACATTAAAGCACATGTAAAGTACTTTATTATAATTTTAATTTTAGTTCTTTAAATATTACATTTAAATTTTTAAAACTGTAAGGCCCAGTTTCACAGCCCAGTTAGGACATTCAAGTCATTTTTATAAACGTGCCTTAGAAAAAAACATTACTGGTGTGCATCTAAAGACAAAACAAAGGCACTGATATGTTTTAAGATCAGTCAGTGCAAGTTTCTGAACAGCTCAGACTTACATTTTAGTCTAGGACTAGGCTTAAGCCTTGTTTGTGAAACTGGGGGTAAATGTATTAAATTGGAATAGAATAGGATAGAATAGAAATGACAGTATATCTTAGTCTACCATAAATGGTTTAGTATACTTCAGCAGTACACTTTAACCATATTTCAAAGACAATAGAATAAAGATGTATTTAAGTCCCACTTAGGTGGGTCAAAAAACTTAAGCTTAGTTTAGTTATCGGTGTTCAATATACATTTAAACTCGGGATGGATGAGGAGTGGAGCGCTGGTGAAGGCTTCCTTGTTTCGAAGGCTTCAGTGGCGGCAGGTGTCCAGGACAGAGACTTGGGCTTGTTCTTCAGAAGGTTGGTGAGCAGGCTGGTGACGATGCTGTAGTCATGTATGAATTTTCTACAGAAGTTGGAGAATCCTAGAAAGCGTTGGAGTTCCTTGATGGTAGAAGGAGTGGGCCAGGTCTTAATGGCGTCCACCTTCCTCTCGTCCATCCAGATGCCACCGCTGTCGATGTAGTATCCAAGGAACTGCACTGAGGGTAGATGGAAGGAACATTTTTCTGCCTTGAGAAACAGTTGGAATTCCCTCAGGCATTTCAGGACCTCCGCAACATGGTGGTGATGTTCGGCCATGCTCCGGGAGTAGATGAGAATGTCATCAATGTAGACGAGGACGAATCGATGGAGAAACTCCTGGAGAACCTCATGCATGAAGTCTTGGAATACGGAGGGGGCATTGACTAATCCATACGGCATCACCCGATACTCGTAATGGCCAGTAGGGGTAATGAAGGCAGTCTTCCACTCATCCCCCTCGCATATCCTGATGAGGTTATACGCGCTGCGGAGGTCCAACTTGGAGAATACGGTGGCTCCGTGGAGATGTTTGAGTGCCACTGGAACGAGAGGAAGAGGATAACAGAATTTGACGGTGATCTTATTGAGTGCCCGGTAATCGATACAAGGCCGCAATCCTCCGTCCTTCTTGACCACAAAGAAAAAGCTTGAAGGAGCAGGGGACGTTGAAGGGCAGATGTAACCTTGTTGAAGAGCCTCTTCAATATACTCCTCCATGGCCTTCTGTTCAGGAAGTGAGAGTGGGTAAATTCTTCCACAGGGCACTGACTCACCCGGTAACAGACCTATGGCACAGTTCCAATGGCCGGTGCGGAGGTAGCTGGGAAGCTCTCTTTGGGCAGAACACGTCGCTGAAGGGGGTGTAGCAAGCTGGAATATCAACTGACTGTTTCTCCTTTGGGCGATGGAGGTCGAGTTGATGGTCAGCGTCAGAGGGGAACGTGTCGATGGTCTGGGAAGATTAGGGAAACGGTCAGGAAAGCATTTGTCTCCATTAGATGACGGGGTCATGTTGCACGAACCAAGGGCGCCCAAGAATGATCTCAGCGGTGGATCCCTCCGGAACCAGGAAATGGATGGATTCCTCATGCAACTGACCAACTTGAAGGTGAATGGGACCCGCACTATATTTGATGTGTCTACGACTGAGGGGTTTTCCTGTTATCGACTGGACTTGGTAGCTGGTTTTGGTCGGGAGATTGAGTTGGTGGCAGAGGCTCCGGAGATGAAATTCCCGGCTGACCCGGAATCGAGGAGGGCATGAACTGGAACACAGGCATTAGAGGCAGTAAGGATTACTATGGCAGTGAGGGGCTGCATATTAGCCACAATTGACTTTATAACACTCACCATCGGTCGAGGAGGACGAATTGGGCATGTGGAGATTACATGCCCGTCAGCACCGCAGTACAAACACAGGCCTTGGGTCAGCCGCCTCTACCGCTCAGTGGAAGAAAGACGGGTTAGGTCAACTTGCATGGGTTCGTGGCCTGCTTCTGGAGTGCTGAGAGTCGCTGGGTGGCGAAGGAGTGCAGAGCTGGGAGAATTTAGGGATTCCAAGAAGCAAGACTGCATATGGTTGGCACACCTGATGGAGAGTTGGATGAATCTCTCCAAGCCGTGGGAGTCATCGTATGCAGAGAGCTGGAGCCGCACTCTTGGTTCCATTCCCTGCTGATAGGTGGTAAGGAGCGAGCGCTCATTCCAGCCTCTGGCCGCTGCAAGGGTTCTGAATTGGAGAGCATAGTCAGTTACAGACCGAGATCCTTGACGAAGATGATACAATTGCTCTCCAACAGATGAATCACCGGCCGGCCGAAAACTTCTCTGAAATGTTCAATAAAACTGTTAGCAGATTGTGTCACAGTACCGTATTGGGCCCAGATGTCAGCCCACTGGAGCACTCGTCCTGTAAGCAGGGAAATGAAAGCTATCTTGGCTCTGTCGGTGGCGAAGAGATGCAGCTGCATTTCCAGAGCGATTGAGCATTGTAGGAGAAATCAGTTGCACTCCTCCGCCACACCAGAGAAGGGCGCCGGTGGTGGGTGCTGTTAGTGACGGGAGTTACCGGAGTTGTTGTGGGGTTGCGGAGAACTCACCGAAGATTATCCACGAGTTCCTGGAATGGATCGGGCTAACTCATCCTGCCATATCCCTCGGTTTTGGTCCGATATTCTGTTAGAGAAGCAGACTCAGACAGATGGTTAGAATACAGCAGGTGAGTTTTATTGCAATCGGTGGAGTCAGCGGTTTGCTGATGGAGGTGAGTAACAAGTTCAATGAACAGGTATAGTAGTACGATGAGGGTGATAATGAAATATCCTTTGCTTTCACAGGAACTCGTGGATAGGGGAGACGGAGCACACACCTCACAATCCTGGACAGGGAAGACACACTCGTGGAGATCCTTGGAGATACAGACGATGGAGTAGAGCTGTGAAGAACACGCTGGAAATGAGACAGGGGGTAAGTAGAAGATCAAGGTAAGTACACAGGTTAGTAGCTGTAGTAGCATCAGTCCACTTCGAAAGGAAACGAGATCGGACAATGAGCTTCTTCTTTTATGTTTAATGGCGGTTGGCAAACCAGCTTAAGGTGCATTTCCCCCACCTTCTGGGACGGAGTGTGAGGCCTCGATGTACGAAAATATTACATACTATTTATGTAAAAACAAACAAATAAACAAATAAAAACAAAACAAACTAACTAAATTCTTCTAATCAAATCAGTATCTCTCAAATATTTTAGAAGAAAATCATAAACCCTTAACTGTTTCTGTACATTCTGAAATATATTCTTAACTGAAATGTCACTAATTTCCATATCTCTTAATTTTTCAACAAACTGCTTTCTTTGACTATTATATGCCTCACAATGTAAGAGGACATGTTCAACTGTTTCTGTTACTCCACAATAATTGCAGCAATCTGATTCACTTTTTCCTATTGTATACAATGAATAATTTAGGTTAGAGTGTCTTATACGGATCCTGGTTATAACAGTATCTTCTCTTCGGTTTCCATATACCTTTCTTTCAATCCCCACTTTCTGTTGAATGCTAAATAGGTGCCTCCCTTTTGACTCTTTATTCCATACATTTTGCCACATACTTCCAACTGCTGTTTTAATAATACCTTTTACTTCTGTTTTACTTAAAGGAATTTCTATGTCAATCTCTTCTTTTCTCAATGCTGACTTAGCCAGCTTATCCACCTCCTCATTCCCTTCTACACCTACGTGGGCAGGTATCCATAGAAACTCTACTCTTACTCCTGTTTGATTTACTCTATATACATTTTGTAAAATTTCATAGAGTATATCCTGTCTAGCTGCTGATTTACCACTATTTAAACTGTTTATTACTGAGTATGAGTCTGAACAAACAACTACACTTATAGGATTAATTTCTTCCACCCATTGCATAGCCATTAGAATTGCCATCATTTCTGTTGTGAATACAGATACATCGTTTGATTATCTCTTAACACAGACAACGAGCTAGTGTGAGATGTGTGCTTTTATGTGCAGGCTGATGAGGGAGCTGATGAAGTGCAGGTGTGTGCAATTAATACTCCGATGAAGGAGTGCGTTGTGATTGGGAGGTGAATGAGCCTGGCTGATCTGTGACATAAAGATGTTAGAGACAGTTTATTTCAATGGAAAGTAAAAACCATGACAAGATGGTATACAGGTATAAAACGTGGCATTAGCTGGTAATACGTGACATTGTTCATCATATCAGACATGTAAATGCCCTTTTAACAATAAAAGTGAAGTGAAAATGTGAAAAAACAAAGGCTGGGGAACAAAGTAAAAGGTCAGAGTCTTAGCTGGGTTACACAACCAGGTAGATACATTTCAAAGCACACACGAAAGAGGAAATGTGGTTAGACCATTTCCAAAAGTCATGAACAACTGATCTCGCCTGGGTATCAAAGCTAATTAAATTTTATAGTGCACGTATTTCTCTTTCCTTTAGACCTCTGCTTCTTTCCTGTGAATGAACCAGAGGTTTATATGTATATTTTAAAGAACAGACGTGTCTGTCAAGCACAAGATAAAACCACACTATTTTTGTTTCCATGCAGTCAACTCATGCATCCTGTGGTTAGTGAGTGTGAGAGAGGTATTCCCTGACTTCCTATGACTTCAGCATGATGTCCATATCCTTTTACAGAGGAACTATTTAAAATAAAATGCAGTTGGAAAAAAAAGTGTTTCTTGAAGGGTTTAAAGAGTCTATCATTGTGGTTTTGGATCACCATTAAACATATCTGATCGCATTTTGGGATTTAATTTTGGGAACTAAAATGAACAATTAACTGAACGCAATTAACAATACATCGATTAATTTGTTTTACATATTTAAGTAGATATCATTATTCAAGTAAAATAATGTAACAGTATACTGTACAGGAGGACATACAATGGCCTCGGTGCAGGGTTGCCCTTTCTTCACTCCAAAAAAAACAACAAAACAAAATACAACAGTATCCATTGTTCAGCTTAATTAATTAATATGAGATAAAGAAACATCATTTTTGAACATTTTGCACTCTTATTTTTATGTACTTGCATTTAAAATGAAAGTTTCTAGGGATGTAACGATATCAAAATCTAACGATACGATATTATTGCGATATGAAGTCCACAATACAATATTTATTGTGATATTTAAAAAGGAAAAAAAGACAAATGAAGAATTGGGAAAAAAAGAAAATTTTGCTTTGTGACTGGCAGCCCTTTAGAGCAGCCTCTAAAGCACACAAAGAACTGCTTTAGACTAAATGACTGAATGAATAAGGCTGAATGACTTAGAGCCCTCAACATAAACTCTGACTGCCCGGACCAGGCACAATAATTTCTGACGCTGTTCACTGTCCACCGTAGGGAGGGCCAGCAGGGATATTACACTGCAAAAAATGCTTTTCTTACTTAGATTTTCTGTCTTGTTTCCTGCCAAGATACACTATATTGCCAAAAGTATTGGGTCCCCCCCCTTCTAATGAGCAGGTTTCCATGAGTACAAATCTTAATGTTTAAGCATTTAATGATATTCTAGGGAATTGTGTGCTTCTAATTTTATTGCAACAGTTTGGACAGGGCCCTTTTCTATTCTAACATGACAGTGCCTCTGTGTATAAGGCAAGGTTCAAAAAGAAATTAAGAACTTGGAAGAACTTGACTGGTCTGCATAAAGCAAAGTCCTAATCTCAGCTGAACACCTCTGGTGTGACTTTAAATGCAGACCTTGAGCCGAAAACTCATCACCAAACACCAATGATTTGTACATACACTATATGGACAAAAGTATTGGGACACCCCCTTCTTTAGAACAGAAGAAGGCACTTCCAAAACTGTGGCAACAAAGATGGAAGCATAATTCACGTATTTAAAAATTGTATTTCCATCTCTGTTGCAACAGTTTTGAAAGTGTCTAAAATAACTGTACCCATATACAAGTCATTGGTGTTTGGTGATGAGTTTTCGGATCAAGGTCTGCATTTAAAATCACCCCAGAGGTGTTCAGCTGAGATTAGGACTTTGCTTTATGCAGACCAGTCAAGTTCTTCCACACTGACTGAATCAATAATTTCTTTTTGAACCTTGCCTTATACACAGAGGCACTGTCATGTTAGAATAGGAAAGGGTTCTGTCCAAACTGTTACAATAAAATTAGAAGCACACAATTTCCTAGAATATCATTATATGCTTAAACATTAAGATTTGTACTTATGGACATTACTAAAGTAGTCAAACCTGTTCATTAGAAGGTGGTGACCCAATACTTTTGGCAATATAGTGTATCTAAAAATTCTTAAATCAAGAAGGATTTTCTAGACAAATAAAAATTGTGTTGTTTTCAGAAAAAAACAAGTCAAAATTAAGTGTTTTTTTGCTTGAAACAATCAAAATAATCTGCCAATGGAGTAAGAAAAATAATCTTGTTTTCTGTTTGAAATAAGATTATTTTGCTTACCCCTATGGCTGTTGCCAAATTTGCCCATTGGCATCTGACCATTATGGCCTCCTAATCATCCCCAGATTCTGATTGGATTCATCACTGTCTCCTCTCCACCAGTAAGCTGTGGTGGGCGTTCTGGCGCACTATGGTAAGTAAGTAATAAGTAAGTAAGTAAGTAATTTATTTATTTGTCACATACATAATCATACAGAGTATAACCAGCAGTGAAATGTAGGTATTATAGGAAGAGATACAGCTAGACATGAGGAGAGGGGGGAGAAAAAAAATAATTCACAGACTATATTCTTATGAGAGTACAGTGTGAGAACAGAAAAAACACCCCAGCAACTAAAAGCACAAAAGTCAATCAACAATGTAGTCACACGACTGCAACAGGGGAGTAATCCAGTTCCGGCAAGCAGCCATTCTCGGCGCCGGTCGGACCCGCTAGTCAGGCTGGCGGAACAAACCGGTGAAGGCGAGGGATCGGGGGTAGGAGGTGAATGCATATCTGTGTATGTGCGTATATGTGTGTGTATGTGCCTGTGGAGCCGCCACGCTGGCATTCAAATCAAGTTGTCTCAGTCCGCAGAATGTGATAGCGACAAAGAACGTTGCTATGGAGACAGCCTTGATCAGGACCCAGACAGAGTCAACAATCCGCAGGTGTCTGTGGAAGGGGGGGAGGAATGCAAGAGCGTCACACTGCAGTGCTCTTCCCGGGTTGTTTACCAACACGACCTTGTCCGAGGCCGTGCTGTTTTGAGAGAGCCGAAAGAAGATAAGATTGTTTAGACTTGGTGCGAGTAGCCGTATTCCAATTTTCACGGCACCTCTCTTTGTCCATTCTGGTCTCCAAATCCATCAATTTTTCTTTTCAAATCCAAAAACGTCTCCGTGATAGTCTCCATATTGTGGTTAATAGTCTCAGTCTCAGAGCTGACCGCTCTGCCCACTGCTTCAATCATAACGGGAAGCCTAGTGAGGGTTTTGACAGCTGTACCCGTTTCCTGAATTTTACGATAACCCAGGGCAAAGCCTAATCCAATCAGCAGAAGACCTGTTATCATGGTTCCGAATAGGTAGATATCTTCAATGTCCTTCACGGAAAGAGCCGCCAGACACACGACCCGCCACCTTTCCCATGCGTCCATCGTATATCCAGCTGCGAATGTCCCGCTGGGACAATCAGGTTCCCCCAAACCTAAACTTCTCGTCGAGAAAATTGTGTCAATTGCATTGAGAGACCAGTTGATCAAATCCATGATTTTTCAGTTTGGAGAGCAGTGCAGAGAGAGTCTCTCAAGTATTAGACAATAGACAATAGACGAGACGAGAGAGCAAAGCAGGGAAGGGAAGGTAAGAGAAGGAGAGGGAGAGAAAAAATGGTATGCTGCACGTTGGTGGTGGTTGAGGAGAACCCCCCTCACAATGTAAAGCGCTTTGAGTACCCAGAAAAGCACTATATAAATGTAACAAATTATTAACATGAAAATCGTTGACCGATACTGAAGTTTGAATGACACCTCTGAAGCAAGGCAGCCTGTGAGCAAACTGAAGCGAGCAACCTTGTTCTATTGTTTTTAGAATTCAAGTTGACACGCTGGTAATGGCTTTCTAAGCCATCAGCCAGGTGGCAAGAGGTTCTATTTTTATGAATGGCTGCTCACTGTGTGAAGGCGGGGAACTGACATTTGTTTGTGCAGGGAGAGAAAATTTGCTCTTTATAATATGTGGGTCCGCTATCACAGCGTTAAATTGATGAGGCACACGCTGAGCTTGCAGGATGTGCCCTACTAGAAAACCTCCACCACTCAGAGATGCTCGAAGAGGCGGGGAGTGAATGCGATCTTTCTTCGTTCCAGCTTCTGCGAAAACAAGCCCTCTCCTCTTCCTGTCTGGCAGATCAGGATGGCTTCTGAAGTTCTGGGTCCAGCACTATGCAAGGGGCGGGGACCTTGGCGCTTTGGGAAGGGGTACTTCCTAGGCCCACGGCCTGAGTTGCAGTCTTTGTGGTGCACAGAGCCAGATCAGTTGCCGTGCGCAACTCCCTGAAGGTGCCCAGATCTCTGCCAGACTTGTCCATGTCACGGAGAACTTTGCCAGAGCTTCTGAGTTTCTGTTGGCCAGAGCTGACGTCATCTTGCAGGGCTTAGAGGGGTGCACTGCAGACTTAAGCTTGCAGGTCAACGGTGGACACAGATGAGCCACCACAGCCTCTACAAGAAGGAGGGAAGTTGCTGTACCCTTTTTCCTCAGCGCCATCAACGGTGGTGAGAGCAGATACAGTAGAAGGGTTTACACGCGCTAAGTAGGGAGCCTGCCATGATTTGGCGAGCTCGTTGTGAACCGCAGGCATGAAAGGAGCTGGTCGCTGCTGGGGGTAAGGTTGACGGTGCTCCTTTAAGAACCACTCATCGAGGAGGCCGAGTGTGGGCTCTTCCGGGGCCGTCCAATTCAGGCCGAGTTCCCCCACCGCCTTCGTGAAGACACGGATCAGCTCAGAGTCTACTCTGGGGAGTGTAGACTAAGATAGAGCGGGGGCTTCAGGCTCCTCCCCGGAACCCATCCACTCTTCAGCGTCAGATGCCGTGAAAGACATAGAGTCATCAACAATCACCTCCTCCTCAGAAGCACCGAAAGACACCAGGGCACTCGCAGCCGACGAGGGGCGTTGACCCTCACATGTGAAACACACTGGCGAACTGAGGCGCTGTGGGAAGAGTGGGGTAAGTGGGCGCTGGGCCAACGCAATCTGATTTGAGCCTGAGGGATGAGGCCCACTACTCTGCTGTTTCTTCCTCTTGGGCGAGAAAGGAAACTGGATAGCAGAATGGAGAGGACCACCTTCGTGGAAGAAGGCAATGTGAAGGAGGAAGGAGGAGGGAGAGACTCAACAAATCAGGGAAGCGTCTTCTTCTGCTGCCGGGGGCTCCTTCCACAGTAGAGAGCAAGGAGAAAAGGTGAGTAGCAGCTTCTTCGTTCTGCTTCTTTGGCTTCTTCATAGTAGGGTCAGCGAAGAGATGGTCTCGTTGCTGAAGGAGAAGATTCTGATGAATGGTGTTCTGAGCCGACCTACATACAGGTCATGAGCTGATCGCGCGAACAATGTGTGCACTTCGCTTTAAAACACGCAGCAAAAATGGGCTCAAGCAAAAAAGGAATTAAGCCATATTGTGCTTTTCGTTTTAGTTCATTTGACAGATACAGTGCCAAAGCATAATTGCTTTAAACACATAAACAAATATATTTAAAAACTACACATATCGTTTCATATTGTCATGTGACCACGATAATATCGAGGTAGTTTTGCAATCGCGATATTGATAATATCGTTACATCCCTAAAAGTTTCATTAATTAATTTGTGTTAAACCTACACAAATCATTTGGTTGACATAACTAACTGGGTAGTGGATCTGTAGGGGCTGGATTAGAAGAGTAAATTTAGGGAGTGTTTTTCAATAAAGGGAAAGACATAGAAGTGTTTAATGTTCAGTTATGTTGACATTTAGAGGAGTTTCTGTAATGTTTTTGAATTTTGTGGTTAGCTCTATGCAGAAAAGTGTGGATAACTGCAATTCTAGTGTCAGTACTGATACTAGTCTTTTTGTTTATTCATTATATGTATTGTTCATAATGATATACACAACTGCTCAATTAAGCATTACAAAAATTCATTAAACTTCAGTAAATCAATGGAAAAAAAAAATAGTCCCACAAAATAATTTTTTACAAAATAACATTAAGTTGACCTAAACAAATTAAATTGTGGACCCATCTTTTCTTTTTCTTTTTCTTTTTTTTTTTAAATTAACTAATTTAAATTGTGTATAAAAACCTTCTTCAATTAAATTAAGAAAAAGCAATGAATTTATTTTTGAGAACTGAAAAAAAAAGAAGTCGTCACGTGCGACTAAATTAGGGAAGAATGATACAGTTTAAAAGGTCTCAGAGTTAAACCTCCACAGTGTCATTTACCTGTTAACATGTATGCCTTGACTGGACATAAATACCTGGAACTGGCTTTTGCGATGTCGCTTCTCTGTTGGGCTGACTGTAAGTAATAGCTTGTCTCTTGCACTGAAATTGGATGATGGCACTATGTTAATATTATCTTCTAAATTATAAACTTCGATACAAACAGTAATTTAGTTTGAATTCAAGCCTTTAACTTGATCATTGGCAGCCTGCATAAACAATGAACATCAACATGTGCAGTATTTCCATGTAAAGTTTCATTTGTACTGTCTTTAAGGCAGCCCCTCTGCGCAGGATGATTTGGCTCCCCTTGAATTGCAGTTCCATTCTTTGGACTTCAGAAATGTCTTACACTGGAAACATCCACACAAAGCTGTCAAGAATCTGACATATTTTGTTCAGCATAAAATGTAAGCGTGCACAAAGTTCTTGACAAAGAACGTAAATTATGTTCGTAAACTAACTTGCCAGTATCTGCTGCACCACCCAAATTGAATCCTCACATATCTGTAGCTATGAAACGTTTCATATTGGTGACCTCTCTTGATTTCAGATACGGAGACAAGGAGTGGACTAACTCTGAACAATGTCAGGGCATCCGGTTGCTGGAGTGTGACCTGAGCCAGGCAACGTCAGATCCCAGAGAATGGTACTATGCCAGGGTCCGTTCCTTGTCCTCTGAGGGCTTCTCATCTTGGGTCCTTAGCCACAGGTTTTACCCTCAGTGGCAAAGTGAGTATACCGCATCATTTTAATTATGATTTTCCTTGAGAAAAGCTTATAATTCAACACATTTGTCTACATTTGAAATTAACTTCCATCCGCATATGGGTGATTTTGATAGAGGTGCCAATCGAAAAGGAAGAAAGATTACACAATTTGTTTGTGATGGCATAACAGCACAATTTTATTTAGTTTTTTCTTCCTGTGGAACTTATCAGCAAATAACTTCCTCTGAATTACAGCCAATTTCAGCCCGCCGGAGATGAAGGTGACTGTGACAGGAAGGATCATTTCTGTTCAGATCAGACCTCCGAGGACTCCACTGCGAGGACAGAGGGGCTCTAGGATACCAGTGACAAAACTGCAGAAACTGAAATTTAGAATATACCTAATGCACAATGATGTAGAAGAGGTAAGAAAGCCCATGCATCTAAATGTACAATTCAAGGTGTATATATAAGTAGCCTATGTGAAATTATAGATTTAAAAAAATATCACATGGTCAAGAGTGGTGTTCAGACTATTTGGGTTTCAGTTCAATAAACAAGAAGAACTCACATTTTAAACACAGCATTGCCAGTTTCTTCCTCTGTTTTAGTCAGTATTATGAATTCCGTCGCGTGTGAACGAATCGGTTAAGAAAATGATTCAATAACCCACTCATAAAGCCAATCACTTGTCGCCAACTTCTGGTGGAAAGACTTAACCTGCAGAACTACTCTGTGTAAAATCCTTACCTCTAATACACAGGCAGTTTGTTTGGTAAGCGGAGTGATAAAACAAGTGAAAGGTTTGCATTGTTGTAGGCTCAGTGCTCTTCGAACGCTCCTCGGCCAATCAAATTCGAGGACTGAAACTAACTGTTGAATATTACATTTAAATGGATAGTTCACCCAAAAATGAAAATGCTGGAATTATTTGCTCATGTTCATGCCAAAAACTGCATGACTTTCTTTCTTCTGTGGAACATACAAGAAGGTATTTTAAGAAATGTATTTTTTTCCATACGGTGGAAGTCAGTGATCACAGAACTTTTTGGTTATCGTGGTTCCTCAAAATATCTTATTTTGTGTTCCACAGAAAAATGTCATACAGCTATTTGTTCATTATTCTGAGAGAGCAAATGGCTAGAATAGGTAATTAATTAGCTTGCTGATTGATTGATGTCATTATAATATATATCTTTATTTATTTATTGCAATTTGTTACATCGTAGGAAATAATCTGCATATGAAGACTGGCATGCACAGAGCAAATTGCACTTAATTTGGTAGTTTTTCCAAAATGTAAAATTTTAATAACTGTCTGGCAGCCCACGCGCTAAATTTACTGCAATTATTATAGGCCTAAAGGACTCCAAATTCCTCAAATTCAGTATGCTAAACCTTCACTAATCCCATTTCTACCCAATAGGAAGTTTATGAAACAGACAGTTGCTCCAAGGAGCTTATGATCGAGGGGTTACGTCCGAAAACCACCTACTGCCTTCAGGCTGTGTCCGTTACCCCTCGCTCAGGCCGCAAAAGCTTACGGAGTCCCAGCATCTGCGTCAGCACTCATTGAAGGCTTAGTGTCTCCCTTAGGTAAGCCTTACATAACACATGATATGGTTTTTTTAGTAAGGGAAACACCTGAGATAAATGACGGTGTCCATGACAAGTTTACGCCTTTGTGCTTTCTCCAAGTTGCCTCCCGGGTATTGATGGTAGGTAGACAAAAAAACGACAAAGTGAACACAGACACGCTACTTGTTATTCGAGACAGAGATTGCACTCTTGAGACACCCTCAGATCAAGTTCCAATCACCTTAGGATAAATTAGAGTGATTGTCTACTTTGCTAAGAGTTTCAGTTCTGAGAATTTTGAGCACATACAATTGCACATGTATTTTTAGAGTATTCGTATTATTTCTGGTTTTGATTATACCGTATAATATTTCTGTTTTATCTGCCTGCAGGGTGAGGCTGCTTCTGGACCTTTGTTCAACATGAAAATTACACACTACATAGTGGAATGTCTGCAATTTTTCACCAAGGTCATGTTTACTATAAGACCGACTGTAAGCCTGGCTTTGCCTTTAGGTTACATTATAGCTGAAGTGTGTAATTTCTGCACCACTAGCACCATCACCATCAGCAAAATAATGACTGTTTACACACAGGTTTCCTGAACACTCTCATCTTTTATTGGGTGGACAAAGAAATAGTACCGCCCTCAAATCACACCACTGGTTTGAGCCAACAGCAGCGGAAAGTATTTAGACTTTTTTTTTTTTCTCAGGGAAATGAACAAATGGCTTACTGGAAGATATTTAGTATTAAGTTCGCTTTTTTTAATTAGTATTAAAATATATACACACTTCAACTTTAACTTCAACTAATGACTGTTGAAAATAAAAACATGAACTAATTGTCACGTTTAGGGATGAGAACTGAACACCAGTCAGTATTAGTTGAATGTTGTGTTACTAATGACTAATACAAATGACTAAAAATAATACTAAATAAATTATGAAAGAAAAACAATGCTTAAATGTTGTATAAAGTATTTATTGGTCACTTGTGCACGGTAAAATATTAGAATTTGATATAAATGAGATGATTCTGGGCTCAGCCCTTATTTCTTTGAGCCCTCCTGGAGCAAATAACCAGTCCACATCTGAACAGAACAGCTTTTAACATTAAATTGGTCACATGGGTAGTATAAAACATTGGATAAAAACAGAGCTCAATACAACATACACTGTGCAGTCACTAAAAAGCAAAACCAGTAAAACTATTAGCAGTGCTTGTGTACCATGTAACAACCTTTCAAAACCGTTTCACAATCCAAGACTTCAACTTTGGTGAAAACATCAATCTTCTGTTTTCTGTCATTCACACATCGGTGTCCTTCACGTTTGGAAATCGGTCTAAATAAAACTGCTTTAAAAGTTTGATCTCTGCAGTTCTCCCATAATAGGAGAAATGATTGTGCTTAGACAATAACACCAGATGAATTCCTTAAAAACAGGCATCATATTATTACTTCATCTAGTAATGATCATTTCAAGACATAAAAAGGAGGCACCACAATGTCTCTCCAAGTCCTTTGTTCTTATGAATACTAATGTGCAGTTGTTTATCTAAACTAACAGTAATCATTATGTCTTAATACAATAACAGCATAAATGTAATGAACAATCATCATGACTTGAAAATTCCAGTGCTACAAAACATATTTTGTTCTTCTTTCTTCAAAACAGCACCACATAATGGCTGTTTTTAAACAGGAGTCACTCAGTGGGAAAACCTCTGATTATTTCTGAACAAACTGTACATTTATGCTGACTCATATAATTACAGTAAATAATTCTTATCCCTACTATAACCTTTTCAATACTGAGTTGTTTCGCAAACATCTTCTGCAACAAACTAAGAGTACAGTACTCTTCCATTTGACACCCTATAACCACAAAATAACGTTTCAATTTGTTCAATCAAGTATGTTTCATCTCCACAGAAACAAAACAATATTTTAAGTGGCACAGAAAGAGAAAACGGAAAAGCAAGATACTTAACTACTTAAGTCCACAATAGACAATGAACAAGTTAATAATTCAGGCTTTTACACAGGGTAATGATTGAGAAAACACTTTGAATATAGAATGACAGTTTAAAAAAGCATTTGGGTTTTGCAGAAACGGACTAAATCACTTACAGTTCAAGCACCAAATCCTGATTTAACATTATGTAATCAATTATAATTCTAAACATTTTGCTTTACATTTTTAATGAAACTACTGTAGCTTAAAACTCAAAATCAAGCTACTCAGATGGTAACAGTTTTAAATAGCATCCTGGTGCTTTATGAATCTTATTAAATTCATTTTTTTGTATTGGCTGGAATGATTTGTAAATAATAGCAATATTGATCCACTAACAATATAGTTAATTCATTCATCCCCATTTAGCAGCATAATACAATATCTATATATATATTTGCTTCCCATTTGGGTTATGCAACCTAAAAAGCTTAAGGCATGTGTACACCGCTAAAAGACATAATTAGATAAAATGCATCTGACTTAAAGGGATAGTTCACCCAAAAATGAAAATTCTGTCATCATTTACTCTCCCTCAAGTAGTTCCAAACCTGCATGAATGTCTTTGATCTGCCGAACACAAAGGAGGATATTTTTAAGAAAGTTTGCAACCAGGCTGTTTTGGGGCGCCGTTGATTTCCATAGTCAAAAAAGTCAATGGTGCCCCAGAACTGCTCTGTTTCCCACATTCTTCAGAATATCTTCCTTTGTGTTCAGCAGAACAAAGACATTCATATAAGTTTGGAACTACTTGAGGGTAAGTAAATGACAGAATTTTCATTTCTGGGTTAACTATCCCTTTAAAGCTAAACAAAAGAAAAAGAAAAAGGAACGAGTCCATGAGGCTCCTCTCCAATATAACTTTAGGAAAAATAATGTTCCCAAAAAAAAAAAAAAAAAGTAGGAATCAATTTCAAACATGTCATAAAAGACAAAACCCTGAAAATGTAATGTATTAGTACAGGAAAAATAAAGAGCTATGTAGGGAACTGCAGTGTTTGAGCTGGCAAACATGAGGTTTGTTAGTTTGGTCAATCACTTAGCTATGCCACTTCATCTGTACAACTATTATTATTTATATAAACACTGTGGGCCCTGTTTATGCTCTTCATATGACATTACGTGATAAGAAAACATGACAAAAATGCCTGAACACAAAAAAATCAGTAGGTTCTAACAGAATCTGAGATCTTGTTTGTAAGTGTAAAAGGTTTACAAATCAAGTCACTGTAAAACCTACAAACCAGCAATTCTACTGTAAATTCAATGGAATGTTGATCATTCACTTCATATATGTCACTTCATATTAAATTACACATCAAAGTAAACAGCATATAAATAAAAGTACCACAGAATATCTCCAGCAGCAATGGCTCAAATATTGATCAAAGGCCATGATGTTAATCTTGGGGAAAAATAAAAAACTAAATGTCAGACAAATCACTTCCAGATGCAGCTTATTTCAGGATAAAAACTCTTTCTCCAGTTCAAAGACAGACGGTCGACTTGGTGTGCTCTGTATTCGACAGAGGGGAACCGTGCAGTCTCGTTTTTGACCCTCTGTGTCCATATCCAGCAAAGAGCAGTCCATTTTGACCTCTGAGGGGAGGACCATGTCCAAGTTTTGGGCACTCTTCTCCCCAGAGGAGTGCCCGAGAGAATAGCTCTTATTACGGCTCTTTAGAAGACCCCAGGAGTGAGGTTTGCTTCTTAGGGAAAGCGGCCTGGGTCTAGATGCTGATTCCCTGGAGGCTTGCTTCTCCTGAGCAGGCTCTCTGTCAGCCTTCTTTTTCAAGGAAGTGGTAGAGAAATCAGCTGGACTAGCCTGGGAGTTACTGCTGCCATTAACTTAAGCAAAGAAAGTGACACCATTAATAAAAATTATCTGAAAACAAAACTTCACAGTTATGGGCTAATGTAGAGTAAAACCTCTACTTTGTTCATTTATGGGATTACAAAAATCTAAACAAAATGCACAAAAATTGCTAATCAGCTGATATTTGAGATATATAGATATATACAGGTCCTTTTCAAAAAATTAGCATATTGTGATAAAGTTCATTATTTTCTGTAATGTACTGATAAACATTAGACTTTCATATATTTTAGATTCATTACAACACAACTGAAGTAGTTCAAGCCTTTTATTGTTTTAATATTGATGATTTTGGCATACAGCTCATGAAAACCCAAAATTCCTATCTCAAAAAATTAGCATATCATGAAAAGGTTCTCTAAACGAGCTATTAACCTAATCATCTGAATCAACTAATTAACTGTAAACACATGCAAAAGATTCCTGAGGCTTTTAAAAACTCCCAGCCTGGTTCATTACTCAAAACCGCAATCATGGGTAAGACTGCCGACCTGACTGCTGTCCAGAAGGCCATCATTGACACCCTCAAGCAAGAGGGTAAGACACAGAAAGACATTTCTGAACGAATAGGCTGTTCCCAGAGTGCTGTATCAAGGCACCTCAGTGGGAAGTCTGTGGGAAGGAAAAAGTGTGGCAGAAAACGCAGCACAACGAGAAGAGGTGACCGGACCCTGAGGAAGATTGTGGAGAAGGACCGATTCCAGACCTTGGGGGACCTGCGGAAGCAGTGGACTGAGTCTGGAGTAGAAACATCCAGAGCCACCGTGTACAGGCGTGTGCAGGAAATGGGCTACAGGTGCCGCATTCCCCAGGTCAAGCCACTTTTGAACAGAGAAGCAGCACTGGACTGTTGCTCAGTGGTCCAAAGTACTTTTTTCGGATGAAAGCAAATTTTGCATGTCATTCGGAAATCAAGGTGCCAGAGTCTGGGGAGGAAGGAGGAAGACTGGGGAGAGGGAAATGCCAAAATGCCTGAAGTCCAGTGTCAAGTACCCACAGTCAGTGATGGTCTGGGGTGCCATGTCAGCTGCTAGTGTTGGTCCACTGTGTTTTATCAAGGGCAGGGACAATGCAGCAAGCTATCAGGAGATTTTGGAGCACTTCATGCTTCCATCTGCTGAAAAGCTTTATGGAGATTAAGATTTCATTTTTCAGCACGACCTGGCACCTGCTCACAGTGCCAAAACCACTGGTAAATGGTTTACTGACCATGGTATTACTGTGCTCAATTGGCCTGCCAACTCTCCTGACCTGAACCCCATAGAGAATCTGTGGGATATGGTGAAGAGAAAGTTGAGAGACGCAAGACCCAACACTCTGGATGAGCTTAAGGCCGCTATCGAAGCATCCTGGGCCTCCATAACACCTCAGCAGTGCCACAGGCTGATTGCCTCCATGCCACGCCGCATTGAAGCAGTCATTTCTGCAAAAGGATTCCCGACTAAGTATTGAGTGCATAACTGAACATAATTATTTGAAGGTTGACTTTTTTTGTATTAAAAACACTTTTCTTTTATTGGTCGGATGAAATATGCTAATTTTTTGAGATAGGAATTTTGGGTTTTCATGAGCTGTATGCCAAAATCATCAATATTAAAACAATAAAAGGCTTGAACTACTTCAGTTGTGTTGTAATGAATCTAAAATATATGAAAGTCTAATGTTTATCAGTACATTACAGAAAATAATGAACTTTATCACAATATGCTAATTTTTTGAAAAGGACCTGTATATATATATATATATATATATATATATATATATATATATATTTTTTTTTTTTTTTTTTTTATTATTATTATTATCTTTATCTGCCTGTATTGACAGTTTATTTCACATACTCATTTCAAACTATTTTACATTTAGAAAATTTTGATTTTTTTTATAGATAAAATATACAAATCCATCATTTTAAATGCTACAAGTGAACAACATTATAATGTAAAATATGAAAACATGAATATTTTAGATAACAGCAAAGTTATGTATTAGGTGAATTTGATGTATTAGATGGCAGCAAAGGAAATCTAAAATGTAAAAATGTGAGTTTGTCAGCTAATATTATATAAAAATGCATCTGTATTGGCCGATATTCAGTGTTTCACTTTATTTAGATTACCTTTGCTATCTAATAAAAACAAATGATATAAAAAAAAAAACTAAAATTTTCATTTTTCATAGTTTAAATTATAATGCTATGAGGTCTATATTTGCTTGTAGCATTTAAAAGTATCAGGTTTTATATTTACATACAGTTGTGTTCAAAATGATAGTGCGTTAAAAAAAAAAAGCGAGTAAAGCTCAAAATCCTTATAACTTTTACTTCAATACAAACAAATGCATTGGGGACATTGCACATTCTATTCTAAATCAAAACGAAGAAAAATTTTACAAATTTGTTACTATTTTACAGAAAGAAAAAAAAGAATATTAGGCTCTTTAAAAAAAATTGCAGTGTCTGCATTTTTATTTATAAAGTCAAACATTTACTGTATAAACAGAAAAATGCTTGAAAATGTAGCTTTCTTGTGAATGACTTAACTAACATTTAGTTGAATAGCCAGGGTTTCTGAGAACTGCTTCACATCTGTGTTGCATGGAGTTTGGCACCTGTGAACAGGCATTCCAGCCTAGGACGACTGCACTACATACCACAATTCCTCTGCATTTCTTGGTTTTGCCTCAGAAACAACATTTTTGATGTCACCCCACAAGTTTTCTGTTGGATTAAGGTCTGGAGATTAGGCTGGCCAGTCCATAACGTTAATCTTGTTGGTCTGGAACCAAGATGCTGCTCGCTTACTGGTGTGTTTGGGGTTGTTGTCTTGTTGAAACACCCATTTCAAGGGCATTTCCTCTTCGGCACAAGGCAACATAACCTCTTTAAGTATTAACCTCTTTAATGTACTCAAACTGAGCTGTGATCCCTGGAATGCGATAAATAGCCACAACACGTAGTATGAGAAACATCCCCATATCATGATGCTTGTGCCACCATGCTTCACTGTCTTCACAGTGCACTGTGGCTTGAATTCAGTGTTTGGGGGGGGTCGTCTGACAAACGGTCTGCGGCCCCTAGACCCAAAAAGAACAATCTTGCTTCATCAGTCCACAAAATATTGCACCATTTCTCTTCAATGTGTTCTTTGGCAAATTGTAACCTCTTAATTTTTTCAACAATGGGACTTTGTGGGGCTTCTTGCCGATAGCTTGGCGTCTTCTAATTGTTACAGTACTCACAGGTAACTTTAGACTTTCTTTGATCACCCTGGAGCTGATCATTGGCCGAGTCTTTGCCATTTTGGCTATTCTTCAATCCAATGGAATGATAGTTTTCGGTTTTCTTACATGTCTTTCTGGTTTTGGTTGCCATTTTAAAGTAGGGGTTGGAATCTTCAGGCACTTCACGATCCGATACCAAAACGATTCTTGATCTACATTTTTTCCCCAATTAATTCTTGTGCTGTGCAAATACATCTTTACATTTTAAGCAAAATTGCAGTTTCTATGCTTTTTGTTTTGTTTATAGTTTATGTTATAGAATCTCTGTGTGGCAGTACTGCCATCTTAAAAATAGGGGTGTGAATCTTCACTGGTTTCAGGATTCAATTCAATTATGATTATCATTATCAACTCAATATCACAATGCGTCACATTCTCAGTTTTCAATATTACTGCACACAGCTACATTTTCATATAAATTTTATATCAATTTATTTTGTGCAAAATTATTTTTTTTTATTATAGCCTACAAGCAGGCAATTTTTTTTAATTACTTGTTTAAAATAAGTGTTCTTTAAGTATCCGAAAGACAATAGTTGTTTTTTTCCTCAGCATTATTGCCGTTTGATTATTACTGATGAGATCATAGACAGTGGAAGCTTTAAAAGGCTGCATTCACACTAATGCACAGATCTATTTCGATATATCAGATGTTTTGTCCTGCTCTGAAAACATAACTGACTGTGTGTAGCCTACATCAATTTCATATAAAAGTATTCGAAAACGCAAGTGCATTTAACCTCAGCCGCAATCGAGCTTCAGGACAAACAAACACAAAGCACACGTGAAAGTCAGTGCGCGAATTTCGTGCATCTAATAGTACTGCATTCAAAACGGCATAAATGAAAGCATATCTAAAGTAAAACACAGCGAGTGGAAGCACACACTGTCAAGCAATGCGTACGTGTCTCACAGCGCAAACTGTGCAATGAAGCCCGCCGTGTCTTTAGCGCGCACACGTGCCATATGCGGTAAAAACCAAGCTCAGAATCGTTGAAAAGAGAATCGTTGAATGCATCGGAGAATTGATTTTTTTCTTCCACCCCTATTTTAAAAAATCTGATATCATTTTAGCTGAGCAGTCTATCATTTTCTGCACTTCTTTATATGTTTCCCCTCTCTAATCAACATTTTAATCAAAGTACGCTATTCTTTTGAACAATGTCTGGAACGACCCATTTTACTTCAATTTTCAGAGAGAAATGCACAGTACAACATTTGCTGCCTTCGTCCTTAAATAAAGGGCCACTTGTTTGACACCAGTTTTTTTTTTTTCACAGAATGATCTACCTCTCTAATTAAACTCCACACTGCTATTATTTTGAACACGCTCTTATCAATTAATGATTCAATTACACAGAATAAACAGCATGCATATCATGACTGCTGGGTCTGTTGGTTTTCTATTACTCTACCACACCTACTAGTAAAATATTTGCCATATAGAAATACAATTTCTACCAAAAAAATGTATCTGGTTAGTGATGTTGGACTGCTATAATTTTGAACACAACTGTATGTATATACATATACATACACACATATATATACACACACATATACACACACAGTATCTCACAGAAGTGAGTACACCCCTCACATTTTTGTAAATATTTTATTATATCTTTTCACTGAAGAAATGACACTTTGCTACAATGTAAAGTAGTGAGTGTACAGCTTGTATAACAGTGTAAATTTGCTGCCCCCTCAAAATAACAACACACAGCCATTAATGTCTAAACCGCTGGCCACAAAAGTTAGTACACCCCTAAGTGAAAATGTCCAAATTGGGCACAAAGTGTCAATATTTTGTGCGGCCACCATTTTTTTTCTAGCACTGCCTTAACCCTCTTGGGCATGGAGTTCACCAGAGCTTCACAGGTTGCCACTGGAGTCCTCTTTCACTCCTCCATGACGGAGCTGGTGGATGTTAGAGACCTTCCGTTTGAGGATGCCCCACAGATGCTCAATAGGGTTTAGGTCTGGAGACATGCTTGGCCAGTCCATCACCTTTACCCTCAGCTTCTTTAGCAAGGCAGTGGTCGTCTTGGAGGTGTGTTTGGGGTCGTTATGTTGGAATACTGCCCTGCGGCCCAGTCTCTGCTTCAGTATGTCACAGTACATGTTGGCATTCATGGTTCCCTCAATGAACTGTAGCTCCCCAGTGCCGGCAGCACTCATGCAGCCCCAGACCATGACACTCCCACCAACATGCTTGACTGTAGGCAAGACACACTTGTCTTTGTACTCCTCACCTGGTTGCCGCCACACACGCTTGACACCATCTGAACCAAATAAGTTTATCTTGGTCTCATCAGACCACATGACATGGTTCCAGTAATCCATGTCCTTAGTCTGCTTGTCTTCAGCAAACTGTTTGCGGGCTCTCTTGTGCATCATCTTTAGAAGAAGCTTCCTTCTGGGACGACAGCCATGCAGACCAATTTGATGCAATGTGAGGCGTATGGTCTGAGCACTGACAGGCTGACCCCCCAACCCTTCAACCTCTGCAGCAATACTGCCAGCACTCATACGTCTATTTCCCAAACACAACCTCTGGATATGACGCTGCGCATGTGCACTCAACTTCTTTGGTCGACCATGGCGAGGCCTGTTCTGAGTGGAACCTGTCCTGTTAAACCGCTGTATGGTCTTGGCCACCATGCTGCAGTTCAGTTTCAGGGTCACCAAATTTATATATAATATAATAAAATTTACAAAAATGTGAGGGGTGTACTTCGTAAGATATTATATATATATATATATATATATATATATATATATATATATATATATATATATACACACACACACACACACACAGAGAGAGGTGTGAAAAAATGTTGGCCCCCTTCCTGATTTTTTTTGCATGTTTGTCACACTTTAATGTGTCAGATTATCAAACAAATTTAAATATTAATCAAAGATAAGTAAACTCAACATGCAGTTTTTAAATGAAGGGTTTTTTTATGAAGGGAAAACAAAATCCAAACCCTCATGGCCCTGTGTGAAAAAGTGTTTGGCCTGCATGGCAGAGTTCCAAGACAAAAACCGCTGCTGAGCAAAAAGAACAAATGCTCGTCTTAGTTTTGCCAGAAAACATCTTGATGATCCCCAAGACTTTTGGGAAAATACTCTGTGGACTGACGAGACAAAAGTTGAACTTTTTGGAAGGTGTGTGTCCCATTACATCTGGCGTAAAAGTAACAGCATTTCAGAAAAAGAACATCATACCAACAGTAAAATATGGTGGTGGTAGTGTGATGGTCTGGGGCTGTTTTGCTGCTTCAGGACCTGGAAGACTTGCTGTGATAAATGGAACCATGAATTCAGCTGTATACCAAAAAATCCTGAAGAACAATGTCCGGCCATCTGTTTGTGACCTCAAGCTGAAGCGAAATTGGGTTCTGCAGCAGGACAATGATCCAAAACACACCAGCAAATCCACCTCTGAGTGGCTGAAGAAAAGCAAAATTAAGACTTTGGAGTGGCCTAGTCAAAGTCCTGACCTGAATCCTATTGAGATGCTGTGGCATGACCTTAAAAAGGCGGTTCATGCTCGAAAACCCTCCAATGTGGCTGAATTACTACAATTCTGCCAAGATGGGTGGGCCAAAATTCCTCCACAGCGCTGTAACAGACTCATTGCAAGTTATCGCAAACGCTTGATTGCAGTTGTTGCTGCTAAGGGTGGCCCAACCAGTTATTTGCTTTAGGGGGCAAGCACTTTTTCACACAGGGCCATGTGGGTTTGGATTTTGTTTTCCCTTCATAATAAAAAACTTAATTCAAAAACTGCATGTTGTGTTTACTTGTGTTATCTTTGATTAATATTTAAATTTGTTTGATGATCTGAAACATTAAAGTGTGACAAACATGCAAAAAAATCAGGAAGGGGGCCAACACTTTTTCACACCACTGTATATACATACACACACTATATACACACACACACACATATACATAAATATATACACACATTTCTTTTTTTCCCCATTGGTTTGACAAAATGGTATAAAATTTTATATATAAGAAATAATTATAATATTGTGATCAGTCCAAAAATAATAACACATAACTTACTGGTCTGACACACAGCAGGGCTGGACTTCTTCCTCCTAAGCCGATAGTTGGATCCAGAAAGATGATCTTGTAGAGGGGCTGAGGGAAGAACATCATTAGTGCCTGTATTCTGATGTGTCTGGGAATTGCTAGCTGGAGTCTCATTCACTAGCTTATACCCAGACCCCTCAAAATCTGACTGCAGGAGGCACTTGGTGGAGCTGCACTCAGAAATCGATGACATGGCGAGTAGGTTTACAGGTCCTGGGCTAACCTCATCCTTGCGTGAGCGGCCACCGGGGGGGCTGGTGCTGCGGCGGAAGCGAGTGGCACGCTGAAAAAGGCCCTCTCGTTTTTTCTTCTCCTCACGTGGCTCTGGTTCCTCATTAGCAGCACCCTTACAAACCTCCCGCAGGTCGAAGCCAAAGGCGACAGATGCCAGGATGGAGGCACAGCCATAGAGAACAGCGTCTGTGCGCCGGCATGTGGTGGTGCGCTTCAGGCTGTTGGTGGGTGTGTGCTGCGGTGTGTTGCTGGTGGAACTGGTGGAGGTTGTTGGGTCCTCCTGGCTCTCACCTCCACCAGCCGGCCCCTTGCTCTCCCCCTGTTCATCTTTCCACAGAGGTAGATCAATATACACCTGGTTGGGGAACTTGAGTTGCTTTGGTTTGTTGTCAGATCCATCAGCAGAGCATACTTCATCTTTATTGGTTTCTGGGTAAACAACAAAACAAGCTAATAAAGTTTACAGTTAAAGTTTGAGGGCAGCAAGTTTTTTTTAAATAACAAAAAACCCTTTTATTCAGCAAAAAGTTGTGAAAAAAAAAAATCACTGTTTTCACATATTTCACAAAAAGCAGCACAACATTGATAATAATAGTAATGTTTATTGAGCATATTGCACTGAAGACTGGTATAATGACTGCTGAAAATTCAGCTTTGCCATCACGAATAATTTACATTTTAAATAGTATTTCACAATATTACGGTTTTACTACGTTTTTGATTAAATAAATGCAGCCTTGAGGACAAAGAGAGTTAAAAGGGTTTTACACTTCAAATAAAAAAAGTGAATAAAAAGATGAAGAAAAGACTGACATGAAAAAGCAATTTGGAAACAAGATTAGATTGAAACAAGACTAGATAGAATCTAAAAAGTGCAGATTTATCAATCGTGCAGATTTTAGTAGTTAAATCAATTCACCAAAATACAGCAAAACACTGCACATAACTGGGTGCCGTGACACAGAGGCTGTTTGTGAAATCTCCTACACCCTTAAACGGGCACTATTTGACGGGACAGACGCTCGTAGTGGTGTCCGAAACCATAGGGGATTGTTATCGAGTGCACTCATTCAATCACATAATGCACCACAATAATGGGTATACAACCGATGTAAACTCAACGACAGGAAATACAGAAAATGCACTGTGAGGGTTGTGTTGAATGAATTCCAGCGCATCGCCTGAAGATGGCGCCTGAGGTGAATCATTCATCCATCCATCCATTTTCCAAACCACTGGTCCAATGTTGGTACAGTGTAATATGGTACAGGTACAAATGTATTTTTACTTGAGTATTAAACAGTTTAATTAAGGTTTATACATGCTAGTTTCCATGACAGAGTTCAAGATAAATCTATGCTATTCCTTGAGCAGCCACTTTGGTAATAATCAAATGATTATTAAACAGCAAGTACAAATTATGCAGAAGCAGCAGCACTTCCGGTGCACTCAGCATCTGAATTTGCTCTCTCATTTTCATTCACACCTTTAACTGGGAATAGTGAATGGGGGTATTGGGGGCGATTTCAAACACAGCAGGGTATTAATGTCATGTTCTTTGTAACATGATTAAAAAAAAAATACAACAAACAGTTATGAAAAATGAGTACATGGAAAAAGTAAGATGAGTCTTCTTTACATACCCTGCTCTGCAAATAATGCGGCCAATGGAACAGATTTCTGGGACTTCATAAGACTAGTGGACCAGGGACTGCTTCCATCTGAGAGAGGTCGAACTCTGAAGACAAAATGACAGTGACACCCACAATTTATTACTCATAAGAACACATCTGAATCATCTGATTTACTGAATCATTAAAAAGGTAACATACATTACACATATGAATCACACAATTTTTTTTGTCTTTGCTTCAAAAAAATGAACAAAAACAAACCGTTCTAACCTTTCAGCACAATTTCCTCTTTCCTTGGTCTGCACAGAGCTTGGCCCCCATGTGCGGCCCTTCTTCTTAAACCCTTTCTTAACATCTTCAAATTCCTCAGGTTTGTAATTGGTGCTTCGACCCCATGTCCTGTTGCTCTCGTCCAGGGTCACTAGAGATGAAGATACAAAGAATTTGAAACAGAATTGCTAATATTAACAGAAACTTTCTTAACTGACAGTCCTGACATGTCACACCATAGAATGAGATTCAATATATTAGTCCTTCATAGCAGAGCAGCAACAAGCTTTATTTAGTGAATAAAGGCAACCTCCACCACCCAGCAACACAGAGATGGAATTATCACTTGTGAACAAGTGTTAGATCATTGCAATCATTCTCAAAAATGGTTAATGGAGCTTCAGGAAGATCATTGGTTTGACCTTAAACTATTAAAGCACCAGCTCAAGGTCTACCAAAATGTACTTGATCCCCAAAGGCAGTTGAAGCAAACTCATTATAAACCATTAAAACTTCAAAACTATCAAGCAATGTGTTATGAGAATCATTCGTATCCCAAAGTCATCAAAACAAACAGAGAGATGCTGTGAAGCCAGAGCAGTAGTGATCAGGAATCACACCAACACACAGTAAGATGGGGTGGCTTTGTCTCACAGGACCACAGTGTCCTTGCCTTTCTTCCTAAACCCGCTAGGAGGTTTACACTCGCTTGTGATATCCACATCCTGGTGATACACAAACATACTGCCCCTTCGGCCAGTGTCACTTAGGTGGCTCACTGATGGGAAGAAAATGTTACAAATGTGTGACAGACATAGGATTCAGACTGGCAATGACCTGGATGGGTCTTTTGGTACATTCATTCTTTTTGTTGTATTGAAACTGGCAAACATTTAAACAGAAGGGATAAGGGCCAGTCCTGATATTAGTTTACGACAATGATGTTTGTTTCAATTTCAGTTTCTTGTAGGAAGATAAATGGAGGAACTTCCCTTTAAAATAAAGAATAAAACGTTGCAATCTTCTAAACCTATTGCAAACAGCGATATATCTGATGTTTTTTTAACCCAAAATATTGAAAAACTTGATCGTTTGTAAAATATCAATCTAGCAGATGCTGTATGAAAGTGTAAAACAGTAGGTACTTACACTGAATGGCTCTGAGGCGAGGGATCAGTGTAGGGCTGCTGGGAGGGCTGGAGTTGGTGCTGTTGAGGCTTCTTCTCTTGTCCATAGTCGGAGAGGCCTGAACGGTGATTTTATGCTGAAAATCTGTTGGAACACAAATACGGTTATCCCTTAGTAGTATTTAAATCACTTTTAACATTTCTACCTCAGCCAAATGTTACAATAACATTTCTTACATAAACGTATTTCACAACCCTAATGCTACAAGACAAAATCTGTAAACAGTCATGATAAACAATTTATTGAGCGACATTAAGGTAACATTCACGCTACACTACAAATTCATGCAGTTCTAACCTGAGGGTAAGCTGATGCGGTTGCCATCTTTGAGCTTGAGGCGGCTGCGTTTGAACTTGCCCTTTCGTTTCTTAACATTGGGCTTATCCTTGTTGAGTTGGAATATGAGGATGTTGAGCTCACGCTCAAGCACATTAATTTCCCGCTCAGCCAGCTGCTGTTCCCTTCTCTTCAGCAGCTCTTCATGCGACTTCTGTTGAAGGGCCGCTCGCGTAAGCTCCTCCTCACGTGAACGGAGCTCCTGTTGGCGTGAAGAACATTTGTGATCAAGTACATTTGGTAAAGAATCTGTAAACAGTTCATCTAAACAGGACATGATGGTTGGGAATAATGATAGAATTTCTTTTTTCGATTTAACAATTCCTTGAAATTCTGATTAAACAAACTATGGCCAAGTTTTTAGATATACTGAACCACTGCCTAGGGAAGCAAAATTTAACAGTTTTCATGTTTATGACCCCACTGTCTGCAAGAGGAAAAAAAAAAAAAAAAACGTATGATTGGCAGTTTCACTTCCTTTGGCCTTGGAGGACACAGCTCAGATTCCTCTCTGCCTTAAACAGCTCTTTTCACATCAGTCTTCTTTTCTTGGTTTTTCCCTTGAGCACCACAAACATACTATAATGTGAGACCTGCGAGTGAGTTATTCACACAACAACGGCACCACATAGTAAATAAATACTTAAAAACTGCTTGTTTCCTAGTTCTCTACATTTCCCTTTTGCTCTGGCTTACACTTTAATCTTGAATGTGGCAATGGAAATCTGCCTTTTGGTTAAAAGAATCAAATCACCTTTTATGATGGAGTTAGTTTACTTCTCCAAATCTTTTGAACAGAATAATCCACATGTATAAAACTTGCAGGCAGAATTGTTAAGCATTAATCAAAACAGTTTTCCGGCCACATGGAGTAAAGCCGTTTGGCCTAATCTCTTATGAATAACTTCTGTAAGAAGCTTTGGGGCAGTCTGCCAAGAAACACACTTGGGCAGATGATTTAGACAATTGATTAATGAATGAACAATTTGTTTATTTACTAGCACGGAAAAGTTTGGCACTTCACGTAACAAGGAAAATATTTATGGGAGAAGGCTTTACTTGCACCAGAGGAATAATTCACTGATCAAGAATGTACGTGGAACATGAACAGCTGAATTGAAATGGTGATTTGTTGGATTGGTATAAAAAAGGTTATTATACCGCGGCAGTCGTCGTGTGAAGGCCTCTTAGTGTGAAGACCGAAGAGTGTAAGGACCATCAACTCTACCGTGCGACTCCACCGGGCAGGGACACCGGCAAGGGATAGAAGTATCGCTTTTTATTTGAGTTTTTTCATTTATATGTTTATTATTGAAATGTTGTTATATGCATGTGTCAATTTTATTTAATTTATTTATTTTCTTAAATATGTGGGTCTATAGTATTTATAGAATTGTAACTTTTAGTTTTAGTTACTTTTTCTTATTTGTAAGTCGCTTTGGACAAAAGCGTCTGCTAAATGACAAAAAGTAAGTAAGTTAGTTTAAGCTGACTTGCAGGAAAGGGCATTCTTGATCAACCAACGGCAAATCCTTTTCAACGTAGCAAGCTGCTAGGACTGGAAGCAGCTTATCCTATTAACTTTATCGAACGCTTAAGGCCATTTCATTGGTAATAGATGGCTTTAAGAGAATAAGTTCAACCAAACGCAGCTACCCTGTTAAAATCTGTAACCCTGAAAACAAAATAGGTCCACTGTCTCACTACAAAACAGTCTTTGGCACACAAATCAAAACTATACAGTCCATGTAAAACAAGCTCACAAATAGATAAGCCAACAAAATCGTGATCAACTGACCTTTTCTTTAGTGCGTAGCTCATCAAACATTTCTTGAATCTCCACTCTCCAGTCCTCTTGCATTGAGTGGAAGGAGTCCTGCGGCATGGTGGCCATCACAGCCTCCTCTATGGCAGTCAGCTGCTCCAAGATGGAAGCAAAGGACGGACGGATGTGGGGATCCTGCTCCCAGCATTCTAGAAGCACAAAATATGTTAGAATCCTATTGGTTATCATTACAATCACCTTTCATTGCTGACTGCCGTGGGACTTGTTCACACTCAAGGCCTGTTCACACCACCAGCGACACACAGTAACATGATCCTATTCATGTCAATAGAGAGCTGCCAATTTAGGCAAAGTAGGCATGTCCAATGGCACGACAAAGTTGAGAAATTTTTAACTTTGCGCAAATGAAGAGCATCTTTTGGGAACAACAACCAACAGAAATGAAGACTGAGCCAGTGAAGCTCAGATCATCTATCTCAAATATCTCAATCGCAAGACAGGACAGAATGGAGCAATTTCACTGTTCTATATGATTTGTGTGTAAAAACATACATAGATATAATAAAGTAATGTGTGGAACTGTCTGCAAACTCTGTGAGTTTTATTGATACAATGATTATATGATGCATTGTAATGAGCTGTTTAGTACTGATGCAGTTTGTGCTAAAACAGTTTCCTTTGCATAATATTCATTAGAGACAAACTGGTTATTTTTCACAATCAAATGAGAATTTCTTGGCAGTAGGAGCCAGTTTAAACTATTTTAATTGATCATTCATCTGGGTGATGCTTTAATGAACTAGCACTAAAGTAACAACAACAGGATGTTACTTCTTTAGCGACAAGAAAATACCTAGTCCAATTAGAATATCTTAGTTTTACCATCAACCTACATCATCAGTAATATGAAGTCTACCCATAAATTTAGAGTGACACCACTCATTAGGAACACCCAGAAGCAACTTAACCTACAAAGAGACACTGGTGGTGTAAACAGGGCATCAGTGTTCAAACGTCAAAAAAATGTCATGAAATGTTAATAACATATAGTGAACCACTGGATAAACAAATGAGCACCATCAGTAAACCACCAACAGACCTACCCTCCATGAGCTTGGCAAAAGGCTCGGGACAGGTAGATGGAATGGGAAGGGTTAATTTGTTGACAGCCACTCCATAGGCAACTGCCAAACCGTCGATGCCACGGTAAGGAACCTCTCCAGTCAGTAATTCCCAAAGGAGGACTCCATAGCTGGAGAGAGAACAGAATACATTAGGGAGGTGTCAGTGTGGTATGGACTGGTACTAATCACACCAATGGGCTGAATGAACAGTGCTTATGCACAATACTAACAAGAATTTGGAAAAACAATGTTCTAGCAATGTCAGGAAAGAAAGAAGAGAGAAGTGAAACCAATCATGTGTTGACATACAGTAAGCAATGTTTGACCAAAGTGGCATGAGAACGTTTGGAAAAAGATGAGTCTTCACATTTAGCTTTCACAAACAAGGTAAAGGGGATGCTGATTTGGAACACTTCCAATACAGTTTGGAGCTGGCAAGCTAAAGACACAATATTTTAATGTGAGTGTATAGTCATGGCACACAAATATTGGGTAAAATTACATCAGTACTTAATTACATTAAAAACAATAAATATTAAAACAGCTAAAAAGATGTCATAGAAGGATAATTACCCTGCTTGCATTTTTGAAAAGCTGGTAGTACGCCTATGATGCCCGAGTGATTGTATCTAACCTCAAGGAACAAATAACAGGCTATAATAACAGGCTTTGTGCTCAACATTGCAATTAAATTAAAATAACAGCTTACCTCCAGACATCACTCCCTTTGGAAAAAAGAGAGGATTTGATGACCTCAGGAGCCATCCAGGAATAAGTGCCAGCTGCACTCATTTTGGTCGTTTTGTGCCACTCACGGGCCAAGCCAAAGTCAGTAATCTTTAGGGTTTTTCGACCAATGTCATCATTCTCAATTTTTCCAAGTAATAAAACTAAAAAAAGAGAGAAAGGAGAAATGATCTTAGTTATTTGTACTATATTAGCTATAAATTAATTGTAAAAGTTTGCAGTGAAAAAAATTAACTGAAATAACAGAAAAAAAAAAAAAAAAAAAAAGTAGTGACTGGGCCATTCAGATCAGCCACTTTATGGTATGATGGGAATGTTTTCTATGAGTGAGCCTTCGCCTTTGAGCATTTATGTCAATGAATAACAATACAAGAATGCTAAAGAGGATGCTCATATTTCCACTCTTTTATCATGAAGTGGAATCTTCAAGGACAGAGGCCTACATGAAGAACTCTTAGAGACATACAAGTCGCTCTAGTTTACAATGCAGTCTCGTACCAAATGACAAACAACATTAGAATGTAGGCCAGCTCGCTTTGAAGTGAGGAATATCCTGAGGTCAGGAATAGTATTATTTCTCACCGGCTCTGTCCTTGACAATTATCCAACTTGAGACCTTTATCAACATCAGTATGTAATAAATAGAGTTGATAACTACATGTCTGATTAATCTGACCTTGACTCCCTTTCCATCATGATCTGAGTGAGTAACTAAATATTCTTATTTGTGGACACATTTCATTAAAAACATTCTAATTTTTCCAGCCTTTGCCCAACGTACAGTGGCGAGGACTGGCCTTGACTACACTCCCAGTTTATGCACTTGTTACTATGCAAGACATTTAGTATAACTGTCTTGCATTTTTATTATAACATTTTATCAGAAATGTTCAGTTATCAGAATTCACAATGTTTATTAATGCAATAAGCCAGAGGAAGCCATCTAATCAGAATTTAGAGTTGAAACTATTTTCACAATGAGGATTTTAGTTCCTTTACAATTATCTTAATTTCCTTTAAATATATAAACATGCTGGATGCTGCAAATAAATAGAACCAGAGACAGTGTATTTTAAAAGATAAAAGACCTGCATGTTAGAAAATTTACAAATATTTCATTTTGGGACAAACATGAAAATTCGGATTCCATTTCAAACAGGTTTCACCAGTTTTGATGCTTTCAGGTTAATCTCAGCTTTTGGTTTCTATGCACTTTTAGCTTTCTTTTCCATGAATTAACAACACAAGAGTAAACAACTGTTTAAAATGTAATGAAATGACTCTACACACCCACAACCTATTACACAATCAGTTTTAATATTTTATATATTTCAGTAAACCAGTTGGTTGGATATGAAATTTGCTGTCTTATTACTAAAGATCATCCACTTTTTCTGTGAACCTGTCCTGAAACATAAAAATAAATATAAAAATTAATAAATAAATAAAAATTAAAAACGTCAAAGACTAATAGTGCTTCAAAACAATCTTGCTCTGATTTGCCTCCACTTTCTTACAAGTCTTTTCTTTGCTCAGATTTCTATGGTATCCATTTTATGGGGCAGAAAATCATCTTTAGATCATGAGACAATAACCATTGCCTGTAGTATGTTCGCCACGGCCCCTCTCAATCCCTCCAACAAGGCCATTGTTCTCTACATTGTCAGTCAGAGAGAGAGAGTGTGTGTGTGTGTGTGTGTGTGTGTGAGAGTGTATTTTGGAGAGCACACATGCTTGAGATTCCTTAACGTTTCACTTCATGTGCCTGAAATTACAAAACTGAGTTTTGAAGTGTGGCACAGTGCCGAGTTTCACAGGGGCAGCTGGCTACAGTTCTGCAATATTCTTTACCCCAAATCAGGGGAAGCTCCCTGTCTTGGAGAGAAAACAGCAGCCATTGAGGAGATTAAAAATAATGAAAATAAGCCTTTCAGGCCCAGGAGTCGGAGCATTCTCGGGTTGGCAGTCACCTAGCAACCAGTCCTCGACCATTCCATTGTGCAAACTTATGTTAAGCTTTTGCCCCCTCGTTAGCGACATTCCTTTGAGTGAGGTATTAAAAGATTAGGGCACAAAAACATCATTTCACTCACTATTTGCTATATCTTAAAGATAATCATTGATCAGATAAGCAAGAATGGGCACAAAGCAAATCTGATTTCATTTCTTACTATTTGAGAGAGTACTATTTGACTTTGGTTTGTGCCTCCCTAAAAATGTACCCTCTACCTTTAACCTGCTAAACAATGTACTGCAACTGAATGGGCAAAGAGTCCCTCTTAAGAACAAAGCAGAAAGGGTCTGGCTCATAATGGGTGGGTGTCTTGAGTGCAGCACTGAGCAAACACACGTTATTTTTTCAATTAAGGTCAGCAAGCTTCCAGTGTTGTTTGTCACAATCCTGTGGAGAGATGAACAAACTGAGTTGCGTTAACAGTAGCACTGCCATGCTGAACGGGGGCAGGGTGCCACATTGTGTCTATTGTTGATAGTGGAATGCTGTCTATTTTATTGTTCTGGATATACGATGCTAATTTAACAGAGAATGACACAGTAATAATAACGATACATAACGCATTTGCAGATTTGCACACCAAAATCAACTAAACTACTATTCAAAAGGTTTTTTTTTATTTATTTTTTTAAATATGGACGCATTAAATGAATCAAACATGACTGTAAAGACACTTTCAATATAACAATTATATTTACAATGTAAAGACAAAATGTAACAAATATATATATATATATAAATATATAAATATATATATATATATATATATATGAGGCTTAGTCAGACAAGTTACTTAACTTTAAACAACACCTGAAATGACTCTTTTAGGTATTGGTTAAACAATGTATAGCATACCTGAGGCAGATAAGCATTAGGGTCTTTCCCAACTCCATCTATGACTAAGAAACATAATAGGACAATCCCATATTCATGCAGTATCCCTTTCAGCTATAGTTTTGTTTTAGAGAAAAAAAAAATATCCCCATTTACATGAAAGAAACTCTCTTTATAAACATCTGTAAAACTAAGGTAATGCATGACAATACTCACCACTATTCAGTATGCAAAAAAAAACATGATTTAAAAGACTCTATAACACTAATTATGAAAAAAACATTTATATTCAGATTAGTGCCTCTTTATGCAGACCAATTTTCATATCAGAGTTTTCTGAACTTTGTCAGCAGTTTGTCAAAAGAGCACAGCAGCATTCAAACTCTAACCTCATAACTTCACAACCTGCACAGGGTCGCACTCATTCAGAAGAAATCATTCCTAGGCTTGAAGATAGCTAGTGACTTATCGTTTGTTGCCTGTGCAACTCTAGAGCAAGAAACTCAGCTAATGCACATGACTCGAATCCACTGTTGAAGCGCAGGTGCAGTTTTCAAACAGCCTGCTCTTTTGTCAGTGACAATTGAAAAAAAAAATGCAACATTAAATCTTCTGATGACTGTAGGGCCAACATTTACAAAGCAAGGTAATTTCACCATCTCAGTTTAGTAGTTAAGCATTTTAGCCCAGATGTAGGCCTACATATATATGATGGGGAATGAAGGTTCAATGGCCATTTAACCACAGGTTATTTTATACTAAATGTGCAAAATTGACATTTTAGTCAAATTGATTTTTATAGTGCTTTTCATAATACATTGTTTCAAAGCAGCTTTACAGAAAATAATACAGTTAATGTTTAAAATATCTTCATGCCTTATTGTCAAATTTAGCAGAGCTGGGTGAGAATACAGTATATAATATACGAATATGGTATACTCGCATGTATAGTATATGCAGTATACTGCATGTATGCGTATATACATATTACATATAGCGACTAAAAAGCTCAAGCAGTTGAGATTTACTATATAAAGCTGTATGTGAGTGGACGATATGTATGCAGATAAAGTTGGATATTATATATATATATATATATATATATATATATATATATATATATATATATATATGAATGATATATATATATATATATTTTTTTTTTTTTAATATTTAAAAACTTGCAGCTTAGGTTGTACTCTAAGATGAGCGAATGCCAGAAGGACTTTAACTAACTACAAAAGCTCCATTCAATCTCAGAGCATCCATCAATTTGATAGCTTTTCTTCTGGGGTTAGATTTCACTAGCTAGTGGCTTCCTTTGAGAATCATATTGCTTTTAGCTAGAAGACAGAGTCCACAGTTCCCCACACTACACTACACATTTTGCATTAAATACAGTTAGATTGCCAGAATATTCCTAGATGACCCTTGTTACAAGGATGAGTTATAAGGGTGATCTGTTCTGTTCTGATCTGATCTAAACACGGGTGTATATGGTTGATGTGCTAATGGTAAACTTTGTAAACGATTAATGATTAACATGCTTATTGCGAAAGTAAATACCAACGTGACAAGCTTGTGTGTGCTTTTACAGTAGATCGAGCAAATGCCTGCAATTAATGGTCAAGATAAGGAGGTATTAATGAGTGTATGGTAACTCTCTCTTACTGTTGCTGGACTTGAGGTCTCGGTGAATAATGGGAACCACGGCCTCCTCGTGGAGATACTGCATACCTCTGGCGATCTGGACGGCCCAGTTCACGAGGATATGAGGGGGGATCCTCCTGCACGTCAAAGCGCGGTTCAGAGTCCCTCCTCGGGCATATTCCATCACCAGACACAGGTTAGGCTCCTCCAAACACACCCCCTCCAGTTTAATAATATTAGGATGCTGAAGCATCGAGAAAAGTTTGGCTTCTTGCTTAACACTGTCTGCAGTCGCTTTAATGTCCTCGTCGGGGTCCTGTCGAGCTGCCTTCACCGCGACCTCCTGGTCCTTCCAGGTCCCCCGGTAGACTTTGCCAAACCCACCGACGCCGATGATTTCTTGTAGAACAAGTTCAGAAAACGGTATCCGAATAGGGGCGGACGGGTCACTCTCGCGAGCTCCTACCGCTCTATAAATGGCTGGTTGGTAAGTAACATAATTAGATGGGAAGATGCCCACGCGATGGTTAATTTTACCAGTCCACCAGCCTTCGTCTCCCGAGATGGCAGCGTCCTTAGACAGGACCTCCACCACGTCTCCTCGCCGCAGGCTGAGCTCGTCCTCCCCGCTGGCCTCGTAGTCAAACACCGCGGTCCAGAGCGAGCGGGGACACACGGGGGCAGAGTGAGCCCAAGCCCCCGAGCTGCAGGACTCCGTCCAGACATGGTCTTGGATGCTCAGGCGCCCCTCACCGTTTGGGAAAACGGCCTGGGGAACATCCATGTCTCGGCGCCTGCAGGAGCACCATAGGGTGCTGTGGTGTCAAATCAAAGTAAACGAGTCCTGTAGTCGTATTCCCCAAAGACACACAAAAAGTTCCTAGGAACTCCAGCCAGGTCACTTCATATCATTGATGGAGAGTCGGTCAGGTTAAATCCGGCTTAATAGAGGTTAAGGGACGCATTGCTTTGTTTCCACATAAACCAGATAACCAGTCTGGGAGTGCGAAGTGCCTCTGAAGCTGGGCCATCAGCATTAGCCGGAATATTTGCGACGCTAACTTTGTTTACATTTGAGAGTAAACGCTACATTATTAAGTTTATTGATTTAAACGCAACCAGATAGACAAACGAATTTAATCTTTGTAAAAATTAAGGTAAACAACATACCTAACTGGGAAAGTCACGAGTTTTCAAGCTGAGGCTACAGGTGCAAAGTACCTGCTCATCCCAAGCGAATGAATCAAGCTAAATATACACACGATTAATTCACTAAGTTACCTAAGATAAGTTACTAATTAACTTGCGTGTCTACATGTACAACACCTCCACATAGACAGTCTCTGGCTAGTTGAAACACTTTGCACGAGCAGGCTAAAGAGCTGTGCTAACGCGTTAGCTCTCTCTCAGAAGTTCACAAACTAGTAACTGCGGCTCCCAAAATTCCGCCGTCGCCAAGGACTCGTCGCGCGCGCGCAGCAGGAAACGTTTCGCAGACTCAGTCCAGTGCGCACTTCAGTCATTCACCAGCATTACAAAAATGACGGTTTTCCCCCCTCGCGTAGATCCAAAGACTTGTTCAGAGCAGCTAAAACTTTACTTGGTCAAGTCTACGAGCCCACCGCCATCGCCTCTCCGCTCCTCCGACTCGAGTCGACTGACCCCAGCGGACAGAAGGAAAAGGTGGAAATGGATTGGTTACAGGAGTTCACGTGACACTCTGAGTGCAAAACAAAAGTGGGAACTGGGAACTTTACTTTTTTTAATCTGCGGAGTTATGCTACGTCTGGAGATTTATATTGGAGTCTGATTGGATAAGTACATCTGCTTTACCCTACACTTTATTATTATTTAGTCATTTAGCAGATGCTTTTATTACAAATGAGGACAACAGAAGCAATCAATTGTAGTATTAAAACAACTAAAAACAGATCCAAAACTAAAAGCTAAAACTTTATAAATACTATCTTTACACATTATAAAAATAAATTAAATAAAAATGACAAATGCATACAACAAAATGTCAAAACTTAAAATTTAAATGAAAAAATAAATAAATAAATAAAACTAAAAACAATTCAAAATATTACAGAACAAAAGGTATGAGTATAATAATGATTCTAACATAACACTAAGCCAAACACAAAAAACAACTATATATATATATGTACAACCACACACACACATACATATATATACACATTTATAAATTCAATATATATATATATATATATATATATATATATATATATATATATATATATATATATATATATATATATATATAAATCCTGAAATCTAAAAATTGATTGGTGATTTAAAATAAATTCCCATTGTTTTTGCCTTTTTGATGTCTATTCATGCCATTTTATCTTTAGAAAAACTGAGTCCTTGTGTCCTCTACAGAGGACATAGAATTTTTTTTCAAAAATGTTATTTTTCCATTTTTTTTTGTATGGTCTAAACAATGTAATGACATGAAAAAATACAACATTCACAAAACTTTTTTTTGGGGGGGGGGTCTGAGGAGGATATATATATATATATATATGTACAGTGCCCTCCAAAAGTATTGGAACAGTAAAGATGAAATTGCTCTGTTGGTGATATAAAAAGATTAAAAGCTATTATTTAGTTGCAGATCCCTTGCACACAATCACAGCAGTGAGTCTGTGACCCATAGACATCACCAGACTCTTGGTCTCATCCTTTGAAATGCTTTTCCCAGCCTTTAATGCAGCCGATTCCAATTGTTGCTTGTTTTGGGGAGTTTCTGCCTTTACTCTCCTCTCCAGCTGGTTAAATTCATGTTCAATCGGATTTAAATCTGGAGCTTGACTTGGTCAATCTAAGACTTTCCATTTCTTTGCCCTTATAAATTCCTTGACTGAACTGGCAGGGTGTTTTGTGTCATTGTCCTGTTGCAATATGAAGCACTTCCCAATGAATCTGGTGGCATTTTCTTGAATATTGGTAGGCAAGATGGTTTTGTACCCTTCCAAATTCATTCTGCTACTGTCATTAAGTCATCAGTAAAGTTGAGAGGGCCTATTCCAGAGACAGCCATGCATGCCCATGCCATGACACCACCTCCACCATGCTTTACAGATGAGGCTGTATGCTTGGGATCACTGCAGTTCCATTTTTTCTCCACATTTTTGCTTTCCCATCACTTAGATAAAGGTTTATCTTTGTCTCATCAGTCCATAAACACAGTTCCAAAACTCTTCTGGCTCAACTTTGTGCTTTTTTGCAAACTCTAATCTTGCCTTTCTATTTTTGGTGCTGGTCAGAAGTTTGCATCTTGCTGTGTAGCATCTGTAATTCTGTGTTAAAGTCTCCTGAGGACAGTAGATTGTCAGAGCATCATCCCAGCTTTCTGGAAGTTGTTGGTGATTTTACAGACATGTCTTTTAGGGTTAATTTTCACAGCTTTAATGATTTGTCTGTTATCAACTACTGTTGTTTTCTCAGCCGATCAGGTCGTTGTTGGTTGCTGATGGTTTCCAAACTCTTGATTTCTCCATGCCCTTTGTTTTTGCAAGCGCTAATTGACTTCCTCTTTTATTTTCCAAATAGCTTGCTTTTCTCTCAAAGTCAGCTCCCTCATCTTCATCCTGGTTTGTGTGTGTCATCATCGAATGCAAGATTCAGAATACAGAAGTAATGGATATAACTGATACGACACATTCCCTGCTTTTAATATCTGAAGAATTAATGCAACAGGACACAGCTGATCACTTAGAAAGACAACTGTTCCAATACTTATGCTCACATCAGATAGAGGGATGAAACTCTAAAAGTGCTGGACTTCCTAGCTGGTAAAACATCAGTCTGTGATCGATTGCTTCAGTCTGTTGTGCTGCTGAGAGGTTTGTGTTTGTAGCTCCGCTTTTTTATTGAATCTTTACCTTACTTTCACTCTCTGTTGTTTAAAGTGTTAATTCCCACCATATTTATGGTATTATCTATCAAACTAATCTAACTAATTTGATCGTTCGCTTTTTAAAACCGGGAGTGCAGCGCATCAGCTGGTTAGCTTGTTACTTGCGCCTATTATTTTTTTCATTTCTCTCTCACTCCGTTTTTCACGAGTTCATCAAACAACAGTGGTTAAGTTGGTATCATTCTTCAATCACGGTGAGTAATGGCTTCTTCTCCTGCTATTGTTGTTTGCACTTCATGTCACATGTGTAGTTTATCTCTCTCTGTCGGCGACGAGGGATTCACATGTGATAAATGCTGGGAAATAGTTAGGCTGACAGAGAACGTTTCAGAATTAGAGACAAGCATTCAAACTTTAGTTGAGGATAGTAAGAATGTGAGGGCTGTAGATACTGCTTTGGATGCGACTAGCTCAGGGAGTCCTGTACATTGTTTGGTTCCGGTTGAGCCCGTGCAGCTGGGTGACTGTGAGGTGGCTTAGTCGCGGGTCAAAACACCACTCTTCCGTTCCGATCAAAACATCAAACAGGTTCTCCCCACTCAGTGATGCACACACTGAGAAACCTGATGAACGTGCTCTAGTTATTGGTGATGATTCTATTGTACGGAACGTGAAAATAGAGACACCAGCCACCATAGTCCAATGTTTACCAGGAGCTAGAGTGCCCGACATCTTGGCAAAATTTAAAAGTGCTGGCTAATGCTAAACGTAAATTCAGTGAGATTGTTATCCATGTCGGCGCTAATGATGTTCGACTTCGCCAGTCGGAGATCACTAAAAATAATGTTAAAGAGGTGTGTGAAATTGCAAGTACGATGTCAGACACTAATATGCTCTGGTCCGCTCCCTGCTTACCGGGGTGACGAGATTCATAGCAGACTGTCGTCACTCAATGGCTGGATGTCTAAGTGGTGCCTGACAGTTGGACGAGTTTTTGGGGCAGACCTGACCTGTTTAAAAGAGATGGTGTTCATCCCTCCTGGGGTGGTGCCGCTCTTCTCTCTAGAAATATGGCACATAGTCTAAGAGTTTGTACTTGACTAATTGGGGCCCAGGTCAGGAAGCAGACAGACTGGCTAAGAACAATTGGATAGGGGATACGATTGGATCCCCTAAAGGGATTTCCTAATTCCTAAAGGTTAATAATTTAAAAAAACTGTTAATAATTGGTTACACAGAACTTTATTACATTAATTCTCTTCTCCTCTCCTACTCTTTCTTCAATGCCTAACAAATCTGTTTCTTTCTCTCCCTGACCTTGTCTTTCTGCTTGAGCAGCACTAGTTGAAGCCTGAAAATATTGTAAACAATAACATAACTAATTACACTGGTCGGACTAAGCTCTGTTTCAGACTGATACCTCCGGTTCAGGATGGTCCTCATCCTCAACACGTGCCTTTTTCAGTCGCGGAAAATACTTTTCAATACTCATCTGGATTGAAGCAGCAAACATTCGGTGTAAGAGTAAAGAAACGACATAATTTATAATACGTTTATTTGATTCACAGCTGCTACATATAGTGTTTTGACCTCGACAACCCAACTAGGCTAGCCTACATTTTACCGCAAACTTGCGACTAGTTAACTTTCTAAAGAAGGCGCAATCGCGTTTGCTAAGGGTCGGGACTTACAGTAACATCAACACACTGAAACTATTGTATTCAGAATATAAAATATTTTATAGCACTTTTTAATCTGTGATTGTGTGTTAAGTGTTCACGAGATTCCAACCTTTCGCCAGCCGTCTTCTCTCCACAGATGATCCAGACAGATGTGGTGTGCACGGAGGGGAGGGGCTGAGTGTGTGTGTGTGTGTGTGAGGGAGAGACGCGTGAGTGACAGAGAGATGAAGAGAGAGCAGGGAAAGGAAATGCAGTTGAACGAATTCGCTGCGTGTTTTAAATAGCGTACAAAATAATAACGAAACGCAATATGTGACGGTCGTTATTGATTTTTTTTTATTTTTGGTCGGTGTTGAATCTGTGGCGGTCGGAATTTAATCTGTGGCGCACCGCCACAGATTCGTCTATGTGTGGGAAACACTGCTAGATTTAATACTGTCACATGGAATTGATGTTAGTGGTGTTGAAATTCTGCAGCAAAGCGATGATATCTCAGATCATTATCTAGTCTTGTGTAAACTCCATATAGCTAAAACTGTAAATTCTGCTCCTTGTTACAAGTATGGTAGAACCATCACCTCTACCACAAAAGACTGCTTTGTAAGTAATCTTCCTGATTTATCTCAATTCCTCAGCATATCCAACAGCGCAGAAAAACTTGATGTAACAGAAACTACGGACTCTCTCTTTTCTAGCACTTTAGATACAGTACGCTTAAGGAAGATCCAAGAAAATAGTCCGACTCTGTGGTATAATGAGCACACTCGCACCTTAAAGAGAGCAGCCCGGAAAATGGAGCGCAGATGGAGGAAAACAAAACTAGAGGCATTTCGTATAGCCTGGTGGGAAAATACCCAATCCTACAGAAAAGCATAAAAAACTGCTAGATCTGATTACTTTTCATCTCTTCTAGAAGAAAACAAACATAACCCCCGGTATTTATTCAATACAGTCACTAAATTATCGAAAAATAAAGCATCAACAGGTGTTGGCATTTCCCAAAAGCACAGCAGTAATGACTTTATGAACTACTTTACTTCCAAGATTGATTCTATCAGAGATAAAATTGTAACCATGCAGCCGTCAGCTACAATATGGCATCAGATAGTGCACTATAGATCCCCTGAGGAACAATTCCACTCATTCCCTACTATAGGAGAGGAAGAATTGTATAAATTTGTTAAATCATCTAAACCAACAACATGTATGTTAGACCCTATTCCATCTAAACTACTAAAAGAGCTGCTTCCAGAAGTCATAGATCCTCTTGTGGCTATTATTACTTTATCACTGTCATTAGGATATGTCCCCAAAACCTTCAGATTGGCTGTTATTAAGCCTCTCATTAAAAAAACACAACTTGACCCCAAAGATTTAGTTAATTACAGATTATCTCAAATCTCCCTTTTCTGTCAAAGATACTAGAAAAGGTAATATCCTCGCAATTATATTCCTTCTTAGAGAAAAATAGTATTTGTGAGGAATTCCAGTCAGGATTTAGACCGTATCATAGTACTGAGACTGCTCTCATTAGAGTTACAAATGACCTGCTTCTATCATCTGATCGTGGTTGTGTCTTTATTAGTTCTACTGGATCTTAGCGCTGCGTTCTACACTATCGACCACAACATTCTTTTAAATAGACTAGAACACTTTGTTGGCATTAGTGGAAGTGCCTTAGCATGGTTCAAATCGTACTTATCTGAACGCCATCAGTTCGTAGCAGTGAATGAAGAGGTATCATATCGATCACAAGTGCAGTACGGAGTACCTCAAGGCTCAGTACTAGGGCCGTTACTTTTCACGTTTTACATGTTACCCTTGGAAGATATTATCAGGAGATATGGTGTTAGCTTTCACTGTTATGCTGATGATACTCAGCTCTATATTTCTTCGCGGCCCAGTGAAACACACCAAATTGAGAAACTAACGGAATGCATAGTCGATATAAAAAACTGGATGACGAGTAACTTCTTACTGCTAAATTGAGGTGTTAATTATCAGACCCAAAAACCCCACATGTAATAACCTAGAACACTATCTAACACTTGACGGCTGCTCTGTCAATTCTTTTTCATCAGTTAGGAACCTGGGTGTGCTGTTTGATAGCAATCTTTCATTTGAAAGCCATGTTTCTAGCATCTGTAAAACTGCGTTTTTCCATCTCAAAAACATATCTAAATTGCGACCTATGCTCTCAACGTCAAATGCAGAAATACTAATTTATGCGTTTATGACCTCAAGGTTAGACTATTGTAATGCTTTATTGGGTGGTTGTTCTGCACGCTTGATCAACAAATTACAGTTGGTCCAAAATGCAGCAGCTAGAGTATTTACTAGAACCAGGAAGTACGACTGCATTGGCTCCCCATCAAACATCGTATAGATTTTAAAATCTTGTTAATTACTTATAAAGCCCTGAATGGCTTAGCTCCTCAGTACTTGTGCAAGCTCTTATCACATTATAGTCCTCCACGTCTGCTGTGTTCTCAAAACTCTGGCCATTTGATAATACCTAGAATATCAAAATTGACTGCGGGAGGCAGATCCTTTTCCTATTTAGCACCCAAACTCTGGAACAATCTACCTAATACTGTTCGGGAGGCAAACACACTCTGTCAGTTTAAATCTAGATTAAAGACACATTTCTTTAACCTGGTTTACACATAACACACTAATACACTTCTATTATTCAAATCCGTTAAAGGATTGTTAGGCTGCATTAATTAGATCAACCGGAACCAGGAACACTCCCCATAACACATGATGTACTCGTTACATCATAAGAAGAATGGCATCTACGCTAATATTTGTCTGTTTCTATTCTGGCCGGACACCTGGATGAGCCCCGGAGACATATCCCCAGTCACCGTAGCCACCCGTTCCGGTGTGTATCCAGCCCAAATGGTCACTGCAGTCACCAGATCCAGTCCGTATCCAGATCAGATGGTGGATCAGCACCCAAAGACGACCTCTACAGCCCTGAACGTCAGCGGAGACCAGGACACAGAGATGAGCGCCAGCGCCAGCGCCAGAGACAGATCCCCAGTGAGGACCCCGCCACTTAGACAGCCATCAGGAAAGACCACTGGAACCAGTTGAGCCCTTACAATCTGACTTTGCTGCAGTTGGAATTGAACTGCTGGTTCGTTTGGCCAGAGGAGAACTGGCCCCCCGACTGAGCCTGGTTTCTCCCAAGGTTTGTTTTCTCCATTCTGTCATCAATGGAGTTTTGGTTCCTTGCAGCTGTTGCCTCTGGCTTGCTTAGTTGGGGACACTTCATTTCCAGCGATATCGTCGACCTGATTGCAAAGACACTATTTAAACTGAACTGAGCTGGATGATGACATCACTGAATTCAAAAATGAAATGCCTTTAACTGAAAATCTTTTTTAATCTTTTAATTTTACATTATTGACACACTATTTTCCTTTTTTTGATATTGTGCAGTTGCTTTGACACAATTTACATTGTTAAAAGCGCTATATAAATAAAGGTCACTTGACTTGACTATGTGTTGAATCACCCAATAATAAAATGTGACATTCTGTAGTTTTGTCTCATATTCATCTTTTAATCATATTTGTAAATGTCTTGACTCCACAGCCAACAGAGCAATTTTGTCTTTACTGTTCCAATACTTTTGGAGGGCACTGTGTATATACACTCACCTAAAGGATTATTAGGAACACCTGTTCAATTTCTCATTAATGCAATTATCTAATCAACCAATCACATGGCCGTTGCTTCAATGCATTTAGGGGTGTGGTCCTGGTCAAGACAATCTCCTGAACTCCAAACTGAATGTCAGAATGGGAAAGAAAGGTGATTTAAGCAATTTTGAGCGTGGCATGGTTGTTGGTGCCAGAAGGGCCGGTCTGAGTATTTCACAATCTGCTCAGTTACTGGGATTTTCACGCACAACCATTTCTAGGGTTTACAAAGAATGGTGTGAAAAGGGAAAAACATCCAGTATGCGGCAGTCCTGTGGGCGAAAATGCCTTGTTGATGCTAGAGGTCAGAGGAGAATGAGCCGACTGATTCAAGCTGATAGAAGAGCAACTTTGACTGAAATAACAACTCGTTACAACCGAGGTATGCAGCAAAGCATTTGTGAAGCCACAACACGCACAACCTTGAGGCGGATGGGCTACAACAGCAGAAGACCCCACCGGGTACCACTCATCTCCACTACAAATAGGAAAAAGAGGCTACAATTTGCACGAGCTCACCAAAATTGGACGGTTGAAGACTGGAAAAATGTTGCCTGGTCTGATGAGTCTCGATTTCTGTTGAGACATTCAGATGGTAGAGTCAGAATTTGGCGTTAACAGAATGAGAACATGGATCCATCATGCCTTGTTACCACTGTGCAGGCTGGTGGTGGTGGTGTAATGGTGTGGGGGATGTTTTCTTGGCACACTTTAGGCCCCTTAGTGCCAATTGGGCATCGTTTAAATGCCACGGCCTACCTGAGCATTGTTTCTGACCATGTCCATCCCTTTATGACCACCATGTACCCATCCTCTGACGGCTACTTCCAGCAGGATAATGCACCATGTCACAAAGCTCGAATCATTTCAAATTGGTTTCTTAAACATGACAATGAGTTCACTGTACTAAAATGGCCCCCACAGTCACCAGATCTCAACCCAATAGAGCATATTTGGAGCTTCGTGCCCTGGATGTGCATCCCACAAATCTCCATCAACTGCAAGATGCTATCCTATCAATATGGGCCAACATTTCTAAACAATGCTTTCAGCACCTTGTTGAATCAATGCCACGTAGAATTAAGGCAGTTCTGAAGGCGAAAGTGGGTCAAACACAGTATTAGTATGGTGTTCCTAATAATCCTTTAGGTGAGTGTATATATATATATATATATATAGCTATGTCTATTTTGTCTGTGTATTTTTATGTATTTCTTCACTTAATTTCTATTAACTTATTTTTATTCACTTAATTCTGACAAAGGCATTAAATAATCATGATTGATGTACAGAGTCACCCACTATTAAAAACATTATAGGTCTCTGCACTTCCCGTAATGAAGACATGAATATTTAAAAATAGCTGTTGTTACTGTGTAAAAAAAAAACCCTGCGCGATTGCGAGGCAAGTTAAAACATAGACATTTAAAATTTTGCACACATTTATTGCGGTAATCAATATTTTAAATTGGCTTAAAATGTTGGCGTGCGTGTCAAAATGAACTGCTATCTCTCTCAGTAAAAGTTGAAGATGCTGTCCCTCTTGTCTGGCAGCAGTTCAGCTGATTCTCCGTGGCTCTTGTGTTTGGACTGGCAGCGCAGGGAGGGGGCGCGTGACTCAGTGAGCAGCAGAGCATCGCTATGAATCAGTCCCTTCCTCCCTCCTCTCCGTTCATGTGAAGCTGCCTGGTGCAGGAGGATGCTGCTAGGCGCCTTTCACCGCACAAAACCAGTGGCCCTATGCTGGGAAACAGGGAGCCAAGGCGTGGACGATGAAAAAGAAAAGTAAACGGCTTCAAGGAAGGATGTAGAGGCGGCTTCTGTAAATATGTAATCGCGCGCAGGGGTAGCGAGTCGAGGACGGCAGTGGTGTGAATTCGCAGCTTGCAGCATGACATATCTGTAGCGACCATTATTGCAAAAATATGGGCTCTCAAGTTGTGCAAACGCTACGCCAAGGAGTCTGGGCTTCACTGACCGGAGGATGGTATTATGATCCAGAGCAGAATAAATTCAACAATTCATGTCACCTGTATTTATGGATGTTTTTGCTCATGCTTCCATTATCTCTTCATTTGGTGAGTGATACAATGCCGCAGGCCGCCGATAATATGGGTTCTGCAATTAGAAAGCATTCAGTGCGTTATAGCTGCAGAACCCTTACATGGAATATTTCTCTGAAAAAAATCAAATTGATTAACGCGTTAAATGTATTGTATTTTATATCAATGTTGGTGTTTGTTTGGTGCTAGCACTGTCGCATTTTTCTTCTGCATAGCTTCCTGAACAGGTGATGAACGTCTCAAAGCATTGTTTTGCATTTACAGTAAAATGTGCATAGGATATATTACGTTTTGTTTGTTTTTTGTCAGTGGTCAAGAATTACAATAAATAAATTATTATTATTAATATAATCATTGGGATAACAATAATACAAACCCAAAAATATATTAAACTATTTTATAGTTGATCTAGGCCAGGGGTCGGCAATCTACGGCGCGCGTGCCAACAGTGGCACGCAGAGGGGTAATCGCTGTCACGCGAGCAATAGGGAAAACTGTATACTGACGTACATTTTGATGTAATAACTTCTCATAGTCACACAGCCTGTTATCAGCTATAAATACTATTAAAGTAACTTGCGCAAGACCGCTGCACATACTAGGCGCTTCAGATCAAATCCTCAGTGGTCTAATAGCGCTCATCAATGTCAAAATGACTGAGATGGCCAATCAAATCAAAGTAGGCGGGGTTTACCATTCACAGATGCTGAGCGCGATGCGTTAGTTTAACGTCGAAAGAGAGCGAGGTAAAATGAAGCTGCAAATCATTTCATATTAGTCAACTGTTTTACGACAGAAATGTTAAATGACCGACAGCTTTATCCAGTGTATCCAGCTATATCCAGTTCTCAAATATGGCCATTTTGAGAGAGAGAGAGAGATGTGTGAATCAAGCCCCTGTCCTTTTTCAAAATTATTCAAAAGTGCCCCTCTCAGACAAATAGCAAAGATATTGTAGTCAATAAAACAAAATGCATTTGAATTATAATTAACATGACAACGTGTACAAAACGGTAGCTAATCGCTCAAAAGTCGGAAAACTTATTATTTTTTATTTATTTTTTTACTTATCCGTCAATCCAAGGCGCTGCTATAGGATGCGTGCCGCGTGCGTTTTGCTCGACTGACTGATATTCTGCTCGGAAACCCAGGCTCAGTGAGTGGGTCACAGAAGGAAAAAAATAAACCAAACAATAGCCTACTTAAAAAAAAATAATAATCATCAAATCTAGTGCGTCGATTTAATTACAAATCCATATATTATATATTTTAGAATATTACATAATTAATCAATGCCCGTTTGTCATGTAGCCTATAATACACCAACCAATCATGATCTGGCACGAGTTCAAATGTCATTGGACAATAATGTGAAGTGGAGCGGTCATTTCCCGTTCTTATTCATAAATCGGTAGAAAATGACATGGGGCAGACAAGCTTATTTGTGGAGCGATCTGGATCTGCGGTTTGTCTCATTATATAAATCAAATTACATCGCTGAGAAAATAGATGCTAAATGACTACAAAAGCACGGCACAAAGCCGTGCAGCGCCAAAAGTCGCAATTATGGTAATCAGTATTCAATTCACTTACATTTATGTATGATGCTAGTGATTACTAGTTCGTGAAACGCTCATAGTTAATGAAGCCCAAGTGCCACCTACAGGCCTGTAATGTGGAGTGTAGGCTGGCGAAATGGTGACATGAAAGGGCTTTATTATATTACAATTTTGATAACTGTGCAGCATTATGAAAGTGTCTTATGCTCATCAAGCCTGCATTTATTTGATCAAAAATACAGAAAAACTATAATATTGTGAAATATTATTACAATTTTAAAGAATGTTAATCTATTTTAATATACTTTAAAATATAATTTATTTCTGTGATTCAAAGCTGAATTTTCAGCATCATTTCTCCAGTCTTCAGTACACGATCCTTCAAGAAATCATTCTAATATGCTGATTTATTATCAATATTGGAAACAGTTGTGCTGCTTTTTATTTATTCATTTGTTTATTATTATTATTATTTTTTTTGCAACCTGTGATACTTTTTTGGGGGGTTCATTGATAAATAAAAAATTAAAAGAACAGTATTTATTCAAAATAGAGATGTCTTCTAACAATATCAATCTTTACTATCACTGTTTCTATCAATTTAGTAAATCTTAGCTGAATGAAAACTAATTTCTTTAAAAAAAAAAAAAAAAAAAAAAACTGACCTCAAGCTTTTAATAAAAATTGTAATAAAAGTTGCGTGGCAGCACTGACAAGACGTTTATGAGCTTCTAAATGTTACTTTTTGCACAGAGTGATCTCCGATGTGTGTGTGTGTTAGTTAGCATTAATATAGAACGCTGATTAAACTGAACGGTTTTAATGCATTGGCCTTGTCTCACACACCAACGCAGTGGTGTTCGGTACGGTCACACAGCATAGCTGTTGTTCAAGAAACTTTTGAAAAGTGTAAAAAACAATTTATGAAAAAATATAAAGAAACAATTTGCATGAAAAGTATAAAATAATAATAATAATTTTTATCGTATCATTTAAAAATGTTTATATACTGTGCATAATCTGTGCATTGTAATGCATATGCTGTATTTATCCGGCGGCAACGGGGGGTGGGGGAGGGTGTATTGGCACAGTGGTTAACCAAAAAAATTTAAAATGGCACGTCATGCCGAAAAGGTTGCCGACCCCTGATCTAGGCTATCTAAAATAGCTCCAAAGATGTCATGGCTCTGATGTGTTTTCCCTCTCTTCCTTCCTCAGGCTCTTCCACCCACCACTACTACCCTTAGTATTTACTGCACCTCAGTGACAGTTTTCTTCATTGTCATTAAGATGGTAAATTATCGCCTCCATCTGATGTTCGATCAGGGCGACATTGTAGCCCAGAATAGTGTGCCTGACATCAGCAAAGGTGTAGACAAGAAAAGCAATGCATCTGATTCCTGTCTTCCATCTCTAAGGTAAGATCCAAAATCATGTGTGCCACTGTGCCATTTACTGATTTCAATATTATTTTTGCAGTGTCATTTTCTGTTATTGTCTCATGCCTCCTGTCCTCAAAGCATGTAAACTCTACTGCTGAAAGTACTTTGATATATGTGACTCAGGACCACAAAATGAGTCATAACGGTCAATTTTTCGAAATTGAGATTTATACATAATCTGAAAGCTGAGTAAATAAGCTTCCCATTGATGTATGGTTTGTTAGTATAGGACCATATTTGACAGAGATACAACTATTTGAAAATCTGGAATCTGAGGGTGCAAAAAAAAAAAATCTAAATACTGAGAAAATTGCCTTTAAAGTTGTCCAAATGAAGTTCTTAGCTATGTATATTACTAATCTAACTAAGAAGTTTTGATATATTGATATTACATGATCTTTACTTAATATCCTAATGATTTTTGGCATAAAAGAAAAATTTCTAATTTTGACTTTGTTATTTCTACAAATATACCCGAGCTACTTAAGTCTGGTTTTGTGGTCCAGGGTCACATATTTGTCTTTAGGCTAAAGTCTGAACTGTTTTAATCTACAGGAAGAGCAGCACAGTTCCTGACAGTGTTGCCACATCAGTATTGACCAAAAACAGACCAAGTCCAGTAATACAAGTCACAGTGAAACAGACTGAAACAGACCCTGGACTGATCGGAGTGAGTAATACCTTCATGAATTTATGTACCATAATTATTTACATTTACTTTGCAAAATACATATTTTTACAGAATGTCACAAATATGTTAATGGTAATTAGTATAACAGCAACACTTAACTGATTTACACAAATCTTGCAGTGGATATTGTTATGTATACAATTTTTTACGCACTTTAAATAATATATTTTTTTGTTAACCTGCTTTACAAAACTGCGAAGGAGTGTCCAAAATCTGAGGAGCTGAAGAATATAGACGGTATGTACCAGCTTTAATTATAGCACTGGCCTGGTTTCACTGCAGTGCAAGAGATCCTCACAATTCTAGGAACATGCTGTGCAGATACATCACTGTAAGTTTCTGTCACAGAGCCTTGCATATGAACTGAGGAATAACTTGACTACTTTCTATCTCTGTTACACGTCACACTGAGTGTGACATCCTGCCAGGACCTCTCAAAAAGAGCTGTCAGACAGCTTTGTCAGAAAGCCCAAACACAGCTTCACACTTACATTATGAGGGTCTCGGGCTGCATCTAAAGCACATATATATATATTTTTTTTTACAATATTTTATTGAATTTAATGAAGAAGTGCAAGTTGTTCATTTAATATATTATAAAAATATATTTTTTAATCTAATATAATTTTATAAGATAAATTAAATAAATTATACAGCAGTATATACTAAGGAAATTTGGCTAAAGGGATTTTATTCATTTTTCACCCAAAAAAGAAAACTGTCATTCTTTCTTCACCCTCATCTTAAAAGCACAAATTAAAAATAATTAGTAAATCGTTTTAGTAAATCTTAATTTGTGTTTCAAAAATTAACTTTGGTTGAAGTAAACATTTAAAGCAGTTTGTGACATCAACCAATGGGGTTCATCAACTGGTAGCTATTGAATTAAATTCTTTCATAAACCAAATGTCTATTTGACATTTTAAACATACTGTTTGTATACTGACTGGCTTTCACAGGTCAGAGTGATGAACGATCTAGGCCAGAGGCAGAGGAGCAACTCACCCCTGAGGATGTGTTCAGCCCCAACACTGACCAGTCTGCCCCCCTCCTGCAGGGAGAGCAGATTCCTTCAGCCCACAGGGACAAAGCTGAGGATAATGTACCACCTTCCCCTGTGAATGAAGAAGACAGTATAGAGGAGAAAGACAAACCCCCAACCGACCCCAATAACAATAATACCTCTCTAGAAATCACACGAGACGTCGATGATGGAGAAACACCTGAGGAGAATTATTGCTCGGATGAAATTGCCGTGATGCTTTTTGACAACTCGAGTCCCTTGGCCCACCTGGACGAGAGTGATACGGTGAAGATCATTATCACAATGAGCTGTGATCCACAGACAGCAGCCGAACTGGAGGAGTCCGTCAAACAGAGCATTTTAGAGTCAGCTCAGTCCCAGCAGGGAGAATCTGACTGTCCTGTCAAAATTCCTGTCATCACTTTCGATTCGCCTCACGAAGTGGAGGAACACTCCACAGGTGATGAAAAAGAAGATACACCAGTTGCAGGAGACAGCTCAGTTCAGGAGAAGTCCGAACATCAAGACAGTCTTCTTGCCAAAGAGCCGATCAGTTCTGACTCTGCTCAAGAATGCAAAGAAATAGAGAGCAACGAGCTTGAGATGCCCAACCTGAGCCCCCAAGTAACCAATAACAGCTCTTCAGGCATTGATGTGAACTCTCACACTGAAGAAAACGACCCACCTGAGCTTAAAGTGGATGCTGATGGATTCTTGCAGATCCCCTCAGTGTATATGAGATGCACTCAGAATGGAAGAACACATGCTAGGGGACTCAGTATCGATAGTGGACGAGATGCTGTCCTCATTAGCCGCAGAGCTAAAGATAAGCTCGGTACAATGACCTCCTCTAAATCAGACCTAGAAGCCAAGGAGGGACAGATACCCAATGAGTCCAACTTTGTTGAGTTTGTGTCTTTGCTGGAATCAATCAATAGCACCAGATTTGGGGGAGGAAATGAGGCTGAGAAGGAGAATGAAGAGAGTAATGGTGAGTGCTGATTTATGACACTGGATTTTATATCTTAACTCAAACTAATGGTCCAACTCCTTTCAGAGCAAAGTATGATGGCGGAGAAGAACTCGGATGTGTCAGAATCCACAGGACAACAACAGGAGCGTCCACATCCCCCAAACAGTTTGGCTACAGACACAATGAAAACCATTCCAGAAACTCTCATTCCTATTGTTTCTCCAGAGAGGTGGGTATTTTGCCATTTGGCACACTGTAAATTGCTGTGGATAAAAACATCTGCTAAATGACTGCTGCTATTTACATTCTTTTTAAACCTGAACATAAACATGATATTTGCAACATATGAAAAAAAAAATACTTATGACAATAGTATTAAAGTATAATATTATGTACATACTGTATGCACTACTCTTCAAATGTTTTAGTCAGCAGAACTTTTTAATTTTATTAATAATTAATACATTTTATTATTAATAATTTTATTTAGCAAGGACAGACACATGGTGATAAAAAAAAACTGGGATGGGAGGAAAATGAGCTTTAGGAGCTCTTTATTAAAGTTATCAAAAGTGATAGTAAAAACATTTACAATGTTTGATTTCTATTTCAAATAAATGCTGTTATTTTTTAAACTTTCTATTCATTAAAGAATCCTGAAAAATGAATCACAGTTTCCACAAAAAATTGAGCAGCAAACTGTTTTCCACCACATATTAGCATGATTTCTGAACTATCATGTGACACTGAAGGCTGGAGCAATGGCTGCTGAAAATCCTTTGCAATCACAGGAATAAATTACAGTTAAAAATATATTCAAATAGAATACAATTATTTTAAATGTTAGTAATGTTTCACAATATTGCTGTTTTTACTGTATTTTTGTTCAAATAAATGCAGCTTTGGTGAGCATTAGAGACTTTTAAAAATAAAATATTACCCCAAACCTTTGAATGGTAGTGTGTGTACCTCATATGAAAAATAACAGTTATTAATACAAATTCACGTCACTTTAGAGTCAGTATTCTCTTTATACTCACAGTCCACAGACAGATAAGGAGAGGGACCCTGATTATGATTCTCTGCCCTCACAAACATCCCAGTCAGAGAGCTCTATGCTTCAGGTAATCTGTAGACCGGAGGCTACATCCAAAGAGGAGGCTTACACTTTTCACACTGTTCACAGTGAGTACAGTGACAGACAACTATGACAGAAACTATTTTAGTCTGTTATGTGCAGTGTCATATCGCTCTGGTGTTTGTGCATTTAGAGCTGGGCTTTTAACATGTATAATATCTACAGGAGAGAGACCTCGGAAACTGTACAATGAAAGAGCTCTAAACTTACCCCTTGGTGCCGAGCTCATCACCGGCAACATATGGTACAGTATCCTATTCTACTTCTCTTTTACAATCACATCAATTAATATTGCATCAAAATTTAGTTGTAATGTTACCATCTCTCCACTAGTGATCTCCTCTCCACATCCTCTAACTCTGAGTGCCAGGACGGGTTAGTGGGAGGTCCTTCTGAATGCCCCTTCCAGCGACGCATCCTTCCAACTCGCCGACTCCGGCCCAGAAGAACCCATCCGGAAATTTTCCAGGTGTAGAATCCCTTTTTCCACGTATTAAGCAGGCTCTAATTCAACACAATAGACAAAACACAGAAAACATGTTGGTTGTTTTGGTTAAAATACTGTATCTTAAAGGGTTAGTTCACCCAAAAATGAAAATTCTGTCATTAATTACTCACATACACGTCGTTCCAAACCCATAAGAACTTCATTCATCGCAAATTAAAGGGGTCATATGATGCAATTTCTTGTTTTCCTTTTCTTTAGTGTGTTATGTAGCTGTTTGTGCATGTATACGATCTGCAGAGTTACAAAGCTCACAGTCTCCCACAAAAGAATTTATTCTATCTAAAAGAGAAGGCTGATCCAGACCAGGCTAAAACGCCTCATTAAAACACGCCCCCACATGTCTACGTCACGATGTGGAAATATTTGCGTAATGCTGCCAAAATGTTGACGCAAAGAAAGAAGGAATGGTTTCAGTAACCGCAGTAGTTGATGCAGCCATGTCAGGGAGACGCTGTGTGTTTCTATGCGAAAGACAAAGCACTGTATTTGGGCTTCTGAAAGTAGATGCAATTAGGAATCATTGGTCAAGATTTGTTTACAACAAACCAGCACAACCCAAATGTTCGAAACTGTGCAATGCATTTTATGGATTACAGTTTCGTGAATCTAGGAGAGTACAAGGCTGGCTGTGCACAAAGGATATTTAAAAAAAAAAATGGGTCAATTCTGACTTTGCTATGACAATCTGGCGCTTCTGAATCAGCGACTGTAATGTTTTGTTATTAGTTTTTGCTATTGACTGTTCAAATGCAGAGTTTTGCGCAAGTGTAGAGTAACGTATTGTGTGTGTGTATGTGTGTGTGTGTGTGTGAGAGAGAGAGAGAGAGAGAGAGAGATAGGGTCACATCACAGTGGTGTCAATCTGTCTTAACCGTGGCTTGTGTACTGCAAACACATACGAGCATCATCACTGTGTCTGTCAAGCGACTCTGTTCCCCTCTCGGGCTTGAACTGATGGTAAAACTAAAGACATTATTAACTGTCTTTATAGTTACTTTAAAAGCTGAAGCTCGCGATTATGGTAAGGGACGTTACATTTCCGACGCGCGCTTGTGGTGTTCGGCCAATCACTATGCACTGTGTCAGCTGGCCAATCAGAGCAGACTGCACTTGTCGGAAGGAAGGGCTTTGTAGAAAACGACGCGTTTGAGAGAGGCGGGGCATAGAGGAACTACAATAATGTGGTTATGTTTTTTGAACATTAAAGCATGTCAACATATTGTGTTACACCAAATGCACAAAATAATGATTTTTAAAATAGCATCATATGACCCCTTTAAAATATTTTTGAAGAAATCTGAGAGAAAACAATAATAACAATTTATTCAACAATACTTCTCCCCAAGTTACGGTCTTCTGCCATTTTGGAGAGTATCACAGAACGTAATCAACATAATGAGCATTATTTACGTTCAGTAGACAGCACGCGCAAGCTGTGATACTCTCCAAAAGAAGAATTGCTGAATAAATTATTGTTTTCTTTGCACACAAAAAGTATTCTCGTAGCTTCATAAATTACGGTTGAACCCCTGATGTCACATGGACTATTTTACCGATGTCCTTACTACGTTTCTGTGCCTTGATCATAGTAATATCCTTGCTGTCTATGCAGGGTCAGAGAGCGCTCAGATTTCATCAAAAATATCTTAATTTGTGTTTGGAAGATGAATGAAGGTCTTGAGGGTTTGGAATGACACAAGGGTGAGTAATTAAGTATAGAATTTTCATTTTTGGGTGAACGAACCCTTTGAATGATAGTTCAACCAAAAATGAAAATTCAGCCTACATTTACAGAGGGTTTAAATATTTCTCATACACAGGAGGAGGACTCCTTAGATGAATCATCTGAGACATCAACCCAAGAGAAACCCTCAAGAAAGCTGTACTACAAACTAAAGGTTTTTCCTGGGAAATGGGTGAACATATTGTACGATCGCTTAACCTTGATGGCATTGTTAGACAGGTGAGTGTGACAATGAAAGTGTCCCTTTTTAGACATTGCATTGCTGTTCAAACAACATTAAGAACAAAAACATGCGCATTGTTTTTGCAGGAACAAGGATATGACTGAAAACATGGTGGCTGTATTCTTAGCTTTCTTGGTGGCTTTTCTGGGGTTTGTGCTTCTAAATGAGGGCTGCTTCAAAGACATCTGGGTCTTTCAGTTCTGCCTGGTCATTGCTAGCTGTCAGTATTCCTTGCTGAAGGTACCGTGTTCCTCATTTTACAGCCTGTTTTTGCTGAAAATGAATCTACTGCTAGGCTGCCTGCTAAAGCCTCTTATGTTTTATAGAGTGTTCAGCCAGATGCAGCTTCACCTACTCATGTGAGTTTCCTAGATAAGCATTCAAGAAAATTTCATATAGTTATATTTAACAGGATGAAGAAAGCTGATAGTCTTTTCTTTTTTTTTTTACAGGGCCATAATCAGATTGTTATCTACAGTCGTGCTGCATATTTCTGTATGTTCTGTGGCCTTATATGGATTTTGGAGATATTGTTGAGAACACCAGACCTCCCTGTGTCCACCGTCTATGGCATCACAATAGTAACATCAGATGCCCTTCAGTACTTACAAGACATTTTAGTCGGTATGTGTTTTTGTGCATGTTTGAAAAATTACAGCTGGAGTCAAACGTGACTGACAGACATTTGACTTGATGTTGATCTGATCTTTTCAGGGTTTACACACTGCTTTCCAGTAACATTCCTTCTTGGCCTCTTTCCGCAAATCAACACTTTTGTTATATACTTTTTAGAACAAATCGACATGCACTTTTTTGGAGGTACAGGTCCGTATCCATGCTAAATCATTTTTGACAATTTCTTGACAAACATGGATAATTAAAAATAATTACAAGTCAGAACTGGAGGATACTAATGTTTCTGATTTCTGCTTAGCTGCAACTGGGCTCCCATCTGCTGTGTACTGCATAGTAAGGAGTCTTATAGCGCTATCTTTACTCTACGGATTCTGTCTTGGCGCTTTGAAGGTAAGATCTGTTGGAATTATGTATTTTAAATGACAACATGCATTTAATCTGCTGGAATAAAATGATGCAGTATACCTCAAAAATGAGTAGATCTTCAGTATGAATAGTTTATTTTTAATGCAATATAAGATAGATTGTAAATTTGTAATGGTAATGGCATCTTCTGTGTAGGAGCCTTGGGATGAACAGCATATTCCAGCACTTTTCTCTGGTTTCTGTGCCCTGCTAGTGGTCCTGTCCTATCATCTTAGTCGACAAAGCAGTGATCCATCTGTGTTATGGTAAGAACACTGCATTACCACAGATCATTTGATTTTGATCAAGATTTTGAACTGCTGCCATAGCTTGAAGCCCTCAAAATATGGCAGTACTCGGTTTGTAAGCACATATTTGTTTGTTTCTTTTATCTCAGCTCATTGATTAAGTCCAAGCTGATGCCGTCACTTGGACATGTTGAAGAAGAGGAGGAGGAAATATCTGCTGAAAGCACAGACCCTCTTCCAGAGAAACTCAGATGCTCAGTGGTGGGTATCTTTGATTTATTTAGGTAATATGCAAAAATTGTCTTTAATTTCACCTTCGCATTGACCAGAATAATCAGACGTATACTACTATTCAAAAGTTTGGAGTCAAGATTTTTTCATGTTTTTAAAAGAAGCCTCTTATGTCTCCCATGTGTTTGATTTAAAGTAATATTGTGAAATATTATTACAATTTAAAATGTTTTCTATTTGAATATGCTTTAAAATGTCATTTATTCCTGTGATGGGAAAGTTGAATTTTCAGCAGCCATTACTCCAGTGTCACATGATCCTTCAGAAATTATTCTAATATGCTGTTTTGACATTCGATAAATATTTCTTATTATAAATGTTGAAAACAGCTGTGCTGCTTAATATTTTTGTGGAAAGTCCAAAAGAACAGTATTTATTTGAAATAGAAATCTTTAGTAACATTATAAATGTCTTATTGTTTTTGAACAATTGAATGGCTCTTTGCTGAATGAAAGTATTAGTTTCTTTTGAATGGAGTTGTAATATTTGCATTTAAGGAATCTTGTATTAATTATCATTAATTGCTATTTTATGTTGCAGAAAGAGATTTTACTGTCAGATCTGGTTGTCTGTATTCTCGCCTCCGTTTTGACCTTTGCAATAACAGCCAGTACGGTTTTCCTTTCTTTACGGGTAAGTTTCTCTTCCTTTTAAATTTCCTATGCATAATGACAGAACAACTACATATTCAATAAAGCTTGCAATTTACATATCAACTAACAATGTTTTTCATCGCATGCAGCCATTTGTGTCCATAGTGCTGTATGCATTAGCAGCCACTGTGGGCTTCGTCACCCACTATCTCATCCCTCAGTTACGGAAACACCATCCCTGGCTGTGGATCTCTCATCCTGTGCTGAAGAGTAAGGAGTACTCACAGTTTGAACCCAGAGGTCAGTTCCCTGCACTTTTGTGATGTGTCTGCTGTAATACATTGTGTTATTAATTCATTTTAGTATACTATGTTTTCAGAGGATGCTCACTTGATGTGGTTTGAGCGACTCTATGTGGGGCTGTTGACTTTTGAGAAGTATATCGTCTACCCAGCCATTGTCCTCAGTGCACTTACCAATGATGGCTTCGCCCTCAGCCATCGTAAGAAATTAGGAATACAGTAAGTATCCTTCCCCTTATTCTTGTTGAAAATTTAACAAAGATTTTGAACTTTTTTTTACCCTAACTGTATATTGGCATTAGTATTATATAATGCTAATGTGTTTATACAGTTAGGGTCTCATTCAGAAATCAGTCTAAAATGCTGATTTGGCGCTCTAGAAAGATTTATTATTATCTATGTTAAAAACAGTTGTGCTGCTTAAAACTTTTGTGGAAACCAATAGTGTTTTATTTGAAATATACATCTTTTGATCAATGTAATGCATCCCTGCAATTTCGTTTTTGAAAGAAATTGCAGGGATGCATTAAAATGATCAAAAATCTTCTACATGGTTACAAAAGATTTTTATTTCAAATATATTATATTTTTTGGGAAATTTATTTTTGAACAGTGTTGTATATATACATTTCTTTGTAACTTTCTATTTGTCAAAATGATAATGTTTAATTGTCAAATGTATAGAGCTGCAACAACTAATCGATAAAATTGATTATATCGATTCTCATGATCGATTAGTCGGGTCTGCCTACAGTGCACATCCAACTTCAGCCGGTTGCATCAAATTACAGCATTGAATAAAGGTCATTCCTGATAGTCTGTGTTAAGTTTAAAATACCGAATGCGCGTGTCAGACAAAAATTTCCATTGTGCTGAAATATGTTGTTGAAAGTTAAATTAAGGTTTAAAAGTCAACATGCAGTCCGAACATTTTATGATAGTTGGAACTGTTAAGGGATAACAACGTGTAATTCTGAATATAAATATCAGACGCTTCATAGTCGCCTTATTACAGGATAAAGCAATGACCGTGAGACGTGACCGTGATCAAACTGAACATGTGTTCCTGCAGAACATTACTCTCAACTGTTGATTAACACTGAGTCTGTGTTTTTACTCGTCTTTATTATCTTTATCATTATTTTAATTTTTAATAGAGATTTAAACTATATTCACTATATAAAATGCTTAACAAATTGATTAAAACAAATTTATGTAAGGTTTTTAACAAATTATGTTAAGTTTTTGCCACTGCTGCTCTAAATGATGTTTTATTAACAAAGTTTGGGAGGAGCACGTCAGATACTTAGCCTAATTAACACAAGAGGAACGCACTCAAGTTAATCAACGCACAGGTATAAATACAGCTGACTTACCTCTATTCATTGACGGTTAATCAGCATCCCTCCACCAACCCTTCTGCACTCTTGAGTTCTTATACGGGGGGGTACTCTGGGTTCGGGCCATTCCCGAGCTCGGAGCCCTTCCCCAGGACAGCACGCCAACTACGCATTACTATACTCCAGCTAATTATATATAAGTGTGAACTCGTGAATCTAACAGTACTGGTGATTACCAAATTATTTTTTAGCTTTCTGTATTGGTTAGTCCTCCAATATGCGTAAGCTCTTTAGTAACAGTAGTTGGCTATTTCTAATGCTATAACATAATTATTGCTGTTATCTATGAAAGAAAGGCAGAGCACTTTATAGTGGGGTTTTTTCAGATACCCAATTACAGTCAAAACGTACATAATGTCAGCAAGAATGCAAGCTGTTGCAAGGCATAGGAGGACATTTTTGTAATTGTGTGAATCGGTTGTTTCAGTTTGTTATTTGCCCAATTAATGACAATAACATTTTTAGATTTAAACAATTTTTGGACATATTCCTAAAATGTGTTTTCTCTTTGTGACAGGTGGTCTAATAAATTGTTAAGCACTGTATGTTTTCATAGCATTCAGTTGGCACATTTGTTTGAAGGACATTGGGCAGAATGTGGAATAGTGTTTTTTTGTCAATAAAATCGAAAGAATAATCGATTATCAAAATAATCGTTAGTTGTAGCCCTACAAATATATAACTGTTTGCTTAATAAAATATTAAGCAGCCCAACTGATTGATAAGAACTAATCTAAACTACACTGGACCACATCAGAATATTAGAATTATTTTTGAAAGATGACTATGATTATGAATACTAGAGTAATGGCTGCTGAAGATTCATATAATTTATTTCAAAATAAATTAAAACAGAAAACAGTTATTTTAAATTGCAATAATATTACACACAGTATTACTGTTTTTACTTGGTGAGCAGAATTGGTACCTAATAAGAACCTAATAACACATGTTACTGAGTGTTACTGTGGTGCTAGCAGAAGTCAGAGTCACCCTGATTGGTTTTTGCTGTGCTTGGCTGTATGCTGCCTCTGCACCTGAGTGGCTCAGGTGTCTGTGTCTCGCTCCAGCTGTGATGTCTTGTTGATGACAGTTGCTGGGATGAAGCTTCTTCGTGCCTCCTTCTGCAATCCCAGCTACCAGTTCCTCACGCTCATCTTCACCATCATCTTCTTTGAGTTCGACTGCAGCAGTGCCTCTGAGACATTCCTGCTCAACTTCTTCCTCATGTCCATCATCTTCAACAAGGTCAGTGCTATGGGTTGGATGGACATTAGTGCAATGAAACACTCATCCTTAACAATGCTTGCAAACAACTGATTTAGCATTCATTTAGATACATTTAGTAAAATAGGTCAAATAATGAAAAAATGTAATAATGCAAAAAATAATACAATTAAAGTCTGTAACTTTTTTTGATCTAACTTATTGTGCCAGACTATTGTCTAAAATAGCTCACAGCAGACAATGCATTTAGTAACTAGTCCCAAAATAACTGCCTTTGTTGTCTTGTGAACTCTTACAACGTCTCTGTTTTGTCAACAGCTTTGGGATCTTCTCCACAAGCTACACTTCATTCTGGTGTATATCGCCCCCTGGCAGATAGCATGGGGTAGTGCATTTCATGCATTTGCACAACCCTTCGCTGTTCCTCATATCCTTACAATCTGTCCAGTTTGTGTTTATATTGGTAGTACATCCCAAGTACTATGTTCAATCCTAATTTTAATCTGTTAAAGTAAAGGTGCTATAAACCAGGAGTTTTCAAAGTTTTTTTTTTTTAAGTCACAGGAATATAATAATAAGATAATCTATATAGTACACTGGTTTCCAGTCAGTGTTTTGAAAGCAGACTGAAAATAATGTTATATTTAAAATGTAAAATTCAGTTAAATGTAATTTTTATTTATTTATTTATCCACAGAATTACATAATTTGTGATTAATCTCATGATTCAAAATGTAAAATTCAGTTAAATGTAATTCCCTTTATTTATATATTAAGTGTCATATTTTCAATTTTTACATTTTGTTTTTCAAAGTCAGGTGTGTTTTCTCAGAATACTTCGTAGAGTGTCAGGTAGTTGGGAAAGAAACCGCTTATAGCGCCTTTAAAGGACTGTGGTAGTATGTTAAAACTTAAAAGCATAAAAAAAAATGTGTAAAATATTATCTAGAAAATATTTAATAATATTTATGTTACACTGATATTTCATCTTTTTTGTCAACATATAGTAATTGTATAATCTGTCATTAATCTCATGATTTCCAGGCAGTGCTTACAAAGCAAAGTGAAATGATATTATTGTAAAATTTGTTTAAATGTAATTCAAGTCAGGTGTGTATTCTCATGATATGTATTAGAGTGTCAGATAGTTGAGAAAGAAATCGATTACAGCACCTTTAATGACAGTCATCATACCTCCAAATGCAGCACACATATTTAGTTTTTTCCTTGACGGAGAAGCTCAGACTCTGCCATGCTGCTGCTGCAGACATTCATCACGACGCTCTTCTACACACCGCTCAGCCCGTTCCTCGGGAGCGCCATTTTTATCACCTCTTATCCACGGCCTGTAAAATTTTGGGAGAGGAACTACAAGTAAGCTGCCTCTTATTTCCACATGTACATGAAATATGCATTCAACCTCAAGAGTGACGTAATGCACTGTCAGCCAGCTGCACACTTGAGTGCAGGTTTCTGTCTTCTAGGGCACTAGAAAGAATAAGGGCATATTTCACTGTTTTGAGAACAGCTGTTGAGGCTGGAAATGTTTGGCATGTACTTGCCTTGTTTCCTCTGGGACAAAGTTCCTTCATGGTTGATGGGCTTTATCTGAAGTCCAACAGTCTGTAGCAGCAGAGAGAAAACCACACTATGTTGAATTATTGATGTAGTTTCCAACCACAAATGTGATGACACAGAATGTTTCTGTTATTGATATTAAACTTGAATGGTGGTACAGGCACAGGCATCAGATTAAATGACATGACTGAATATTTCACTTCATGAACTTTTCATTTGGTTTTTCAGCACCAAACGAATTGACAATTCCAACAGCCGACTGATGTCTCAGGTTGACAAAGAGACTGGTAAATACTGTCTTTATCTATACATGTCTTATAACACACACACACACACACACACACACACACACACACACACACACACACACACACACACACTAAACAGTTTACTGCTGTGAAAAATGCATCAAATATTTATGTTTTCGGATCTGTGTTAAAGTAATAGTTCATCCCAAAAAGACAATTGTGTCATTTTCTCTCCTTTATGTTGTTCTAAGCTTGTATGACTGTTTTAAGTGAGTAAGGACTGGTGGTGTCAAGCTCCAAAAGCATCGTAAAAGTGGTCTACATAACCTTGCGCTATATTCCAAGTCTTCTAAGCAATTTAGTAAAGTTGTTCTCAACTTTTTGACTCCTTGAACAGTTTTCAAAGACGCCACTATCTAAGCTGATATGTGCCTCTAGTACTTCTGTTGTAACAAAAATAAATAAAAAATGTCAGTTCAATGTTGTGCATCTTTTAGAATTTTTTGAGTATTTTAATTAAGACTTCTTAAGATAATTAATACTTAATAATTAAGACCTATTCAGCCATCTGATTGAGAACCACTTATTTTTTATTTATTTTATATGCAGCATTTTAAGCTGCATGTTAATATTTTATTATTGCTTTGTGTTTGTCTGTTTTTTTTTTCCAAGTTACATGCTTATATGCAGTTGCTGAGAACATTCGCAAAAATACTGTTTTCAGGGAAGTTTTAAAGTTGGTCACTTTAAAGACACTCTAAAGTACTTTGGCTTTTAACATGAAATTGTATGTTTATTTTTTATATTTTATTTACATGTATTTATGTAAATAAATTATGTACTGTATAAGTTTGGCCAGAATATTCTTCCATGTTCCATAAAAGAGAGAAAGTCATACAGAGTAAAATATGATCATGTTTTGATTTTGGGGTGAGCTATCGTTTTAGGATTTGATTGCATGAAGGTTCGGTTTCATTGTAAACACTGTTCAAACTTTTTCAGTATGTCAGATGTTGTTTTAGGATGCCATGTCTCTACTATTACTGAAGAAACAAGAGTATCCTCATACATTTTTAAATAAAAATGTTCAGTCATTATGCGCTCACCATGTAGGCTGTGATGACAACAATCTCAACTCAATCTTCTACGAGTACCTGACGCGCTCCTTGCAGCATTCTTTATGTGGAGACCTGATGTTGGGCCGCTGGGGGAATTACTGTGCTGGAGATTGCTTCATCCTGGCTTCTGACTACCTTAATGCACTTGTTCACCTCATCGAAGTTGGCAACGGTCTGGTCACCTTCCAGCTACGAGGCCTGGAGTTCAGGGGTAAATGGTTTTAACATTATATTGTCACACTGATGTCAGTGTTCCCTCTCGTCACAGTGACTTTCTCATTTCCTCAGGAACTTACTGTCAGCAGCGGGAGGTGGAGGCCATCACAGAGGGTGTAGAGGAGGATGATTCTTGCTGCTGCTGCGAGCCGGGTCATTTGCCCCATGTTCTGTCCTGCAATGCTGCTTTCAACCTCCGTTGGCTGGCCTGGGAGGTGACCACCACTAAGTATCTGCTGGAGGGCTACAGCATCAGCGAGAACAACGCTGCCACCATGCTGCAAGTTTATGACTTGCGCAAGCTGCTCATCACTTACTACCTTAAGGTACCACTAACACTGTTGTGAGACTTCTTTATTTTAGAAGAGATGTAATAGTTGTTTATAACAATGTATAACAGTTGAGATAGTCGAGTATACTTTTGTTAAATAAAAATAGGAATAAGAATTGTTACATTCAAATTACTCTTAACAAGTTCTTTTACAAGTTCTATTAGCTATAAAGAATTTTGGGGGGAAAAATGCAATTTCATAGCCAAATGAGATAACATGTAAAATCGTTCTTATAAACGGTGTTTACACAGACTTTTTAAAGACATACAGTAAATGCAATCCAATCGTTTATTTATTTATTTTTTTACATCTTATTTTTAACATTAGGCATCATAAACGTACTAATTTTGTAAATGTTTACAGAGAAAAAAATGGGCATCGTACATTAAACGACTGAGGGTCTGTGACTCTGCGGTTTTCTGTGTAATCTTTCAACTCAAATCTGCAGACTTTAAGCAACTAGCATCAACTCCCTCAGACTGTTAACCAGGGCAAAAATCTGTCCTGTAGTGTATTCCAGCCTTAAAGGGACAGTTCACCTAAAAATTAAAACTCTGTCATTAATTACTCACCCTCATGTCGTTCCAAACCCGTAAGACCTTTGTTCATCTTTGTAACACAAATTAAGATATTCTTGATGAAATCTGAGAGCTTTCTGACTAATCTGAGCGCTTTCTACTAGTTTGTGAATGCAACTACCACGCTCAAGGCCCAGAAAGGTAGTAAGGACATCATTAAAATAGTCCATGTGACATCGGTGGTTGGTGAGATGGACAACACTCACATCTCTTGATTTTCAATCATTTCTATCTTCAGAGTATCATCTACTACCTGGTGATCAACCCCAAGCTGCAGATATGGGTTAAAGACCAGTCCACGCAGGAAGCCCTGCAGCCGTACACCAAATGGCATCACATCGAGAAGGACCCGGCTGTGTTCAGTATGAAGATTGATGAGGACTATGTCCACTGTCTGCAGGGGGTCACCAGAGCCAGCTACTGTAACGTCTACCTGGAGTGGATCCAATACTGTGCCAACAAACTAGAGGAGGTGAGGAGTTGATATAAGGTAGTCTTGAAGGATGCGATAAAAAACAGCGTCTGACTGATTTCCAAATGGTGCAAAACTTGGGAATTACCTTTGGTATTACAGTTGAGCTCTGGCATTTCCACAATAAAGTGATCTAAACTTGAATCTTAAATCTAAAGTTGTTGTTTTTTTTTCCTCAGCCGGTGGACAGTGATGAAGATTCTCCATTGGTTACTCTGTGTTTCGCTCTATCTGTACTTGGACGGAGATCTCTCAGCACAGCAGCACATAACAGATCCAACAGGTACACTTCTCAACATTAGTGCTGTGCACTAATATATAAGTCATATTAAGACTGTTCAATAAAGAATAATTCTTAGTTTGATGGATGTCAGTCAAAATCAAGAAGAAAACCAAATAGTATTTGTACCGCCATATTATATTGCATATTTCAATGGTTTCCTCTACAGTCTGGAGTCATTCCTCTATGGCTTCAACACGCTGTTCAAAGGTGACTTCCGTATTGCTGCTAAGGATGAATGGGTTTTTGCTGACATGGACCTGTTACAGACGGTGGTGGCCCCAGCCGTGAGAATGAGTCTGAAACTTCACCAGGTGAGATGATTGGACAATGTTTGGATACTGCATAACATTACTGACTGTTCACCTTTACCTTTGGTATAACCTCAATAATTTGACTTATACAGGACCACTTCACGAGCCTGGAGGAGACGGAGGAGCCTGCCGTGCTTTACGAGGCCATAAGCAACTACAGAACCAGTCTAGTAATTTGTCACGAGAGCGACCCTGCCTGGAGAAGAGCAGTACTGTCCAGTCGAGACACACTGCTCACGCTCCGGCACATGGTAGATGAAGGCGCAGATGAGTACAAGATCATCATGCTCTACAAACGACATCTCAGCTTCAAAGTTATAAAGGCAAGAGAGCAAAACTATATTTTAGAATATAATAGAAATGATCCTGAAAAACCTGTATCGGTTTCCATTAAAGGGGTCATATGATGCGATTTCAAGTTTTGCTTTCTCTTTGGAGTGTTACAAGCTGTTTGTGCATAGATAAGATTCCTCAAGTTGCAAAGACTAAAGTCTCAAAACCAAAGAGATATTCTTTATAAAAGTGAAGACTCTGCCACGCCAAAAACAGCAAAAACAGCTCATTCATGTCTACGTCATGATGTGGCAATATTTGCGTAAGGCGTGGTTTCAGTAACTGCAGTAGTGTTGATGCAGGCAGTCATGTCAGAGAGACACTGTGTTTCTAGGCAAAAGCAAAAGCACTTTATTTGGCCTTCTGAAAGTAGATACATTTAGGAATCATTAAGATTTCTTACAACAGAACAGCAATGCATTTTATGGACGACCGTTTCATGAACCTAGGAGAGAAGGTAATTCTGACTTTGCTATGACAATCTGGCTCTTCTGAATCAGCAACTGTATGTTTTGTTATGTTGAGTTTTGCACGTTGTGTGTGTGTGTGTGAGAGAGAGAGAGAGAGAGAAAAAGACAATGCGCTGTCAGCTGGCCAATCAGAGCAGACTGCGCTTGTCGGAAGGAAGGGCTTTGTAGAAAACGATGCGTTTGAGAGAGGCGGGGCATAGAGGACCTACAATAATGTACAGTATTTAAAAAATAATGTTTTTTGAACATTAAAGCATGTCAACATATTCTGTTACACGAAATACACAAAATAATGTTCTTTAAAAAAAGCATCATATGACCCCTTTAAAATATAAAGCATCAAACATTGTATTCATACTGTTTTTGTCACTATTTGTTTAATTTTATAATTTTTTTGCATTTTGTATAGCTTTTCATTTTCATTCCAAGTTTAGTTTTAATTCATTCATTTATAAAATAAATAATAAAAACAGCTTTTTCACTTTTTTATTTTAGTTGTTAGAGATTAATGAAATCTATGGAAGCCCGTTTCCGCCAATGAATAAAAAATAAAACAAGGTAATTGTGACTTTTTTTCTCAGAATTCTGACTTTTTTTCTCACAATTCTGACTTTTTCGCACCATAGCAAACCACTCTCCGTGTAAGGCTTTGCAGTGCTTTGTTCAATTTGCTATAGATGAACTATATATTGAACTAGATGAATGTTGCGTCCGAATATGATTTTTGAGCAAACATGAAAATTACTCATTATTCTTTATTTCTGTGTTTTGCGCTCGAGGTTGGACAGTACCATTACCGCCGGGCTTTCAGACACACCATTCTTCATTTCTTTATAGTTCTGAGTTTGAGGCAGCTTCTATCGTGTTATTTTAATAACAGCTGACAAGTAAAAAAATTATTTTTTATGTTTGTTCAAAAATCATATTCGGACGCAACATTCATCTAGTTCAATATAAAAAAAAGTCAGAATTGCGAGTTTATATCTCGCAATTGTCAGAAAAAAAAGTCAGAATTGCGAGTTTATATCTCGCAATTGTCAGAAAAAAAAGTCAGAATTGTGAGATAAAGCCGCAATTACCTTGTTTTATTTTTTTATTCATTGGCGGAAACGAGCTTTCATAGAAATCAGATAATCCAGTATTGATTGATTATTTGTAGTTCATTAGTTGTAGTTCAGTTAGTGTAGTGCACATTTATAGATGTATTTTATTTGTAAAATGTTATAATAGAGAAAATTAAATAGTAATATATACAGTCAAACCTAAATTTATTCAGACACCTTCAACATTTGTCACATTATCACAGTTTATTTGCTATAGTTTAAAAAAATGGTAATAAAATATGACAAGAACTCTGTCAGAACAAATTCATCTTGATAATGTCGGATAACTTTGATAGAAAGGTATGTAATGAAATAGGTTGAATAGCTGTCAACTGTTAAATTTAAGTACACAATTAGATAATACCACTTTAGATCAACCAATTACCAAGCAATGCTTAATTTGTTCAATCTGTGGTGTAAAAAGGTTCATTAGCAATCAAAGAAAAAACACTTAAGGAAAACATGGTCAGGTCAAAGTGTCTGAATAATTTTACTGGTAGTCCACTGTAGGAAGAATTTGTGGGTATAATGTGTCACAGTTTACTTTATTTTGCTATCCTCACTTACACACATGAACTATAGTGTCCTGCACCAACTAGTATAAAAATATCAAAAATTATATCTGGTGTCTGAATAATTTTTGGTTTGACTGTATATATATATTGAATTATATATATATATATATATATATATATATATATATATATAATTGAATTGAAATTGAATTGAATTGAATATATATATATATATATATATATATATATATATATATATATATATATATATATATATTCACATATTCAGGCCTAATAGATTTGTATGTTTATTATGTCCTTACACTGATTGTTATTCTTTGTTTTTCATTCATTCAGATAAATAAAGAATGTGTGCGAGGGTTGTGGGCAGGTCAGCAGCAGGAGCTCATCTTCCTCCGGAACCGCAATCCTGAGCGTGGAAGCATCCAGAACTCAAAGCAGGCTCTGCGAAACATGATCAACTCCTCCTGCGACCAGCCCCTGGGTTATCCCATGTTTGTGTCCCCACTCACCACCTCATATATGGGAACTCACAAGCAGATCAGAAACATATGGGACGGCCCTCTCAGTTTGGACAGCATTCGCACCTGGCTGCTCTCCAGGTGGTTTCGGTGTGTACTAGGCATTAAAGAAACAAATTGAATTGAATTAAACTCAAAAATGCAAATTTGCTCTAGATTTACTCCATCCGATATGTAGATGAGTTTATTTCTTCATCGGAATATCTGCAGAATGGACTCTCATTCTGACGGCACCCATTCATTGCAGAGGAGCAAGTGATGTAATGCTAAATTTCTCCAAATCTGTTCCGAAACTCATCCACATCTTGGATGGAGTAAATCTACAGCAAATTTTTCTTTCTAGTCTGAAAAGGTCTTTTTCTAAACCTTCCTTGCACTTTCTAGGGTGAGGAAAGATAACCTTACCAGCTGTAACAGTGGCATGAACATGGAGGATGTGGATTGTGCTGGTTCCTCCTTAAGTCAGAATCATAACTCCGCCACATCCCAGAGCCTAAGCCTTTATCACGGCCGCCCTCGCAGCTCCCAGTCCAGACACCACAGAGGTCAGAACATACTATATGCATCTGTACAGTTTGCAGTCCTAAAGCCTGTAAGAAATGTAACATATTTGTTAAAGTAATTTTTTTCTCCACAGGTCACCGGGAGTATCGCAGTCGCTCAGTGCAACCTCAGGGCCAGCGGCCCCCCGTCACCAGTCGATCGGGTCCCATACTGGACAGCCAGCACGGCTCGGGCTCTGGAGGCCCTGGGCTAGTGCAACGCCTTTCCAACAGCCAGCTGTCCTTCAACACCTCCTCCATTGCATCCGTCTTTTCCCAGGTGCCTCGTTTGTCCACAACAGGGCCTCTGGCTTCAGCCACAGGTCAGCATCGCTCCAGCCAGGTGTCTTCCTCCAGCTCCACACTGAGCCTGCTGTTTGGCAAGCGGAGCTTCTCCAGCGGCTTGGTCATCTCGGGCCTCTCTGCAGCTGAGGGGGGAAACACCAGCGATACGCAGTCCTCAAGCTCCGTCAACATCGTCCTGGGCCCGTCCTGTCGCTCGAGTCGTGCAACGCAGGTGAGATGTCTTTGTGGTGTTTTTACAATGATATACAAAACATTTTGTTGTCAAACCATTTTCAAGAAACAAAAGCTTGCAAGAATGGACCGCTATTAGCCTCCAGATGGGATTTTATCCATTTTAACCAGATGCTAATTGCCCATTCCAAGGTTTTTATGGTCAATCTAGACATATAAAGCAGAGGTTAGTGAAACACTTCGCTTCAAAATTATTTATAACTTAGAATAAAGAATATATATATATATATATATATATAATGCTTCACATTCTTACAATTCAGCTATAGCAAAATACATATATATCCAATGATCTGTATTAATTTGCAGTGTTCTTTTAACTTCTTATTTAACTCTGAAAATTAAGTTTTTGGACTCTGGTGGCAGTGGTCGGTCAATTGAGAAAATGTAACAAACCATTAATATTTCATATCTGCCATCCATCTGCATTTTACATGATTTAAATAAATAGTGCACTTATTTTCCTAAAAAGGGAGTTATTTAACATATTTGGAATGAACAGTAATGAGCTAGTCTAAGTTTCATATTTTTGTTTTGATGGATTAACTTTTTATCTTATAGTTCTGTTCATAAATTTGGGGTCAGTATATATATACAGTATATGATTGTATGATATATATGATTGTACCATATGAATGTAAAGCACTTTATATATGCTTCATTCATTCATTCATATACTGTATACACACACACACACATTTTAATATATACATATATCAAAATGTGCATTTTATATATACAATTATAATGCTACAAAAGATTTCCGAAGGATCATTGGACACTAAAGACTGGAGTAATGACTGGTAAAAAATCAGCTTTACCATCACAAATTACATTTTCAAATGTATTAAAATAGAAAACAGTTATTTTAAATAGTAATATTACACAGTATTACTGTATACAAATTATTAAGAGACGCAAGAGACTTCTTTCAAACTTTTGTGTGGTAGATATAACTACATACGTTCTGAAGTAGTGCTGTCAATCAATTAAAAAAATTAACTAATTAATCGCATTTTTTTTTTTAAAACACTTTTGCATTGCAATAATTTCACATTCAATCTTCAAATTAATGTAGAAACAACAAAGACAGTATATTTTATTTGTATAATGGCATCATTTGTTTTCACTTCTAATTAATAACTTCTAATTTAAGTTAACTTAAAATAATCTTCACATAAACCCATTATAATAAATGTCATATTTACTTGTGCCCTTCAGCAAATAGGAAATATACAGAAATTGAATAAATTTATCAAACACTAAATTCTAAAGATGAATCCTTAAAGCTACAAAAATTATTGATTTCCTCATTTTTCTTTTGATCTTCGATTACCAGACATCACAGCAGCTCGTTATTAGGTTTGTCTGCTGTCTCTTTAAGAGCTACCAATGCTGAACGTGACATGGATCTGACAGGCATCTCTTTACCTATTCTGACCCACTTCAGAGGGAGACAGTGCTGTGCTGCTCCAGGACAGTTTGGAAAACCACTGCATTTCAGAGACATGTTCTTAAATGTGACTCATATAACAAATTCATACATGCAGTTTTTAGGCAGCTTTAATCACCTTTAATCAACTTCGTGACTTAACTGACGACATAACTACGACATTGTATGCTCATAGTTTCTTTCTCAATTTGATATGAAATGATACAGGCTACAGAGCATTTGTGCACGCACTTGAAGAGCGCGCGTCTGAAAAGTCTCCTGTTTACGTGGTCATAAAACGTTCTGCGTTTAAATTAACGATGGTTCTTGTCACGAAAAAAAGAGACAGAAGCAGCAGTTGTGAGTGAGTTGGCCAACCGTAGCCCCGCCCCTGCGTTAACAGCGTTAAATATTTTTAACGCGTTAAACTAAAAAAATGTATCGCCTGCGTTAACGCACTAATTTTTACAGCACTGAAATTCTGAAGTTAACTTGTCATCGTAAAGCAGCTGAGAAAAGTTTTCTTTAGCAGGGTTTCACATCTTTTATTTGAAAAATGCTTTTTTTTTTAGTTAATTTTGGACCCTGAATAAACCTAATCATCCTATATTTTTTCTTCCCTCTTCTTTCTCTTTTCAACCAGTTTTTCATTTGAACAATCATAAATAAGTGCCTTTTAGAGATTTGTATTTAAAGGTTGTTGCTGTAATTGTTAAAAATCCTTTCTTTTCAGCAGTGGACATCAGAGGCGTATGAGAGCATAGATGCCACCTCCACCATTGCCACGGGATCCAAGGTCCACAGCACAGACAAGAGCCAAGACGACTCCACATCAGCCTTCCATGAGGCTCCGGAAGAGAAGACCATATGAGACCACAACCACCAAATGCCTCAGCCCAGCATGATCAAGCACCTGAGCACTCAAGTAATGTACATTACAGACGTCTTTTTGTAAAACTAAACATCTGCCGTGTGTAGAAATGTAAGTATCCTATTAAAGGGAAAAGAACCTCTCTGAAAAGAAAAGAAAAGATGAACAGGCAAAACATGTTTATGGCTAAAAATGATTTATGAGAGTGGGCAAAAGCTTGTTAACTGTCCATCTCTGAGATTAAACGGTGGAATCTGATGACTACAAGCATTTCCATTTGCACCTTGAGTGCATGCACTTCATGAACACCATCACTCACATCGGTGATTGTTTTTATGGAGTGGCAAAATAAGAACTCTTGCTTAAGTAATGTAAAGATCACGTGACTAAAGAAAGTGTCAGGTACGGTTACAAAGTAGTTTTCTTGCACACTGCTGTTTTGAAATGTGTTGTGATCCAGATGTGTCATTGGTATATATATTATCATACAAGCCCTGCAAGGATTCTGAAGTGGTTACCGTTTCATTAAAAGCAGTGACAAGAAAAATGTTATTTCTGATAAATTTTCTAGATTCATAAACTAAAATGAGGATGGAGGAGTTTCATCTGGAACTATAGTTGATAAAAGCAAAATGTGCGTTATTACTATGGGAAACATGGGGCTTCCAGTATATTTATTATGTGACAGGGGTCTGTACGATGTGTTGTAATATAAATTATTTCATGGTAAGTCTAGCCCTTTAATATTATTTGCATATTATAATGCTCCCATAAATAGGGAGATCTCAAAAACCTAAAAATACACTCCCATTAACACAATTTGAATAAAAAAAGTTGAAAAATAATCAGAATTTTGTCTTCATTTCATTTTTATATCTGTATACAGTATCAGTCAAAAGAGGCACATCTGAAATTTTTTTTTCTCCTAATCTGTTTTGATTTAACAATTGAAAACAATTTGTTTTGTAAACAAATATTATTTGTGCCTATACAGTCATGGCCAAAAATATCGGCACCCTTAGAATTCTGTCAGAAAATGCAACCCTTCTCTCAGAAAATTGTTGTAGTTGCAAATGTTTTGGTACTCACGTGTTTATTTATTTATTTATTTGCATTGGAACAACAAAAAAACTGAAGAAAAGTCAAATCTGATACAATTCCACACAGAACCCAAAAATGCACTGGACAAAATTATTGGCACCATTAACTTAATATTTGGTAGCACCCCCTTTGGAAAAAATAAATGAAATCAATCGCTTCCTGTAACCATGAATGAGTTTCTTACACCTCTCTACTGGAATTTTGGACCACTCTTCTTTTGCAAACTGCTCCAGGTCATTCAGGTTTGAAGGATGCCTTCTCCCAACTGCTTTTTTGAGATCTCTCCACAGGTGAATCTATGGGATTCAGATCTGGACTCTGCTGGCCATTTCAGAACTCTCCAGCGCTTTGTTTGTAACCATTTCTGATCATTGTTTCGTGTCATTGTCCTGCTGAAGACCCATGACCTCTAGTGGAGATGCAGCTTTCTGACACTGGCCATTACGTTGCGCCCCAAAATTCTTTGGTAATCATCAGATTTCATGACACCATTCACACAGTCAAGGCATCCAGTGCCAGAAGCAGCAAAACAACCCCAAAACATCTTTGAACCTCCACCATGTTTGACTGTAGGGACTGTGTTCTTTTCTTTGAAGGCCTCATTTCTTTTTCTGTAAACAGTGCCATTATGTCCTTTACCTACTTTTGTCTCATCTGTCCACAGTACGTTCTCCCAGAAGGATTGTGGTTTTGTCACATAAGTTGTCAAACTCCAGTCTTGCTTTTGTTATGCCTTTGTGTCAGCAGTGGTGTCCTCCTGGGTCTCCTACCATAGCGTCCCTTTTCATTCAGATGGCGACGGATAGTGCGAGCTGACACCGTTGTACCGTGTCTGCAGATCAGCTTGAATTTGTTTGGAAGTTAATCGGGGTTCTTTATGGGGGAAGTCGTGGCCTAATGGTTAGAGAGTCGGACTCGTAATCCAAAGGTTGCGGGTTTGAGTCTCGGGCCGGCAGGGGTTGTAGGTGGGGGGAGTGAATGTCCAGCGCTCTCTCCACCCTCAATACCACGACTGAGGTGCCCTTGAGCAAGGCACCGAACCCCCAACTGCTCCCTGGGCGCCGCAGCATAAATGACTGCCCACTGCTCCGGGTGTGTGTTCACGGTGTGTGTGTGTTCACTGCTGTGTGTGTGCACGTTGGATGGGTTAAATGCAGAGCACGAATTCCGAGTATGGGTCACCATACTTGGCAGTATGCCACTTCACTTCACTTATCCACCATTCGAACAATCCTTCGTTGTAATTTTTGATTAATTTTGCTCTTCTGTGCACGTCCAGGGAGGTTAGCTCCAGTGCCATGGGCTGTAAACCTCTTGATGATATTGCGCACAGTGGACACAGGAACATTAAGATCTCTGGAGATGGACTTGTAGCCTTGAGATTGTCCATGTTTTTCAACTATTTTTTTTCTCAAATCCATAGACAACTCTTTACGTCTTTATTTTATCCATGCTCAGTGTGACACACAACACAAAGTTTGAATCAACTTTTCTCCATTTCAACTGGTTGCAAGTGTGATTACTATATTGCCCACACCTGTTACTTGCCACAGGTGTGTCTAGATACTAATTACAGGAGCATCACATGCTTGAAAAGCAATTATTTCTTACAATTTTGACAAGGTGTCAATAATTTTGTCCAGTCCATTTTTTAGTTCCGTGTGAAATTTTATCAAGTTTGACTTCTCTTCTCTTCTGTTTTTTAGTGTTGTTGCAGTGCAAACAAAAACAGTAAACACGTGAATACCAACACATTTGCAATTGTAACCATTTTCTGAGAGAAGTGTTGCATTTTCTGACAGAATTGCAAGGGTGCCGATATTTTTGGCCACGACTGTATGTATGTATATTTAAATGGGTTATTCCGGTTTAATTTTAATTGATGAGGAATTATCATCCTTTCATTTGTTATTTCATAGTTTTGATGATTTCACTAGTATTCAAAATGTAAAAAAAAAAAAAAAATGACTAGTTGTCTCCAAGCTTTTGACTGGCACTGTATATGAATTTAATCAAATTTTTTGGCTTGTTTGTAAAGAGTCAAGACTTGTCTAAAACCTTTTGTTTTTACTAATACTTTAGCTATTTTATAAGACCACTTCATTTGTGTCAGTCTGAGAGCAAAACTTTACCTAACGTGCTATTATAAAGTGGAGTTCACAAAACCGATATGATACCCATGACTTTTTGAGGAATTTGTGTCTGGACAGTTTGTCTTCATAAATCTAAGATTTTATATATATATATATATATATATATGTATCGGAACAGTAAAGACAAAATTGCTCTGTTGGCTGTGGAGTCAAGACATTTGCAAATATGATTAAAAGATGAATATGAGACAAAACTACAGAATGTCACATTTTATTATTTGCCGTTTCAACACATACATGTTTTACCAAATAAAAAGAACAGCACTTTTAGAGTTCATCCCACTCATTGATGTGAGCATAAGTATTGGAACAGTTGAACATAAGACAGATATAAAATATTAAAAGCTATTATTTAGTTGTAGATCCCTTGCACACAAACACAGCAGTGAGTCTGTGACCCATAGACATCACTAGACTCTTGGTCTCATCCTTTGAAATGCTTTTCCCAGCCTTTAATGCAGCCGATTCCAATTGTTGCTTGTTTTGGGGAGTTTCTGCCTTTACTCTTCTCTCCAGCTGGTGAAATTCATGTTCAATCGGATTTAAATCTGGAGCTTGACTTGGTCAATCTAAGACTTTCCATTTCTTTGCCCTTATAAATTCCTTGACTGAACTGGCAGGGTGTTTTGGGTCATTGTCCTGATGCAATATGAAGCACTTCCCAATGAATCTGGTGGCATTTTCTTGAATATTGGTAGGCAAGATGGTTTTGTACCCTTCTAAATTCATTCTGCTACTGTCATCAAACATTAAATCATCAGTAAAGTTGAGAGGGCCTGTTCCAGAGACAGCCATACATGCCCATGCCATGACACCACCTCCACCATGCTTTACAGATGAAGCTGTATGTTTAGGATCATTGCAGTTCCCTTTTTTTCTCCACATTTTTGCTTTCCCATCACTTAGATAAAGGTTCATCTTTGTCTCATCGGTCCATAAACACAGTTCCTCTTCTGGCTCAACTTTGTGCTTTTTTGCAAACTCTAATCTTGCCTTTCTATTTTTGGTGCTGGTCAGAGGTTTGCATCTGGCTGTGTAGCATCTGTAATTCTGTGTTAAAGTCTCCTGAGGACAGTAGATTGTCAGAGCATCACCCCAGCTTTCTGGAAGTTGGTGGTGATTTTACAGACATGTCTGTTAGGGTTCATTTTCACAGCTTTAATGATTTGTCTGTTATCAACTACTGTTGTTTTCTCAGTCGATCAGGTCATTGTTGGTTGCTGGTGTCGCTGGTGGTTTCCAAACTCTTGATTTCTCCATGCCCTTTGTTTTTGCTAGAGCTCTAATTGACTTCCTCTTTTCTTTTAGCATCAAAATTGCATGCTTTTCTCTCAAAGTCAGCTCCCTCATCTTCATCCTGGTTTGTGTGTGTCATCATCGAATGCAAGATTCAGAATACAGAAGTAATGGATATAACTCATACGACACATTCCCTGCTTTTAATATCTGAAGAATTAATGCAACAGGACACAGCTGATCACTTAGAAAGACCTGTGAGGCAACTGTTCTTATACTTATGCTCACATCAGATAGAGGGATGAAACTCTAAAAAGAACTTCTCAGCTGGTAAAACATCTGTGTTGAATCACCCAATAATAAAATGTGACATTCTGTAGTTTTGTCTTATATTCATCTTTTAATAATATTTGTAAATGTCTTGACTCCACAGCCAACTTTTGTCTTTACTGTTCCAATACTTTTGGAGGGCACTGTATATATATTATATATATAATTTTGGCACATGTTAGGCAATCATTACAGAAAATATGAGAATGCCAGTATTTTCAGTGTACTCTAGAGCTTATAATATTGTTGCCTGGGGAATAAAGACAAAAATAGTTAAACACATTGCAACCAGAAAAAAATGAATTTAAGCAAAGAGTCTGATGTGGAGATCTTCCAAAAGGAACCATCAGAGCTCCTGTGAATCCTCAGAGGGGAATGTGATACGACTTTAGTACAGTTCTCATGCATTACTTGACATGTCATTCCTGTGAAATCTGCGTTAAACTGCCAAACAACTGTTGCTACAATATCAGGAGATATTTTTCTTTTAAACTCTGCACAGACTAAGAAGTGAGTATAAAACAACTTTTCATGTAAGTGTCATACATTGTTCCACAAATGACAGTTATTTTGCTCTTCAGTTATTTAGTACAGTATGTTATTATGTGTTAGACAGACAGAAGCAGCACCATATTGTAAGTCACTTTATTTGATGTCTACAAATACATTTGTTCTCTGTTTTTAAAGTGTTCATGCAGGAGTACATGTGATCTGAAAGATGCCCATTCGCCTGGGCTCAATTGTTAATAAACCAGTACTGCCTTTCTTGAACGAAACTGCATCACTTTACAATAAACTAATTTCATTACTATAAGTATTTTCAGTCATTTCACCAAGTTTTGAGAGTTCAGCACAGAATACTGTATTTAAATATGATCACCTATAAAGAAACCTCTAATATTTCCAATATATGTCCATTTTTAAAACTCTTCTGAGAGATTCAGTGTTATTGTCTGCAGATTGCAGTACTTCTATATATACTTGTACAGTATTGTGTTAACTGAACTATTTTCAATAGCAAAAGCATGCCAAATATAAAAGATATTTTTTTCTTCTATGAGTTATTATAATTTACAAAGGCATTATATTTTGTCCCCTGGTATTAAAAACAACAGAATTATGATTGAATACTAGATCATTTTAAAATAGTTTATATTAAAATAGGTGATTTATTAGGACTCATATCATGGCACAGATCTAAAGAATGCCTTCAGTGAAGGCCTGATCTGTGTCTGATTCCAAGGGAAAACAAAACAGGGCAAGTCTGTATTCTGCAAGAAAAAAAATATTGTCACAATGGGATGACAGGTTTGATATTTCATTATGTGACAGATAATAAGCACCAAACACATATAATAAGCACAACTTCAAGATGATGATAGTTTAAAAAATGAATGTTTGTTTTTTGAGCAGAGGACAATGAAAGAAGCTGAACGGTTAAAATGCTAAAATACTATCAGTTCACACTTATTTCCAAAGATCTTGGCTTTAATATCTTTCTGCATGAGCAAATGTCTTTTGCTTACAGCGTGCATCATGCATTCAATCCTAGAGAAGAGCACAGGCTTTAAAAGACAAACATGTTCCTTTGGGATATTAACTATAAATCATAGATCATGGCCTAGACATTCAAGGCACTTCAGGGTGACTGTGATAAACTGTGATACAGAAGTCAGTTTGCCTCCAGAATCTGAAGGATGCCATGAAATGATAGCAGTTGATAATTCTCCATCATAGCATAAATGTACACAGGGCTTCTCTATATACCTTCTAATAATTTTGATTATTAATTATAATATGTAACGTTTGTCGTACACAATGTTTTAGCAATAAAATGTTTAAATTAATTCAGCATTTACTCGTAGTCAGGCTGTTTAATCATGAAAACAATTGGAATGTAATTGTGAACTGATATAAACAACTATTCAGAATCCCCCATGAGGCTTTAGAAACGCAACAATAAATGAACTATGAATAATGATTTTAAAGTCAGGCAACAAATTTGAATGAAAAATGTTACCTGATCTCTTACCAATTCCATGTGATAAGTGAAAATGATTTAATGAAAGAAAAGATGATTTACATGAAGCCTTCCTCCTTGCAATATTCAAATATATTGAGGGTCATTAAAATTCAGGTTACCCTACATAACCCTTCAAATCAACGGCTTTGCTGTCTTATGAAATGTAAAGAGCATATTTCATGTGCTTACAATGAAGAATTGTGAAAGGTGTAGCATACTAGTAATGCCGTGACTACTGAGTGCTGCTGTTAACACTTCTGTAATTACAACAATCCGTATATCATATAACGCAAGCACATGCTATAACAGATGCTGGAATAACTTAGTGTTTTCTTTAAACAGAATATGTGTCTTAGCTTGGGCGCAAACTGTCAATCTTTTGTTTAACTAGGAAGAAAAGCAACATAACTAAAGGATGAGAAGTTTAATCAATGAGGTTGAGCTAAATTTCAGTCCCTAAAAAGCGCCTGGCAGTTCACCTGTGGCTCTAAACCAAGTCGAAACAATCGAAATGTGTGCATTTCGATTGTTTCTATATTAAGCATATGGAGAGAACAGAACCAAGAGGTAGATATTCTTGTTCGTGAAAAAAAATGCGTGCTTAAAGTGCCCAAAATAGCCCTTCAACCTTTACAAAAAAGACTGAAGCACCCTTAAAAACACAAATAGACACTTGCTTCATCCACAAATAATTCAATTACTTCCCTCCTGCCCAATGCGGCTCCAGAGGCCAGAGTTTTCCATCACTTGAACAAATAAACTTTAGCATGCACAGTACCTTACATTCAATATGCACTTTACCTCAATAGTGAATTGTCAACCCACAGTAGACACAACACAGATTTATTTCAATCTTAATTGAGTAGCTTTTTCATCAAGAAGGATTTTATATATGACATTATGTGACCGAAGAGACTAAGGAATATCAGAAAAGGGCAAATGTAAACCAGTATTCCACCCAATTTCAGGAAAACAGTCCTCAGTCACTAATTATTCCAATATGACAATTAAGATATTTGCATAGGCAATATGGGATTAGCCCTTAAATAGTACGCTTCCTGAATTCTTCGTGAGTATATATCATAATTATGCTGAAAAGAATTCAACAAACAAAAGAAAATGCTACTCTTCTTTGTAAACCCATCTCATTTACAGTATTAGGCTTCAAGTAGATCAAAATAAACATTTTAACATTAACAACTTGATGAGAAAAACTAAGCATAACGAGAGGTAGTGGAAAACCAATGAAAACGAGATGCTTTTATAAATCACATAGCACAGGCTCCACTTCATTTGCTTAGAAAAGGAGCCTTTTGGCAAGAAAGGTTATTTTTCCAAGTCATTCCAAGCTGATAAAATCATTATCAACAGCTGTTCGCCATCACTGTGACAGTCGTCAAGTGAAAAACTCCTAAACTCTCTAAATCGGATAAAACATTAGCAGCAAAAATAAAGTTGAGGCATTGAAATGAAACATAACTACTCTCAAAATGACGGTTCACTGTAAATGGGACCAAATGAGACATTGCATGTTCCTGTATAATCTGCAATCCAATTAATAATGCGTGCAAATGTCAAATTTTAATAATACCTTCATCTGTGAAACTTTTTTTACGATAGTTTTTATTAAATGATTCCGTCTGCATCCAAATATAGTAGCATAATGCTGCACCAATTTCCATTCTTTATTTGCCTCACATTTTGTGTCAATAATAAGATCTTCAGAGGTATGTTTCAAATTTTCCATCATTTAAATGAACATGATTATCTTCTATTGTAAAAAAAACAAAAAAAACATCTATTCACTCTGTTCCCTGTCCAGTAGTTTCAATGCTTCCATGATGTTGGACTTCCTGGATTACTGACATGTACGGATTGAAATAGTCATACTGTCACGTTCATTTTGATTGACATTTATCATAAAACTTACAGTAAATGTGTGTCAATTACCCCCTCAAAGATAGTTTGGTACAGTAAATGTCCACATGTCATGTAGGGTCTCTCTTTTTCTTTTCTTTTTTTAGAGCAAGACAATTTAGATTTATTGCTCATTTCTTTAATGACATGATTTTTTTTATTTTAAAACAAACAAGAAAATTCTATCATTTTGTTTTAGAAATGTTGGAAAGCCAAGCTTCCCATGATGGTTCGCTGCTTCAGTAAGTAAACTACTAGGTAACACCTATTCGGTTTGCAAAACAACATAAAGGACCTACTCACATTGGCTGATGCTCACACACACGAATACTTCAAAGAAGGATATCTATGCACTCGGTAAAGTGACAAAAGGTCTTCATTTTAATGTGGTAAACCAGCAGAGTGAATGGCACTTAACTCTCAGAGCACCAGTAAGAAAACCCAACAACAACACACTTGATCATGATTTACTTAAACGTTCATTCGTTGGCACAAGAGTTCAGGGAAAGTGACACTATGAGGTTGGGTATGGTGACCAAAAAACGTTGGTTTAAATGCAATTCACTCTTGAATTTCTCCGCTAAAAGGTGAGAGAGTGGTTTAACACACCAGTATTTTAAATATTGTGTTCTCATGCACTGGCTGATTGCGATTGCAATAGCACATAAATGTCTAGAAAATTGAACAGCAACATTCAAGTTTGAATCCAACAAGGGACACGAGTCTAAACCTTGAAAGGAAATCATCTTTTATAAGTATCATCTTCAACGTGATGCTTCCCGCAGAGGTTCACATCATATCTGGGTTGAGTATTGCAATGTGTACATGACACAACAGAAGAAACGCATGCTGGAAAAAAGTATTATAAAAAAGACTGACTTGCTTGCGGGGTTTTTTTTCGATAACCTGTGGTTTTCAGAGCTGTGAAAATGACCGCTCCTCGTTTCAAGTCGAGAAAAGTTTCCCTGATGGATCAGACTCCATCGCATCACCTCATCGAGCAGGTCGATCACAGTTATTTTAAATAGACCTAGTATAACTCTCAAAAACAAGGCATAGTATTCACTACACTTTTGTTTAATAAAATACATTTCTTTAATGTGTAAGACAATTCGAGGCTCTTTTAAGAACCTCCAGATTGTTGGTGAGTGATTTTCAAGCAATTCTCGGTCAATCCAGCGAAGCTTACAGCCTACATACAGTATCTGTGCTTCTCTCTGTTAGTAATGGACTGGGCGGGGCTAGGAGGACTCACACAATAAACTGTGTCGTCACCAGCATCAGCAGCTTTTGCGCCCTTACTCAGTGTCGAGGCATTGTGATTTTTGCAGAGAATAAGAAATGTTCATGATTCATTTAGCTGCCCAATCACAACACTAGCTAGCCCTTATGTTTCCCAGTTAAAGAACTGTCGACACGCAAAGAAAGAGTTTGGACGGCAAGGCGGCGGTTACACTTCCCAGCTTCTCTTTTACAAAACAATTGGCACAGCTAATTTTCCCTTCGCTTACGAGAGCTTTACAGTGTTCTCTCCCCATGACAGCATTAAAAAAACATCTTTTTTTTATTACATAAAAACAAAACATTGTAGTCCTGGTCTTAAATGTCAAACTGGAGTAAATTCCATAACCTTGTATCATGCAAAGGTTTTCTAGCTTAACATCTACCGCTTATCCGTTGTTTTTTGATTTTCTTTAAAAAATAATAATACCGGTAATAACATTATTCAGCTGTCCTCAGATATGCGAGGCGTAAAAGACGGAAAGGATCAGGTAGAAAGAACACAGAGAGAGAAAGAGAACAGGTGAGGTAAACAGGAAGAGAGATCAAAAGAGACAAAACAGGTGAATGAAAAAGACAATGGATCGGTCAGATTTCCTACATGTTTTTTCTGTCACAGTTGCCTGAGCAGCTCATATTGGCACTTAAATAGAACTGAACTTCAGGGTCACTAGTGGATGCTCAGAATTGCTTAACTACTCACTCTTGAAATAAGAAACATCACACCTTTTGAAAGTGGCACCTTGGGGCTTTTTTGTCACAAATGTTCTTGCTCAAACCTAGGTGTCTAAGCAGGCCCTCTTGCTGTTAAGGAGATCCCTGTAAACAGATGAGCTGAGAAATCGGGGGAAGGAGTCTCTGTGCATGAGGGTGTAGATCTGAAGCTGGGCCTCCTCATACATCGTACTGCTGGGTTCTGCCAGGCTTTGGTTGACGTCTTCCCTCACCCGTGAATCCAAGCTGACCTGGCGGCCGACAACAAATGTACAGATCAACAACTTCACCTAGAGATTATAAAACGTTGCTTATATTTAAACGTTGTGTGTGAAATATTTTACCATAATATATTGTGTATTGTGATTCATTAATAATATTCTTTAATTTTTAGAGACTAGGTTCATTTTTTAAATATGGCAAAAAATACTTTTTAATATACATATATAAATATATTTACATATGGTTAAAAAAAAAAAAGCCTAACTGAACATTCATAGACGTTTTGTGTATCAATTTTTTTTAAGAACAACTATTATTATTTAGCTGAAAAAAATGTATAATTTGATACTTAAGGTTTTTATTTTGCAAAAAGCTCTGTTGTGATGTTTCAAGATACATGCTTTTCATCAGACTCATGTTGTACATATAAAAAGCACACCCTTACACCCATGAATAGAAATCACTCTTTTAAAATTGTGAAATGGCATTAAAAAAACTCCCATTATATCAAAAACTCAAATAATTTTTATGTAGTTTGGCTTTTTTTTTTTTTTTTTAATAAATGAACAATCATAATCTTTAAGCTTAGTGCGAAATATTGTACAGCAAACATTATTTTGTGTAAAAAATGCAAAAAATAGCACTGTTACTCCAAAAAAAAGTGAGCTCAGCAAAACAGACGTGATCATTTCAAGTTGTATATAGAAAAAAACACCCATATATACCCATAAATACCAATAAACAAAATCACATTTTTAAGATGTGAAATGGCAAAAAACCCTCACCAACTATTTAGAAATACTTCAAAATATCTTTTGTTTTGTTGAATTTTAAATGAATATATGAATATTTATTTATTTTACATGTATTGCTGTCACAGACAGCATTGTTTATTTGTATACACCCCTAACCTCTTTTGGCGAAAGAATGGAGACGTAGTCTTCATAAATGATCCTGGCTTTTTCATCGATAGCTGATGGGTTGGTTTCTTTCTTCAGGTCCTCACAGGCGATCCAGAACATCAGGTTTTCTTCGCTGTACTCAGACCGCAAGAACTCCCGGAAAACACCCCTCCCCTCTGGAGAGCGCATCATCATCTCAAAGCTCCGTGACCAGGCAATCACCTCATCCAGTGTGGGATGCCTTCAAATGGGAGACAATGAAAAAAGCAGGAGCTACCCTTATAAAATAACTTTACTTCAGCTGTCAATAAATAAACTACTGTATGTAAATGGTATTAAAAGGCACTTGATTTTAAATGAAATAGCCTTTAATAACTTTAATGAAACTGCACGAGATGTTTAGATGATTTCACTCATTGTAAGAGGGTTATCTTGTCCCAGAACAATAATAGATGTTTCTAACAACTCACTGTTCCTCTGTTGCTTCTATGCTGTCCATCTTTGTGCATGTTTGCCTCTCTGAACGTTCCCTTCTGTCTTCATTCCTAGGGTGAGAAGAGAAGTGTTAGATACAGCAAAGTCCCTGTGGCATTTGAAACATGTTGAGTTGATTATCATGCAAGGTTATACACAGTTATGGTGAAACTAGAGATTAACAGCTGCTCTTACAGTACATAGCCACTCAGGTGTTTGAAGGGTCATATACAAAAAACAATATTTCATTTTGAAATAATAGATGATGTAATATGTAAACACCTTTACCAGTGGTTTTTAAACTTTTTTTTTAATGGACCAAATACACTCTAAAAATGATTTGTCAAAGTTGTAAATATAAGAAAATTCAATTTCAGTCTTTCTACGTCAAAATTTCTCATTTAATTTAACGTGTTGCCATTTCTTTGTAATTATTTGTAAAATCCACTAGCAATTTTTGAGTGCATATAGTTTGTACACCAAATTTTTCCCCCTTGTATAAAATATTAAATTTATATTAAAAATTACAAACCCAGGGCAATTTATACTGTAATTTACGGCACAATCTGAAATGTAATAATAATAGTCACCAAACTATGTTTTTCTTACTCTCTCAAATGTTTCTCACTCACTTCTGGCCCCCAGTTTGGGAAGAAAGAAAAACAGACTTCCAACACAAGTCTAACCATAATAATAAAAGTACTAAAATTACTCTAGTCCAAAAAGAGCTTTTCTTAAAACTAAGCTACAAATTACAGGTGAACATCCACTGTGTTTCTCAATCCAAGTCTCTGTAGAGCAAGTATAATTGGGTTTGTTAGCCATGGGGTTCGACAAGCTGACAAGACTCTAAATATATAACGTGTACTACACAGCAGTTTTGCATGTGATGTGGGACAGAAATAGCCATTTACTGAGCAGATAATGGCAGTATGTAGTGGGGGGATGGCTGTGGAAACCCGAGGTTACAGAGTAGGGTTTGTACTGCCTCCTCAATGTTTTCTTTATTTCATGCAATATTTGTATTCATTCATGTTATTTATAGTCCCCCTGCAAGCTGTGCTATGGCCTTTCCAGTCTTTCTTTGTTCAATGGCCCAGCCTCAAACTCCAACTGCTTTTTTCCCCCCATATTTTCACAAGCTAATTTAACTCTTTAAGGAACACTTATTCTTACGATTTCTTTAAAGAGTAACAACAGCCAGAATTAGTTTCTAATTAAAAAAAATGACATGTGTATGTTTGTATAGATACAATTAACTAAAATAATATAAATTTAAAATAAAAGATTACAATGAAAATAATGGGCCAGCTGTGAATAAAGGGAGGTTATTTTCTTCCCATGAGTATTAGTGACACTGATAATTGACCGTTCGCAAAGACCTACCCACCCTTAGTTACTGTTGCTAGCTCCGACAAATAATGCCACTCACACTACACACCATGTTCTCAACATACATCGCGGAGAAAAGAGGAAACTGACAACGTGCCAACAGACAAGACAGCAGGTTACTTCTGGTATGAAACAAGGTCTCAGGACTCTCAGCTTTCAAATTGTGTGGCTCTTTAAAGTGTCAGATCACGGTATCGCCTCCGTTCAAACACGTGAACCGATCATCTTTTCATATGTACTTAAAGCATGAAATAAGCATGAATAAACATCAGAATGTATTTGCTCTCGGAAGGCTCTCTTTGAGGAGGGAGCTTTCACCAGCGTTCCTGCCGAGGCAGAGCGGCGGCTGCACTTGTGGGAAATCGCAGATGAATCAGGTGGAGGGAATGAAGACGGGCGAGCCCCTGTCTTTTTCCTTTCCCATTAGATTCCTTTCCCGTCGCTTTAGCCACTCGTGGCCCTTTTCTCTCGCCCTCGTTGTGCTCCCGAGGGATACACACAGGGCAGGGACTTGGAAGTCTGGCGGCATGGGCATCTCGTTCCCCTAGCGTTTTCGATGCAGCTCGAGTTCCTGAAGGGGAACGTCTCAGGTTACGTATGTAACCATGGTTCCCCGAAGGGAACGAGACACTGCGTCTTGAGGACACACTTCCGGCATCTCTGCCAGCGCTTGCTTCTAGGGATGCACGATATTTATTGGACAGATAAATTATCGACCGATATGAGAGAAAATGCCGTAATTTTTATTGCTCCGATAAATCAATTAAATCCGATAACTAGATCCGATAAAGTATGCTTGCTGGTAAATCAATCAATCAGTCTGATTTATCTGAGATTCATCTTTCCGAGTGCAAGTGATTGCAGCTTTAAACTGCAGTGACTCTCAGCATGTGTTGTGCTCATTACGTCATCATTTGCGAATATGTCTTCGCCGGTCTGGAAGTTTTTCTCGGTGGCAGAGGACAATGCCATTGCTATTTCCAACGCATGTTCAGCAAGGATTCCGAAAGGAGGAAAAAAGGCATCAAGTAGGGTTGTGACAGTGAGGAACTTTTCCCACTGGTTAATCGACGTGTGTCAACACCTTACCGGTATCACCTCGGTGGATGGGGGGTGGACGTCGTTTGAGTCTTCTCTCTTTTCCTTGCTTTCCTTCGGTTTTAAATAGCTTATAAGCTCTGTGCGCGTTTTATTTTCACTTTCAAATTAGTGGCAATTCGGCGTCAAGCAGTTGTTTGTTTTTAGAACGCTTGAGTTCTCACTTTCCTTTGCTTAAATAGCTTGTAAAAGCACCGTGCGTATTTTATTTTCACTTTTAAATTAACGGCAATTCGGCATCAATTGCCTGAATTTAATTCAAGCAACAACAACATAGAACATATAGCTAACTTTTATTACCAAAACGAATAAAAATACACCATGCTATATGCCTAATATAAAATAACAGTTAACTTACAAATTTTAATTATGCATGGTAGGCCTATACAAAACTGAAAGTCAGTAAAGACTGAGGAACAAATAATTATAAAACGTAGTACGTTTATTAGTGAGATGGAAAGTTGAGGCACGGACTGCATACACCTTGATGTAAAATAATGGGAAAAATATCACAGTTGAGATGTTTAAAAAGTAAAATAAATAAATAGACCTTCCAATATCACCTTAGATAAATGGCAGGTCAACAGGCTTTTCAAAATCCAAAAATATTTTTTAAAACAGGTGCTTTTACATTTCGTTTTGAAACTCTTCTGCCATCGTCTTGTCTTTTTCACCTTACTCTTGTCAGTCAGCTCGACTCACTCTCCTCAGGTGATAAATGAAATCTGGTCTGTGATGCGCGGCTGTCGTTTGTTTGGTGTGCTGCATTGAGCAGCCGCGTTCAGTTTTAATTGTAGTGTCTGTTCTCTAACTGAACTAAATGATTTTTATTACTATTAAAAAAATCTAAATGACAGTGAGGGACGGTGCTGCGGTGGGCAAGTGATAACCGGTGTTGCGACTTAACCTTGGTATGAGGATGCACTTTATTTTTGTTAAGCATGCACTTTTGTTTTTCATTTTTTTCGAGGCTGACAAATGTCAATGCATTTTTTTTATAATATATTTGAAAACACGTGACTTAAAGACTATATAACTTTCTCATCCTTGTGCACTAAAAATGTTGAATAGGTGCATTTCTTTATGCATGAAATATTTGAAAATAAATTTGTTGTTAATGAGTTGTTAATTGCAGATAAACCATAGTTCTGTCATAATTCTGTTAAACCATTTCTGTTACAAAGTATTGTGGTGCCTTACACAAAAAATAAAAAACAATTTGAAGAGTCAGGACTGATGCATATATAGCTCCCGACTGGGGCGAAGTTCACAAGATTTTGTCCACAGAATAATAAGAGTGCACATTTTAACATATTATTTTATTATTTTTCACTCAGTATTTTAACTTGAGCGCTACAAGCCATGCATACAGTGCCGGTATTGTGCCCACTTTCGACCCCCTGCCAAATTATTACCCCTCTCGTTGAAATCGCTATCTGATTGCCTAATCCTAACCCCACCCCTAATCCTAACCCCTCCCCCACACCTAACCCTAACACCTACCAATACTAGGGGGGTAATAATCTGGCAGGGGTCAGAATTGGGCATAACACCGGACATGACAGATTTTCTGGTATGCAAAACAAGTACTTTAAAGGAATTCCTTAGTTTATTGCCGTTACTGTGGCAGCCAACAACAGCACAGCTTAACCCTCTGCACATTTTTATATTTAGTTATATTCAAAAAGTTTCAATTCATTCCATCTTTTTATCTCATTCTAACATGGATTTCTATGGAGACGGACCATAGCTAGGGTTGGGTATCGTTTGGGGTTTTTCCGATACCGGTGCCAAATCGATACTTTTAAAACGGTACCGGTGCCTAAACGGTGCCTGAACCGATACTTAAAAAAAAAAGTTAAGAAAATATTAAAAAATTATCAATAAATAATTGGATTAGCCATTATCACTAAACACATGATGTCTTTCATTCATACTGGACGCCAGAGGGCGCCCTCGCACAAAAACATCCACATATCCAGTCACAGAAGTAGCGGAACTCATGATGCTCCAGGAAATCCCCAATATGGACAAAGGCATTGCTATCACTGTAACTGCGTAAACAGAAGATATAAACGTTTTGAATGATAAAACAAACAATAAACACTCGACTACGACAATGTATAGTTTATCTGTGTTATTCAAGCCATCTCTGGTATTTTCATAATAATTAAATATATTTATAATCCATTGCTAATCGATGTATTAGTAGCCTATGGAACATTTTCTGCCTCATTCTGTGACAAGAAGCTACATCAGATCACAAAAGTTGTGGACTAAAAAGGTTATAATGTTCTCTTTTGTTGGACAACAGGTTTTAAAACGTGAATACAAGAGAATTTTAGCTTTAGGCAATTTTAATTTAAGCATGTTTAGCTTAGCTAGTTAAATGGAAGACTACCTGCTGCCGTCAGAGCAAGTGTAATTATTGCATTCACACTAGGGATGATAATTTCGGTTATTTTACCCGACGCTCATTAACCGATTATTATCCATTAACCGACAAGATTATTTTAAATTTGAACTGAATTAAATTAGAAAGAATAAGTGTCTGTGCCCCGTTAAAAATACTAACATTTGTTTTCCGGGGATTAATTTTACATGCGCAAAAAGCAACAAACAGAACACGAGGATTCACATGGGCATCATAGCCATCACATCACACACATACACACACATACATACACATATATATATATTTTGTATATTATAACGAATAAATAGGCCTATACTTAATTTTTATTGAAAATAAATGCCTTTACAATGTGATATGTGATTTGAAAAGGGAGAAAAAAGGCTGGTTCAAACCTGGATCAATCGCGTCAAAAAGACCACGGCACGCGCTTTACCATCTGCGCCACTGGAGCTGATGATTCATAGCCATTTTTTATAATGTTGACTATCCCAATCACACTTTGGTGGGCGGAGTTAGTGTAAATAGCCTCTGCCAACAAGGCGGGCTATTTGGACTTAGTGTTAATAGACACTACGTTAAGTAAAACCACTTCTCAAAATGAAACAAGAATATGGTCCTCTTTTCATTGAAATACCAACGGTTATAGGGCCTATAATATGCATTCTTTATTTTACAACTTACATACAACATCCTTCATTCTTTTAACCAGACATATTTATACAAATTAAATTTAGATGAATCCTTATTAAAGCTACTAAATTGATTCAGTCAAGAGCAGTGAGTGAATTCCTCTCTTTCTTTTGTTGATTCATTAAAAATAAGGATACAGACAACAATTAGGCTGCTGTCCCTTTAAAACTGACTCCAAGGATTCAATACACTGACGATATTCTCCCAACAGTTTACATTCACTTAAGACATAACCGGGTGAATTTACGTGAATACTCATCCAAATGGATAATTTGAGATCATTTTCTGCGTTTAAACACGAAAGCGAACTGAATTCAGTAGTTGTGCTCTGTTTGAGGTGCTTTTCTGTGTGCGGGATTCGGCTCAGAAAACTGGACCGAATTAAGCACTCTTTCACATTGTCACACGAAATATCAAATTTATCCATAGGTCTGCTCTTCTCTTACCCCTAGATGCTGGCATTTTTTTTTTATGATTTATGAGCTGTGCAGCAAGTGTATGCAAACGTATGATCAGATCTTTACATTTGAAATGTGGGCATCAACCCTCCCTTCCACGCAGGAGATTAGTTCTGACTGGATCTCTGTTCAATCGTCCCTCCCTAACATTTTCGTCTTGTTTTTATCATTGACTAAAATGTCAGTAGTATTTCGTGATTGTTTTTGTCATTCAAAAAGAGTTTTTATTTCGTTATCGTCTCGGTTTCGTCTGTGAAAAAATTTAATTGACGACAATTGACATTTTTCATCAACGAAATTAACCCTGGCCATCACATAAATAAATTACATTCAAAAATATATTAAAAAAGAAAAGTTATTTTAAATTGTAAACATATTTCCTAATATTACTGTTGTTACTGTATTTTTAATTCAAGAACATATTTAAAAATCTTACCAACTCCAGTGTTTCCCCTGCCATTATATTAGGGGGACTCCCCACCCCCCCTTGAAGGTCAAGTTAATTTTATTTAATTTTATTTTCTCTATAGCACCAGATCACAACAGAAGTCATTTAAAGTTACCTTTCCTATAGAACAGGTCTATACCTTGTTCTTTTATTAAACAAACTTTATTTAAGCCTTATGTTATTTATTTTATTTACACGACGGCATGTCATTTCTGTCTCTCTACGTTACATGGTCGCGCTCTCTGCATCACGCACAGCAGAGTTCCGCCCCAATGCGCACGCGCACACACACACACACACACACACACACAGAGACGTGAAGTGAGCACACTCACACAAGTATTTGTAATTAAGCCGCAAAACAACTATTTAAATATGAATTCTGCGCGTCTATGTGATAATGAATGGTGCAGATGCTCGGTTTTGTTTACTACTCTTGCGATCTGCCATTGTCACATCTCCAGAACTGCTCTGAGAGTCACTTCATGAGCATTTAACTGTTTCATTTGAGTAAAACTATCCTCACATACATTTGCATACACACGGCAACGCATCAAAATAAAAGTTTAGTTTAACTTGTCTTGAAGACATTGTGTCAGAAATACATAATTGTTCAGTATATGTACGTAATACTACTACTAATATGATTAAAACCTTATTTTTAAGGAATAATAACAATATAACAGTGTTTTAATTATAATATTAAATCCCCTTCATTTGCCAAAAAATATAATTTGTTTAATTTTCATTAATTAAAAGATAAATTAAATTAATGTTTTATGCCTTGATTTGATAAACAGAAAAAAATCATAAGGCTATTGTAAAAATAAATGAAACATTGTTTTTATGCTTTCAAATGGTGAGACATGCTAAAACTTTGGTAACAACAAAACATAAGGTTGGAAAATATAAAACATTTCATCTGGCCCTAGACATGTAATTTTTGTTAAACTTTTAGTAAATTTATGTTAAATTGTTTGTTTCCTGATTTTAATTCATCCTTTTTTTTGGTTGAAAATTGTTTAACCATTAAAATAGAGTCCAGAAAAATTTTAACTGAAAAAATTTAATTTTGAAAAAATTAATAAAACTGAATTTGGGGAAAATAATTGTTCAGTTATATTGACTGCTGCCATTAAAAGAAACACATGAACACCATGATTGCTTTAAGTGTTTGTGTCAGTGTCCGTCTGGCCCCTACCTACAGGAAACACTGAACTCCAAACTTCTGAATAGTACCAGTGTACCTAAGGCAGCTAATGGTGATAAAATACTTAAAAGGACTATGTGCTTCTCAATGTAAAACTCATTGTTAAGCAAATAGCTACCATGCAAGTACATCTTTACAGCAGAACATAATGAAGTATGGGGTGTACCAGAGGCATTTGCAGCATCCACACCAACACAGACAGCAGGTGTTGGGCCTCGGGTGACCAGGCGCCTGTGGGGGTCCTTCAATGCGTCCCTGCTGCCTTTTCCTCATTTCAACTCCACTCACACTCTGAGGCTGTGGACAGACACATCAGATTAGGAACAAAGCAGTGGGGGCTTGGGAACTGTGTTAGCTGAAGAGTCTTGTTAACTACAAATGTTTCTAAATCTAAAGTAAGGCCGAAAGAGATGATTAATTATTAGCAGATTCCAGGGAGAGATTTATGGTAGCTTTTCCAATGGAAACGATCATAAGGATGCTCAGTAACTAAGCTTGTTGGACTGTTTCCTACTCTACTGTCAGATGCTTATTCAGCTGAAATCTACAAGAATGCCCATGAGAGCGTGTCTGTAGAGAATGAGAGGCAGACAGACATACAGACAGACAGAAAGTAAAGAAATCCCCTCTTCAGACTACACATTCATTCCTCTGGCAAGATGATAAATTAGTTTGAGCTGTAGGAGGGTGAGAGAGAGAGATGCTGATGTGGCTGAAGCGTTCACTCCCCCAGCCCTGAACACACACACAGGCAGTAGTAGTGTGGGATCTCACATGTTCTAAAAAATGCAATGGCTGTCGCTTACTGTTTCTTAAAATAAATTAAATAAAACCATATGACTCATTCCTAATAGGTTACCCTATAAAATAGGTTATTCCTATAGGGGAAACTAATTAGATAAATAGATAAATAGATTTTAGAGACTAAATGATTCATCTATATTTAGGTCTGTTTTACTGTAAAAAACAAATTAAAAATTAAAAAAGGAGGAAAAAAAGTGCTTTTTGTCAACATTTAGGAGCTTCCTAGTACTTAAGAGCCACCAAATTCTAATTTTAGATTTCATAACGTCTTTACATTGGAGGCTTGGCACCAAATACATATAAATCTCTGTGCAAATCAACATTTTTACCTGTACTCAGGCAACCAGAGAGCAGACGTGAAATAAAATGGTTTTCAATAAATTCTTCCATGTTTGGTTCCCAATATCACCGGCTTGTTAAAAACAACATCAGAGCATAGATCTCAACCACAAACATTTTAACTGCATTGTATGTGTTTCCAAGAAGCACTCTACCAGGAGAGAAAATAAGCAAGTGTTGTTACTGTGAGCTATGCTCCACTCGTGATCCATCACCATACCATTAACATGTCTTTGAAACACATGGGTGATAATTCTGTTTGACAGTTTTATTAATAGTGACCAAATGGTCTCGTACTATGGAAGCACTTTGTCATATGTGATTTTGACATATGTGATATATATTAAAACCATTAACAACTGTCATATGTGATTCTGATCACTGATTAAATCACATAATATATATATATATATATATATATATATATATATATATATATATATATATATATATATATATATATATATATATATATATATATATATATATATATTATATATGTGTGTGTGTGTGTGTCCCTGTTTTTCTGTTCAGGTGGGGACTTAAACCTGAATACCCACAGATTCAAGGGGACTCGTGTCACGGTGGGGACCTAATCTGAGGTTCCCACGGGTAAACAAGCTAATAAATCACACAGAATGTCGTTTTTTAAAAATCTAAAAATGCAGAAAGTTTCCCGTAAGGGGTAGGTTTAGGTGTAGGGTTGGTGTAGGGCAATAGAAAATACGGTCTGTACAGTAGAAAAAGCATTACGCCTATAGAGAGTCCCCACAAGGATAGCAAACCAGACATATCAGTGTGTGTGTGTGTGTGTGTGTGTGTGTGTGTGTAAATTAAATCATTAATTATTTTTGTTAATTAAAATTAATGCTCAAGTAAAATATTAATATTAGATTAGATGTAATATAATATTATACAAATATTATAATTATATAACATTTAATTATTAAAATGTATAAATTAGTGCTGTCAAACGATTAATCACATACAAAATAAAGGTTTTTGTTTGCATAATATGTGTGTGTTCTGTGTATATTTATTATGTATCTAAAAATACACACACAGTATATTTTTTGAAAATATTTACATGTATTTACATGTCTATATTTATATTCATATAATTTATATGATAAATAAATATTTTTAAATAAATATATTTAATATATAAACAATTTTTCTGAAATATCAACATGCATGCATGTATATTTATATATACACATAATAAATATACACAGCACACATACATATATTATGTAAACAAAACATTTATTTTGGATGCAATTAATAATTTGACAGCACTAGTATAAATATCTAAATATTAGATTAAATATTTTAAATAATTCACCCAAAAATTGTGCGAACTTCTGAACTGATTGCACTGTATTTTATGTATAGTCATTTTCTATTCTTAACTGTTTTAAATTAACTTTAAATCAATTTTTATATCATTTAAGTTAAGTTTAAACAGAAGGTTAAAGTAAGTGCTGTGATGGTAAAGAGAATGTGGGCAAAGAAAGACAAGTGTGTTGGTTAATCAGTTGAAAATAGGATCTCTGAGTTCTATTTGTTTGGTTTATGATGGTAAGTAATTAGGGGTGAAGTAGTGGAATAGTTAGGTATTTTGGAAGGTTTTTTCACTTAGTGCGGAAGAGTTTGAATGTTTGTTTTTAAATTCCTTGTTTTTATTGTTGTTGTTATTATTATTATTATTATTATTAATTCCTTGTTTTTATTGTTGTGATTATTATTATTATTATTATTATTATTTTTAATTCCTTGTTTTTATTGTTGTGATTATTATTATTATTATTATTATTATTATTATTATTAATTCCTTGTTTTTATTGTTGTGATTATTATTATTATTATTTTTAATTCCTTGTTTTTATTGTTGTCATTATTATTATTTTTTTTATAATATTTACTATTTCACTTCCTTTTATGTAAAGCACTTTGAATTACCCCGTGTAAGAAATGTGCTATATAAATAAACTTGCCTTGCCAAAAATAAAAACTTATATTTTACTGTCACCCTCAAGATGTTCCAAACATGTATGAATTTCTTTCTTCCGTTGAACACAATATATCTTGAAGAATTTGGTAACCAAACAGTTGTTGGAAGCCATTGACTTCCACTGTATCGAGAAAAAAAAACAATAGTATGAAAGTCATTGGCTTCCAGCAACTGTTTGGTTACCAACATTCTTCGAAATATCAGAAGAAAGACTGAAGGTACTAAAACTAATAAAAATTTAAAAGTTAAATATAATAATAATAATAATAATAATAATGATGATAAATAATAAAAATATAAAACATTTTAAAAATTAACTAAAACTTAAAATAAAAAAACTGAAAAGATACAAATAAAAGATCATTTCAAGTATTAATAAACACTACGTACGCTATAGACCAAGTCTTCTGCAGACATTTGATACATTTGTCTGAAGAACAGACTGTCAAAATGGTTTCAAAAGCTATAAAAGGTAAATAATGACAGATGTTTCATTTCACAGCTAACTATCCATTTAACCCCTGCACCACATCAGGTGTTTGGTGGCCTTTATGGGATTTGAATTGGACTAGCCTCATTGCTCTATTCAATTAATCGCTTTAAGCTCTACAAGTTGTTTGCGTGAACTGCAAATAAATAATGTGACAATACACTTTGGGAAACCCTGGTAAACATGATGCCTCACACATACCCTCAACAAATTTGTTCATTTTAGCACAAAGCTTTCTGGAAACTGATCTTTTGGCCGGGTTTGGCAGCACAAACACCATATCACATCACCTAGACATCTGATCCAAATATTTAGGGACAAACAGTCTAGGCACTAAATGGACAAGCTGGAGGTCTGGGACCATATCAAGTTATCATTTCCCAGTATGGTACTGGTAAATATCCCATAACCACATAGCCACAGGGCATTTGGTTGGCTGACTTTTTGTCACAACGTGTGGTGCATAATTTAAAGATTCACTGCTGATTGAAATGCATTGCTGTAATAAGGACAAAAAGCTCACAACAGCCAATTTGTATGCAAGAAAACAGCATTAAATATGCTACACAAAATTAGCTCTCTAAAATAAATATATAAAGCACACTGCATATGAAAGTAAACATTGTTTGTTATTTAGAATTAGTATAGTGCTTGTACTAAGGTAATATAAACTTTTTTCTATAAGGTTTTCCTGGTCTCATTGCATACTATCAATATTACTGACATCACATATGCCAAAATATGAATACTCTGAATATTTAGTTAAACAAAGGCCTTACCTCTAAAGTCATCCTTACACTTAAAAAAGTGTTGTGATAAACAGCCCTGCTACCTGGTGATGAAAGCTCAGTTTGTCTGGAATGTAATGTGAACACTCTATGAGAGTTTACTCTAATGGAGCCACATAAACCAAATATGCAAAACATAACTACCATCAGTTATTCAGTGCCAGGTAATGGAAAACATGCATCCTGATGCAAAACACACTGAGGAGTCCCTTTGTTCACATCTAGAACATTGACCAAAAGCTCTGCACAATATGTAAAACAAATTGTATTGAGGAAAAAACAATTATACACCAGACTCACAGGAAGTCATGTATCATTTTATAAAATGTTATGCTAAAAACAAAAAGTGCCAGGGCGCTAAAAACTAGCAGACCAATGTATGAGACAATATTTGGCAATTTTGAGATTAACAGCCAATAACTATGCCCCCTTTGCTGTCTAGTCACAGATAATTCTCATGTTCTGTTTTCAGATATTTTTAGTGAATTTCTTGCAAATATTCTGTCAAAACTGTTCATTGTCATTGTATTTGTATGAGTCTCCATTAAAGGGATAGTTCACCCAAAAAATATTTTGTGATAATTTATTTCAAACCTGTCTTTTCTTTCTTCTGTGGATCATAAAAGAAGATATTATGAGAAATTTGTCAGTGGGTTTGTCCATGCAATATGAGTAAATGGTCACAAAACCTGTTTGGTTATAAACATTCTTCAAAATATCTTCTTTTGTGTTCAACAGAAGAAAGTCAGACGTATAGGTTTGTATCAATATGATGGTGAGTAAATGACAGGATTTTTATTTTGGGGGGAACTTTCCCTTTAATTAAATGTTATCAGCTATAAAGATAAAATACTGCCCTGGACAATGCACACAATTGACCAATCAGAATCAAGTATTCTGGAGAACCATGTAAAAATTTATGTTAATAAAAGGGCTTTCCAGAGAAACAACAGGCAAAGATAATCTGTCTGGGACATCATAATTCTTCAGCCTTTGGTGTGTGCTTCTGTTACAGATATCTACCCAAAAGTTAAATTTTAAACATGCACACACTACACATCTTCAAAGAAATGTGTTTCTGTTACAGTAATGATTACTTAATGGATTACAAATGCTTTTTAAAGTCCGAACGCATTTCTAAAATTCAAAATAACAGAAGAGGTTTCTTTAATTGTGCATATTTCTAACAACAAGCATTTGAGCACTCACTTCCCCGCTTAAAATACATTACAGTCTACACTCGTAAATTACATTACAAAGTGTGAAAATGCCTCTGCGTGCGAGCATGCTCAGATGCCGCAGTCGTCCCGACTCTAACCCCGTTCTCCCACTGGAAGTCTCATGCGTCCTTGTGCACTTCGCCATACACATTCCAGGGCAGCAAGTGATGCATAGCATAGGCCATGGCTGGCTGCACAACAGAAGCCTCCTAGAGCCGTTACCCACAAACCCTATAGCTCAAGAAATATGTCACACCGCAGTTCCGTTACATGTGATAATCACACAGGGGCCCGTTTCGCCCACATTTCTCACCTTGCGCAGCATCACATCAACGTTCGGGAAACATGTCTTTTTCCACATCAAAGCACTTGCAATCACTCTAGGAGAGGACAGCCCCCCCCAACTTACCATGCAAATTAGCACCAATCCATCCGAAGATCAGGTAAGAAAATCATGACTGTAATGACAAACGTTGAGACGGGCAGAGTGCTGGAAAACAAAATGTGGCCTCTTGTATCTTCTCTTATCATGCCTGATGGAGAATGCGGGAGGTGGGTGGAGGTAGGTTTCAAACACCTGGTATTTGCAGGTACACCCTTTCCGTTAGTCAAGGGTTAAATGATCCAGGATAAGACATCTGGGAAATAAATCAAACCAGAAAGAGAACATCAGAACTGCTTTAATCTAGGGCTATAATAAGCGTGAATAAACTAAGTTTACCTCAAACTAAAAGATTAATGGTAATTCTCAGTGCTGGGTAGATCGCTTCTGAAACTGATTACAATTTATATTAATCAAATTTGTAAGATTGCACTGAAAGTCTAATCTGATTACTTCTGGACTTCTTATAGTCTAATTTTAATTTAATTAGTGTTTGCCACAAGAATAATAATGTGCTGTTTGACAAAATGAAGCAAAAAGGATGTACACTTTTATTAATAACACAAACAACCTTAAAGTGATAAGCATTCATCCTATCTATTTCTAAATGCATGTTAAAAGATCTTATCTGTGCATATGTAATGTTACGTCATAGCGTGCATAATGTAAACATGTCATAACTGGACCTTCACTCTTAAAAATAAAGTTTCCAAAAGGGTGTTTTAGCAGTGATGCCATAGAAGAACCATTTCTGGTTCCCAAAATAACATTTCAGTGAAAGGGCCTTAAAAGAACCATTCTGAAGAAAACTTTAAAAATCTAAAGAAACTTTTTTCGACTATAAAGAACCTTTTCTGCATTTGAAAGGTTCCATGGATGTTCAAGGTTCTTCATAGAACCACTGGTGCCAATAAAGAACCTTTATTTTTAAGAGTGTTTCGCTGAAAATGACAGACTTCTTGCTGGAATGGTACTGTCTGAAAAGATCTTGTCTATTGCTACTTCTGTTTCATTACTACTTAAAATGAATTGTTGCATGTTCTGATAAAATTCAAATAGCTAATTAATCAAATATTCAAACAGTGCTAATTAAAATATTCAAATAGTGCTAATTAACCTTTCTTTCGTTAATATTAAACTAGATAAGTCAACTGGTTAACTAGAAAACTGAGTCTTTAGTGAAGAAATTATTATAAGACATTCAATTTTGGAAATTCAATTTTGGAAAGCAAAGATTGCATTGCAGTGTTATTGTCTCCAAAAAATTTATAAAAACACAAAAAAAAATCTAATTTCATAATGTGCAGATTATATGTCCTCCTTTACTATCTGACACTGGTAACACCATTATAATCTCAATAACCCTTAAATTAAAAAAACAAAAAAATATTTGGGTTATGTTTTAACTAGGCTTTATCGACAAGTGAAAAGAAGTCAATATTTCTGCAAGGCAGTACACTGCAATACTACCTTAATCTTTCATTATCTATCACAGAAGAATGTGAAAAACCCAAGCATATCAGTAATAGAAAGTATATTAAATAATACAAATTTACTGGCTTTCGTTTTCAGTGTATTTTCATTTCATTTCAGTGTTCAATAGTGAAACAAAAATGTACAAATCTGTGCATTTCATTTGTGTGGATCGGGTTACTACTGCTTGGTTTTAATGAATGGATTCATTACTGACAAATCATTTTATTTGACACCCGAAATGTTCCCCACATGAAACAGACTGTTTCACACAACCAGCTGCCTTGTAAAACCAGAAGCACTAGTGAATGGGAGGAACTTCACAACTTGTATGATGATGAATGGTCGAGCAATCAGCCCTCCTCCGGAAGGAAACTCTCATCAATAACTGAATGCAGGAAAAAATAATTACTGGCAAGTCCGAGAAATAATATACAAACTCAAAAAATATATATTTAATTTAAGGTCAATCGTGAGAAAATGGTCGGCTACGAAAGAGGTAAATATAAAAGGTGCATTAGGACAAAAAGTCATAGTTTAATTTCTGAAGTATAACAATACAACACAATGATCCGTGATATACAGATATAGACGGCTGTCAACCCGTTATTCGCCTTCATTCCCGGTTGCAGTGGCTGTCTGTGGAATCAAAAGCGGCTGTGTTTCAAAACCTACCAAGGAACCTACCTAGACAGCATGTTTAGGCATCGTTGGACCATTAACGATGGTTTAAACGCCCCAACGAAGTTACCAAACGCAGGCGAGCGTTTTAAATGCTGTTGGAAAATCTCAGTCGCTCGAATAATGTCCAATAATGCTGTCTAGGTAACGTTAGGCAGCTTGCTAGGTTTTGCGCAACAGCCAGCATCTTTACTAAAGTCATCGTAGGTAAACCCTAAATCATTTCTATCACAAGACAGCGAGGTGCAATTGAAAGTAATGGGCAAACTGTTCCCTAAAGCCGCGCTATTTTTCACAGGCGAAATGTAACTGCTACTTTGTTCTATTAAAGCCGCTCTTTGATTTTCTCAGCGCAAGGAAGCACGGCTAGCGCGTTAGCTGGCGAGCTAGCGGGATCTCCGAGACCGTTAAAGAGCGTATGTCGCCTTACCCCTTTTGTTCTAGATGTCAGTCTTCTAAAAGGGTGTCGTTACACGTGTTTATGCGGATATCGGGGGTATCACGCGTTGAGATTGCATGCTGCCGTTTTATCTCCATCAGCGGTGTTTTCCGTCCATCCGCCCAACTTCAGCACCGAGCGAGCCAGTGGAGACGCCCTGCGCATGCGCGGCGGAGCTGTCAGCTCACGGAGCGCGAGGCGAGCTGCGGACAGAGTGCAGAGGCAGAGGTGCAATGACAGGCTGAGATTCTGCTATCTCACAAAAACTGCCTGCTGCACATACACAACACACATAGCCTACGTAAAAAGGCTCGACTTTGCTGTAAAAGTAGAAATTCTCCTGTTGTGATGTCTCCCACAGTGATTGTTTACTTTAAACGGTTAGTGTATACTAGTTACATATACATATATGCATGCATGCATAGGCCCTATATGAGACAGTAATGTTACGAATGAGCAAAAAAAAAAAAACAAAAAAAAAAAAACCTTATTTTATTTTTAGAGGCAGAATATTTATTTGTTTGTTTATTTATTTTACAATTTCAGTTACTTTATTGACAAATGTTTTGCAAACTAAACTCAATTTGCATACAATAGAATTGCTAAAGCACCAATAGCCTACAGAAGTAATAAAATAAAAAAATATATACAGAAAATAACTTGCTGCAATACAGTAGAATTTCATCAAAACTTTGTCTTTTATTTTTTTAATGTTGAAGTCTAAATGAATCTTATGGGCCTGATTATCATGCAAAGTTATTACTGAACAACAAAAATGCAAGGAGGAAAACAACCACCTAACAGCACTGAAATAAAAATACATAAATTCTGCCTGCTGTAATGTATATTTAAATATCACAAGGTTGAATAAATAAGCAACAAATAAAAAGCCATATATATTTATGCATTATATTTGTTTTGTTTTTCTCCTGACACTTGACAAATCTCCTGGCCGATTAAAATTCAGTTATAGAGATGATTTGATTTGATTACATACAAATCAGAAAATTATAGAAGACTTCTATAATTATTCATTATAAATTATGTCTGTACACACAAAAAGCAATTTATAGATATGAATATTCAAGGTGACTGTTTTTAATGCATTTCTCATAGACCAGATAGAATGATGTTGCTACAAACCACCATTGCAACACTTTGCTATCCACTAGGAGGCACTGAGACCACAGCACTCTGGTCATAGTAGGATTTAAGTGACCACCTCTATCAAAGTGATGCTTCTCTTTATCATGCCTGTGAGGTGCAGATATACACTTTTTACAGCGGTTATTAAGACAGCCAGCTGTGGATTGTTTGTTTAATGACAGATAACCCATAATGCTGTCAGTTCTTGTTGAAAATAATGACAACAGATAGCTAGTAGTGTATCGAAATATTAGTAGCATTAGCGCATAAATTCTATAATGTTTTGTAATGGCATCTTCCTTTTCATGCTAAATATTACACATTGATTGTAGTGCATTGTGTGAAGCTATGAAACAGCATGATATAAGATCACACACTCAGACTCTGGCTTCATCGCAGTCTTTATTGTCCTCTAACTGTATTAACAATATTCAAATAATTCTTTAACAACAATAAAACATTTTTCTTCATTTTTCATTTCATTCATAATGATAAATAATTTCTAATACCAGAGCATGTAAAAAAAAAAAAAAAAAATACCTTCTGACTATTAGATCCACATTGTATGAACCAGTTATTGTTTTGTTTTGTTTATTATTATTATATTTAACTAAATCACCCCTCTGCGGAACAATTAAAAACATTACAGGAAGCCCACCTATGTCTTGGAGCTAGAGCTTGTCCCCAGACTAATAAAACTTGCTTCTTGCACCTGTGAAAAGATGCTGAAGATAATTTCCAGTCCAAATAGCTGTTCTACAATACAATACAATACAATAAAAGGTCTGATCAAAAACACTCCTGGATCACACCTCTTCTAAACATTAAAGCAGTACAGCTGCCTGTATACGTTGAGTTCTGTGATTCTTTGCCGTCAGATTATTTGCGATTTGCTTATGGTTTTGGTTTCTTTAAGATTTCATTTATTTGTTTGTTTGTGTTTTACATTTACTGCATGGCTTCCTGTCAGGGTTTTGTCCTTGAATGCTTCAGCAAAATGTTCCCTCTGTTAATCTTAATACTTGAGTCATCTAAGCAGGTGTATCTAGCAGTGCAAGTATGTGTTAGAGCAATGTTTTCCATTATATTAGCATTTTTATTAACACCTGAGGTTTAGTATTTGACTTACCACTTGACTTGTAGAATATCCTTGGTTATTGTTATATAAATGGTGGGCAAATGTACAAATATTGTCTTGGAGAACACAGAAATGTGACAAGAATACAAATTAATCTATGTGAGTTCTGGAGGTTCTGATGATTCATTAGGGTTGGAACAACTGGGGAATATTTTGGGTGCCTTTGTATTTACTTTAATGTGGTCCCCCTTATGAACAATTCATAAATTTGCATGAGATTCTATTTGAGCTCCACGCTGACCCCCCATCTCAATTCAGTTGACCATTTAGAGGATTCTTTTGAGAAAACATCAGGCCAGCTGAAAACACCAATGCACTGAAAAGTGTATATTCAATGTCCAAAAAAAAATCTATTTATTTATGTATGTTTTATATTTACTCACCCTCAGCCCATCCAGCATGTGATGAGTTTGTTTCTTCATCAGAAAAGATTTTGAGAAATGAAGCATTACATCACTTACTCACCAATGGATCCTCTGCAGTGAATGGGTGCCATCAGAATGAGAGCTGATAACAACATCAAAATAATCCACAAGTAATCCACACGACTCCAGTCCATCAATTAACAGTGAAATAAATCCATCAAGATATTTTTAACTTAAAATCGTTGCTTTTGGCAAAAATATTAGTCCTCTATCCATGACACAATTGTATCTGAATCAGTAGAGAAATATACACAAGCATCATTTACAAGCGAAAAACAGTCCAAAACAATTCTAAACAAATATGTTGGTGGATTTTGATGTGAGAGGACAACAGGGGATGAACCTTTTCACTGAAGGAAGAGTTACTATGGATTATGGACAGAAGTGATTGTTTAAATTTAAAATGTGATAATTGATGGACTGAAGTCATGAGGATTAGGCTATTTGTGGATTATTGTGGTGTTTTTATCAGATATTTGAACTTTCATTATGACAGCAGAAGATCCATTGGTGAGCAAGTGATATAAGACTAAATGTTCAGATGAAGAAACAAACTCACCTTGGATGGCCAGAGGATACGTGAATTTTAAGCAAATTTAAATTTAATTTTAAGAACTATTCTTTAAACTATAAAGCTATTTCATGTTTATTTAATACTCATTTTTTGTGAAATCTTTCTGGATATTATATATCATATTTTCCCTCATCAGTGCGTGTACATTATTGTTCTGCAATTTATGATTGCATTGATTTAAGAAAAGATAGTTTGCAAAATGTAAAGTGTATCGTGCAGTATTGTGGACTGGTTATTAGGGCTCTGAATATGTACTTCAGCTATAAGCGATCAGGCCCTTTGGATTTAACCACCTCATTACCTCAACAGCTCTGTTGCTGAAACACCAGCAGATGTACAAGGATTAGAAAGGACCTATAGACCTTGTGAACCTATAATGACACAATGTATATACATTCGTAAAATGTAAGAAATTAAGGTTCCAAGGTTTTTTTTTTTTGGTTTGTTTTTTTGCTGTGATGCCATAGAAGAACCATTTTTCATTGCTACATTCATCATTTTTATGCACTAGAACTTGGTGGAAACAAAAAGAATTCAGACAATGGTGAAGGATCTTAAACAAGGCTTGTCAAGAAATGGCATTTCAGTCCAATTAGTGAAAAACAGTTTTGTGGTTTTCTCATAGGTTTTGATGAAAAAGGTCTCTTGCTGCTTATTAAGATCAAAGAATTTAAATTAGAAATTTCCGATGCTTATTATCTTACAGAATGCAGTGTCAAAGTCCCATAACCTTAGGATGAAATATCATTTTGACATTTATCTCCTCTTTAAAGGCTTTGTTTAAACTGTTGTGAAGAACATTAATTACTGGAAAGATTTCTCTAAGGGTGATTCATTAAAATAGGTTTAAGTTTGGTCCAGAAAAAAAATAGGACATAAAAAGTCCTTCGTCCTTGGCACATGCTTTGTAGTTGAAACATCATATACATTAATGGGTGTTATGGCAGAGTGTTATGGCAGGGTGTTATGGCAGAGTGCCTGTTTAATACATAATGCATAATTATAATTTTAGTCTGCCCTTGAGTTGCTGCTCTATATCATATTCATTTTTACTTTCACATTCCATACTTTACATTTAACAATCTGGGATCTCATTACATAATTTACTGGGGGGGGGGGGGGGGGGGGGGTTACATGAATAACAATCCCTCCTCCACCAATGTACTGCCACAAATAAAATAAAAAATAACACTGACCTGAAAAAACATAAGATTATGGCAACCAGATAGAAGTCCAATTCACAATTTTGCTTAAATTTGCATTACAAGCTGATACAGTAGAAACTGCAATTATGTTTTGTTCACTAGCAATCTAAGACAGGTTAATTATGTCAAAGTTTTTAATTTAACGGTTTGTTTAGTAGTTCATTAAAGAATCTGCCATTAACCTATGTTTAATATTCCACTAATTTAAAGAAACATTCACCCGCTTTGGTGAACGTTTCTCCACCCGCAGCAAAATAAAGAACACACAAGTTCTCTTTAATATCTCTGCTGTTCTCCTAGACAGCAATAAGATCAAACTGGAAGGGGAAATCATATTTTTCCTAATAAAATCTCCTTTTCAAACTGCTAATTGCCAAGAAAATAAAATCTGCAATCAAAACTCAGAGACTTCATTATGAGCCCAAGCATTTCTCATCTAATCGTACAACACATACAGTAAGTCATACATCTTCATGAAGTCTCCAGAGTAATGAAAGCAATAACATTTTTCCTCTGGGCATCACAATTTCTTGGATTTTTCTCTCTCATTTCATGTTTGATATTATGAATCAATGCTTAAGCAGTTTCAGACTGGGTGCAGGGCTGCTGCTGGCCAAATGGGTGCCCTAAGCAGGATTTTATTGTTGTGCCCCCTCCCTCAAATATCATGGAAGTAAAAAAACAAAACAAAAACACCCACCATAGGGGTCAAAATAGAACTTTAATAAAATATAAAAGTAAATAAATTGTAATTAAATTGTATTATTTACAAATTACAATTGTAGCTCTAGACAGTTATTTATGGCAGTAATACAGTTGTCTGATTGATTTTATAGTCTCAAGCATTCAGAAATCACGCAAAAGAAAATTAAGCAGTTTTACTACGAAAACCATAATTTTTGTAAGTGTTGTGATGTCCACATGTTTTTTTGTTGAAGAAATTATAGAGGTTGTGTCATCTATAGCAAAAAGGTGGCCAAAAATGAAAGATTAAGTGGAATTAAATTTTTGGTCAGTAGCCTTTTAAACAAGGACTTGATTATCCTGGAAGTATAACAGCAGCAATGACCAGGCATTTGGCTCCCTTTGCAGGCATTTGTAATAACATTTAATGTTGAAAAAAACAATAGACACCATCACAAAATTTGTAATGGTTTTACTGGTTATAATGGGACTTGTATTGGTTTTAATGGAAACTGTAATGGACCCTGTTGGTCTCTACTTGGTCACCTTCTATTGGTGGCTTGTTAAAACCAATAAATCAGAATGGAATATGTCCCAAAACACTACAGAAAACCATTTTTTTATGGTTTTAATGGTTAAAAGTTGATGGTTTGTAATGGCATTTGTGACTTATTTGTGATGGCGTTAGAATTTTCTGTAATGGTCTATATTGGGGTTTTATTTCAGCAGGGTTGCCTCTGCTTTTATATAATGCATTTTTAGTCAATTTAAAGGGTATTGTTGGCTTAGGTCTGTGTTTATAACCACAATATATGAATGTAGCCTACCTGAAAGTGACGTGCGGGCTTAGTTTTCATCTTTTTTTTTTTTCTTTCTTTTCTATTCTTGGCGCCGGTGTTGTGCCGAATTCTGCACCCCTGCCGGCAGGGTGCAGAATTCGGCACAACACCGGATTGCTGATGTCTTTTCACGGGCATAGTTGTCCATAAATTATGATAAATTATGAGAGGGTGAAACAGTGATGTGCATTCAGGAATGCAAGAAATTTGAGGAGCATAAAATGTATTAGTGGAGAGTTTGTGGGTGCTGATTAGCATTGCTGATAATTATAATTATTCTGATTACCATCAAAATCAGCTAATCATTTAGTCTGGGATTGTACACCTGGTCCTCAGTGAGATCGGCTGTTCAAAGCATAAATGTCACCAAAAAATGAACATCTGAAAGGTGACTCCAGGCAGACACGCTTGAGTGAACTTTTTTGGCAGGTGCTGCTTAGTCACATCTGATTGAGATGTGTGAGCCATACATCTTTCTACACTGTCATGACATTAACACGGCCATTTCTTTCGAGAATTTGACAACCTTTTCAGGCGCCTTTCACACTTCACCCAAAATGTCTCATTCTGTATGATTCAGTGGTCTGGATGGCCACACACCTCATGGCTGTGATGGCTTCTTGAGTTTTCATTGAATCTTAACTATACAAAGATGTTTTTTTCAATCAGTGTTGTTTGGTGACAACATTAATCTTGAGCGAGAAAGACTGATAGCATCAGTTCCCAGCTGAAACATTTTGAGTCAAATGTCAATTATGGATTGTGTGCCCCAGGTCTCGCTGTGTCTGAAGCATCATCAGTTGTGATTTATGTGCCCCTGTGGGAGTGACATTCTCAGTCACAGTGTCCACATCTCTTATGATTGCTGGTGGCACAGCACTCTGTTCTGGCTCTTTATGTCCTTCACCTGGCCAGCATGCTTCCCTTTACAGCCCTTCAGCTGTCTGAGGACACTTTTCCATCTGGACTGCGGTTCACTTAATATGATTATTGTTTGTTCGTTTTTGAAAGACATCTTATGCTCACCAAGGTTGCATTTATTTGATTGAAAATACAATAAAACAGTTTGATTGTGAAATATTATTACAATTTAAAATAAGTGTTTTCTATTTTAATATATTTCAAAATTATAAATGCAACACTTGTTTTTGCCCCCATTTTTCATGAGCTGAACTCAAAAATCTAAGACTTTTTCTATGTACACAAAAGGCCTATTTCTCTCAAATATTGTTCACAAATCTGTCTAAATCTGTGTTAGTGAGCACTTCTTTGCCGAGATAATCCATCCACCTCACAGGTGTGGCATATCAAGATGCTGATTATTGCACAGGTGTGCCTTAGGCTGGCCACGATAAAAGGCCACTCTAAAATGTGCAGTTTTACTGTGCTGGGGGGGGGGGGGGGGGGGGCAAAAAAATCAGTCAGTATCTGGTCTGACCACCATTTGGGTCACGCAGTACAACACATCTGATCAGGTTGTTGATTGTGGCCTGTGGAATGTTGGTCCACTCCTCTTCAATGGCTGTGCGAAGTTGCTGGACATTGGCAGGAACTGGAACACGCTGTCGTATACGCCGATCCAGAGCATCCCAAACATGCTCAGTGGGTGACATGTCCGGTGAATATGCTGGCCATGCAAGAACTGGGATGTCTTCAGCTTCCAAGAATTGTGTACAAGATCCTTGCAACATGGGCTGTGCATTATCATGCTGCAACATGAGGTGATGGTCATGGATGAATGGCACAACAATGGGCTTCAGGATCTTGTCACGGTATCTCTGTGCATTCAAAATGTCATCAATAAGATGCACCTGTGTTTGTTGTCCATAACATACGCCTGCCCATACCATAACCGCACTGCCACCATGGGCCACTCAATCCACAACGTTGACATCAGCAAACCGCTCACCCACACGACGCCATACACGCTGTCTGCCATCTGCCCTGTACAGTGAAAACCGGGATTCATCCGTGAAGAGAACAGCCCTCCAAAGTGCCAGACGCCATCGAATGACAAATCATTACAAAGACTCCTATGTTAGAATGCTGTTCATTGACTTCAGCTCGGCATTCAACACAATAATCCCACAACAGCTCATAAATAAACTAAACCTGCTGGGCCTTAACAATTCCCTTTGTAACTGGATCCTGGACTTTCTAACTGGAAGACCTCAGTCAGTCCGTGTCGGCAACAACAACTCGAGCACTACAACACTGAGCACAGGTGCCCCACAAGGCTGTGTGCTTAGCCCGCTGCTCTTCACACTGCTGACCCACGACTGCACTGCCAAGTTCAGCTCCAACCACATCATCAAGTTTGCTGATGACACAACAGTGGTCGGTCTCATCAGCAACAACGATGAAACGCACTACAGAGAGGAAGTGGCACAGCTGGCTGAATGGTGTGGCACAAACAATCTGTCCCTCAATGTGGAGAAGACAAAGGAGGTTGTGATGGACTTCAGGAGAAACTCCGTTGACCACCCCCCATCGACAGCTCGACTGTGGAGAGAGTCAGCAGCACTAAATTCCTGGGGGTGCACATCACAGAGGATCTCACTTGGACCACCAACACCATGTCACTCTCCAAAAAGGCACAACAGCGCCTACACTTTCTCCGCCGGCTGAAAAGAGCAAGTCTCCCTCCACCCATCCTCACCACATTCTACAGAGGCACCATTGAGAGTGTGCTGACCAGCTGCATCACTGTCTGGTACGGGAACTGCAGTGCTACTGACCGCAAGACCCTCCAGCGGACAGTGAACACAGCTGCAAAGATCATCGGTGCCCCTCTCCCCTCCATCCTGGACATTTTCCTTACACAATGCTCCAGCAAAACCAACAGCATCGAAGTGTGCTACACACAGGTGAGTGGGCCTGTACAAACCACCTGTAGTAACACACTCTCCTCTATGTGCACTATGGACACTTTACACTATGTGCACTATGGACACTTACACACTGCTGCGTGTGCACAATCCCACAAAAGACTCAGCAATGTATGTATGTTTACATGCTCATGCACTACAAATCATCCTGCACTGTACCCCAACCAGCTGCTGACTCAAATGTCTCTTTGCACATGTACAGTATTCGTATAGTTTGTATTTTTTATCTTCTATTTTTTAGTTTGTATAGGGTAATATTTATGTGAAGCATTTGTATAGTTTGTATTTTTTATCCTTTATTCTTTTAGTTTGATAAATACTTATATATAGTATACTTATAGTTAAATCTGTCAGTAGGTTAGTTGTGTATGGGTTTATAGTGTTTTTTACTTCATTGTTGTATGTCTGTATTTATGTAGCACCATGGTCCTGCGAGACACGACATTTCGTTCCACTGTATGTCCCCTCATGTAGCGGAATGACAATAAAGCTCAACTTGACTTGACTTGAATGTGAGCATTTGCCCACTCAAGTCGGTTACGACGACGAACTGCAGTCAGGTCGAGACCCCGATGAGGACGACAAGCATGCAGATGAGCTTCCCTGAGACGGTTTATGACAGTTTGTGCAGACATTCTTTGGTTATGCAAACCGATAGTTGCAGCAGCTGTCCGGGTGGATGGTCTCAGACGATCGTGGAGGTGAAGATGCTGGATGTGGAGGTCCTGGGCTGGTGTGGTTACACGTGGTCTGCGCTTGTGAGGCAGGTTGGATGTACTGCCAAATTCTCTGAAATGCCTTTGGAGATGGCTTATGGTAGAGAAATGAACATTCAATTCACGGGCAACAGCTCTGGTGGACATTCCTGCAGTCAGCATGCCAATTGCATGCTCCCTCAAAACTTGCGATAAAACTGCACATTTTAGAGTGGCCTTTTATTGTGGCCAGCCTAAGGCACACCTGTGCAATAATCATGCTGTCTAATCAGCATCTTGATATGCCACACGTGGACTACTTCAGGCAGTGGCACGGGTGGTCTGAGAATTACAGCAGTGGCAAACCCTCCGGGGAACCAATCCTCGAGGGACCATTGCTCCTCTTGCGCTCCGAAACCAGTTGAGCTGCCAGTGGAATGTGCTGGGCCCTCTACAAGGGACATACCAGCAGTATCCTTAGCGCTCCTCCCAACGACCTGATGTTGATCACTGCATCGGAGGGTGAGCCGGAGCTTTCTGGGGAAGAAGATTCGGCTGCGCTGCTGCTCCAGCAGTAGCAATGCCTGAGTCGGATCCAGAAGTGATGGCTATGCTTTCCCGGGCCACTGAGAGGGTAGGGCTCAAGTGGAGACCTCCACCGTGTCCCGGGCTCTCGAGGTTGGATGACTGGTTTCTCGGGGTAGCTTGCGCTGGATCTCAGCACCCTACCCCAGTGCCTGTCTTCCCGGAGGTGCATGGGGAGCTTACCAGGTCGTGGATGGCATCTTTTACTGCCAGAAACCAACCTGCTAGCTCCTTCTCCCTCACCACCCTCGATGATGGTGCAGCTAGGGGGTATATGGGGGTGCCGCTGGTGGAGAGATCTGTTGCGATGCAGTTGTGTCCTAATACCGCCTCCACCCGGCAGGGCAAACTGTGCCTCCTCTTCCGGGTCTGTAGGTACTCGTCTGGTCTGTCCGGAGATGCTTATGTGGCCTGTGGAGAAGCTGCCTCCACTTTGTGCTACGGTGTTACTACAGGTTCTTCAGGCTAAAAGCACTGAGGGACATGCATGAGGGTGGTCACGATCCGGAAGTTCTGAAAGAGCTTTGTACCGCTACTGACCTCGCGCTACGAAGGTCACTGCGTGGTCTCTGGGTCGTGCAATGTCCACACTTGTGGTCCAGGAGCATCACCCCTGGCTGTGTCTGGTCGACATGGGGACAGGCTGCCCCGCCCATCCTGGCCCCCGTCAAACCTGGCGGTGAGTGGGAGAGCATCCACGACCTCAGTCCCCGCGTTCCACCTTGCTGCCCCACCGCGGGTACGTCGGTGTTCCCACTAGTCCCGCCTGTACGGTGTCTGGGTGCCTGGTAGCGCTACCCAGCCCGATTCGGCTATGCGATTCAGTTCGCCCGGCGTCCTCCCAAGTTCAGGGGCATCCACCTTACAGCAGTGAAGGCAGCAGATGCTCATGTCTTGTGTGGGGAGATCACTGTCCTACTGGTCGAAGGACATGGAGCCGGTCCCTGCAGCCGATATGAAGACAGGGTTTTACAATCCTTACTTCATTGTGCCCAAGAAAGGCGGTGGGTTGAGACCAATCTTGGATCTGCGTGTCTTAAACCGGGCCCTTCACAAGCTTCTGTTCAAGATGCTCACACAGAAATGCATCTTCGGGTGCGTCCGTCCCAGAGATTGGTTTGCAGCGATCGACCTGAAGGACGCGTACTTCCATGTGTAGATCCTTCCACGCCTCAGGCCATTCCTGCGGTTTGCATTCGAAGGACGGGCATATCAGTACAAGGTCCTGCCCTTCGGGCTGTCCCTGTCGCCCCATGTCTTCACGAAAGTTGCGGAAGCAGCCCTTGTTCCCCTGAGAGAGCAGGGCGTTCGCATTCTCAACTACCTCGATGACTGGTTCATACTGGCTCAGTCTCAGGACCAGTTGTGCAAACACAGGGACCTGGTGCTCTGGCACCTCAGCCAGTTGGGCCTTCGGGTTAACTGGGAAAAGAACAAACTCTCCAACTCTGATTGAAGACGTTTCGGAGTCACTCAGGTAGACCTCTTTGCTTCTCTAGAGACCTCTCATTGCCAGTTATTTTACTCCCTGCCCGAGGCAAGTATGTGTTTCCCCCAGTGAGCCTTCTCGTACAGACACTGTGTAAAATCAGGGAGGACGAGGAGCAGGTCCTGCTCGTGGCATGGTACTGGCCCACTCGGACTTGGTTCCCAGAACTAATGCTCCCCGTGACAGCCCCTCCTTGGCAGATTCCTCTGAGGAAGGACCTACTGACTCTGGAAAAAGACCTCTGGAAACTTCATGTCTGGTCCCTGGATTGAACGCGGAGGTTCTAGGTGACCTACCCCAAGAGGTAGTTGACACCATCACTTCGGCGAGAGCTCCGTCTACGAGACATGCTTACACCTTGAAGTGGAACCTGTTCGTCGAATGGTGCTCTTTTCACTAAGACCCCCGGAAGTGCCCGATGTCCTTTTTGCAGCAAGGGTTGGAGTGAAGGCTGTAACCCTCCACCCTTAAAGTCTATGTGGCTGCAATTGCTACCAACCACGACCCCGTGGAAGGAAAGTCGGTGGGAAAGCATGACTTGGTCATCAGGTTCCTTAGGGGGGCGAGAAGGTTAAATCCTCCACGGCCCCCCTCTATACCCTCTTGGGACCGGTCTCTAGTGGTGGAGTGTCTGGCGCCAGGCCCTCACCTGATGAATCCGTGAGAACCGGTAGAGGGGTGGGTTCCATGTGTGAGACCTAATTGGATCCCATATGTGTAAAGTCCACGGTATAGCCTCAGAGCCCTTGTTTCCCCGGCAGACTTTCTGCCATTGTCCAAGAGGCTACAATCACCTCTAATCTTCCATATGCACCTAAACGGTTGTTCGTGTGTAAGTGCTTCTGAACCTCCTTCGGGAAGGATGGGGTTCCGCAGCGTTCCTGTTCCAAGCGGAACAGGTACGTTTTCCCAGTGTTATCCAGTCTTACTGAGTGGGTAGTGCCATAACAACAGTAACTGGTCTTCTTGTGGTAAGCCCTGACCTGTGCCAAAATGTAGGGGTGCAGGAGGCTTCCATAGTACACTGGAAGGCGTAGTATCCGTGGCCCTTTGGTAGGGATCCCAATTCGTCGGTCACCCGACGTGACTCAGAGTGACCGACTGAAAGGGAACGTCTCGGTTACGTATGTAACCCTCATTCCCTGAAGGAGGGAATGGAGACGTCATGTCCCGTCACCACAGCTGCTGTACCACCGCTGAACGGCCGGGCAACCGGCTCGGCTCCTCAGCGAAAACCTGAATATGCGTTGCACCTGCTGCCTACTTATACGCACGCTGTGATCAGCGGCAGCTGGATGCAATAACCGCATGCCAATGTGCATTGGCTTGTTTAGTTACACTTGAAGTGGATTGGTCCCAATTCCTCGGTCACCCGACATGACGTCTTCTTTCCCTCCTTTAGGGAACGCGGGTTACATACGTAACCGAAATGTTCTGAAAGCATGATTAGAGTACATGATTTTATATGAGAAAAGGAAGGAAAATGCCAAGAAAATTAGATTTTTCATGATATTCACATGCCTTAATTTTTGAGAAACGGATGCAGAAAATGAGGTCTGAGAAGGTATTTTATGTAAATGTCCCTTATGCTTGTTTGCAGCAAAAAAAAAAAAAACCAGAACTTCATATCCCACATGTACCTGAAATTAATGTGAAAAATGCACTGATGTGCATCCGTTTTAGTGGTCACAAACACTCCTTAGTAGGCACTCACGGGCAGACACACACCCACATGCACACAAAAATCTCCAATGACTCAATTTTCCATCAGTTGCTATGGACACACAGCTTTCCCCCAGTTTGAGAGCACAATACAATTACAAGGCTCTAATTATCTGCCTTACAACCTTCCCCAACCCACTAGAAAGAAAAGTGAATCTTACATTCCCTCTCTTCCTACAATTCCACATATGTCTCATTACATCTCATGTTTGAATTAGGGAGAAGGAGCCAGCTGAATGCATCAGCATGGGAGTTGGTGTGTGTGTGTGTGTGTGTGTGTGTTATACCACAGTATATGACATTGTAGCATACACGTGAAATAATGATTATTTCATCTGCCACACGGTGAACAGGATAGAAGTATTAATGTTACGGTGTCTTCAAGTTTATAAAAGAGGTGGAATGAGTCCCTGAAAAGAGCGAGGTTCGATGTCAAACATAGTAGTCAGTAAGTATCAGTTGCTTCTATCTTAATACTGAGAAAAATTTGCCAGTTCTTGCCGTGAGATGTTACTTCACTCTTGCACCAAGGCACTTGCAAGTTTTGAACACATAGACACATGGTTACATTTGCCATTGCGAGGATGATCAGCCATCCTTCTTGTGTCCCTGCAACTGTATTACAACACTGTCTCTCTTAGGCATCTTATATTACGGACATTGCAGTTTATTGCTCTGGCCACATCTGCAGTCCTAATGCCTCCCTGCAGCAGCACTTTGGCATGTTCACGCACGTGAGCAGGAACTCTGGACATCTTTCTTCTAGTGTTTTTCAGAGTTAGTTGAAAGGTCTCTATAATGTCCTTAAGTTATTATATCTGTTTAATTGCCTACCGCCTGTAAACCAAAAGCGTTTTAAAGACCATGGGTGCATGTGCAATAATTTATGGTTCATGTGGTTCAAATGGGACATTTGTGTTTTTGCTAAGCTTATATTGCATCTTCAGTGTTGCTGTTTGATACCCTGTGGCGTTTTGATACCCTGTCGCAAACAATTCATGCCTCATTTGGTATCACTGTCGAGGGGTTTAGATTATATCTGCTAATGCATTAGGCAAGTGTGGTTGTCATATGTGAGAGCTGATGATACTGTAATTTTTTTTGTGACATTTCTCTGCATTACCAGAGCTAGTAGCTTATTATTCCTCATTATCTCACAAGTACTTCTGTCTGTATTTGTATGCTGGTGGTGTTTACGTTAATGCTTCAGAACATAAATCACTCAATGAGTCCAGATAAGATAGGAAAACTAATTGAAACCCTTTTATCCATTTCACATTTCTCAAATGTTGGATAAATAAATAAAATGAGGGCTAGCAGTAGATCTACTTGCTTAAAATACTGAAAATGATTGAAGGGGGTCCAAATGTTGTAGCTGATTTTCAATGTCCCTGAAATATCCATAAATGTGGGTTATTGTAGATTGAACATTACAGTGCTCTGCCATGCAATTTATGTTTGAAAGGATGAATGCTTTTCCATTTACTTGATTTTCTTTGTCATTGGTCATAGGGAGGAATGGCGAGTCTGGGTTATATTAAGAAAAAAAGAACAAAATAGCAAGTCGCAATTAAGGAAATTCTTCTTTTTCAATGTAAAGTGACAATTTCTGCCATATTGGTAGTTTGTTGTAAAGCTACTCTCTAGAGATAAAACAAAACAGTGTCTCTCTATTATACAGCACATATAGTATGTTAAAAAAGTCTAAATAATAAAAAATCCAAAAACTTTGTTTGTTTGCCTTTTTGACCTCTGCACTGGTTTCCAACATAGACAAAATATATAAAAATAAAAGCTAGCATTTTGTTATATGTTTTTTGTTGTTGTTGTTGCTTTAAAGATTCATCATGACAAAATGTGTTATTAAAAATGTCAGTGTTTTTCCATTTTTAAAATGATGAACTGTAAATAAATATAACAGTTTTCTTCTGGGCAACAGAAAGTGGCTTGATTTGCCTGATTCTCCATTAACCTTGTCCCAGTGAGTGACATCCCATGAAAAAAACAGCAATTAAACAGACAATATTTAATTAAAACATGGCTGTCCACAGGGGTTAAGTTACATCTGTGGACAAAACACACAGATGATGAGCAGTCAAGGAAAACAGGAGAACGGGGATTGTCAAAGCACTGACAGCAGACATTCACTAGAGAGTAGATATCTCTGCAGAACAAACCAATTAGCTGAGTCTAGTGCTAATTAGCTGATAAAATGCTGCTGAAGAGTTCTGTGAATTGTAAAGCTCTTTTACAGATTGTAACCAAAATTACACAACATCCATTTCAGGGTCAGTGTTTTTCATGTTGGATTAATAACCATTTTTTGTCCAGTCCTCTACAGATGATATAAAAATTCTTGGAGAGTTCATCAGACAAGCTCATTCGCAATGGGTCACGTTAAGATGACATTTTGTTCTTGGAAGTCTGATTTACTGGAAAACTACATGTCAATTGAAGCATGCCATGATGACTTCAATGAAATGATGTGCCTGGTTAATATAAAAGGAAATGAATTCATTGATAAGTGAATGCATCTTCATGAGCTTTTTAATCATTACTTCTAACTAAGTCTTTTTTTTAACCATTCTCAGCTTTAAAACCATTAAAAAAAACAAATCAAACATGTATTCCAGGAAAGGCTATACCTGCTCTTTAAAATATTATGAAATACGTAAATCCATTCATACAGAACTTTTCACACTCACAGTTTAATAGGACAGTTATATACAAATTGTTGTATGTATAATTTACACAGAAATGAGTTCTGCTCATGATTATGAATAGGGCCTTTTTTGAAAAGGCCAATTAGCTGAGTACACAGCATACACAGTACTTTAGAGTTCACAGAAAGACTCGAATTTCTGCTCCTCTTTCTAGGAAATGGCTTACATCACCTAGAACTTTAAACCAATCAGAAATTAGCTTCCATTCTCTATCCTCCAACATCATCAAAAAGTCTAATTTAAGGTTAAATATTTCTGGAAATTTTTGCAAAGGTTTCCCTTGGGATAACATTCCTGTCAATGTCATTGCCTCATCTTCATTCAAATATAAAAACAAGCCTGAATCATATATGCATAAAGAGAAAAGATGCAATCTCAGTATTGCACATGGGTGAACTTGTAACAAATGCAGTATATCCTTTCTAGTTGTTAAGATAAGCTCAAGCACTATCAGGGTTCCAGTGGTTGGACAGGAGACCCTGAGGGAGCTGCTGTCTTCCTGGAGCCGGTGACATGATTCATCTCACACCTCTGTGCCCCTGGGAGCCAACCCATTAATTAACCTGCAATCAAAGCCCTGGCAATCTTAAATAATTGAAGAGCTGAGAGAAGACTAATTAAACACAAGGCTAACAATGTGAGCCGAAGCTAGGTCACACAAAATGTTTGATATGAAATGCATTTTTTCTTTGATGGCTATTAATCATTAGGATAGCCTGAATATTAAAGGTTTTCAGCAAGAGTTTTGCAGCAACATATGGTCCAAAAAACTTTAGTGAAGTAAAGAGATATGGTAATAACAAGCACTAATTTTGCTCTTCTTACTGAAACTACTTATGCAAAAATGGTATCTTATTGATTGAAGGCATAATCAGATTCTGCAAGGGTCACTATAGATGACTATAGGATCTCACCCTCATGGGATCCCACTCTGCAGATCCTAAAGAAAATGGAACATTAATTAGTTGAGCCCAGTAAAAGACATGTGGATTTGTAAGGAATTATGTTTTACTTTCACTTTTTTACTATTAAGTATTTAATGCATGTTTGAATGAATCTCCTATGATAATTACAGTGCATCACTACAAAATACATTCATACTGCAAATGTGTTTCTGGGTCAAAATAATGGCACAGGTCACATCCCCCCCCCCGCATGCATTCTGCCAACTCGGGCCTTGGTTTATGACAATCTTGACTGTCTCCCTCTTGTGGGAGAGTCAGAGTGCTGTCCACTGTATGATGCTGAAAACACGGAGACGTGTATAATTATTAGTATAATGATAATCCTATTCTCTAAAAACTTCATAATTTGATTTATACATTACGTATTGCGTAGAGCTTCTGTTTCACATATGCATTGGGGTAAATGTAAGTGTTGTAGCTAGTATAGAGTAATGCAGACATACACATGTAAATGTTTGAGATATATAGATATATATATATATATACATATATATATATATGCAGGTTATAACTCAGTGGCCATGCAGAAGCTTTATTTCCTGACAGTATAATACCTTTTGTCTAAATCGGCCATGCTGAATGCATTGGAATACAGGATCCCACTGCCAGCACATTCTGAAATTCAATTAAATTGGAAGCAATTAGAATTAAGCAACAAGCCTTTTAGTTTAATCCTCAAGCCTCTTTAAGCCACTTGCCTTTCCAGTTAGTTTCTGCCCAATCAATGAATCTAAATACTTTCAATTAATTAAACACCAGCAGAATAAATAAATATCTAATTTCTTTTTCTTTCCTTTTTTAAACCATAAACTAAAACAATAGAATTGGTGTGCTTTCATTAGGTGCCTCAAAAGCTATTTTTTGCATAATATTTTAGCACATTGGGGATGCGTGATGACTTTGTTATTAAAAAAACTACTAAATGCAATTTGAACCAAACAAATAATACATTGTAATTAGCTTCTTAGCTGTTTACACAACTTCACTGCTAAGCCAAATGTTTATTATGCATGGTCTTTTCTAAGCTTGGTCTGCTGAGCTCTATCTCACATTTCCCGAAGTCAAATTAATAGCGGTCTCTGTCTTGGGCACTGCTGTTATTTTGTAAAAGTGAATCGCTTGTTTGATAACCTATAATTTTTTTTTTTTTGGAAGCCACTATAATTGCTTTTCTAGCCAAATATTTGGACTGCATGTGAAAGATTCATTCAGTGTTTGAACAAGCAACTACTGCAACACTCAAGAATATCAGAACACAATAGATTGTAAAAATGTAAAAGAACTATGTGAGCTCTTTACTAAATTTTTTAAAATAGTATTTTGGCTTGAATATAAACAGCTCTACATAAATAATTAAGCCTAAAATGACCTAATTACATACATAGCTTACATACACTGAGTATAAAAGCGTAAAATAAAAAAGCAGCTTGTCTTATTTTGTGCTTCACACATTATATTAGCAGAATGGCAGTATGGGAAATACATCACCAATATGACAGTTCTGTAGATGATTAATGCCTAGACACCTGTCAAAAGAGAGATATCCACTAGATTCCCAAAAAACCATTACTATGGTCTACTGCTGTGCTCAAACCTGCAATGAGTCAATCTAACAGCATGACCAGAGCTGTGTACTTTATTTTTTGTTTATGTATGCTGGCCTATGATATTTGTCTGAAACACTGTTTCAATTCTGGAGTTTAGCAGTTATCATCATACAAAAACATCTGACCACAAAATGTTGCAATTGACCAGTCAGAATAGAATATTCCAGAGATCATAAATACAGATAGTATGGTCAAACCACAAGTAAAAATGCTTATATTTTATCTTCAGTTAGAAAGAATTAGGTTTTCTATAAAGGATAAAGGGTGCTTTATAGACTATTTGGAAAGTGACAATATTGTTTCCATTTAAGATGTAGTCAATCTGAAACAAAAGTACTTTGAAACAGTTGTGATAATCCCTTTTTTGGGAAAGAGAAACGGGGAAGGGCATTCAAGTTTCATTTTGTAGTGTAAGGTGTGATGCTCTTGCAATGTCATTTGGATTTAGGTGCGTTTTTGTTTTGTTTTCTCTCTTTTCAAAAAGCAATAAAGAGAATGTTTAAAAAATGCTTCGATTTTAAATGTCTAAATTTAAGCTTCTCTTATTTTCATTTTTTAAAAATAAATGTAGATTTATAACATTATAAAATCATTATAGCATTAAATTAAAAAATGATTAAAATACTTTTGGCTCTCTTTGGCTTTAAGAAAAATCCAAAAAATAAATAAATCAATCTTGAAATTCAGCTGAAACAAGAATATCTGACCATCTACAGACACAGAGCTCACAAGTTTACTTATTTGATTATTAGTAGCTTTACGTTTTCTTACTTTATAACATTTTTGTTTTCAATGTCTAAAAATCCTAAAACATTCTTTCTAGGTTTATTTGTTTCTGAATGCTGGATTTTAAATATGCTCTCACACTTTTGTAAATGCTACAATATTATTTCCACCTTCAAAGCTAATGAACATGAACAGGTACTACTGCTCATAAATTTAGATGAAACCCACAGACTGCATGAGACTGAACAGCCACAGCTGGGAACGCAAAGGCTACAAACTGAATTCATGCTTGACCACTGAACATAGTATATCATCCGATTCTCTCAGCCAAAGCACTAACAAACGGAGCTGTCTGAGATGCGTGTGATTGGTGTGCTGCAGAGCACAACCTCTGCTGCAACAGATCACTGCCTCTCTGTTCTCCAATACAGATGCTCGTGCTCACAACATTTGAGAGAAGGGTGAAGAAAAGCAGCAAAGTCTCAGTCCAGAAAAATCCATCTGGAATTGAGCCAATGGAAAATGAAGAAGCATTTATGCTGTAAGAAATCAGGAAGCCTGTACTCCACTCCAAACAGCTGTCATCAGCCCCCATCCCAACCCTCATCCTTTCCCTTTCTGGGCCTCTTGACATCTCTCTAAGAGCAAACAATTTCAATAACATTTGTGGTTGTACTAATATGCCATATCAGACAGTTGGATGCACTTTGCAGACTTGTATAATAATATACTCAAATGGCAGTAAAAAAAAAAAAAAAAAAAAAAGTTTAGCATAACTGCATGCTTGACAAAATCTATGTATGTTACTCATCTGTATCCGAACTTTCATTGTTTTGCAATAATCAATACAAAATCTCAGAATGGACAACAAAACTGTTTGATCAGCACACCCAAAAATATTATTTTTCAATGGATAGATACTCCAATAAACACTATCAAAAATTCACTTTATATGCCATTATCTCATCCATAACACAGGCCTACAATCACAGCTAAAGCATTTATCCAAACAGGATAAAGATTTGGCATTGGCTTGAACAACACAATCCGCAATATCCTGATGACGACATGAACTGACTTTCAGAGCTTCATGCTGCAGAGAGATATTCTGCAGCGGTTTCATAAAACGGATCAAATGTGAGGAGATTGTGTGTTGCTGAATCTCACACATAAAATAATAAGTTATCAAGAATCTAAAATTATTTAAATAGAATGATACCAAGAATAGGCACTGAGGTTCATTTATTATTCATTAAATGAAATGCATTATGAAAGGGTGTAATGTGATGATTCCAACCTTACAACATGCAGATAACATCTGCAGTTTGATTATTTATATACAGGGTGCAGGAGGCAGGGTGCTCAAACTTCTCATTTATCGTTTTGATTCAGAAGCAATAGGCCTACCACACCAACAGCACGATTACAAATATAACAGTTTAACAAACAAGACATTTAAGTGACTTACAATTTATACACAATTTGCCAGTTACTTTGTCAATTTTCATTGTGACAACAAAAAAAATTACAGAATAAACCAGGCACAGCCATAAGGCCCATGCGTCACTGCTAGCAGTGTTTCTTTACTGAATTAATCAGTGTATTGAGTAAATGATTCAATGACTTGTGTTTCAATAGTGAATAAATTCATTTTTGAACAAATCGATAAAGTGAATGAATGATTCACTTATAAATACAGTCACTTGTCGCCACCTATCGGCATAATAATGTAATGCCTTTCAAGTCAAAAATCTTTTTCTTTTCTAAGCATTTGAATCAAACTTACTTTTCCACAAAAAGAAAATAGTCTATTGTAATTCTTCTTGAATAATGGCACTATTGTTATGCTACAGTTTGCCTCATTGATTCGGTTAATTTTCTGTGTAATACTGCGCTTCCTAATTGTATCTGAATTGTATAAAGTGCTATAAAAAATAAAAGGTGACGACTTCTTCCTCGTGAAACTGAGCAGTTCTGACAACAATGACAAACAAGGTCTCTGGCAACAATTAAAACCTGACACGGAGTAACTTATGAATATGAAGTGGGACCTTTCCACCTGATGGGTGCCATCTGATGGACATTAAAGTAGAAGATATGAGCACAGCATGGAGGCTTTTTACGGTCACATTTGTCAACTCCATGACTAATCCTAAATGTTTGCATGAAAGGTTTCAATGACAGGCATAATTACAAGCACAAACACATTTGTTCACAATCTCCCTAAAAGTCATTTATCAAGGCAGCAGCAGACAGTTTCCTGCAGGTTAAATAAAACATCAGACTTCCCATTTTTCCTTGACATTCAATCCTACATGCTCTACTATAATGTCAGCCGATCTCAGCAGATGTAATATTGGCTGTGACGATGACAAAGTGGTGGCTCTTCACAGACTTGATAAGTAACATTATAGTGAACGCCTGTTAGCCTCTTGTTTATGTGAATCTTGAAGGAATTCAGATTGAGTCTCCACGGGTTCTCAAAAGTTGTGACAGAATTGTACAGATGATTTGTGTTTTTTGTTTTTTTCAGCATTTACTGACCTGCCTTTACAAGCCTGGTTTCTGTACCATAACCTCAAATCTTTCTCTGAGAATATGTTCCCTAAGGGCAAAATAGTGAAACAAGGTTAAGACACCACAAGCAGCCGAATATGGGAAATTGACATTAACACTCTTCAAAATATGAATAAATTGAACTCCCTTTGAAAAGATCTAGTATTTCACAAAATTAACAAGGACAAAAATTACATAATCAGTATAAAACTGTGGGAATTTAGGCTACCTCTTGTCACAGTTACATGCTTGCTGTATTTATTGGTTGTGCTCTTTGTGGATTTTTAAACTAGAGCGAAAGCATCACTGTCCAGATATTGCATATCATTAATAATCCTAAGTTTACACCTGCACTGAAGTTAAAAAATATTCAAATTCCATGCTTGAGTGCTTTCATAACACATTTATTCTGGACAGTTTGTGTTGAAAAACGTCAAAAAGATGAGCAAGAGCAGTGACTCACAAGTAAGCACACAGCCAATGCAACTCGGCCATGCAAGTCTGCCTTTTCTCAAACAGACTGTAATGAGAAGGTGAAAAAGCAGATAGATGCATCTAAAATTAATGTTTAGTGTCAGGAGGATAAATCTATGTTCTGTAAGCATGTGTTCAATCTTTCAGGGACCTTCAAACGTAATACCCTTGCCCTCTAATTTCCTTGGAATCATTTGAGTCACTATACAGGAGATGAGCATAAAAAAATTGGTTGCAGGGGATTATTATTAACTTTTCCCTCACAAACTAAATTCATGTGTTTGTTACGCTATGTGATCATTGAGAGGATTAAATTATAGTGTAAGTGTAAATGCAACAAGACTGAAGAGGCTTATTCAAATAGGCCATGTTGAAAATCTTGGTCCATTTAACACGTCTAACAAGTTTATTCTCTCATACTTTTCATATATAACTGAACAGAAGATTGCAAACTCACTTAAAGGGGGAATTTTCTGCTCGTAAGAACAATGTTTAAACAATGACATATTTAGATACAAGTTTAGCATGTCCAGGATAATGAAACAAATACGGAAGCCTGTTTCCATCACAGAATAAGAAATATAGGTGTGACTTTTTCCTCCCAGTTCTAAGTTTACATCTTGCAATTCTGACTTTTTTCTCTCTCTGAATTCTATGTTTATATATTGTAATTAATTTGTTGTTTTTTCACCATGGATTAAAAAGACAAACAAGGTAAATTGCAGCATTTTATCTCACTTTTTTTCTTGCAATTGCAAGGTAATATCTCACAATTCCATTTTTCTTCTCAGAATAGAGTATTTATCATGCAATCCTGACTTTATATCTCAGATTTCAGAAAAAAAAGACAGAATTGTGAGATACGAACTGCAATAAAGAATTTACCTTTTTATTTATTTATTTTTTATCCCATGGTAGAAACAAGTTTCCATAACATGTTATTCAAGGAAATAAATATAGAAATGTGTGAATGTAGTTGTCATGGCACAAAATGTAAACATTTAAGATTATTATTCAACCTTTCCCCACCCTAAATCCCAAATGATGACTACAGCACATCAGCACTGGTTATAAGAGTCGTTCAAGTTGTCTCCGCCGAAATATGAGGTAAATAGTTCTCTCATCAAAAGAGCCATTCCATCAATATTTAATTTACTCCCAAATCTGTAATAACATTGAACTCAAATGAGCTCCTGGCCAGTATAATGTAGTTGTCCTCCATGCCACTATGTCACAAGCCGCAAAGACATTAACATAATAAGTGCTTTCGATACAATGATCGTGATATTATATTATGCAGGTAAAGTGTTATATTCATTTTAATCTGCTTTGAATAACAGATATTCATTCAGTTAGCCTGATAATAGAAAGGGGACTAATTAAACAAGACACTTCCAGTTTACGTTCCATACATGTTCCACCTTTCGCCTTTATTTTATAAGCCCTATATGTAGAATGTAGAATAAATAGCGTGACTCAACTGCATTCTGGAAGTAATAAAAGTGGTTTGCTTTTCCCTTATTTATTCTAAGAGCTGAATAAATAAGATTATGCCATGAACATTATTTAGTTACTAATAAAGATGATCACATTATGGAAAACATAACAAGGAAGCACAACAGAAATAATGAAACAAATGACCTGTGATTATTACCATTACATAATAGAAAATGTTAAGCCTATTTTATTTTATTTTTAAATGAACTGTGCTAATATATTATTATATATAACATTTTTTATATTTCCTTTAATAAATATCCTTCCTACGTAATATATTATCTAATAAATAATTCAATTTGTGCTTTTTAAAAGAAAATGTGATTTAGAAAGTGGCTGAATTTAACAATAATAATAAACACCATGCTTTGGGGGTCAATAAGAACATTCCTCAGGATGTTGTTCATAATGTCTTTCATAACCTGAGATACAAAATCCTTGGAGAGAGAAAAATGGCTTTGAAAGCTTGCTGGGTAATGTATCTTTCCTTGTTTTATGGACATTTTAACAAATGATCTCTAATTGACAGGATTTTAAGTTTTGCTTGGGTGCACCTTGGATGTTCTCATTTCCATGGCAACAGAGATACTCTTCTGCCACTCATGACAGCCAAACATTTCTGCTCATGTTCAGAGCACTGCTTCATCAGCTTTTTTCTTTTGTACGAACCACAGCAGCAAAGCGGTGCCAGTTCTATTATCAGTGATTTGCTATAGCTGATCAAGCCTTTGTCAATTTAGCAAGTGTAATTTGATAGCGATTTGACACGTAAAACTGAAATGTTTGGAAATTATCAGAGAAAATATCCATATTCATGCATTCATACGTGTTTGCTGAAAATATGCAAGCAGTAGAAGTAAAGACTCTAATATACTTAAGTCATCATTAATCATTATAATTTCTCTGTGACAATATTCTAAGTCAGTTTTGAATTGGTTCTGTTTGCTCTTGATAGAAGCAGGCCTTCCAGCTCCAAACTACACGAAAAGTCTAAAATGAGATGTCAGTTGAGCATATGTAATATTTTAGATATTACATATATATTACACACACATATACATCATCCCAAGTACACAATACATGCATGTATGCATGCATGTATGTATTTTTTGTTTGTTTGTTTAGATAAATCAGGGGGGTTTGACCAAACAATTAGACAAACTATCTATCTATATTTTTTTTTTTTTTTTTTATAAATCATCCAAGAACCCGATTACTAGCAATTTCTAATATACATTTGATATGACTAAATATTAAATTGTACAGAATTCCAGGATCAGTTCCCTCTTCACGTAGGCCTAGTATTTTCATCGGGTCAGTCGTAGAAAAATGTGATTGGTTTATTACTTTTGACGTTTAATCCAGGTGTGAACATATTTAATATCTAGCGCAAGAGCACGGAGAGATGTGCGAGTGCACAGGACAAAGTTTGAGCGCGCACACGCACACTTGAGCAAGAGGAGAGACGCGTTTTTCTCTGCGCGAGAGCAGCGTGAGCGTATATCCGAGAGCGCGCGTCCGGGTTTGTGCGAGAGCAAAGGAAATCAGCGTGCGAGCGGGGAGATTCGCGCTCGCGCATTATATTAATCTACTTTCGCGCTACAAAAATTCGCTCTCGACATTTGGCACAGGCACACCTCAAAAGCATGCAAAAATGATTTTGTGTGAACAGTGTGCACTTCTGTTAAACATTTCTGCAACTGCTGTTTCAGCAACCCAGGAGCCAGAACATAATTGGATTCCTTTCATTTATGTCACATCTCTACTTTGCACTTTTATTCACACAGTAGTTTCTTCATAATGGATCATACTTGAAATTATGTTCAAGTAATACTAGGTAATGCTCATCCAACATGTCCTCAGAATATAATTTCTTTCATTTAACATTTTTAAAGGAAAGTGATTTCACAGACATTTACATTAGCATAATTAAAATCAATTACTATTGGATTATTTGGGACTTTGCAGCTAACACCTGGCATCTGATACTAATAACAGAATTACATGATACCATAAAACATTAAATTGAGGGAGTACTCCGAGTCCTTCTATCTCTCTGGATAGAATTCAATTTGTGTTTGTAATTTGTACCTTTCATCGGATTCACTGACTGTGCCAAATCATTACAATCATTAGAGACCATCAGTAAAATTGCTATGTCTCTAAGCCCCCTATACATCAATAAACTATAATGTTAAATTCAAAGCAGAGTCAAGTGGCAGTCATGAGAGCATTATTTTGTATGTAAAATCCAAAGGTCCTGCATTATTATTCTATATTTTTTTAAAGTAAGGTTGGGTGTATTGATCTTGAAACATCAATACTTTCTATTAATGGGTTTAAAAAAAAAAAAAAAAAAAAAAGATTTTTAAAAGTATTTAGCATAAGCCTTGAAGTGAAAAAATTAACTTTTAGTTGTGAAGGAGAAGAACTCACTTTCCGCTCATCTGAACATAAGAAATGATGAAAGACACAAGCAATCACATACAGTCACTGACAGCACTCATTAGCTACAGAGATACAAATATAGAAATTTTACACCAAATGTGGCAAAGCTAAATCTGACATTACAATGACTAAGTCCTCTAATACCTGCATGCAGCTGAGCTAGACCAATCGCCTATAATATAACATAATTAGGCTACTCATTTTTATTATATAGGCCTATGTAACAAACATAAGTTAATAACAGCTATTAATTCAGATTTAGGCTACCTAGTGTGATATATGCTATGCTCGGTTTGAGGAGACCAATGTGGACTGCCAAATTCTGTGACATATTATTAGCCTATAGCCCATAGGCTAACTCTAATGAACTGATAAATAACGACAATATTATGTATGTTTCGTCAATGGTTCACGCTGAAATGGGAAAAAAGCTCAATCGTTGCACAGCTGCCATAGTTATCTCAGACAAACGTGTTTTTGTGGGGTTAGCCTGCCTCAGATAAACTGTTTATTTACTGTCAGGTGAAAGTATGCGCTGTGATTAACTTGTATTGAGTTTACTGAAATGTTAAACCCATAAACCCTCGTCGAAAACAATATACTTATACGTTAAAAGAATAAGTAGGCTACCTCCAGGATCCCCAGCCTTGTGTTTTGACTTGCTTTTGTGAAGTTAAATCCTAAATTGGGGAGTCAACCACCCTATAAGATGCATTCTGTAAATACTGCATTAAGCCATAAACTCAGCTGGACGTGCAGAGGAGTGATTGTAAATGCATACAGCTTCACCGATGAGAAAGTGAGGAACTGGAAAGCCTCTAGTCATGTGCATATATATGTGACGTCATTTTGTTGAATAAAATGCGAATACGCGCTTTGAGAGACGCTCGATACAGTTTCACGCGGTGGTAAGAACAGCGGAGTCATAAACAAAACAGACTGGCAGCTATACTTGCAGGAGCAGCAGACAGTCTTAGAGCGACTCGCACAGGTATCGTTATCTCAGGTCGTGATTGAGAAACCTCGCGCGTAAAGAACGCAGCAGAACAGCATTTTTAATGGAAACCAGTGGCAACATTTCGGACTCTCTCTACGCGCTTTCTAACCCAGCGATGTCGAATAGCAGCGTATTCTGCCGAAACTTCAGCAATAGCTCCAGTCTCGTGAACATGAACAGCTCCAGGTGTGGCAGGGCGGCTGAGCTGGACAAAAACTCAACTCCTGCGATAGTGGTGATCATCATCACTGCGTTGTACTCTATAGTGTGTGTGGTGGGACTGGTGGGCAACGTTCTCGTCATGTATGTTATTATAAGGTAAGTGATGACACGTAGGTAAAGATTTACCTGTACCCAAGGCGTAACACCTCTGAGATGGCTGGCTCCCTCCAAACAGCCCTTTTAGAGGATAAATAGTTGCTTTTATAAACTAGGCTTCTTGTTAGTTTCAAAAGGAGACCCGTTGAAAGAGATTCTGATAGTGTTTCAATAAGTGTTTCTGGCCATTAAGTCGCAAACGACACGTTCATTGCAGAAACTCGTGTAGGCTACTGTTGCGTTCGGTCTTTCAGTCACAAAAACGGCCTATCAATAATATAATATTATTATTATTTTAAATAGCTTGCTGTAGTTCATGTATGTTTTATGTACAACATGTCTGCTTCTCACTTATAAAATATAAATGCTTCTCAGCTCGGCACTATTGGCTATATTTCACATCACTGATGAAACACATCGAGTGCGCACGCATGCTACGTTCCTTTCAGAGAACAACACATTACAACGCGTTACTCACAGTCTATAGGATATGGTGAAGTGCACATACTACTCAGTCACATGTGTTAAATAACATTGACGTTCAGTAGAGATCGTGTATATAGAAGAACAAGCAAGTGGAACAAAACTGGGCGGATGCTTCACATGAATATTCGATGCTGAAATGCAGCACAAACTGAATGGCTAACAATAATGGATATAAAAAAGGCAAAGGAAATATAAAGGAGATAGATAGATAGAGAGACAGACAGAGATAGATAGAGAGACAGACAGACAGACGTTATCTATACTTCTTAGCTTCACATTTGCCGTGTTTGTACACATGCCCATGCTGATTTCACTTCATGCACCTACAATTCACAGCTGTCAACTTCTAAAGATGATTCAGAGGTGTTTTTGTGACTTGCGTCGTCTAACCAGACACATGACAAACACATCTGACCTGATCATAAACCTAGGATCATAGTCATAGGCATAAGGGAAGGATGCAATCAATAGAGTAAGTAAACACAAGTGAATGAATTTCAATGAGGGGTTGGGGGCTTGTTTGTCTTAGAGAATTGTGATTAAATAGGTGGCACTGTATTTCAGATCACGCACACATTAAATACTTAATTCAGAGATACTGTGTCTAAGATGTGGAATGCCATTTTTATATGCACTTCCTAAATAGAATAATATTTGCTCATCAGAAATGTCATTTCAATTAGCAGATATGTGGTATATGGAGCGGAAAGACATACAGGAATCAAGAAATTAGTTTGTAATTGCTGAAGCATTGACCCCTACATAAGGTCATCTGACTTTGTGGAGACTCAGTACTTTCTGAGAGTTTATGAGCAACCAATCACAGCTTTAGAGGCGGCTGTCTGTGGGAAGCATAAGACAGCTATAGCCCAGTAGGTGCAATCTACTTCTGTGATTAATGAGCCGATTGCAGTCTGAGATTGGTTTATCGACCCCCATCATGTGGTAATAAAATAAGCCTTGGGAGACAAAATACTGAGTAATGACAGTAGTCGATTTAACAGTATTACTATATTTCCTCACACAGTTTTCTAGCTAGGAAGCCACTTTGCTTTAATATAATATTTCACACAAAAATGAAAATTTTTTCTCTGAAGTTTTACCCTTAGTAAAAATTGGATGTCACTTCTATTAGCACTTCTAGTGTGAAGATTGTACTTGTTGCTGTTTATACTTGTCACAGACATCTACCACAATTAAATAGCATCTGACTTCTTTCATACTTAGCTGGCTTTCAAAATATTAACATACCATTTTTAATTGTATTACCCTAGTTTGTTTATAAGTCTGTAGTTGCTAGTGGAATTCAAATATTTTTAAGATCACTGTCTAAAACACATCAGAACATCCTACAATCTCAAGATCAAAAGTCAAGATCAAAGGCTCTTCCTTCAAGTCCTGCTTCTGTAAATTTGTGTCACACTTGTACCAAAACTCACCCCTTATACTACAGCATTTTTTTTTTAGCTTAATAATTTTTAGAGTTCCACATAGAATTCCGTTGATGCATGCAAAGCCTGGATGTTCATTAGAAAAAACTTCAACTTTTAAATAGTTTGTTTTTCTTTTGGTGTCAATATGATAAACTCCAATATTTAGCCACAGCTGTAAAATGTGTTCTAAAATGTGTCATCATATCTGTTCAGCATTTCAATTCACTTCTTCATAGCTTGACACTGTGGAAAATGCACCTTAAAGAGTAAATAGTCAGAATCTTTTTTTTTAAAGCCTATAGAGTCGCAGCTGATAATTGCATTTGTTTAAACCTGTTGAGCATCTAGTGTTCAGGCATTACTGCAAGTGACAAACATTCACAGTTGTGCAGAAAACAGGTAAAGTGTTAAGAGAGGGTAAATGCTGTGAATTTATAATAGCATATGCCTCTCGTTGTCATGGAAAAGCCATGCGATTGTTTACAACATTTGAGCTCTGGCAATAACTGCATCCTTTTTTCATGTGTCCTGCAGCTACAAGCAAATGAGAAATAAATGGAAAACATTCATCAATTACATTTCTTTAGGCAGAAGGATATAGAGTAAACATTTGTACATATGTATACGAGAAGCTAAACTTAATTGATGAGGAAAGGTTAAAAGCGTTTTTTTTTTTACTACTCTTCCACAGAAAAGTACACAAGCGATGAGGCACAAAAAAAATCAATATTGCCCACAATTGATCAAAAGCTTGCTGATATTCCTCCCTTATCTCTGCCTATTTTCCCCTTGATTTGTGCCAAATGAAGCTCAAACATTCAATTATTAAGATAAAATCAAAAATTATATCACAGAGACAACCAAAAGAGGGTAATTCAGTTCATACTGTGCTCTCAATAACTGAATGATGAATGTCCTCAGGTTTCAGACAGCTATACTCGATCCAGTGCCCACTCTTTACACCCTTTTTTTTATAGCATTTTGAGCTCTACTTCTGAATTTTTAGGTAAATGTATGCATGTATACTGAGCTAACAAAAGGGACGGTAGTCACAAATGTTTATTGATCCTCGTGCAAGCCTAATGGTTCTTATGATCCATTATAAAATATGTGTAAATAGGGTTTCTGTCAGGAAGGTTGTTGTTTTGAGAGGTTGTACCCCCCCAAGTAATGTTTTTGCCGATAATGTAAAAAAAAAAAAAAAAACGACAATACAATACAAAAGATACATATTACAATTTTATTTAGTTTTTTCTCTCTCTCTGACTCAATTACTGAGCTGGAAATACAGAGGTCATGTTTGGTTCTTAGAATAAATATGTGCCTCTAAAACTGGCAGAAGATATTTAAAAGATGAATTGCATACATATGTAAAATTTACTCTCTCCACCCTCAATACCACGACTGAGGTGCCCTTGAGCAAGGCACCGAACCCCCAACTGCTCCCCGGGCGCTGCAGCATAAAATGGCTGCCCACTGCTCCGGGTGTATGTTCACGGTGTGTGTGTGTGTGTGTTCACTGCTGTGTGTGTGCACGTTGGATGGGTTAAATGCAGAGCACGAATTCCGAGTATGGGTCACCATACTTGGCTGAATGTCACTTCACATTCACATCACATTTCACATTTCACATAAAAGAATGTGTTTACAATTTGTAAGAAAAGGTGAATCTGAAGAAAAATGGTAAAGTTTATTAAAGTGATTATATTATGCATGGCTATAATGCTTTACCATTAGTTTCACTGCTAAATAATCCACATTGTGCAGTGTTCACAAAAGACAGACTCGACGCTGTGGAACGGCTGTTCACAGGAGGGTTATAGAGCTGTGCTGGCCAATCAAGCTTGCTGTTGTGCTGTGTGATTGAACTAAATGAGAATATTCGAAGCCAAGCTTCTCTGCAGAATCATTAAAAAAAAATGGGTAACACTTTACAATAAGGTACATTAGTTAACTACATTAATTAACATGAACTAAGAATGAACAATACTTCTACAGCATTTAATAATCTTGTTAATTTCAGCATTTTGTGTGTCAGCTATGGTTGCCAGAATAAAAAGAATAAATTAATAGTTAAAAACAAATTATTCTAAATTTAAATACCACACCTGTATCAACAACACAGAGAAATTATATCATTGGAATCATTTTGAAAACAATTGTCCAGCTGATAAATGATAAAAACATTGAGAGCCAATCAGAATCCACCCTGCTTTAAAGAGCTTGAGGCAGACTATAGAACTGCAGCATGTGCTTATAATAAACAGAACATTATTTTGCATTGGTGTGGATACTAATATAGTTCTATCATGACAACTCTCTGAAGATTTTAGTATGGTAATGGATATGAAAATAATGTATTTGGTCTTGGCTGCACAAATAGCATAATAACCCGAAGCAGAGCTATACAGGTGGAGCAGGGGAAGGTGGAGGGTTTCAGAGGAACTCTAAATGCACGCTACGAACTGCTCTAGTGAACGCTAAATGATGTTTTATTAAAGTTCGGGAGGAGCACGTTCAGATAATTAACACGAGAGGATTTACCTCTGTTCATTGGCAGTTTTCCAGCATCCCTCCGCCTCCCTTCTCCGCACTTACAACTATTCCTGTCCTAATCTGTGGGGGGGTACTTTGGGTTCGGGCCAAAATTGCGAATCGGAGCCTCGGACAGCTCAGCCAACTAGTTTAAAGCTGTGAATATCATCATTTTGCATTAGCGACCCATCAGCTTGCACCATCCAGTGTTTGATGACAGAACTTGGCATTTATCGTTATAGTATCTTTATAGTTATTTTCCTACAGTAAAATGTAAACATTTATAGAACAAACTGTTAAAAACTGTAATTTACACACACACTTAAATTTTAAACAATTTACCGCTAAATTAAGCAAGGCTACTTCATGAAAATCTCTGTTGTATCTTTAACATGTACTGACAACCTTAAAACCAGCCATAAAAAGTAGTAGGTTTTCCACAAACTGAGGTCCATACAGTGTCATATACATAAATACACCATCATGGTAACACACACACACACACACACACACACACACACAACATAAAAATAATGAAATAAACATGAAGTAAATAAGTTGTAACACAAAACCCTAATGTACATACAATAACTGATAACTAAACATTTTAAGAAGCAAATGTGAAGTGTCACCCAGGAAATTTTGTCAGTTTACATTTTTCACTGTAAAATGAAAAAATATGAAAAATCAAATATGAGAATAAAAAAAAAAAAAAAAAAAAAAATTCATCATGTTCAAAGCCTAAACAGATTCCTAAGCATGATTCAGACGGTAATTGTTTCTCATATGGATGTCTGTAAAAATAAATTTACATATCACCTCAGTGATAAACCGAATCATGGATTCGGATGGCGATTTCTGGAGGAGCGAGTTCTGTGAACCTGCAAACCCGGGAACACGCTACTCACGTGGCCAGTCACATGATTGTCTGCTGTAAATAAGATTAATTTTATTTACAGCAGCAAATGAAAAATGTATTAATTTTGTGTAAAATTTATTTAAAAATACTTGTGAAATGTATTATTTTTATTATTCCAAGCATATTTTATAATATATAATCCTATCTATAATTTGATTTAAATCTCCTGTTTAAAAAAAAAAAAAAAGAAAATAGATGCGCTATAGTTGATTATAATTATACACATTTTAAAATTGTATTGCATACCTGCAGCTGCCATAATAAAGACCCATTTTGAATGTTTACGTGTTTTTCTTTTCTTTCTGCTCTCACTTGCTGTGGTGGAGCAGTTATGAAGTATTGTTCTTCAAATACTTTCCAGCATTTCTGAAATAAATATGTATGCAAGTACAACGTTACCGCTTACGGTGTTCGGGAGTGCTCATTTAAACACTGAATTTCGAATCGATTTCTTCTCGTAAACTCAGAGATGTGGATTTGGACGGCAATTAAATTACCACACGACCTTGGTGTTTGACAAAAAATTAAAAAAAATAAATAAGAGTAATTCGGCCAGGGATTTTTACGGGGGTGGTAAGAGAAAAACACTAACATCCTGGATTCGGATGGCATTAAAATCACCAGCTACCCCCTGTAAAATGTCCCCCTGAGAAACAATTACTGTCCGAATAGGGCTCTAGAGATACTTCAGCCTCTGAGAGCCATGGAATGACTAGAAAAGCACTATTTGTCAGCACCCTTATTCTTGACAGATTACAAGACTGCACCTGACAGCCGTCTGAATGGCATGAAAACATAAGCACATGCTGGCTGGTTGTTGTTGGGACTCCAGCCATGTACGGTATGCATTAGCTAGACGGTGTCTGACATTCTAAATGTAAACGTCGCCTTTTGATTAGTTTTGAATCAGCATAGGCAACTCATGCATGACTCACCCAGATTAGTTTGTCTTGATCCATTCTGGTTACATTATATTTTCCTCTGCCATTTCGGAAGCTTTGAAATCAGAAGCACACAATGACAAAGAAAAAAGGAGCTTTTGATTTATTCATCGGTTTCCATCCCATTTTCTTGTTTTATGGCTTTTATAGATGAAAATGCTTGCTGATGCCCATTTTAGCAGCTTGTCATTTGGATTGACAGCTTGCATTTAAAGGCTGATAATTGGGTATTTAAACTGTTTTTTTCATATACATCCTATCAAGTCAAAGAAACAATATAGCGATTAGCAGCATATAATTTCAAAGCTTCAATTATTTTGAGTCATCCTATATTTGTGTGATGCACATCTCCCACTTATGGCAATCAAATGCCATTTTGAGTTAATTCTATAGTGCAGCATCTAATTCACAAACACCATAAAGTTAATTTGTTCCAAGTGTTTTCTAAACCAATATGGAATTTAGCATAGCAATAGGTCCATATCGATGAGCAGATTGCACATTGGTTGATGGTACGAGAAATCTGCACGTTCTGGTGTTCCCTAGCAACAAGCAAGTCCTTGGTTTTTTCACAAAATCTGATTTGCCTGGTTACTACAGTTCCTTCAACAAATGCATTGTCTTCGGGGGGAAAAAAAAAATAATAATAAGGTGAAGTAATGAGTGAAATTACATTGTTTTTCTTCTTTTGGTTTCTCTTGATATTCTAACATTGTAACAAGACATAATCCTCAGAGTTTTATTTCTTAGAGTTATTCATGTAATTTATGCAAATATAAATTACTAATTTAATACACTTCTAGTCAAGTGTTCGGGGTAGTTATATTAATGTTTTAGAAATGGTTGCATAAACACATACAGCAAAACAGTGATATTGAAAAATGTTATTACTAAAAATACATATGCATTTTAAAGCTGAATTTTCAGCAGCTATTACTATAGTTGTCAGTGTCACATGATCCTTCAGAAATAATTCTAATACGTTGATTTGCTGCTCAAGAAACCTTATCAATGGTGAAAGCAGTTGTGCTGCTTAATATTTTCCCAGGAGTCTTTGATGAATGAAATTCAAATGAACAGCCTAATATGAGTGAAATGGTGTTATGTTTGTAATCTATTATCCTCATACAATTGAAACAGTAATTAGCCTATTCTTTAACAAAGACATGAGCCTCAGAGTTTTAAACAGTAGCCTTTGAAGCATTTAATTTGTAATTAACGGAAATGAGAATACAACAGTAACAGATTAAAATGAATCATCTTTCCACAAATATTCTCACAATCAAGGCCTGTGTCACGGTGCGCACACACACACACACGAGGAGGATACAGGAACACACAGACGAGGATGTAACTCAAAATAATAGTTTTTAATAATTCCAAACAGGGCAAGACAAAGCAGGGCAGACACACAGGAACACCAGGGAGTAATGAGTAGACCAGATGAAATCTAACTGAACAGACAGGACTCAGATACACAGATAGTTACTAAAACACAGCTGGACAAGAATTAACTAATAAGTCACTCAACGAGGACAAGAAACAAACCAAAATATAGCTGCGAGCAGCGATGACGGGCCCAAGCCGTCAGTATACGCCACCCCGGTGGCATCGATAAAACGGTGCCCAGCGAGCACAAGCATCACAGTAACCCTCTGGCAGTTTGATTTTAAGGGATACGGCAATTAAAGGGTTAATCCAAACCATCAACTCTGTGAAACACACACACACAGAACAACATATAAAACTTTAAATTCTGTGAAAATATATTTTTCATTGGTAGTTGATGTTAGTTAATGCATTTACTAATGCTAACAAATGAGAAATTATTATAGTTACCAAAGGTTTTAATGATTTATAAGCATTTTTTAATGATTTATTTTTCCATTAACTAACATGAATAATTTTTTCTAACACAAATGAATAAAGTAAAAAATATATTGTTAATATTTAATGTTATTTGTGAATTAACCAATGTTAAAAAACAACATTATTTAACTGTTGTTAGTTAACATCATTAATAAATATATACCATTTAATGTTGATCAAAATCAATTCCAAAATGTGTTAATATATTATTACATTTTAAAGTTTTATCTTTTGAACATGACTATTTTTCTAATATTAAAAATATTTTGTTCATTGTTAGTTCATTGTAAGTTCATACTATCAATGAAGAATTAACATGCTGTAAAAAATATATTTTTCATTGTTAGTTCACGTTAATTAATGCATTTCCTAATGTTAAGAATTGAGACCTTATTATAAAGTGTTATCAAAATCTTTAATGATTTATAAGCATTTTTTAAAGATTTTAAAAAACAGACCCTCTCTCTCTCTTTCTCTCTCTCACCCACTGGCTCAATCCACACAGTCACTCACACAGTCACTCACACCCCACCCCCACCCCCACCCCTCACTCAGCTGCAGGCTGACAGGGATCTCTCACTCAGAAGCAGTCTAAGTCTAACTCTCTGATAGTTTTCAAATTTTCTCCTCTGCATAGTGTATTGTAAATTCATGAAATTAATCACATATCCTCAGACTGTATTGTTCTGTGTATGTAATTTTTTATGAAGTGTTTGGAAGCTGCTCTTAAAAGATAAAAAAAAAAAAAAAAAGATCTTTTTTACTGTAACTTTAATAAATTGCCATTAAATCATCGTTCAAGATATCCTAAATCCGTCCGCAATTTAGCATCTTCAGTATTTTGGCATCATGATAAAAAATGTTTGGTGTGATTTCCGTGTTTCTGCTTGGAGGAGTATTAATTTGTTTACAGCCCGTTTTTAAAAAAAACCCACATTAAAATAAATATAGCCGACTTCCTGTTGGTCGTAGCTAATGACTGTAAATTAGAAAGTTGTCCGGATTAATTAGAACAATTTATGTACCGAGTTTGGGGTCTGTAGCTAAAACTAACCCCCTCATTTTTGACAAAAGGTGGCGCTATAGAGTGCCTCTTCCACGCCCGTTTATGAGCTTTTTCCAGTGTCTAACTATCATTAATACTCATATGTGTGTTGAGTTTCATGACATTCTAAACATGTTATCTGCCTCAAAATCACCAGAAACGAATTTTCAACTTTGACACGTTGCCATGGCAACATAATTTTAGATATCAATATTCCCTTCACAGTTTTACATCGGCCGTGTTTTGACATTATTCTGGTGAAGTTTGAAGCAAATCGAGTAAAAATAAGATGCTGAATTCAAAGCATTTTGAAAACGACACACTTCCTGCAGCCAGTTGGTGGCGCTATAACTTTCAGTCATAATAGTCACATCTATCCGATCGGCATCATACAACGAACAAATCACTGAAGTTTGATCTACATCATACAATGTGTGTGGACGTTATTAGGCATTTCCTGGGTCTCATTTTTCGCCATAACTTCATCGCCTCGCCACGGGCAAACCGTTCGACATATCAAAAATATCTTCGCAATTTAGCGTCCCCAATGTCCTGAGATCATGTTCACCGAGTTTGGTGGCAATCGTATGGAAATCCTCAGAGGAGTATATCAAATTCCAGAGCATGCGCTTTTTAAACAGCCCTGAATAGCCGACTTCCTGTTGGGCGGAGCCTAAGACATGCTGCGTGAAAGTTGTTCAGCTCAATGAGTTCTATATGTGTACCGAGTTTCATATGAATACGTGCAAGTATGTGTGAGCTATACATCAAGTTTTCTGACAATTTTCCAGGGGGCGCCGTAGAGCCCCTGTGCCACGCCCGGGTCCCAGCCTCAGCGGCGTCCTAATGGCCGCAGGTTCCAATGTGCGTGCCAATTTTCGAGAGTTTTCGGGCACGTTAAGGCCCCCAAAAGTGCCCGGATGATTGAAATAAAAAATAAAAAAAAAAAAAAAAAAAAAAAAAAAAAATAATAATCCTTAGAAGAACAATAGGGCCCTGCGCCTTACTGGCTTGGGCCCTAATAAAGGACACAAGAGGCGGGAACACATGACAGAGGACTGACAGCCTGAAGGTCCACTTGCAGGGTATTTAAAATCCCTATTTTTACAGGTTGTCATCGGTCATGTTTTATGAGCATTAGTGGTCTTTACATGCCAGAGGCAGAGAGAACAATTATACGCAGACATTTTAAATCCGTTCGGCTTCATTCAAGAAAACTGACACCATATGAATGACAGGTATTTCTTTCCTGTGTTTTGATGCTTGAACAGTTGCTTTTGACAACTGTTTGTGGAGTGCGTTTTAACTGTGGAAGACATGTCGGTCTTAATCTCCGAGTTAACTGTTGGATGTCCTCACTTAACTTATGGAGTGTGCTCTAAACTGGTGGATGGAACTTCTAATGCTTCCCATAAGCAATACTGCACACCTTCCTCTAGGTGAATCAGAAGTCTTGGTTGCCAGGCATGTTGTCCGATATTGGTAAATGTCTCCGTTTTTTCCCCAACGATTCAGAGATGGCATAGACGTACAGTAACAGTTTATGTAAAGAACTGCTCACTAGCATCCAAAACACATGTATACGGTTAATCAATGTTGATTCCGCAAGCAAGATTAATACATTTTTAATGTGCTTCCAATAAGTGGGGTTCACAACACCAAAGAGCAGCTCTTCCACTCAATGATTAGACTCAAAGGCCTGGCATTTCATCTCAAATGTCTTTAATGTGAAGTACAGAGTAGCACTGCATCCCTGAGATGCCCTCATAATTAATCAGTGCCTTGTGGGAAACATAAGCGGTGTGATCATTTGTCTGGTACAAAGAGCCTTTGGATGACAAGGTAATCATTAGTAACGGCTGCCAGCCTAAACCCTTGTATGAGACTTCCAGTTAGCGACGAATGAATCTGCCCACTTCACCATGGGAAGGAACGTTGTGTCTAGGCATTTTCACTAATACAGCTGTTGAAAGGTTTTATTTATTTTATTTTTTTTTAATTTCCATTTATCTCTTGCATATGTGCTCCAATGTACAATGGCCTTTTAACTTTGTTGGCAATGTATGCCAAATAATCTAGACTAAAATCAAAGTTGACTTTATACCTTTTTTGTTAACTTAATTTTATTTTGACACTTTTTTTCTGTCTCCCGTCTCAAAGGATTTAGCAAATTGTAAAAGATGTAAAAAGTTGCAAAAATTAATTTCAATAAGTGTGAACCGTTTTTGAAAGTCTCTTCTGCTCACCAAGACTGCATTTATTTGAGTAATATATATATATATATATATATATATATAGTGGTGAGAAAGTGTTGGCCCCCTTCCTGATTTATTTTTTTGCATGTTTGTCACTTTAATGTTTCAGATCAAACAAAATTAAATATTAATCAAAGACAACACAATTAAACAACAAATTTTTGCCTAGTCTGGAGTCATGAACACTGACCTTAACTGAGGCAAGTGAGGCCTGCAGTTCTTTAGATGTTGTCGTGGGGTCTTTTGTGACCTCTTGGAGGAGTCGTCGCTGCGCTCTTGGGGTAATTTTGGTCGGCCGGCCACTCCTGGGAAGGTTCACCACTGTTCCATGTTTTCGCCATTTGTGGATAATGGCTCTCACTGTAGTTCGCTGGAGTCCCAAAGCTTTAGAAATGGCTTTATAACCTTTTCAAGACTGATAGAGCTCAATTACTTTCTTTCTCATTTATTCCTGAATTTCTTTGGATCTCAACATGATGTGTAGCTTTTGAGGATCTTTTGGTCTACTTCACTTTATCAAGCCGGTCCTATTTAAGTAATTTCTTGATTGCGAACAGGTGTGGCAGTAATCAGGCCTGGGTGTGGCTAGAGAAACTGAACTGTGTGATAAACCACAGTTATGTTTTAACAGGGGGATTTAGTTTTTCCTTCATAAAAAAAACCCTTCATTTAAAAACTGCATGTTGTGTTTACTTGTGTTATCTTTAATTAATATTTAAATTTGTTTGATGATCTGAAACATTAAAGTGTGACAAACATGCAAAAAAATAAAAAATCAGGGAGGGGGGTCATATATACACACAGGGGTTTTCACACCACTGTGTATATATATATTTTACACATATATACATACATAAAATGCAGTATAAACAGTAGTATTGTGAATTGTAACAGTTTAAATGGCTTAACTATTTTCTATGTTATTACATATTTTGTGAAGACAAAGCTGAATTTTCGGCAGTCATTAGTCTTCAGTATTGCATCCTTTAGAAATCATTATAATATGCTGATGTGATGCTTAAGTTCTAAAGTTGAAAACAGTTGTGCTCCTTAATATTTTTTGTGGAAATTGTGATGCATTTAAAGATTTGTTGATGAATAGAAAGTAGAAAGCAATAATTTCTTAAATTAACTAACCCCAAACTTATAAAAAGTAGTGTTGACGGATGAACAGACTGAACTATTTTTGTTCTTCATTTAAAAATGATTATTTTAAATATATTTGTATTTTCAAAGAAAATAAGGCTTTTTCTTCCTCTCTGTACGGAAATGCATTCTCATTCTCATCATTAAATCATGTGCAAGGTATGAAACCCCTATGAATGGGAACAGCCATGTAAATGGGTTAGCCAGTCCATGTTTGTGATCTTCATTGTTTTCTTGAGTTTGGCCTGTGACAGTCAGCTAAGCGGAACTGCAGCTGCATTTATCAGACGCACACTCTGTTTTTGCAGAAGTTGTTTTGTCCACACACTGGCTATATTTTTATAGCTGACTGTATACATTTTGACAGACAAGACTTTGTCCTGATTTATGTTTATTTCTGTGAAAGTCAAACAGTGGAGCTCTAACAAATCATAATCGTTTTAACTGAGATGGTAGTTTACATAGTGCAAATGCTGTTAATTTATCATCTCCGCTGCTATTGCAATACATTAGAATTTGTGTATCTTCATAGTCCAGACTGGTGCACAGCTCATCTTTTGTTTATCTTGCCAAGAACAATAGACTTTAAAGTAGGTATTTCTTTTATCTAAATATATGTTTACTACCGAAGAATAGAAATTATGCTTTAATGCAATTTTCTCCCAAACAAAGTTTATGGAATTAACCATTTAGATCCGCAAATTTTCTTGAAGGAAGTGAGTTGATATACAGTCTCAGAACTCCGCACTCCACATTAAGCAAGGGACAGAGACCTAAACACAGAAAATAGGTGCTAAAAGTCAGAATATCTCATGGAAACCAGCCAAGATTCCATGAGTTATGCATTATTCATGAAGCTTTCATGAAATGCTTACATATTTAGATTGCTGCAGGCATCCATTTGGCACTCAGTTTTTATTATTCCAGACTAAATGATTGTTTAAATCAATATCTAATTTTTCAGGGATTGAAAGATCCCCCTGTTGCTCTGTTATTCATGGGGTTCTCTATCAAACAATAGCTTGAAAAATTATCTTCCATTTCTGCACCAAAGGTATCTTTCCATTTCATCACACCATGTGCCACTCAGTTAAGGAAATAATGCCTTGTGTAATTAGCTTTCTGTGCTAGTGATGTGTGGAAACCATTCTTTTATGCGACTCCAACAGTGGTATTATGAATGTGAAAGTTGGTGTTGCAGTAGGGTTTAACTTTTCTTTTTGAACTTTTCTTCAAAAAGACTTTTCTTCTTTTTCTAACTTTTCTTCTTTTTCTCTCATGTCTGTTCTGTTTATTTCAGTATTTTTCGGAGAAAATCTTTCCATAGTACCTTCACTTCCCCATTACTCACCCTCATCAAACTGCTTTTCCCTGAATACACATTGCATCTCTTTTTATTTAATAAACTCAGTTGACGTAATGATATCGATCTATTTTTATCCTTTGCAGATACACCAAAATGAAAACTGCGACCAACATCTACATCTTCAACCTTGCTTTAGCAGATGCCTTGGCGACAAGCACTCTACCGTTCCAGAGTGTGAATTACATGATGGGTACGTGGCCTTTTGGAGACGTGCTGTGCAAGATGGTGATGTCCATTGATTACTACAACATGTTCACCAGTATCTTTACCCTCACCACGATGAGCGTCGACCGTTACATTGCTGTTTGCCACCCGGTTAAAGCCCTGGACTTCAGAACCCCCCGGAACGCCAAGATTGTCAACGTGTGTAACTGGATCCTCTCATCTGCCATCGGTCTTCCAGTCATGGTCATGGCCTCCACCAATTTTGAGTACCACAGCAGTTGTATGTTTACAACCACATTCAATGCACATTCTAAGTAAAACTCAGATATTCCTGCAGTTAAAGTGATGGTTCTCCCAAAAGTTAAATGTTTTTCGTGGCATTGTATGACATTCTTTTTGTGGAACACAATATATTCAACTTATTTTTTTTGTCCATACAATAGAGTAGAAGAAAAAACAAACAAAGAACAATACCTTCTTTTGTGTTCCATAGAAGAAAGAATGTCACACAGATTTGGAAAGATGTGAGTGAGCAATAGATAAAATACTTTTTTAATTTTGTAGTGAACCTCTAAAAGTCTCCGTTTCTCTTTAAGCCAATGTCAATGGAAAAACATGCAATTAATTTTACATTTTAAAAATTTAAACTATTGCATTGTAACTAGGCAGCACAAGGCAACAGATGGTGTCATGCCAAAGTACCAAAATCCCAATTGTCTGACTAGATGCAGACTTTCACGCCAACAATTAAGTGCTCCAGATTCCAGACTACTAAATCAACAAATCTATGACCGTAATTTAAAATACTCAATACTGGCAACAGTTGGGTAAATGTGCGGTCATTTACAGTTTCGTCAGACTAGACAAGTAACTCCCTCACTGAACCACGGGTCGTTTTTTGGTAATGAACGATTCAGAATGAACAGGAATTCTATTTTGTGTTATGATGGTTGTTCATTAAATGCCATTATAGACACCCATTGAGTTTAGCTTAGTAAATTAATAATCATTTTTCCAAACAATTGTCAAAAAAGAATTGGTTTATGGAACACATATTTAAAACTACTAGAAAAAGCATCCTAGTAACCATGCATTACCATATAATGTTAATATGTTAGAAAGTAATGTTTATATAACATACAGTACCATAGTTTTTCTGCAACCCTATCAGAACGGACTGCACTTCAACACATTCACTCTGTTCTTAGCGTCATCTCCTCTTAATATATTAAGACATTTTCCTCAATACTGGAAACATCCCATATTATACTGTGGCAACACAGATTTTGCAGACACGAAAGAAGTGTTGAGGCAGAAAATTGTTATTGAGTGAATTTAGATTGATGTCACTTCTAGTCATTTGGGAAGAAAATCATAAGGTGGTTTTATAGCTGTATATTCTTTTTCACAGCGTTTGGCATCATTGACTGCACTTTGCTATTTCCCCATCCTTCCTGGTACTGGGAAAACCTACTGAAGATCTGTGTCTTCATCTTTGCCTTCATCATGCCCGTCCTCATCATCACCATCTGTTATGGCTTAATGATCCTCCGCCTGAAGAGTGTGCGCATGCTGTCTGGCTCCAAAGAGAAGGACCGCAACCTCCGGCGCATCACCCGAATGGTCCTGGTGGTGGTGGCGGTTTTCATCGTCTGCTGGACGCCGATCCACATCTTCGTCATCATCAAGGCCCTGGTGACCATTCCCAGCTCGCTCCTGCAGACCGTCACCTGGCATTTCTGCATCGCCCTCGGCTACACCAACAGCTGCCTCAACCCAGTGCTCTATGCCTTCTTGGACGAGAACTTCAAGCGCTGTTTCCGTGAGTTCTGTGTTCCCAGTCCGTCCGTGCTGGACCTCCAGAACTCGACACGCACCAGGAACCCCCAGCACGAGGGCCAATCCAGTGGCCACACGGTGGACAGGACGAATCAGCAGGTATGACTAGTCATGGAAATGTCATCACTGGAGTCCAGCTGCCAGCCCAGTGTTGACATGAGCTCGGATGTCACGCAGGTCACCACGGGTGTCTAAGACCTTCACTTATAGGAGCTGCGGTTGAGGTTGAACCTCTTTAAGCGTCTTGCCTCCCGTACAGAGCTGGTTCACAATTTTGGTATGGAGAAAGACTGCTGAAGTAGATTTCAATGTGAAATAAGATATATATACACTAGATTACTGACCCCAATAAGCTGAGCTTATTTCACTATCTGTGATGTTCACAGCCATGCATCCGATGTGTCCGTTAGGTTAGTCCAGCATTCAAGAACTGTGTAGAGCATCTTCAGTCCCCTTTAACATTGAAATGTTACTTAAAATGCTATATGAATAATTATTTTATGATTGATAAGTTTTATTTGTAAGGAGAAGAAAATGTATGAACCCACAGAAAATGTAAATGATGTATTTAACAATGACATTTCTTCTAAATGTTCAGCCTTTAGTGTATCAGTCTTTGCCTTAAATCATACGGTATTTAAATTTTCACTTGCTTTCATTGCCAGCAAAGCAGTTTGGTTAAGCCGTCTCCAGTTATGTTCCTTCGGAGTGATTGAAATTAATCATCAAATGACTGTTGGATGTGACGTGCGCACTGTTTCTATGATTTACCATGGACTTCCTAGAAAAGGCGAACACAATAACAAAAACAACCCTTGAAACAATAGATAATTTTCATGCTTCAGTGGTGACAAATGTATTGTGCTTGTACTCTGATGCAAATCTTGTGTACTAATGTAAATGTCCAGTCTGATTGTCACTCACATTAAGACATTCTGTTTGGAAAAAATGTGAATTGCTCTAAAATACCTTGAAGATCCATGTGCAGGTGTTTGTCATTTTTATATGCAACATAAATCATTCACACTAGAATGTCTGTAGAGAGTTGGTGCTGCATAATTCGATTTGATTGGAAAGTTATGTGACTATGTGTTGTGTCAGTTATTAATTGATATGGCTCTGAAAAATGAATTAATGTTAAATGATGGGTGAGTTATATGCATTAATGTCCATTTAAATGTTATTTGATCTGGCATATCGACACAATCTGACTGTAAATGTGAATCATTGTTTATATTTCTTAAGATGCTGTGACGTTAACCATTGTTCTGCAAACATCCGTGGGTCAAATCCAGCCATTTCAATGGGAAAAACTGGTCAGTGACCAACACAAAGCTGTTTGGTTCGAAAATGACTTCAGTGTGAGCTGTGCTTCCAAACTATTGATAATGGATTTTTGCAGAAATGACCGCTCCTTAATGTATTATAAAATCTCACAGGTAAACAGCTTTTCGGTTATAGTATTACTGTAAATCCATGTATTTAATTTTTCTATCAAAATCAATATCTCTTTGAATGAACATATCACTTAACGGGGTCCCTTATTAGTAAGAAAGAGAGTCCTTTGTGAAAAAACAAAATATAACACTACTGCAGCTGTTTTCAGTTATTACCAGGAACTCTTATCTAGTTTGAGACCCATACCAGCTGTAAGGGGCCAATAATTTGGTCCTGTAATACTTTGAAATCAAATAATCACGGCCTTTGAGCTGCCATTTCAGTCATTTTGTAGCAGATTTCCCCCCACATGCAGTCTTTCTGCAACACCCCGGGGAAATTAAGGAACAGAGAGCTAGTATGTTCAGGACTGCTCAGAACATAACAGTGAGAAACAGTGGAGAGCAGGCGAGAGGGGGGCGGCAGTCATTCAGGTCATCACTGCAGATCGCATTTCACTGTGGCCTTAGGGTGCAGGGTTTTTACAACCAATGCGAGACCAACCAATGCGAATGTTTCTTTTACTTAACAGATATGATAATGTATTAAACTTAATCAAGAAGCATGATTTCATAGCATGAAACCAAGGACATTTTGGTTGATTGCTCCATTTGAAGGAACCAGAGCTTTATGCTCATCTACTCTTTTCATCCCACCCACTAGCTTTGCAGAATACAGCGTAATTAAAGTTTGACATGGATTCTATAGACTGCAGAGGGAAAAAGTGCACTGGAGGGTAAATGAAACTTGAGGTAATAAAGATTGTGGTTGTAGTAATTTAGTCCATTGAATCTGATCTAATTAATCCTAAAATGGCTCAGAGTGTGAAAGAGCTTATACACAGAGTTGTTTTTTGACTCCACGCTTTCTTTGCCCAAAACATTTTAATGGACTGACCGCCCCTTGTGTCCCCAAATTAGAGTAGTAATACAGTCAATCCTAAAATAAAACTAAAGAATTGACTGCCTCCAAGTCAGGTTTAATTTAAATTACTGGTTGCTTAATTAGAATAAAGTCCTCGTATTTTTCCTGTCCACTGCAAATTTAAAATGTAACCAATAATGGCAAGTCATGGCAACAATTAAAACCATAGTTCACCCCAAAATGAAAAAATCTGTCATTATTTAATTCCCCTCATGCTGTGTTTCAACTGCTTTGCCTATGTAGTAAAAGTCAAGAGGGTTCATTGGGGTCTCAAAATTTCTTTGTTCTGCAGAAGAAAGTCATGGCGTTTTGGAACAGGGTGAGGAAATAATGACAGAAATTTCATTTTTGGGTGAATTAAAAAGACACAATTTGGTCATTCATAACTATTTGACATTTTGGCAAATCAGTGGTGAATTCAACCCCTGATCTCATTCTTACATTTTCCATTTGCTAACGCCCTACTATCTTTCATGCTTAGCATTCTTCTAAAAACTGTGCAAATTCATACCCATTCACATTCACCACCAATTCATCAAACCATAAAATTTGAATGTATGATATGAGATTGGGCTATCTGCATCCTGCATTCATTCTCAGTTAGTTTTTTTCCAGTTCAAGCCTTTCCCTCTCCAAATGCGGTGCACTGTGCTGCTCAAATTAATGAGGCTGTCAGAAACCTAAAGAGGGATGGTTTTCACACCCCCTACCATATGTCATTGTGAGGACAAAAGAAAAACTGTTGACTTTGTGCCAATAATGACTATTTTTAATGTGCAGTTCTCAGCTATCACATATCCACGGATGCCACTGACACCTGGCTCTATTAAAGGACAAGTGTTCTTATACAAGCCTCTGCTCTTATCTCTGCTTTCTAAAATTTCACACAATATATTGGTGATTCAAAAAGAAAATCTTTACTGTGATCAGCAACACAGAGCTCAAGTGTTTTTAATAATAGATGATGCACATGGTTGTATATGAGAAAGCACTTGTACTGATAGCACTCGTACATTACATTGAAGTGTAATTGATGTTTTCATCTGGAAGATGTACTTTTAGGTGCTTTACTCATGCACAATATATCCTTAATGTTTCCTGTCAAATGTTAAATTTAGACATTTAGAAACTCTTTAAGATGTTTATCATTTAGAATGTAGGTAAAGATGCTTTTATCAGATATTTGCACACAACAGCACTCTTATAATGTGCTATATAATCCAGAAAAATACATTAGATAAGTTCTGGTTTGCTCTTGCTGCATGCTTTCTCACATGACATATGGAAAAAATATACAGCAAAGAATGTTTTACTGCAACCACTAGTCAAAAGGGTTTGACCACTGATATTATCAGCTGTAGAAGACGGCAAACTCCTTTAGTGATAGATTGTTGATATTAAGAACAAAATATGGGTTGCAGACGTGAGATCATTCATGGCATTTTCTCTAAATTGCATTAATGAGACAAAACGAAACTCAGTGTCTTATTGCATTTTTTGATGTATGACATGTTTTTCAAATTATTTTAGGACCAAGATTCTTCAAAAAGAGATCTGCTTTCTTGAAGGGATTGTAGTTCTTTCTCTCATTTAAGCTGTTAAGTACACAGTCTTGTACCTTTATATTTTGTCTAATTTTAAACTCATTTTGCTTCAAATCAAGGTTTGTAATGTTGAGATTGACCTCGTTGTTGGTTTGATTCATGGCGTTAACACTTTAACCAAAAAACGGTTTTGAAATCCCTATGGGGAACATAAAAAAAACATACGGCAACATGCTGTGTTACTTTTATGTTTCTTGTATCACGCTGAGGACGTTTCATATCAAGATAAGTTATAAAATAGCTTCTTGACTAAAATGAATACTACAACTAAAGGCTTCATGATGAGCATACAACCTTTGTCAGATGGCTAGAATTTCAGGAGTCCAGTTTTATTATTTTTTTTACATTGTAATTAGGCCTACTTAATTATGTTAGATAACAGAAAAAGAAACCTGAATTGAAATTAATGTATGCTATAGATTAATGTTCTATTGTTGTAATGATGTAATGTCATGTGTAAGTCGCTTTGGATAAAAGCGTATGCTAAATGATTAAATGTAATTGTAATGTTCATCCTGTTGCTGCTAGGCTGACTGTTTTCCCTTCACTTTTTTCCTAGTGGAGTCTTTCCGATAGTCAAGTAAGATAATATATTTTAAACTCACATCAATATTTCATGTTCACGTAGCTGTGTAATTATGTGGATAATCAGTCAGTCGATAGCACACTAACAACCCCCTTCAGAGCGAGCGATCAGGACTTCTCTCCCCCGCGGGTCATCCGAGCGGAACTCTTGTCTTCGCCAATGCTTTCCACAGCGACGGACGGATATCTGAGTAACTCCTTCCGCTCCAGTCCCCGCACAGCCTCAAAGCTAACGAGTACTGATAAAGGACGCTATCATTTACTTTCCTCACATTTTACTGTTTTTACTTTAGGTAAGTACACTAATAATATTTGCAAACAATAACCAATGGCAGTATTGTGGTTTAAAGTGATATTTGATTTGAATTTGAAGTGAATTAGCTTAACTAGTTTCGCTAAGTAAATATATGCTCGATCTCTACAACGTACAAATGCTGATAGTTTGCATTTGTTTCATAGTTTTTCTTTACTACAAGACTAATGAACTGTTTTGCTTTTCGATTTGTTGTTGATGTAAGTTATTTCTTACTGTACTTTAAATAGTTCAGGCTGATGATCCTAACCACACTTTAAGTTTACACACACACACACGCGCGCGCGATTTAATATACAAAATGCATCAAATACATCTTTAGTGAAATGGCAGATCTCATTTGTTGAAGATGAAGAATAGCAATAAATCTATTTGTATAAGTTACCCCAGAAGGGCTTTAAGTAATTGTTTTTCTTTCTTTTTGTCAGAAACACAGATCATTGAAGATGACAGACCGTTACAACATCCACAGTCAGCTGGAGCATCTGCAGTCGAAGTACATCGGCACGGGCCACGCAGACACCAGCAAATGGGAATGGCTGGTTAACCAGCACAGAGACTCGTACTGCTCCTACATGGGCCATTTCGACCTTCTCAATTACTTTGCCGTCGCTGAGAACGAGAGCAAGGCTCGGGTCCGCTTTAACCTGATGGAGAAGATGCTGCAGCCGTGTGGTCCACCCGCTGACAAACCTGAAGATGCTTAGGACCCTACAGCCGGATGTTTTCTGTTCATGCATTGCTGGGAGATCAAATATAGAGACCCTGGACACATGGGGGGTTGTGGGTGATCTTTGAATCCTCTTGTTTGTGAACCAGTCAATGTTTTTATTTCTTTTCTTATCCTTCTTTTTTGTGATATTTTGTATAGATTGTTGAACTACAAGTGTTTGAAGAAAATAAAAAGATTTACCCTATCACAAATGCATTGATTGTATTATTATTGATTTTAATAATTCCAAACTTTTTACAAGAAAATAATACTTGTTCAACAAGGGCCCAGTCAACTGATCAAAATGACAGAAAAGACATTCATGTTACAAATTTTTCAAATAAATTGTACTTTTGAAGTTTCTATTCATTAAAGACCTTTGGGGAAAAAAATGATATCTTTCCACACTAAAAAAAACAAAACATTAAATGTTTCTTGAGCAGAAAAATCTGCATATTAGAAAGATTTCTGAAGGATTGTGTGATACTAAATACTGAAATAATGGCTGCTGAAAATTTTGTTTTGCCATCACTGCAATAAATTACATTTGAAGATACATAAAGGCAATTGTTTTAAATAATAAAACAGTATTGCACAATATTACAGTTTGGTCAAATAAAAGCAGCCTGGTGAACTTTTTTTTTTTGGTGAATAAAAAAATACTTGCTAACAACTTGTAATGTAGTTCACAAAAATTGTGTCGTAATTTTCTCAACCTCATGTCGTTCCAAATATGTATGATCTGTGAGTTTCTTATGTTGAAGATATTTTGAAGAATGCTGGTAATCAAACAGTTGATGGTCCCATTGACTTCCATAGTATTTCTTTCCCTACTTGGTTCTTCAAAATTCTTCATATGATCTTCTTTTGTGTTCAACATAAGAAAGAAACTTAGACAGGTTTGGAACGACATGAGGGTGAGTAAATTGTCATTTTTGGGTGAACTATCCCTTTAATGTTCTTAATGGAAGTTACTATTATTATTAAGAAAATTTGTTATATAAATGAGTTATTATTAGATTCTGAGTGGGGGGTCTGAAACACCACTATAGCAAGGAAATTTAAGGTTGGTCTAATAAGTGATTTACTTTCAATGTGAAAACGGACCCATTTACATGATCATGAGATTAAAAAGTATTGAAAGCTGCTTCGATTTGCTGTGGCATATTGCTCATTCAAACAAATGCATATAAAGGAGTGGATTTTTCCAATGTTTGTCTGGATAAATCAGTGCAGAGGACATTCACCATTCGCATCACCATGACTTCACAGATAAGAGATTTGCAGTGTGGCAGTCAGCGGTTGCCACTAGCATAGCAGGGCAAATCCTCGCCAGCTGGCCACACAGTTTGAGTTATTCTTACAACAGAGCCATTTCTGCAGTGTCAGGATCAGGAATAACATACTGGCACAGCAGATCACTGGCTGTGCTCGTGCTGAAGCTCAACAGCTATTTTTATTTTAAAATGAAGAATAATGCTGAATTAAGCTGTTGAAGAGCCCAGGAAGTTCTAGAAGGATGCTACACAAGGAATTATGTATAAAACGCTGCAGTTGAGCAAATGCATGGGGGTTAAAGGCAGTAACAAACAACCCTTTGAGCCACTCATTACCCTCCTACAAAACCAGCTTGAGCTCTTCTTTCAAACGTATCATTGCTTTGAGAAAACAGCACCTGGACTGGCCACACAAAAAGGTCATTGAGCAAACATTTCATGCCCTTCAACAGCTGACACTAACCTTGACAGCATGCATTTACAGATGTGGCCATTACTACATTTAGCCAAACAAAAAGCCATCCCCAACATAGCTAATGGTAGATTCTCAAATAACCATTTCCAGCGGAAAAGCCATTTATATGAGCACAGAAAGAGCTGTCACATGCTTGCTAAGTCTTAAATGTGCGCTAGTGCCTAAATGTGCTTAAGATTATAAAGTTTAAATTTAAAATGTTCTGTATGAGTACCTATCTATGATTAAATACGTGAGAACAGATGCCAGTGCCATCTGATAAGAGGCACAAGCAACTGAAGAAGAAAAACAAGTTAAAACAAGCATGAAATCAAATGGAGTGCACTCGGCGCCTGTGACGACAGCACTGGTCATATCTAAAAGGGCTTGATGGGAAAGGTGTGACCCGCCAACATATACAATATTTGCTCTGTATGTGTATGCATAGCAGTGCCTCTTACAAGGCTGACTGACTTTTACTGTACATCTAACATGTGCCACAAAATCAAAGGAGGCTGATGGATGACAAATCATTACAGATCCACAGTTAGAGCACAAACTCATATGTCAATATTAAGACTATGCCCCAATGATATACATGACGTGCGTCAATGGGAAAACAGTTCAAGGGAACAGCTGACTCGTTTAGCTCTCTTACGCACAAAGATTTCCTGGATGCCATCCAGTATTTACAATAACAGCAAGCGTCTGATTGATCATTTACAATAGTGACATGTTAATACAATCATTTTGACTTAAAATCCATGTCTGGCTACTGCAGGATAATGTCGACCTACTGTAGGAATCTAACCAGGATAGATGCATAAAAACAGCGTTATATTATGTATGCCAGTACACCTACAATAAAAATAGCTTATTTTACAATGGATCTTCACCCAAAAAGTACCTAGCCTGCCTTTTAGCTTGTAAAAGTATATAGAATAAAATGTGTATGGTCATAATTATTCAGTATCTATAGCACAAAATGTCTGGTAATTGTTTCCAAATCATACAAAATTAATGATAAAATTCTTACAAAACCTGAAAAAAGACATTTATGCTCTCTGCTTATTAAATAATAAAGAATCAAAAATCATTATGAATCCTGCTTATTTCATTAGGAGTACTTTGGATTTGTTTTATTAGAATTAGTTCTGTAGTTGATGGCACCATGAAATAAAACCAGCCAGATGTCCTTTGCCCAAACATTCTGTAAAACAACTGCACTCAAGATGTTTGGATTCTCAGGCCATTATCTTCATTAAGCACAATAACAAAAGAAGACAACAGTGATTTGAGACCATTTACATGTAATAGAGATGACTGGACAGGAAACAAAGGATCCTAGCAAATATGTTTTGTTTTATAGATTGAAATCATTTACATTTTCATAGATATACATATACACACACACAAAATGTACATGATTTCAAGATTATCCCCCGGTTTCACAGACCAGGCTTAAACCTAGTCCCAGACTAAAATGTAAGTCTGAGCTGTTTCAACTGAAATAAACTTGAACTGACTGATCTTAAAATATGTCAGTGCCTTTGTTTCGTCTCAAAATGCACCCCAGTAATGTTTTTTTCTAAGCATGTTTATAAAAGTTACTTAAATGTCCTAACTGAACTATGGCCTAATCCTGGTTTAGTCTAAGCCCTGTCTGTGAAGCCGGGCCTGTGTGTATGTTCTATATCAGGGGTGTCAAACTCAATTCCTGGAGGGCCACAGCCCTGCAGAGTTTAGCTCCAACCCTAATTAAACACACCTGATCCAGCTAATCATGTCCTTCACGCTTATTTGAAAACTACTTGGTTTGTGTGTTGGAGCAGGGTTGGAGCTAAACTGTGCAGGGCTGCGGCCCTCCAGGAACTGAGTTTGACACCCCTGTTCTATATATTCAAGATATGCTTTTTGGTAAAAGAACCACCACACAATTCTCACTGACAGATATCTGTCAGAGTTCCATTTCATTATAAAAATTACTGAAGACTAAATTTAACTAGAAAGACTGAGAATATGACCCTATTAGATCTATTTAAAAATTTTACTTTCTGCTTTAAAACAAAGAATATATAGACAAACTTTAAATATGAATAGATGTCTTAATATACTCTCGAGACTATGAAATTCAGATGTGTAGTAATCAATACTCCATTTAATAATAAGTCATCTTAATGGTTTTTCCTTGATTAAAATGCATTGAAACCTGCATAAATGTTATATAATGTTATATATATATATATATATATATAAAATAAAATTGTCCAGTAGTGACTGAGGTGATTTCTCTTAAGTACACTTGAAAGTTTGATAACCTAAATAACTAAATAAAACATAGACGATAAATGCAAGTTAATGTTTTAACTATCTTTAAATGAGAAAGAAACCAAGCCAATATACTGCAATATACTAGATGTATTCACATATATCATATACAGACTGTACAACTGATTTGAAATAATTTAAGTTTCCCCAATTTCTAACTACACGAAAAACAACAAAAAAAAACAACCTCAAAGCTGGACATGAGTGAGTGTCCAGCAAATTCTGCCTGTGACATACAATCATATATTATATAGAGGACCAAAATGTGCAATAATGCAATACAGACAATGGACTAAAATAATGGACTAGAAGCCCTTTCTGATTTAAGTTAAAACTATTGGTTCACTACATTATATTGCTTGCCACATCTTGTATATGGTTGACACCACTGTACTCAATAAAACCCACCAAATTCATGTACAACCTAAAAGCCAAATCAGTGAGATGCTAGCTGGAACTTTGGGAAATAATGCTGCGTGAAACTAAAATACAAGGTAAATGAATATGAATTGTGTCATAAACATATGATGATAGTCTCTTCCTGAACAGCAGTTACAGATATGTTATAATATGACCACATATATATATATCAAGTAATCAGACTTTTTTGGGGGGGAAAACAAAACAACACTGTCAAGGCACAACATAAATCTGATTACATTCTATTATATTGAGGACGTATTGATCTGGATACAGACGAATAATGGCAGTAATAAATCTGGACATCATGATGCCCAAATAAACCTCAATATCCATTGAGGTAATATACACTGGACCAGATACACGAGTCTTATAAAATGTTATTTTTTTCACATGCATGGATATTCATAGATATTACTGGACTCTGCACGAATACTGCAAGAAATATGTAATATATACAAAAACAAAACACAAAAAAAAAATCCTCCGAGCTGCACGCAGCAACAATGCGAGCCACTGATGAGTCACTGCACGCACTTCAATGTTTTCACACTACTGTGCTCAACCTTGAGAGAATATCAGGGACATTTTAAATTAAAAGAGTGCAAGTCTTGTCCTTAGTGTGTGCAAAAACATTATAGATATGAAAAAAAACGTGTCAGAACCATTGCATTGCTTTAACTTGTTTGAAGGTCCCTCTCTTTCCGTTTCGGTTCGCAATGGCATCCCAGGCCTATCTTTAGCCGCGCTGTAGCCCTCTAGTGGCTGAAAGCAAGAACCAAAGTGCAGCCGGTGCCAGAGAAGAGCCAGTCTGCCAGTCTGTTAGCCTCCCGGCAGGAAACATGGCGAAGACACAGGAAGAGAGAGCCTCAAGTTAGCGGCCGTCCAGCACCCCCACAACCAGGCACCGCCTCAGGGCCGATGAAACCTGCCACAAAACAGAGAGAGCAGACGCTAGTTTAGCAGCGATGCCAGAAGACGGCACGCAGAACAGATCTGAGCAATATTTAGAGGAAACGAGGCAGTGGAAAGAGCAGCTGATGGCATCTTTTTTTTTATCACTAGCAAGTCTATTAACATGCCACTTGATGAATAAAGAGCCCTGCCAGATACATACTGACAGATGTCTAATGCATAAGAGATGCAAAGTAATTGCACTTTGTCTATGCATTTCCAGCAGTTTGACCCATTCAAGGTGATCTGCAGAATGACTGACCAATCATAGTGCTATGGAGGTACCACCACCTATCATGTGACTTTGTATTTCACAACTACTCCCCTCATACTTTTGGACCTTAAGAGGACCAGAATGTTCACTGTGGGAAAAGCCCATTTCTACATCGACAGACTGACAAACTCGTATTGAAAAATGAACTGCAGTGGACTGTAGGTCAGTGAAAGGCTAATATTCAATTATAATGGAAATAAAACATTATACTAGACCTTTAATGTCTATTCAATTCTTTTCTCGTCTCCCACAAAGGTTTAAATTCATCTTCCCTTGATCTGGCCGCTAGTATTCAAACATACCTGGTAAACTGTTTGCTTTCTTCATGGACTTCCATTTCTTTGCTTTTAAATTCATTAAGTTCTTTACGGATAGCAGCCTGTGACAAGAAAAAAGAAAGGTCATTAGTGACAATGATAACAATCAAATCAAATGACAATGAGTTTGTAAAATTAAATACTTTTGGAAACATATATTGAAAACATATTTTTTATAATACACTACCATTTAAAAGTTTAGGATCAGTAAGACTTTTAATGTTTCTTAAAGAAATTTCTTATGGTCACCAAAGCTACATTTATTTGATCAAAACATTATGAAATATTACTACAATTTAAAATATAATTTTTCTGTTTGAATATATTTTAGAATGTAATTTATTCCTGTGATGGCAAAGCAACCATTATTTCAGTCTTCAGTGTCACACAGTCCTATTAGAAATCATTCTAATATGCTGATTTGGTACCTAATGAAACATTTCTTACTATTATCAATGTTGAATATTTTGAGGAAACCATGATACATTTTTTTGCAGTATTGAAGTATATGCAGTATAGGAAGTTCACAAGAGCAGCATTTATTTGAAATGTATTAATTCATAATTATAGTATATTAATATAATATTTGATATTCATTAAAACAGCACTCTTCATTTTCATGAACTACTGACAAGTATTTGAACTGTTAATTAGCATATTTTAATGCACAAGTCACATGCCCAGTACGTGGCATCTGTGGCCATACAAAAGTAATATAATGTAAAATAACTTTAACTTACATTATTGGTCACACTATCCAGATTTGCTCTTCTCCAAATTATACAAGAGAAGAACTTACAGAGTTGATATATAAGGGGGATAAAGTCTTGTACAAACAGGCCAAATACACACTGGAAAAGGAGATCAGAGTGGCAAAGAGGAATTATTCTGACAAGCTCAGGAACAAATTCTCTTCCAGCGATCCGGCTTCAGTGTGGCTAGGATTAAAGGACATCACCAGCTACAAAACACCACCCCCCAGCACTCTGGAGAATCAACACCTGGCAGACGACTTAAACGAGTTCTTTTGTCGTTTTGAACGATCACCCCACACCCGCCCAGAACACCCCTCCACACAACCATTCACACCTCCAGCAACCCCTCTCTCCCCCACACCTACAATTCAAATCAGCGAAGACGATGTGTGCCAGGTCTTCAGGAAGAACAAAAGAAGGAAAGCAGCTGGTCCAGATGGTGTGTCACCAGCCTGCCTAAAAATCTGTGCTGAGCAGCTGGCCCCCATCTTCACACAGATCTTCAATAGATCACTGGAGCTGTGTGAAGTCCCCTCATGCTTCAAACGCTCCACCATCATCCCCGTCCCAAAGAAACACAAAATTACTGGACTTAATGACTACAGACCTGTGGCACTAACGTCTGTAGCCATGAAATCATTCGAAAGACTGGTTCTGGCTCATCTGAAGGACATCACTGGACCCTTACTGGACCCCCTGCAGTTTGCCTACAGAGCAAACAGGTCTGTGGATGATGCAGTCAACATGGGACTGCACTTCATCCTGCAGCATCTGGACAGACCAGGGACTTATGTGAGGATCCTGTTTGTGGACTTCAGCTCTGCTTTTAACACCATTATCCCGGAAACCCTTCAAAATAAACTAACTCAGCTCTCCGTCCCCACCTCCGTCTGCCAGTGGATCAACAGCTTCCTGACAGACAGACAGCAGTTAGTAAAGCTTGGTAAATTCACATCCAGCACTCGAACCATCAGCACTGGAGCTCCTCAGGGCTGCGTACTCTCCCCACTGCTCTTCTCCCTCTACACCAACGACTGCACATCTAAAGACCCCTCTGTCAAGCTCCTGAAGTTTGCAGACGACACCACACTGATCGGCCTCATCCAGGACGGTGACGAGTCTGCTTACAGACAGGAGGTTAAGGAGCTGGCTGTCTGGTGCAGTCTCAACAACCTGGAGCTTAACACGCTCAAAACTGTGGAGATGATCGTGGACTTCAGGAGAAACCCCCCTGCTCTCCCCCCACTCACCATCATGAACAGCACTGTGACTGCAGTGGAGTCATTCAGATTCCTGGGCACCACCATCTCTCAGGACCTGAAGTGGGATATTCGCATAGACTCCATTGTCAGAAAGGCCCAGCAGAGGTTGTACTTTCTTCGCCAGCTGAGGAAGTTCAACCTGCCACAGGACTTACTGAAACAGTTCTACTCTGCCATCATTGAATCCATCCTCTGCACCTCAATAACTGTCTGGTTCAGCTCAGCTACCAAATCTGACCTCAGAAGACTACGGAGGGTAGTCCGGACTGCTGAGCGAATCATTGGTACAACCCTCCCCACTCTCCAAGAACTGTACTTATACAGAGTGAGCAAAAAGGCTGGTAAAATCACTCTGGACCCCTCACATCCAGCACACAACCTCTTTGAACTTTTACCATCTGGTCGACGCTACAGAGCTCTGAGCACCAGAACGACCAGACACAGGAACAGTTTCTTCCCTCAGTCAATACATCTCATGAACACTCAATAAATAAACGTAGAACACACAACTAATACATTATCCATTCACCACACTCACTTATTTTATTTTCTCATTTCTAATTTGCACATACTTGACCTGTACATACATAGTCGCCTATATTATATATTATATATTGTGTATTTTTTACTTTTTTTGCTGCTTTGTACATTGGTCATTGGCTATTTCCTGTTATTTTGTTTCATTACCTGTGTCCTGTCCTGTTACTGTCCTTCTGTTGCACTGTGGAGCTTCTGTCACTACAACAAATTCCTTGTATGTGTAAACATACTTGGCCAATAAAGCTGATTCTGATTCTGATATAACAATATAGATAGGTAATGACTGTATTTAACCTGTTTATTTATTATAAATCATAGAGGAATGGTTGTATCGAATGAAAAGGTGTCATTATTTACTTTGGAACACATAGATATTGTCATCATTTACTTTGGAGCCTGTCAAAGTGGCAAAAAAAAGTCTCATAAAAACGCTATAAATTTTTTTTCAACAGTTGGCATGGTGTATGTGCATATGTGACGTGTGTCTTCAGAGTTCTCTATAGTACAGCATGCACAATGTAAAGCAACAATAAGGGAGAGGAATGGCTTACTTTGTCTGCAGGGGTTAACCTAGTCCAGGGCTTGTCAGCACGGCGATCATAGTCTTTTGCGTCTGTGACCTCTACATATTCATTGAAGCGCAAAATTCTACGGGCCACCAGCTCTGCAACTGTGGGCCGGACGCTGAGCTACAAACACAGAGCAATTCCTCAAGTCACCTTTTAAAGTGTGTGCAGTCACCTTTAATAGCAGTTAAATGTTCCTTCTAGCCTAAGTAATAGCTTATGTAAGTGAAACAATGAATGTCAAACTAAATTTATTCTTTGATAATGAAGCAGGTTGAATGTGATCAACTTTACAAGTGAAAATATTTAGAGACGGTTTCTAAACCTGCAGTCATTTGTCTGAAAAGCATTGTCCATTATTGCAGCTAGAACAGGTCAGTTTTGAGAAAATCTCTGTAACGGACTATCGAACCATTTTATAGATCTGCTCTATCCGCCCGATTACATCCTCTGCCCAAAATCTCTTCATAATGTAGGACATTAGCAGCAAACTAAATTAGAAGGCCATAATTAAAACAGTCAGACTTCCAGCCACCACTCTTACAACACTTCAGGAATATAAAACTCTTTACACTCCCCACTACACCTCACCCATTGTAATTAGGAGTTAGCAAGTGGGTTGCAGACACAACCAAATTAACTCTTTAATCTAATTTCACAATAGCAGAGGAACATCATAAAATATTAAATAATAAATTCAAGTACAAGCACATCATAAAAAAAGTTATGAATTGAGCTACTAGTATCTTAACACTTTCTATATTTTATTTTACTTCCTTGTAAGGCCAGCAGATGGCGCAATGTCCCACAATCCACTATTTTCCAGTAGATGATCTCACAGCTATGATTTTGATTCATGAGGATTTATAACTTCTTGCAGCATTATGCTAAAATAACAGGTTATGGGTTATTTGAAATTAGAGCAATACATTTAACTTATACCTGTAATGTTTTAACATCTGACATTTCTAATTTCTATGGAAGCCCATTATTGCCACATAAGAAAAAAATCATGCTTTGAGAAATAATAATTATGACACAAGAAGTCAATTATGGCAGGAAATTTTTGTCCATTATTTTATAATAATGACCTATCTTAATTTATGTCATAACTGTGACTTTGCAATAATTATGATTTACCAAAGCATTTTTTATTTATTTTTTCTGACAGATTCAACAAATGATGATAATCTGACTGTCAGATTGCAGAAGGTTGTACCTTTCGGGACAGCCTTCTTTTAATCTCCTGCTTGGCCTCTTGTTCTTCTTCCTCATTTTTCTCTAAAGGGATACAAGAAAGATTTTTGTTATCAATGTTCAGTTTTTATCCTATCCAATGACCAATATTTACTCTGAAATTCAAACACATAATTTGACAGTTATTGCAAAAAACCAAGGTCACTTAGGACTAACTGACATCGATCTGACAATACTGATTTTTAGTCTTTTCTTGTCAGTAAGCGATCAGAGTACAGTGAAAGTCAGCGGAATATAACATTAACTAGTAGTCCGGAATCAAAGCAGTCAGCAGTCAGTGATGAGTTCAAAACATAATTGTGTAACATTGGCTGAATTTGCCATGTGACCGTGAGAATCGCTTGAAGACTCATCTATCCTACACTGACCTCTTGATTTAAATGGTCCTGCTTTTGTTGTGACGCTATGTAATTTTCAAAACAATTATGTACCTACTTTTATTTTTCTATTTATAAGACACCCTAAAAATTCAAATGTGATTTCTTCACTTATCTATATCTTATTTAATAATGTACCTCAGTTCAGGAAACAAAAATAATGACTTGTTTATATATTATAACTCTAAATTTGGGACATTCAAGCCCTCTAAGTGATATATGCTGCAAAGATCAATTGTTTCTCAGGTAAGCAGCGAGCTTTAGGCAACTCTTTGTTGAATTGCTTACACCTTCCTATTTGTCAGCATATAGCTTACAGCTTGTTAGAGCAGAGCTCCTTCATCACATTCCTAGACTTCATCAATTATATCACATAAAACCAAGGCAACGGAAACACAGCGACGCCTGTGACTCGGTGAACGTCTCTAACATCAGACAGCAATAAGCAAGAACAAACATTAAAGCCCTGGGCATCCAAAACAAAGCGACTGTCTACAAACTATGTAAATGAGATTGTGACAGAGGAGACATACGTTTCAGAATATTTCTCTGTTCAAGCTCTTCTGTGGTGGGTCTTTGGCTCAGCCGTCTATGGGAGGAGAAAACAAGAATCAGTCTAGGGAAACCACAAAGACTATTGATGAATCTTTAGACTGCGTTTTGTAAAAGAAAAAAAACTGGTCCAATTTATACTTCTCAAAAAATGACCAGAAACAAAAATTCAGTCAGGTGCATCCAAACTTTTGACTGACAGTATATTGATTATTATAAATTGACAAATGTTAGTTTACAAAACATATTACCAATACAGAACAGCATAGTTTAATGTACCTCACTAGTTTACAGCCGATCTGCTGCCATAGCTCCTGTCGCTCCGTCTCTGAGGTCCGTGGGAGAATGTTCTTCTCTTCTAGCTCCTTCTTGCTGGGCCTGTTACCAAGTTTGATGGCAAGTGTGTCCTTGCGGCGAATTTTGCTGGCAAGTGAGCCTACAAACAGAAAAATTAACAACAAACTAGTTGATATATTGTACAATATTGGTTATCAGCCAATATTAGAGCTATTTTTGATGTATCATTACAGGCTGATGGATATATATTTGTATATATTGCCTGATTCTTTTTTTTTTATTTGTGATTGTAATATTATTGATGATAGCAAAAAATGTAAATGTAAAAATGACACTTAAGTAATAGTTCCCCCAAAAATGAAAATGTCGTCATGATTTACTCACCCTCATGTCTTTCCAAACCTGTATAAGTTTCTTTTTTTACGTTGAACACAAAAGAAGATATTTTGAAGAATCAAACAGTTCTGGGTCCACATTGACTTTCATAGTAGGGAAAAAAATACAATGGAAGCCAATAAGGACCATCAACTGTTTGATTACCAGCATTCTTCAAAATATATTCTTTTATATTCAACATAAGAAAGAAACTCATACAGGTTTGGAACGACATGAGGGTGAGTAAATGACAATTTTCATTTTTGGGTAATCTATCCCTTTAAAGTCCATTTTAAAAACACATTACATAACACTGTAAATGCAATTTTTTAGCAAATCTTAAAATCAAACGTTTTATATTGTAAATTATAATGTTGTGATGCCTAATTCACTTGCAGCATTTTGATTTTAAGGTTTTGTGTGTGTGTGTGTGTGTGTTTTATTTTTAAGTTATTTAGACATAATACATTTCAATACCTGCCATTCATTAGTTATTAGCTATGATATTAAAATTATCATTGGCTTTTCTGCACTGGACAGTGCATTAGTACCAGTGCAATCCTAGAAAAAAAACAACTTTAAAACATATTTGCATTCTGACACCAGTGATGCATCTTCAGATTGCAGTGTGGAAAGAACAGAAAACAAGAAACAGGCATCAGTCTTTGCAGGAATGTATTGTGCATAGTGCATTGTTAGCAGAGTCTGCATAGTAACTGGCATGTCAGAAAGCAATGCTGACTAGACACAGCATGTTTTTCCAGTTTGACAAACTAAAGGCTCATAGCTTCAAATAATTTTGGCAAAGCTGTGATCCAAGAGAAAATTCTAAAATGCAGATACCAAGAATGAAACCTCTTGGAAATATATCATCTGTACTGTTGTGTTGTTTATACATAAACATTAGGCTGAAGACACATCTCTGCTAGAATACTCTAAATTCATATGCAGAAAAGCTGCATACTTAAGGACTTTCAGTAACAAAATTAAGCTCAAGTGTCTTTTTAAATGCCTTTAATGACAGAACATACAGAGAAAAAAGGGGTTGGGATCTAAAAACACAAACCAGACTTGAACACATACTAGAGGTATACTCATCATCTTCATCCTCTTCTTCATCATCCTTGTAGAGTATAGGTCCATCTGAATCTGAGTCGTTGGCCTGGTTTTCTCGAATGGAGTCAGGAATGACGGTCACTTCTGGACTTTCCACATTGACGGTTTGTTGTCTCTCTCCCTCATCAGTCGCAGCAATCCTACAAAGGGTGAAGCAAAATACTCATTTAGTCTAGATAACATTCATTGGGATAAGCAGATATCATCATAAGTTTACATAATCAAATAAGGGAAATAGGTTAACTTAAGACATTAAATGGATCATACATCATTCATTTTTAAAATTTGTATTTTCCCTGGTCTATTTAGAATTTCAGTAATGTTTTTCTGTGCCAAAAGAGTCGTAATTTAGATTTTCATGACCATTTTCTACCCTCTACCCTCAAAAGCCACCTCATATGTGAGGTGAGCAACAATTCAGTGATCATGCATTTTTTTTTTGTCCCCACTATAAGTAGCACAAGTTTGACATACATGCCGATTCATCATCATATAACCCCTTCAGTGCAGTTGTTTTGCTGTAATGCTGTAGGTCTAGCTAAAAAGTTGATTACACTTCTTAATCTTTACATCAGAATTACTGGTGGTGGAATGTTCAGGCTGAGTATGGATATTTTTCTAAAAGAAATTAATATTTCTATTCAACAACGACACATTAAATTGATCAAAAGCAACAGTAAACACTTTTACATTTTTATAAAAACAATATATTTTAAATAAACGCTGTTCTTTTGAACTTTCTATTCATAAAAGAATCTTGAAAAAAGTATCATGGTTTCTACAAAAGGCAAAGCAAACTTTTTAAATTTCATAATACAAAATGTAGCTTGAGCAGCAAATCGGCATATTAGAATGCTTTCTGATAAATGACACTGAAGACTGGAGTAATGATGCTGAAAATCCAGCTTTGCCATCACAGGAACAAAATACATTTTAAAATATATTTAAAATAGAAAAGAGTAATGTTTTTACTGTATTTTTGATCAAATAAATGAAGTCTTGACCCCATACTTTTGAACAGTAGTGCACATTGTTGTGCATGTAAGCTCAATCTATTAGACATTTGACTGGAGGACAACACAGAGCAACAATAGTTTCACCTTTAAGGGAAATATAGAGTAAGAGCACATGGCACATAGACATGCATGTGTTATATACTCTAAATCAACAGCACAACATTAAAGGACATACAGAATTTACAAGTGATACTAAACATTCACATAAAAAAGACAACACATGTAAACTGACCTCTGTCTCTGGTCTGCCCCTGCCCTCTCTTTCTCTGTTCTACTCTCTGTGCTCACAGGTTGCCCTAAAGTGTCTGAAGAAAGTCTATTTGAAGGTCCAGTAAAGGAGGTTTCCTCTGTGGTTTGGTTAACATAGGGTTGCTTTTTGTCCTTCTCTGTAGACGACTCCGAGAGATGACTGGCACCCTTCCCATTCTGAGATGTCTCCTCAGCCTTCTCAGTATTGGAGGTCACTCCTTTTTTCTTTTGGTCCTTTTTAGAAGAGCTTTCCACGGTCTCAGACGAGGTTTTGGAAGGGGGCCGTGGTGACCTGGAAGGTTCGGTTTTCTTGGCAGACTTGGGTTGCGCTTCTAAGTTGTTCTTTGGGGTCTTCGAGCTGGTCAATGAAGAAGATTGTCCTGAGGCCTGAGAGGAACTCTTGGATGTGCCTGCAGTTTTCTTAGGATTCGAAGGTTTAGCTGTAAAGAAATTCAAGGGAATTAGAGATCTTATAATGATGAGTTAATAGATACACCAACAACAATGTTGGCATTTTAAATGGGTTTTCTAAGAATAAAACCTGGTTACTTAGAGATAATTACAGAGCTAAAAGATAAAAAAAACAATATGGTGTATGGTCACATGCAGGTTCACCACTAAAAACACACTTCCTTGCTGACCAAAGATAAAAGTTTAACATTCGCAAGAGCCAGGAAGTACAAAACACTGTAAAACTATAAAACACAATAATATGTTTTCAAAAAAAATAAAAAAGTCATTTAAATAAATAAATGCTTTATCAGTTAAAATAGGAAGCTTTCAAGCCACCAATGATGAGCTGCACCAGAGGCACACAATGGATAAGTAACAGGACAAAGGAATAGCACAATGTGGAACAATAAGCCCCTGTTTATGAGTGTGGTGGTGTACATGCACAAAGTCCCAGTTACATGCAAAATGCAACACATTTATTGTACTATTATATTCAGACAAAGGCAAACATCAATAAAAGATTATAATGTGTTTAACCAATGAGACAGTAGACATGTAATGCAAGAACAATAACAACACAAGAAAGCCATACTGGGTCACAAATGAGTCAGGATGTCACTTTGCACAGTACTGGATACAAAATCACAAGCTAGTTAAACCATATAACTTAAAAAAAAAAAAAGAAAAAAAAGGCTGTCTAGCAAAATGTGCACTTCCTTTTCTCAAACAATGCAGATAGATTCTACTGACATTTCTGAACAACTCTTTTTAAATGTTCCTCAAAAGACTAAGTTGGTTCCCAGTGATACCGGTCAGGGGGAAAGAGACACAAACAGGACCCCTCCATGCAGAGCTTGTTCACCACGCATGCAAACACGATGCTCTATTCACATCACTGACACGTGTACTTACCATTGCCACGAGCGGCAGTTCGTGTGGTTTGTTTGGGTGGAGGAGCGGAGACCTGCTTACTGGTGCTCTTGGTTACCTTTTTACCCCCTGCTTGACCCCCTTTCTTCACGGCTGTGCTTGTGGCCTCACCGGAGGGTTTTTGGGGTGTGGCCTGATGTTTTTTAGTAGGGGTTTTTGGAGCGGCTGACTCACTGGCCTGCGGGCTGTGTTTGCTGTCATTCCTCTCTACAGGAGCACAGAGGAGGAGAGCACCCTAAACTGTTATTGACTAAGAAGAGCCTTACAACAAAGCTCTGAGCATTGATCTGATTGGATATGCCCCATTCTAAGCCATTGTAAACACACAAATACATTATATAATAATGCGATAAGTGACACTAAACAGCCTACAGTAAAGTATTGTCATACATCATGACATATCATTTTATTCTGCAAGGATCCATAAAACTGATTAAAAGTGACAGTGAAAACATTTAGAATGTTACAAAGGTTTATTTCTCAATTAAAATGCTGTTTTGAACTTTATATTCAAAGAATCCTGGAAAAATGTATTACGGTTTCAACCAAATAAATATTAAGAAGCACATTTGTTTTCAAAATTGATAATAAAAATATTCATTGAGCAGCAAATCAGCATATTAGAATAATTTCTGAATGATCATGTGACAATGAGGACTGGAGTAATGGCTGCTGAAAATTCAGCTTTGCCATTATTGCAATAAATTACATTTTAAATTATAGTAAAATAGGAAACAGTAGTTTGGATTATATTTCACAATATTAGTGGTTGTAATAAATGAAAATGTAAAATATATAAATAATTTTAAAATGTAATAATTTCGCATAAAATTACTGTTTTTACTGTATTTTTATCAAATAAATGTAGCCTTGGTGAGAATTCTTTCAAATCCTTAACCTTTGAACAGTGATGTGTGTGTATGTATATGTTATTACTTATTAAACATTGGTCTTAAGCTGTTGGTGCTGTTTTATAAAAGCATTTTATAACGGGTATTTTTATGGATGGCGGAAACGCCTCAAGTGGTGTAATGCTTTAGTGAATCCATTGCCAAAGGCCTCTCCAAAAAATTAGCCCCATGGTGAGTAAAATATACTCATTTGTGGGAGAAAAAGTGGAAACAATTACAGAATTGTTGTAGAACATTGAAGGGGCAGAAATGATAAAAAATAAAGTTATGACGTTGCCCTTGCACATCTTATGACTGGCCACAAGTTGTGCCCACAGCTCTGATAAAAAATCCCCAAAAAAACCCAAAATGATGTCAGTCTAAATGACATAATGCCCATTACCTAAAAGGATGTTTTCAATACAAATAATTTTATTATATATTTTTTTTTTTATATAACTTCAACCAAATCTATAGAGTACATTAAACACTCAAGGGAATCTGAGAACTGAGAGGTATAGAATGATCAAGAGACGTTCATTAAAGACACATATGGAGAAAACAACTCGGTGAATAAAACCAAACACAGTCTGGAAATAACCTTCTCAGAAAATATCCTTCCTCTACAAATAACTTCATTTGTACAGTTTATTAAAAACTTGACCACATCTTCATTACATTTCACTGAACGCTGCTCCAAAGCTGCTCAAACTTCCTCTAAACAACACACACTATATTCTTACCGCCAGTCTTTATCCGTCCATTTGCTCTTACAGTACAAGCATGGATTTTACTAATGTTCAGCCACAATGATATGAAATATGGATGGTGCGATGTGCAGAAATTACACTGAAACAGCTATTTTAATATGGATCACTTTGCTCATGCAGTGAACAAAATGTTGTGAAGAAACTTAAAGACCACAACATGAGCATGCCAAAACCCATGAAAGGACTGAATAATTTAATTTAGCTTAAAACATCAAAAGATACAGAAGTTTAGTAACATGGTTAAACTCATGTTGAAGATTCAGCATCTTTTGCGAGACTAAACAGAAAACAGTACCTTCTGGGACCTCTGCCACTGCCGCCAAGTCTGGTTTCTCTTCGGGGACCAGTTCTGGTGTTTCGATGTCTACTTTGACCTTTTCAGTAACTCCACTGGGCACTGCATGACCATTCAAGGTCTCTGTGTTCAAAGGATCATCTAAAGATAGGCAAACATAACTCAGTCATCATGTAACCAAGACTATGTGCCTGCTATTCAGTAAAAACACTATTTTGTTTGTATTAATATTCAAGTCATTCCTCAGATGTTCTTAAAAAGCTTTGGTTTCCTCATGTAAGACTGAGAGCTCTACAGAAGGCCAAATAAGACTAATAAAAGTATTATTGAAATTCTTCAGTAATTCTTCACTCTGAGCCTGAAGATTGGGAGGGATTCTGTTGTTCTCACAAAGTCAGTTATTTTCAAAATGTTGGATACGAACAGTAAGTCCAGGAAGTGCTTAGCTTATGAAGCACCCTATGCACATCAGTTGTTAATGTAGTGGTAACTGCGGCTACAGACATTGAAAAGAGTTCTAACGAGTTTGTCTTCTACTGTAGGTGGTGGTATCACAGTGGTTAAAGGTTTAAGATTGCATCCGATAACCCACCAGCACCACTTTACACATGAAGTACACAGAATTTTCCTCCATAAAACCTCATTGAACCATGGGTTGCAGCAGGAAACCGTCCTTATAGTGTACTCTAAACCAACAATAAATAATCTAATAATTATTTCAAGAGCATTGTTTTAATATTACAGAAAACAGGTTAATGGCCATCCATGTACGCTCAGTATCACATTCACTTTATTTAAAATCTCACCTTGGTCTGGAATAAGGACACCTTTTCTTATGAGCTCTTCTCGAGTTTGCCTGGTGGATATTTTCCTCTCCAGAACTATAAAGATGAAGGAGACAGAACATATCAAGATATCATTATATTTAGGCCACTTTATGGTTCACAGAGTTCAGTGAAAGTGCAGGCTGCTTCCAGCTGTAATACATTTTATGACACATCCAATATAATCACCAACAATGTCATACCGGATGATGTAACTTTCATAAAATTGTGAGGGAGCATCAAGAGGGTATCACTGAAAGACCACATTCTGAATATACATCGTAGGATGTGTTATTCCAAGCATAAACATTCGAGCAAACTGCTATTAATAAATGGGGAAATACCTTTTGAGAGGTCCTGGAACTTATCACTGGTTCTCTTCTTTCTCCATTTCCAAGGTTTAAAGATCTTGCCCAGAGAAGAGAGCTTCCCCTTTCCTTTCAGCTGAGGAGACTGCGAGCTTCCCACCACCACATCACAGTTGGCCAGAGAAGATTTTTCCAGTCCCTCCACTAAAAGTGAATCACAGCAAAAACACAATTCTGAATGAGCGGAATAAAAAAAACTGAGCTGACCCCTAAACAATGGAAAACAGCCAACTGGTTTTTATAACAGGAAATACTTGTGTGAATGAATGTTTCTGACCATAACAACAGACATTAGGGCACCCTTAAGCAACAAGAACAACTAGCTGTCTCTTTCCACAAACAGCATACAAAAGCAGGGTATAGAAGTGCCTTAACTTCAGAAAGCATTAATTGCCAACCACAGGTCACTGACCAAAAGTTGAGGAAGATCTTTATTTTATATAAATTAATCATTTTATTAAACTGTAAAGACCTAATGTTACAAAATTCACCAAAGAATTAAAAATGAAATTTTAAAATATATAAGCTGTAATTGTATTTAACAATATTTTACTGTATTTTTATCAAATAAATGCAGCTTTGGTCAGCATAAGAGACTGGTAGTGTAAGAGAACCATAATGTACTGTACTATACATGCATGTAGAAATGCTGTATGCAGTATATACGGCAACCCTGTTACCAAAACTTTGACAGTGTTGAAATATATTTACAGTAAATGTAGCATGTTGGTTTGTAGTTACTGATAAACATATTTTCCATAAACTGAAAAACATCATATACTTATTTGATCTTTTTTTCTTACAATAACTAATATAGTTTATATAATATATTTTAAAAAAATTGGGATTTGGGTTTCTAAATCTTTAAAAGAGGAATGGAAGTCAAGAAAGTGTTTGTAGAAGGTGTCTGCTAAAAGCATATGCAAATGAGTCAACCAAGACCCTTAACTACAGAACCGATTGATTATTTTTAGGTTAGATGCTCACTTAAGGTTTGTGATTCAGCCAAGAACTGAACTCTCTTCCACCTTACCCCCACCCCTGCATCATTTCTTCTTAGCTTGCAAAAAGAAGAGATTCTGACAGAGAGGTGCAACTTTTCCACATGGCCTACGCAAAGAGATATTAAACCTGTTCATCAAACATAATCCAACAGAACAGCAGACCTAAAGTCACAGGTCCACCTCACCAGATGAAGTCTAAAATGATCACAAGAGCATTTCCACACGCCTAAGCGACATCAAAGAACAATTAACAAAGAGCAGACTACAAAGCAGTGACACCATTTATCATTTCAAGAAAATGCACACACGCTTACATTGTTCTCTGCAGAATTACAGCAGAGACCTGGGTCAGTGTGTGTATGGGTCATTGTTATGAGACCTGGCCTATTAAAGAAATCTATCAAAATAACAGTCCTCCGAGGGACAGTTTTGTTTTGTTTTTTTTGGCCTTTTCTTCCATTTATTGGAGGTCAGTGGAGGTCAATGTTGTTTGGACCTAAACATTTCTCAAAATATCTTCCAAGTCAGTCATATAGCCCTGTATGATGACTGAAGCACGTTTTACAAGAAAATACTATTTCAGTCTTTCTACTTCAAAACTTTGTCTAATTCAATGTGTTACTTGTCATTTCTTAGTCATTATATGTAAAATTTATGAGCAATTTACGAGTGAAAATAATTTCAGAATAAATCCACCACCAATTTTTGTTTTTAGTGCTGCTTGTAATGACAAGGTTGAGTAACTTCTAATTTTTCGAGAACTATCCCTTCAAATGCTCAGTAACTTCCTGACTCTTGCATCTCAACTATGAGATTTTATCACTTGTTTCGGTTTATACTGTCAAAACACAAGCCAACTAATTTAGAAACTAATTTACAAACTTGGCTGCCTTTCACTTTGCACAACCGTCCTTTCTCAAAATCATCATAGAATGTTGCTTTAACTGACTGCTTGACATTTACCACGCATTTACAATGTTTTAATGGTTCACTATTATTTATTAAAGTTGTTTCATAGGAGCCTGTAGTGGATAATCAAATTATTATGTTGTTAAACGGATTTTACACCCATGACATGCAGCAGAAATAGGCTCAAGCTCCAAAACTACACCCTTAAAAATCAAGATCCTTTATTGGCATCTGTGGTTCCACGAAGATCCTTTAACATCCATGGAATCGTCCCATTGCACAAAAGATTATTTATATTTGAAAATGGTTCTTCAAATGATTAAAATGTTCTTCACACTAAAAAAAAATGGTTCCTCAAAGAACTGTTCACTGAAAGGTTTGTTGAGGAGAGTTGCTATGAAAACATTTTTTAAGTGTAAGCTTCTGCTATGCATTAATACACCCCTTTTGTGGCTGCCAAACACACATTGCTTCCACATGCATCACGAAACATCTCTAGGAGTCCAAAACCTGACCAGAAAACAGGATATTTTTCACATAGAAATGTGTGAAATCTAAACATGAAGTCTGTTTTCCACACTGCACTGAGGGAATTCATTAGCGAACACATGTGACAGGAATGTGCTAGGCGACATGTCCGAAGTCTTTTCACCACCATCATGAGGATGCCACGGCGCCTCTTTACTAATCAAGTCTCCCCAAGGAGCCACTGACCCTACACTTCACTGACCTGTCAACAGGCAGTTGGCGTCTGATTGGATTATTAATAGAATGCGTTACCCGTAGAACTCCCAGTGATGAGCACAGTCCCCGAGATCAAACCTCAGAGGATCAAGCACATTTAAAACAAAGAGGACACCGCTTTACAACCTAGCAAGAATTCATCTGAAGGGCATAGATGAACAGGTGTGGATACTGCAGAATAAAAGTAGAGCTACAGTTGAAATATTATACATGATGCCAGTTTGATACTTCATGCACTTTATAGTTGCATGAATTGTTTTAAAAAATAAAGCATTAAGACAGACATGTTATAATAGTCTCAGGGTGTTTCACTAATTGTTAGTTTTAAAAGAACTAAACCTGGTTAACTTAAAGTGCACCAGAAAGGGAACCTGCCGAATGTGACCTCAGTCCTTATGGTGTTCACAATATGGTGGACTCGAAAGAGAACCCAGTTCTTTTCTTTGTCCTCTTCAGCACTGATGTGAGCTCAGACTCTTTCTTGTTCACACAACAAATTCATAAGAACTCAGACCCCAGCTTCTTCACAGCAGTGGAATGCTGGAGTCTGACCTGGAAAATGTGAAAAATGAAGAGGACAAGGGGGTGAGGAAGAGCTGTCAGTCTGAGTTGTAAAATGTTTCTTTGTTCCTAACTTTTTTTTTTTAATTCGCGATAAGCCATATTTCATTGTTCAGTTTTAGTGATTACTGTTTTTTCTAAAGAATGATATATTATCATAACATGGTCTATCTAAATACTTGATTTTGATTGGCTGGCAGGTGTTAAAATGATTTAATGCACAGGTCCAAGTGAGTTTAATCACCATTCTATATTAATGTGCTGCTATCATTAACAATCACACAGGTTTACTTAAGCTATCTAAATGTGGACATTACTTAGACATCTACTGTTTTTATATACAGATAATTATAGATTTTATAAACTAATCCCAACCCACACTCTAACCCTACCCCGCACAGAAAACTTTCTGCATTTTTACAATAATAAAAAAAAAATAATAAACCATTTGTTTACTTTATTTTGATACCAGATCAGGTTTACTCACTTTTAGTTACGATACGTATACACAAATACGTATACACAAGCTCACATACATCACTCGCACACAGAGATTAGAGATTGCACTGCGCACACAGAGAAATATTCAGGAGCACAGAAATTGTCAAGATGCCCCTCGAATTTTATTCATAAAATAGCTTTGATACTGAATCACTACATAATATTTCTAAGCAATGAGTGGGTAAAACTGATATTTTCAAAAGTAACTAAACTCACAGCTCTATTGCTTGTAAAGAGGGATGCACAGTCAAAGGCCATTCACACATGCAACTTTCACCCAAGCCTCCAGTATACATGTCGACGTGAAATGTAAAGTGGACCGGGACCTCAACCTCCAGAGGTGGTCTGAGTATGGTTCACTTTTGGGTCTTTTTAGGGGGGTCTAAGATCACTTGGGTTGTTCACATATATGTGCTGAACCGCTCCGAGAGATTTTGGAGGGCTCACATAAACTACATTTGAAAAGAGGGGTTTTTAAGTTCAATTCGTTCTGAGAATCAGTTTTGCCAAAAAAAAAAGGAAATGAGAATTCACACAAACTCCCCTTGAACTCTCAGCCTCTGCTAAGATGGCTGTCTGAATGAAACAAGCAAACATATAATATACACTGCATAGGGGTGTGCGATATTGAAAAAAAAAAAAATCTATATTTTTGGGTATTTTTTTCGATAAGGATAATTAGACGATATTTGTTGTGCTGATATGTGACTACCGTGGACAGCTGCAGTTTTTGATATTCTTCATATTCTGTGTGGTCAGTTCACATCAGTGATAAAAATTAATCTTTTCATACAAGTTTAAATTCATTTTTACCTTTTATGGGCAATTTTACCTTTAATAAAGCCATTTTTTTTTAAAGTGTGCATCTTTTGAATCAAATTGTTACATTTAATCAGTCAATTATAATAATAAGACATTACCAAACAAATGAAACCAGTATCAACAAAATTAATCTTTGCAGAAGTTGCATGTGAAGTGGCATTTAGTTGTATTTACACACTGTTTAATGCAGCTCAGAGGGACATGGAGTGATTTAACCTGCAGTTACAAATGCATAATGTTTTGATATTTTAAACACAAAACACTGAATACTGATATTTGAAATTATTTGAAAAGATACGTTGAATGTAAAATTAAAATCGCCAGTACATGGCAGCAAGTCGCTGTTAACAAGTCATTGCGACTGAACCGAATCATTTAAACGGTTGATTCATTCAGGAACGAAACAATATCGTCCTGTTGCTCAGAGACGCAAAACAGTGCTGTAGCTGTTTGGAATTATTTTTTTGTTGGCGAAATGGAGCAAAAACAGGCAATATAGTGTCTAAAACGTAAGTCTCTAAATATTAACTTATTGTTTATTGAACTGTTGTACAAAATCAACATCACATTTGTAATCCCTTTTAGGGCTGACATCACAATTACGTCACAGCGCCAGCTGGAGGCAAAACAAAGGGAAAACTGGAGGCGGCCCATTCAAACCAGCGCAGATACGGCTACATAAGGTTAAATAAAGTATTGTCTTTTGTTGTTATGGGCGTGTATAAAGATTTCTTATGCATCTCACTATGTCGTGTATGAAATAATGTCTGTGTGCATGTGTGTAAAACAACAAACTGACAATTTATATGCTTAATTCATTTGTAATTGTATATACATTGTTGTGATTAATTGTGGCTTGGAATAATAATGTAGCTGTAAAAATAGTTGCCTGCTGAAATTGAAATATATATATACATCATGACTAGATAGACACTGTGATTTTGTCTTAACTATACAGGTTAGATACGAGTCACTCAACCGGAGGAATCCAGATCGTCCATCCTTTGAGTAAAAGTGTGTGCGGGTCGGCCAATCTGGTTTCGTCTGTTAAAGTTAGCCTTTTCAAATTAGCATCTATACCTTACATATGCAGGTAAAATCGGACTTTCTCCAGTTATTATTAAAAAACAAGCTAAACAGACTTCATAGCTAGCGTTAGTGAAGCGGTCAGGGGAATCTTTCTGCCTACAGCTAAGCTCTGCACACAGAAAAACGTCACAATGTTTACTAACAGAAAAAGGGTCTATTTCTGAAGAAAAAAATGGCACTCTTCATGTGATTTTGGCCATATGAAATATATATATATCTTAAATTTTGTGATCAGTCTTAATGCATTTTATTGGACTGAATCATGCAGTGAAAGAACACTAAATGCGCACGCGCCGTAGTTTAGATTTCCTCACATAATTCCTCACGTAAGCGTGCACTCCATAGGTGTTCTGTTTGGTTTTTGCAAAATACTTGATAATGTCAAATTGCACATCGTTAAAACAACAATTACGATAATATTGCAGACACCCCTAACACTGCATATCACCAAAAGTCTAAAAATTATACAGAACAATTTTTACTATAACATCCACATTATGGAAAATTTGCTGCAAATACTATCACATTTGAAGTTGTACAGTTGACTGAATTGCTCACTTCCTCTTTATAAAGGGAGGCCACTGAAAATGCATGAAACATGACAAATAATCATGATGACCAGAAAACAAAAGGCATCAGTTATTCAGACCTCCAAGGCTTCCAAAGGAGGCATGTGAGACTTAAGGGTTAAAAAGTTAATGGGAGTCATATTGCAGTGCAGCTCATATCAACATCCCTGACAGCATATTTCTTACAGAACAATCACACATTTGACTTGCCTTATGCTTCTAAATATAAAGACAAAGCAGCTGTAGATATCTGTGATGGCTAAAAAGGCCACTTGTGATGATAATTAGTTCATTATCTCAATGTTTTAAGCCTGTAATGCTGAAACGCAAGTCAAACAAATAAGTGTTGAAGTCGTCAGTTACTACCGTTTTAAATTTACTCTTTAACTGAGTGATTGTAGCCTGTTTTTTGACATCCGGTAAGTGCATTAAGCCCACAGCAAATGCTAAACCTAGCTTTGTATTAATAATTGCTTGCAGCATAGGCTAATCCCACAGCCTCAGTTCCGCATAATACCAAAGAATAAAACAATAGGCTAATTTCACTCAACACTTTGTTCCTCTATTTACAGAAAGGAAATGTTTGCAATAGCCTTTCTTATAAAACGATTTAAAAAATAGACAAAAATAGTGCTTGATTATTTCTGGATCTAATTAATAGAGAGGTAGAGATCATTCATTTCTGTGGCCTTTCACATCCAGTCAGTTGCTAGACATTTCAAATGAAATCAAAACCATCTAAAACATGATTCAGTCTTATTTAAAGCATAATAAGCATGCGGTTCATGAGGACACACAAATAACATCTGATCAACCTTCCTTTGAGAGCTGGTAAACTGATAGCAACAGAAGCTTTTATAATCACAGCAAATTATGGGGAAATGAAGGTAGTGGCTCGTGAGGCAACATTTGGTGCAGAAAGAAGCTTAAGATTACAATAAAACTGCATTGTGAAGTACTTGCTTGGAATTGTAGCTAATGAAACTTGACTGTGGTGCATACTAAGACATTTCTGTCACTGTTGCTGCTTTTTTAAAATAAATAGCTTGTAACAAATCGTGTGTAACAGTCTTGGCCTGTCACAAGCTTAAACTCAACACATTCAGTCTCAAAAGTCTCCAGAGAAGCTAAACATGAATTTATCTTGTATTAAATGAAACCAAAACCAGTAAACCTGCAATTAAGACTTGGGTTTTTTATAATGAATAACACAACTGCACTGTGGAAAAAATGGCAGTAGCTGACATTCATTACTTGTTTACAAGAAAATTAAATGTTACAATTATTACAGGATGAAATAGCATGTCAGTTTATTAAAGAATATACTTATATCTGATTGTTGGTTTAAAATGCATTAATAAAGGATGTAGAACAATGGAAGGTTATATTATGAAGTTCTCTGAGCCAATAATAGCAAATGAGCAAAGTGTCATTTACACAAACACAAAACAGTAAAATAATGCAAAACATGATTAACAAAAAATAGATGAAAAAAAAAGTTTTTAATCAAATCTGATCAAGTGTGATGGTTCATGCACTCAATTCTGGGAATGCCTCTTTCTAATATAAAAGTCCACCATAAATGCCAAGTTAATCTGTACTTAAAATAACCTATTGTAATATTTTGAATGAATTGTAAGTAGCCTAAACGTTCATGTATTGTTTTAGTATGGTAACTTACAGTTAACGAAGTAACACGTTTAAACGGTATCGTTTTTACAAAGATAAAATCGTAAAACTCTTTATTTAATTTTTACATGATGCACTCTGACACGAATTAGGAAGTGCATTTCTAACAGCGCATCGTCTTGACAGCACATATTACGACAAACAACAAATGTGAGCAAAAGAACAGAGTGAAACAATCATTTCCTGAATGCACGAGCCAGTACATTTCTGTTTCTTCGTCCTTATCAAGTAAGGATGTTACTGTTAACTAATCATCAACACAAACGCCTCAAATTCGTGAAAGATGCACTTGACAAAGTTCCACTTGTTGATCGTTTGCACTGCACGCGACAAACCAAAACCCAAGCGCTCGCTTCGAATGTTATAATGGCAGTGTTTTAGACCGTAGGTAGCAGTAGATTTAGGTGAAAGCAAATGTGCAAATATCAGACTTGATAATGAACTTGGTTTGCGGCGGAAACGGACTAAACTAGTCACGTCTTCCCTCCCTGAGCGTTGATTGAGATAGCGGTGTTGGTGAGTAAACAGCGGACCAGTGAATGATGAACAAGCACTTCCAGACACTTACCGCTCGCTCTCTCAGAGAAGCTGGACACAGATGTCTGGCCCATGTCGATCTTCAATGGGCAGCTAAACAAAAATCATACGACGCCCCCAAGAACTTGTGCAACAAAGCCCACTCGATCGACATAACAGGAGACTCATTTCACTCCTCCAACTCTGAGAGCTGCTTCTCAAAAGAGCTATTCCATACTTTGTGAAGTCTCAAGACACGCAATCGAACTCGGAGTCTCCGGATTGAAATGCCTGTCATTCCTTTTTTCGCAGATTGTAAGCAGTCAGAGGTCATAAGGAGGAAGTTTCAAGCCCCTCCTTGCTTCAGCCCTGCTTAAAGCATGGAAATGTATGTGGGTAATAATGTGTTGGCCAAAAGTGACATCATTAGAAAATACTAGATCAGGAATGTCTGTGCTATTTTTGACTACACTGCTTTACTGTATTAAAATGAAAATAAATGGTTTATTCTGTTGAAAATATCTGTTGCTAACCATCACAATAATTTAATCAAGAAATGACAGTACTGTAAATGTTTCCGAGATTTATATCATCTAACCAAAAAGAGTAGGCTATCAATAAAGCTGTATAAAATATTCATAATGTATAAAAACTAAAGATCATTCATTAGCCTACTGATGATTTCAAGACATGATCATCTTGCATTACACTACTTTTACTCCAGTGAGTGCGTTTCTGTACAGACACATACCTTAACACTGTCCTTCAAGAGTGGGGCATGTTGTCACACCAATAAATAGTATTTCAAATGCTCTCAGGAAATTTTAAATGGTAAAAAAAAAAATTATGAAACGTTAATTATTTTATGAAACAGCAAAACTTAACCAATAAAATACAAAAATGTATTGGCCATTGTATTTTAAATAATGAATACTACAAATTTATAACATTTAATGTTCTATGAAAGGGTAGCACTTTATTTATTTTGCATAAAAAGGGAAGCCAAAAGGACTCACTATGAACCTCTGGTTCCATTTCTCCTTTACATTCCATGAGAATGAACATTTTTCAATAACAAAAGAGGTTTTATATAAATACTAACATGTTTGCGTCCAATGCTTTGCTTTCATCAAAAGAGGCCAAAAGCCCCACAGACTTAGGCCCCACACTCCCCCCAACACCCTCTTCCAAAGCAGAAGTGGTGGGTGGGATTCAAAGCAGGAAGTCTTACGAAAACAAGTCTACTCTAGAGATGTGAGCTATTGTTTTGCACACAGCAAAGCTGAATGTTCTCATCAAGTATGAGCTCTCCACCCCTTCCCCTCTTCCTGAAGGTCCTCCTTCCCATTATAACACCACAGCCCTGAGTACAAGCAGCTGGAAATAGTGTGATTTGTTGAAGTAATCTTTATTCATGCAATCTTTCTTATTTTATAGTAATGGTTTTGTTATTGAACATGTGGAATTATAATTTTTTTATTCAAGAGGTGTGACCAAGTAGTATAGTGGTTTAGTATAACGGTTACAAACCCAAATAGGGGAAACCAAATAGAGGAGCCTGAGCAAACTTTGCAAGATGACCTAAAAGTATTTAAATGAATAAATTATTATTAAAATATTAACCATCTAACTTTAGTCTAAATTAAAATGCTAGTAATTTACATTATGTATATATATATTATACATAGCAGAAGCCCTGAATGGCCTGTATGTGGTCAGAATGGCATGTCATTCTGATATCATGGTCTGTCTGCATCTGTTCAGTTAACACTGACAGAGAGCCTTGTGTACTCTGATAATCCACTTTCATGCACATCACATATTAAACACAAATGATTGACACACAGCCAAAACAATACAGCTTTAAGGGCACATTCATTTTAAGATCATCTTTGATTTTCCATGTATTCCGCAGAGGTGAAAGACACCTTAATATAGAGACACAATTTGTGATTGTGCCAAACAACCTGTTTATTTTTAGCTTAATAACCTTGGAAATAATGTGATGAATATCTCCATGCTAAAGAATATCTCTGGAAAACTATTCAAGATGACTACATTAGTATGCATACAAAAGAAGTGAATCACGGTATTCTATAATGAGTTCCTGACATGCATCGATTATGGCCTCGGCCCAAGTTTAAAAACAGAAGGGGCGTATGGTGAGTCACCAAATCACAACACACCTCCTCATATCCTGACACTATTCTCGGAGAACGCTGCCATCTATTGACCAAGTGCATGCAATCTGAATGCAAATGTCTCATTTGGGTAAAACACACACATTTCTACTTACAGCTCAGGAGTGGTATATGGCTTGTGAATGTTTTTGCATGTATTGTGATGCTATTTGATCATTTAAACTGTGAATCACTGCCAGCGCCTCTCAGAATGTCAGGAACTTTCATCACAATATGTAAATCTGTTCAATCAAATGAAGTGAATTCATTTACTGGCACGATTGTTTGTCCACATGCCCTACCTGAACTCTTTTGAGAACATTTGAGAAGCTTAATCTGAATTCCAATGTAGTCCGATATCCCAAGAGACAGAAATCTGTCCATTTGCTCTAGAGTGCAGCCTAAGTGCATATGGGAAGACAGTAATGGCATACAGCTAATAACGGCAAAGCGGATCTCTTTGCAACCCATCAAAACAAACACAACCCTCAAATGTTGATTCAATGTCTATGTCTTTAATACACTGCTCATTAGCACATCTACCACTATCTCTGCCACCTTATATTGTTAAAGGTAATAGGTGCTGATCAAAATGATCACTTCAAGTCCCCTAAATGGGTGCAAGGACCGAAACTTAAATGCAACATCACTGGAAACAACGTAGGAAAAGCTTATCAATTATTAACTGCCAATCTCAGCACAAAATAGCAGCTAATTATTGTTTAAGTGATGCCATTTAGTTCTTTCCTCTGCTCAGATGATTTATTTATTAACTCTAAACCCAGAGAAAAGTTATAGCGTGTCAAGATTCTTGCACCTCATCATGATATGCAAATATATAAACCACAGAATCAACTCTGCAAATTTAAGCGAGATCTAAAGATAATCGTCTCTTGCATGTTTCTTTAATTATGATGCATGAGACATAAGCAGTTTTGTTAACCAAGCATAACCTAAATATACCATTTAAGATTTGGCCTGCACAAACCACCAGATGATGTATTGCTGGAAATGTTTTTGTAGACAACTGGCTCCTGTTGGGCCATTTACCCAATGATGGAGCACAACAAGGTATGGCAAACCTTGTCGATCAATACTTGACATCCTGCCTGTAAGTGTTTTTCCCCAGCACGGATGGCTCTTATTTGGAAATCTGGGACATTTAATAATAGTACATCGCAGGGGGAGTGGAGAGCATTAAGTTTCACTAAGCAGGGAAACAGACGCTGATGATGCTCCCAACATTGGGAGGACTAACACTGTTCACCTGCTGAGGGAAGACTTGCACAATGATATATGTAAGAGGTATTACCAGGACACTAAAATGTAAGGAAAAACTCATTAGGTGTAATGAGGGGCTGCAGTCCTATATCATTCAGTTAAACACATAATTACTTCAGATTTATGTGACAGGATACAGGTAAGTGTACACTTTACAAAGATAAAGGACATAAATAGCACATGCACATTAGTAAACTGGAAGTTTTTATTCTTTTTTGCACTTTGTAAAGCAGACATGAAGAAATATTGTAAATATCAATGCATACTGAAGTACAACTAATTGATTTTCAAAGCTACTAACTACTGCTTCATGTTATTTTATACTCTGCCATTTAGAATATGTGTCGCTGGCTGATATAGAAATCATCTTGGACTTTTACTAACAACTAACAAGAATGTAGCAACATAAAAAGTTTATAAAAAGTGGAATCAAATTGGCTGTCTTGTCTACATTATTCTTGTATAACTTAAAAAATTAAGAAGAAATTGGTTTAAGTAATGGAAAAACGTGACGTTGCCATGACTTAATAGATCATATAATTTTTACAGTGTGTGAAAGTGAGTAAAAAGTCAGGCATTACTGAGGGAATAGGAGTAGTATTTATGTGATCTCAATATGGCTGCCTAGTAAGCAGACCCACCCCACTAAAATAAAACACCTTTTATTAAACTGTTGAGATCTCTTGTGTTATAAAAACTCATTCATTTTTTTCATTCACTGTATCTTTAACAACCATTTTCACAGCATTTCTGAATTGTTGGGTTGCATGTGGAGTGCAAACAAGAAGATACACATTTAACTTACTCTAAGGTTTTATTAAAAAATGCTCACACATATTACGAACCTCACCTCCAACAGATCACTAACAGGCAGTCACATGCCTCTTTTATTTTAACAACAGCTTACACCTCATTTCCTGTGCATTTCCACTGATACAGCAGATCCATTCAGTAACTCTGTGACTATCTTTTTCACAGCATGAATGACCCATATCTCCATTCTTGCCATGAAAGGATAACCCTGCTCATATGTAAACCCCAAATCTGAAAGGTTTTGCAATCCACTCCCAAACAAATACGAATTTGCTTTGCAAAATATCCAGAGGGAGGATCTAGTCTAGTTTGCGTGAGCCTTAATCACGCAACATATACATGCACATAAGACTTCAGAATGTATTTCAGGAGGGAAAACATAATATCAAAGCTGTTAGATCTTGATTGACAACAGACACACCTCTGATCTGTTTTAGTATACATGACACCTGTGATTCAGATTTTCACTTTACTATACACAGAGTCACAGACAAATGATATCAGTGTCAGATTTCCTCTTTGCTGGCAAAAAATAAATGACGGAACTAGGGACCGAACCTACTAGCAGCGTTTCTATGCTATGACACACAAAAAGCATTACAAATCCAATCGAACATCTCATGACACGCACCAAAAACAGGACAGTAATACAACACCAGCGCTTAGCCTGTGTGTGTTTATTCAATGATTAAACATCACGCTAGCTGGATTCCCAGAATGTGAGCCGATAATGAAAACATCAATACAATGTGAGGCACATAAAAGAGCGTGCAAGAGTACACGTATCAACAAACCATCAATATCACACCATGACATGACAAACTAAATCACACATAATATGCTATTTAACCAAATAACCTAATCAGAATGAAGCCTAATAAAAATGTTAGAAACTTTCTGAACTCATTTAAGCAGAGTACTATATCTATCTACATGCACACATACACACACACAAACACACTTGTGTCAAAAAGTTGAAGACTTACAGGCATGTTCCATGACTGGAAGGATATTTAACAAAAAAAAAAATCAACTGCTCCAGTGAGATGGTCCTCAGTTTCCTTTCTCACTCTGTCTCTCTGATTCCCTCTCTCTGTCTCTGACTCTCACTCACTCTCTCTCCTCACTTCCTGTGGTGCTCTCGCTGCCGCCTTCTCTGAAGTGGTGTGCGGCAGGAAGAGCGGAGAAAAGGCTTGAGGATGACAAACAGCCATTACCTCCATTAAAGTAAGCTGACTGAGCCAGTCTGAGCCCATCAAGTGGAACCTCCCAGTCCACTGAGGCTTTCAGCTATCGCCTTTGGCTACGGGGAATGGGGTTGAGGAGGAGGGGTGAGTTGATGTAGCGTGAGACAGCTCTGTAGCCTTCATTAAATTACTCGCATCCCGCTGAAACAGATGACTCTAGTCTTATCGCCAGCGTTAAGTTGTTTTACACGCTGCGTGTTGAGGCACAAAAGTGAAGTGATTGCCGGTGTGTGTGATGGGTTACATTCCAAAGGAAATTAATCAACGTCGGGGTCAAAGCCAGGCAGGGCCTCGCACAAGTGGGCTTGATGGGCACGTTACTCGTGGGTGAGAATCTGTAACAATTTCTTCCAAATCTATTTTCGTGTTGCAACCTGACGTCAAGAATTGGCAGCAGTTCAGAGAGGATGAATCACTGCTTGAGAGTAGGTTTTTAAAGCTCACACCTGTAGGCTGAGTGCTCACATGAACCTAAACAATTTCTTAGCATTGGTCAAAGCAACTGCAGAAGCACTATTCTCAGGAAACATGAGTTCACTGGATGATATTGTATAATTCCAAATTTACACTGCAAATGTGGCACAGAGGTGCTTCTGATGCGTTTAAGTGTCTTTACAGATTGTTTAATGCTGCTTAGAGGTGTCATGAATCCATTTACGCAGCAATTACAACTGTATACTTTGATAGTAGATTTGAGGTGGGTCAGAGCAGGGCTAATCTAGACAGTTCACCCAAAAATGAATATTACCCCATGATTTACTCACCCTCAAGCCATCAAGCCTAGTTGTATGACTTTCAGACGAATACAATCAGAGTTATATTAGAATATGTCCTACTGTAGCTCTTCCAAGCTTTATAAAGGCAGTGAATTGTTGAGATTTTTAAGCCCAAAAAAGCCCATCCATCCATCATATAAAAGTAATCTACATGGCTCCAGGAGGTAAATAAATGCTTTCTGAAGTGAAGTGATGTATTCGTGTCAGAAAAACATACATATTTAAAACTTTATAAACCATATTAGTTAGAAGAAGCTAAAGATTATGGTTTATAAAGTTTTGAATATGGAAGGCCTTTATTAACCCCCTTGGAAGGAACAAAGCAGCATTAACTTGGCTGTGTAAAGACACCTTAGTGAACACTGAGATGCTGTCAAATTTACACGGCAAAGGTGGCACAAAAGCGGTTCTGAAGTGGCATTAGGTGTTACATAGTTTAATACTGCTCAGAGATGGCATAAATGCATTTACACAGCATTTACAGGTGTATTCTTGTTATACAGCATTGTCTTTCATTTTGAGCAGGCAAAGAGCAGCCTTAATTCGGCTGCGTACAATTCCTATAGAGGCATTCTACTGCTATCGTTCCACTTTTTTGCAGTTTAAAACAGTAAGAATTCCAAATGGATTAGTTTAACAGAATGTTCTGGGCTGCATTGAAATCAACTTAGGCTTACAATGCTTTTGGGAAACGCAGCCCTGGATAATGCATGCTATTTTTTTTCAGATAAAGTTTTCTTTTATCCAGTATTGCAAAGACAACTATATGTAAGACATTTGTGGATAGATTCCCCCCAAAAGCTATAATTTAACTTTTTATAAATCCATTTGCTGACAGTAATTGTGCAGAAATTACACCTTATTTCACCTTTAAGATCTATTCAACAGCAACTGTGACATGCTGTCATTTACCTAGAAAATCAGTCAGTACAGACTGCATTTACAGTAATGCACTTTCAGCAGGCTTTGGGGTATTGTAAACATCATGCAAAACTTACCAGCGAAAGGGGTTATCTATCTCTCTCATGTTAACACATACAATGTTTAGATCTAGTAATGTAGCACAGGAAGTTGCAGAAGCTTGATTCTATCCATCGGTAGTTGATTGGATTTTGAGATGTATGAATGTGAGTTTAGTGGATTGTGGAGGGGCAGGGTTGAAGTAGATTAAATGATGGAAGAAGTCCTGCATACGTCACCAGAGAAGTCTGGGTCGTTTTCACCATACATATAGATAATTCACAATACACTCTATAACATCAATACTCATTTTATACCAGTTTAAAAAAAATTTAATTGTAATGGTTGTCATATTTCTTTAATTTACATTCAGTCAAGCCTGCTTGAACCATAAAAACAAAGATCTACTTTTTAATAACAAACACATACATTTGAATCACAGGAACCTTATCCTGAATGTTTGGTTCATAGTTTCGAGGTCTTAAGTAGCAGTTAATGCTAGTAATCTCAGCTAAGCATAACGCACATCAATGGGGATATTTGCTTAAAAAAAAAAGTGGAATCAAAGTCCAATCAGCACTTCCGAGGGCAATTAATTAGTGCTCCCTGTGTTGTTCATAGATTATAGCAACACACAGAGATAGTCTTGTGTGCTTTTGGGATATTGTGAAACTAGACTGTGATATTTTAACCCAGTCAGGTTACCTTTTGCTATTTAAGTTAACCAGTGCTGAGAGAAAAGCACATGGTGTAGTGGAAACATCCAAGTCTTTCAAGTAACAGTACTGTCACTGATTTACACTTTATAAAAGCAGCAAATAACGAACGTCAGGTTACATTATCACGCAACCAATGCCTCGCATTAATTGATTTTTAACCGTAGCCATACCGAGATTAACCATACCGAGACATTGTCCTACTGGTTGACTCCTACTGCAAATAATGTGGTATGTCTCAAAACACTCATAAATCGGTAAATAAACAGCCTTTTGATAAAATGTTGAATAAATGCATATGCCATCCTCTCAGCTCTAAAAATAAACGGAGCATAGCAATTACAGATGAAAGGCATGATGGCCTATCTTCAAATGTGCTCTTTGGGTGTCTGCCGAGAACGCCCACACTGTCTGACGCATAGAGCTGCTTCACGCTCATACCAAAGAGCAAGCTGAACATGAAGAAGAAGAAAAGGAGGATAGGAGAACGAGAGAAGGAGACAATCAGACCGGTGGACATAAAGGGCTCTTGTCAAGAACCAGTGATATGCTAGGAATAGCTGCCTGGCAAAAGCATTCACGCCCCTAAGAGAAAGAACTACATATACCTAAACCGTGATCTACTCTAATGACAGCCTTGTATGCACATCATTGTCAGATTAATGTCTAAATTCTGGTTAAGCATTATTTAAAGACGTTCACTTGCTCTATAGCTATTAAAATGATATATTGTATACATGATAATCAGCATATTTCAAATAATCTAAAATAAGCACATTCTTCTCATATTTTCTTGTTACAAATGCTGGCATTGGCTATTTATTAAGTTGTCTTTAGCCATTTATTCTATTAAATAGCATAATGAATATGCTATTTATTTACATATATGCTAATATTATTTCAAATTTTCTTTTTAAATACATATTTAAAAAAATATTTAAAAGAGCAAAGAACATGCACTACTATTTTTTGAAAGAAGTCTCTTATGCTCAAGGCTGTTTTTATTTGATCAAAATACATAAACCAAAATAATATTTTGAAATATTATTAAAAGTTGAAATCTGTTTTCTATTTGAATTTGCTGTATTTTAAAATGTAATTTATTCCTGTGATAACAAAGCTATTACTCCAGTCTTCACTCTTCAGTGTCAGATAACCCTTCAGAAATTATTATAATATGGTGATTTACTGCTCAAGAAACATTTCTTATTATTATCACTGTTGAAAATAGTTGTGCTGCTGCTATTTTTGTGGAAACAGTGATTTTTCGGGATTATTTAATGAATAAGTTCAAAATAACATTCTTTTTGTAACATTCTAAATGTATTTGCTGTCACTTTTGATCATTTTAATGCATCCTTGCTGAATCTGATCTAAATTACATCATTACAAGTCATTAAAAGCATTGATTTACACTCATCTGCATCTACTTCAATCAAAAACAAAGTTATCACTATGTTCTTTAGCTTCTGTTTGAATCTGTTTACCTTTAGTAGGTGGGTTGTACCTACTAAACCATTTACGGTACCATTTACAAGTTATGTTATATGTAATTTCATAATCCTTTTGTTTATTTCTACACTCCTGTAAGAAGAACTCAAATTAAAGTTGATCAAATTTAAAAAACATGTGTATGTAAAAACGATTTGTTTCCATAAAAGCAACTGTCATAAAAGTTAATATATCATCTATATGACAGACTCAATATGCCAAGTCTCTACTGGCATTCTATCTGCCATGAAACTCAATTTCAAATTCATCCAGAGGTGAGAGGAACAAGCTTTTAAGAGGGTAAAGAACAGAAAAGGTTCTTTAATGACTTCTGTCTCCAGCGCATTGTTAGAAAAGGGCAGTTCTCTCAGCAGCTCCGCTCCGCCGGCCTCCATCTCGGTGTCATTACATGACTAATTGTGTGCAGAGAGGGACGACACGCATCCTCACACCAGCATCAAAGGAGGCAAAACCTGCAAATTAATCCAAACAAACAGAGAGCGAGGAGGCTTTCTCTCAGTGCCTTTTTAACGTGTCGCACAATGTGAAGGATAAAGTGCGGGTTGTGTTGAATGCAAACTACTGTTGGATGTACATTTAAATGTGTCCATTTCTCTCAAAACACAATGACAGGATCTTTGCAAAGACTGCATATAGATCATGAAGTGATGCTGGCAGAGAGGAAATAGATGTATACTAAGTAGCATTAAGTGGTTGCAAGAACACAAACAAGACATTATGAATTAATGTGAGGCTTTGTGAAAAACAGTCATGGGGTTAGACTTAAAACATAGCAACACAGAATCATTCTTAGACATCAGACAGGGTTCAGAGCAATACTGACAAGAACTGATGCATTGCATTGGAAAAATCTGAAAGAGACCACCCCCTGGTGGACAAAAATGCACTGAAATCTACAGTAGTATTATTCAATCATGCAGCACCAAAAACAAGTCAACTGCTGACAATGTGGTACATTTAAAAACATTTTCTAGGTTCAAAATAAGTGTTTTATCGACAGCATGTCACAGGCATAAGGTTGATTACAGCATTCATATAATTTTTTTATAAAAAATGCAGTATTACAATATTCTGCAAAATATTACATGGTTACTGCAATGGAAGTAAACAAAAGATGAAATCTAATGCTTGTATTTTTCAAGAAGCACTCACATTAATTATTCAGTAATACTGCTTACAATTTAAGTTTAATCAATAAGTTTTCTAAATTGTTCATTACCGTTGGGAACACTTCTCTAGGATGAACCTCTTGTTGTGTGTTAGTGAAGTGGATGGAGTTTGCTAATGTAAACAGTGATTTACAGATTACAGTACGCCACAGCTATTTATGGTACCGCTGCATATTTTTTAAGAATGTTGCTTACTGGGGTTTTCATTACCATTATAACTAGTCACACTAGTTCGAAGTCATCATGAGTCCAGGGTTATAGTCAACTAAAACTAAATTTGAAACTAAAACAAAACAAAAAATCGTTAACTGAAATAAAAAATTATTTCAACTAGTCGCCAAGGCAGCATTTCATATTTTAATATAGTTTAACTAATTTAGGTTTAACTAGATTTACTAAAATAACTAAAATTGACAATAATAATAACAAAAACTATATAAACATGTATTTTAAAAAATTACTAGAAATGACAGCAAAATTACTAAAATTTTAACTAAAATAAAAAAATGAAAACGGATATTGAAAATATAAAATTAATTCAAAATATTAATAAAAACTGAATTTAATAAAAATTCTAAATGATTGTAAAATAACAAGGCATCAGTCTTCTTGTAATTTTAAAACAGAATATATTTTAAATCTTAATGATTAAAATGTACTTTTCCTTTTTTAAAAACTGAAGGATGTCACAATAATTTTCTGTACTTGAAATCACGCTACAAATGCTGTCAAGTTTAAACTGTATTGAAGGCCAATGTCTGAAACAGAACTATGAAATCTTTAACTGTTCACAGACACATGATGCACTTTAACTGAATTCATACAACATTAACTGCATTTCTGTGAATATGCGGCCTACATACAGAACTCGCTAAAAAAATAATAAAGGACAGAACAAAAAAAGCTTGAGCTTGGTTAACTGAAAGGTGAGCTGTCAGGAAGTGGTTTTAAACTGTCATTTCCAAAAATATCTAACTCAGCTCAACACTACCAAAGATGTGCATCAAGTGATACAAATACATTGTTTTATATCATTAACAAAACAATTGGCTACAAGATAGGCATAGAGGCTATTTGAAAATAGACATGCATGTAACCATCCTTTATTTGCCCTGGACATCTGACCAATAAAATGGTCACATGAAAACAGAACTACTGAGCTCAACAACATTATAAGCTTTTCCACTGTCAATGCATCTAAAAGCTTTCCACATGAGATCACCTCTCATTTTGATATCTATACAGAGATTGTGGTTAAATGTCAGACTACTAAACAGCTGGGTTTAGCATGGTTTAAAGGTTACAGAACAATGTGGGTGATAACATTTAAACCAGACTTTCTCTGAAAGTGTTACTAATTACAGTTGGTTTAGAAATTATCTCTCTCCTTCGTGGTAGGACAAGAAACCACAGAGCAAAACCTTTAAGTGTGTACAAAACTGTATAAGAATTACTGAATTTAGCAGCCACAAAATATGGAAGAACGGACTTCAGTCATGTTGTGGATCAAGCAAAACAAACAAAAGAAACATAAATGATATTAAGATTGCGATTCATGTTATTTATTTAAGCCCTTGTTATTTGACTAAAGCTAATCTTAACCTTGAATTTAAGAGACATCATACTTAGTTATTTCTTGCAGTTACACAAAAAGTTTTTTTTTTTTTTTTTTAAGAGAGCAAGTGGCAGCACAGGACAACAAAGCATTTTATCATTTTATCTTTTACCAACTGGCCGCATTTGTCAGTAACCTGTTTGGGTTTAAGTGCAAGGCGAATTGGAACCAATGCTTGGACAATATGTTGCATTTAGGCCCACCAGATGTAATTTTTGCCCCTAGTCTTACATTACACATAAATATCAACATGTTGTCATCAGATTCAGTCAATGGAACAACATATTTGACATTTTGGGTCACGCCTAACAACATTTGAAAAATAAAAAAACAAACAAACAAAAAAAAATATATACTGTATATATAAATTGAAGAACATTAATGTAAAAGCAGCATTTATCATGTCTTGAAAATTCCTTTCTGTAAACAGGTTAGTCATTGGAGTTAACCAAACATTACTGATAAAGGCATCACTGCACCAGCACAGCCTGATACCAAATGAACTTGATTTAAATAATAAATAAATAAACATCATCCTACCTGAGCAGGCTGAACGGAGTCTGGTCAATATTCTGGATTTAAAAGCCGAAGTGTCACTTAAAGAACGAACTCGAAATACAGGAAACACCTGGGGAAATGTCTTTAGGTATGAAAAACTGTCTTCCTCCGCCATTCCGCATTCCATTGATTGTATTTTTATTTCTAGAAAAAAATATATAGATTTGTTTCGGTATCCTGTAATCTTGTGGGCAAGGTAACGCTGATAATATCTGATGCTAAATCCAGTCAGTAGAGCTTTACCCGTCAGTTTATCGTTTGCGATGAGGAACTCTGTTCTCCTGTTTAGGAGAACTCAACTTTCAAAAACACGAAGTCAACTAGCTAGCCTACTTCTCCCTGAGCCTCATCAGAAGTTGTGCTTTCCTTTCCTCTGCATTACATCAGCAAATGAGACAGAAACGGAAACACCTCCATCAAAGTGATAATCATCTACAAGGAGGAAGACCGAGGTCACGCTCTTTACAGCTGCAGGCAGTACCAAATCATCCCTGTGGGGGGCGAGTCGACATTGACTTCTAATACGGAGATTGTGTTTGTTTGTTTTTTATTATTGTGCATTTATGTAGCTATATAACACTTTGCCAAAATCATAATATTAAAAATACATTTAACATATAGGCTACTACTTAGGGTAATATGACCCCGTTCTATACTCAGGACAAGAATTTGGTGTGGGATTGTACTAGTAACAATTAGAAAACAGTATTGCAGATGTAACTTACCTGTATGATTTCCTATATATATATATAAACTGAATTGAGCCTACTTAAGACTTTTGAAATAGGATACTTTTCATTCAGGGTGGAAATTGAAGAATGTCATTAGGCAATTTCATAAGGGGTTAAATGACTCAATGTTTCCTGTTTTTCATCTTTTGAAAGTCACGTCCATATCATAGTGTTCTCTCCCCAAGACCAGTCTGACATCATGTTTAAAGTAAATATGGCAGTGTGTGGTTTCTTATACGAAGTTGTTTATCAACACACAGAATCCGGTTTGAAGCTGAACATTGGGGAAATCTTGAGTGTCTCAATACTGTGTTAATGTGTAACTAAGTGGACTGGTCATCATGCAATATATGTTATTTAAATACAGGCTCGACCCTCAGTCCACCATAGTCCAGCTCTAGAATCAGCAAAGCATCTGAAGGTAAACAGGAGATCTGTCTTTTTATCTTTTTTCACACCTTTATGACTGATTATCTATGCCTGTGATTAAAGAGTTATCATTAAATGATCCTGACAAAACGTTTGGCTTAGTTGAATTACGCGTTACATTGATAACTGATCCAGACATATTATTGCATCTCAGTTTTGCTCTGGGACTTTGGACTGTAAGTTTTGGCACTATTACATAAACAACTATATATATATATATATATATATATATATATATATATATATACATATAACATGTGCCATCTCGTGTGTGTGTGTGTTTACGTTGCATTTTTTAAGTCACACAATCCTTAAAAATAATTGAAATCTGCTAATTTGTTGCTCAAGAAATATTTTTGTTTTATATCAATGTTGAAAACACTTGTCCTGTTTAATGTTTTTGTGGAGACTACATTTTGAATTTGAATCTGGTATTAAGTGTAACAACAAAAATGGGCAAAAAAAGTCTCAAATTTGTTAATTTTATGACAATTTTCAGATTTGTTTTTTAAAATAGTTAAAACAATTGCTGAAATTCCCCAAATAGTCAAAACTGAAACTACATGCAATTCTTTAGCGTTCACATAAGGAAAATAAATAATATAATTAAATGAAATACAATAATTGCCCATAATGTTGTTACACACAACAGAAAAAATTATGTGGGAAAGCTCTTGTACCTTAATACAGTTTTCTACAGAATTGTATGTGTCTTTTCTGTGACAAAAGCATAAATTTCTTTAAAAAAAAATATATATATATATATATATATATATTATACTCTGCATCATATCTAAGAGCGTTTTGAACTACGATGAAGCTGAACTGGAGCGTAAACAATTGACTCTTTGCTCCTTTATCTGAGTCATGTGTTCTCTGCTCTTTGGTTCATTAGGGTTATTGCCCTCAAATACAGCTCAGTAAAGAGACCTGCTGTAAAGCAGAAACTTGTCAATTTATTCTGTGAAAAATGGGGGTGGAAGAGCAGACATCGATTAGCCAAAGCAAACGGCCTCCTGTTGGTTCTGAAGTGCAAAAAAGTGTTGATATGTCTATTATAATTCCATGTAATATGTGGTAAGCTTTTGTTCGTATTCTCATGTAATAGCAAGTCCATGTCATAATCAAATCAGTTTAATATCCAATAGGCACACCGGAAGGATTTCCCATTTAGATGAACAAGATGTTCCTGACTCTCTTAATAGTTTCCTGCTTTGCAATGGGAACAGCCAATCGAGTGTATGTCCACCCCTTCAACCTCTTTAGCTCTGAAAACATCAACTGTGAGGTTATCCAGAATGAGGAACACAAGCCCATCGAGACTGTCCATCCACTGACTCCTCTTCAGGACAGCACTGAGCCAGACCCACGATCCAGCAGCACCACAGAGAACCTGAAAAACCTCACCCAACGGACTGCTGTGTTAGCAGAACTGCAGAACTCACTCGGCCTACGCATGTACCAGGCACTTAGTCGTACACAGAAGCATGCCAACACACTGCTGTCACCCCTAAATACCTTTGGGGCTTTGGTGACCCTCTACCTGGGAGCATCCAAAAAGACTGCTATTTCCTACCAACAGCTGTTAGGACTCAACCTAGAATCTGAACAAGCAGACTGTGCATACTTCATTGATGGACACACAGTGTTGCGTACGCTCCAGGCCATCAGCGCGCAGGTAGGCCAATCACGAAATGAGCTCAGGACCCTCGTGTGGACTTTCATTAACAGCGACGCTGACCTTTCCAAAGACTTTTTACGTGGAACAAAAGATTTTTCAGATGACTCTTTTGTCCGAGCAGTGGACTTCTCAAAGGCAAAGGAAGCTGAGGTGCAAGTGAACAACTTTATTCAGAAAACATCAGACAGCAAGGTTAAGGACCTGTTTAAGGGTGTTACTCAAAAAACAGACCTGTTGTTTGCTAATTCTGTGCATTTTAAAGGTGGGTGATTCAAAAATTATTCAAAAAATGTAAACGGTGTCATTCTTAGCCTCATTTAATTAAATGAAGAATCTTGAAAGACTTAGTGACATTAAGTATAGTAGGACTAATAGCAATATTTATAGTAATATAGTTAATTTACTATTTATTTTTTATTATTTTAATTTGTTTCTTTTTTTGTGTGTGTGGGGGGGGGGGGCTTATTTTATTGTTATGCACAACAGAAAAAAATGTAGAAAATAAGACTCATGGAGGCCCTCCAAAAAATAAATGAAATAAAATTTCATAAAAATCACCTGCTGTAGGTTGGGATTTTGAAAAACAACAGAAAACAAAAAACAATGTAGGAAATTGACTCATTGAGGCACTTCAAAAATGAAATAAAATAAAATGAAACAAAATAAATAGACCTTTTAAAATCTGTAACTTTTTCCAGGTCACTGGAAAACTGCTTTCCAACCTGAAGCAACCAGTGATCAGAAGTTCTGGACTCATAAGAACTCAAGTGTCGAAGTCCCCTTCATGATGCATAGAGGAAACTACTTGTACTTCAATGATATTGGCAGGAAGTGCTCTATAGTCAAGCTTGGTCTCAGTAAGAGAACCTATATGCTACTAGTGCTGCCTCATGAGGGAGCTAGTCTGCAGGACATTGAGAAGCAGCTCTTAACGGTCATACCTACATGGCATCGAAATCTAAAAGAAACGTGAGTACATGTTTTTTCTGAGAAAGCACACACTGAAAATAGTAAATAAAATGACCTCAAAGACCAATCACAGATTTACTTGTTTGTGTTGCCAGAAATCTGGAACTATCTTTGCCCAAATTCTCCTTGACGGCTGTGACAGACCTGAGATCAGTTCTATCTGAAATGGCAGTGGAAAAATACCTCATGGGCTCCGATGCCAACTTCAGAAGACTGAGCAGCAAGGAGAACTTCACCGTTGATAAGGTAAAATTCTGTTTAGAGCAAACTAAAATCAATTAGGACCAGTCAAATCTGACTATAACCAGTTCTGATCAGCTGTAACAATTATAAATAACTACCTTTATAACCAACATGGTCCACACGGTTCTTTTCATTACTGTAAAACAAATGACAACAGTAACCTCCATATGTCTTACAGGTCCTCAACAAGGTTGTGTTTGAGATGACAGAAGGAGGTTCTGAGGTTCAGAACAGAACTGAAGATGAAACCGTTCCCCATAAAGTCACGGTCAACCGGCCATTCTTCTTTGCTATTGTAGAGGGCAACTCTAATGCAATACTCATGCTCGGCAAAATTGTGAATCCAACAACCTAAAAATCTCTGTTCTGGTGGCAACTTTACATTATATTACAATATAAACGGTGTTTTAATGTTTCAACTAATTCAACTAATAACCATATGTTAAACAATGGATAACATCAAGTCAACCTGTTATATCTTTGCTCAGGCAATCTTTTTAGGGATTTTCTGGACTTGGATGTTTTATATTTGCTAATTCAAAATGTTTAATATAAAGTTTGTTTCTATGCATAACATGGTTACTGAATGAACTGCAATAATTGTAATGATGTATTCATAAGAAATATGTATAAACTCCATTTATGTACTGTTAAAACAAATTAAATTGGAATATTTATGAATAAATATGACTCGGAGGGATGCTCATTTTTAACTAAAATGGCAAAATGATTCTACAAAAATGTAAGAAACCAAAAATCCTGTAAATAAAAACCACCATACAGTATGAAATATAATAAATCATTAAACAACCCACATTTACTTTATCCAGTACGAGGTGCATGTTTAAGGCAAATGAACAATAAACAGTTATTGAGAAAACTGCTATGAAAAGACCTCTAAAATCTCAATTACGCACCAAAAACACACTCTTCCAGTTGAGGGGTCACTGACCTTTCCTAAATGTTCGACAAGGCCATTTTAGTAACAAATTAACTCTCTACACACATCGCACTCACAAACATTTCATACTATCCTGATTTTTTTATTGTTAAATCTTAGTAGTCCCATTCTTACCCAATGAAACACAAACTTCAACACCCATTTTGATATATTACAAAATAAGTATTAAACCTCTTTAGCGTTTGCACTGTTGATGCTATTTGGCAGGGTTCACCAGAGCTAATGTCTGAGAAAAACTATTTCTGACAGATACAACTCCAGTAAAGAACACCCGTGTCGAGTGCATTTTTTTTGCTATATGACAGGACATGAGAGCTTATAGCACTTTATATTTGTTCAATAAGTTTGAACCACAAATTATATGACTTTTTTGGCCATATAATCCCATATAGTTCAACCATAAAAAAAACTTATCAGAGAGTAAATCACATTCTTTTAGTGTGCTGCTCTTGCAGACAAGTCGAGATAGCTGCTATTAGAACAGTTGAAGGATGGCAGAACTTCATAAAACCACTCCTGGAGCAGATACTGAGCCATGTGGCATCATTCGGATCAGTAACCATTTTGGACCCTACTTTTGATCTGGTCCCTCAGGGCCATTCTGGTTTAGGGCCCCGTCTGCTCCGCTGAAGCGAGATCTCTTGCCTCCTGTACCAGTTCCAGCAGAGAAGAGAACATGGTGATGTCGCTTGGCTGAAGACCCATCTTCTGAATCTTGAGTAAAAAAAAAAAGATAAGTATAATGAAGCAAACCTGATATGCACAAATAGGAGAGAAAAGCTAATCGTTCATCAAGAACCATGTTCATACCTGTTCTCCAAGATACTCCACATCCAGTGCCAGCTGCAGGCGGATCTTACTGTCATCTGATGGCCCTGCATTGATGCCTACGGTGCTGGAGGTGGTTGTTTTCCTAGCCTGTTTCAACCTTTTTAGACTTTCCTCCATCTTCCTCACTGAGCTCAGCACATCCGATATAGTCTCAAAATATCTATTAAACAGAGGTCATTTTTAAACAAAATGTTCTTCAATCTAAATTTAATAAACTAGTTTACCTAGACATTTCTGAATCATAAAAGTTCCTCTCTGCTGTACCTATGGGTGCAGTCTGAGAGTGTGATCTGGAGCCACTCCTGGATGATGGAGTCTTTCACCACATTTTTGGAGTCGGTGACCAGCTGATGGAGTGGCTGAAGTGCGTTCTCCATATAGGCTGAGGCTCTGGTGGGCACTTCCTATTAATGAGAGAGCAACTAAAGTTCAGGCCAAAGCACTGAGCATCTTCTTGTAGAGGAAAATGTAAACTTGCAAAGTTTGCAAACTGGCACTTTTAGGTTTTTGAAGTTTGTAACAGAAGGAGGACTCTTTCACATTATGACATACATCCAAGTGAGTTGGTTCTATTCAGCAGTTGTTGATCGGGTTATTCCTTCCCACTGTTAATAAATTCTGTTTAAAATGGATAGAGTCATCAAATAGCTAACTAAGTAAATATTGTATGGGAAGTCAATAAAATAATTTATAAACATTTCAAAACAAATCAATCAATCTTCCCAGCCTGTCTCAGATCTTGACTCACTGATTCTTTCTGCACGACTTTTAAATATTACATGGGCATATAACTCGACCTTGTTAGTCCTTCGATAAAGTCGTGGGACTTCCGAAGCGTTTTTCAGGAAACGAACGCTCCTTTCTGTTAGATGCTGAGTCATTCTGCTGTTCAGTGTAGGGATACAGCTGGACAGGGACACGCTGGAATCTTGCAAGGCTTCTGGAGCACCAAACAGAAAAGAAACTTATTACTTGGGAACATTAGAAATGGCATCAGAATCTTACAACATCAGAAATGGCTTCAAACTCCATAACAAACCTGAAACAACAGCAAAGTTTTTGAACCCAATACTCTCCAATTTGGCCTTGATCATCTCTGAGATATCTGGAATCTGGGAACAGAGTAAAAGCATTTCTCACTCGATCCAAATGAGATCAAAATTAGACTGTGAAATAAAAATCAGAATTACCTGTCCTTGTAATTTATCAACATCAGCTGCAATGAAGACGAGCTTCTTGGTAGACAAAACAGTGGGGCCGCCAGTTTCACTGTCTGCATCCTGTGATGTGCGGCTGGATGTGGAGGAGGCGGAGCTTGGGAGCGGTCTTACCGAATCTTTGCTAGTCTCTGGAGGAGGTGATTTTGTTAGGACCTGCGAGACGAAAAAGAAAGACATGAATAACAATCCTATTATAATTCATGTAATTTACACCAGGAATGCTTTACCTCTGTAAGAAAGGTGGCGTATCTGGAAATCAGCTGCAGCGTTAGTTTCCAAAATCGATGAGCAAGTGATGGCAGGTACACCTGGTCTGCCCAGCACCTGCAAACACAGCTCCACAACACCTCCGTCACCTGCAGGTGGTAGCTGCTGCCTGCTGAGTTTACAAATTCAAAAAGCAGACTGGATGTCAGTGGTGATCATTTACTCATGCTCTTATAAAATTGAGAGCTATATTTATCATAAAAAGCAAACAACAACAGGTCAACAGATGCACAGAGAAGGTAATACAATACCACACGTTTTATGTTCATGTGCATTAATTTTTACATGAACCCAAATACACTCACTGACCTGGAGCTGCCTCTAATCCATCAGAAATTGCATTTTCTAGACTTCCAGCATTCTCCTTGAACCTTAAAAACATGCCCAAGCCCGAAAGTCAAGAGACACAAAGACTTCAAAGTGGCTTCTGCTACATAGCAGTTACACTGATTCTTAATGAAGTTTTCAATGACTTCAAACTTATTACATAATATATAATTATATGATATACGGCACAGGATATGCAAAGATGTTGGACTTTTTTGTTTTGATAAATACTAATTCTGTATTAAGCAGAACATTAAACAGCTGATTTGTGATCTGAGAGGTCAGACTGGTAATGGAGAATCCATTACACAGCTCCATTATTGGCTGTATGTGACTTCCATGTGGGCTGATGCACAGGAAGTATGAGAGAACGAAAATACATGTACTCAAACTTTTAGCATTCTTTTAGTCCATTAAAATCAGAGAACTTTTACACTTGGTATTTTAGTTGTAACAATTAACAAACATATTAAACTGGGTCATATGATGCGATTTCAAGTTTTCCTTTGTCTTTGGAGTGTTACAAGCTGTTCGTGCATGTATAAGATTCATAAAGTTGCAAAGACCAAAGTCTCAAACCCAAAGAAATATTCTTTATAAAAGTTAATACTCGTCCACGCCTTCCTAAAACACCTCATTTAAACATGCCCCCACATAACTACATCACTGTGTTGGAAGATTTGCATAACACCGCCCAAAAGTTTACACAAAGAAAGAAGGCGTAACTTTTATTCTCCCTGTAGTATTAGCCGGGTTTCCATCCAAAATTGCAAATTTAACTTATGCGCAAAATAGGAATATCGCATAAAACATTTGTGAACAAGCACCGTTTCCATCCAACGAGTCAAAAGCCCTATTCGGATGGTAATTGTTTCTCAGGGGGACGTAAGTGTTTTTCACCATTTACAGGGGGTAGTTGGTGATTTTAATGCCGTCTGAATCCAGGATGTTAGTGTTTTTCTCTCACCACCCCCGTAAAAATCCAATGGCCAAATTACCTACTGTTTTTTGACAAACACCAAGGTCTTGTGGTAATTTAATTGCCGTCCGAATCCACATCTCTGAGTTTACGAGAAGAAATCGATTCAAAATTCAGTGTATAAACCCTTTTTGGCTTTCAATTGTAACCAGTGGATTTGAAATATAAACGTGATAGTTGTATAAAAAATTAAATCGATAGGTTAATAAATCATGGATTTGCTAGTTTTGTCTGCAACATTAGCTACCTCATCTCCAGTGAAGGGCTTCTGCACAAAAAAAAAAGAAACGCCTTGCATTCACACACAGCGTAATGAAGTGAGTGGAACCCGAACCCGACCCGTGTCCGAGGCACTCGTAGAAGTTTTGGACCCGAGCCCGCTCGGGTTTTTGGATCCAAGTGGACCTGTGAAGACCTCTAATCTGCTCCACCACAGCGAGTGAGAGAAGAAAAGCATGTAAACATTAGAAATGGGTCTTTATTATGGCAGCAGCAGGTATGCAATACAATTTTAAAATGTGTATAATAAACGGATATATATCGCATATAATTATATACAACTATAGTGCGTATTTTCCTATTTTTAAACAGGAGATTTAAATAATCAAATACTAATTAGGATTATACATTATAAAATATGCTTGGAATAATAAGAATACATTTCGCGTATCTTGTCAGTGTGTGCAATTGCTTGGCCATTTTTAGTTGATAAATAGGAAAGTGGGTTCAAGCGTCAGCAGAAGGCAGTGTAATGAAATAGTCTTTAAGAGAAGCAGTCTATCAGCGGAAGTTTAAAATCAGCTCCTAAGTGTATTTACTTGTCTCAGTGTTTAGCGCATTTGCCGTTGCTAGGAAACGCTTATTTTTGCTTACTGTGTTGAGAGGTGCTGAAATCGCGTTTGGTCTCGTACTGTATCGCGTATCTTGTCAGTGTGTGCACTTGCTTGGCCATTTTTAGTTGATAAACAGGAAAGTGGGTCCAGCTGAATTGAAATGGTGATTTGTTGGATTGGTATAAAAAAAGGTTATTATACCGCGGCAGTCGTCGTGTGAAGGCCTCTTAGTGTGAAGACCGAAGAGTGTAAGGACCATCAACTCTACCGTGCGACTCCACCGGGCAGGGACACCGGCAAGGGATAGAAGTATCGCTTTTTATTTTAGTTTTTTCATTTATATGTTTATTATTGAAATGTTGTTATATGCATGTCAATTTTATTTCATTTCTTTATTTTCTTAAATATGTGGGTATATAGTAATTATAGAGTTGTAACTTTTAGTTTTAGTTACTTTTTCTTATTTGTAAGTCACTTTGGACAAAAGCGTCTGCTAAATGACAAAAAGTAAAAGTAAGTAAAGTAAGTATTTTTAAATACATTTTCCACAATAATAAGAATAAATTTGTAAATAAAATTCACAGAACTCGCTCCTCCACTGTGAATAAATCGCCATCGGAATCCATGAGTTTTATCACTGAGGTGATATGTAAATTTATTGTTACAGACGTCCATATGAGAAACAATTACCGTCTCAACCGTGCTAAAGAGAAAAAAAATACTTACAGGTAAACTGGTACTAAATAGCCTATGCACCTTTTTCTTCAACGCGGAAGTAAATAACTAGGAGAATAACAACGTGCAGTAAACGGTAAAACTGTTTGCACTACAAACTAGTGTGACCATAATTAAGATAATACATTAAAATAATCTAATAAGACACACCAATTTTCAATATTAAGCAGCAAACGAACTGTTTTGTACAGCTAAAAACAGCTGGACACGGATGAGACCAGAAGCCAGACCCATAGAATTTACAAATTATGCCCATTTTTACAGCTAGAAAAAGGTGGATAGAAAAATAGGTTAAGCTACTGAATATAATAATTTCCATATATGAAAAATTACTTGCTCCTCAGAGCGAGCAGACGAAACACAATAAATGCTGTCATTGCTTTCGGAGGTGAATGCTGCTGTTTGGGAACACAGTCGACCAAAACAACATTTCAGATGCTGTGGAACGAGATCAGTCCGCTGCTAGTCAAGTTATCCCATCTCATAGAGCAAAGACTTGGAGGAATTTATTTGCAAAATGCATTTCCATCTCCCATTATTCGCATTGCCCCTTTTTCGCACAAGTCAAAAACCACTTCAAGCGAGCGTAAAAACATTTTTGCAAATTAAGGGATTTTTATCCGAAATTTGGCATTGCTCATGCTATACTTCAAAATACGCATTAAAACAGGGTGATGGAAACCCAGCTACTGTTGCTGCCACCGCCATGTCGTGGAGGTGCTGTGTGTTTCCATATATGGTAAGGGACGTAACATTTCCATCACACGCTTGAGATATTCAGCCAATCACTACACACTGGATAGCTGGCCAATCAGAGTTTTTCAGAATAATGAGTTTTGTAAAAATGGAAGCGTTTCAGAAAGGCGGGGCAGAGAGGAACAACAATAATGTACGGTATGTGGAAAATAATGTTTTTTGAACCTTAAAGCACGTAAACACATAGCATTACACCAAATACACAAAATAAAGTTATTTTTAGCATCATCATATGACCCCTTTAAGATGTCTTAAAGTGTTCAATAACTACAGAAAATATCAAACATAGGCTGGTTTCAAATCCAGTATGCTAAACAATTAAACAAACAACACAAGAGCTACTGAATTTCACCACAAGACCTTAATTCCAAGAAAAAGCAAACACATTTTACAGGCTTAACTGGCTTAAACAAACTAAGATAGCAGTGGACTTTATAACCAGCAAATAGTGTTCAAACATCACAGAGCAAAGATAGTCCAGACTAAAACACAGATCGATTCATATCCAGGGCGATTATCTCTCAATAAATATATTGAACAAAGAACAGAATCCAAGCTGCACATGAAATTCCAAATAAATGATGAAAAAAAACTATTTGAATCACTTCCAACACACACAGGGTCTGTTTACAGGAAGCAGGTTACAAACAACCCCTTAAAGGAATCTCTTTCTCTGTACTTTTTGGTGGGGGATTGACTGTTTAATCTCAATATATACTATATCATAGTGTAGGAAACAAATGGGTCACACAGAATTTCCAGGTTGTACTGACCTAAAAAACAGCTCATGAACAGATAAAGCACTGGAATCGTACAGCTGTGACTGGATTCCTCATACTCCTCATACTCACCGCAGCTGGAAGTACACTGGCAGGTTCCATTTGTTGTGGAAGCTCTGGTAGCACGGATGTGCTCGCAGCCTCTTCACACTTGCCTGGGAACCACACTGCCTCTCAAACTTACGCACAAAGTCCATGCTGACAGTGTATCTCTGCATAACAGAACACAGAAACAAGGAAAACCACTTAATGAAATGTACATTCCCACTGTAAAAAGTGATTTAATTTAAAGAATACAACAAAAAGTTAAAAATGCTACTGCATGTTTTCACTTTGCTTACCTCATAAAATGCATCTGGGTTTCCAGGATTGAAAAGGGAAGGGACTCTTTCCTCAACACCTTTAATGATCTCAGGCCAAACGGAGTTCACCAGGAAGTCATATCCTGGAACAATGTCGGCTTTATCGCTGGGCATACAAAAGTGTAAACTCATTAAAATGTATTGTGTGTAATATGACAGCAATGGCACAATGTAGTAAACATTCACTTTTAGTGGCAGACATACCTAGAGATTGCTCCACCAGTCACCTCTCGCAGCAGTCGACAATGGTGAGGCACAAACTCCAACAGCTTTGAGTACATCATCTTAAGACCATTAGGGTTCGACTTGACAAGCTGTTCAACTATAACCTGACAAAAAAAAAAAAAAAAAGGAAATCTACATTCAGATGGAGAAGACAGATAACATGTCCATGAATTTTGTATCTGTATGCTTGAATCTCATTAGGCAAAACTCACAACATTGTCAGTAATGACAGATATGCAAATTACCTCATCCATGTATGGTTTGACTAAGACCTGTCCGACCAGTGCCTCTGCATCCCTGGTCTTATCAATGGTAGCATATGTCCTGAGGCAATGCCGCACAATATCTATATTTGACGTCTGCAAGCCTTGGATCAATAAGCCTTCCAGAGACTGCTGAAGCATAGCAGTGATACCTGCTATTCTCTGGAACACAAAACAAATCCCACACAAAATCGTTAAGTAGATGTACGCTATATGGACAAAAGTATTGGGACACCTGACCATCACACCAACAGGGACATGGAGTTGGCCCTACTTTGGAGCTATAACAGCTCTTCTGGGAAGGCTTTCAACAAGATTTGGGAGTGTTTTTGTAGGAATTTTTGCCCATTCATCCAATAGAGCACTTGTGAGCTCAGGCACTGATGCTGGACAACAAGGCCTGGCTCGCAATTTCCATTCCAGTTCATCCCAAAGGTGTTTGATAGGGTTGAGGTCAGAGATCTGTGCGGGTCAGTCAAGTTCTTCCACACCAAACTCAGTGGCGGCATTTACACCACTCTATCCGACATTTGCATACATTTAGTCATTTGGCAGACGCTTTTATCCAAAGCTAATGAGCACACTCCCTCTTTGAACTGCTGCCGTCTGGTCGACGCTACAGAGCTCTGAGCACCAGAACGGCCAAGCATAGGAACAGTTTGCTCCCTCAGGCAATCCATCTCATGAAAACTTGACAATAATTGTGGAACACACAACACTATTATGCACTTATACTTATCTAACACACATACTTAGTTTACATTTCGAATTTGCACATAATATACATACAAAACTGTCTATTGTATTACACCTGTACATACAACTGTCAATTTGTATATTGTTATTCCCTATTTACTTACTTTTGTTCTGTCACTGTCATTCTGTTGCACTGCAGAAGCTTCTGTCACGAAAACAAATTCCTCGTACGTGTAAACATACCTGCAATAAAGCTCATTCTGATTCTGATTTTATTGTACTTGGTGATGTGAGGCTTGCATGAGCTGCTCAGCCATAGAAAATGCAGACTGCATGGCTTGGTGCTTTATTTTATGCTGCGTTCCAGACAAATCTAAATTCAGATTTTTCTCACCTCCTATTTGGAAATAACGTCTAGAACGCTGCTTGAAGTCGGATATCCGACCTATGAACTCGGGGCAGATCAATCAACCCTGACTTCAGCGAGACGCGTAATTTGACATCACTGCATCTAATGAGCACAGTGTGAAGCTACTCGTATCAAACTTAAAAACATTACACATTAAGTTTATAATATGATACCTGAATTTATTCTTATTGTCTGTTGTTTTCAAAATGAATGGCAGCATTTTATGTTACTTTTTTTCTGCTTTTGCCATAATTGACAAAATCATGAGGTCAATATGATAACATGACGTGTGATTGACTCAAACTCACTGAGGTTTGAAGTGGGACATTTCAACTTGGATGTTCCCACTTCCGACCTCGTCTGGAACACGGCATTACACACCTGTGGAAACGGGTCTGATAAAAACACCAGAAATCCATAATTAAGAGGTATGTCCTAACACTTTTGTCCATATAGTGTAAATACATTCTCTTACCCCAGCTAAAATAAACATAATGGGTTATTTTAAGACTGGGAGCTCACCGGTCGGACTTTATCAAGCAATGGCATTCCTTTGCTCTGGACTGCATGAAACTGTAACTGGTTGAACTCGGTGGCAATCCGCTCTAGAATCTGACCTGCCAGAAGAGGACTTAAAAACAAGGAACAAGCTGTTCATTTGCTGTTGAATTCAAATGCAAAGTAAAATGAAAATAGTACATGATCTAAAATCCTTTCCTTAAGCCATGAGTCATATTTCAAAAGAAGAAGCTGCAATATACACTACTTTACCATTTGGGGTTAGTAAGATTTTTACTTTTTTATATTTTTTAATAGTGATAAATATTTTTATTGAGAAAGGAGTCATGTGACACTGAATACTGGAGTAATGACTGCTAAAAATTCAGCTTTGCCATCACAGGAATAAATTACATTTAAAAATATTCAAACAGAAAACAATTATTTTAAATTGTAATAATATTTCACAATAGTACTGATTTTATCAAATATATGTAGCCTTGGTAAGCATAAGAGATTTATTTAAAAAAAAAAACATATCAACAGCTCCTAAATTTGAACAGTAGTGTATTTGTCTCATCTACTTCTTGTCTCTTTAACTACTTCACATACCTGCTTGTCTCAAGTGATGTTGTATCTTTGGTGTTTTGGTGAAGAATTTTCTCAATCTTCTCCACTGATCTCACAACTTGGATAAGTCTTAACACACAGAGCTACAAAAGACACAATGTTGGACAATAGTTGCATAGTTTTAACATAGTATTCTAATTTTTAGCATTATAACTTACCTTCTTTTTTTGAATATCATCTTGCTTGGATAGCTGGGTGTCTATAGCTTCAATAACTTCATTCACAGAGGATCTCAAACTCTGTACATGAGAGGAAGATACTTAGATAATGACTAAAATATGGCCAATTCAAATGTATTCACTGATGTGTTAAGCACTTACCAGCACCTCTTCACGTAACTGGCCAAGAGGGACAGAGAGCTGATTAAGGGCTTTATCCATTCCAACCTAAAACACAGATACAAACAATAAGCCTACAAAGCAAGTGACAAAAATCATGATGCTCTAGAAAAAAAACATAAGCACACAGTCTTTGGAGGCACACCAATTTCTACTGAAAATGCTAAAAACGCACAGACTCACGAGATTTGTGGACAGGTTAACAAAATCTGCATAGTCTTTATTGATAAGCTCGACCATGGCTGTTTTGAGAAGTCTGTAATATTGCTCCAGATCTTCACGCATCTCCTCCAGCTGGACACGCTTTCTGCAATCAGCAACAAATTTGTCCACGTCGAAGTCATCCTGCATGGAAATGTACAAATATTTAATATCAAAATACCCCGAGACAGATAGGTGTCAAATAATGTCAAGCACACTAAGAAACTGAAAACAGTCAGGGATGCTTGTAAAGAGAATATTAAAAACATCCTTACAAACAGTCTGAGCTTCCATTAACACTATGTCCTGTTTTGGGGCTGAGAGACCCCACGGCCATTTAAAATACATTTTAAAGGTATCAAGCGGACATTTCATAATCACATGATAACTGATTATGAACATCATTTCAATTTGATTACATTTTCCAATTGTCTTCCATGTAAAATATTATATTGTGTATTTCTGATGGTCTTTTGAGACCCTAAATGATACGGTTTACTGGTTGAGAAAGCTCACTCATCTTATGACTTGCGTTTTTTTATTATTATTTATTTATCAACAGCTTGATTTGATTGGTTAAAAAAAAAAACTACACTGAAGTCAGTCACATTTTTAGAGCATGGATTTGTGATGGTTAAAACTTCATGTAATAGTTCATATGAACATATTAAAAGCACATGAAAGGAACTATAGATTGATTTTCTAATTACTAGTTTCATTTGTAAGTGTAAGTCACATTATTGGGGTCTCGGTCCCAAACATAACGTCAGTAGAGACACCGTTAAAAACACTTGCTCAGGCAGTACTTAAAATATAAATAAAACACACAAACTAAACATAAACAAGTTAGTTACTGCACAGCTGAATACAGCTCTCCTTCCAGTTGATTATATTACTAATAGCTCACTCACCTTCATAAATTCGTCTTTGTCGAAACACAAAGAATCGGGTCCCTTTGGTAAGGTCATCATTCTTTTAGGACGGGCCACAAACAAAATAACCTGCAAATGTATTTGTTTAAACGTGAAGATTATTTGCTACATTTCGTTCAAATGACAGAGTAATCGATTCAACTTCCGCAAACATGGCACACGCTAACGAGAGGGTGGAAAATACAAAACCCTACAGTTTCCGACAGAGACAATCTGGGAATAGCCCCATTGGCTACCAGTGGTACTGCAGCGACATTACTACACAAACAGTGATGACAACTCATTTAATGACTAATTATTCCCAGCTAAGTGAAGACAAGTATTTTATGCTACGAATAACACATCCCTCTTATGTAACTGGTGTTATGATACAATAAAAACCAGAGTGGAAAATTACTAGTGGTTCAAAAAGACTAGAAAGCTGCAAGCACTAAAGTAACATAATTTAATGTTTTTACTGTCAATATTTCAATCTTATATTATCTTTGCTTCGTTTTTCTAAAAAAAAATTAAAAAAATTGACATACAATTTTATGATACAAATGTGAATATGAAAAATGTCTCGTTTGATGCTATTGTATATTTAAACTGGAAAATATTAATATGATAAGCAGTGCTGGGAAGGTTACTTTGGAAATGTATAGTAGTGTAACTATTTCAATTACCTTTGATTATTTGATTACTTTTCTTAAATTTCCAACAGATGTTTTCAATGTCACTCCGGGTTAACCTTACAGTAGTATTCAACACTGAATACTGTCAGACTTTCAAAATCCTTCATTACTTGAATTAAGATTATAAAAACTTTAATTTAAACCACAGACACCACAAAATTAGACTTTAGCACCTATTTTTATTTTGAAATCGCTCTGAGGTTAAATACAGATTTAAAATCATAGCAAGAAATGTTTTAATAAGCTAGCTATAATACTGTTATTGAAATCATATATTTGCAAAGTTATGATAGGAAACACATGTTAAAAATGCTTCGGAAAAACAGTTACGCTTAAAAAAAATAAAGCATATACATAAACCCAAATAGGAAATAAAACGGTTATTGAAGAAGCATGTGTCCTAAACTCTTGAAACATTGGTGTCTCATATTTTAAAGCAGTCAGTGTAATTTGTATCAAATCAAATCTGCACGTGTGTGATAATATTCAGATGTAACCCCTTTTGTAACCGTTAATGTTTTCATAAGTAACTGTAATTTAATTTTCTCCATAACTGTAACAAATTAGGGGAAAGCGAGGACGAAAGTACCATTTTTCAGAAAAACATAACTTAAAAAGATAATTTTGTGGACAGATATATATTTTTGCTGTGGCCAATAACTCAGAAGTGTGGTCTATTAATACCAGGTGGTATTTTGAAAGACTTCAGTATAATTTCACTTTGAACATAAGTTGCACATTGTTACTTTTGACCCCATCTGTTGGGATGAAAGTAACACAACAATACAAGCTTTATTACATATACCTGACTATGACCTTGTTAATATGTAATTGCAAAAATATTTTCTCCTTTATCTTTGCAAAAAAATATTTCATTCTAAATTACATTCAAAACTTTCCTTTTAAATTTCAGTTTCATCAAATGTTTCAAAACCTGACTGTGCAAACTTGAATTGTTTAGAGGATTTATTAAATTTATTTTTAGAAAACATTTTTAACAGAATGAACAATATGAAAATTTGATTAAATTAGCATAATATAAATTCTCAACAATGTAACAGTAGGCCTTTTCATGTTTCCATCCAGTTGTTTTTATGCATAAATTCAAAATGTGCATAAAAACATCTGGAAACACTGCAAATTCATAGGTGGAAAAGCTATAGGTATGGCTAAAACCTAAATATGACTAAGGTAAATGTGGCATAGCAGCTGCCCTGAGACAGATAGGCCTATGTCCAGAAACGCCCTCTCATGAACATCTGGCTGAATCTTTCTGACCATCACTCTTGGCATATTCTTTTGGTGTAATATAACATAAACATGATTTAAAAAATGATGCTAGACACAGAAAGTCACCATATTAGCATGCAGTGAAAAAAAAAAAATCCCATTGATCCCATTGGTTAATCCCATTGGACAGCGCAGGGAGACCGAGTCAGGTGATTTCCAAGGAAGCGATTCATTCAGTCATCCTCCACAGAGAGGGGAGCCCGCCCAACCCGGATGCACAGAGCGTCTGTGGGGCGGTCAACTGTGGGGTTCAGCCGGGTTTAGTTCGCAGGATTGGGGGTATTTCAGTACCAGAAAGGACGGACAGCTCCCGCGGCGTTCAGCTTTGTTTCCACGCCGCTTCTGAGACCCGCGCCCGCTGCATCTCACCCAGAGGACCGCGACGCAGAGGGGCTCAGTGGAGCAGACTGCATGCCGGATTCGACGCTTTTAAGGAGGTCATTTGCATGCGGAATCTCGCCGGGTGCAGCAGCTCTACGTCGGGACTGAGAAACGATGGCGGAGTGTGGAAGGAGAGGACTGTCGCTCCTCGAGGAAGCGCGATCTCGCTACGAGAGCCTGCAGATTTCCGACGATGTATTTGGGGAGTCGGGAGACGACAGCAGCGAAAACCCCTTTTACAGTACGACGGGAGACTCCAATTCGGATAACTACACGGAAACGAATCCGGTCGATGCCAGAGCAGGTGAAGCGAGGAGTCAGAGCTGCGGTCCCCCCGGATCCGTCTCCAACGGCCAGGCGCAGGAGGAGGGCTGGAGCGACTCGCTACAGGACCTCAGCGTGCCCCACTATCACGACACGCATGGTAAGTTGGTCTAATGAAGAGCGATCCTCGTGTAAATGCAATGTAGCTTCATCATCCTTGAGAGGCCTGCATGCTCGACGAGTAATTAAGCTCACAGATGGGACTCTTTGATGCTACATTGGTTTACTTTGATCTCTCTCATCAGATGGCTCCAACAGATGACACAATTCCTTCAAATATGGATCAGGGGTGATTATTATTAACTGGCTCTTTGAAATCCTGCACATAGCCAGGGGAAGAAAAAATGGGAACTGAGATAGCAGGCCAAATTTGAGGGTTTCAGTCCAGTTAAGGATGCTGCCAGTATCTAATCACTGCCAGACTCAGAGCAGCTGTGATTATGATTATAATTAGCTCTGTATCAGGGCAGGAGGGTCATTTGCATTGGCGGATGAGTAGAGGCTCTCATTTCTGAGAAATTCACACTTTAAAATGGTAAGAGGGCAGCTTTAAGAGGAGACTTAGACTTGGTGTAAATGCTTTCTTATCAAGTGATGTACTATGCACATATTCAGCAAGTGGCCATTAGAGAAAACAAATAAGTAAAGACTTATGAGAATAATGACCAAAAAGTAAACTAAAACCATGCACAAGTTGGCCCAGTAGTTTATTGTAGGATAAAATCCTTAAAATTCATGTCATGCAGTCACCAGTTTGAATTAGTATTCAAGTCGCTGTCAGTGTAGTTGGCTTAATCTCATTTTTAAGGATTTTAATAATGCCTTTCATGCAAAGTGTCACCACATTTTATCCAAGCTCACGACTGAATGACTGTCTAGAATTATGCCATAGACAAACACTCGTTTAGTCATTTTTATGAATTCAGTTTACCTGGTCAATTTTGCATGACTTATCAGTATAAAGATGGTTGCCAGTCAAATGCTTGTGGGTCCATTGCCTACCCAGCAATCTAAACAAATGCAATGAAATGCAAAACAAGTAGGGTATGTTGTTAATGGTTTATTCATTTAACAGTTAAAGATGCTGTGCATGTGTCGGAACAGATTTGGAGAAATTTAGCATTATATCACTTGCTCACCAATGGATCCTCTACAGTGAATGGGTGCCGTCAGAATGAGAGTCCAAACAGCTGATAAAAACATCACAATAATCCAAAAGTAATCCACACCACTCCAGTCCATCAGTTAACGTCTTGTGGCTTTTTTTTTCTTTTTTTGGGGGGGGTGAACTTATACATTAAAGTTTACAATTAAGTGCCAAATGTAAAATATATTGTGATGGCAGTGTTGTTTAGCAGTTTTCCATGTCTCACAAAGTATTAAGTGATGGGTTTTATAGATTCTCTTACTGTGAAATATGAAATGAAATGATTCATGACTGGAGTTTGACTGTTCAATTGTACAAAATATATAAAAATGAATGAATTGGAGAGAAAGAGATGGACTCTTTTTCAATTTCAGCCACACAATATTGAAGGTCTATATTTCTTTCCAAATCCTAGAGATGATAATGTGCCAATTCCAGGCAGACTTGCAAATGCTGTGGTATACATAATGCGCAGGGAATCATGTCTGCCTTAACAAAATGTGTTTTTTTTTCTAGCAAGGATGGTTGAGAGTTTTATGCTATTTTATAATATGTTCTCTAATTGCCATTTAATGGCAGTCTAAATATTGTCATAATCAGGAGTGAAGACTCCTTGGCATCACTTACTGTACAGACCCTGGCCGCTTGACATGTGGATCAATAAACTGATACTAATTTCATGCTTTATTTCACTCAAGTCAAAGTGACCCAAGAGCATCTTTAAATGACGCATGTTTGAGTCTATTTTTAAATGTCACATAAAGGGCTTTCATTGCACAAATATTGGAAATAAAAGAATGATGTTTAATGAACCAAAACATACTGAGAAATACCTTAGAATGCCATGATAAAGTATTAGAAGAAAGTATCCTAATCTGCATGTAATATTTTCTTGTTTTGGTTTGAATGTTTTCCAAATTGAGTAGATGCCGTGCTGTTGATAAATGACACATCATTCTGTCATGGTTGCTCAGAAAGTTCTGTCTGTCACCATGGGGGGAAAATGGGCCATCTGGTTGCTGCCTTTGCTTTGGCACAAGCTGCAAAATGATGCATGAAAGATACAAAAAATGTCACACAACAGACATTTTGAATTTCATGTCATGGGCCATTTAATAAGATGTGACACCTTTGGATACTGATAAACAATGCTTCATCAGAGCGAACTGTCAGTACTGTTTGGATAAGGCAAATATCTGGCACATCACTCTAGCCTGACTGTGATACTTGTATAAGGTCTAGATTATTTAGGTTAACATAACACACTTTGGGTTCTTGCTTACATCCTTCAGACTTTGTGTTAAAGCATGTCTTCTAACATATCTCAAGTAATATGTAGAATTATAGAAAGATAAACCAAGGCACAATAAAGAGCTATAAGCTATCCTTCATTTAGCCTACAACAGATCTTTGTCAAACCCAACAGTTTTGTGACATGATAGTTAAACACAATAGTGAGACACAAAGCTTGGATTGTTTGAGTGCCATGTGGTGTGATTCTGCACCTGCCGTGAGATCTAAAATAATAAGATCGATTTATATCAGCTTGCTTATTTGTATAAAGGAGGTGTAGAGAAGGTACAGGGACTGCTGGTTCTTCTTCTTAATAATTAATCTAGGAAACTATGTGGCACACCAGCAGCTGTTCTCCTGGAAGACTCACTGTAGACACAGAGATAAATAAATACATTTTGATGTTCTACAGAACTACTGGGTGTGGAAAGAAAACCTTTTTTAACACAGCTATCATATAAAATACAGCTGAAGCACTTTAAACATTAATCTTATTTTTTTTAAACCATATTTATTTTATACTTTAATTTAAGCATAGTTTTCTTTCAAATAAAATACAGCAGTATACTGTACATTGGTATATTCACTTCATGCATTTTTTACAAGTGATATAGCCATTATCTGGATTAAGTCATACTCTATTACATAACACTTTGATTTAATATCATAACAGATTTTAAGACAGATACGAACAAATAACAAATTTTTAACTAGTAAGACCAGCATGAAAATAATGAATCTAACTGTTTAAAAATATTTAAAATATGAAAATACAGGTCTATACACACACAAAAAAAGGTTTTGTGTGTGTATAGACCTTGACATAAAATAATTTTGGGAGCTTGAGATGTCTGGCTATATAGCACATTAAACATTTTTTCTTTCAAATTCAATTTGCAATATTTTAAAAATTGTAAAAGGATAATAATGACCAGTTACAATCCCTAAGATACACAGTTTAGCTTATACATTCATAGAAATTATAAGTCCGTGAATGCATTGTGTGTAAGCTACCTATTTTTAGCATACTAGGAAAAATGTTATATAATCAGCAACTTTGTGAAATTTTTCTTGAGATGTTTTCTCTCTCTCTCTCTCTCACACACACTGATCTTCTTTTGTGTGTTTGTTAAGTAGTTTATACTGAAAGGCACAGATGAATGAACATAATACTCTGTACAATGGCCTTTATCCTGGGGGAATGTTTGCATTTGCGTTACAAGCTTCAGAGCCGTAATGGGAGATGACTTACTGGTTTAATTGCAGCTGTTAGGTGGTTAGGTGAAGATGTGTGTCATATATATATATATATATATATGTATATGTATAAATGACTGAATGAACACGTGAGGCTTTGGAAAGCCTGACAGAACCATTTGTTCATGTAAATAACAAAAAAAAAAAAGTGTTTTTCTTCTATTTTCCTCCCAAGACAATTTTTTACAACAGATTTCCTTAAATCAGAATCCTGTACAGTTGTATTGCGCTCAAATCCATTACACACTCTCTTGCTTTGGGGTCACTAGGCCACTGTGGGGCTGAGTAAATGTGGCAAGTGTAGTTGCTGGCCTGTGCTGTGCTTTGGGGTTTCTGTTACTACAAAAAAAAAAAAACGCATAAGGGCAGCATACTTTTGTTTTCGTCTGTTGTTTATGGGTGTTTGCAACATATCAGATATCCCAGCATGCAATGCAGTATACAAGTGTGAGTTTAGATAATTTAAGATCAATAAACCTTCCAATATTCACACTAAGCAACACTGTAAATGTACTTATTTCACAGTGTAAGTTAATGTGCCATGGAACCCATCTGCTATAAAGAGCTGAAGTTAGACTAAGACACTAACATTTTCCTTCTTAGCTGTTTGCTCCATTTATGTGTGGGCTGCTTGGATTGACGAAATGTCCATTAGTGGAAGTGGAGTAAAACATAATAAGGGAACAAATGAAGCTTTTTGTGAGCCACTTTCTACAACTTTTTGTCATTAGCTGATAAGCTCAGCCTCCGAAGCTCAGTGTTGATGTACTATACACTCATTAGCTGTTACTGAATGCTTCCTATTAGGTAGATGGTGATAAGGGTCCTGATAAAAGTCATTAGGTGTTCAACTGTGCATCTAGCACCCAGCCTATTAAGTTAAAGGGATAGTTCACTCCAAAATGAACATTATGTAATAATTTTCATGTTGTTCCAAACCTGTATGACTTCTGTTGAACACAAAAGTTTTTCATTCTATGTACAAAAATAACTAAAATCCCTTCAGTCAAGATAAGTTACTGTGCATTTTCTGACCTTTTTTAGCTATTATTTGTGGAAACCCATTTCTGCCATAGGATTAAAAAGAAAAGAAAAAGTAATTGCAACTATTTTTCTCATAAATATATAAACTCTCAATTCTGAGAAAAAAGTCAGAACTGCAAGTTATAAATGCACCCAATCCAGAGTTTACATCTTGCAATTCAAAGGTTATATCCCACAATTCTGACTTTTCTTTCGCAATTACGAGTTCATATCTCACAATTCAGACTTTTCTTCTAAGAATTGAAATTATAAAGTCACAAATCTGAGTTTATATCTCTCAATTCTGACCTTACTGAATATCTTGAAATTCTGACTTTTTTTTCAGAATTGTGAGATATAATCTCAGAATTGGCAGAAAAAGTCTGAATTGTCAGATAAAATGTCACATTACTAATTTCTTTTCTTTTTTTATCCTAAAACAAGCTTTTGTAACTATCCATAATTATAAGCCCTGAAATGTAACGTCATTATTTGGAAGAAAAACTGACTAAACTGTTTTTATTAAAAACTGTTTTTATTAAAAGATTCTTAGCTCTTCTGTAAATCAGCGGCTCACTGTTTTACATATTTAAACATGTATTATTCAAATCACAGAGATTTCCAACCTCTTTTTTTTATTCAAAATAACTGACTTTGTGAATCATAAAATGATGCAATAACTCTCGCATTATTCTCTGCAATCATCAGAGCAATGGCCTGGTAAAATCATCCCTGGCTAGATAAGAAATTAAAGAATTAAAATACTATTCTGTTAAACCTTCCTTTTATTTTGCAGGTCCGACACAGAAAATGCCGGCCACGGCCATGGACTTCTTCCAGCTGTTTGTCCCTGACAACGTCATTCAGAACATGGTGACCCAGACCAACATGTATGCCAAGAAGTACCAGGAGCGCTTTGGCAGCGATGAAGGATGGACCAATGTAACGCTGGCTGAGATGAAGGCCTTTCTGGGCTACGTTACTTCTACTGGCGTGAACCGTTGCGAGTCAGTGCTGAGTATCTGGAGCAGCGGTTTCTTCAGTAACCGCAGCATCTCGCTTAAGATGAGCCAGGCACGGTTTGAGAAGATCCTCAAGTACTTCCATGTCGTAGCCTTCCGCTCCAGCCAAGGTGGTAATCAGGGCCTCTATAAGATCCAACCCTTCCTGGACTCTCTCCAGCAGAGCTTCGCCTCGTCCTTCAGGCCCTCACAGACACAGGTAAAGATCGGACTTCAATTCAGTGTAGAAATCACTCAATAATCAATCAGCAATAACCAAGATGTTGAAGGTACAAAAAGAAACTGCACAAACTAAATCTTCACATTAACTTTTTGGAAACTAGGACTAGCAAACACATTCAATTTCTGTGCCAGTAGAAAATGGGTTTGGTTCTGCTGTAATTAGGAGAGCCTGGAGTCCCGTCACATGTCCCCATGCTGAGCTTTATGGTGCATTGAGTGGTCTGAAGGATTTTTTTTTATGTCTGCAACTTTTCAGATCTGCTGAATGCAGTACTCAAATTTATATTTTGAATCCTAATTAGTAACATAGACTCAAAATTTTGACCTTTATTCTGTGTACTCTTGTGTAAGTTCCCCAGGTTTCAGTTCTTCATGTATCCAGCTTAGTTTTATTATGTGTCAGGATTGGAACTTTTTCATGAAACAATTTTAATTAAATTATTAATAAATATTTGATTAAATTTATTGATATTTATTATTAAATTCATGTTTTAATAAGGGACATTAATTAAATTTAATTACACTACTGTTCAAAAGTTTGGGGTCAGTAATATTTTTTTGAAAGAAATTAATGCTTTTACTCAGCAAGGATACATTAAATTGATAAAAAGTAACAGTAAAGACATTTATAATGTTAAGACAAAAGATTTCTGTTTCAAATAAATGCTGTCCATTCACTGTAAAAAAATAAATCTGTAAAATAACAGATAAAGTCCTGGCAGCTCATTACACACGACATTATCCATTAATTTTACAGACATTTCTGTTAACTCTAAAACACAATGCAATGAAGTGTAAAATTCAAAATACTGGTAAAACGCCTGTAAAAAAAATTAATACGGAAAAATTCCTTCCTATACAGTATATTGTGCCCTATTTTTAAGATTTCTTTTAGAATGTTCATCAAATAATCATGAAAAAATCTAAATAAATCATGGTTTCAACAAAAATATTAAGCAGCACAACTGTTTTCAGCACTGGTAATAATGAGAAATTTTTCTTGAACAGCAACTCAGTATATTAGAATGATTTCTGAAGGATCATGTAGTAAAGGCTGCTAAAAATTGTTTTAAATTGTAATATTTCACAATATTACAGTTTTTGCTGTATTTTTGATTAAATAAATTCAGCCTGGCATAACAGAGTAAACAGACTTATTTCAAAAACATAAAAAAATCTGACTGATCCCAAACTTTTAAACAGCATACATATACTGATTACTTAATCAAACTAATTGCAATTAATTTAGAGAAAAGCTTCTAAATGAAGACAAACTGACATTACATTCTTGTGACACATTAAATGCATACATTTTTTAAATAATACCCTATATTTAATCAGGGCTTTCCTGTAGCTCAAATGGTAGAGCATGGCGCTAGCAACGCCAAGATCATGGGTTCGATTCCCAGGGAAAGCAAGAGCTGATAAAATGTAAAACTGTAACTTGAATGCAATGTAAGTCGCTTTTGATAAAAGCGTCTGCTAAATGCATAAATGTAATCAAAATTGCTGTAAATAAATATGAAAAACAATGCAGTCAGATATCTGATTCAAAGTGCTATAAGCTTATAGACAGTAATTGCCAATTCTGTTAATCTAATACCCCAAATCTCACTTTAAATGTAGTCTTCTGTTAGATAAAATAACAATAATCATGCGCTCATTGTGTCAGACATTCAGATGTCAGGCTAACATCGAGGAGTTTACTGTTAAATGACAAGAAGACTTCAAAATGAGCACAGCTGTGCCAAGTAAGCCATTTCAACAACCTCCTACATTTGTTCTGTTTTTTCTCTCTCTCTCTCTCTTTTCATTTGGAAAATGAGTTTGGATTCACTGATCTGGGTTTCTGCTTTCAGATAGGGGACATAAAATTGGAACTGAGCTGTGAGAAGTAATCTTGAAATACGGGCTAGAATCTGAGCAGTCCATTATTCAGCAAAAGTGAAACACATTTATTACATTCGGTCAAATTAAAGGCCTGATATACAATTAGAATAATTTGTGCTTCCTGACTCAAGACATTGTTTCTCAAACAGTAGGAATAATTCACAGAGTATAATCCATCTCAGCACATTCATCTTTTAAACAGCCATCAGGGATTTCTTTTAGTAACTAGCTTTTGGTATATTAATCCCCCTTAGAATGTGAGAATACACTAGAAAATACATATATATATATTGATTGTGTAATTTAGTATGAGGGGAAAGTGTGACATATAGCTAGGAAAATTAAATTAAACTGAAATTTCCTTTGAGAAAAGTAATTCTTCTTTGTGCTGACGATTTGGTGCTAATTGAGGTCCTTTGAAAACCCCATTAATTACTGTTCCTACTCAAGTGCTTTTGAGATATTTATAGGTCCTTTCAGTACTTCAAGTAAAATTAATAATCTGCCATGGTGGAAATTTTAGGTTGTCAACTTCTACATTCACAATTTTTTCATGTTAAAGGGATAGTTTACTCAAAAAAAACAAAAAAAAAGTAGTATTCCTCATTTAAGTAACCAGCATTTTAGCTTAGAATTTCTACCAATAGGATCAGCTTCAGCTCCTAAATCAAAGATTTGTGTTAAAGAGGCCTTGTGTGACCCATCTCGCCTGCCATGAGTAAACTAAACACCATCTGCGTCTCTCAGCTCTCCCAGTGCCATGGTTATATCACCTTGACAATGTGTGCCATCCAGCCCACTTTGACTGCCACAGTGTGGGTTTGGTTCGTATCCCCTACTGGCAAACAATAAGGCATTCAGCACAGCCACACATGCCTCACTTAACTACTTCAGCTCTGACAGAGGGTTTACTGAGTCAAACACTACTTATTATGATATAGTGAACGTAGCTGGTTAGTTTTAACAGATCTATCAAACCTGACTTGATAAGCCAACATCTTTTCACAAGATCTTCATCAAGATTTCAGCGTGTATCTCCTGCAGGGAACATAAAAAGCTTGAAAAGCCACTTTACATTGACAAATGGTGCGTTTGAAATGTTATCATGGTGGAGTTTTCAAATGAGACTTGCTGCTTTCCCTCAGGTCCTCCATGAGCCCTTGATTGATGAGGACCCCGTGTTCATTACCACATGTACAGAGAGGGAGCTGCGCAAGAGGAAGAAGAGAAAGTTCAGCCTGTGGGTGCGACAGTGCAGCTCCACTGGTTTCATCTGTCAGGTGAGTGCACACCGCTGGAGGATATCACCCAAAAATGTATCAACTGCCCCAAGATGTTACATCACATTGTTTTTAATGAGAAAGTATCAAAATATCGAAAATATTTTGTTACTCTGTTGCCACAAACAAAGCAATTTTACACAATTCTCTGCTATTTGTTAACACAAATAAATTAGACTACAGAGAAGCACATTACCAGATGGAATCAATAAAATATCATTTATAGAGTCAACAAAGAAAAAGAAAGGGTCTGTAAGATTTTTTATGTTTTTGAAATAAATCTCTTATGCTCACCAAGGCTAGAGTTCTGTGATCAAAATACAGTAATATTGTGAAAAATATTTCAATTTAAAGATTACTCCAGTCTTCAGTATCACATGATCCTTCAGAAATTATTCTAATATGTTTATTTGCTGCTCAAAAAACGTTTCTTTATTATTAAAACATTTTTGTGGAAACTGATACAATGTTTCAGGATACTTTGATGAATTAAAAAAATCAAAAGAACAGCATTTATTTGAAATAGAAATCTTTTCTAACATTATAAATGTTTTTTACTGACACTTTTGTTTAATTTCATGCATCTCTGAATAAAAGCATTCATTTCTTTAAAAACCATACTCGTCACCTCAAACTTTATGGTGAATTTTGAAGTATATTTAAGAAAGATTAGATTGATTATTAGATCATGAAAAGAGGGCATCACATATCAGAATGCCAAATCATTCACCCTAATATAATGAATTTTTTTAAATAATTTTTTTCTGAATGGAAAGTAAATAATGTCAATTTTGATTTAATGTTTAAGCAGCTTTAAACACTGTGTTTGTTTCTCACCAGATTTATGTCCATCTAAAGGAGGGTCCAGGTCCAGATGGTTTGGACACGCTGAAAAACAAACCCCAGCTTCACAGTCTGGTGGCCAAGCAGCTCTGTCAGAATCTGGCTGGCCGTAATGCAATCATCTTCACTGGTCCAAGCATCACAAGTCTAAACTTGTTTCAGGAATTTGAGAAACAGGGTAGGTGCTGTAACTCATCTGTAAGTTCCTTGCATCCTTATCTGCTCTACTTTTCTCAGTGAATTCTGCCTTTGCTTCTTTTTTTCCTTCTCTTTAATCTTCTCTCCATCTGATGTTCCTCATCCCCTGCAGTTTTTAATTACACGGTGACAGCATCCTGTGGCAAGGAATAAATGGAGAGAGTGAGAGGAAGTTGACCTTGAGTTCTCACAGCAAACGCGTGTTTCATACTCAAAGATTATTTGAAAGCCTCCAGCTGGGCAGCAAGGAGTGAATGTTAACACAGCTAGAGTGGATTAGGCTGGTGGCTAGCTACATTTGAATCAAAACCTTTTACATTATTAAAGAACTAGCTCTTGAATGTCATGTAGAATTTATATATCAGCTTCATACATAGCCTTATTCAGCCTCATAAAGTACTGTTCTGTAGTATTTAGGGAGTAATTAACTAAAAGTAGTGACTTTGTTTTCAATAGCGTGACGGTAGCTCAGCTGTTTTAAAAGCAGTGTAGCTTTTTTCAAACTTAACGTAAAACGTTATGTAAATGAAAAATGTTTTTTTTTTATATCACGATTGCATGATTGCAACACGATTAAGAGCCACAGCAAAGTAAATCTTTTATTTTAGGGGGAAAAAAAATATTTCTGTAGAATTGTCATAGTGGGATGCAAGCAAACACGTCATACAACATGTCTGATTAATAAACAAATTACTATTGAAAAAATACTATTATGAGTCAGTTCTTTTGATGAATAAGTCTATAAGAATACTATAAGAGACAAGTTGTTTGATTTGAATAAGTCCAAGGAATCCTTCGCTGAGCTGAATCCAGCAGAGCAGTTCACCATTACAAACACAAATGCTGAAAAACAAACAAGCTCAAATACTTGAGCAAAACAAATTGCTGACAAATGGACTATTATTCATATCAAGAGCAAACAGGATATATCACTCGGCTGAACAACATATGTCCAGTTCAGTGAATGGGTTTGTTCAAACTCAGAGAGTTCATGTAAAGCAGTGACTTTTGATGGTTTTTACATAGTTTTTCTTTTGGTTACTTAGACCTTATCACTGTTTATAGCTGGTTTTCTAATTTTATCTTTGTTATTTAGCATAATTATCTTATCTATTTTAATGCTATCATCATAACTAATTCTTCTCTGTGCAAATACTTTTTATTTCATACAAATATATACAGTGTTTAAAAAAGATAGTGCCCTTCTAAATAGCTTCAATGTAGTTTGCTACTTTTCACTTAGTAGTTGTAGTGAAGGAAACTAATTTCAAAGAGTACTTTAACTGCTTTTAATTAAGAGGATCTTGTATCATGACAGTTTTAGAGCAGCTTCCCCAAAACTGCTGTTCTGGTATTTTTGCCCCAGCTGTTCCATTCAGTTCACACAGCATCAAGGTCCACAGATTTCATCCAGTTGTGTGATGAGGAATCTCCTGTAGCGTTATTTTAGTATCACTGAAATACTAATGTAAGTTTATATATACACACTGCTGGGCTAAATACTACCCAGTGCTGGGTGAAATATGGACAAACCCAGCAATTGGGTTGTTTAGACTCAGCGGTTGGGTTACTACCCAGAAGGTTGGGTTAAAGATTTAACCCAACCGCTGGGTCAAAACAACCCAATTCCTGGGTTTGTCCATATTTCACCCAGCACTGGGTTGTATTTAGCCCGGCATTTTTTTGTGTATATTTTAAATTAGTTAAAATTTATTTTAAAGTTTTCGTCATTTTATTAGTTTTTTATATCTATACAGTTTTTATTCATTTTTATTTTATAATTATTATTTATTTTAGTTTTAAGGACATTTGACAGCACTTTGTTCATTGCGTAAGTATATACACTCTAAAAAATGCTGGGTTAAATACATCCCAGCACTGGGTAAAATAAGGACAAACCCAGCGATTGGGTTGTTTTCAACCATAACCCAACCTTCTGGGCAGTAACCCAACCGCTGAGTCTAAACAACCCAAAATCTTAAAGGAAAGATTAGTTTCACCATTTTCCCATTTCCCATGCAGGGAGGATGAATAATCATCATATCTCAGATCTCATATCAGATTTCAAGGTCAAGTTCAGATAGGCTGCAGCATCTGGCAGTGCTGTGGACAAGACATCTGCTCACAGCTTTACAGATCATACACGCAGGGGTCTATTCATGTGACCTCTATTCATCCTATCAGCATTCAAATGTGAACACTTGTTTTGCCATACACTGAATGTTCAGGCTAAATATTCATTCTCAGCCAGCTCCAGAGATGGATCATTAATTTTATTTCTGTACTATGTTCCTTCTCCTGCAGGCATCTACTGCTGCGGGTTGCTGAGCACCAGGAAGAGCGATTGTACAGGTCTTCCTCAGTCTATGCTGATCAATGCCGAGGCTCCACAGCAACGTGGCCAGTCTCACATTAAGATGAGAGGCAATATGTCCATAATCAACTGGTACAACAAAGGCAGCTTCAGGTTCCTCACTAATGCCTACTCTCCCACTAAAGAAGGTAAAATAAAAGGAAACATGCAAACTACAAATGACACTCGCAAGCTGCATCAAAGCACCTCCCAGAGAGCGTTTTCACTATAGCAGTGCAAGCTTAGATTACTTTTACGCTGATGTTTGTGGATTAAGTGGATATTGTGCACATCATAGGATTATAAAAGGCAAAGCCTCGTCGAATTGCATTGGTCTTTTTTTTTTCTTTGATAAGCTTTGATCCATTCTGACAGCAGCTTCACATGAGAAATGTCGGTAGCACTTTATTTTACAGTACGTGTACTTCCCTGGTACATATATGTTAAATATATTGAACCTACAGGCAATTGAGTGGTAACACAAAGTACTTACCTGAAGTGTATGTACATGGTAACGAATCAATATATATATTTTTATCACTTCCATCATCTTATTCTCTTTTTTTTCTATTACAATCCTATCAAAAAGCAAATATATGCATGAAGTGTTCAAAGCACATTCACAAAAAGTATATCTAGCTATATCTATATGGTAAACAAATAACATTGCTCCTGGTTTATGAGGTCAGGCAAAAGGGAGATTAAATTATGACTTTTATTTCATTCTCTTGAATCTGAAATAATCCGTTTATATGGTAAAAGCTTTTTCTGCTCCTCTTTGAGAGCAGGTGTTGCTTTTGATTAATGGGCCTAAACAGTTTCAATGAAAACTCTGTGCTAAAGCTCTGCCAAGTTTTCTATACATAACCTGAACTAAAACTCAGTTTTAATTCCCACCAGTATTCAGCCTCAACTTTCAAAGTGCACAATCTATAAAAATACTTTCAGTGCTTTTCCCCATAGTCTTTAGGACTCAAAATAACCCATTTTAAATTTCAAAAAGTGCCAGCATTGTAATTTACATGCCACAAGCACTCCTGAGGAAGGCAGTAGATTGTGCTCTAATGAGCAGTAGATTACTACTGAATGAAACAAATGGCAGTTATTTGTACGCTGACAATATCAGAGGGTTCATAATGGTACAGATCTAATGACTGGGACTTCTTACTGATTATGTTTCAGTGACATCATGTTTTTGATTCTAATTTAATTAATTAATTAATGTGACTCAGATTAAAAATTTAGAAGATGATGCATGGGTTATATGATGAGTGATTACACAGAAAGGACACCTACAAAGGTCGTGTGCCATTCAAACTTGAACAGAGAATGCCTTTATTTTCTAATCCAGGTTGCACACAGAATGCAGAACTGTAATTTGAGTGTGAATGTAAGAAAGTAGAAATAAAATGACTTGAAATATTAAAGAAATCCAACTGTAATTTTTAGTAAACACGTTAAATGTTGACTTGATAAAACCTCGTTTGGAAGTTTAAAAAAACTTGGTATGCTGGTTTGTAAAGCCAAAACAGCACTATAAATAAAGTTATTGTCTCCCAAAAGAAATGATAGACTCTGAACAGCCTAAAAAGTCCTCAGTAATTCCAATCGCACTCACGGGGTAATACATTTGCATAATGCCTGCCTATGTTCTATGTTGGCCGTCCGTGAACAATTTGACCCACCCTCAAACATTGTATCTTGTTTGTGTGGTAAACATCATGTCGAGAAGACATTGTGAAAGTAAATTTTTTCGCTGCAAAGAATCAGTGGTTAAAATAAATTTCTCTTTTGTACAACAGCAGTACAACCCCAATCTTTTTTTTTTAAATTCCCGTCATTTTACTGACAACTGCTTCTCTAAATTCGGACAGTTCAACAAGGGATTCACAAATGCTTGCTCTTGAAAGATGGCTCAGTCCCCAGTTTATTTGTTATAGCTGGCTCCACTGAATCATAACCTGTAAGTATGATATATAATAGATGTTTATATTTTCTATAGAGCATTTAAAATACATAACTATTGCAATAGGTGTATCGTTACCAGCACGTACTCGGTAGACCGATCACAACAGACTGGGCTATCAGACCAATCAGTGCAGAGTAGGCTCATGGAAAGGAGGGGTTAAGAGAGAATGAATCTTAGAACGAATCGTTTGAGAATCGTTGGAAAATGAGGTGATATTTGAGAAAACAAAAGCGTATTTTGCATGCATGTAGACCTATTGTAGGAGACTCAATAAAACAATATTATGAACCTTAAAAATAGCATAATAGGGACACTTTAAAATCTACATTTATGCTTATGATCAGTAAAAGCATGATTTTTATGCTACTAGCAAACAGAAGATCTCATTGCTAAGTGCAGCAGAAAACTGAACAGTCTTTCCTTACTGTCAGATATTAAATCCTCTTGTCTGCTGACTGTGATTTACATTTCTGCCCGGATTGTCCTAGGGGTGATCATTAAGAGGAAGAGTGGAGAAATCCCATGTCCCCTTGCTGTGGAGGCCTTTGCTGCACACCTGAGTTACATCTGCAAATACGATGACAAGTACAGCAAGTGAGTTTGTCCAATTAAGTCTGTTTTACAATGAAACTTTAGGACATGCATTTTATAGTTCACTCAACTCGTGTGTTTCCAACTAGGTACTTCATTTTCCACAAGCCTAATAAGACCTGGCAGCAGGTGTTTTGGCTGACCATCAGCATCGCCATCAACAATGCCTATATTCTTTACAAGATGTCAGATGCCTACCACGTCAAGCGCTACAGCCGGGCGCAGTTCGGCGAGAGGCTGGTCAAGGAGCTTCTGGATATGGACGACTGCTCACCCACTCAGTGAAAGAAACCGCATGCTGTCTCTAACCCACCCGTGACAACCTACTCATAATAACATACTCAAATACACTAGCATTCTGCACTTCAGGGTCATTTTGAACAAACAAACCCTATACATAATGCAAAACGTGTGCCAAGTTTGGCTGAAAAGGGAAGTTTTCCATCTAAACTCATTTAACACCCCATTTGGCCAATTGATACTACAGGACTGATGTACATATGTCACTGTAACACTTGTTGCATGAGAAACATGAAAATGTGCCCTTTGTAGATGTGCAATGATTTTTATCCAGAGTTCCAGTAATAGTGTTGACGTAGTTTTGAACCCCGAGGTACATGTTTTGTGAATTCTGTTTGTGAGCAGCATATCCAACATTCAGCACTGATAAATATACTGTATATACTCTGTGATTGAGGTGTTTTATCAGCAAAACCAGAATGTAATGCAATTCACACGTTAGATCACAGAACATCGTAGATGTTGTCCCAAAAATCTGGGCTTTTTTCTATTTTATATCCCTTAATATTTATGATCTTTATGACTCTTTTTTTTTTTTTAAAAGGCAGCAACATTAGTGACGCAGATGATGTATAATGCCACACAGACACCAAAACTGGAGGTGAAATGTGGTAAAACTACTATGCTTTACCAATCTTTTTTGCACTCGGAAGTTGTGGTCAAGATTCTCAAAAGTCTAATGATCCCAAATTAGATTTTAACATAACTAACTCCTTTGTCTGCCTTTCATTAATATCCATATCGTTTTGTCAATTAAATTATAATGAATATACAGTAGGAAAAGGCCCAATATACAGTAGTATACCAAAAATAATGTAAATATATAAATAACTTATTAGAAATAATATTTTTATTATGTGTAATTTAAACTGATTATCTAGGGGCGTTGATGTATTTGCAAATTAATAAAAAAAAAAATGAAGGAAATTACAAAAGACTTTAACTAGAATGTCTTTCTACCTGTAAGCGGGTGGATTTATGTGGTTGTTCACTGTTCCAGAATCTATCAAAAGATCAATTCTCCATGTTGCTATATTGCAACCGTAGTAATGACAGTACAGTTGCAGCCCATGGCATAATTCGTCCCTTCAAAGAACCGAAGCAGATTCATTTCCCTCAGGTAATATATTTTTTGTCAAACATCTCCCACTGTTATATTCATGACCACAGTAAGGGACAGACGTACTATTGTGAGTGAATTTGTCTCCGATTTACCAGACATGCTTCTTATTTACTGTGCCATCACCTGCTGTTTTTCTTTGTACTGAGTGAAACGCTGCATACTAACAAGGATGTTTACTACTGAACATCACTTAAAACATTCTTTTAAAGCTTCATAATCAGTCTATACAAATCTGTACAAAAAGCCTACTTTGTAATGTCAGCTGGAGTTATTCACAATATATATGCCATATTTTATACCTGCATCTCTTTTAAATCAAGACAAAAGCAATGTTGTATTATATAGGTGTTCTCATAAACATGATTTTTTTTTTTTTTTTGTGATGAATGTTGCAAACATTTGATTTCACTTCATTGTAATATTTTTGTACTTATCTACATAGTCAATATACTAACAAATACATTTCAGGCGATAACTGCCACCTATGCTTATCTTATATAAATGGCAACAGATGATTTTGAGATTGTATGTGTTTTTCAGATCATCGTTTGGGTTCAATCTGCACTTCAGTGGGAATTATTTAATTATTTTAATCAGGCAGACAGTCAACTGTAACGGCGTTAGAGAGGTGTTTGACCTTATCAAGGGTGACCTCAGGGTTTTGTAACTACAACATCTACTGTAGTGCAATATAACGTAGGAGATCGGACCGGGTGCTATGAACATCTCTGCCAAGAACATAATCTGTAAACCAGAAAATGGTCGGCATGACCAAGACTTTAATTAAAGCTCTTGCTGGTGCAGAACATTAGAATAAAACCCTTCCAATAAAGGCTTTTGCTCTGGCCGCTAACATTGTAGGATATACTTAAGGGCGAGCTTCGTGTGGCATGACAGCAGGTAAAAATAAACTGTCCTTTTAATAATAACACAGCTATGACAACTATGTAATCTCATTTACTGGACCAAATTCCTCAATATCTGGTCAATTTAACAAGAACCCAGTGTTGGACGTATCTATTTGATGTAATAATGCTTGGTGTTCCTTCAACTTGTCTTCTCACTGTGAATGTAGAAATGATTCCGCTGTATGTGAGAGTATCTGTGTTACGTGTAATGTTCACCCTCACTGTATGTCCAGTTATCAAACTGACCTGTGCTTCACCTCCCTGCCTCTATGTGAGTTTACACCAATTTGCACACTAATAAATGTTGTTTATACATACTTTTTCCCCTACAGTAATTGGTTGCAACGTTCATTGCGCTATTCCTAGAATCTCACAGACTTTTCCAGGTCACATTTTCCATTAAATATAAAAATGGATAAATATAGAAATACATTAATATTGTTGAAGTATTAATAAATAAATGTAATAATTTATTCATGAATTAATAATAATGTAAATAAATACTAAATAAAAAATTTAGTTACAGAATTAATACTATTAGAACCCTTATAACATTTTTCTTTGCATTGACATTTTCAGGACGTGTGCACATTCTGTCCCCAAATTCTCATATATATATATGATTAATTGTTGGTACCCTTGGTAAATATGATCAAAGGTGGCTGTGAAAATAAATGTGCATTGTTAATTCTTATTTTTTTTTTTTTTTAAATCTCAAAAATCTAAGCTTTCATTGGAGAATTAGAATTTAAAATGGGGGGAAATATCATTATGAAATAAGTTTTTTTCTCAAATACATGTTGGACATTATTACTGGTACCCCAAGAAATTCTTATGAGTAAAATATATATGAAATATATTCCCATTCATATTCACAATTTTGAGCACACCGGCGTGATTATGAACATGAAATTATCCCGCCATGGCTTCCTGTTTCACAGAAATATAAATAGTAGGGAAAACAAAACGAAGGTAAAATTCCAAATTAATCATCCATCACAATGAGAAAAACCAAAGAATATATTTCTGATGTGCAGCAGAAGATAATTGAGCTTCACAAATTAGTGAAGTGGCTCTAAGAAAAGAGCTAGAGCAGGGCAATGATTAAGAATTTCCAATCAACAGAAAATGTTATGAATCTGCCTGGAAGAGGACATGTGTCTGTGTCGTCCTAATGCACGTGAGAAGGAGAGTTTGAGTGGCCAAAGACTCTTCAAGGATCACAGCTGGAGAATTGCAGAAAAAGGTTGAGTTTCAGGGTCAGAAAAACTTTTTTAAAAATTAACCTACATCACCACATGTTGTTTGGGAGGGCTTCAAGAAAAATAAAAAAAAATCAAGAAAAAGAAAATGCTTTCACCAAAAAATAATCTCCAGCATATTCATTTGTCAGACATGACTGGAACTTCAAATGGGACTGGCTTCTATGGTCAGATGTAACTAAAATTTTCTACACCCTGTAGAAAATGAGTGAGGTGAACTGAAGAGAAGCACCATCATGTAGCTGTGAATCTAAAGGCTTTGGAGTGATTCTGGATGAAAGAATGGTCTCTGATCTCTCGGGTGTTCTCTAACCTCATCAGGGAAAACTATAGGAGAATAGGCATTATAGGAGAAAACTTCATTACTTCCATTTTTGTTATTCTGTCTGTCACTGTTCAAATAAACCTACCATTAAATTATAGACTGATCATTTCTTTGGCAGTGGGCAAACGTACAAAATCAGTAGGGGAATTTTTTCCCCCACTGTGGATATGTGGATATATATGTGGAGATATATATATATATATATATATACACATATACACATATACACACACACACATCAACATAACTTGGTAGTGTTTGTACTGCATTTAATTTACATTTTTCAAATAAACGATTTTTTTTAGACTTAGACTTTTTAAATATAATTCACCATGGGTTTATGAAAGTTCTAGTAGTAAACAATATTTTGATGCAAAAATATTTATTTAGTTTTACTGCACCATATGCGAAAACACTTAGGACACTAGATATGTATTATATATATGTATATGAATATTTTTTATTTAAGTTAATTACTTTCCGTCATTCAAGCCTTTGCAAGATCTATAAAACAATGAACAATTACAAGCGCTGTACAGTTGACCAAATCACTATAACTGCAACTGAATGTGTAAATGTACATGCATGGACATACATACTGTATATACACACACATATACACTATTACAACTGTTGACCCCATGCTGTTTCCTTTGCCATTTAATGCAACTACAAGATCTTCCTAAAACTGGCTTTCAAGGAAACCAAAGAGACAAAAAAGGTGGGGGTCACATGTCCTTCATTACTAAAAAAGAAACTGTCCTAGTCTGGAGTAGAATGTGTTTCCATGTTTCAGTCAAACAGTAAATGACTTTGGCACACTGTGCTATGTAAACATTACATCCAATTCAAAGATTAGCCATCATGTATTGCTCCGAATTTGGCTGGAGTTCTTTAAAAAGCCCATCTTTCAAAGCCCAAACTTCACATCATTTAATTGGCTTCTCCTTTTAAACTGGAGAAAGGTTGTGTATTTCACTATGGCAAAAGGGCAGTCCACAACTACCTCTGCTTTCCCATCCAGCAGATTCATCTGACTACAGGAACCTGTTGACGCTACAGAACATATACAACAAAATACAGGTAGGTGGACTGAATTTCTTCCTAAAGGCCACACAATCTCTGCCCAGACTCAAGACAGAGTTGTCCGCATGTTTCGGTTTCCGTCTTCATACTTACTGATGGAGAACTGTTATTTATGGGACAATACAGGGTGGTGCAGATGAACCCAACATATACAAGTCTAAGATAAACATAACACTTACTGCTGATACATGAGGAGAGCTGACCGAAAGCCAGTCGGAGTCATTTGGTCTGGATTCCCTAGCCTACAATAAGTTAGTGAGAACTGCTACAGCGTTATACATGAAATGCAGGTGGGTTAACTGATTTGTTTCACATATCACGGGCTTCTTTGTCTGTTGGATTTACAGCAACACTAGTTCTGTTAAAATCAACTGAAGTACCACAATAATTCACAAGGTTTGGGTGTGAAAAAGTATTTCAGGAGCATGAATAAATTGCTAATTAAAAGGCCAAACACAAACCGTGTTGCGTTTCTCTGTGATTTCAGATGCTTTTCTAATGCACACTTCTTCGAAAGCTGCTTAGAAACAGTCATACACAAAAAAACAACAACTAATTTTCCTTACAGTATCATGGATAACAAAAGGCAGTAACTTTTAACCATGAAAAGAAGGATGCTCAAGTAGTGATATAATGGGCCATGTTTGGCCACAGCTCCTGAGGATCAAGATCCAGGACTTTAAGGAGGCAGGAAAGAAGCTTTTCCAACAGCCATATTATGATGTCAAAGTCAGAAGAAATCATGGAAGATGAGGAGTAATACACATCCCATCTTTGCTCGAATCCCAAGAAAGCAGGAGCAAAGCTTCAGATCAGCCTCAGAGTTACCAGATCATTAACATGATTATTTGACGTAATACACTTGGCGAAGAAAAAAGGCTACATAGAATTAAGAAATAAATGATTAGTGTGAAAAATGTGGCTGAGAAACATGTTTGTGTTTGAAGACATGTTTTAGATACTGATTTGTTAGCAGCCAGTGCTACAGTATGTAAATCCAGCAGTCACGTTCTGTACAATGTCTCGGTTCTCCTTCAGAACACACCAGGGGCCCTTATGGGAAACGGGTTGAATCTTTACACATTGCACCTTTAACAGAAAACGACAGATTGACATTTAATAGAAACTAGAAAACAAGAAAAAAAAGAGTCTCTTGATTTTTTTCCCCCACTCTTTTTGAGTGCGCACCGCGAGCCGAAAAATACGAGGCTGCCGCTGTCCTCCACAAAGTGTGTCTGTGACGGTGCGCACACCAAATGAGTCCTCCCCTCGATCCCATGAGCCCACAAATTAAACCAAACCCAAACTAAAATCCAGTCCAATCACAGCGCAGGAAGGGAGCCTCCATGAAATGTCACTTACATTCAACAATATTGGTAACGTGACTAGAAAAGTAAAAGAACAATGGAGGTCCATTGTAAAAAAAAAAAAAAAAAAAAAAAAGGAGCTGGAATTGAAGAAAATGAGACACGAAAAGGCAAAATTACGAACAGACGAAAAACGGATCCTTTGCATTGGAAAACAAGAATAAAATGAAATCCCAAACATGGTTTCCATACAGTTTAGACACTTAAGATTCACTTTCCAAGAGCTGGACAACAGATGAAACAGTGAGGTATATAGTTAGATGGAAATAGTCATCATCTTGTTTGTTTTTTCATTGCCCCGTGGCCCTCGAGGACCACCAGACCGCACCGTGGCGGCCCTGAGTCTGTATCCGGGCAGCGATTATCTCTGAGGGGCGAGTGCGTGCCCAGCACGGGCTGTCCGAGGGCGAGATGGGGAGGGCCGGGATCGGCGTGTCAAGCTACGGCTGCAGATTGAGTGTGAACTTCCACTGCTGGGTGAGCGACGGGCTACACACTTCCACTGTCAGGCCACCATTCCGCGCACTCCGGCTGTCCAGGCACAGATTGCTGCCCACATGCCGAAGTTTGGAGTTGTTGTCGATCTGCTCCCATTTCTGCAATGGAAACATAATGATGTGATGTTGAAAATCGGAGCAGTGGCGCCTCCTCCAAACCCCTGCTTTGAGCACAGCATGCTCACCTGTCTGCTGTCGTTCTCCCTGCAGCCCTGCAGTTTGATCTGTGAGCCAGCGGTGCGATCCACCACCGTCAGGCAAAGGTCCATGTGTTTGACTGATTTGTCTTTAGTCAGGGCCCATTCCTGTTCATGAGAAGCATGGTAAGCAGAGTGCATTTGCCGAAAATACACCCACATAAATCTTTCAGACACCTTGAATATTTCTCATTAAATCACAGTTTATTTGCTATAGTTTAGAAAATGGTAATAAAATATGTCAAGAACTCAAGAGTTGAACTGTCAGAACAAATTCATCTCATGTCGGATAACTTTGATAGAAAGGTATGTAATGAAATAGGTTGAATAGCTGTCAGCTGTTAAATTTAAGTACACTTTAGGTCAGCCAATTACCAAGCAATGCTTAATTTGGTTCAGTCTGTGGTGTAAAAATGTTCATTAGCAATTTAAAAAAAAAACACTTCAGGAAAACATGGTCAGGTTTGAATAATTTTTGGTCCCAAATGTTTCATCAGTTTGACTGGTAGTCCACTGTATGAAGAATTTGTGGGTATAATGTGTCACAGTTTACTTTATTTTGCTATCCTCACTTACACACATGAACTATAGTGTCCTGCACCAACTAGTATAAAAATATCAAAAATTATATCTGGCGTCTGAATTCTTTTTGGTTTGACTGTACGTAAGTGTGATTAACCATTTAAATCCCTCAGACTCACACACAGTGATGATAAACACAGATAAAGTAATTCAGAAACAACCATGTGGCCCTAATTTATTTCACTCACCCTCCACAAGTGCACCGCTCATTTAAACTAACCCAAACTCACTGGCGAGTCCAAACCCCAGTGCTCTGCTGCCACACCTGACATAAGACTGTTTAGTACCTGAGATCGGATTGGTACCTGATTGCCCCCTGCGTTGTGGCACTCATACACCCCCACCACACCGTCAGCAAAGTGTCCCAGTGTGTCCAGACAGTTCTGACCCTGCTGTAGTGCTCCAAAGGCTATGTCCTGATGATCAGGGACCCTAAACAAGAAACGAGTTAGGTACCAATTACACAACCTTTTGAACTGCATTCACTTGTTGTCCACTTCAGTAAAGTTCAAGTAATTTAAATTTACCTGTCTAGACTAAAACTGCCGGCACATTTAAACATTACATGAAAACGTTAAAGACTCTGTTTACACTATCAATCATTGTGCCAAATTAAAGGTTTATGCACAGAAAACCATCTGATCAAAAAAGCTCACACACACAGTAATTAAACTTCACAGAGCACAGAATAGCAGGTGTAAATGCGGTCAAAGTAATCCAACAGCTATTTTTATTACACTCAGGCCAGACACTGACCGTAGCTCAGGATAGACGTTCTCCAGGTACCACTTAAATGGTTTGCAGCCCAACCTCTTCTTCATTTCCAGCCGGCTCTGAATGCTGCAAATAATGAGGGAAAGCCAGTCATGTGGAGTTCATTTGGAGGTCTAAATGTTTCAAAACGGAGAACTTCAACTAACCGAGTCTGAAATTAGTGGCTTTTCGTGGCCTTGGCAGTGAGCAATCTTCACGTTAAAGAAAACGAATGTCTTACTCTATTCCAAAATTTTCCTTAGCAATATTTGTAAATGAAGACAGATACACACTTACTTGCCATAGGGCACATTACGGGCTGAGGGCACAGCAGCGTAGTAGAAGTTCTTAAAATCATCCATCCAAACCTCTGCCGCTCGCCTTGTGTTCCTACAAAAAACAAACAAGCACATGAGAGTAAATTATACATTTTATATAGAGACACTGATGCTCTGCTAATGATCATAACATGTCCACTAAATTATTCCTGAATCTAACTTCAACACTAATGGACCTTCTGCAGCAAGTTAACTGGGTGCTTTATAATTATGACAGAATGTCACTTTAAATTTCAACTGCACTACCTCACAACAGCTCACTTACCACCAGCTGCAGTGCTGCATTCACCCACTGGGTGGAGTACACGAACCAGAATAATAAAGGGCTCATATGGTTTGAGCAATTGCAAAACCAAAGGTTAATAAGAATTGTGTTTTTTAGCTACTTTAACGTTGCTCACTCTGGGTATCCAGGAATATATGTAATATCTAGCAAGATTACAACAATCCTGACTACAGTTAAGTACCCTGAAATGGTGACAAAAATAGATTGCTCAAAGTTAACATACAAACCCGATTCCAAAAAAGTTGGGACACTGTACAAATTGTGAATAAAAACAGAATGCAATGATGTGGAAGTTTCAAATTTCGATATTTTATTCAGAATACAACATAGATGACATATCAAATGTTTAAACAGAGAAAATGTACCATTTTAAGGGAAAAATAAGTTTATTTTAAATTTCATGGCATCAACACATCTCAAAAAAGTTGGGACAAGGCCATGTTTACCACTGTGTGGCATCCCCTCTTCTTTTTATAACAGTCTGCAAACGTCTGGGGACTGAGGAGACAAGTTGCTCAAGTTTAGGAATAGGAATGTTGTCCCATTCTTGTCTAATACAGGCTTCTAGTTGCTCAACTGTCTTAGGTCTTCTTTGTCGCATCTTCCTCTTTATGATGCGCCAAATGTTTTCTATGGGTGAAAGATCTGGACTGCAGGCTGGCCATTTCAGTACCCGGATCCTCCTTCTACGCAGCCATGATGTTGTAATCGATGCAGTATGTGGTCTGGCATTGTCATGTTGGAAAATGCAAGGTCTTCCCTGAAAGAGACAACGTCTGGATGGGAGCATATGTTGTTCTAGAACTTGGATATACCTTTCAGCATTGATGGTGCCTTTCCAGATGTGTAAGCTGCCCATGCCACACGCACTCATGCAACCCCATACCATCAGAGATGCAGGCTTCTGAACTGAGCGCTGATAACAACTTGGGTTGTCCTTGTCCTCTTTAGTCCGGATGACATGGCGTCCCAATTTTCCAAAAAGAACTTCAAATTTTGATTCATCTGACCACAGAACAGTTTTCCACTTTGCCACAGTCCATTTTAAATAAGCCTTGGCCCAGAGAAAACGCCTTCTGGATCATGTTTAGATATGGCTTCTTTTTTGACCTATAGAGTTTTAGCCGGCAACGGCGAATGGCACGGTGGATTGTGTTCACCGACAATGTTTTCTGGAAGTATTCCTGAGCCCATGTTGTGATTTCCATTACAGTAGCATTGCTCTATGTGATGCAGTGCCGTCTAAGGGCCCGAAGATCACGGGCATCCAGTATGGTTTTCCGGCCTTGACCCTTACGCACAGAGATTGTTCCAGATTCTCTGAATCTTTGGATGATATTATGCACTGTAGATGATGATAACTTTTGATGATAGCAATTTTTCTCTGAGAAACTCCTTTCTGATATTGCTCCACTATTTTTCGCCGCAGCATTGGGGGAATTGGTGATCCTCTTGCCATCTTGACTTCTGAGAGACACTGCCACTCTGAGAGGCTCTTTTTATACCCAATCATGTTGACCTAATAAGTTGCAAATTGGACCTCCAGCTGTTCCTTATATGTACATTTAACTTTTCCGGCCTCTTATTGCTACCTGTCCCAACTTTTTTGGAATGTGTAGCTCTCATGAAATCCAAAATGAGTCAATATTTGGCATGACATTTCAAAATGTCTCACTTTCAACATTTGATATGTTATCTATATTCTATTGTGAATAAAATATAAGTTTATGAGATTTGTAAATTATTGCATTCCTTTTTTATTCGCAATTTGTACAGTGTCCCAACTTTTTTGGAATTGGGTTTGTACTATACATGTAATACAACACAATACAAGTTAGCAGCAATTATGTGTCACATGATTCTTCAGAAATTATTCTAATATGCTGATTCTGCTCAAGAAACAGTTTATTATAATCAATGTTGAAAACAGTTGTGCTACATAAGGTTTTTGTGCCAAACGTGAGAATAGAAAGTTCAAAAGAACTGCATTGACATGAAATTGAAATCTTTTGTAACAATGTAAGTGTTAAAAAGTGTTTACAGTAAATTGATCAATTTGATAATTTTTTTTTTTTTTTTATTACTAATCCCAAACTTTCAAATGACAACAAGATAAATCGATGTATACCTGGCAAAGACAGTGCCGCTGCCCCCTGGGAAAGTGTATGGATGCTGTTTCCTGAAGACGTGACCCACTCGACTGCAGGGAATGATCTCCAGACTGCCTCCGCACTGCCAGACCCGGAATGAGATCTCTGAGGATTAAGAAGACACACAAACAGCCAGATCATAATTGTACATTTCAAAATGAGGAAATAAGGAAAAGGGTCAAAACTCATAATTGCACCCGTTTTATATTCAAACAAACAAAAACAACAAAAAAAGCACTACTTTGTGAAACTTCTTGGTCTTTGCAAACTTCTTCAGAAACACAAGCAAAATGCAACTTTATTCCATGCTGATGGATCATTTCGGGAGCTGTTGTAGACTTTTCCACAAGAAGCCCAGCTGAGAAAACTGCTGTGTTTGTGGAATGAGTCAGGATTTTCTTTCAGAATCCATCATGCCACAGATATTATGACTAAACCTGAAAAACTCTACCTCATCGAGTCTTACACTGCAGTTTTCTATTCAAGTCTCGTTGCTAATAATATAAAAAAGCAATAGTTCTTCAGTGGTGACCTAAATTACCCCTTACATTTCTGGCTGAGTAAGGAATTCTCTCATATAATCTAATGATACAGAAGTACCATGATTTCATTTTCAGTATTCGTATACAAAGACGCCACATAGTATTTGAACACTTGTGTCACATTAATGAGACACAAATTTAGGAATTTCATTGCATTAAATTAAACCATGTGGCGGCTTTTGTAAACAAATAATGCTGACCTTTTTCAAACTTGAGACATTTTTGCATGTGAGGAACTGGTCCTAAAATCATTTTAGTGGATGTATAAATTCACACTGCCTTCTTTTTGGGGCCACTTTGAATAAGCAAATCTTCAATATAAACAATAAAAGGACACATTGGAAGACAGAGGATCCACTGTCTTTTCTGTCAGTCAGTTCCAGTCAGCTTGTTCCAGCACAACAGAAGAAATGCAGGGCATTTAGAGAAAAAGCATCCACTCACCAAGATTCTCACCGCCCCACACGTCCATCATCATGTCGTACTTGCCCAGCTCCTCAAAGTTGTTCTTGTCCATTACAAAGAGGCCACCAGCAATCATGGGAGTCCTAGACAACACAAGCAACAACTTTATACACTTCACAGAACTTACTTTCTATTAAATATATACATCAGTTATCTGATACACTGGCGATGCGTTTCAGTGGCCATTTGTGACTTAAACCTTTGTGCTCATTTCACTCTCCAATGCTGTGATAGAGCAATCTGATCACAGTCTCATAAACAAAGTCATTAAACAACACTGGAATCATTAAACAAGAATGAAGAGTGCAGTGTCATGAAGACTTTTACACAGAACATCCCATAAAGGCACCATGCTGTTTATTATCTTAATGTACTTTTAATGTAGTCTCTTCACAGTGATTGAGATTTCACATCACAGCAATGCACCCTCCATACAATTCCCCATTTCGGTTGCTTCACACCTTACTTTCTCTTTTCCACTTGCCTTTAGCTGTTAATGATTCGAGTCATTCCCTGGAGAACAGACCTTTTACAAACAAGCAAGCAAGCAAGCACATGGACTCCTAGGACAAATTTGTTTTGTTATTACAAGAACTTTATGGGATTCTTTTCCCATGTTGACAGCAGAATTAACATTTGGAGGCAGAGGCCTGTGCGCATTATTTTACCAATAATAATAATGCAGTGTTTGAGAGCATAGAAGTTGGACAAAGAAAATAACTAGCACTGCAGCCATTAAGTCTTGTTATTGTTAACTGAACCCAATATTTATTTTTGTCAATGAAATAAAAGCTCAAATAAATTACATTGACTATTAAATTAAAAACGTAAAAAAAACCTAAAAAAACTAAAATTAGAAATGTCAACTAAGTGAAATAAGGTTAAGATGAAGTACAAAAAATGCAAAAACTAAAACATTTAGCTTAATAAAAATACCAAAAGCACATAACTAAATTATTATAAACAAAACAGCCTAAATCTTCAAGAACGCAGTCTTAATAAATCAAAAACAAACTGCACTTCTATATCTGGAGTTTTGTTTCGAGAGAGTCTATACATTAAACAGCTGACACTGAATTAATTAGAGAACAGTGTGAGAAGAATAAAAAGTAGTCATCTGTCAATAGTACTTCAACTCACCGGTTCATGATCCAAAACATTTATAATGTGGATATTTAAGAAGAGAGACTTATTCTTACTTGATAGGAGCAATGGGGTTTCCCTGCCGTGCTCGTCTTTGTTCCAGGGTCATGTAGTCCCATTTAAAAACTAGATTCCAATCAAAACCTGGATAAAGATTAGACACATTACATTAGGTTCAATGCCCTGCTCAGCCATGTGTCAGGTAAGGGAATAAGGGAGCATATTACTGATTCTGATGAACTTGAAAAGACTGAGGGTTTGTTCAGAACAGCATTACTATCCTGCTACTTTGACAGTATGCAGCATCTATTCTGTGCACAGCATTCAAATGTTTTCATGTGACATTTCTTTTCATGAAAAACCAGTTTCAGTTTTATACCAGTAGGATAAACCATAGCTTGCCAAACAGCAAAAGAATAGTCTTAAAGTTTGAAGTAATCGTGGGGTTTAGGCTTTGACTCAGTGTATATGCGGTATCCTTAAAACCTTGCTGTTGGCATGTCTTATTTTACAAATGCCTCTTGTTTTCTGTCGGCTGTACACAAGAATCAACATAAAATGTGACACTTTGTAGCTTTAGATGGTGAAATAAATGCAAGAAAAAAGAAAATGATCACAATACAGTATTTAGATTTTGGTGGTAAACAGGTGGTTACATTTGGTGCGCTGAACATTTCATAAAATGGAATGGGAGAATTTCTTATGTAAACAGACACAAAATTTAAAATTGTTTTTGGTAACTGAAATAAAGCCGACAAATTAAATTATAAATATTACATGAAAAACTTCAAAATGCTGACTTGCCAATTAAGTGAAATAAGCTGAAGTACTAAAATGACAAAAACCAAAGCTAAATAAAAGTACTTGAAAACTAATAATTATAATAAAGTACTAAAAAATAAATATAATATATAATAAATATAAGAATTAAGAAATATTCAAATTAAGAAAAAATTTGAAATGACGACTTCACATTTCAAATGTCTTAAATATTCAAACAAAATCTATAATAAGTTCAAATGGAGTATTTTAACTGTTTGCTGAATTAATAGCAGATATTTGTGAAGTAGTAAAGAGATAAAAAGAGTAGTAAGAACTGTAAATAACCATTTTAATCCACCAATTCGAGATGCAGCATATCAAAAGTAACAATAATATATCATCCTACTGTTTAAATCGTTTTGGTACTGCTTTACGCACTGCTTTTTTTTTAAAGGGGACCTATTATGCCCCTTTTTACAAGATGTAAAATAAGTCTCTGATGTCCCCAGAGCGTATATGTGAAGTTTTAGCTCAACATACACCACATATAATTTTTTATAGCTTGTTAAAATTGCCACTTTTAGGGTGTGAGCCAAAACACGCTGTTTTGAGTGTGTTGCTTTAAATGCGAGTGAGCTGTTGCACTCGGAGAAGAGGGTGGAGCTTCAAGAGCTCCAGCTCAGCATTAGCAGACAGTGCTAGCCTTTGCAAATAAACATTCCACTATTAATACAAGCCTGTTATCTTTACAGGAAACTACTCGGTTTCAAAGTCAGTCATCTGATTACACCATGCATAATAAATTCGCGTTTATGAATTACACAGACAGGAAGCACGACGGGATAAAAATAATAACATAGCTGGTCTCATGCCATCACAAACTTTATAAGTCCCACTTCTGATTATGAGCTCGACAAGTGATCGACTCACATTGCTTTCATATGCAACTTTTAACTACCACATTCCTATTCACGATCATTCTGATAGCACTTGAAGGCAGCATCAGTGAAAACAGAGACAATGATAGCTTTAGCAATAAGCCTTACAGATTGCCAAGAAGCTCTTTCAGAAAGGCAATTTGGAAAACAGGCGCGTAATACTTACTTTGTCTGGAGCTGATGTTCGTGCACGAAGCGTTGGTATTAATTCCTAAACATTTAGGGGATGTTAACGATTTTTTTCTGGGATATTTTCCTTCGAAAATGAAATTTACACCACAGTGTCCTAGGCTCAGATGATGGGAGATTATGGCGACTCCTATGTTCAGTACTGCATCCCAAAACACAACACTTGTAAAGCCTCTTTGGCGCTGACATTGTATATATCTCCAGTAATGGCGGACCGCACTCAGGGCTGTGTTTATGCTAATAGGGCAGAGAGCGTCACAAATGGGCATGACTTTTTCCCCTTGGTGACGTGCACAGAAGGAGATTCTGAAACAGCTCGTTTGGAGAGACTGTTTATGATTTATTGGTTTTATAAAAAAATTAGTTGGTGGATTTTTAACATTATAGGCTGGTTGTTTTCACACTGCGGTCACGCAACTGTTCAAACACCTTATAAAAAAGTGATTTTTGCATAATAGGTCCCCTTTAAAATATAATACAGTAAATTCTGTGTATTTCATAGTATTCCATTCTGAATATATTCTAAATATATTCTATTCTCTAGATAAAATCTGAATGCCGGTTAACTAGCACGCCCGCAACCAAAATGTGCTGAAAAAAGCCCATATAAATAAAATAATATTTATAACATGCTGCTTTATAAAATACAGTGACACCAACAGGGATAGATCCATTTCCATATTATGTCCCACTGCATCCAGAAACCTCAAAGCTCAAAGAGGAAAAGCTATTCCACTTCAGAGATAGAGCTATTATGCCTAAAATCCCCAGACAAAAATCAATCAAATGGTTTCCATTCCAAAAGGACATTTTCTCTTTTGGAGATTCATCATGCTCTCTCGCTATTCTGCACATTGCGCTGCCTCCACAAATTCTCTCTGTATTGCTTTCCCTCCAAACATGCATCTAAACATACAGTACTTAACACACAATATAGCCCAGCACATGAAATATAATAAATGCCATCTGCCGTACTACCCATAAACACATGTAAACACAAGCATGAATGGATGCAATCATATCATACACACAATCCAAAGGAAAAGGCTCTGGATAGTGATTGAAGTGTTATGATGAAATAAGAGCTGATGAAAGAGATTTACCTCCTTTAAGATCTGCAGATGCCCCCACATACTGGAAATTGTCCATGTTAATGACATCTATGATGGGCGACACAACCCGAGTCTTATCCTGCCGAGAACAACAAATGATGTGAAGCTGGACTGACAGTACACTGACACTTACAGTACAATCATGTCTCTGCTACAATGCATTCTTAAGATATAGCTGAAAAAAACTAAATTAAAATCACTGAAAGTCCTGACATTAAGAAATGTGCACTGCACTGCCGTTACGAATCCCGGCAAATCCATCAGAAATACCTAAGAAAATCCCATTAATCTTGTGAGCTTCGCTGACACATGACTGGAGTATTTAGAGTCGAGTGCTATGAGTTAAACACTCCAGAAAAGACAGAATCAACTCTACGTGATAGGCATGAAGAATTTAACACTAAATATAAACGTATTGCTTCAGACATCTTCCAATATTCATCATGACAATTCTGGGACACCCTGACGAATCAAATCATCCCAACTGTGGCTTCACCTCTGAATTAACTAATTCATTTGTCACCGTGCTGCTATGTTTCCACATGGCAATTTTCATATGTAGGTGCAATAAATACAGTTCGTTACATTAATACATTCAAATTAAATACCCGTCTTCAGTTCATTTAGTGAAATACTAAAAGTGTTTTGCTAAATAAAAACAACATGCCTTGATTATTATATTATATATTTTAAACTTTATTTTACTATATTTTACTTCTTGAATTAAACAAAGCAATCCAATAATATTAAACTCTCTTTAAATATGGGTAAAAACTAGGCTGATACTGAAAACAGAAGCTGACACTTTGAAATTCATTTTTTTTTTTGTTTAGTGATATTATTTGGCAATATTCAATATACAGTAAGGAAATTCATTGTACTAACTGCTAGTAGTTCATGTTTAGGCGAATACTGATATAAAGCTGGAAGAACTCTAGTGCCGACTAATGATGATTGGGTGCAATAAGTGGAAAAGTTAAAAATGTCAAGAACCATTAAAAACCAATTCAGTAGGAGTTCAGCTCTTGACTAGAATTACTCTTCAATTTAGGCAGTATATTTCTGCTCATGCACACATGCACATACATTTTAAATCATAATTATTTTGCTTCAATATAAGTCCTGTGTAGGAGGTACTTCTCCAGAAACAGGACAACATTTAATTTATGCTCTGTATAATAATAATGAAAAAGCACTTGGATAAATTCTGGGGTCACTAACTCCACAGTTTGATTATGTGCTTATCTGGGTTATCCGGCTGAAAATGAAGACACCTAACAATATAAATTTGGGTTATGAAACCTCTTACTACATTTATTCCTGTAATTTGTACTTTCAGTATCTTGTACTTCTAGTTCCTGTTATTTATTTTGTGAGACAAAAGCCTTGAGGCAATTTCAGAGTAATTACGTGTGCCTAGGGACGCAACTGAAGCAAATATTTATTTTAGGTTAATCTGATCCTGAACCAGAACGGACCCGCACATCCGCAATTGGGGTGTTTACACTTGCATTCAACACACCTGTGCACACACACGCTGAGGACTTATCTACATACTGTACTAACACAGTGTTGAAAGACACTAGTTCCCCTTCACAATATTCTTTATGGCTTGTTTGAGAATTGTTGGCAGTCGACAGCAGGATTGGATACAAACAGGTATAATGATATGGAACTGAAAGTTTGTGCGTCAAGACACACAGCCAAAGAAAACAACTTCTCATCTACTCTTCTCTTTTATCATCTTGGCCTGACATTTGCAATTGCAGTGAGCTGCTAAACGTCCACTGCTGTAATGAGCATGTGTGATTATAGCCTCCAAAAGCAATGGCTAATTTGCCAAATCTGAGAAAGACCCAATGTTGTGCTGCTTGTCAGAGAAAGAAACAAAACAGAGAAAGAAAAACATGGCTGACCTCAGCAACCCTTTCTAGCAGGGGCTCCAACCAGTGTTCATTACACTCGCAGTGGCTGTCAAGGAAGGTTAGTACATTGGCCGTGGCCGCATCTGCCCCTCTGACACGGGATCGCATCAAGCCTGAGAACAAACACAACACACAAACACAGGATTGAGACTCAAAAGCACTGAACTATGCAGAAGGATGTTCTCCCTGTATTCTAACCTAATGATCTACAAGGTTGTCACCATACCGCATGGGACAAAGCAATCAAAGAAAACACTTTCTTCTCTCTAAAATCTAGTGGCTAAAGTGGAGACCTAAAAATCAATTTTGAAGCACTGAGAAACATTAAATATTAATTAACCTATTTGGCTCTTTATACCAAAATCTATGATCTTCATGAGCACAGGTTTCATATTATTTAATGTTATTTTTTTTTTACTCACATATAATCTAACATTAATTTACTACGAGCTTTCTTTTCTTTACCATCAAGTAATTTGTGTTTCAAAAAAATATTTTTGAAAGCAAATACAAAGAGCTTATTTAGTTGGACTAAAATAGGATTTGAACAAAAGGCTTTGGATACGAATAAACAAACTGCAGTTTTGGCAACAGAACAGCATTTTTTGCTTGACAGATATATAAAACTCCTTCCAAAAATCCACTCCAGCTCGTAACAGACCATTTGCTTTTCTCTTCTTTAATTTCCTCCATATTTGCACCCATGAAGTATGCAGTGCTTTTAATGACTTCATACTGACGCTGGTCACAATTAGTCGCAATAGTAAAACTTCAGCTAGTTTTAATAGATGCCTAGATTTTAATGACCAAACAAGAGCTGCTAGTAAAAGGCCATTGGTCCTTACATATTAACTAGTGTATAGTTTTGATTAACAATGTTACTGTGATTCAGAGGGTTATAAATCACTCACCCTCTCGACGATCGTTCCGTAGGATTCTGACTTTCTCAATTTTCCCAAGTAAGGCACCATCTTCAGCTGAAAGCCCAGAGAAAACACTGTGTCAGCTGAAGTGTTCAGGGCAATACATCTCTTCTATTATATATGCTGTAGTTAATATACACAGGAGGAATGTGGTAAGATGTGCCAGTGGGCAACTTGTCACTTCGTTAATCCAGAAAGTGTCGGCACAATTTTGTAAATGTCACCATATATTTAGAAAGGGCACATCATGTACGGCTTGCTACAAATTTCTTTTTGGTCTTGAGAAACTTTAGGGCAGGGAACTACGGGTCAAATTTTTGGAGCGCTGGCAAACAGAAACCCAGCACAAAATGAGCAAGGATTTTTTCCACAAAGTTACATACTGAAGAAGCCACTTCATCTAAAAGTTAAAAGAAACCACAAGGCAGGAGCATAATTTCATATTTTCTTGAAACCTTAATTGGCCGTGTCCCTTTTTTGACATTTCTTTGGTCATACATCAACTATAATAAAAATTAATAGCAGACACACTGAAATATAATCAGGTGCACTAGTTTTACCTCCATCTGAATTCTCCTTGCCTACAGATGAAAATTTGATTAAAAAGGGGGCACATATACCGAACTCTCCGCTACATATTGTGAAAACAAACGCTTGAAATGAAAATGTAATGGACAGTTCTGAAAGAGCATTACATCCAAAAACAAAGACCATACTCAAATGCCAAAATGCAAAAGTAGGATCCCAATCCACATGTAAAACCACAGAAGAAAGACGAGGACTAATAAGTCCAGTGCCTGCCAGGTTCCCTGCAGCAGAGCGTCATAGAGCAGGGCAGCATTGCCTTCAGGACAGGGTTCATACAGAGTTCAGACATCTGAAGAGGTCACACTAGGGGTTTGGCATCCAAAAAAGTGTAATAATGGGTTGGGGACTTGGGAACACGGTTGGTGCCATGATGACACTTTTTTACAATCATACAAATCTCAGTTGCACTGTTCCAGTGTTCTTCAATACGGATTTATGTTGAGAAAACAAGAGTGAGTGAGATGATAAAATAACTTGTTTTTTGGTCAGTATTATACCCTGTACATGACGAAACGGATTGTATATGATTGTGAGATGATTTAAGTTCTGTACCATTTAGTTTGATTGGTAGCTAAAGGTCAAAACACTTACGGTTGTCACTGTAGTCGTCCACTAAGATGATCTCTTTGACCAGATGAGGAGGACTCTTCTTCAGCACACTGAAGACAGGAAAAGAGGAGGAGTTGAATGCATGTTTATGAGAGAGAAAGAGATTTTAGTCTAGATCTTAGTAGATGTCAAAAGTAGAGGTACATTGTTCAAAAATGTATAGGATCAGTTTTAGTTTTTTAAAGAATTTAATACTTGTATTAGGTGAGGATGCATTCACATTAAAGACATTAAAATTGTTATAAAAAACAATGTTTCTTTTGAACATTATATTCGTCAAAGTATGCTGATAAGAAAAATATTCCACAAAAATACTACGCAGCATAAGGATTTTCAACAAGTAATATTTATTTTACTAATATTTCGCAATATTACTGTTTACTGCATTTCTGATCAAATAAATGCAGCCATGGTGAGCTTCCCTTCAAAAAACTACACCGACCCCAAACTGTCGACAGTAGTGCACTTCTGTACTAAATAATGTGACATAATATTCTCAATTCAACACCATAATGTAAACACAGCCTAGTAGGCAAAAATTAAAAACACAAAAACCATGCACTTCTCTTAATTTGTGCTTTATTACTGACTAAAAAAAAAACTTTAACCAATGTTTACTTGAGAAATACTCCATATCACGGTTTAATTTTTTTATATTCATATTTTAAATAAAGGAGTGTGCTCAATAATAGTTTTGCTGCATTCAAATTAGTAACAAAAATTGTGAAATTTTATTGGTAATGGCATCAAGATTTTTCTATGGTGACAATCCCACATCATGCCCATGCATTAAAAATTGTTATTTGACATGACCCACCTGATCACAGTGCGCAGCAGGGCTGAACGGGCCTCATTGTGGAAAGTGATGACCACACTGGATGCAGGAAGATCTGTCCTCCACTGTTTGTGACGACAACTGAGAGAGACAAAAAGATGATAAATTAATATATGGGCAACCACCAGTTTATTTTCTTCAGAAATCAAGTCTAGTTCAATTGATGATCAGTTGTTCAACTGACTAGTTAAAGCAATTGAAAACCTAATGAGACTGATGGTATTTGTATTGAAGAGAACCTCTAGTCTACACAGTGAAAACCAATTGGCATACCGCTACACCTAAATACAGTCTCAAACCCTCAGTGGATCTCAAAGCCCTCATTCATTTAATGATGAGATGGGCAGGAGGTCATGCATGCTTAAACTCTCTGGACTCGCATCGCCAAACATGCACACACACTTATGTGCACACTATAAAGGTTTCAGCTAAACACACACACACAATTTATATCCCGGAGGTTTTAATTTGACAGCTATGGGTCTAATCCTCCAGTTTCCTAGCACCTCTCATCCAGGATAAGAGCACTCAATGCTTCCTCTGCACTGATGCCATCGATTTTGTGGCCACTGGATGCCTGGCAAGGGAATCGGGGTCAATTTCTCCTACACTGCTGTTAAACAACAGGTCAGGGTTGAGAGCCCAGAGACTCCAAACTGACTTTAGCAAAGGGATGAGATTAGTGTCATCCATGACACTAATTCTACACACTTGGCATCATATTTAATTCCATTACGGCCAGAGAAATCACATTCATAAAGGTATAAGGTGGCACATCTATATTTTCCCCCAACTTTTTTCAATCTTTGCATTGAATGTGTATAGGCATTTCAACCATTTTACAATCCTTGACTTCTTGGGAATACATTAAGGGGCCAGCACACATTTCTAGCCCTGTTTGCAGGAGGTCTCACGAGGAATAACTATGCAGTAGGCCATTGATTGAATGGAGGCTTTGACTAGAAGACAAGCACTTTTTAGAGCATATCCCATTGGCATGCTTCCCTCCGCTGGCCTCCAACCACCCAGCATGGCACCAAATAAACTCTCAAATGCTTCCACTGTTGCAGCTCAAGTCAATAGCTAATAGAATAAATGTTCTGGTCTCGGTGTGCTGAATGAACGCTTCTATGTTTTAAGATTTTGATTAACTAATCAATAATTGTAATTAAGTTAAGCAGCTGTAATTAAACACCAATATTTGAAAAATTATGACCCCAGTAAAATAAAGATAATATAAAAACACTGCATAATGACAACAGCATTGAATAGACAACAAAAAGGCACGGCAACTTAAAAATACATTTGAAATTAATATATATCTTTTTTTTTTATTATTTTTAATTTTTTTAGAAAATGCATAAAATTCATATTCATTTAACATCTAAAATGATTTGTTAATTTTACAGTATAAGTTTAATAAAATTCCATTTTGTTAATTATCGTAATTAGGGATGCACGATATTATCGGACTGATATCGGAATCGGCCGTTAATGGCTTTAAATGTAAATATCGGCCTGATATGAAAAATTATGACGATATGTCTTGCCGATAAGAGGAATGGGTTAACTCACATATGTTCAGGGTGTGCTAGTGATTAGATCACGTCAGCAGTGTGGCTCCTTTTTGAAGCAAAGTTTTGTCTGAATGACGATTAGATTCACCGATTTAGATCGCTGCACTTAATCTGTGAAAGCACTACAGAATGACGCGTTCTGTGTGTAATGGAGTAAACAGTGGGGTGTGTAATAGAGTAAACCGTAATAGCACTGGCAGAAGTGCAGCCTCCCCCGGGACCTAACGCCCAGTCGGTAAGGAGATTTAATCTGTAGGGGGCTCTGTTGGCCTACTTCTAATTAAATTAAAAGTAAAATAGCCTACACAAATAACATGTAGACTGTTTCGTATTAAACAAAACAGTAATTGATGTCATAAAATAATGAGTATGTTTTGATTTAATGGTCAGAAGCTATAGCTTACATGAAAATAAAATCACAAACATGACACTTGTAAATTAAATAATTTTATATATACGGATTTATTCATTAATGTGTAATGTGTTTTATTTTTTAAACAAAATCATGAGCTCAAAGATTTTCAGAATTTTTACAACTTTTGTTTTAGACCATCTACAAATATTAAATCTTAAAAAAAAAAAAAAAGAGTTAGGTTTAACACTGCATCTTTCTGGGGATAAAAATGCAGCGATTTATATAGTTTATTTATAGTTATTTTCAAATGTACTGTAAAAAAAAAATCTTCATTATATTTTAATTCTATTAAATATGTTCTTGTTAAAAACTAACCAAAATTAAAAATATTTTGCTTATAATTTCTGCAAAGGAAAGACTTGGTGTTGTTTCCAAACAAAAGGAAATATATCGGTATAGGCCAAAATTTGATAAAATATCGGCATATCGGAAAAAATCCAATATCGTGCATCCCTAATCGTAATACGTTTAATAGAGAAACAAACTGATAAGGAAAACTTCTAATTTTAGATGACATTAATGTGCAGTTGCTGCGCATTAAACGTCAGTATTTGAATGATCTTTTATCTTTGCATTATCTTTTATAAATTTTACTGAAATCTTCATATTTCTCTGGAAATACATTGCATAATGACAACTGCACTGAATAGACAAAATAGCATGGCAATTTAAAAATACATTAATAATTACAGAAAATAAATATAATATTTAGAAAATTTATAAAATCAATATTTATTAACATAAAATTATATTTGTTACATTTACTGTTAAATACAAACACACTGTGATAAACTAGATAAACTCATTTTAAATGCCATTAAAAATTGCTGTCCTTTAAACAATATTTGGAGAGAAAAATGAAGATTACAGATTAAATGAAGATAATTAAAATACACGGCATGACAAAAGCATTGAATTGACAACAATATGGCATGGCAAAGTAAAAATAAGCGTTGAATTAATATTTATTAAAAAAAGAATATAATATTTAGCAATGCATAAAATTAATTTAGAATTTTTACATATACAACTTTTTCTTGCTAATGTTCTAGCATTATTTAAACACAAACAAACACACAAATGTCACAAACTGACAGCCCTAATATTTTTACAATGTACACTTTGCAACACATTTATGAGCAGTATAAGGAAGACAATGGACTAAACGAAAAACACACCATGTGCAGAAAGACATCATTCATTAAAACATTGGCAAGCAGGTCCTTTTTTTTTTTTCTTAGAACAGCGGTCCGAACACCAGACACAGGCTACGGCTCAGCTAGACAACAACTACACCCGCCAAAAACATTTCCAATAAGACACATGGCCTGCTGCCATCAGGGGTAACACAACAGAAGCAGAGTCTCTCAGGAGTAAACAAAGAGCATGTGTTCCTCATTACCAGCTTAGGTAAGCGTTTAACAGAGGGATTTAAGACTAGTGCGCTTCATTTTTTCAGTTCTGGGTAAATTTACTAGAAGGTAATGGTGCAAAAACATGGAGGGCAAATTCTCCTTACTTTTGGGAGAAAATGCAAAAGGTTGGCATTCCAGCAAACAAACTATAAAGCTCTGACCTTTAAAAAGGTCTCACGGCCATTTTAAACGCAAGGTTTGTGCGTCTTCTGCGCTGAACGCTACTACTGCATTGGGCATGCAGCACACGCGATGGTGAAAGGGCAGCGATAAGAAGACTTTTACAACGAGGATAATGTCATCTGCAGCATCATCAGCTCTCCAGGAGGGAAACTGACATATAGTGACAAGACGTTTACATGCAACTGCACAGAGGAACACTGCTCAAGCCAAACACATTTACAGCATCAAACCAAGAGAAAACTTCCACTGCTTATCAGAACAAATGGACAACATGCATTTTAAAGGAGACATTGTAGCATAAACGACCATCTAAACCAAAGAAGGGCAAACCAAATTCTTGGATATTAAAGCATTCCTTTCTGAATATGTATTATGATGAATATGGTTTTGCATATCCCATTTTAATTCTCTGTGAAATGCTGTAACACTGCAGAAACCATTAAATGATCTAATATGACAGAACGCTTAACTTTAGAGTCTTTTCTTTCCAGTTTCCATCTTGGAATTTTACTGAACTCATCTTGGTGGTCTATTTAGTCATACAATACAAGGCTTTCTGGGACTTAATAATAATAATATTTTATTTGTTAGAAATAAATACATGTTAATCAATAGCTTCAGCCTTAGACTTAAAAATCTGTGATGGCTCTAAATATTTGCTGAAAGCAGAGGCTGCAGCAGCTATCTGAGGTTATTTCTCTGAATTCTTCTCTTACCAGCAGTTAAAAGTTTATTTTCAATAAAAATAAAAGGAAATAATCGAAAAGTTTAAAAAGTATCGGGTAGGGTTAGGGTAGGTGTAGAGGTGGCATCCATGTAATAATTTGAATTAAAATGATAAATTTACATTCAATAAGTTATTGCATACGGTTTTATAATTTACTACAATACTGAGGTGCAGATAATTGCCACTATTTGCAATAAGTGGGATAAATAGCAAAAAATGCTATTAACAGTGTAAATAGCATCTAATTGCCATTTACACTTTAGGGACACGGCATCACAACATGGTAAGGGGCATAACATTGTCACACACTTTATGTATTCGGCCAATCACAACGCACTGGATAGCTGGCCAATCAGAGCACGCCTCGCTTCTCAGAATGATGAGTTTTGTAAAAATCAGCACGTTTCAGAAAGGCGGAGCATAGAGGAGCAACAATAATGTATAGCATGTGGAAAATAATGTGTTTAACCTAAAGGCCCGTTCACACTAACTGATATAAACTGATATAAAAATATCGTCTGTTTATTCTAAGCGCACGTGCGTCTGCCGCTTTAAATTCGAGCACATGGATTCTGATTGGCTGTCAGTGTTTTTATCATTCATCAGCTGGAAAAAATTGTTCTGGAAGTGATTACAATTATATAGTTTCTTTGTGCCTTTATCGTTATAGTTGTGGTGTGGACGCTGCCATTCTTAAATACTGAGAACGATTTTTAGAACTATATCTTTATCGTTATCGTGCTTGGTGTGAACAGGCGTTTAAACTGCATAAACACATTGCATTACACCAAATAATGTTCTTTTTAGCAACGTCATATGCCACCTTTAAAAAAAGTGATGGTAATCACGTAATGTTAGAAAATATTTCTATTTCAAACAAATGCTTTTCTTTTGAACTTTCTATTCAAAGAACACTGAAACAAATACTGTTTCCACAAATATTAAGCAATATATCATAAGAAAAACAATAGAAAATATTGTTACATTATTATTGTTACAATAGAAATATTATTTTAAATTACAATAATATTTAAAAAATATTACTGTTGTTCCTGCATGTTAAATCTTCCTGCATATGCAGCCTTGGTAAGCATAAGAAAAAAACCAACCCAAACTTAATGGTAATGCAAATCTAATATAATAAGATATCTGAACTCTTGACCTCGTGTCTAAAATAAGAAATTTCCTCCGTCGCTAATTTTTACATTATAACCCACCTTTCACGAGATGAGAAGAGAATATGATCTGAACATCTTGCTCGGTTCAGGTCAGGTCACACGTGACTGTCTCCAACACACATCCATTACAATGCAATTTGAACTCTGTCCAACCGAACCATAGTCAACAACGTTTGAGAGCCGTGCCAGTAACATCCCCTGCCAAATGACTAAAACGGACATCCAGCTGACGTGAGATTATGATGCCCAAGAACAAACATGTCAACCATTATGTACTCAATACAATTCTCCCCCAACACTTCACACATACAGCGGGGGCCAGATGTCCGAGACCGCTTTGAAACTCAATTCAGTCTGAACATAGTTGGGATTTTGAAAAAACAAAGAAACATTGTCAAGTAAAATAATTATGCAATACTGATTTTATAGGTCTATAACTTATGTCATTGATAATGTGACTTTCCGTACAGACGGTTATATGTTCTTGCTTCAATTGAAGCTCAACATGCTCTTTGGATCACAGAGAATGTGTTCGTCAAGTTTTACACAAACTGACAAACTCACAAACATTTGAAAGGCAACTTTTTAATCAAAATGCACCTTTGTCCATTATTTGCAAATATATCCAGTGTTTTCCCCTTTCTAGTGTTCTAAGCATTCCTTTTTAGCTCCAAAAGCGCACTCATAGGAGGAGGGCAGACAAAACATTTCACTGCATTTGTACAAATGTGACAAATAAAACTCTGGAACTGGAGGGATCAGATCGATATGAAATACTGACACAAAGAGAGGAAATGGTACTGGGCAGTACGAGCGAGAAACACATCTTAATTACACAGTCTGTGTGGCAGTCATACAACAGTGGGTCAATGTTTGCTTATGTGACTCATGGAGACTTCGGTCGATGACTTCATGACTGCTCTGCCAGTTGCAGCGGTTGGCAGCACCGGCCAAAGCATACAGTAGTTTTTCTGCAAGAAAGGGCCAGAGCTCAGACGGTTCAGAGGGATTTTGAAAATCAGGCAGGCTTAAAAAGGTCATGCTCAAGAGAGTGAGGAAAGAAAAGATGAACAGATGTCCTTGCTGCTTGATGTATCTCCAGAAAAAAAGTGGGTTCTCATCATTCAGAGATCTGTTACCGGCTTATTGATGCAAATATCGGCTGCTGGGCTTAGTGAAGCACCATAAATTAAAGCTCTGCTCCCAGAAAGCAGAATATTCAAATCCGTCCATACTCTTGACTCAGGAGCCACTCACGGAGGATGCGTTCATGGGAACTAAAACAGCTAGAAGGCACATGACACATGTCTTGAAATGCATTGTTTAGGGATTTTATGTATCGGTATTGTACGATATTGGACAATATGCATACTCATTTCCTTTATTTTTCCATTCTGATCATAAAATAAAAAGGTAATTTTTATCAAATCTCAAAAGTGAAAATAAATACACAATACGGTACATTATAATGTTGTGATGCCTAAATTCAAAATGATTGGTTTTAGATTTTAGTGTTTATTAATTTTTTTGGTCAAAACTGTACATAATCACCCATTTACTGGCAATATTTCCAGTGTACGATACTGGATAGTATGCTTGCTCATTTTCCCTGTTTTAACATTCAGACTGCCTTTTCCATTTTCCAACACTCATTTAACATTAATACTAATGATTGTTGTTGCGGTTCATGTTTTTTTTTAATAATTGATTTTATTCCCGTTTCAGCTTTCTAAAAGCTCTGGCAGAGACACTTACATGATAATAATCGATATTCATAGCAATTAACAAAATACAAAGGTTTATGGCGTTGTGAATAAGTAGTAAAGACTAACTTGATTCTAAAAATAATATCCACTTTTTAGAGATATTTTTCTTTTTAGCGATATTAAGATTTTGATGAAATCCGAGAGAATGCGTCACGCATGCGCCGTGGTACTCTTGTGAACGTGCGTCGAAAACTGACACAGAAAATAAATTGTTGAATAAAGTCATTATTTTAGTTTTCCTTGTGCACAAAAAACATTCTCGTAGCTTCATAACGTTAAGGTTGAACCACTGATGTCACATGGACTATTTTAACAATGCAGGGTCAGAAAGCTATTGGATTTCATCAGAAATATCTTAATTTGTGTTCCGAAGATGAATAAAGGTCTTACCGGTTTTTAACATCATGATGGTGAATAATTAATGACATTTTTTTTGCCTTAAATGCCTTTAAATGACTGATTTTAGTGTTTTGTCAATTTAATTAGAATTTTGAAAGTGGAGTTTTAATAATATGCCATTTATTGCTTTATTGGCCATAAAATGAAAATAGTTATCTGCTGCTTAATGGCATTAGACATAATTGTAACATTGGCGAATCCCTCTGCATTTTAAATGCGAGACACTGTGTGTGGTGGGTGGGGGGGGGGGGGGGGGGGGGGCTGTGACATGCCACAACTGTAAAAGATGTCAGTCTAGCACAGGTTTATTTAGAAAATCAATCTAAAAACAGCAAAGGCGGACGCAAGAACGTGTCCTGTGTGAAAGGTGAAGAGTCGCCGCAATCAAGTGGTAAAAGGGCACTTGAATTCCTGGAATTATGAGCTGGATTTTCAAATAGTAACAAACATCAAATTCTTAAACTGTACACTGACATCTAAAAGAGGGAAATGGAAGCCTTGAAGTCAGGAACTTGAAGTGTTCAAGTGACCTGCCGTAGTACAGAGTAAACAACAAAGTCACGCCAACAATGAACATTCCTTCCTGTAACCACAAAGCACTACAAGTTAGTGTTGTGGCTTTTTTTGGTCAATATAATGCATAGGACTATTTTTAAATGTTTTTATTTTTTTTAATTAAGGGTCAAGTTCATCCATGTGCAATGGGAGGGTAATTTCCTAAGAGGGCAGCATCTCCCAAGCAGCCTGTTTATGTTGAGCGGAGAAGCGACAAGTCTTCCTGCATGTCAGCAGTAAATCAGAGAGTCCTGGGAGCCCAGCCCTGCACTGCAGGCCTTCAGTGGAAACAATGGTGGAAGACAGCACCCGCTAGCCAACCTTCACAGTCTGCACCTTCACCTCACACGCTGGGCTCTTCAAACGCATGTGTCAGTCCACGTGCAAGCTGTGGCAGGACCACAGACAGAGGCGATGGTGGTGAATGTTCAAGGAGCGTTTTCCTGCCTACTTTGTCCACAAGTGTTATATAACTAAAACACATGATTAAACCATACTTTACCAAAGTATTAAAAATGACAAACCCCCCAAGCAACATAAATTAAAAATTCAAACGTTTTTTTCAGAACGAAACCCTTTGCTATATTGAGACGTATCTTTTTTTTTTTTTTAAACTTGCACAAATAAAATTAATACCATGTGTCCACACAGAACAAACTCTAAATAATCTCAAAGTAAAATAATCTAATATGCATGATTTATTTAAAGTATGGCACATATTCAACTGAAAATTTAAAATATAAAAATATACAATACTCTCAGAGGTTGATTGATATTTCTCTGAAGTAATGTGTTTTTAAAAAGGCAGATACTAGTCAAATCTGTATACTGAATGTGTTAATGTTCTTGGTCCTCTGCCAGACAAAGTTTATTGTGTGACCAAATTACCAAAGATAAAAATTCTATACATAATGCAGGTCATGACTCCTGTATGTACAAACTGAAATACACCGGGACTCTTATTTTGAAATATCTATGGGCTACTACTTCCAGCCACTTATTATAAAAATGAAGGACACAAAATGTGCATGTTGTCAGCCATATATGACATTACAATATAAACACTATAACAATGTCATAATTCATCAACAGTAGATCATGAGTAATTGCTTGGCATAAATGCACGCTCAAATTTATTTAATTCAAATCACAGACTTTTGAAGTTTAAAATCACATTTGGCTGTTACAAATCCTGTTTTTTCATCCCAAATATAAGACCTCTTAAAATGATAGTTAAGACTTGTGACCATAAATTTGATAAAACTGAATAATTTTTTTAAGAACACACTGTGATCCTGCAAATATCATGCTTGAAATATCCAAAGCAATCTGTTTTTTGCCTAACATCAGACAGTTAAAAAAAAGCACTAATTCATCACAACGTTCATGACAGCTAATTCAGAGACATCGACTGGCTGTGGGACCAATTTATGTTCGTTTAAGCACAACCAAACACCCAATAGCTTTTACAGCAGCCCTCTGAAATATGGGAAATATGTTTCTGGTGAAGAAGCGCAAGATGTTTTGTGAAGATATCTAGGCTGTCTGAATCACAACAAAAAGGCAGTTACATCTGGTCATTGTAAAACAGCAGTAACGTGTTAGATGGAAACCTAATTTTCCCACACAATCGATACAGTCTCAGCTAAGTGCAGCTCTAATGATGTTACAGTACGTTCAGGGGACCAGATAATATTTCTAAGGATCCTGAAGCTTTTTGATACTCGAGAGTTAAGTTTAAAAAAAATTACATTTAAAAATTTAAATAATTGTGTTAAAAATAAATAAATAATAATAATAAATCAGTGGCACTACCACTTTGTGTTGCTTTTCAATGGATTTTTGTTCAATAATTATAACTGAAGTCCCCTTTCAAGTTTTTGCACAAAATAATTGTTTTACATGACTATATTTCTCTCTCTCTGACTCTATAAAATGAAACGGCCTGTCGTTTACTAATTATAATACCTTTCAAAAGTTTGGAGTCAGTAAAATTACTTTAGTTTGAAGGAAGTGAATGCTTTTATTCAGCAGGGATGCATTTAATTTCAACAAAAACCAACAGTAAAAACATGTCACAAAAGATTTGTACTTCATATAAATGCGGTTCTTTTGAACTTTCTATTCACCAAAGAATCCTGAAAAACAAAAAGCATCACAGTTGTGCTGCTTAACATTTGTCAAAACTGTTTTTAACATTGACAATAATAAGAAATGTTTCTTGATCAGCAAATCAGCATATCAGAATGATATCTGAAGGAACATGTGACACTGGAGCAATAACTGCTGAATATTCAGCTTTGCACAATAATAAAGGAATAAATTACATTTTAAAACAGTAATATTTCAAAAAATTACTGTTGTACTGTACTTTTTTGCTCAAATAACTGCATCCTTGGCAAGCAAAAAGCTTTTATATAAAAACCTTACGACCCCAAACTTTTGATTGGCAGCGCACCTTTAAAACTTGTGTGCAATGTCTTCTTGACATGTAAAAAGACTGGACTGAAATGATTATGAAACTTGTTATAAATAAAATTCAGACTGGGTAAGTTGGTGAACACTGAAGAGGCATTGTTGAGGTGCAAATGTGGGTGGTCAAGCATTTTTCCAACATCAAAAAGTAGCCCAAGTTAGCAAAACTGTTTTGCTGAATTCAGAACTTCTACAGTCCTTTTATCATTTTACAGCTTACAACTATTCTTACAAATGAATCCTAAAATGCAAAGATGCAAAGTAAACCTGTCAGAACTGAATGGTTTTGCTAAACATGCGCCACACATTATTTGATACATAGAGCAGTGAGTGGCCCATTTATCAGAGGAAAAAATGTGCCCCCAAATATTCCCATTCGTGTCGTCAGCAAATATGACGTTCCTTCAGATGCCCACTCAGCAGTAAATGATTTTCCCCTGTGAGACCTTTCAGCTTAAACACAAGTGTGACTGTTACAGCTGATGAGATTCATAACACCCAAGACCACTTACTGCATCTAAGAGGACAAGCTCATTCTCCATTTAAACTACTCCTTTATTTTCCATTTATACATTCAGCACTCTACTCATATTGTCAATCCTGCCTTGACATCTCTGACAGCCATTTAAGCCCCGAAGACAATCTGCTACTTTGCCACCTCAAGGACACTGTGACCGACAGACAGATGAGGATGAAGTTTTGAAAGACTCACTGATTTGCTGGGGAAGTGCTTTTCATGCATTTCCCTATCATTGTGCTGTGTAAGCATCTCTCATCAAATGACAGGCCTCTCTTTATGAGAATCCAAAATTAAATTTAGCACATTAATTTATCACAAAGAAGCACTGACACTGTTCTTCACATTCACTGTGTGTTGTAAAGCAAGGCACACTACATAATAAATTAGGCAATGGAAAAACCTTATATAGCGAGGAAAATGCTCAGTGTAACATGAACAGTCCATTATTAGTGGAAAGGGTGCTTTAGAGGTCCCATGAAATCAAAATTGAAGTTTTTGGGTGTTAGTATCAATACGTTAGTCTTAAGGTTATCTGTATGCCAGTGTGCTCCAAAACAGTGACAACATTTGCATTTAGAAGATATAAGCATTCAAAGCTTGCAGTTCGTCACTTCTGCCAAAACGGCTCAACGATTTTTTTGACGTCACATCGTACTTCATCTTCTCAAACTTTGTCCAATCAAATGCTCTCTAGAATTCGAAGCGCCCGCCCTCTACACTATAAATAGACATTGAAGCCACAGCTGAAATAGGTCACTTGTTCACAGAATTAGTATTTTCTGTATGGAGAAAGTCACGTAGTGCACTATATAGGGGACAAGGGACGATTCGGACAGTGTAAATATGCATTCCATTGAGGAAAAAAAGAAGTCTAACCACCGCACACACACTCTGCTCCAGTCCAGAGACACGATAGCACGGGGCAGATCACATGAGCGAGTCGGCGCAGACCACAAAATGTATCGGACCTATTTGAATTCTACACAGAATGCTATATTTTATAGCAATATGGATGAGATTGTGGCTGTCATACCCTGTCAAATGCTATATGGGCTTCTAAAACTCTACTCAACTATAAGAGAATTGAGTAAATCCTATTAAATTAGACATCAGTTCAAGACATTAAAAAAAAAAAAAAAAAAAAAAAAAAAAAATCTTTCCAACCCCAAATTTTTGAACGGTGTACAAAAAAAAAGAAAAAAAAAAAAAAATAGTAGATAGTGTATTGTACTGGTTTGAAATACAAGATGTGAACATTGTTGCGTGTAGCAGCATACACAACAATCTTTAATTCTGCTCGCACACACACAGAGAGAGAGAGACATAAACTTCCAATGCTTCCCAGCGATTTTTATTAATAAAATAAAAGATATACTAGATCGCTACATTATATTCCCCAGCAACGAGGTGATAAAATCCCTGTTTTTGAAGTAATTTTTTTGTAGAGAGAGACTCAAGCAGGTACACACAACTGTCCTCTCTCTCTCTCGATAATTAATTGAAATGCATGCTATAATTCATTCAAATAAATGTTGTCTTAATGCACTTTTTCATCTCTGTGTCTGATTTGAAGCTGGCTGAATGCTAGAGCTAACGAGCCGTAACTGACGAAAATAACTTTCATTTTTACCCATTGGGTCAAATATTGCGCTGCAATACTAGTTTTAAATTGTCTATTACTTGGCAAATGACCATGGAATAATTTGCCTCCGCTTCGCGTTGGGCGGTTCTTTGCCTCCACGTCGTGCATTAGCAGTTGATTATCCCTTACTAATTCAACAGCCCATCGTCAATTATTCCTTACTTAATTTCAACATTTATCTATGCAAAGCATTCTAGGACCTGAAAACCCCAAACAAATAAAGATGATTCAATGATGTCCCAATGCAAAAACAATGAAGTAAACTTCTATTACACTGATTGCATGTAATGAAAAGAAGTTGTGAAAAAAATTCAGTTGAGCATTAGCTCATTTCAATGACGTGAACTGAACAAGAAGCAAAGCTCTGTTTCTTGAGTGTTAACTGAATGAGTTGAGTTTAAAAACTCAACTGGGACTTACTGGTCATGTCTGGTGTCAGGGACACTGCGGTCCATTCGGAGTTTGTCACTCTCAACCTGGTTGAACTTGTTGCGGGCGTAGGGATCCTGCCCTGGCCTCACCACTGTAGCTCCCACGTACAGGTCCTGGTCAAAGTCCTGCCACCTAACCTTCCCTGAAAAAGTGACAAAAAACTATTAAACACTGGATGTCAGACAAAAGAAAAAGAACATCTAGATCTTTGCAACAAAAAATTATCAAATAAATAGTTTTTCTTGTCATTTCCATTACCAAAAGGCTGACTTTTACCCAGTGTACAAATAAATCAAATACTGTGGATTGATTGCTTTAACATACTAAGTAGGGCTACTTTCCATTTGAAAAACTCTGAAACTATCAATTTGTCATGTCCAAAGATGCCTATAATCACTCCAGACATCAGGCTTGTCATTTACCAAAGACAAATTTCCACACTATAAAGAACAAAGGTGTACTCTTGTTTTTGAATGAAATACTCATGTTTCTTAGAAACATCTTTTTTTAGCCAAGACAAAAACCCTGAATGCACTGCTGTCCATTATTACATTATAAATCACAGTCGCCCAAAAGAACGTGAAAGGAGCTGGCTAGACATCTTTAGCTGATTACAATCCAGGTGAATCTGTCAAAGACGACATTTGCCAAATGATAATATATGAGGATATTTGCCAAATGGAGCCATTCCATAACCGCCTGCCTTAAATGATTTCCCAACCACAAGCTTAGCTTTTCCTCAACAAAAAGTGTTATTTTTCCATTTTGATTTTAGTCACATCCCACGGTAACATGGCAGAGTTAAACGGCAGAGATGGCTACGATGATACTTAGACCTCAGAAACATGTGGCAGAATTCGATTGTTATCTATCATTACAAAAGACTATAAGCAATTAATTTAGCAGAGCTCTGGCAAACGTCTTCTGCATTATAATTAGGCCGACCTAAGTGAGAATTACATGCCACTGATGCCAGATATCCAGTAGAGCGCTAACATCGATTCAAAGGCCAAGACCACTGCCACGGGAATTGTTAATGAACAAGAGACATCATTTCAAATTAGGAGCAGAACCGAAAGGAAAAGCCAAACTCTTAGATATGGTTTATAAGTCTTAACCACTTCATTATACACTACATTGTGTTTCTATCATGTTCATTTCTATAAACATCTAGTAGTATCATGTAAGCTTTTAGAAAGCTTAAACTAAACAATTATTCATTGTAATAATGACAACACCACCACCACCACAAATATATTAAAAAAAAGCAGTTACAGTTAGGGTTGGGCCGATAGACAATGACATCATCCATCGCTGATTGCTGATAGACATCGCGGTGTTGAGCTGACATCGTGACCCCCCCACCCCCCAATCTGCCACGTTCCAATACCGTGTTTGGAAAGAAAATGACTTGTACTACGGAACTCCTAAAGGGAATAAATACGAGATGGAGGAAAATACATATTTCAATACTTTCTCTCGCAGTTATATCATTGGGTAATCATACTGTATTGTATATAATTGCAGGCATCAGGGAGCCGCTATTTTGCCTGGCATTGAAACTGCTTTTGAATGCACGATCGCCTTTTAGTTTCACTATGACTTTCGAGATTCGCGATCGCACCAGTTACTATGGAGCCACAGTACTTACCACACATTTTACAAGATTAGATATTTGTCAGTGATGCTGAGGATCTGCAACTATTCGCCATGGTCCTCAGTCATCTCTCCTTACACTGTTTATGTGATAAGTGAAATTTTATGCACTGTAATGTAACAGGCAACCGTTAGCAATCATTATGTGTTTAACGTGTCTTTCTGAATACGGATTCACGGATGCACACCCCTACAGTCATGGCCAAAAATATCGGCACCCTTGGTAAATATGATCAAAGGTGGCTGTCAAAATGAATCTGCATCGTTAATCCTTTTGATCTTTTATTTTTTTTAAAAGTCACAAAAATCGAACCTTTCATTGGATAATAAGAATTTAAAATGGGGGGAAAATATCATTATGAAATAAATGTTTCTCAAATACACGTTGGACAATTATTGGCACCCCTAGAAATTCTTATGAGTAAAATATCTCTGAAGTATATTCCCATTCATATTTACAATTTTGAGCACTCCAGGCTGATTATGAACATGAAATTATCCATCTATGGCTTCCTGTTTCACAGAAATATAAATAGGAGGGAAAACAAAGCCCAAATTCCCTTAATCATCCATCACAATGAGAAAAACCAAAGAATATATTTCTGATGTGCAGCAAAAGATAATCGAGCTTCACAAATTAGTGAAGTGGCCTTAAGAAAAGAGCCAGAGCAGTGGAAATTTCCATTTCCACCATCAGGGCAATAATTAAGAATTTCCAATCAACATAAAATGTTACGAAACTGCCTGGAAGTGGAAGCGTGTCTATATTGTCCTAATGCGCGTGAGAAGGAGAGTGGCTTAAGACTCTCCAAGGACCACAGCTGGAAAATTACAGTAAAGAGTGTCGGGGTCAGAAAACCTTAAAAAAAAAAGTCAAACAGCACCTACATAACATGTTGTTTGGGAAAAATTGTCCTAGCTCATCCAAAAACAAACTCCAGCATATTCAGTTATCAGACACGACTGGAACTTCAAATGGGACTGGCTTCTATGGTCAGATGAAACTAAAAAATTAGCTTTTTAGCAGCAAACACTAGGATTGGGAATCGAAAATAGATTCCGATTCCAGAATCGGATACTTGTCAAATTAAAACTGATTCCGCCTATCGATTCCTATGCGCTTTTTTTTTCTTCATCTGTGAGGACCTAGCGATCTGCCAGGACCTTGTTCGCTAATCTAAACGCTCCAAAGTTTCGCTACATTTGCGATCAGAAACCAAAAAAGCCAAATAATATCTGTGATAGCTAAACATGTTGCAAGAGAGGTGTCACCACCAACATATTAATTTAATAGATCGTTAAAGATCGCAAACATGATTCAGACACGTGATTCTATTCCTAAATTCATTCCTCAACTTTTGACGCGTGCGATCACAATGTTGTGATCACTTGGTTCGTCAGTGCAGCGGATTTGAACATTTAAATCTGCATTCGCGCTGCTGCTGACCTAAAGAGAGCAGCTGTCATGTATATGAATGAAACCGCTTCACAGTCTTTTCAACCACACAGTATCATTATTTCTGTTACAAACATTCAAATCACAGAAGCACTGTTATAAAATTTATAGTTCAAATATAGCCTAAACTCTGATATGTACTGTAGCCTCTCCTTTTGAAAGTAATTTGATACTTCAAATGAAGATTTATCGATTACATTGTTACACCAGTAGGTGGAAAAAAGGGTCTGTTAAAATGTATTTGTCTTTGAAACATACAAGAGATTCCTTCAAGGACGCTGATTCATCCAGTAATGAAACAAGTACATAATGAGTGAGTCATTCATAAATTACATGTGATTTTGTTTAGTTGTCTAATATTTTTTTTTGCAGAATCATGAGAACCACAACTTCCATTGGGGGAAAAAAAAAAAAAACACACAAAAAAAAAAAACCACACAGTTCTTAAAGAGTCCAGTTTTTATGTAGCCTGTTGATTTTTGTCCATGGTATTCAGCTCCAATAATATGGTTTGCAAAAAAGAGACAGGATAAAATGTTTGATATCATTATTTTATCACATTGGAATCGAAATCGATAAAATTCAAATGATACCCAATCCTAGCAAACACTCAAGATGGGTTTGGATAAAAAAGTACCCCATGTGTACAATGAAATATACAGCTGTATTTTTGATGTTGTGGGCCTATATTTCTGCTGGAGGTCCTGGACATCTTGTTTAGACACATGACATCATGGATTCTATCAAATACCAACAGATAAACAAACAAACCAAAAAAAATCAATAATTGACTGACTCTGTTAGAAATCTTATAATGGGCCACGTTTGGATTTTCCAACCGGACAATAATCCAAACACAAACCTCAAAAACAACACAAAAATGGGTCACTGAGCACAAAACCAAGCTTCTGCTATGGCCATTCCAGTCCTCTGACCTGAACCCTGTAGAAAATGAGTGAGGTGAACTGAAGAGAAGAAGCACCATCATGGAGCTGTGAATCTAAAGGGTCTGGAGTGATTCTGGATGAAGGAATGGTCTCTGGCTGATCTCTCAGGTGTTCTCCAACCTCATCAGTCATTATAGGAGAAAATTTAGAGCTGTTAAACTGGCAAATGGAGGTTTCAAAAAGTATTGAATAAAAGGGTGCCGTTAATTGTGGCCAGTGTATATTAGAGAAAAACATTTCATAATGATATCCCCCCCCCCCCCCCCCTTTTAAATTCTTATTATCCAATGAAAGGTTAGATTTTTGTGAATTTTTTTAATAAAAGAAAGATCAAAAGGATTAACAATGCAGATTAATTTTCACAGCCGCCTTTGATCATATTTACCAAGGGTGCCAATATTTTTGGCCATGACTGTAACTCCTGCCCCCCGATGTCATCGTCCATCGCGATGTTTCCCTGTAGACATTGTCCGATGCAAATTTTGTAGACATCGCCCAACCCTAGTTACAGTGTGAACTTCAAGTAGGAGTACATTGTTTTGTTTTAGAGCGTATACCCTTGTCTTTTTAACTAGTCTACACATCCCAATGGTTCCAAACCAGAATCCTTAAGGTGAAATCAAATACTCTGAAGTGCACTAACCAGTGATCATGTCTCAACATTATGAAACCCATAAATGTCCCTGAAAGGTAGTAAAGGGGACCAGTGCTCAATCCTGCCAACTAATTGTGTTGAACATGCAAAGACAGCATAAAAAATTAATTCAAGCAGATGAAGAGTCTCTGTTCAAGCCAGTTGGGAGAATTCAAAAGTTCAACTTTCATCAGCAAAAAATACTGGCACTTTACTATTACGCTGCACACTAGAATCGGGTGATTTATTTGTAAAAAGCAAGAGTCAGGCAAATCAAAATGCATAGGTGTCAATAGATCAACGTGTTACGCTCCATGCACAAAAGTGATGTAATCTAGGATGCATAAGTTAATGAAAACTGAGGTTAATTATCCTGAACTGCAATGCACCAAAGGGTGACAGCCACATTTATAACAGCCCTGTCACACAATTTAAAACTTCACCTTCTGCGACGGCTGGGACAGAACGATTAGAAAAAGGTCATCTCTATAGCTCAGGCCTGTAATTTAGGTCACAAAATGTCCACAGAAAGCTTGAGTAAAGAATCAAAGTCTGGCATCTCCAATACACTGTACAACACAGCTGAAAGCTCAGCGAGAACACCAATAAAAAAAAAAAAACTCCTTGTGCGAGGTCGATAGCACGTAACACAGAAGAGGACTGTAGGGGCTGTCATCAGACTAATTAGCTGCTCAAAGGAGAACAGAGCGTCTCAGCTATGACCTCCACACTTCACTTGACACTGCTAGATTCTAGACAAAGTGCTCTCCGACACACAGCATGCACACATAGCCGGGGAGCAGGAGGAAGAGTGTGAACATCACCATTTTCCAGGCTGAAATACAACATGGTAACGTGATCTATTCCTCAATCCTACCCACAGTGGTGCTCACTGTGCTTCTTCTTCATACTTCATGCTTGGTTGCAAAACTGAATATACATTTAATATTCCTAAAAATTCCATAAGTGTTTTTTATTCCAGATCTTCTTGATTTAATCAGTGCACCAAACAAGTATTCTAAATAAATATGTTAGATCATGATTTGAAGAAAAACATCTGGGAAACACTAATGCAGGGCTAGTGACTCAATCACAGAATCCAAAAAGAACTTTGGATGGAATAATTTTTTTTTTTACTATTTTGGCCATTATTTCAATGCAAGTTGCAGTAATGTCCCCTTATCATTTACAATTTTAATTTAGTGCCACCCATACTCTTTTCTATCATATCTGTATCATACCAACTACTGTAAATATGTTTAGGTTCTTTCAACTTTACTTAAAACTGACAAATTTTTCATTGAATTACATATATACACACACACACACATATATACATATATATACATATATACACATATATACACATACATATATATACACATATATATATACATATATGTGTTTGTGTGTGTGTGTGCGTGCGTGCGTGCATGTGCTGTGACTCAAAAGGTGTTTTTTTTTTTGTTTTTTTAACAGTGCCTCTGAATCATAAACTGAACCAATCATTCAACTCACTTCCTAAGTGATTCAGCTCAGATGACTCGCTCGCTCTCTCAACTACAGGTTATTGCTTGGAAATGACCTGACAATGAAAATGCTAATTGCATGGTTATTTGTAACCAATGTTTTATTTCCATGTTCCTCGAAAGGATACATCAAACAGGAACAACATGGAGGTGAGCAGATGGCAATTTTAGGCACACTATCACTTTAAAACTGTTCTCTTAATTATTACAGATTAAATCAGGTACTCCTGGGTGAGTGTTCTGCTTCGTGGAAATCTTTTGGGTGACCTAAATTACAAGAGTTACAGGGACACAAGAAACTACTGATACTTCCCTGAAACAGTGCCTGGGAGAACAACAACAGACAACAAACATATTGTAATGCATGCGACGACACTTGTAATCTGATGTTTATGACAAATTTAATAGAACAGCTCTCCATGGACCCCAGTTCCACAGCGATTGCATGAAATAGAAACTAATGAGCTAAATAATGCATTTGCAACCTTACTACAATACTGCTTTTAAATGCAGCAAGTCTATAAAAAGCATGTTAATATCTTAGGGCTTAATGTATTAAGCAGCCAGGCTTGGTTGAATCACAAAGGAGTACATTACCAAAAGGGAATAAAGTGTGAAGACACAGAGTACTTGTCTTCAGGCCAGTTATAAAGTCTCCCTCAAATCACTCTCATGCATTTTTAGGTGCCCTCAAGTGAAATTTCCTACACCTACTTCTGCAGTAAACTTCAGGTTAAGTTCTGTTTACGGGAGAAGAAAAACCTGATGCCCTGTTTTGCGCAAGCTGTTCATTAAAGTCCATCTCTGAGCATTTCCCTGAGAAGAAACACTCCATTATTCATCTGGGACGGAAAATGAAAACTTGAATTATGAGAGCGGGCTAATCCTGACATGAGCTGATTATACACATGGGTTGTCAGGTTGGCTCTTACCTGGAGGAAGGGTCTCTAGGCTTTGGGCTTTGTCATCTGCATTGCTGTGTGATTGAATTCTGTTTGAATTAATGCCACTCCAGTCATCCTGCCAAAGAGAGGAACAGATCATGAGAATAAAGGCATATTGCATGGGTTAAAACAGCAATTGAACAACAAATTAAAGAGTAACCAGTTATAAGCAAGCAGTTACGGCTGTTGTAGCAAGTCAGTGGTGCTGCATTATACTGCCTTTGGTACTATAATAAAACATTCATACATTTTTCTTCATGCAGACTCCAAGAGGAATTTTTCTTCATGCAGACTCCAAGAGGACAGAAGATTATATTTTTTTTCAAAATTAGTCCAAACCTAAAAACTCCAGACTACTTCAAATCTAATTTATTCTACATTGAATTGGGTCCAATTTTAATAATACAAAAAAGTTCATTTCAGTCTAGTTGCTGTAGTAACCGCAGATCTCATGACCACAAGCTTGTGCTGTGTTGCATCTATTTTTTCTCCTGGTGAGTTTGATCATATCCACTCATTTTCTTTCTAGCAGCAGATAATCATTTTAGGAGTAAACAACTCATTTTTAAAAAAAACAAATAACTATAATCTGCTTTTAAAAGATCAAGTACAGATGATAATGTTGGACAATTAATGCTTTAACAATGAAATTAAATTATAGCAATTGTTAATCACATTACTCGTTAAGAGTAATTCATATTCACTAGAACATAGAAGTCAAAAATCAATATTAAAAAGTTAAATGTAAACTATACCAAGTGTATTAGGACCAAACACCAAATGCTGTCACAACATTCAAGCAAGATGAATGAAAACAACCGTGTTTGCCTATTATGGAAATTACAGTAATCTATGCGACAAGCAGAAAACCTGAGGCCATTTTGTGCAAGCTGTTCATTAAAGTCCATTTTGAGTGCTTTCTGATGACTTTTCCCTGAGCCTGCAAGTCTTTTAGACTAGTCTGTAATCTGTAGACAAAGTTATTATCATTCTCTGACTTCACATTTTATTATTATTATTATTATTATTATTATTATTATTATTATAGCAGCATGTAACCAAAAGAGTTTGAACAGGGAAGAACGAAGGAATTATATTACAAATGGCCATTTATAAGTAAATTCAACCATGACAGCCTTTGTTCAAACTCCTTTGGTTACATTCTAATAAACAATGAAGGCAGAGTATAACAACTTTACAACTTAAAGAAACTAGTCTACAAGACTAGCTGGTTTTCTATTATTTAATATTCTTATATTTATACTTCTTATACAAGGAGCTACAGCATCTAAACTGGTACCAAGAACCAAAAAAACTCCACTGGTTCAAACTACTGAAAGTTTGGTATTGTGAAAACCAAACAGACCATGAAAGCAAGAAGAAAGCCTGAGCAGACACTTTTCCCACTAAACCAGGGCATACCACGGCCATGAGCCAACAGAAAGCTGGTGAAGTTTACACGATCTACAGAAGGCTTTGGCATCAACAAAACAGTCCGTTCATTTCAGCTCCCTTGATAACAAATGTCGGAAAATACGGGTATTCTGTCAATCGGGTCAAGGCCAAGCCCAAGAGTAACAAACAACCACACAACTAAACATCGCTAGTAATAATTCACACCTGACCCTCTGCCAAGGTTAGCAGTAAATAAATGTGCAGTCTGGACAAGCAGGGCAGATTGGGATTGCAGAGCCACTTCCAAAGCCTACTTGGACCAGCGTCTGGTCCACCAGCCCAGGAAAACATGATTAAGACCACAAATTTTCCACTGTAAAACAAATATGACTATTTTATACACAACGTAATATGTTAGTGCCTCAAATCAACATGTGAGCAAAAGGAGATCAACTATGTCAAATTTGTTAGAGCCACTGACATGGATCAATGATTTTAATATAAAACAAGTAATATTAGAATTCCCAGCACTATAATAACTCAAATCATCAAGGCGCCTTTGCTGAGTTTTCAAGCAAAGCCAGAGTTTTCACTGACCCAGATTGTGATTCATGTTAGGGAATTCTGGCTCTTAGGTCAGCAGGGCGAGGGAGCAGGTGTGAGAGAATGCTGAGAACAGAGGAACGTCCTGCCAAGCTTCACGGAGCTTCCCCTCAGCAGCTGGTCGTCTTCTACAGCTCATGACCTATTACGAGCTATTGGCAATGACATGCCAGATAACCAAGTTTAGTGCTCAGAACACAAGAAATTTGCAAGCTATCTCCATTCAGTCTTTAGTGTCTTGCTTCAACTTATATTTTTCTGGCTATTCAAGGAATAGATCACGTCACGTGATTTCTGAAACGACAACTATAAATAATGTCTAATAAACCCGGTTTTCCTGAAACCATTTAAATAGTATTACAAATCACAGGTTTTCTGGTGATTTAATTAATTGTAGTAAAATTATTTTAATTGTGTCTGTTCAAAGAGGTTAATCATTCAATCTTCCATTGATTATAATAAAAGAACAACATTACCCAAAATTGTTACACCTGAAGTAACATCAACTTGAGATCTTTTCTACAACATGGAAATTAGTTGTCAAGTTTGTTCCATTTTTTTCTGTAATTTATACAAAGTGAACCATTCAGTGTTACCAAGATAATAAAGAATATTTGATTGACCATTTCTCTATATGGAGAAAAATAAGTATATCAATAACTATAAACTAAAATAAGATGGTTGACAGATTAAATTAGGCTCAATCAGCAACCACGTTCCCTATTCTTGTTGAGGTTTTGCTTAAATGTTATTGCTTTAATAAAAAGTGCTTTTTAAAACACTATATAGAGGGCGTTTATGTAACTGTTGCAAAAATCGCTAAAACTAAATAATAAAACGCCTCTAAATATTTCAAATCAACATTTTCTAAACTACCTTGCATCTAAAGTATCATACATCCTTGAAATGTGAGAAACCCGATTCATGAAAAGTGCCACTTTAGAGCTCAAAACTGCAGAAAGATGATGTTTCTTAAGATCTGAACACTTCTTTGGTCAGTTCACTGGTTGCCATATTTAAACACCAACCTGCTATGACAACAAGGTCCTTGCTATAAATTAAATTCAAGAACAGGAAGCATCATCAATCATTAAACCCTTATTAAAATACTTTAGGCAGAAATGAGGAGAGGATAGCATCTCGGTGAGTAACGTCTTTTACGCAAGCGACCGCTGTCATCGTCAGCTGCCAGGAACGCAAAGATGCAGCAATTCACCTCAGCACAAAATAAAAGGACTATTTTATCCCTTCATTACGGTGGGCTACAGGGTGGAACAAATGAGTTTCCACAGTGCTGTGCTACAACAGGAGCAGGGCACACACTCGCAATCCATGGTTGGGTGTCAAAACAAATCAAAAACATTTTTCATCACAGCTCAATGCACAACGTCATACGTTTTGACAAACCCTTATGTGAGGGTAAATTTTCAATGCGGTAAAAACTGCTTCGACCACAAATAATCACTTGACACTTCCTAAAATAATCTTGTTAATTCTACTCTGCGCTGCCAAGACAGAAAGAGTGAAGCAATTAACAGATATCTTTCATTTACATCAAAATGTAATATATTTAGAAAGGGAACCAGTGCATTACCTCAACCACTGACTATTGGGTGGGAAGCTTATTGACAGCACCGGTGAGGACAGATTGGTTTTCTCTGCATGTTTGTGCAGAATAGGTTGACATCATGTACACTTAAAAATAAAGGTTCTTTATTGGCCTCTATGGTTCCATGAAGAAGCTTTAACATCCATGGAACAATTAATTAATGAAGACTTGAGGATGGCAAGTTCCACAAATTACAAAAACACACCATAAAAACATACAAATCAAACCAAAACCATATAATAGCCACTGCATTATTAACAGAACAAACCTTAAATTGTTATTCATTAAAAAAACCTTTACAATTGGCATACAGTAGTTCTCTATAGCATGTTCATAATAGAAGCAGCGATATCTGATTTTGTTAATTAATCAGGTTTATTTTTAATGCATCACTTCAATTCAGTATCAATTCATTTTTGAAGTTTAGTTCAACCTAAATGTAAACTAAAATGTCAGTCATTCCTCACACAATGACTATCATGGCTTCAAAAAACTTGGAATACAGCAAGTCAGATGGACTACTTCTACAGTTCTTCGACATGAGGTCATGTAAATATTAATGAAAAGGTCATTATTGGGTGAAATAATCCTCTAAATTAGTGTACATTGGTGGCTTTAAAAATTAACAAAGGGAAAAAAGAAAACTAAAAGTGCTTTCTCCTTTCAAAGCAGGCTCTAATGGACAGATGTAAACATTTGTAATGGCAGTACGGAAAAATCCAAACACATTTGACTGCTTGATCCATCCAACAGCTCTAAACTGTTGTTTTTGTGGCAGAAGAGTTTGCTCTGTGTTTTCTGTCCAGCTGTGCCATTCCATCATGTGTCTGAGTGTGTATGACATGCATTAGACTGCCAGTTACCACCTGACATGGCGACTCCCCACAGATGGAAAAACTCAAGGCAGGTTCAGCCTCACCTGCTGGCAACAGAGACAATTATTCAACGCAGTCACACCCAGAAATCAGCAGTCATGCTGTGAACTGGAGAATGAAATGAGTCACGGTCTGGCCTCTGACTCCAAGCAGGTGAAACAGAGCTTAATTAAAGATTCAATTTGATTAGTGATGGGAAACTTTCAAAGCGTTGACAGCTGAATTATATTTATTCTAAGAGTGTTTTATATATCCATCCACACAATCTCTACAGTTCTGAAGAAGGCTGGGGGGGGGGGGGGTATATGTATGCATGTATGTATGTATGTATGTATGTATGTATGTATGTATGTATGTATGTATGTATGTATGTATATATATATATATATATATATATATATATATATATATATATATATATATATATATATATATATATATATATATACAGGTCCTTTTCAAAAAATTAGCATATTGTGATAAAGTTTATTATTTTCTGTAATGTACTGATAAACATTAGACTTTCATATATTTTAGATTCATTACAACACAACTGAAGTAGTTCAAGCCTTTTATTGTTTTAATATTGATGATTTTGGCATACAGCTCATGAAAACCCAAAATTCCTATCTCAAAAAATTAGCATATTTCATCCGACCAATAAAAGAAAAGTGTTTTTAATACAAAAAAGTCAACCTTCAAATAATTATGTTCAGTTATGCACTCAATACTTGGTCGGGAATCCTTTTGCAGAAATGACTGCTTCAATGCGGCGTGGCATGGAGGCAATCAGCCTGTGGCACTGCTGAGGTGTTATGGAGGCCCAGGATGCTTCGATAGCGGCCTTAAGCTCATCCAGAGTGTTGGGTCTTGCGTCTCTCAACTTTCTCTTCACAATATCCCACAGATTCTCTATGGGGTTCAGGTCAGGAGAGTTGGCAGGCCAATTGAGCACAGTAATACCACGGTCAGTAAACCATTTACCAGTGGTTTTGGCACTGTGAGCAGGTGCCAGGTCGTGCTGAAAAATGAAATCATCTCCATAAAGCTTTTCAGCAGATGGAAGCATGAAGTGCTCCAAAATCTCCTGATAGCTAGCTGCATTGACCCTGCCCTTGATAAAACACCAGCATCACTGACTGTGGGTACTTGACACTGGACTTCAGGCATTTTGGCATTTCCCTCTCCCCAGTCTTCCTCCAGACTCTGGCACCTTGATTTCCGAATGACATGCAAAATTTGCTTTCATCCGAAAAAAGTACTTTGGACCACTGAGCAACAGTCCAGTGCTGCTTCTCTGTAGCCCAGGTCAGGCGCTTCTGCCGCGGTTTCTGGTTCAAAAGTGGCTTGACCTGGGGAATGCGGCACCTGTAGCCCATTTCCTGCACACGCCTGTACACGGTGGCTCTGGATGTTTCTACTCCAGACTCAGTCCACTGCTTCCGCAGGTCCCCCAAGGTCTGCAATCGGTCCTTCTCCACAATCTTCCTCAGGGTCCGGTCATCTCTTCTCGTTGTGCTGCGTTTTCTGCCACACTTTTTTCTTCCCACAGACTTCCCACTGAGGTGCCTTGATACAGCACTCTGGGAACAGCCTATTCGTTCAGAAATTTCTTTCTGTGTCTTACCCTCTTGCTTGAGGGTGTCAATGATGGCCTTCTGGACAGCAGTCAGGTCGGCAGTCTTACCCATGATTGCGGTTTTGAGTAATGAACCAGGCTGGGAGTTTTTAAAAGCCTCAGGAATCTTTTGCAGGTGTTTAGAGTTAATTAGTTGATTCAGATGATTAGGTTAATAGCTCGTTTAGAGAACCTTTTCATGATATGCTAATTTTTTGAGATAGGAATTTTGGGTTTTCATGAGCTGTATGCCAAAATCATCAATATTAAAACAATAAAAGGCTTGAACTACTTCAGTTGTGTTGTAATGAATCTAAAATATATGAAAGTCTAATGTTTATCAGTACATTACAGAAAATAATGAACTTTATCACAATATGCTAATTTTTTGAAAAGGACCTGTATATAAGTGTATGTAAATAAAAGTGTGTGTGTGTGCGTGTGTGTGTGTGTGTGTATACATACACACACACACACGTACATCTAAAAAAAAACAAAATTGAATATCGTGAAAAACTAATTTTTTGTAACTTATTTTAAAAAGTTAAACTTTCATATATATTTTAGATTCATTACATGTAAAGTAAGACATTTGCAAAGGATTTGCAAAGCCGAAATGTTCAAGTTCTTTAAAGTATGTCAGGGCTCCTTTAGCACAAACTCCAGCATCAGTGAGGAATGGCATGGAAGTTTCCATACTGAATCGCTACATTATATTTCTCATCAACAACATGTTTTTGAAGTAGGTGTAATGGTGCGTTCAAGTCATGTCTGATACATCGTATTTATGAGTTGAACGCCACCAAAGTCGTTATTACGAGCGGGAAACTCAATTTTCTTTAAGCCCCGAGTTTCCTAGTTGAGGGCGTGTCAGTGAAAAAACGTGTCGGATGCAATGAACGCAGCCAAAGAATATTCAGAGAATAGCCAAAGAATAAATAATTTATTATTATTATTTACTTCCTTTTGCTATTTGGGGGGTAGGGCATGTAAAAAAATATAATTTCCTAGGAACTAAAATAATTTACAGAAAGATTGTTGTTCAGTGTATACCAGAATTGTTTATTATTATTTATTAGAAAAAAAATAAAAAAAATAAAAAAATACTTTAGCAAACAGCATGACTGCTTACTAATATTTTAAAAATGTCCCCCAAAATCGAAGACGTGATGCATATCAACATCAAAAAACAAATAAGATCATAGAGACGACTGATGCAGGCCCTCATGACTGTCACAGCCAATAAATCCAATAAAAAGTTTTGATCTTTTTACGAGAACAAGGTTAGTTCAGACTGTAAAATGTTATGACTTCTGAAAATCGCTATATTGATATATATTTAAAATCTTTATACTTTTAGAATTCATTATATTTATTTAAAAAGAAAATACAACTTTTCGCTTGAAAAATATATTTAAAAAAATATTCTGAAAATGATTAATGTGGGTACACAAACAATCAAGATGCAAAGAAAACTATTGCTTTATGACCTTTTAGTCATTTAATTTTGATGTTTTTTTTGAAAATGGTATAACAGTTTAAAACTATTTTAAACCAGTATTTCTAATTAGCCGGATAAGTGAGCAACAGCTCACATGTTAAGCAGAGGTAAATGACCTTGCATTCTCACTGCTTGGTAACACTGATGAAATGAGGAAAAATCATTAGCATGCTGCCCAGGGCTGGTATAACTAATGAAGAGCACCTGGCCAGAGCACAGAGTCTTTGAAGAGCCAAAACCTCTGTTCTCCCACCCACAGACAGCTTGCTAATCAAGCCCAGCATCACAGAATTACTGCAATTACCTGCCAAGAGATCAACCACGGCACCCTGCGTGCGCTGACAGCCCATGGCCACAGCCTCCTTCCCATCATCCCACTGCAGGAGAGCTGATCAGAACCTGTGAGGTTAGTGTGGCTGAATGAGCGCTAATTTTTCCACACGCAGAGCCTCCAAGAACACAAGACACCAATTAAGTAGCTAAATTGCCAGTGCTGATGAGGATTTGCACAGAAAAATCCAGACAACTTTGTTTGCTTAAGATTCAGAGCTGCTCTGTTTGCAGACCGTGAAGTGAAAGTGCTGAACAGGGAGAGTATAGTCAAATCTTTCTCAAAAAGAAAATCGTCTCCACGGTGGAACAATTAGGTGTCCTTCCGTAATCTTTACCGACTCGAGCCAGAATTTGACAAGACTCGCAGCATTAAATTATTCAAAGTTACATGCATGCTGGTGCAAGCCAATGAATAAAGATGTGCTACTGGTTTAACAATAAGTGCGCTGAAATATTAATAAGAATATTTGTAAAAAGTATTTTTGTGGCAGAGAAAAAAAAAATCAGCTTGATTTAATGAAAATATAGGTTTTACTACAGAAATTGCCATTTTTTTAAATTATAGTAATATAATTCACAAATTATTAAATACATTTCATATTAGTTACAGTTCAGTCGACTGGCTCTGGATCATCGTTACTGTTCAGAGCTGAGTTCTTATCACAGTTGTGCCATTGAACAAAGCTGTTAACTTCAGGTTCCTGAGGGATGGGGGGCGTCTCAGCAAGCGGTCTGCTGTAAATTGCTTTGGATGAAAAGAAACTGCTAAATAGAAACATCCTGCTCATTTATAGTGTTGGTTTAGGGTTCCTGTGCAATCAAAGCAAACATGCAGCTAAAAAAATTAAATACTTTAAAATAAAGTTACACTGGTTACATTGCCTATGATTCTAGGAGCTAAAAGAAAACACAAATGCTAATCAAAGTGTCACCACTAACAAAAAACTAAAACTTACATAAATTACAATCGACCGTCACAACCCATCCCTAATCCAAAACCAACATATAAGCAAAAGAACTTCAAACCCATCAAACCATCAATAAAAATAAGTCAAATGTATGCCAATATGAGCTTTCCTCATAGAGAAATGATCACTTCTGTTTTGCTACCCTTGAATTACAGAAACATGCTAGAATCAAGATGCCAGTGACTGTCAGCCTGAATTTGTTTCTGATGCATTAGCACTGGGCAGAGCTCAGTGGAAAGCCATTGACAGCAGCGCCTCTCTATTATAAAGCTGTAAAAATAGGCACGCTTGACACAGTGCTTTCATACATTTAGCCAACACAAAACATGCATGCACGCAAAGGCATTTTCTTAGCTAGCATTTATACAAAAACATGAGGAACCTCTCTCTCATGGAAATAGAAACCTCAGGAACACAGAAATAAAGAGCAACAATCATCTAGAAGTCTGTTTTACAGACAACAATCAATCACTTTCATCAAGCACATAAAGGAAAGTAGGATGATCAGAATCAGAATGAGCTTTATTGGCCAGGTATGTTTACACATACAAGGAATTTGTTGTAGTGACAGAAGCTCCACAGTGTAACAGAAAGACAGCAACAGAACAGGACACAGATAATAAAAGAATAATATACAAATATCCAAATAGGCAAGGTACAAAGCAGCAAAAACAATATATAATATAGACAAGTATGTAAGTACAGGTCAAGTATGTGCAAATTAGAAATGAGAAAAAACGAAAAATAAGTGAGTGTGGTGAATGGATAGTGTATTATAGTTGTGTGTTCCACGTTTATTGTTGAGTGTTCATGAGATTGATTGCCTGAGGGAAGAAACTGTTCCTGTGTCTGGTCGTTCTGGTGCTCAGAGCTCTGCAGCGTCGACCAGACGACAGCAGTTCAAAGAGGAAGTGTGCTGGATGTGAAGGTCCAGGGTGATTTTACCAGCCCTTTTGCTCACTCTGGATAAGTACAGCTCTTGGAGAGTGGGGAGGGTTGTACCAATGATTCGCTCAGCAGTCCAGACTACTCTCCGTAGTCTTCTGAGGTCAGATTTGGTAGCTGAGCTGAACCAGACAGATATTGAAGTGCAGAGGATGGATTCAATGATGGCGGAGTAGAACTGTTTCAGCAGCTCCTGTGGCAGGTTGGTCTTCCTCAGCTGGCGAAGAAAGCACAACCTCTGCTGGGCCTTTCTGACAATGGAGTCTATGCGAATATCCCACTTCAGGTCCTGGGAGATGGTGGTGCCCAGGAACCTGGATGACTCCACTGCAGTCACAGTGCTGTTCATGATGGTGAGTGGGGGGAGAGCAGGGGGGTTTCTCCTGAAGTCCACAATCATTTCCACAGTTTTGAGCGTGTTAAGCTCCACGTTGTTAAGACTGCACCAGACAGCCAGCTCCTTAACCTCCTGTCTGTAAGCAGACTCGTCACCGTCCTGGATGAGGCCGATCAGTGTGGTGTCGTCTGCAAACTTCAGGAGCTTGACAGAGGGGTCTTTAGAGGTGCAGTCGTTCGTGTAGAGGGAAAAGAGCAGTGGGGAGAGAACTCAACCCTGAGGAGCTCCAGTGCTGATGGTACGAGTGCTGGATGTGAATTTACCAAGCTTTACTAACTGCTGTCTGTCATCAGGAAGATGGTGATCCACTGACAGACGGAGGTGGGAACGGAGAGCTGGGTTAGTTTATTCTGAAGGGTTTCCGTGATGATGGTGTTAAAAAGCGGAGCTGAAGTCCACAAACAGGATCCTCACATAAGTCCCTGGTCTGTCCAGATGCTTAAGGATGAAGTGCAGTCCCATGTTGACTGCATCATCCACAGACCTGTTTGCTCTGTAGGCAAACTGCAGGGGGTCCAGTAAGGGTCCAGTGATGTCCTTCAGATAAGCCAAAACCACTGATTTGAATTGTAGGTGTGGGGGAGAGGAGGGTTGCTGGAGGTGTTAATGGTTGTGTGGAGAGGTGCTCAGGGCGGGTGTGGGGTGATTTTTCAAAACGACAATAAAACTCGTTCAAGTCGTCTGCCAGGTGTTGATGCTCCAGAGTGCTGGGGGATGGTGTCTTGTAACTGGTGATATATCCTTCATTCCTTTCCACACTGAAGCAGGATCACTGGAAGATAATTTTTCCTTAGCTTGTCAGAATAATTCCTCTTTGCCACTCTGATCTCCTTTTCCAGTGTATATTTGGCCTGTTTATACAAGACTTTATAACCATTTCTGTAAGCATCTTCTTTGGCCTGACGGAGCTGTCTGAGTTTTGCAGTGAACCATGGTTTGTCATTGTTGTAGATTAGATGAGTCCTGTTAGGAATGCACATATCCTCACAGAAACTGATATAAGATGTTACAGTCTCTGTGAGCTCGTCCAGATTGATGGCAGCGGCTTCAAAAACAGTCCAATCAGTGAGAGAGAAACAAGCTTGTAAGTCCCGCTCGGTTTCATTAGTCCATCTTTTAACAGTTCTTAATACAGGCTTTGCAGATTTAAGTTTCTGCCTGTAGGACTGAATAAGATGACAGTGATCAGAGAGTCCTAAAGCTGCTCGTGGAACAGAGTGATGTCCAAATAAATGTGATACACACACACACACACACACACAAAATGTATGACATGTTGAAGATGATACACAAGGCCTTTACCTTTAACTGACTGTGGGTGAAGGTGATGCACTTATGGCGTTATGGCCAGACTGTTATTACAGTCACTACTGAAGCAGTTCAGAATCATTAAAAAAAGTAATTACTGGCTATATCCTCTACAAAACCCTGCAGTCAGACAGAGTCACATTTTGCCATAATGGACTACAACCAATAACTGAACTATTGCTGCCAGCAAACACTGAAAACTGAACAAAAAGTTCAAGATTTACAGGGAAAAGCAACTCGGGAGGAAAAAGTACCACAGTCTGTTGGAAACAAGGACATATTGTTGCAAACAGCAATGATAAAACTCTTGTTTAGCAAAAAATCATTTATAGTATTTTTAGAAATAACAACATATTAATTCACATAGAATCACTTCTCAAATCAAATCGGTCAAGCCCATTTACAGAGATCTTTAATTCACTAGTAATTACCCTTTGATACCCTTTAACAGAAAACGACATATCTTCTAGCAATTAAATAATTATTGATACATCAAAAACAGACAAAATATAAACATGTAAAAAGAAAAGCAAATAGCATATGTTATGAAACAGGAAAGAGAGATATTTGCTACATCTTCTGAAGGAAGTATAATCTGGGGGTCCGTTCTTCATACCTCGCTTAATACAGCTGAGATGATTTGATAGATGCCAGATATTTTTATCATGATAATTGATCTCTGGCTAATTCGGTTCTTCAAACAGTTTTGCAGATTTGATTAAATATCTGGATTAAGTTGTCTGAGATTACTCCGTGTTGACATGTTCATTGGAAAGGGCAGATCTCTCTAATAATTAAATTATGAGATAACTATTCTTTCATGAACAAATCTCTCAATGAGTAAAATTGCCCATGTCTATTATTATAGAATATGCAGCATTTTTATTAGAATCAAAATAATTAAATTTTGAAATGGTTCTCTCGTAAGAAAATAGCAGTGGCTGTGACAGACTATCATCTTGATTTATAAAATCTAATCCTGTTTACATTAAATAAGCCTGTTCTGGAGCAAAGCAAACAGACCTGTTGCTATGCCAGCAACTCCAGGATGAGCTTCGAAGAACCTAACAATCTTGGATGATCTCAAATCGTCAACAATAAAATCCAGCTAGCTAAGTAATCCACGTACGAAGCACGGACCCCTGGTTTAGCAAAGGCTTCCTTTCCTAAATTTCTCCATACTCCAATTATTAGAAATGTTTATTTTTGCTCTAAACAATATAGGGATGACAATTAAATTTTCAATGGTAATGTACCTTAAGAAGTCATTTATTTTTAAGTCAGTGTTTTAGAAGTCATTATTTGAACTTGGTATCAATACCATAAAATGTTTGTTTCCTTTAAGGCTTTGTGAAAATATTTCACAGGGATAGAATTACATGAATAACATATGAATGCATTTACAAATATTTCTCTTTTGGGCCCACTTTCCGTATACCCTGATGTTTTTGGAAGCCAGCCTGAATATTATAGCAATATAATATTGATGATTATGATGCTTAGTGCTGTTAAATAAGTTATACAACAGTAATTTATTTTTTCACTTTTTCAATTTCACACATGGCCAAAGATAGTTGCTATAAAAAGGGTAGTTCACAACATTAATTTTTGGGTGAACCATTGAATATTAAAAGCAACCTGATCACCCTACATTCACAATGCATGTTAGTGCGAGTGCCCACGGTAATGGAATTAGCTTAAAATCACTTATTAGAACATCAATATGGTGATTTAAAGCATGCATTAAAATCGCAGTTTTCGTGAATAATCACACTTCGATCAAAAAGTTGTGATCATCCCTAACAATTGCAAATGTTATTACCTTTGCGCTTCTCTAAACGCCCCAAACTGAGCAAAACACTAGAGATTATTGAAAGCCACGTCCAGTGTGCGTAAATGTAATGAAATCCAATCAGATATTTATTACAGCATTTACGTTTCAGGCGGCTCTTCTAATGGTGAATCAAACAGCCATGACTCCTCAGGGTCTTATGCAAGCAGAGGAGGCTGTAACCATGGTTACCAAGGCCTGGACTAAAGACATGCTCCACGAAAGCATCTACACAGCGTTATTCCAGACTACCCACTGTTTCCAATTTCCCAATAAAAAGTCAGAGTGAGGTGTTGGAGTCAGCTGAATGTGGCAGGAGCATTATCGGCCAACCTCACTGTCACTCAAGCCTGCCCACTCATCTTTAACTGCCCGCTGAGGAAATACGAGACCAGGAGAGCAGGAGAGAAAGGGACATACTGCCTGTCTACTGGATAAGAATATACCAAAAGCTTAATTTTAAATTATAAAACGGATCATTCAGGTCCTGGATACTGATTTGTCAATAAAAAGAGGGCTCCAGTTGTGCTAAAACAATATAGAATCATAAAGGTTCATTTTCCACAAAACATCGACGATGTGTCTGAAAAACATAGCACTAATGGGACAAAACAAGTCAAAATATTCAAAGATGCCTGCGTTTATATAAAGAAAATCGGGGCAGACAGATGAAAGAACGTGTCCTGTGTGAACCGATCCATAGTTTACAAGGATACAATAACCGGACACTTTCCACTTGTCTTAAAGAAAAGAAAAAAGTAGTCTATTTTAAGTTTCAACTCGCTGAGCTATTCTCCTTTTGGTTGGAATGACAAGACGTTGAAGGACATGTTGGGAGTTTTAAGCAAACAAGCTGCCAGAGTACTCTGAGAGTACATTTACAGGCTATTCTCCAGTCCTAGAGTCAATTAACACTTGCTTTAAAGCCAGTGATCTTCAGCCTGTAAATAAAAAAAATAAAAATAAAAAAAGCAGTCATTTATTGCGATTTCTCAACCAAATGGCTTAATTTGAATGAAAGCCCAGCACCAATTTCACCTCCTGGAATATGATTCAGCTCTGGATATGATTAAACAACCAAAACATCAGCACACGGGTTACACAAGGCATAAATGAAGACCAAATAAGAGCGTGTCTGGGGAATTCACTGAAAACACTGGAAAGTCTGACTCAATAACATCATGGAATTGCATTTGCAACACAATATTTAATAAACAGATTAAAAACAAAAATATTGAAAAAGAAATAAACAGTATTTTACATGAAAAGTCTTCATTTTGAGAGACTAACCAGGTTATGGTTGGCATGAAAAAAAAACAGGCCAGGCATTGCTTAACCATAAATTATAGATGATGATATAAACATTGACACAATGTTGTTGTAAGTTTCAGGTACTTGTAATGAAAAAGTTTATATGAAGCACTTTCAGTGGAACATGTGGAGATTTTTAATGAGAAAAGGGCCTTAAAACAAACCTCTCAGGATCAGATTAGATTCTTTTCAGACACTTAGCCTTGCTGTTCAGGGCAGGTGGGTCGTTTTTCACAAACATAACTCTATATTGTGAGCAAAATAGCAGGCCATGTCAAACAAAAGCTATGATAAATCTCTTAATAGCATGTTTTATATTGTGCCTGTAAAACGGAATGTGTTTTGTCTACAAAGAGACCTTCGGCCGTGAAACGAGAGCCGCTGTTCTTCTGCAGCTGAGGCTTTAAGTTACCACTGTAGTGTTGACAAGAACCAAAACTGCACAAACTGAGAACACAAATGTTCTGGAGTCGGTTTTCTCATCCTTTCATGCTCTGTTCTGAATTGTGGAGGAGGAAGCAGAGAAATATGCCGGGCAATTTTTTTTTCCCCTGTCCTTCAGATTGTACGATATACCCCAGTGAGATCTCGGCTAAACTTTAAGGCAAACTGTGCAATATCAACAGTCTATTATATCAGACTATATCATATAGCAGACTTTGGTCACGACTGACAGCGTTGGCTTTTTTTTTTTAACAATCAATCATGTCACATTCTGACATCCTCATTGACTCACGAAATTGAAATGGTACTGCATAAACCCAAGCAAGCTCTTGAAAGAAATAATATTGGGAGTTGTCATGGCTGAGTTAAATGAGGATGTAAATTCTCTAAACTAAAGCAAAAAAGTTTCATTTTAAGGCACCACATGTTTTATTTATTTTATTTATTTAGTCATTTAGCAGACACTTTTATCCAAAGCGACTTACAAATGAGAACATAAGAAGCAATCAAAACCAACAAAAGAGCAACAACGTGCAAGTGCTATTACAAGTCTTGGTTAGCCTAACGCAGTACAGATAATTATTATTATTGTTATTTTTTAATAAGAAGACAGATAAAATACAATTAGAATAGATAGTGCTAGAGTTAGAGGGTCAAGTAAAGATGGAACAGATGAGTTTTTAGCCGTTTCTTGAAGATGGGTAAGGATTCGGCTGCTCGGTAAGAGTTGGGCAGGTCATTCCACCAGATGGGAACAGTTAATGAAAAAGTCCTTGAAAGTGTTTTTCTGTGTCTTTGTGACATGTAAATGGAGTAATTTTTTAACTAACAGATATCACCATACTTCTGTTAATAATTTGCATTAACAAATTATTAACAGAAGGGGAAGTCGTGGCCTAATGGTTAGAGAGTCGGACTCGTAATCCGAAGGTTGCGGGCTCGAGTCTCCGGCCGGCAGGAATTGTAGGTGGGGGGAGTGAATGTCCAGCGCTCTCTCCACCCTCAATACCACGACTGAGGTGCCCTTGAGCAAGGCACCGAACCCCCAACTGCTCCCCGGGCGCTGCAGCATAAAATGGCTGCCCACTGCTCCGGGTGTGTGTTCACGGTGTGTGTGTGTTCACTGCTGTGTGTGTGCACGTTGGATGGGTTAAATGCAGAGCACGAATTCCGAGTATGGGTCACCATACTTGGCTGAATGTCACTTCACTTCACACAAGTGTAAAATTGTTTTGTATTGTGGATTATCTGAAGTTGTGTTTAAATATGCAAATTACCCAATTAATTTAATACACTAATTTGCATACATGTCTAGAATGCAAATCTGAACATTGGATAAAGCCAGATTCCTGAAGTTCTTGCATTTAGTTGATATCAGGTAAAGGTTTTTACAGGGGATTTTGAATATTTATTTTCATCACTCTCAACAGCAATGAGAAAAAAAATCATCATGTTTTTAGGAATACAAATAAGGTGAATGATACATGAACAAAGCCCTCCTTTAAAATATAGACAGGAATGAAACTGAAAATCTGGTATATGCAAGCATGACCGCAGTGGAAATTTTTGGCTCAGTACATGAGGGGGAAAAAACGGCTTTTGAAAGATATGTACTGTAATCGAAATTTCGATAAAGTGTAATAAAATTGTGTATTTTGGATGTTTTCATTGTGGAAGTAAAATAGGCCAAATCTCAATATTTACCAATGCATGAAAAAACAATGGTTTTGCCTGTAGTGTCTTTCCTTAGAAAAGTTATTTTGTTTATATGAAGTCACACTAATCGTTCAAAGACAGATTTTGCCTTGCGATAAAGAAATCTCTCCTAATTTTATCAAAAACCATGCAGTGTGCATCCGGCTTGGGACTGACTAACAGGCACAGCTGACGGTTCGAGGGCAAAACCTGTGTAGAACAAACTGTGAGAAGTCACGCTCGAGTGCAAGCAGCGCTAAGGACATTCAATGAGACAATTGTGTAGCCTTGAGCCCTCCACTGCGTTTGTCCACTGTCCAGGTCTCTGAAGTGTGAGAGGAACTGAAGGTCTGACATGCACTGCCCCAAACTGGCACAATAAGGTCAGTGGCAAAGAAAAATAAACACACACACACACACACAGGCTAGGTCTAAAAATAGTGGGTATTAAGTGAAACTTTGACATTTCTGTAGCTCATGAATATCTCATTGCATTTATTTTCTCATGGGTTTAATCGATCAGCAAAAATGACAAGTGGAAAAATCATTAAGTGTGTTTATACGGAGCTCACAAACTATTTAAAGGAGACCTATTATGCTCCTTTTTACAAGATGTAAAATAAGTCTGTGATATCCCCAGAGTGTGTATGTGAAGTTTTAGCTCAAAATACCCCACAGATCATTCTTTATAGCTTGTTAAAATTGCCAATTTTAGGGTATGAGCCAAAACGCTCTGTATTTGAGTGTGTTGCTTTAATGCAAATGAGCTGGTGCTCCTGGAGAAGAGAGCGGAGATTCAAGAGCTCCAGCTCTGCATTAGTAGTGCTAGCCTTTGCAAATAAACATTCCACGATTAGTACAAGCCTGTTATCTTTACACTCATCTGATTACAGTCATCTGATTATACTGTGCATAATAAATTCACGTTTATGAATTACACAGACGGGAGCACGGCGGGATAAAAATAACAACATAGAGTCTCATGGTGCATGGCATGCTATCACAAACTTTATAAGACCCACTCGTGTTTATGAGCTCAAACTCAAGCGATCGACTCACATTGCCTTCATATGCAACTTTTAGCTACCACATTCCTATTCACGATCATTCATGAAGATAGCACCAGTGAAAACAGACAGAGACAATGGCTTTAATAGCTTTAGCATCATTAGCCTTACAGAGTAGGGGTCGACCGATTATCGGCCTGGCCGATTATTGGCACCGATATTAAGCATTTTTATGATAATCGGTATCGGTCATTTTCAAAACCGATGTGCCGATAAAATTATTTAATTTTGAAACGCGCTATTTGGCTCTGATGCAGCCTGTCGGAACTCACCACTCTGTGGCCTAGAGCAGTCTCCGCCCACCGCGCATCTGATTTGTTGAGAGTCAGGAGTCCGACCAATCAACGTGGAAGACTAAAGGCACTCTCACTCCGAAAGCGCTTGCTAACTGGTGCTGCTTCATCACGCATCAGTTCTCTCTCAAAGGCAGCAGCAGACGTTGCACAAGTTGCAATAAATTACAATCCACTACACTGAAGTTGTAAAAACCTCAATATTATCTATTTATGGTTTCCGAGATGGGGGAAACGCAGGGGGAATCGCGGAATTCTGTTATATAAATGGCATTTACTGTATAACGCGGAGTCACGGAATTTGTCAAAGTTTGGATGAATTAATCAAAAGTAGGTCAGTACACTTAAATCGACTCATGATATGGACTATCTGTAAACATTAAGCTGCAAAACGACTATTTAAATATGAATTCTGCATGTTCGGCGTGTCTCTATATATGTGAATGGCACAGACGAGCGGTTTTGACACGCACACACACACACACTGAAGTGCGCGACGCTCGCGGTGTATTCCGCATCTGCCATGTCACTAAATGAGGACATAAATATATGAACATCATCCCCAGAACTGCTCTGAGAGTTACTTCATGAGCATTTGACTGTTTCGTTTGAGTAAAACGATCGTCATATCATAAATAGGCTACAGAAACTTAAGAGGTCCTTATGGCAACCCGTCAAAATAAAAGTTTGGTTTATTTACTCACACAATACGCTATTTCTTACATGTTTTAATTTTAATAGAAAACACATTTGTTTGCCAAAAAATAGAGTTTAACTCTCATTTGATTAAAAGATAAATTAAATTAATGTTTTATGCCTTCATTTGCACTGCACTGTAAATGAAAACTAATGGAAATTACTGTCATAGGCCAAGACTAAGATACTGACACATAGGCCAAGATTAAGTTACTGTCACATAGGCCAAGATTAGGATGACGGAAATTGGGACATTTCAATAGGCTATTGAACCAAGTGAGCCTATAACAGGCTATTAGTGTTATAGTTTCATTAAAATAGTTGCGGTCTTCTTCGCAACCTCTACAATGGAGCTATGAAGACAATTAAATTATTTACACTTATTATATACATTGCGCTTTTTAAATTAATCAACTGATGTGCATTAGATGATGAATTGAATAGTCACCTCTTGTAGGTTATGATTTAGTCAACCGAAAATAATTAATGAAGAATTATGAGAGGTTATGCTATTACACATACATTTCTAACATGTAAATTATTGAAGCCAAATACTTACATTTCCCCAAGCTGTTTAGCTGTAGTATTTAGTATTCATAGGCTTAATCATGAAGCATGCAGTGGCCCCACTTTTAACTCTCTCTTTATATATTACCCTTATTGTAGATGGATGCATGGGGGAAGACAAGAGTAAGAAGTGCAACCAACACTAGGGAAGGGCGTTTTTGTCAGAGTCCTTGTTATTCTTAATTTTGACATTCATTTTCATTTTTACACCAGACATATATATCGGTTCAATATATCGGTTATCGGTCTACTTGGTCTGTAATAATCGGTATCGGCATCGGCCCTGAAAAACACATATCGGTCGACCCCTATTACAGAGTGCCAAGAAGCTCTTTCAGAAGGGCAATTTGGAAAACAAACGCGTGGTACTAACTTTGTCTGGAGCTGACGTTCGTGCACGAAGCGTTGGTATTGATCCCTACACGTATTGGGGACTTTACCAATTTTTTCCGGGACATTTCCTTAGACAATGATACTTGACCACAGTGTCCTCAGCGGCTCAGATGGGAGGAGTCTATGTTCATTAGTGCATCCCAAAACACAACACTTGAAAAGCCTCTTTGGCGCTGACATTGCATATCTCCAGCAGCAAGTAATCAGTAATGGCGGAGGCGGACCACAGCTTCTCACTCAGGGCTGTCTCTATAGGGCAGCATCACAAATGGGCGGGACTTTTTCCCCTCTGTGACGTGAACAGAGGGAGAATCTGAAACAGCTTGTTCTGAGAGACAGTTTATGATTTTTTTTGAGATAAAAGAATTAGTGGGTGGATTTTTACCATTATAGACTGGTTGTTTTCACACAACTTTGTTCAAACACCTTATAAAATAGATTTTTCCATAATAGGTCCCCTTTAAGCAAACCACACTGAGATCTTTGCTCATTATGCAGATTGCTCTAAATATCTTTACCAGTGTTCTGGCAGTAAATACATGTCTTGTACAAATGTCCACTTGTGCTTTAAGGCCAAAAGCATAGAAAAAACTAAATTATTTTTATCTAGTTATACAGCCTCTCGATTAACTTGCAGCTTTACTTCCAAAACTCCCTAACTGATTACTCTCATCCTTATGCCAGGGAGTTGATGTTGGAGTTTTGTATTCATGAAAGGAGCTGGGTGCACACACAGAGAAAATTACATGTAGCTCACACTCATCCCAGGGAGAATTCATAGAAAATGAGGGACTAGGTACAAAAGCACTCATGAAACCAGTTTGCAACAAAAGCACTCATGAAACCAGTTTGCAACTCAAGCCTCAACTGCTGACTGAAAGCTCAGAGGCCAGCTGATCATAATTACAGTTCTTCAGAGGAAACCCAAGGACGTGTAATGACAGACAGACCAGGCCACAAATTGGCCACTCCAAAGTTCCCACAGTGCTGCCGTGACACTGCTGTGAGCACCGTAACCTTTCAAGTTTGCACTTTTTCTGTAGTGTTTGTCCTTTTTACTATTAAGTTTGTAAAAAAAAAAAAAAAAAAAAAAAAAAAAAAAAAATGGAAATAATGTCAATCACAAAAATGCTCATTAAAGAGCCGTTATGGTGCAGATTTCCAGAATGGAGAAACTAAATGAATGGTAGTGTAATTAAATAACATATTACAATTAAAAACAAATGTTTGACAGCTTATATAAAAAAATTTATTTAAAAAAAAAAGTGTAATGAGGCCAGTGAAATGTTGGCAGTGCAAGTAAAAGTCGTGATTGGACCAAGGGAAAAATCCTCATTGTTGAGTCCTGATTGTGCAAGCAGAATCAGGCGCTTCAGACAGATAAGCCATTGAATCACTCAGCTTTATTGTTCAGTCACACGAATCACATTAATGGCTGGGGACTTACAAAGATTTCTCTCAGAAACATCTGTGAACTACAGGCCGCTGTCACCAAACATAAGAGTGATGGGTTGGACAAAAGCATTCTTGCTGGAAAATTGGGAAGATCTGACCGGTTGTAAACAACATGTGACAGCAGACCTGATCTGTCAGAGCAGAGATGATGAAACCACGCACAAACTGCAGAGCGCAAAGAAAAAAAGATGGCGAGAAAGAATAACTGGTGAAAGACCAAGAAAGATCCATTTGAGCTCAAAATATGGATTGTGGGAATAATGTGGGTCAAAGGGTTGGTCGTGTCGTCAGTACATCCTGTCTTAATTCCCACTGATTGCCTTGTTTTGACAGGCCAAAACAAGCCATTACACAAACTGCATAGTTGTCTGACATTTAAATTCATAGGCAGAGTCTTTTTGTGGTTAAAAACTCTTACACGCAAACAAGTAAATTTAGTTTAAAAGTTTTAGAAAATGTAACAAATATTACATTCATTTGCATATTGTTACAATTACATATTTTACATTGTTTAGATTCTAGTTATACATGTATATAACGTTACACATTTTTTATTTCCAAACATTTTATCATAAACAGAGCACAGGGACTGAAACTGGTCTGTTAGCTGGGTAAACCCTTCCAATCAATATCATGACAACAACTAACATGAAACACATTAAGAACGCAACACTTTGAATTGAATTGCTTTCATCTTCAGAGTCTTTGCTCTGACAAAAACTGCTACACGAGTGGACGGGAGCAGACAAATGTGCAAAAGCCCATGCGGTGCCTGAGATTCCTTTAGACTGGATCATTCAAACAGCTTGATACGATATGCCCACTCACACAATAAGAAGGCAGTCATGTTTAATTAGTCTCCCTGTGCCTTGAATGCCAAACAGCTCCTCGGGGTAAAAAGAAATCCTGCTACCGCTTCAGATGGAGATAGCATGTGATAAGTTGCAGAAAGACGGCAGAGCGAGAATGCACTTCAGGCTGAAGAGTCGCTTTTGCAGTAATTTAATGTCACACTTCAATTTTCTCACCCATGAGGGAGAGAAAAATAGTCTTACACTTGAAAAAAAATTTTAATAGGGGACTGCGGGGTAAGATGGGTCAGTGAGTGTCTCAATTGTGTCATATGACCATATAAACATTTAAAAAGTTTGGGGATCAGTACTTTTTTTTTGGTCAGCAAAGAGACGTTAAATTGATTAAAAGTGAAACTAAAAACATTTATAAAATGTTACAAAACATTGCATTTCAAAATTGCATATTATATTGCTTTCTGAAGAATCATGTGACACTGAAGACTTGAGTAATGACTGCTGAAAATTTAGTTGAGACATCACAGCAATGAATTATATTTTGAAATATTAAGTTAGAAAAAAGTTTAAAAAAAAAATCTAAAATACTAAAATAATATTTTAAACAATTTTTAATCAAATAAATGCCGCCTTGCAGCATAAGGAAACTTATTTTTTAAAAATGCAGATAAATGTACAGCAAAAAATAGACTAGGCCTATATGGCACTGCGCATTAGTAAATAGTTTTTTTTATTATTATTATTTAAATTTGTCAAATTCAGAATGTAAAACATTGAAGGTTAAAAACTGGCACATCTTACCCCTCTTACAATAAGAGTTGCAGAAACAGTGACTGTTCGAGGGAGAAAAATAAAACAAATTGCTGCCAAACATTGAAACGCTATGTCAACGCATGACAACCCAAACAATGCCTAGCTCAGTGAGGGAGGGCAGACAGCTGAAAATACAGGCTAAACATCCACACTTGCATCTGTCATGCTGTGGGCAAGGGCATGACCCAGACTGACAAGAAAAACGCTGCATTTCTGCATAATAGTTCTGCATAATAGCCTTGAGATCAAGGGCATGTTCCATTAACATCTCGTCCAGCTCCAGATATATTGTAATTTATACAATATTTAGCTCCAATTCTCTATTCTGATTGGCCGAGCTGCGTTCAAAGACGGATCATATTTAGTGTAACAGCACTGGGAGATTTCAAATTTTAGATTTTTTGTGACATTAAAGAACACAATGTCACCCTGGACAATAAAACCAGTCTTAAGTAGCACGGGTATATTTGTAGCAATAGCCAGCAAATACATTGTAAGAGTCAAAATTATCGATTCTACTTTTATGCCAAAAAATCATTAGGATATTAAGATCATGTTCCATGAAGATATTTTGTTAATTTCAAGACAGAAAGGGTTAAAATATGTTGCTTCCTTTGTTTTATTCTCGTTAACTCAGCCGTTAGATTAAAGGATGATTACCTCATTCGCCAGGAGAGGGGCACCCACTCTCCAAGCCTTCGGGATGGGGAAACTGTAGGCTAAAAATACATTCTACCCATACATGGAAAAACCTTTGAGGGGTTCTGAGCAGAGTTTCTCAATTTTATGAAGAAAAAAACTGAGAAACACTTCCTAAGGTTTCGTATTGCACACGACAACTGGTTCTTATTGTGATAATTGAATAATAAAATAAACCTGAGGCTGAACCTGTAAGCCAAAAATACCAACATCCCTCCCTCTATCTGTGTTAAAAGCCTCCATCTAACTTCAACATTTACCATTTCTGGACAGACATTTAAAAATCTATGACTTAAGGGAGGAAAATTGTACAACTTGAAACAAAGAATGTGGTGAGTTTTGCGCATGGACACATGTGGTGCTGCGGGTCGACGCTGGAAGCGAACAAATGGGTTAATATGCAACAGAAGTTTAGTGTTAGAAAACTGAATACAAAGTATATTTCTGTACAACAGATGCTGAACGATGATCTCCATGCAGTGTTTACAGTTTGATGTGGGAATGGTTTGGGAAAGAATATCCAGAGAGAACTAGACCTGCCATTAAAAGTACCACAGAAGCGGTGTAATGTGGTACAATACCTCAATAATTCAGAACTCTAAACACCTGAAATGGAAGCTAATCTTTTCCCCATTCTGCATAAATATCACATTTCAGTTAATCAGATTGAGTTAAAGCCGAGTTTCCAAGACCAATATCACGTGAACCTGGAGAACTCAATGAGGTTGCAAGATTACACACAATGTCTGCAGTGACCCGAAACTCATCTCTCATCTAATTATCTGGTCAAATTTATTGAATTTTTCCTTCAGTTTAGGCTTTATTTAGCTTGGTAATCATAATAAGCAGTGCCAATCATTGAGTTTAAAAATAACATCCCTAATGGGACATTAAAATGTTTTACAAAAGAAATTATAAATATGGCTTGATGTAAAACTTCAATGACCAGGGACTGCCAAATTTACTGCCAAACAATGTCCCATAAATCAAAGCAGCATAAAGACAAATCGATGTTAAGCTTCTTTTCACCCATAAAATTGTTATAAGAAAAATTAGTTTGACCGTGCTTAAATATACAAAGCTGTATTGCATAGAAAGATTTTTTTTTTTGTCAAATGTGCTAGACATTTCAGCAGTTTTGCTAACTTCCGCTATTTTGCAACTAACCACAACTTTAACCACACACCATCTCCAAACACAGCACATTGTATTCATAGCAGATTTCAAAGATTAAAGTGACATTAAGATTTGGGTTTTGATTATAACATCATCCTTTAGCACACAAACAGTGTTTATGACAACCCAGGTTTGAAAGTAAATTTAGTTTCATGGTTGTTGCTTTGGTACGTTAAGCAACGTTAAGCTGTTCATAATGAGCATCTATGGGGAAGGAAACGCTTCACACCAAAATATAGTCCATGGCTTACGGTTTCATTCTTTTGGTAGATAATGTTTATTACAAGTACTGTTCGAAAGAAATCTGGTTCTCCTTTGTGACTGGCTGCTTTAGCACATTGAGCGTTTTTCCACTTTAAAGTATTTTCAAATGTCCAATGGGGAGATAATGGGTAAACAAAATCTCAGTGACATTATCAGGGGAATTCCATTATGGATCCCTGAGGCACTACAGAAACTTTCAAGAAGAGTCTTTTTTTGGCAAATAATGTAATAATGTATATTTTAAATAAAATAATATTTACAAAATGTAATGTTTAATATTAAAATTTAGATATAAATAAATAGAAGCACCTTTAAAATACACCTAAATTTAAGTTATTAAGTTAAATTGACCAATTCTGATAATCTCAAGAGAGCCTAAAATCATCTGATTGATGGGCCTGGCCAATAAACCGGACTATCACTCAAAACAGGGTACGTGACTCTGTGGGAAACAAGTAGAAGACTAAACTATGATGATTACTGCCCTAGTTGTGTCATGTAAAGAACACCCATAAGAGATTTTGTAAACCGCCAAAAGTCCCTTGCCATAATTGGTCCAAAAGAAACTCCTAAAAAGCTAGCAGCTAAAAACATGCTAGTCAGTTTGTGTGCTCAGTGAATCTGTTGTCAATTATTGGCTTATCCGTTCAATATCTGACTGCATGCAAAGTAATTCTGTTTCAAATAACATTCGCAAATAATAAGTCAGTATATGGACCAAATAGGCTATAACAACTACCAACTGAACTAAACCTTTTGTTCATTCCTAAACAATTATTTGGTATTTCCATAAAAGCACAAAAAAGCCAAATTAAAGTGTTGCATGTCAAATCGGGGGAAGTAAATATACTGCAGATGTGGGGTTTTTCCAATGGTGAATAATCAAATTTGGTTATAATGGGAAAAGCTATGACGAATGAAATCCCTCGAGTCAAAAACACATTTTTAAGCTTTCTGTTCATTTCTGATTTGTGACAACAACAGTTTGAACTGAGAGGGTGCATGTTGTCCTTGGCCTGATGGTGTTTGAGCGTGATCGAATTTGCAAGGCAGTTAACGCTCTGACACTGAGGTTATGTTATGGATTTCACCCAAGAGGTTTCATTTTAGCAGAGAAGTGACATGACAAATTTCTGCTGGTAGCTTTAGCTATTTTGCATTCAAGAAAGATCACAAAAGTCACATTGCATAAACAACCGTAATAAATGCTGAATAAACTGCAAAACCGACTGGGATTTACCGTATTAACCAAGATATCTACATTTTGCCTGACCCGTCACCTATATTTTCCTCACTGGAAACTGTCAATAAAAGTGGTGCATTGAACTCTCTGTCATAGATATGGTAGTAATGACATTCAAAGTGTTTGTAGAGTAAAATAACAGCAGTGCTGTTCTATACTATGGAGCCAGGTGTTTTGTGTGAGACTGGGTCTTTAAAGTCTAAGGTTAAAAGGTCTTAGAGACACAGTTCAGCCAAAAAAATAAAAATAAAAGTACTTTCATTCTACAGACCATAACAATAAAATATCTTCTCTGTAGAAGAAAGAATGTTTGGAATGACATATGGCTGAGTAAATAAGGACAATTTATCATAGCTTATCATAATGAAGGAGACAGAGAGCTCTTGGTGAGTACAGTACCACCAAAACTATTTTTCAGCAACGCTCCCTCTATCAAGATTAAATGAAACCTGTTATGCAGAGAGTAAAATTATGCCAAACAAAATCAGGCATCCTGTCAGAGAATTAGACTACCTCTCACTGACATGCCAGCGAACTGCTCCGGAAAAAGGTGAGAAGCTGTCGACTGTGAATCTGCACTGGGCGTCCAGAAGGCCGTCACTTTGTATATGAGACAAGTGCAAATAGGCTGCCCTGCAGGCCCGGTGTGTCAATCTACAGGCTGCTGAGATCAGTTCACCATCGCCATCGTCCTTCACCCATCTGTCTCAGACCTATGCTAAGGCTTACTTAGTAGAGCTAGGGAATTCTTAAAAACATTAATTACAACACTGTGTAACTGGTGAAATGTACTCTTTTTGTCAATGACCTTTTAAGTTTAATTCACTTATGTTGCTAACTGCAAGAATGATAATACAAAAACCACAAAACTGCCCACTACGACTCATCATGTAAAGCATCCATTTGCTGATAATCATTTAAATGAACGTTCTGGGTTCAATGCAAGTTGAGCTCAATAGACAGCATTTGTAGTGTAATTTAGATTATAATTGAAATATTGCTTAGATTATTTTTTTTTCAGTGAAGCACCTACAATAAAACTAAAAGCAAGTCAACAATTCAAAAGACAAACGGTTTATAGCCACTACAACAGTAAAAAAAAAAAAAAAGTTGAGCCAACATAAAATTAAAGGCATTTAATTTTTGAGTTCTCTACTTATTTTTGTAGGAGATTCTCAGCTTTCTGTTGTATAAACTTAAAACAAGTTGAGAAAACTCAACCTCCTGAAGCTGGTTGCCTTAATTTTAAGTGTAAGCCTTAATTTTTTTTACAGTGAAGTATAGAACATTCATATAACTTAAACATTATAACATGGCAGCACAACTGAGTTGTTTCCATAACCTTGTCTGGTATAAAACTACTTGCAATTTAATGGTCATGAAGATAGTTTTTTTTTTTAAGGATTCTGGCGGTTTCATGGTTTGTGCCTTTAAATGAATCAGATTTGCATGAAACAGTTGCAGAACCACTGCGTTTTAATCACGATCCAAACAAACATGCTACGTTATAGTAGGCCTATGTGTTTTTGTTATGTCAATTACATTGTATAATTTCAAAATTTAAAACAAAAACAGAATGACCTTAGCTTTGAGAAATTATGCTAAATAAAACCTTTCAGCACAAAACAGAAACAGCAGCCGGGCTGAATGAAAATGCAGATTCACTCTCTGACAGCAGGTGGCACTTATGGAACAGCAGCGATAAAGCGTTTCCTTGGTTACTGCTGTAAACAAAGCAGCTGATGAAAATTACATTAACACATATTATAAGAAAATACAATCTAAAATTTTCCTAAGACAGTCAGTTTCCCACAAAGACACATTCGTCTAAACCCCCCAACACAAATCAGTATTTAAGATACTAAATCTTCTTATCACATCTTCTATTTCACGCATCACGAGCAGTGATCTTGTGCTGCCTGCTACAGTATTTTCTCCTCTTTGCGTTCATCTTTGGTGTCTCTGGCTTCAGCTAACGGCTGTTTATAGTTGGTTTATTTGCCCAGTTAAAGCATTAGTTGTGTTATTTTCTTTGTCCATTATTCAAAGGTGTATGCAGTTAACAGGAATCTCCGCTCAATTCATCATGCTGTCTGCGTTGCTTAACCATGTGTACCGGTGTGCTTGTATTTTTAGAATTCATACCGTGTGTGTAATTCATATAGGTTTACCATTTAAACCGGTATAGCCCAGCACTACTGGTAAAGCCTGTAAACCCAGTAACAATGGCACAGCTTTCCCAGGTTACCAAGAAGGGTGGTGAAGCAACCTGATGAATAGGTGGTTGGTCTTGAATCAGCAAAAGAACATAAAATCGTCTTCTTTGTTGTCTGGATCCATTCAGAATGTCGAACAATGAAAACCATGCAAAAATAAAGGCTTCGTACGCCTTTACTAACAACAACATGCCTCATTGCACGGCCAACACTCACAGATCAGTGATAACATCAGTTACATCAGATGACTGGTTCCCAAATATTCAGTTTAGGTTGCACTTACAAAAAATAAACAATTATTTTAGAGCTAATCATAAAAAAAATTAAAAATTGAAATATGCATTGACTATATAGAAAGCCATAAAAATAAATTAATAAGCATCGCAATTTAGCCTAAACCTAACTCTAGATACTGCTGCTGTTTACTTCCATTTAAAGTTCTTTAGTTTAATTGTTTCTCTTATTCAAAAAAGATAAAGGCAATGAAATTATTTTTTTTCTAGTAAATCAACATTATACAACAAATGCCGTTGATTGACCTTAACTTGCAAATCATTTTGAACAAGCAGCAAAACTCCCTGCATCAAGGCTTTTAAATTCAAAAGCATGAACAACTTATTTTCTTTGTCTCAGCTTGTGTCCTTCACTGATCTGGACCAGGTGGGATGACTCACGGCACAGATGTTCACCTTTCATTAAAAAGGTATGTAAATTAGCTAAACGGGACAGGTATGAGGGACAATCAGAGCCCTCAGGCACTGTCAGGGTAAAAAACAGACAGAGGCCAGCTATACCAAGCAAAGTGGTTTATTGGTTGGTCTGTAATGGTAATGAAGATGCATGCGGAGCACTCATGGAAGCCACAGATCTGGCAGAGGCTCAGGATGTGCCTGCAAATAATTAGATAAGCAGTGAACCTCTGCCGGATGCAACACCTCCCTAAAAGCAAAGCTGGCGTGGCACCGAACAAGATATCCAAATGAGAGCCTGCTCATTTAAATCAGACATGGAAACAGGTCTAACCAAGTCAGTCTTAAGTCAAAAAAAGATTTATTAGTTAAAAGACACACAGGGCACGTTTAGTTAAAATTAAGCTACAGTCTTCAAGTCAGCATGAAAGGGTAATTCGCCTTATTTTTTTATAAATATATGTTATTAATCTTATTATGAACAAAATATCCATACATGTGTCTTTTTGACTTTGTAACCATTTTTTGACAACTTAAACTTTTTGAAAGACTTCATCCTCAAAAACCCCACCACTCTCTTGCAATCGACTGCAAGCGCACATTCAGATCTGCCTCCATTAAATCAACCACTTCTTTTACATCACACCTTTAAAGAGACAGTTCACCTAAATATTAAAATTGTGTCATCATTTACAATCATGTCATTCCAAACCAGTATGAAATCAAAGACATCCTTCAAAATATCTTGTTTCATGCCCTGCAGAAATAAGTAGGTCATACAAGCTTGGAACAACATGATGTCTTTTAATTTCTGGGTACTTTTCACCTAGTGTTTTACAGATTCAGTCAATCTTCTCATTTCACATGCTGTTTTTGGAATACTATATACTAGGGAAGTAGGCACATTCGGGAATAGAGACTGATACAATACGACTGACTAATATGACTTCAGTTGGACGAAGTGTTTAAGACTTGAAAGTCTGGTAGGGTGTGACCCTCAGTCGTTTATTGCATAATTCCCAGTTCTTTTTTCTGTAACCATTAACAAAGTTGCCTTAGCGTACAGATTTTAAAAAGTCATGTAGTTTATTCCAGCATTTAGTATGACTGAATTCCAATTGCATTTAACTGCACTTAAAGGCCTTTCATGGTTAAAGTGAAACAATTACAATAATTAAATTGCCCTTGAGAGTCTAGAGAATTTATAAGAGAGAAAAAAAAACAAGTCAAAGTTTTTATCTTCAGTCTTTGAAATGACAGGGGTAAAATTCTCTGAGGAGTCTGTTGCTGCATATGCATGAAAGGTAACATTAGGCTGAAAGACAAGGGACCGCAGTCGGCAGTTTCTGAGCACCGTCCGCCCTCCACTGCATGTTAATTAGCATGTAATTGATGCTTCTGAGCTTTACAAAGCCACGAGAATGATTACACTGTTGCATTCTCGATATAGTTTGAAACGTGGTGCAGAAACTTTTTGGACTAAATTGTATAGTTTAAATTATACATTGTGGCATCAATAAAGGCAATTTAGTTCAAGCACCACAACTATACAGTGCGTCTGAGGAGGCACATGATCGCCCTGAAAAATAGAAAGCCATTTTCAATAAACGCTTTCAATCAGGCTACAAGAGCCATGTACAAGCTTACAAATCTAGCAGGGCTTCAGTGACTCAAGTCCACTGCTGCTGTCGATTTCTGGATGGAGTGGATGGTGACTTCCTGTGGCTCAATCTCATTTCTGTGACTGTGGCGCTCGTCTATATGCCTTGTAGGCCAAACTGAAGCTATGGAGCAAGTGAACATCGGCTGGCAGTTACAAATGTTAAACAGACTAAACATCTGGTGAGAATAATCTACCAGCTCACCAGTCACACTTAGCATTGTACTGATGAAGTTTTCCCACCGGTTTTTAGGGAAAATGCCTACTAATCAGTAAAATATTGGATCTCAAAAGAATAGTTTACCCAAAAATAAGAAAGCAATTTTATGGACAGACGACGGAGGACTCTCATTTCAGCAGGAAACAGCGGTTTGAAGCTAAAAACATCTTAATGATTAATTATTCCTCTTACAAACACCCAGCTTTTAACTTCACAAGACCTTACCTGATGGATTGGAGTCGTGTGAATTATTAGGATTTTATCAGCTGTTCGAGCTCTCATTTTGACGACACCCATTCACTACAGAGGATCCATTGGTGAGCAAGCAATGCCAAATTTCGCAAAATCTGTTCCGATAAAGAAAAACTCATCTACATCTTGGATGGCCTGAGGGTGAGTTTTTTTTGGGGGGGGTGAACTTTCTTTAAGTCCCAATGAAAGCATCACTTTTTGTGAAGGGAAACAAAGATACTTTAGGGTTCGGTAGCGAAGTACGTTGAGTGCAAGGTGTGCATGTAGCTTCCCATGGCATGAAAGTAGCTTTTAATCAGCAGCATTGTAAAGTCTTTTGCTGATATGATGATAAATCACTGGAGGCTATCCAAAAACCTGAGATCATTAAAATTACATGGCTATAATTTGATTGGTCTATTGGTCTCTCTGAGATGCCGAGGCGGCAAACAGCCTGAAAGCACTTGGCTAAGAAATCCTCATCTTCAACACGTTCATGCCCTCTGGCAATATTCACAGTGCTTTCCCAGTAGTGTATACATCTCGATATGTGAAGAACCGGGCCCTTACATATCATCTAAACAAGTCAGCGCTCATAGACTATCTTTGTTTAATCTATGTGGGAAACATGCCACGATATTTTAAACAAGCTGACAGAGCAGATGTGTCTGCTGTAGACACAAAGCGGATGTTCATTCCCGGGATGTGTTATTGGTTTCTACAAACAGTGACGGTGAGAATTAAAAAAAAATCAGTTGTACTATACAGGATTACCATTCAAAGTGACTACAAATATACAAAAGCATAACTCTATAATACTTTAAAACATAAAATTAAAACACTAAAAAACTATAATGAATGCTTAGTATTCTACAAGTAAATTTAGGAATCTCAAGATAATGAACCACTTAAAAGATAAATAAATATTTATTGTATTCTTAAATCTTCTAGAACAAATAGAGAAAAATTATGTCCCCACTATAATATAGGAAAATTGAACTTAATGGTTATTTGGAGTACAGTTTAATACAGAATTTACACATTTCAAAATATCAAAAGTTGTGTGTTCACTTTGTACCTTTTTAATACAAAAAATAAATAAAAAAGCACATCATTAGAAATTAATATTTAACATAGCATTTAAAGAGATAACAATATATCGAAGCAGAAAAAACCCTAGCTAATAAATATGCAATCAACCAAAATTGATAAATTAAATTACTTTAAAATGAAAATTTCACAAATATCAGTAACCCATATGCCATATAGTGCAGATATATTGTGAATCCTTAACGATGGCACTGAATAACATGTCTCTAAACGACTCTTTAAAAGACACATCATCATTAACAACAACATCACAGCACCACTGAGAACACAGGCAATGAAATCAGGAATCTTTTCTCTGATATTAAATAGAATAATTAACTTTTTGTTAATTTTTCATGGGTTCTTTGAAGTCCTCACACTCTAACTGTGAGAGAGCTGCCTTTAGGCTTGAACATTGGGAACAATGAGACACACTTGACTGCATTTGATATTCATCTCTATTTTAAAAGGATGGAGGGGGATTATGTTGCTCATGGCAAAATCTTCTAAATAGCCACAGTCAATTATATCTTGATCTTTAAATAGATCTTCAAGGTAGACTGTCACTGTATTTTTCAATGTTACATCTACTCATTCAGAAAGAAAGATCATTTAAAAACTTACCCAGCACGAACCAGCAGGCACCACAGGACAAACATCCTCAGAAGTTAAAAAAAAAAAAAAAAGTTTTTTTTGACCTAAGGCTGAACTCCGTGATAACGTAAGACAATCATGAGTTACATATGCCTTCAGAGAATACAGATATTGCCTTTATAGGCTCCATACTCTCCATATTAAGATTGCCTTGTGGGAAACTAGGCTTAAAAACAAGTCTAAACTGCTTTCACAACAGATATCTCAAAGTATGAGCCAGTAAGTGCTTATCCGTTTTTGTTTTGTCTTGGAGATGAAGCAGCAGAAGAGTGATAAAACAAAGAGATGTGTTATCACGACACAATGTTTAGTTTGCCAACAGTACTAAAAGCAAAAAGATGAAGGGCAATCATTTATGTAAAGTGGTAGTTGATGTGTAATGTGCCTGGAATTTCTATTCATCAGATTAAAAAAGGGGTCATCAGATGCCCATTTTCCACAAGTTGATATGATTCTTTAGGGTCTTAATGAAAAGTCTATAACTTACTTTGGTTAAATTTCTCAATGGTATTGTAAAAAAAACACCTTTCTTACCATGTCAAAATCAGCTTTGTTTTTAATCAAGCCATTCTAGTCCATGTTGCTTTAAATACTAATGAGCTCTGCTGACCCCGCCCCTCTCTTCCGTGGGGTGACAAACAGTACTGTTTACTTTAGCCGCGAAACTGGTTAACTAGCACATTATTAGGAAAGGCAATTTGCAAAAATTCATAAAAAACCCTTATACTCACTTCTGTAGATGAAGCTGGATCACAAATGATTTGCATGAATATCGACGTATTTAAGCAGATCGGGGATCGCACGAACACGGGGATTCGCACAAACATCGACGTATTTAGACAGATTGGGGATCGCACGAACATTGACGTATTTAGGCAGATTGGGGATCGGCGCATTCACTTCAAAACGAAAGTAACGTTAATCCTCTGCGTCTTCAGCGGCTCAGATGTCGGAAGTAAATGACAACTGCTATGTTCATTATTACATCCAAAAACAAAACATCTCAAATCGCTTAATCAGAGACAGTCTTGTCTTCCCCTGCACCGAAGTCGACACAATGGCGGACTGATGACAGCTCACTCAGGGCGGGTCTAAGGTAAGACTACGTCATTCTGACAGGAACCTCAGAACAGCCTGATTTGAGAAAGGGGATTTTAAAATAGGAATTAAAAAAAACACTGGGTCGATTTTTATCATTATAGGATGGACATACACACATTTATGTTCAAACAACTTGTAAAGTGAATTTTGCATCCGATGACCTCTTCAAAACACACATGAATATAAAAGGGAAAGTGTGTATCTTACAGTTCACACAGAATGCACTTTTTGTTTTACAAACGCGACAAGTGAAATTTCCCAAAAAAATAAAAAAAAAGCATAGTCTACATGTTTTACCTGCTAGTTTTATCTTGAGCGACTAAAGAACAATGGTCATAGGAAATACAGTTCAGCTGGCAAAGTAACACTGAATAGTGTGGTTACTTAAAAAAAATTAATTGTGTTTCCTGCAAAGAATCCTATAATCAGTGAAAACACTCTCTTTTTATGGTATCTAAGCCTTTATGGACCAATATAAGGCAGCTGACTGTGTTAATCATAAAAGATAACACCACAGAATGATGTCACTGAGTTGCCACAAGGGGAAGATCCAGTATCTAAACCCTGTTGAAGAATGAATGACCCTTAACATCAAAAGCTCATTTCTTCTCATTTGCATTGCACTCATATACGTCTCGCAGTGGCTCATACGTATTTCACAGGGACATGAGAGACTGATGACTAAACTAAATGTGAAAAACACAGAAAGATGACTACTCTGCAGAGGATAATCGATTTTCTCTAATAGCACATTCAGCTGGAGATACATTTCCCTAGACATTGGCCCTTTGGGTAAACAGGCTTACCGTTCTTCACCTCTATGTAATATTTACAGACCTTTTGGCAGTCAAGGTGTCCAAAGATGCAAGTTCCAGGTCTTTAATCTTCATTTTCTTATGCAAGTGCATATTTCATCCTATCTTTTTATGGATTTTGCCATTCACGTTTCACTTCCTCTTGTCATTGCCTCCTGGCTCACAGCCAATGTACTGACAAGCCTTTGGGTGAGCCTGAATTGGAACCCAAATAGTCCTTCCTCTTCCACTGTTCACTCAAACAGACTCAATCTTATTGTAAAAACAACCAGGGTATGCCGTTTAATGAGAACATGCAGAGTAGCTTTAGTTTACAAGGCTAGAATCAAGCATGAATGGATAAAAAAAAAAAAACCTGTTCTAAGGAGAGAGATTAGAGAAATTGTCTCTGACAATGTGGTTACAGACTGAAGTGGTAAGCAGGGATATATATATTTTTTCATATCTCACTCCCTAACTGAACAGGCAGTTGTGGGAGAATTGAAAAGGATTTCTGCAAATCCCCACAGAGACCTTTATCTTCCCAAATATTACAGAAAATTCATCTCTGGTGCCAAAGACCTCAGTAAAAATGTTGAATCGTTGGATAAGACAATTTTTCAAAGGTAATCACACTGCATGTCAAGATCACTTCAACAACTGTGGGGGGAAAAAAACTATGCTTCATGTCTTTTGTAATGGAGTAATTTTTCAGAGTAAAATATCACATTTGGCCTAAAACGCAGGACTTCAATATAATATAATTCCTAGAGTTATAACTCGGATGCAATCAAAATTCTATTTTTGATTAAAAAATAAAAAAACACATTTAAAAATTAAACATTAAAAACAGCAATAATTGTGAATTGGATACCACAATGTGTTTATGTTAATTTTTTTTTTTTTTTAAATACACCAAATTTGGAACGACAGAAGCAGTACTATGCTAACTAATTTCCAGGTTTTGGGACTTATTCCAACAGCACTCTATATTGCACATCCCTAATACCTTGTTAATTATAATTGGATAATATGTTGAGCCGGATTCAAGACTACAAACAAATACATAACTTCTAGTTTCTGCATTAACTACAGATTTCTCATCTTAAAACCATCTCAAAAGATATAACTTGCCCTGCTAATAACACAAGGACAAAAGTCTTTTTTTCATGACTAAGTCTCACCCATTCACTCTCACTATTTCAGCTAAAGCCCTTGTAAAACAAAGTGAACTGAGAAATAGGAATTCTATGGTCATAAACCTTAACCGATGAACTCTGACCACTGAGGTCCATTGCATCCAAAGTTAGAGAGAGGAGTCTCTTTTCAGGTGAAGTGTCTTTAAAACCCTTTATGGATACATATAACCATGTTCCTGTCAAAGGTCAGGTCATAAAAGAAGCAACGTGCCTCATATACACTTTGTCTGCTCATATCAAAGGTGAAAACATTAGGAAGCACTCTTACACAGTCAATCCGCAACTCTTGGTTCCGTTTAAAACATAAGCCACTGATTCAATATCAGGAATTAAACCCTGCTGATTCTGAATCAACAAGATGACGAAACAATCTTGTGAAATCCAGTTACCAACTTAAAAGAAGCCAATAAATATTGAGGTCTTTTGAAGCTCAGCTGGTAGATAAGAGGAAGAAAAACATCCCATGGCAAAGAGCTACAAAAGCATCATATTTTCAAGGCTATAGAGTTTTTGCAGACAGCATATCAGGGAAGAGATAGAAGCCTTCAAATACTGCACTTCAAATTTAAAACCCAATTCACCTTCTGGTGAGTAAAATGTAACCTCATATCAACGTCCAGGGCACTCTTCCACACAAAACTGACAGGGATACCAAAACACTACATTTAGCCTCTTTGGCATTTGCAATTTCTAACGTTGGTCTTCCATCTTTTTAAAAGTAGTAGTCAATTGAACAAATCACCAAAGCCCAAAAGCATTTATTTTGACATTGCTGAAAACGCCAATGTCCAGATTCTCCATTTTCATTATTTTACACTCCTTGTGTAGTTCTGTCTAATATCTAAATTATTAGTGCGATATCATTAGCTATGTTTCCATCACCCTGTTTTAATGCACATTTTGAAGAATCGCATCAGAAACGAGTGATGGAAATGCCAAATTTCTAATAAAAATCAAAAAGCAAAATAGTTTTTATGCTCACTTAAGGTGGTTCTTGACTTGTGCAAAGAGGAGTTAACGTGAATAACGCATTTGCAAATTAAATTCCTCCATTTGCATCAAAAAAGTCATGTGACTTTGCGCTATGGGATGGCAAAACCTGACTAACCAGTGAACCGCTCTCGTTCCACAGCAACTGAAATGTTGCTATGGTCATTCTGAAACGCCCGAGCAAAGTCTGTTGCCAAAAGTATTTTTGTATAATTGCCTCCCATAACTGTGTTCCCAAACAGCAGGCATCCACCTCCGAAAGCAATGACTGCATTTACTTTGTTTCGTCTGCTCGCTCTGAGGCGCAAGTAATTTATTATATATGAAAGTAATTATATTCAGTGGCTTCTACTACTTCTTTTGGTGACTTATAGTGCCAGTTTATCAGGAAGTGACGTTTTTGTTCTCTTTGACTCGTTGGATGGAAACGGTGCTTGTTCGCAAATGTTTTATGCGAAATGATATGCAATTTTGCACATAAGTTCAATTCACAACTTTAGATGGAAACCCAGCTATGTAGATAAGCTTTATTTCAGCAACCCTGTTCTCTAAAATATCGTCATCAATAACCCAAAAAAAAAAAAAAAAAAGCAATCATTATCGGTCAAACTCTACTCAAAATAGTAGCATTTAGCTGAACATCTCCAGCAATTGAAAGAAACCCACAGTCACCAAAAAACTGAGGGCCCCTGCTTCGCTTTTATTTCTCGCTACAAATTCATCTCTATGACACTCATCAGACACAAATGGCTTATTTTCCTTCAGTATCAAAGGGAGAAACAAAGAAAAAAGGAAGACACACACACAGCTTTGTGAGAGCTGACTGAATCGGTCATGCGCTTTGGTTCATCCTGATGTTAACAAGCTTTGATTTGAACAAGTGACTGAAAGCAGTTCGGCCCCATCCCAACACCGCCACTGTAATCCTGCCAACAGGAGCAGAACAATCAGCATGTCAATAATTGTGTTGTGGAGCAGATATCAGATCAAACGCATTTCTCTGTGGAGATAAAAGCCCCCTGTTTTCCTATCCTGCCCGCATCCGACGCCAGCCGTGGCTCCAAAAAACAATCCGATAGGGAAAATATTCATAATCTGACCCTTGCATAACTGAGGTACTAGAATCCGTGATGAGCATCTGTGCAACCCCACCATCCCGGGGCTGTCATCCACCCTCGCTGGTTGCAGAAACTCATTTCCTCGCTGAGACACAATCTTTCACATCTGTTTAAAATCTATTGCATAACTAGCACAGTACTCACAGAAATAAATGCATAAGGACAAGGCAAAGGTCAGGTCAATTTAAAATCTTCAATAAAATGAATTCATTGAGTAATTTTAAGGCTATAAAGGAACACAAGCTGCATCGATGTCTCGTTCAATGTAGAGAAGGATTCAACATGAAGTACTCTGAGCCAGATGAAGGAGCGCTAACCAGCTGTTAAGCCACTTGCTTATGCTACACTACATGAAGCTTTAAAAACAGATCCACAAGCAGCCATCTTCATACATTATAAGGTTATATGATAAAAGCAGCAATAAACCAGTTGAGAGACTAGCTAAACAGCAAAGTCTTTGAAGTCCAGTATATTTCTATTCTAGCCATGCAACATTTCCCTTTTCGGTCCACAGTACAGGACAATAACGACTTGTGAACAACAAACTATGATCAATGCTACACTACAAACAATAGCGTTACATTCAGTAATGTACATTCAGTGTGCCACAAGGGAGCAATTCCCAAATGTGCAGTGGTCCATTCACCTCATTGTGCCTTGATCACAATATCAAATGCACTCACAATAGAAAATGAGTTGGCTGACTGCGGCTGATGGACAGCTATGGAAACAAAGCATGAAACACAACAAAACCTCCAGACAGAACGTGTCATTTAATATAAAGGGAAGTACACGAGCTGAATGTTTGCCTGTGAGCAAAGGAATTTCAGCAAACTTCCTTCGAGACAGATGGTATGTTACTAAAAAGTGTGGTTTCATGGTACACCACCCTCCCTCAAAACTGAGTGCAATATGTACACACTACTGTCAAGTGATGATTAAGGAGATACAGCTTCTAGAGTTCAAAAGTTACTGTAAATGCAAATCTGTTGTCTTTTTTTTTGGAAGATTATGGTTCTTTATATGACCGACAAATTGTGGTGGTGTTAAAACAGTGCTGAGACGCAGTACAGTCTAAATGCACTGGGACTTTTCACTGTTTGTATCAACCCATAAAATCAGATTAGAGTATGTAAGTGGAGCGTATATAGGGCTTGGCATTAATTTTTTTTGGACACCAGCCACTGTGGCTAGTGGTTTTCCAAATTTACTAGCCACTCAGCATTTTCACTGCCCACAAATTTGTTGTTGGGAAATTATATTTTATGACTCAATACAGCATACAAAAATTTATTTAAATTGATTTCCGGGTCATTTTTGGCCTATTTAAAGAGCATTTTCCCTAACCGTATTAAATGCATGCATCAGCTTTCAAATCAAATTCTTACATTTTGATAATTTCACTTAATATGATAAGACAATATAGGGCTGTCACCAATCAAATTAAATTAGTATCAACAAAACCAATCTTTCCACTGAAGAAACAGAAGTGACTGGAGTGGCTAGTGGGAGTGACTGTGTTACCCGCCATTGCTGAAATCCACCCACGATAATGAGTGAGACTTATGATTTATTAGCCCAGTAGGTAGACAGAAGAATACCAAAGTACAGTAAATAGTAAAAACTATACTATACTGCTATTGTGCAGCTAAATTAATTAACTGGAGGCAACTGTTACCGGAAATTTTGTACATTCACGCTAACTGTATTAAATATCACTACGCTTCAGATATGCGTAATGACGACTAAACACATTAATACCAACTCTATAGATCTCATTATTCAGTAGATTAGACAAATTGAGTGACTTTTTTTATTGTGACCGATTCAACGATTCATGCACACCCAAGCATACTCTGTGTCGCCACCTACTGGCGGAACGGCGTTAACTGCAAGAAAGCGTCCCTGACAGATTCTGAACGAATCTTAAGTGAACAAATTCAATAGATTCGAGTCACGGAAAAAAAAAAAACATATTCCTACCACCAGCAAAAAGCCTCAGACTAAATATTAGCCCTCAAATTTGCAAAACTGAAAAACTTGTATTAATCGTAGCTTTAACACAGCCCTGTAACATTCACAATAGAAAAGCTCGTGTTTGTACAAGCAGTTAAAGCTCCTCTTGCTCAGAAGATCATCGGCGTATCAAAGCTTTTAAAAGCGACTTTGGAATAAATGCGCCTTTTAGAAACACGCACATTTATCATAACGAGCTCTGAATTCAGTTCAAACAAACGCGGTTATTTGATAGTCTCGCACTGAAATCACAGCACGATAACACTATCTTTGTGAGTCCACTCAGTTGGCTATTTAAACGTGCTGGTTCTCTCGCCGTTGTAACTGTTTTTCCTCATTCATCCGCAAACGAAATATTTGGACACAGTCACCCCAAACAACTTATTATAGCACCGATCCAGCAGCATGCAACATGAAGCGAACAGAAAAACCTACCTTTCGACTCAGCGTTGTCCCCGAATATAAATAATATGCTATGCCTAGAACCCAAAGCACAGCGAAACATAATAATACCCTAGATTTCCTGCGCATTGCTGTGATTTTGGATGGGATAATACAGTGGCTGTCTCGGGGTTTGTGCCGTGAAAAGCCACTGGCGTCCTCGTTCTGCGTCTCGCTGTGGATACAGCGCCCAACTAACACCAAATCACCAGCAGCAGCGGTTGGATAGAGGAAGAAGCAGGAAACAGCCAGCATCACCGGGTTAGAGGGGAAAGGGTAACAGACTTTAATCCAATCACGCTCCGCAGAGACGCAGACGGAGGAGGGGTGGGGGTGGAGACATCCATCGTTAGCCTATACCTCAAGATGCGCCGGGATTTTGTTGTAGCCTATAGTTATGCTCTTTTCACGGAAGTCATATGAAAATATGCTCACTTTTTGCTAATGTACATTTTGCCTTGCTAAAATTCCGCACACTGTACAATATATTTTGCCCGGGTGTTGATTACTAATTTATTATTTTTTATTAATTATTCACTAAAAATGCATTTAATGAAACGTATGTGAAAAATTTAGATTTAGTGAATCTTACAAAAGTTAATGTGTCAGCAGTGATGTATTCCATGCCCCATGACAGTAAATTATGCATCCTTTTCAACAAAATGTAAATCCAATTGTTAAATTGGATTTGCATTTATTTGTAAATTTAAATTGTTAAAAATCTACATTTATATCACCATAGGTTGTTATATTACCCAGCATTAAATTAAAAACAAAAAAGTAGTTTCAATTACAAAAGACTTTATACTGAATTTGAGGTCCTTCTCTCTTCTGTGACTCAGGGTTATATAGTTAACTAGAAATAAAACCAAAATCATAAAAATTCATTACTTGAAATTTGAAATGTGTTAACTGAAATAAAATAAAAAGACCACTTAACTAAAACTGAAATAAAATTTAAAAGCTATGTAGACATTAAAAAAACAAATACAAATGACAAAACAACAAATTATTAAATTTAAAAAATAAATAAAAATACAATAAATAAATATTTAAGAAAAATAAAAACTAATAGTATTCCAACCACGCTGTAATTAATGTCTGTAATTCATATCAGCAAATTTACTTACTTTTTATTAAAATGATTAAAAACACTAAAACAAACCAGTGCTAGATTAAATTCTCATTCTGACGGCACCCATTCACTGCAGAGGATCCACAGGTGAGCAAAGTGATATAATGCTAAATTTTCTAAATCTTTTCCAATTAGGAAACAATTTTATCTGATGGTCTGAGGGCGAGTACATTTTCAGCAAATTTTCATTTTGGGGTGAACTATTTCTCTAGGATTATGTTAATGTAACTAAATTTAAATAATTTTCATTTTGATTTATTGGGGCCCTCTAGAAGTTCGCAAAAGGCCCCTGGTTGAAAACCACTGCTCCAGAATCATTCCCACCTTTCACCCCTTTAGTTACTGTCAATAGTTAATGAAAGCAGTTTTACACTTCAATGCTGGATGTCTGCTGGAATCTCAATGAGATTTAGTTTAAATATTTGAAAGAGCCCTTCAGAAATTTCATGATGAGCAGCGCTGGTTGCTGCAACAGCTGTCTGATGACTGATTTTAGACGGCCTATAGTGACATTAATTTATTCATCAAAATGGGTTCACTGGGTGTCTTTTAAAACCTGTGGAAAAAAAGCTAACTAATGTATAGATAAAAAAATGCTTTAAATTATCAATAGCCTACTGAATAATGTAAGCTACAGTTAGACAAACTAGGTTCTTCAGTTTTAAATAACTCATTAAAATTTACCTGAGATCCGAAATGTTTTTGAGCCATCTAATAATTTGAATAAAGGACGAGGCAGATTTAGAAACACTGCTGCACTTCCAAGGAAACACTTGAATGACCTACTTTTCATACGATGACGAGCACTGCAGACTGGATCTTTATGTACACATAGCGCTGCAGTTAAAGATTTGGGCTGGCAAGTGGCACCCCATTCAATCCCTTTTCAAACTTGAGCAAAGCAGTTGTCCTCAGATTGCTTCAGGACAGCTGTTGATGTTGTAAGTGTGCTGTAAATTGATTAGGATTGAGTGTCTATGAAATAACAAATAGCCAGATGATTCAATCATGATGTGCCAAGACTCAGGCCTCTCAAATATAATAACATAATAAGGTAAATGGTTTAGGTTATTTATTTGCAGATCATGACACCAACATATAGGTTATAAGAATGCAAAAATGTGAACTTGATATCTGAAAGAATGTATAAAATACATCTAAATGTGAAATAACCTTTAGCTTTTAAGGAGGAAATTTAAAGAACAAGATTTTCAAATGTCACCTAGGAATGACAATAGACTAAAATGTCCCCAGACACCAAGATGTCCCATACCTATTTCAAGTTTTAAGCAATTTTCTGTATCTGAATTTCCATGATTTTATCTGTAGCATCACAACGTAAATCTGTCAGCCTTCCTTCGTAACAGAAAAAACTCTCAAATGTCAAATGACCTATACAATATTCTGGCACTCTTCAAATTCTAGCAGATTTGAAGCTTAATAAAATGGTTTATAGTCAAAAACCAATGAAAGCCTCAAGAACGTCATTAAACATCACATTATTATTCTGTAACTGTGTGGTTGTGCATTTCCTGCTCATAAACTTGGCGTCTAAAACCTCTTTACTGTGAGAACATTTGGCTCGTAGCCTACAATTGGAGAGTACGTACAATTTCCTATGGCATCCATATTTTGTAAAAGGTCTCTATGCTTTATTACTCCCCCAACCTTCCAATCTTTTCATCCTTTCAATCTTTTCTAGAAGTCATGATGCCTTGAGAACAGGAATGAAAGGAGAGTCTATATGCCTAAACTGCTATATTTAGGCATGTAGTATGATTATATTTCTAACCTACCATTTTGTCATGTTGGTGGTGACAAAAATATGCTTTATTCTCTTATGTCACATGAATATCCCTCTTCATAAACGCCCAGTAGACGTTTAGCCATTCAGGGGAAAAGTTTTAACTCTGATGACAGATTTTCAGTGTACAATTATGTCAAGATTAAATAAGTAGAATAAGATGTTTTCTGTTCTGAGATACAGCCTGGAGTGAATTGTAAAAACGTCCAGGGAGTTTATAGGAAATAAAGATCTCCTAGTGGCTATAAAAGGTCAACATGTTTTTATGAAAGCTCCATCTCCATAGGGAAATAACAGCATTCTCAAAATTGGCTGCTGGACTATATAACAACATGAAGTCAATGACCACTCTTAACCTTGATTGAAAATACAATAACATTCGAAAACAATTTGATTCCAAAGGACAACTTGTCATATTTATATCGGTGCACATTTTCAAACATGTCAACACTGTCACTGAGAGATTGAACCTCAAATGTAAGACCAGCTGACTATTATGACAATAAACGTACAGCCATGAATGAAATATGGTAGAACGTGAGAATTAACATTGGAACTCTGTAATAAACACACATTGACGCATGTTGTTATAACCTTTGATAAATATGCAATTCTAGTTGTCATCCAGAATTTCAGACAGAAATCCATGCTCTGTGAGTGTGAACAGGACCGTTTCCATCTTATATTAATTATTTTTATGACCTGTCTGTATATGTGTACTGTGGGCAAATGTGTTTTTCCTCTATATTCAATGGTTTGTTGTATCCGAAGGCCTACATTTGAGCATTCACCCAGGCTAATGAGGCAAATCTGTTTTTCAACAGACTTGGCCATCGTCCACTGGTCTGATCATCCCTGCCAGCTCCTGGGTACCGGCTGGGATGCTTTCTATCTCATTCTAGTCCTTCGCTTACATGCAAGACCCCCTACAGACACCAATTCTAGGGTACCCACTATTACCTGACTCTGCTGAACAAAGGAAATGAAAGTTTGGGTAACTACAAACAGGAATGGCTGCAGAGCTTCTGTGAATCTGATGAGGGTGTTGCAACTCTTGAAGATCAACAATACAAATCAGGCCTTCTAAAGCAGTGGCTCCGAACCACGTTCCTGGTTCTGGTTTATTTTGCATGTCCCTTTTGACACACCCATTTCAGGTCTTGAGTTTTTTCTAATGAGCTGATGACCTGAATCAGGTGTTTGAACTGAGACATGCAAAATGTGCAGTGTTGGATGTGCTCGGGAATCAGTGCAATATACAACTATGGAGCAGTTGTGAAACAGCTCCACCATCAGTTTGCCCACCAGACACACATCTACATGTTTCACAGAGCCAAGTGCCACTTGAAAAGCCAGAACACCATAGTCAATAATTGTTCTTGGATCCCTCCACTTTAGGATAGTGACTGACATGTTTGTCAGCAATACTAAAGCACAACTAATGATAAAACACCTGAAGGATTTCCTTTTTGAAGAGCCTCAATTGCTTTAGCATGTGTAACAACAGTTTATTTTCTTGAAAATACCTTTAGCAACCAGATAATTCCATCATGATGTTCTAGAGATTTTAGCTCCGACCTGCTCCAACACATTTTCCTAGAGGTTTCTAGTGAGTCTGAAGGCCTTGATTGGCTGGTTCAGGTGTGTTTAATTAGGGTTGTAGCTGCAGGACAGTGGCCTTCAAGGAACAGGAAAATGACAAAATAATAATATAGAAGAAAAAAGAATGCTAAAAAAAATACAGTTGACTGTTGTTTAAAAAAAATCTATTTGCACAATGTTCAGGGGAAAATAACCAACCAATGCATTCATAGAGAAGGATTTTTCCAATGATTATTGGGCAAGAGTTGGGAAACCCAGATCTAGACACATACTGGATCAAGTTTGCTAGATTCAACATAAAGTTCAAGAAACACTGAATCTGGTAAAACGCATTTAACATTCACATAGTCAATAAAGGAAAATAAACGACTTGATACTTAAGGAAATTTATTTTAGAATAAAAGTATATATTTCTTATATTTTAGTATAAAATGTGATTTTTACCTACAACCCTGTTAGACTGAATAGGTCCAGTAGTGTAAAGTACATTGTAAATTGAGTTCCATAGAGCCAGTCACGAACAACAAAGCTTATTGGCCATTTAAAACATGTAATATGACAATGTAATGTCAAGTAAGCTTTCCAACTAATGTAGAAAATTTATCTCTGTCACACGTTTCCTGCATTGTCCTGCACAAACACATCTACATCTTCAACAAAGAAAAAACCCCGGTAGTCCCCCTCCTTCATGGATTCAGTAACATGACCAGCCTTTACAGTGCATGTTGAACATTTTGTTGTATTGTGATGGCATTGTGTTCATATAGTTGTGCATTTATTCAGTCTGCATCTGAGGTTGTTCCTGTTTTGCATCTAAATTCTCTTCAAAGATAACCTCAGGAGCACAATGTTATTGTACACTGCAGTACAGCTTAAAAAGTTGAGGCACACCAGAGCAGTTGATGTGACTGCTCTATAAATGTTCAACACAATTTTTACAATATAGGTCTAATGGGGTACATTTGTAATTGGTCATTTGTCATCCAGGAGACACTTTCATAGTACACTAATGTTATAGAGTCCAACTGGACCAGCCTCAGGTTAATTGGTTTACTCAGAAGCACAATCCTGAGACGCCATTTCTCCAACTTCGTTTCAGGACTTTAGGTTGTCAATTCGGATAAGCCACAGCAACACCTTAACTCTTTGATAGGTCTTTTAATCAATAGGGTTTTTCTGAGGACACTAGTAACGGTTACACAGAAAATTGTACTGTACTCCTCAGAAAAACAACATCCTGTTTATCTATTACAAAAAATTAGAAAGTACAAAATATATCATCACAACAAAGACTTTTTCCCTCATTTAGAGGGATTGTTCACCCAAAAAGGAAATTTGTGTTATTTGTTCACCCTAATGACTGTTCCAAACCTTTATGAATTTATTTTTTCTGCAGAACACAAAAAACTATTTTGTAGAACACTGGAAGTCAATAGGCTTCATTGTTGTTTGATTCACATTGTATGGACAAAAAATGATCAAAATATCTTTGTGTTTCACAGAACAGTCATACAGGTTTGGAACAGCATGAGAGTGAGTAAATGACGACGAATTTTCATGTTTGGGTGAACTAACATACAACACATTTCTAGACTCATCCTTAATTATAGTGTCATTGTAATGTTTACTTCTAATTAATCTATTCACTTCACACAAACAGTTTAAGGCAGAGGATTAGACAGTGTACTTTTCTTCCCCTTGTCTTTGAGATTTGTGATAATGTGTGTAACTACTGCACAGTTCATTGAACACTTCCTTGACACCCATTTGAAGGGTAGTGTTTAAAAACTTAATGTCTTGTTCAACACAATGGTCCAGGATACAGTATATGCCCTCTGTTAGATGTGCCTTAATTTCTGGCTGAAGCGTCACCTAGGAAATAAGAAGGAAACCCATAGTGAGTACACAATGGCAACAATTATCTGCAATGTGATTAAGTGCAGTAACATGAGTCTCAGCCTAGTTAGAGGTCAAATGCATTTCACACTTGTTGACAAAACCAATTGGCTCTCAAATCACAGATCACACTGGACAATGTGTTTCTCCTTTCAAATGCAACCTCTGGTCTGTTAGAATAGACTTATTGCCATGAGTGCAGGACATCGGATTAGTCCCAGTGCATCAACTCTTAAGCTATAATTGTGTGGTTTAAGACACTGAGAAGATTCTTCTAGAATATTCAAGCAAATATTGGCAGGCAGTTCACGAGAGCAGAAAAGACCATTTCAGGAAGCATTTTGAGTACAAATTGCTATGGGCATATTGCAGATCAAAACTGACTAGTGCCTCACCCTCTGCAGTTCACTGTCATATTGTGCAACAGTGAATGAAGACAGGACTGTGAAATCTTCAGCAGCATTGGCAATATGAGTGTACATCCTCTCCACCAGCATGGCACACTTCAGAAGACTCTCTTTGTCTTTCTCAGAAGCTGAAAAAAGAGAGATCACAAAGTAATTGTAATATTTTAATTAGAAATGTTAACGCATGTGATTAATTATGCTTAACGCCGTTGATGCATTTAATTAAAATCGAATAATTAACTAATTCAAAAACCTTAGCATGACCTCCATAAGACACGTCTGTAAACCTTTAGACGGGTGTGTTTATCTATTTACATTTTATGTTTAATACTCCAAATAACTTTGGGCACCTTTAATCGAAGCATAATAGGTTTGAAAAATCACAAAAAATACCAGTTGCATAAGAATTATCTTATGCTCACCAAGGCTGCATTTATTTGATCAGAACTACAATATAATATTGTTAAATACTACTAAAATTTAAAGTAACTGTTTTGTATTTGAGTGACACGATCCTTCAGAAATTATTCTAATATGTAGATATGGGACTCGAGAAATATTTCTTATGATTATCAATGTTAAAAATGCTTGTTCTGAGGTATTCTAGCCAAAGTATCCTCGGATTTGGAAAATTGGTCTTGTCTTCCTACTTCTTTTCAGGCCCGTATATCGGTGATTAAAATGAATGTTCTCCTACGTATTAATTTATTTTCTTCCATGATTCCACTTGCTCCACCGGTTGGCTACTGGAATAAACTAGATGCATGTGTTTCACGGTATATATGGGATGGGAAACTACCTTACAACGATGTAGATTACATGGAGGTCTTTCCCTAATTTTAGACTGTATGCTCAGCCTTTTCCTTCCGCCCTTTAGCAGTTTGGTTTGATCCTGACGCTTCTGTGTCTTGGAGAGCAATTGAGGAATCTATCGTTTATCCGTATAAATTGAAGCATCTTGTTTTTTCAGGAGTTCCGCTTAGGCAGTGTAAATCTCGGTTTGGTCCCATTGTAACCCATCTCCTCTCCACATGGAGGGATTTACATTTACATTTATTCATTTAGCTGACGCTTTTATCCAAAGCGACTTACAATTGCTATATATGTCAGAGGTCGCACGCCTCTGGAGCAACTAGGGGTTAAGTGTCTTGCTCAGGGACACATTGGTGTCTCACAGTGGATTCGAACCCGGGTCTCTCACACCAAAGGCATGTGTCTTATCCACTGCGCCATCACCACCCAGGGATGTTGAAAGACGTTCACAACTAGCTACAAAATGGCACAGGCATTCACCTATTTTCCACAATAATAACCTTTTGTCAGGCAGTACTCCATTTCATTGTCCGCAATGGACTCATAATAAACACTCTGGGAGATATCTATGATGATAGTGGTTTAAAATCCTTCCAGAATCTTAAAACTCAATATAATCTGCCAGGCACCTCCTTTTTTTTTTATGTATTTGCGTATTAGATCGGCCCTACGGGCATATGGGGTGCCTTGGAACTCTCAACTGTCTGTTCACCCTTTGCTCAAACTAATCCTTCCTTCTGAGGAATCTCCCTCCTCTGCTTCAGTCATCTATCTCTTTCTTCTTGAGCATTCATACAAACCTTTATCTATTACAACTGTTTGCGCTAAGGATCTTAATGAGGATGTGCATGTTTTATTTTCCGATCAGGTGTGGGGTATGTTTAAATTGTCTTCTAAAAACCCTAATCACCAAATGATTCATTGGAATAATATATTTTATGGAAACCATGATACATTTCTTTCAGGATTCTATGTTGAATATAAAAAAAATAAAAATAAAAAAAAGCATTTATTTTTAAAAAAGGAACTGAACGTGTTAACCACCAATCATTAATATTAAATATATTTTAGATTATAAATATGAATCCTGGTTAAATCTTTTCAAAGCCTGGTTATCTGTCAGACAGATAAGAGTGAACATCAAATTAATGATTTAAGAAAGCACCATAAGATGATCAATAAGATTGAAATTGTCTCACATCTAAATACATTTAAGTTCGGACCAAACTTTGATGTCAAATATGAAAGTTTGAGAAATGAAAAAAAGACTAATGGACAGAGGAAAAAAAGGCTTTAAATCTTAAGCCATAAAAAGAATTCTCAATTCAAAAAGGAAACGCCTTCAGTGCTAAAATGTGTTGAGCCTCGAGCTTCAGGATCAAATTCAAACTTCTTTCTTCATGGAATTTTTTTTCTCCTTCACTTCACTTTGAAATTCAATCCACAGAGCCACAGTCTGCAAGCGTCTGTCTCTGAACACGGCTAAACGATGTGCTTGTCTCATTAGGTGAATCATACCTCAAATAACATCTTTCTGCACAATAAATGAATTTAGTGCAACTTGTAGATGGAAAAGTATCAGGAGACATGGCACTATTGATACTCAATAAATGACTGAGAACAGGACACTTTTCATATCAAACTTCAAATGTAACAACTTGCCAGCATCAGGTGCTTTCCCATTTCTTTTCTCCATGTAAGTAAATGCAGACTCAGTGAGCATAAGAGATTTAACTGTACATAATGTTTAAACATAAACAGTTCTGAACGTGGCTAATATAGGTATGCTTACCTCTGTCAGAGTCACCCCGTTGTCTGCCTTCATGCATGACAGATGAAACCAAGCGATAAAAGCAATTCAGGAAGGTAGGAGAAGCCTTTAACATCAAACATTGAAAGCTTTCAAAACTGGTGCACAGATGGCTCAGTGCAAAATACAAAATCCTTTATGTTTATCCAATGAATACAAAAACATTTGACCCTGAATCAATTTAACATTTTAATAGAAGACTGATGTATTAGTTGAATCCTAGCAACAACAACGTAAGCAAGATAGTAGTGATTGGTGATTTTTCTCTTTTTATTTGGCCATTAAGTTTTCTAAAAAAAACATGTCAAGTTGTTTTGACATGACAATGTAAATTATACGAGTTTTAAAGGGATATTTCACCCCAAAATTGGTTGAACTATCCATTTAAAGGCTTGCTACCAGCAACTGTCTGGTTACCAACATTCCAACAAAAGAAAGAATCTCATACAGCTTTGGAACAACATGAAGATGAGTAAATGATTACAGAATTTTAATTTTTTTGGATGAACTATGCCTTTAAGACAGATGGATCTGATCTACACTTAGTGGCAAACTACAACTAAGAATTGCTAAGCTTGAATTTACAGGAATTAAGTTATGTGGACATTTCAAGTTACTGATTTAAATCTCTAATTCAACATGCAAGTCTCCTACTTTCACTGGCAAAGCAACCGGTAGATCTTGAAGTCTTACACAGTTCCAATATTCCTTACCTACCAGACACTATAAGCTCCTTTCCCCTCAGGATTTGTGGCAACTTCCCAAACTACATTCTAATTTTCACTCATATTAAGTGCAAATTAAATGCCTCTCTAGGGCACTGTAATAGTCACTCCTAACATCAAGCAGCATTAGCCTGTAATACACCTATTTGCATAAACCTATGGAAACATCAGCATTTTCCAAAGCATCTCAGAGAACTAATTTACCAATTCCGCTTAATGTAACATATTTAACATGACATCCACTGTTTTTAAAGTGCACAATAAGAGCAAATTACTTTTTGTAAAAAAAAACATTTGTCTGAGTAACAATGCTTTTCATCTCAAGAAATTCCATGTCCTACTGTATTTGTGATAAAAAAATAAATAAAAAAAAATATTTAATAAAAAACTCTTTTATTATTAATAATAATAATATTTATCTGTACTGCGTTAGGCTAACTGAGACTTGTAATAGCACTTGCACGTTGTTGCTCTTTTGTTGGTTTCGATTGCTTCTTATGTCCTCATTTGTAAGTCGCTTTGGATAAAAGTGTCTGCTAAATTACTAAATAAATAAAATACTAATAGATATATTATGTGTTTACTAACTGATATTGTATTCTTTATCCATGCTTTGGGATTAATTTTTCCTCTGCCAGACACAGCACGTTGGGTGTGTTCATGAAACAAAACCCTGAAAGCCACATTAATAAAACATTTTTCCAATGCAAGTGCAGATAAACAGATGTCGGAGACCCGTCTTTAATAAATGATAGCATCTGGCACGGTTTCTACCGCCATGGACTCTGGCTGATTTGTTAAGTCAATTTAAAACATATAAGGTCATAATTCAAACTTGAAAGAATACAACAATAAAATATGTATCTTTTATCAAGTTTATGCATACCTTTTATCAAGTTTAAGCTCTTATCTGTCTATCCCTCTAGTGCCAGGATACTCACCTGAGGGTAGCAGTGGATGATTGCAAACAAGACTTCATGGATGGCCTCAAAAGCAGCATGGTAGTCCTCCATGGAATGACTGTCGAGAGGCACAAACTGCAGCGCACCCAGAACCACAATGACGTGGTGTGGGTTGGAGATCTTTGCTTCACCCTGCCGGAGCAGGACGGTCAAAGTCTGAAGAGTTGGTAACGTCAGCGCACGGGTCAGAGAAGGGATCTTACTGGACTCCTTTATAACAAAAAAAAAAAACTTAATAGTAATGTCTCTCAATATCAAGTAAAAAAATTTAATATGTGAGAAGGAAGAGACCATAGCGCTATCAGACACAAAGTTTGGGGTCAATTAAGATTTTTAATGGTTTTGATAGAAAGCTGCATTTATTTGATTGAAATATTTCAAAATACAAAATATTTGATACAGTAAAACAGTATCATTGTGAAATATTTTAATATTAAATATATTTTAAAATGTAATTTATTCTTGTGATTGCAAAGCTGAATTTTCAGCATCATTACTCCAGTCTTCAGTTCTACATGATCCTTCAGAAATCATTCTAATATGCTGATTTGCTGCTCAAGAAGCATTTCTATTATGACAGTTGTGTTTCTTAATATTCTTGCATAAACTGTGATAAAAAAATTCCATGATGCTTTTATGAAAAGAAAGTTCAAAGAACAGCATTTATTTGAAATAGAAATCTAATGCAAGAGCTCTTAGAAACCAGGCTGACATTTAGCAGAAATCCTGCAGACACCTTGAAACATAGCACAATATCAGTTCACTTTCTAACGGAATACTTTTCAACTGCAGAGCAACAGATCAGTGCTATAAAATATTAAAATCACAAAAGTGACGATTACAGAGCTTGTTCTATATTTGTGTACTAGTATATATGTGTGTACAGCATAAGGTTAACAAAGCTTCTGGTAGCTGTGGTGAACTCTGCTAGCGGCAGCTCTAGTATGTCAAGTTCTAACACTGAGAAGAAAAGTGCAGTGATAAAAGTAACCTGACAGGCACACACAGTCCTTCTCTGAGTGAACTCAGTGACATAGATAAGACTTTGAAGACTTTTCCAGGCAGATGAATTTTAATGCTAAATCAAGACAAGAGAGAGTCAGGCCGGAGGGTGAGGTATGTGATATGTTTTACAAAGCTAGCAGCATGGTGTTTTTCACTGCTAGCCAACTCTCTAGGCGCCCTTAAAGGAACGTTACAGGCTCAATAGAAGCAAAGCTTTATAGTATTTATTGCATAATGTCCCTGGGTTTTTATTTAAACAAGAAGTCCAGGAATGTTTTTATAAAGGAAGTAAACAGTGCCATGCAATTTGAGGGTTTAAAAGTGGAAACGTGAGCCTCATATTTTTTGTTAAAGCACTTCTTCCTTGTGTGTTAATTAAACTGTAAAGTTATCTAAATTGAATAATGTTTTTCTTTGTTCTGCATTTTCTTGTTCCTGGGTTTACTGGCTTTAATCTTGTTTAAGGTTTTTTGGAAGATAATACTTCCCTCAATTTGTCTATTAATTGTTAAATCCTAAACATCCAAATGTCCAAAGTTTGAGGAAGTTTACATAAAAAGTAGGATATCATGATATTTTTCTCTTAAAAAGACAATTGCATTAAAAAGAGACTAGTACAATAGAAATGCATGTGCCATCTTATTCAGGGTAAAAAAAAAGAAGGTATGAGAGCCTTTAAAACAGGTACTGAAATACTTACAATGAGAGTAGATATGATTTGTGGGGTGATGAGCCAAAACGCCTTTGAGCAATGCTCTGGAAACTGACAACAGGCAAGCAGCTTTATAAAAGTTACTGTGGACAGAACCTCCTGTGAAAGAAAAAACAAAACACATCATCAATGCACACTACAAATATGCTTAGAAACTCTTATGCTTTGAGAAAGAAAAAGGAATGGATTTTGTTAACTTCAATCATCCAGAATAAAGACACACAAAGAAACTGGTGGCAGACTTTTAAATATATGACCTAAGGCTGTCATTCAGTTAAATAAAGATGGTTAATCATTAATAATTAATTTTTAAGCAAAGAAAACCTACTAATAGACCTTTATATGATTAAGAGTTTCAGTAATTTAGTAATAAGAAAAAAATCATAGCTTCATTTATGCAACAACAAAGTCAGATCCTATTTCTCAGATTGCATCAAAATGCAAACGATTAACTATTCTCTGCAATAATTCAATAATAAAACAACTTTCCCAACTCATTATTGATCTAATTGTACATGCATTTCAATAATATTTAAATTTCATAATATTAAGAATGCAAATTACTTTATTGTGTGTCCTGTCTGGGTTTTAATCCCTAATAAATTTACAAATAGTGTCATTTACTGATGAGTGGGGACTAGGGAGTAGGGACTATGAATAAATTCACTGCATGTATTAACTATTACAATATATTATTACACATAACAATAAACACTACGACACTACAAGAATCTTACAGTGCAGTGGCCTTCTTCAATCTTTGCTGGCACAAGTCCCTCTCTGAGTATCAGCAGTAATAGATGGAACTGCTCTTGAGAACAGCTGGACACCAGCTGATTTAGAAGCTCCTTTACTGGCCCCTCCAGCTCCTTCACGTCTGACAACGCCAACCACGTTCCTGATGAAATGATTGACAGACTGTTTACAGAACAGGCAGAGGGTTCACAAAAATTTGGGGCATCAATTTACTCAAATCAAGTCAATGGTTTGAAAAGTTTTAGGATAGACTGACCAGACAGCAGCGCATGGATACTGTCGCTTTGGTCTTTTCCACAGCCATGTAGAATGCAGAGAGATCGTGAATAGATGAAATGCGGAAGTCCATAGGGCGGGGTGCCGGGGTGAGTTCCTTTAAGATCTGCTGGCAAAAGCTCCGGTAGAATGCCATGTGGGATATTTTATTCTGCCTGTCATTTTCAGAGATTGAGGATCTTTCACTCATAGTTCACTCCTGATCATGACTGTTACCATTTCAACAGAAAATGACTGTATCTGTCTACTTCCCTTGCACATAAACTTAGCCTGTATGGCTGGCTCCATGACAGAAGTGGCCTTCTCTAACAAATGAGTCAAAGTCTGATCCAGCTGTTTGTTCTTGCCGAGGCTTGTGATCATTTCTTTGCATAGCGTGCTTAAAGTTACCAGATGGAGTTGTAGCGAGCAGAGATCCCCTGCATCTACAGCCAGAACTCCTGCGGTGAGGTTACTTTCAACCATGAAGGAGGTAAACTTCTCCAGATTGAGGCACATGCTACTCTTCCTGTCGATTATGAGCTGAATTAGGGACTGAATGAAGTCTTGAAATGACTGAAGGAAAGACAACCAGATCAGGCCATCCAAACCCTTGAAGAGCCCATTGCTGCTCCGAGAAAAGAGGGAAGTCATAGTTGCCTCTAAGAGATTACGTCCATGAACAACTTTCAGGATCATTTGAGAGTTTTTAACCACCAGGATTGAAGCCATAACATTAAAAATCCAACAGATGCAGAGAGAGCAATGCTTTCATCACACTGAACACAAGAAGTCAGCGTGAACAAAGTCATAAAAAGTTCTGAATAGTCTTTAGAAGACATTGCATTTCCATTCAGGACACTTGTGACTTTGAGCAGCTGCTGTAATCGATCTGCCTGTGTTTTAGATAGAGGTATGGAAGAGCTCATTTTGACAGAGTCTAACATCTCCTGTGCGATGGCTTTCAGTCTCTTCACATTTGTTTCTTCATCTTCAACTCCAACCATTTTCACACAAGGTTTCAAAAACGAAGGACTGACAAACTGAATGTGTGATGAGCCAAGCGGTCCAAAAAATGCCTTGATGATGCACTTTATCATTGCAGAAAAAATCTCAGGGAGCTCACAAAGAACAGGACTCTCGAGTAATTGCCTGGATATTAAGGAGACAGAGATCCCAGTGTTCTCCAAATTGCTTCCAGAGGCATCCAAACTCTGAAGCAAAGACTTCAACATGCATTCTGCAAAAACAGATGTGTCATTTGGTTCAAGATAAGGGGCAATTAATGGAAGGTTGGAGGTAACAAGAAACCAGTGGGCTGCCATATAAGTGTTGGCATTAACAGAACCAAATTGAAAGTCCCAGATCTGGTTGCGTCGAGCATCAATGAAAGTTCTTGCCTTTTTAGAATAAACTGAGCCATTTTCTGCATCTCTGATGCACCTGATGTTTCAGTAGATGGTTTGATCAAGTGTGGACAAAGCCCTTAATGTCAGGGCTTTGTCCACTAAAGCGCCACTCTGTGAGGCAGCCGGCGATGTGTACTTAGAACAGTGAATCTGGAAGAGCGTATCTACCTCAACCCAAGTATGAGCAAGCAGAAGGGTCACCTCTTGGACGTTCTCCATCCAAGGACCTTTGGTGATAAAGTTCTGCTTCAACAGGTCTTCAACGAACTTCAGCATCTCCATCATAAGATTCTGAGTCTTCTTCACGATTGGCACTGGGGTGCTGGTGTCCAGGGTCTTAAAACTGAAGAGTACAGCGTAGAGGAGCAAACTCAAAGAAAACACTTTCAGCACCAAATACGATGTTTCATCTTGGATGTGGGGGAGAAGATAGCACTGCATCCTTTTTAAAATGAGCCAACAGATCTCGAGATTTTGGCTCGGAGGATTGTCTAGCAAACACTGACACAGGGTCTTTTGTATCGTTTCGGGCAACAACGGCAATTCATCCGCTGCAGGCCGACACACGACATCAAGCAGCTCTTCTATAAGTTTAGGCAGCTGTCGGAGTTTGGCATAAGTTTACAAGACGGCAGACTAGAGTGCTTCTCTGGCTTTCCTAACACGTACTTCCATGTTGTCTGCATTAACCCACACAGCTGAAAGGAGCTCATCTAAATCTGGCTCCAGTATGTGGTGATTCAGTGAAAGCAGAGCTCTGAGACAGCGGTACCAAGCTGGGATGCCCATCTGGGTATTGTTAAATAATAGGCGAGCCAGTTTCCTGTAGAAATTCAATTGCACCTCTCCGTGTTGTATTCTGTCTACAGCCACATTATAGATATCACCAGCCAAACAGGAGTTCAGGAGGTTCTCCAGAGTGAGTAAAGCAATACCCCAGTTCAATGCACTAAATTTCTTGTCAATATCCAGTTCATCTGTGAACCCCAAAGCAGTAATGAGCTTAGACATGAGGTGGAAGATCACTTGCTTGTTTTCCCCCCCTTTACAAAATGAATCTAGGGCGAATTTAAATAGCAGAGTGAGTTTGAATTTAACGGCATAAAATAAAGCCTCTTCCTCTTCGTTAGTTCCTTGGACATTAAGTTTTAAAAGGATCATATTGACGGGGCCTTGCAAGCCCTTTCCCGCATGGCTCTTTTTGGCCCCAGCTTTATCCTCCGATGGTAAAACTTCTTCCTTGTAGGACGGCAAATGATCAGGAATGAAGAACGCTGACTGAAGAACAGCGTCCACTTTGCTCTGAATTTCCTTGCTCAGATGTTGGCGAATCTTGACGTCATCCTTCTCAGTCCATACTCTAGTGTTCAGTAAGTGTCTGAGCAGGAGAAGAGGATGAAGGAGGTGTGCTGTTACCTGGGAAAACACTCGTTTGGAGTTTGCTTGCTGTTTCTGCACTCTTAGGTAGGTGTTGAAAACAAGGAGGAGAACCTCAAAGACTTTGAGAGAGAGAGACTCCTCACTTTTCTGCTGCCTGAGCTGCATACTGGACAAGCCACAGATTAAACTCAAGAGCTCCACTAACAACTCATACTTAGCAGTGTAGGTCACGGAAAGCACTGGGGAGGTCAAAATGCCATGGCAACAGCTCAGAATGGTGTGGAGACTGACAGATTCAGGATTGAATCCTGAAGAACAGTCCAAAACCCTGTCATTGATAATCTAGGATAAAATAAAACAAATGATAAATGCAGTGCTCATTTTTTTTTTAAATTTGACCAAAAAATGCTTAAAATTTAGTTAATATTTCTTCTTACTATAATCATTAGTTTTGGTCATTTTTGCTCTGAATAAAATTCAACAACAACGTTTGTACGTTTGCACCACGCTCTTCCGTCACTTGATCTTTTTATTTTGGTAGGTCAATCTGTTAAATTACTTAGTATAGGAGATCATGATCCACACTCACAAGGAAGGCTTTGCACACTGAGAAAGGCTTTGAGCCAAAACGTTTGTGTCTTTTCCCATCAGTGATACTAAAAGAATACTGTTCTCTTGAGTCAGGATCATGATCTCCTATACTCTGAATAAAAATCTAATTTTAGCCATCAAAACCCGCATTGACGAAATGTAATATTCTGTATCTTAATTTAAACATGTATCAACATTTAACAAAAACAACATTTAAAAACTATCCATGCAAATAATACATTAGAGTACACTACTTTTATACATTTTTGTGAATTATTTTTGTTTTAATTATTCTGTGTCTGCGTCACAAAAAGTGTGACCTTCATTTTGACTTTATTAGTGTTATTTGAAACAATCATATTCTTTCTAAATCTTTTTTTCAACATTTACTTCATTGTTGTGGTGAGATTTTTTTTAAACATATCTTATCAACGCATTTTAGATAAAAGTCTTTAAAAGTCATCAGAACATGCATTGTCTTTGATAACGCTGACAAAAAGAAAAGAAAAAATCTTTACTAATATTCAAGCAATATTGATGAAATTAACATAACTAAATTAAAGAGACTTACAAATGCAAATAATACAAGCAGAAATTAATTATTATTTAAAACAATAGTGTTACTATAGGTATAACCTTTGATAGGTAATCAATGTTTGAAAAATATTCATTTAAAAATATTACAGTACATTTGCTAGATATATCCAGTTAAAAAGTAGTACATTTTATACTCTCAAAAATATTCAGACTGAGTCTATATCAGATCAATTACCTGCTCTTTATTAGGAAGAAGGCACTGTGTTGATATCCAGGCAAATCGAGCAAGTTTCAGTTTGTCTGGCCAGGGTGTGTGAGGCTTTTTCAGTTTCAGATGGATGCCAGAGTAAATAGCAGCCATTTCTAAATGTCTTTGCGTCTAAAAGAACAAAAACTGAGATTATCATGCCGTTTTCACATATTTAGACTAATTATATATTAATAGAAGGTTGACATTAGAGGTAGACAGATAATCAGTCTAACCAATATATATATATATTTACCAATATTCGCACCTTACAACTTAAACAGTCATCCAATAAATGACACTGTTTGAAATGATGAATTACTCCAAGGCACTCGTCGTAACAACAAAAAGCCTTTAATTGACTGGGCAAAATCATTAAAATAATTAAAAATTAAAATGACACTGTTTGATAGCCTATAAAGAGAACAGAACCAGACAACAGTATTTACAGGTATTATAATTTATTTGACTGAACTTCCGAAATAACAGCCATGAAGTTCTTTAGGTGAGAAATCTGTCGTTTTGAAGATGAAAATACATTAACGTTACATCTCGATCACAAAACTATCTAGCATTATTATATACTGGGCTGCTATAAACATCAACAATAGCATAATAATTAAAATAATTTATTGCTATAATTACTACAATTATTATGCATACGATATACATAAACACATTCATTTCCTACGTCAATAGTCACATAAAACCATACTAAAGTAAACTCTCTCTGTTTGAAAATCATTTTAAACACACCAGCAGATGTCTGGCAGCCCCTAGCGAATCATGCCGCGAAGCAACCTCAACAAGCGTGCTAGATTTTATTGAATAAAAAGGACCGTGTTATAGTAGGCGATTTATAATGTAATGAGATTAACTGCCTAAAATACTTACAGTCTCATCACACACGTGCTGTCGCTGCGGGGTCTGCAAAGACCTCTAACCTCTTCACTTTGACACCAGACAGTAATAATCGAGAACGCGCATCAACGCTTGGGGATGGGATAAGCAATGGTTCATTGTTTTGTAACAGAATGAAAGTGTTTATGTGGATTGCCCCGGGAGCTTATTGACAGTAATATTTAGAACGTCGTCTTGCTAACATGTAGGAAATGTATACATAAGTTACGTTAGCAAGACGACGTAACGTTACCTTGTGACCAAACTAACCGTGACATTACAACAAGCTACACATGATAATGAAGTCTAAACATCGATCACCCTTAATAGGGACTGAATGATAAGCAGACATCAAGTAAACCGATGAAACACTTATTTAACAAGTGGTCGGTTAATTAAACGTTTTGACTTATCGTGTCTGAGAAAGGTTTCATCTGAGATCATAGTATTGAATAGATAGATTCCGCATGAGCCGCGGTGGTTGCAGTTCCGCCATAACTGCAAGGTTAAAATCAACCCCTAAGATATATATACATATATATATATATATATATATATATTTACAATCTGTTTATTGAGATGTAAAAAATATAACAATGTTGTACAACAAATTGTAGTTACATCTTTTAATAAAAAAAAAAACAAACAAAACAAAAACTAAAAAAAAAAGAAAAAAGGCACAGGTTATTTTAAATAGTAGCACAGGTTATTCCAGACAGTAATACAATAGGAAGGAGAAGTTGAAAATTCAAAACATGCATAGAAGGCATACACCTAATCATTATTCAACAATGGTTTCTTTAATAGAATCTATGAAAAAAAAAGGGGGGGGGGTCAAATGTCAAGTTATCTTGTCTTCTCCGGTCTAACCCGTGAGATATTTTTTTACAGTATTGGGTTTGTCATAAACGCTGACCAGTTATGCATATTGTGATAAAAATAAATGTCAACATAAAACTGAGTATTAGGTAAACGCTATCTGTAAAAGATAACAAATGATCATAAACATGGTCCAGTTTAGGCTTCAATTTTAAAACAATAGAGAAAATATAGTATTAATAAACATTAATACTATATTTGCTCCTAAATCATAATACAAAGAACTATTAATTAACAGTTATTTCTATCAGAATATATAAACAATGCATTAAAACTGAATAAATATTTACTTAAAACCGTGTTGACCTTTCCAAGATGGCGGCGCTACTGACCAGACCAATGCGACATCTACTTGTTAACATCTATGACGGAGATCGTCCATTGGTGAAGTAGCGCTTCGCTTCCTCGAAAGTCAAGGAATCACCGGGGGTCACAGTTTTATTCCCATTTTATTTTAAAACACTCCAAATTCCACTTTTCTGTGACTTGAACAGTAATTGACTTTGTGTTGAGTAAAGCCCGACAGATGTCGTGTGGCAGGGCGCTGCCGGTGAATGCGCTGGGCGTGTGTGAAGATAACGCAAGCAAGGGCTGGATGTGAAAACTGTCAGGAACAGATAATGCTCAGTAACCGTCGATTCCGGCCTGCAACAAGTCAGTCTTTCTAACGAGAGCCCAGTGCCATGCAGTCAAGAGTGTGTTCAGATACCCCAGTATTTACAGCACCGCTCGACACACCGGTCATCTGACTTTATACAGTCAGTTTCGACAGATAATGATTAGGTGAGACTCGTAAACTTCATTTTGGTCGTCGTCTTCTCCAGATGTGTGGGACAATGTTGCGAATTACACGATTTACTGTAGAAAAACTGCAGCAGTGTAACATTACCTGCTGTCGGTCAGATACACTTTATCATTTGTCTAATCGGACCTCCAGAACACCGTGGAAAAGGTTTGATGTCCTTGTGATGCCTGTCTATAAGGGAAGGAGCATGTCCTGGCTCTCTTGTCTCAGAACTGGAGGGTTGTTTCTGCCCAACAGAGTGTGGACACACTCCAGACACACGGTTGCTCTCTACAGCACATCAACGGACTCCAAACAAACTGCAAAGTCTGTGGTAAATCAGGAGAGTAAAGTTAAAACCTCAGAAAGCTCGATACGTGTTCCCTCAGAAGATGTCAAGAAGTTGCTGCAGCTGGCGTATCCTCAGCGATGGAGACTGACAGGCAAGTCAAACTATGCTCATGTTGGCACTTGGATGATTGGAGATTAACACAACTGTAGAGTCTAACATCCTTACAAAAATGTACAATGATATCTTCACAAAGATAAATATCGATTATCATTTTAAATATATCAGAGGGTAGCACTTTATAGCAAAGAATATAATTGTTAACTTAATATTAGACAAGTGTCACAATTTTAGTTATTAGAGCTACTGTGTAAATGTTGTACAAGCTTTTTTTTAAATAAAAACTTAAGAAAATAAATATCCACTTGTGCAAAGTACCTTGCAAATGACCTTCTTACTGTCCCCATAGCTGCCGTGGGTTTTTTGGTGATCTCCAGCTCTGTCACCATGTCTGCACCATATTTTCTGGGAAAAGTGATCGACACCATCTACAGTAGCCCCCCAGAGGTCTTCACCTCCTCCCTTACCTCCCTGTGTATCATGCTAACAGGGGTCTTCCTCTGCGGGGGCGCTGCAAATGCTGCTCGTGTCTACCTCATGCAAATCTCAGGTGAAGTCTTGAGGCAGATCATGTAAAACAGTAAAGAAGTAGTGCAGCAGGGACATGTTTTGGGGGGAATTTTGTGGTTTATACTATGATTTAAAAGTTTGGGGTCAATAACATTTTTTGTTAAATTTTTTTAAAAGAAATTAATACCTTTAATCCGCAAGGACACAATAAATTAATCAAAAGTGAAAGTAAAGATATTTATGTTTCAAATAAATGCTGTGATTTCCTCAGAATCCTGACAAAAATGATTAAGCAGCTAAACTGTTTTCAGAATTGATAATATAAAGAAATGTTTCTTGAGCAAACTGCCATATTAGAATGATTTTCATAGGACCCTGTAACACTGAAGCTTGACAACTCAGCTTTGCCATCACAGAAATAAATTACATTTTAAAATATATTCAAATGTAAACCTTTATTTTAGGTTGTATGAATATTTCACAATATTACTGTTTTACTGTATTTTTAATCAAATAAATGCAGTCTTGGTGAGGTTATTATGAACCTCCATTCCAAAACATTAAAATATCTTATCGACCCCAAACTTTTGAACGTGTACATATTGATTGATTTGTTTTTTTTTTATGAGGTCTAGTTTAGTCTTCTTAAATCCATTAATAAGAAGCATTTCATCTGATTCATTGTGTTGACCAGGATGCATTTCTGTGCTTGCTCTCTAATAAGCCTTTCTTGACCTTTACAGGACAACAGATTGTGCGAAAGTTACGCGAGTCCCTTTTCTCCTCGATTCTGAAGCAGGAGGTGGGATTCTTTGATAAGACCCGAACCGGTGAGCTCATTAACCGCCTTTCAGCAGACACGGCCATCGTCGGGCACTGCCTCACTGACAACCTGTCTGATGGGCTGCGTTCCCTCGCCCAGGCTGGGGCCGGAGTTGGCATGATGGTGAGATGCTTGTGATAGTTTGACATTTTAGCAGCTAATTCCCTTTACGAATATCACATTTTAACCACGTTTTCTAAAGAAAATTCTGAAGAAAATGTGAAAGGTGCTCATGCGAAACTACCCGCCACAACATCTGACTCTCCTTACTTCCTGATCCGTCTCTAAAAACAGAAGATACAGTAGAATGCGGTGATTCTAATGTCGCCGCACTTTGATATCTTATAATGGTTCCTCATGGAACTATGTGTTTACAGTTTCTGTCTCTTGTTTGAAATTTAGAATGTCTACATTCATCATAATTAATTTCTTGAATTTTCTATTTCTTTTCCTCAGTTATATGTGTCACCTAGTCTGGCAGCTTTTGTGCTGATGGTTGTTCCTCCTATTGCCTGCCTTGCTGTAATTTTCGGTAGATCCTTACGATCCATAGCGAGACGCACACAGGATGCGTTGGCAGAGACTACACAGGTAAGAGGTCATGTTTCCTTTTAATGGGGCTTTATTGCACGTTTTATTGCAGATATGGAAGTAAGCCTTGGACAGTTATCATTTGATTGCTGAATTCATTGCGCTATTGTAAACATAAAGACGCCAAGTAGCCAAGGGATCCTTTTACTCTGTAGCTGCTCTGCATCTCCTAGTTGGCAGAAGAGAGGATCAGCAACATACGGACAGTCCGGGCTTTTGGAAAAGAGCTGACGGAGGTGCAGAAGTACTCAGAAAAGGTTGACCATGTTTTTGAACTGGCTAAGAAAGAGGCTGTGCTTTCTGCTGGATTCTATGGAGTGGTGAGATATTTAATTGTTGTACCAATATTTAATTTGTATGCATGATTATAGATAATGATTATCATAAGTCAGTTTAAGATCATTTGTCTAGTACATTAGCCCTCTACTTCTGCTCTGAGGTTTTCATTTCTTTCACAGACAGGACTGAGTGGAAATATCATCATCCTGAGTGTGTTGTATAAGGGAGGTCTGTTGATGGCCAGTGAGGCCATGACTGTTGGGCAGCTCTCCTCTTTCCTAATGTATGCATTCTGGGTGGGCATCAGCATTGCAGGTGAGGATGTTAGCTCAGAGCAACTGAATATACACTACTGTTCAAAGGTTTGGGGTCAGAATATGTTTTTTTTTTTATATATATTTTTTTATATATGTTTACATGCTTTCTCTATTCCCTTAGTAATCCATGGTTTCGCCTCATTTTTTTGCTTCTTTACAGTCCTCTTAAACAAACAATGTTTTTCATATTCTTTGATTAATATGGACAAAAAAGCATCATAAGCACTATTAGGATCTTTACTTGCATAAACCTCGCTCCAATTTTGATTCTTTAAGTCCTCACTGAGAGCAGCAATGATTTTTGGTGTTCTATATCGAATCAATTTCACACTATTTATCCTACTACCTTTTTGTTTTATCAAATAATCTTTGAAAGAGTGCAAAAACTGGAAAATGATCAGTCAATATCATTTATAAATAATCCTCCTACTATTTTTCCTTCAATTTCGTTTTTATATATATTATCTATTAATGTAGCAGTATTTTTAGTAATTCTACTAGGTTTTGTAATCACAGGAAATAGACCTTTACTATATAGTGAGTCAGTAAAATCTGTTATTCTCTTATTTCCATTTGGATTCAACAAATCAATATTGAAATCTCCACATATAATTTGTACCTTGTTCTCATTCCATTTATCGAGCATACCAAATCATTTATTCATAAAGGTACTGTATCCGTACAAGTTCCTGGTGATCTATACACACAACTAATAATTATATTTTTAGATCTTTCAATATCGAATTCTATAGTTACACATTCCAAAAGATTTTCTATAGTCACTGACATACTTTTAATCAAATTAGATCTTAACGCTGTGTCAACATACAAAGCAACTCCTCCTCCTTTCTTATTAACTCTGTTTACTGTAAACAAATTATACCCTTCTAATTTCTGTTAAATTTATCTTCTGTATAATACGCATAACAATTGTTATTTACATAATTAAAAAAGTGATTTTCCGGGTCAATATCATTTTCAGTCTCGTACATTTTATGATCCACGTGATTGAAGGATTTAAAATTCTAATTATCGTACTTACAGTGACATTGTAAGTGGTCAGACACACAGTCCATTTGAATATTGACCAACTCCCCATCATCAACATCTCTAAATGGGAACAAAAATTCCTTATCAATGTCCATCATATCGATAATCCTTTTGAGTCCATATGAATATTCCTTCACACAGTCTTCACTCTTCACTTATCTACTGATCCAATTCATAGCGTTCTCTTACAGTGTGTTCTTTGGCTTCTTTAGGTGATCCATTTTGCCATAACAGTCATCACTTATCTACTGATCCAATACATAGCGTTCTCTTATTGCGTATACTTTTACTTCTTCAGGAGATCCATTTAGCCGTATCATCACTTTGCAATTTCTTGTCCATGTAGCTTGTATCTTGTTTTGTTTCCTCAAAATGTAATTGTAAGATGTTCATTCAGGTACACTCCTGTACCCTTTAACTTCATTGCCTGCCTCGGTAACTCTGCTTTATGTTTCTGATTCACAAACCGAACAACTATTGCAGGCTTCGCTCCGCCATTCCTTCGTGGAAGGGTATGACAGGCCACAACCTTATCGCTCCGAATGATCATATTCTGGCTTTCAAAAAACTTGATTACTTGCTTTTCCAGCGTTTATAGTTCCTCTGGTAGGGCGCCTTCACCGTCTCTGTCTCTGGCTACTGTACTGGCATACGTCCGGTGTTTTGTTTCCAGTCCGCTTATAATTAAATCCTTCATTCTTGTATATTGCTCCAGCTTGTCAGTCCTTCTCTCCAGTCCTTCAATTTTTTTGTCCTTCTCTTTCACAAGGTTCTTCAGATGTTTATCTTCATCCATCAGATCAAGTAGCATAGTTTGTTGTTTAGCCACTTTGCTCAACTTGTCCGACATGAAGTTTAGGCATGAGTCCGTCATCTCCTCCATGAAGTTTAGACATGAGTCCGTCATCTCCTCCATGAAGTTTAGACATGAGTCCGTCATCTCCTCCATGAAGTTTAGGCATGAGTCCGTCATCTCCTCCATGAAGTTTAGGCATGAGTCCGTCATCTCCTCCATGAAGTTTAGGCATGAGTCCGTCATCTCCTCCATGAAGTTTAGGCATGAGTCCGTCATCTCCTCCATGAAGTTTAGGCATGAGTCCGTCATCTCCTCCATGAAGTTTAGACATGAGTCCGACATCTCCTCCATGAAGTTTAGACATGAGTCCGTCATCTCCTCCATGAAGTTTAGGCATGAGTCCGTCATCTCCTCCATGAAGTTTAGGCATGAGTCCGTCATCTCCTGCATGAAGTTTAGGCATGAGTCCGTCATCTCCTCCATGAAGTTTAGACATGAGTCCGACATCTCCTCCATGAAGTTTAGGCATGAGTCCGTCATCTCCTCCATGAAGTTTAGGCATGAGTCCGTCATCTCCTCCATGAAGTTTAGACATGAGTCCGTCATCTCCTCCATGAAGTTTAGGCATGAGTCCGTCATCTCCTCCATGAAGTTTAGGCATGAGTCCGTCATCTCCTCCATGAAGTTTAGGCATGAGTCCGTCATCTCCTCCATGAAGTTTAGACATGAGTCCGTCATCTCCTCCATGAAGTTTAGGCATGAGTCCGTCATCTCCTCCATGAAGTTTAGGCATGAGTCCGTCATCTCCTCCATGAAGTTTAGACATGAGTCCGTCATCTCCTGCATGAAGTTTAGGCATGAGTCCGTCATCTCCTCCATGAAGTTTAGACATGAGTCCGACATCTCCTCCATGAAGTTTAGGCATGAGTCCGTCATCTCCTCCATGAAGTTTAGGCATGAGTCCGTCATCTCCTCCATGAAGTTTAGACATGAGTCCGTCATCTCCTCCATGAAGTTTAGGCATGAGTCCGTCATCTCCTCCATGAAGTTTAGACATGAGTCCGTCATCTCCTCCATGAAGTTTAGACATGAGTCCGTCATCTCCTCCATGAAGTTTAGGCATGAGTCCGTCATCTCCTCCATGAAGTTTAGACATGAGTCCGACATCTCCTCCAACTCATCCTCAACCACGCTGCTGATTTTCTTCGGTGGCATTTTGGTTCGTTAGTTTTTGTCTTCGTGTTTTTACAATATTAATTCAACTTAGTTTATTATTAACACTTTTTTTCTTTTCAGAAGTAGCTGCACGCCACGGAGTGCCGCCATCTTGAATTTAGCAAGATTCAATCATGAACTAACATTTTTACAGTCAGTTTTCAAACAAGAGCTTTTTTTTAAACGTTCTATTTATCGAAGAATCCTGAAAAAATGTTTCGCAGTTTCCACAAAAATATTAAGCAGCACAATGTTGTCAATATTAGGGATGTTACGGTGAGGAAATGTTCATACCGGTATTAGGCTTGCTGCAATAGATGGGGTTGGCGGTGATCCCGGTGTTAACCGGTTAACCCACAACACCGGTTACGTCACTTGCCCACCGTGGCACCGTCCCTCACCGTCATTTAGTAAAAATCATTTAGTTCATTTAGAGAACAGACACTACAATTAAAACTGAATGCAGCACATCAAACGAACGACAGTCGCACATCACAGATCAGATTTCATTTATCACGTGAGGAGAGTGAGTCCAGCTGACTGACAAGAAGAGTGAGGGGAGACAGACAAGATGATGGCAGAAGAGTTTCAAAACGAAATGTAAAAGCACCCGTTTTAAAAATATTTTTGATTTTGAAAAGCCGGTTGACCTGCCATTTATCTAAGTTGATGGCTATTAGAATTTTATTTTTTTATTTAAACATTCGTTTCTCATTTATTTGAATCCACGGTATTTGCTGATTTGATTTTTTTATTTTCTTTATTTCACGTCAAGGTGTATGCAGTCCGTGCCTCCAAACTTTCTTAATCTTTTTGCTAATAAATGTTGTACGTTTTATAATTATGCCTCAGTCTTTATAATCAAATATATCTGATTTTCAGTTTTGTATACCTATTTAAAATTTGTAAGTTATTTGTTATTTTATATTAAGGATGGTGTATTTTTATCCGTTTTGTTAATAAAAGTTATACGTTGTAGCTATTTTGTTGTTGTTGCTTGAATTCAATTCAAGCAATTGAATAATATGATTATATGAAAAGGTCATTGTCTGTTGCACTTACATTTTTACCTCTTCCACTTTCTAAGACACAAACAGTACAATGACAAACTAGCTTATGTAACGTTTATTAAGAAATAAAAGCGAGGGATGGCATACACCACATTCTTATATAACGACTAAATTACACAAAGTTTTAAATTGGCAAACACTGTACAAAATAAAAAAGCCTCCCACAACGTAGCATAACATCAGGTAAACAGCAAAAGTCAACAGGGTTTCAAAGTTAAAACTAAATTGGCTGTAGGTGCCAGTGCTTGCACATGTTCATCTTCTCTGGTTTAAGAAGCAGTCTTTTACTTTACTTTTACATTTCGCTTGGAAATCCTCCGCATCATCTAATCTCATATTCACATCATTTTTATTTTAATAATTAAGTGAAATCTGACTCCTGCTGCACTGTGCTGTGACTCTGATTTCTGAAGGATCTTGTGACACTGAAGAATGGAGAAATGGCCGTTGAAAATTCAGCTTTGTCATCACAGGAATAAAATATGTTTTAATACTTAATTATTAAATTGTAATAATATTTTACAATATTACTCTATCAAATATTTTGTATTTTGCAGTATTTTGATCAATTAAAAAAACCTACTGACCCCCAAATACTCCAGCAGTATTTTATGCCGTTCAGGACTTGTATGTTTTCTGATAACTTTTCATTTCAGTTCAGGCATATCCTGGGCGTTATTTTCAGTTTCCACATTAGCTTGATTTATGTTATCTGGTCCCAAGGCATGCTTTATCATATTTGTAGTCAATGTGCAACATGAGAGCAGGCAAAGAATAGGTTTCTTTCATCACAGTTCTGTTGGGATTTCCCAACAAACCACTACAACGAACCACTATTGTGGGGGTTGAGCATCTCATACTGGACTTTATTCATAGGTAGAAACCAGTCTAGCTGTCATTTTTTTTTTTTTTAAAGTACAACTTTTTATTTTTCTGTGGATTAATTTAAGGTTTCAGCTCATTCTACTCCGAGTTGATGAAGGGGCTTGGTGCTGGGACTCGTCTATGGGAACTCATAGACCGGAAGCCTGAATTTCCTCTCAATGGTAAATAGAACTACCTAAAATAATGCCTAAAATGCACATTAGTTCCTAAGAAAAACTGTTTTAACTTTTCATTTGTGAATTGCAGTACCATAATTATTTTTGTGTTTTGTTTTTTCTTCTTTAGAGGGGCTTGTGTTAAAGCCAGAGCAGTTAAAAGGAGAACTGGAGTTTCGTAATTTGTATTTTGCTTACCCAACAAGGAAGGATTCCCCCATCTTCCAGGATCTAAGTCTGTCTGTGCCGGCGGGCTCAGTAATGGCAGTAGTGGGATCCAGTGGTTCAGGCAAATCCACACTGGTGTCACTGTTGCTCCGGCTCTATGATCCTGATTCAGGTGAGAACTTAAAGTAAGAATATAATGGAAAATCTTGATAATGGTATATTGATATCCCAGATATAACAGCAGTGAAAATGTATGGATGAATATGTAGTTTTGATTCAAATGCAGGTGTGGTCAGGGTTGATGGCCATGATATACGAGACTTGAATCCTTACTGGCTGAGGAGTCACATCGGTACTGTAAGCCAGGTAAGAAACGCCACCAGAAAAAAATAAAAATAAAATCAGCAAGAAAATCCCCTGCCTCCATTTAACTCATTTCTGTGTGTGAATTTGTTTGTTGTAGGAGCCAGTTCTTTTCTCCTGCTCTATTGCTGAGAACATCGCTTATGGGGCGGCAGACCCAAGTCAGGTCACAGTACAGGACATCTACAGGGCAGCAAAGATAGCCAATGCTCATGACTTCATCCAGGAATTCCCTAAAGGCTATGATACAGTGGTAGGAGAGAAGGGGGTATTGCTGTCAGGTATGAATAAACCTCTGATACTTCACTAAAATTCATGTCTGTAACAGGACAAAATTGTCTGTTTATAATTCACCTGACAATTTATGCATAACTACATTGATTTGTTGGAACAGGTGGACAAAAACAAAGAGTCGCTATAGCACGAGCCCTGCTGAAGGTAGTCTGTCTGTTCTCTGTAGTATTTTACTGAATTTTAAATATTTGTTTCTGAATTTCTGAATTTGATCTCATGATTTTCACAGAATCCAAAGATACTGTTATTGGATGAAGCTACAAGGTGAGATGCTGTTTCAATACTTCAACTTATATATTGACTTGTACTTAAATATAAATAAACTTAGCAGTAGCATACCATTTAAAGAAATAACATTTTCAAACTGTTGAGATCTTCTGAAATAACTTTCCAAATGCCTAAATGGGTAACTCCCAACTGTCTTTTAAAAATCTTTTAAAATAATACTTATTTAAAAATATCTAATCTCATATTTTTAACTAAATCCTAAATCTTTTTTATATTTGTGTGTGAGTTAACAATGTATTACTTTACAAGATGTGTTCGCAAGTTATGCGTCAATTCTTTTACAATCATCTTTTTCCATTTCTAAAATAATGACTCCAAAAAAAACTGTCATCCTGACATCATCATCTTTCAGGGTCTTAGAAGGACAAGTCAAAGCCTCGAGTTCCTATCCTGAGATGTACAATGCAGTTCACTTTAGCCTTATTTTACTTTAACCTTAACATTATTTTAAGTTTGAAACCTTCAAAAATAGAAACCACATTTTTAAACCACAAAATGTACTTGAAGAGTTTATTTGCAAAAACCGATAAACGGCACTTTAAAAAAAAAGTGTGCCATGCATTATTCTCCACATATAGCACGATCTGAACCCTAAACACATTTTGTCAAAAAAGCTGGTGTTGTAACAATGCTACCTATCAGATTATGCTACAAGCACTGTATTTTTAATACTGTAAGTGTAGGGTTGGGGTAGGTGTATACGTTAATAAAGCCTCACACCACATTAATATCATGCTGGAAGCAAAATCTGTTCTCATTGTAGAATTATGCTACCAACTGTTTTAATGGGAGGAATAAAAATCTAAAAGGGTAGCACAAATCGTCAGAACATCGGTATTTTCCACTTTCAAGCCATCTCAAGTTCACGTTTTACTGCAGAAGCCGACAAGTGCCCTTGTTGTTTGTGAACAGAAGCCGATAAATCGATTTTAGCGAATCAGCGCGCTGTATTCAGGTCAGGTGACAAGGTTGCCAGTCACTTTGAAAAGACGTGCTAGCTGAGAGGAGTTTCGTCAAAGCTGACTAAAAGTGATCGAGGATGGATAAAGTTGATGAACCTGTGATATCTTCTTCAGGGCACAAAAGGAAAATAACGTTTTCACAGAACCTTGCGAAAGCAGCACGTTACAATGGTGAGGGAAAAACTGTTCCCTGTATTGTGTGTAATCACATCCATACAGTCCATGATCACAACAACAACGTTTGTCGGGCATCTACATTGTCAGCTGATGAGATTACAAAGATATAATTAGTGTTTTTTTAAAACTCTGAAACATGAAATGTGGAGTTATCTACTTTTTGCTATAAAACAAACTTTTAATATATATAAAAAAACATACTTTCAATGAACTTTAATTAAAGTTATTATTATTAACGTTTTAAATAAAGTTATTATTACTTAATCAAAACAACCTAACTGCTTTTTGATTGATATTACTTGGAATGCACAATAAAAAAAACATGATGTCTGAAAATAAATAAAAATGAAGTTATCCAAATGAACTCTTCGCTTGTTTCTAGAGAAATGGCATGATGAGAAAAACTAACTACCATATATAATAAGACTTGCCCTGGTCTCTGTTTCAGTGCGCTGGATGCAGAGAATGAGTTCCTGGTACAGGAGGCATTAGAGAGGCTGATGGACAGCCGTACCGTGCTGATCATTGCTCACCGTCTCTCCACCATTCAGAGCGCAGATGCCGTGGCTGTGCTGGACCAGCACCGCGTGATGGAGATCGGCAGCCACGCCAAGCTCCTTGCCAACAACCAGGGGCTCTTCCGCAAGCTGATGGAGAAGCAGGCCTTGCTGCAGGCTCAGCAGAAACAGGCTCTCTTCAAATAGGAGTAATTTAAAGACAACAAAGGGAGTGCACACATTCAGATGTGTTTAAAGGCATTTCATATTTTATTGTGCACTCCGAAATGACTAAGACTGAAATGTAGCTATTTATCATAAACTGCCAAGTAACTGGAAACCAGTTGTATACTGATCATTGTTCATTACAATGGCAGACAGTCAGAGCATACATGCTGTGAACCTGATTTAATACTCATCCGAGTTGCAAAAAAACACTGCTTTTTAAATTGTTTTATGCTTTCATAGCCCAAGAAAAACATTGATACATTTAAAAAAAAAAGCTTTGGAAAAGCTTGAAAGGAATATGAGGGCGATCTGAAATATAAGACTAAGTTACGTGATGCTACTGCTACTATCACTTGTAATAAATCATGTCAGTCCTTTATTAAGGAACGGGTGATAATCGGTTTATTGAAGTGTACCTAGGGCCTTAGTCATGAAACACGAGCAGAATGAATTTCTGTGTAAACTGTACATACAACAGTAAACTGTTGCATTTGATTCACTGGGAAGATTTACACAAATGATTTATGAAAACATTAATTAATTTCATGTACACAAATTCGTTCTGCATATGTTTCATAAGTAATATTGATAATGAAGTATTTTGTGAGGGTGATTACAGACACAATGGTCCTTTTTTATCACCTTTGGTAATGACACAGATGTTAGTGAATCGTGCCTAGATCACAAACCGCAAGGCTTTTACTGGGATCCAATCCAACTCCAACCCAGTTACAGTGCCGTTGTTATTTGTCAGTAAAGAAGATACTGTTTAGAGGGAGCATCTGTATGAACAATTGTAAAAGAAAAAAGGATAGATATAATTGTCTCAGTTGTACTTGAGAACAGACACTATTACAGCGATATTTTAATGTAACTTTTACTTAATCAATATATATATTTGTATATGTATAATTTGGATAAGAGGAAATCTATTCAGAACTTTAGAAGATTTTAATATATAGTGTGGCAACTTGTTAGGTTTCAGGTTTGTGAAATGTATATGTTTACCTGTTTGTTTATTTTCTTTTGTTTTATCTGCACTCTTAATAAATTACATTGAAACACTGATTGCTTTAAAGCAGTGCCCTGTCCACATCCCTGTGTTTGAGAACATAATTGATTTTAGTTGCCAAAAGAGGGTGCTGTTGACAGTTGAAAATAAATGAGTAGCTATTTTCGAAACCTAAAGAGTGATGGCGATAGTGGGTTAAACCAAAGAGGTAAAAGCTCTCAAACAGACTTGGATCTACTATGGCAAAATACAGTAGTGTAGATGTAAGCGACTTGCTACTGACTCAAATAGTTATGGTCAATACATTGGTATGAATAGTGCTACACCTAAATAGTAAAGTGGTTTGATTAATTGCCCTCATTGTGTCCCCTCTCTTACTTCAGAAACTGAATCACCAGCTCTGATAAAGTTGAAGCAGGGAGACTAGCTCAGACTGCTGTTTTGTTTGCTGAAGCAGTAAGCTGCTTACCTTCAGTGACTGGCTTCAGGCTTCATTGACTCACTCAGCTCAACATAAGCTCTAGGGCCAACTATGGCAGGATATCTGCTTGCACAGAGATGGGCCTCTTTTGAATTAACTATTCAGAGCAGCCACACACCTCCCTGCACTGGAGGAAAAAAATATATATTTTTGTCTTGTTTTTTAATAAAATATCTATTTAAAAAAAATCATTAAAACAAAATACATTTACTTAAGAAATAAATCAGCATATTAAAACGTATTTTCTTATTTTAAGTGAAGTGACATTCATCCAAGTATGGTGACCCATATTCGGAATTCGTGCTCTGCATTTAACCCATCCAACGTGCACACACACAGCAGTGAACACACACACCGTGAACACACACCCGGAGCAGTGGGCAGCCATTTATGCTGCGGCGCCCGGGGAGCAGTTGGGGGTTCGGTGCCTTGCTCAAGGGCACCTCAGTCGTGGTATTGAGGGTTAAACTTAAATATATTGAGAATAGACTGTAGAGTTCAGAAAAAAAATAATTAAAAAAAGAAATATATGAAACAGAAATCACAACAAATACAGAAATTAATTTAAAAAAAACTCGTTACGTTAAATCAATTAAATAACATAAAAGGCATATTAAGTAAGCTTATATTAACACCATCCAAGTCGTTCGCTTGGAAAACTGGCTGTAGTAGATTTGTGAACAGATGGTCCAAATGTTCCCAAATGTCTAAAATAGAAAATGTCTACAGACTACCCACAATTCACTTCATAATGTGATCAAATATTGGCTGTGCACAAATCTCGTGGTCATTTACAATTGACAGAAATATACTACGAAGCACCATGTGGGAAAAGGCTAGTAGCAACGTCAGTTTCGCCCCCACTCCATATACAGCTCACGCCGGGCCTGGAGTGGTGTCTATCAAACCTATCAAAAGGACATTCATGCTCATGCTCACTACGAACCTGGAGACACGCCGCTTCACTAGGAAGTCACCCCTCGCGTACCCTGCTAGACCCTAATATGGTTGAAGGATGGGGAAAACTTCTACTGAACATACAGATATCCTCAATAGTGCGCATGGGGACAAACTCGAAGAGTATATAAGGTTTTGATGGGTCAGTCAGCCGTGACTGAATCCATCAGTGGTTGTGTTCTGCACTGAGCTTCATCACAGAAAGGTAAGACAGTGTAGTTACGCGGACTAACAGAAAATGTTTTATTCAATGTATGGCAACTAACCTATTTTATAAGATATAAACGAGTTTGCAATAAGTTATGCAATGTTTTAATGAATTAATTCACTTATTCGTTATAGATGATTTGTATATTTTGAAGTTGTCGCTGGCAGTGTTGATACTTAATGCGACAGGATTCAAGAACCATAAATAAAAAATAAAAAAAAGTGTACTTCTATGAAATATTACAACTGTTGTCACATTTCTAAGAGATATATAGAATTATGACAATGTTAAAATATTACTTTCTCACTACACTAACTTGCTCGGTAGTTATTGATTTGGATTCATTGGTTGCAATATGCACAGATTTATCTTTGTTGTACACTAAAAAATGTCAACCAAACATTTCATTTGAATTTCTAGCTTTAATTTAAAAAAAAAATGTAAGTGCAGTCATCATTGCACCTTATAAACACTTTGAATAAAATAAAGTTAAATACTCTGACTTATAAAACGAGTCATGAATCTGCCTCATCAAACCTATTAAATAAAGTTAAAAGGACAGAAATTATTATGACAAATATACTGTTAAATGGATGCAAATAAAGATATCATGATGAAATGCAGTGTATAAACTGATGAGTGCATTGCTGTAGAATCGCTTAATTCAATTTATCTTTTTGCATAAAGCTGCACCCAATCTAATATGTATCAATGTTCACTTGATCTCATTAGAAAACATTGCTACTTTACAAGGTAGTGATTTAGTAAGAATTCATATGATGTGATTCATACTGATTTCTAGAAATAAAGCTTGGCGATCAACCCCTAAACCTAAGCATCAGTGGGTGTAAGCAGATCGTACTAAAATGTGTGAATGAGATTGTACGAATTCATAAAATTAGCCACCAATTTTAACTTGAAGTAGTTAGAAGCTGCCATGACAGTGTGCTGATACGTTCCTCATTAGAATCCATCAAGATGTGTGACGACGACGAGACTACCGCCCTTGTGTGCGACAACGGTTCAGGCCTGGTCAAGGCTGGCTTTGCCGGTGATGACGCCCCCAGAGCTGTCTTCCCCTCCATCGTTGGTCGCCCCCGTCACCAGGTTTGTTCATCTGCATTTTGCCCTTTGTAAATATCATTCACATGGGTATTCTTAAGCTAATGCAACATTTAAATACTGTGACATTAAAAATACCCTTTTTCTTTTTCCAGGGTGTCATGGTGGGTATGGGTCAGAAGGACTCATACGTAGGAGATGAAGCTCAGAGCAAGAGGGGTATCCTCACTTTGAAGTACCCCATCGAGCACGGCATCATTACCAACTGGGACGATATGGAGAAGATCTGGCACCACACCTTCTACAACGAGCTCCGCGTCGCCCCTGAGGAGCACCCAACTCTGCTGACTGAGGCCCCTCTTAACCCCAAGGCTAACCGTGAGAAGATGACCCAGATCATGTTTGAGACCTTCAACGTCCCAGCCATGTATGTGGCCATTCAGGCTGTGCTGTCCCTGTATGCTTCTGGCCGTACCACAGGTGAGACAATCATTTTAAATTACAAATAATTTTATTGTATATAACAAAATGTGCTGTTTTTTTCTGACCCGTTTTTTCACTATATTTGAGGTATTGTGCTGGACTCTGGTGATGGTGTGTCCCACAATGTCCCCATCTATGAGGGTTACGCTCTACCCCATGCTATCATGCGTCTGGATCTGGCCGGTCGCGATCTGACGGACTACCTCATGAAGATCCTGACCGAGCGTGGTTATTCTTTCGCCACAACTGGTGAGAAATAGCAGTTTTACAATTTAACAGTCATTTCTGTCTTGTTTTCTTCTGTTTATCACAACAAATCTGATTTTTTTAGACGTGTATTTCAACTAATATTCATTGAATTTGTTTAGGAATACACAATCCCTACGTCCCAATGTAACTTTCCACCCTATCTGCCATAAATGGTATTGAAAATTATTAATATCACATAGAATTCAGGATGGATAGTATGCACATCGGGACGCAGGCAATATTTCAGTACCTTAATAGTTATAACGGCCAAAATTATTTACATTTATTGTATCAGTCGATGTTGAAAATACATTTGGGGTCAGTGAGACATTTATTTGAAAGAAACAAAAATAGAAAGAATTTATTCAGCAAGGATCCTTTAAATTGATCAAATTTACAGTAATGTAAAATTGATCAAGTGGCTGTAAACACATTTAAAATCTTACAATAATTTCTATTTCAAATAAAGGCTGTTCTTTTGAATTTTTTATTTGTATCATATTGGATAATTGTGCATGCTCAGTTACCCTATTTTTACAAGATTACCCGTATCATCTAACACCTATTTAATCTTTAATAATACTCTTAAATGTAATTTTTAGCAAATCTCAAAATCTATATAAATTTTTCATACTGTACATTACAGTGGTTTTGTCCCCAAATTCACTTAATTTAAAACAACTGATTTTATTTTTTTAAATTTTTTAAAGTATACAATTTTAATATAAACCTATTATCCATTACCTTCGGTAATATAACATTTTCATGGTATTATTATCACAGGCTTGTCCATATTGGATTATTATGGTGCATCCATTTGTTATTTGTTCTGTTGTTAGTATGTTAGAAACAACTGAATTAATTAAAACTCTGTTTATAGCTGAGCGTGAGATTGTCCGTGACATCAAGGAGAAGCTGTGCTATGTGGCTCTGGACTTTGAAAATGAGATGGCCACTGCCGCCTCTTCCTCTTCCCTGGAGAAGAGCTACGAGTTGCCTGACGGCCAGGTCATCACCATTGGTAACGAGCGTTTCCGTTGCCCAGAGACCCTCTTCCAGCCTTCTTTCATTGGTGTGTAAAGACAAATACTATTCAAAAATGGCTACATTTTCAATACAGCTTTTAGTTTTATTAATAAGGTGTTTCTAAACAGGTATGGAGTCTGCTGGAATCCATGAGACTGCCTACAACAGCATCATGAAGTGCGACATTGACATCAGGAAGGACCTGTATGCCAACAATGTCTTGTCAGGTGGTACCACCATGTACCCAGGTATTGCTGACCGTATGCAGAAGGAGATCACTGCTCTGGCCCCCAGCACAATGAAGATCAAGGTAATGCATCTGTGGTTATCCTTTAACATGGTCCTGTTCCTAACAATGAATCACTAACCTGTTCACGTGTTTCCTTACTTTGTCAGATCATTGCCCCACCTGAGCGTAAATATTCCGTATGGATCGGTGGCTCCATCTTGGCTTCCCTGTCCACCTTCCAGCAGATGTGGATCACGAAGCAGGAATACGATGAGGCAGGCCCCAGCATTGTTCACCGCAAGTGCTTCTAAATCCGTCATCTGCATCTATTTGCTGTGGAATACGCAATAATGGAGCAATAATACATTCATCCTTATGGGACAGCTTTGGTACAGATTTATTTTGTACCCATGTGTTACTCAATGAACATACCCTGGATTACCATGCAGAAACACGAAGAGGCAGACCTCAGCATTGTCCAAACAGACACAATCAAGATCCAGAAGACCATTATACCATGTTATCTATCACAAGACTGTAATCTATACATAAATAGTCATTAATTTATTAAAGTCCATTATTTGGTATTTGGTTTTTGAGCCGTGATTTGTGTTAATAAATGGTTTAACTTGAAACTTGAGACTAGCGATAGAGATTTTAGCGGAGATTGCTTAGTGTACAAGTTTTTGAAAATTTAAGTCATCAAATGGTCACACATGGTCATTCAATCCTTCCAAAATACCTGAAAACTGTGAAAGTTGACCTCCGTCTGACCTCACTGCAATGTAGTACATTTGCTTCCGGGAAAACCAGGGTGGGATCCTGATCAACTGAATAGAATAAATAAGCTACAATAATAATAATAATAAACAATGTATTTAAAATGATCAAAGAGTCAAAGGTGACTCTTTGAGGTGGTTTTAAATAACTTATTTGAGATTTGTGAAAACAGGTTTTGGTCAGATCTGGTTTAGCCATGTGAGTGGGTGATAAACTGGGGAGTAACTAGTTACATGAAATGGAATTACAGAATTTAATTACAAAATAAATGCAAATGTAATCTGTTACAGTTATTGAGGAAAAAATGTGTAATTAAATTACAGTTACTTATGAAAATTATAACGATTACAAAGGGGGTTACATGAATATTTTCACACACATACAGATTTGATTTCTTTCCTAAATTGCATTAACTGCTCTAAAATATAAAACACCAGTGTTTCAGGAGTTTAGGACATGCTTATTCGATAGCCTAATGGTTTTATTTCCTATTCGGGTTTAGGTATATGCTTTATTTTTTAAGATTTACCTTCTTTTTTTTTTCCCAATGCATTTTTAGATGCCAGTGTTTCCTGTCGTCGCTATGCATGTACTCGATTTCAAGTACAGTATCATAACTATTAAACTGTATCTTATGAATTTGAATCTGTATTTACCCTCAGAATGATCTCAAGGTAAAAAGAGGTGCTAAAGTTGGATTTTGTGGTGGCTGTGCTTTAAAATGTAATTATTATAATCTCAGTTCAAGAGATTAAGTATTCTGAAAGTCTGATACGACAGTAATCAGTGTTTAGTACTGCTGTAAGGTTAACCCTACCTGAGCAATACTGCAAAAGCACCATCAACAACATAGATAGATAGAACATAGATAGATAGATACGACACCAGTTGATATCTTCTCGTGATTTCCAGCGCCTTCGCCACAGGGCGGAGCTACAACCGTGTTTTACAAAGCAAGCTTGACGTCTGCAGACAACAAGCGCCATCTGTTTACCTTCTCATTCCTGCTTAAATCAATACGGTAAGTAAATACATGAACAAAGACGGCTCAGGTTAGTGTTGGCAGGTGTTTATGCGCGAATCAGCTTTCTACTAGTCGACGCTGGGATGCAGTGTTACCGTCAATGTAAACTACTACCTGCGTGCTTGATTTCCTTCGTTTAACGTTGATTACTCGCAGTTTAAAGCGCTTTCATTCTTTGTTCAGGATATTATTATTATTATTTAGTCATTTAGCAGACGCTTTTATCCAAAGCGAATTACAAATGAGGACATTGTACATATTGTCGATGGAAACACATTAACGTTATACGTATAATAATTTACTGATGCCTTTCTCTTATTCGTGTGTTTTGGATAAGGGAAGTCCACATTCACGTTTACGGTCACCTTACAAACTCTAATATGCAAACTGCGTTAAGAGGTTTAAGTAAAGTAGAGGTGTATGTGAAGGGGGCGTGTCCACTCACAGCTGGCCAGCGATTGGCTTTCACTTGCCTATTAGAATTCTGTTGCCATAGTGATTTGGTTTAAATGTCTGGGCGGGTTCGGAATAGACTCGGAATAGCATAATTCAGTTTCAGTAGGTTACTTCGCTATGTAATGTACAATTTCTCTATTTTTCTGCAGTCGAACGATAGTGAAATATGGTGACGAAGCGAATTAGGTCCGAATACATGAAGAAATTTAAGGATCCGAAATGGGACTCTTATGCGAAATGTTATGAGGATTTGCTGAAGTACAGACTGTCAAGACGGCTGTTGGAGCAAGCGCACAACCCCTGGTTTTGGGGAGAATGGGGGAGCGAGACAGGTTCCAGTGGTAAATCTACTCCTCTAAGTCGGAATAAAGTTGAACCTGAGAGGCTCCATGATGTGAAACCAGTACGATCTGCATGTTTGACACTAGAACCAGCAGCTGAACCAGAACCACAGGCAGAAGACACTGCAGACACCAGTAAGTCCTGAACTACAGGCTGTCATCTTCTGTTGTTTATCTTTTATATTAGTCATATCTTTTATAAAACAGTTTGTATTTTAGTGGTGTTATTGTTAACTAAATCTTAAAAAATAGTTTCAATTAATTGAAATAAATCTGAATAAATAATTATCTAACATTCATGACTTGTTTTTTTTTTTTAAACCTGAATAAAAATTGCCTCAGGAACTGAAAAAGTTACTGATTGCAGTAACTTAATTAAATTAGTGAAACTAAATTTAAAGCTAAATATAAATATATATTAAAAAATAATAAAATTGACAAAAGTACATAACAAAATAACTAAAATTTAAACTATAATAAAACCTGATAATATGAAATGAATAGTTTTTCTAATATTTACTTTCACTGACATTAAAAAATCTTTGTGAATTTTTATTTTTCATTTTACATTAATATTTATGGTTATAACAATAATTATATTATTATTTTTTTTACAGCTATAGTGTCAAATACTTATGACAAACAGAGAAACATTACTGATTTGTTATCATTTTCAGTCCATTCTAAACCTCATTTATATTAGAGAACCTGATCACATTACCCCATAGAAATATGTACATTGTCACAGATTAGCATAATTTGCATAATAATGTTCAAACCACATTGGAAAACTAAACAGCAAAGCATAAAGACACAGTAAATTGTGGTACTTAATGAAAGAAACTTCATTAAAACGCTATTCAAAATGTCAAATTCCATGCATATTTTGTCTTTTATCAACAGAGCTTGTTACCAGAGTAGCAGAGCAGAGTCATCAAGAGGGGGAGGAAGAGAGAGCCAGAGAAAGCTCTCCTGCTCTAAACCCAGAAAGCGACACGCATATCCTGAACGCACTAAAGAGCAAACGCCGCTCCTCACACAAGTATACAAGATCGAAAGTCAAGCCTCATGCCACCAAAGACCCCGAAAAAGAGAACCGTCACCCTTTTGCCCTGTATGGTGCAGGAGAGAGGAAGACAGATATGGCTTTCAAGAAAACCCACAATGTTGGTCCTGCAGCATCAACTGTAGAGGTGAGGATCCTTTCAGGAAGCATAACATACCATATCATTGACCAGTCACAAAACTATTGGGGAAAAATGGTAAAATAATAAAAAATTATTGCAGTTTGGTTAACATAAATAGTCCATATAGATAGATAGAGATTAACAATTATTTGCTTAGTTTTTATCATTGGGACTTTAAAGGGATAGTTCACCCAAAAAGGAAAATTCTGTTATTATATTACTATTATTTTAAAGGAATGTCTTTGAGAGTAAATGTGGACCAATCTTGTTTTGTAAGTAAATTATGACAATTTAAATTTTTGGGTGAAATATTCCTTTAATGGGATGAAAATTCTGTCCAGAATTACTCAAGATTCAAGAGTTTTATTTGTCACATACACAATTATACAGAGTATAACCAGCAGTGAAACCATCATCATGTCGTTCCAAACCCGCAAGACCTTCGTTAACCTATGGAACACAAATGAAGGTATTTTTGATGAAATCCAAGAGCTTTCTGACCCTTCATAGACAGCAACACAACTACCACGTTCAAGGCCCAGAAAGGTAGTAAGGACATTGATAAAATAGTCCATGCGACATCAGTGGTTCAACCGTAATTTTATGAAGCTACAAAAATAGTTTTTTTGTGCACAAAGAAAATTAAAATAACTTTATTCAATTTATTCTCTTTCATGTCAGTCTTTGATGTGCATTCTTGAAAGTAGCACGACATATGCGTGTGGTGCTGCTAACACAGGAGCCGCTGTTCTGACGTAGAATCTGGATGCAGCTTCTTGTTTACAGTTAGGGCTAGAAGGGATACAGCTACAGCCAGCAACCACGATATTTTTCTTTTTCGTAAGGTTAAGCCCTTTGTTTTACACTTCCTGCATGTGTACTTAATATTAGTAATGATAACGATGTGTACAATGCTGATTTGTACAGAGGCTCAGTAAATTTGCACTAAACAAGCCTAAACAGAGAGCGAATGAGAGAGACATCGACTGATCGCGTGCGATTACGTCTGTCCTTCAGGCCAAGTCATATATATTTTAGTGATGGGTCGTTCTTGAACAAATCTTTAATGTGACTCGAGATGAACGAGCCATCTCTGGGAGTGAGATGACGCATGCGTAACATCCTATAGGTTCTGCACTGAATTAGTTCACCTGTTTCGAGTCTTCGGGCTTTTCGAGTCGTTCGTTCATCCTGTCTAGAACTTGCAGGTGAAGTATCAACAGAAAATGTATCTTGTCAGTCAGTTTCGAGGATCAGAACTGACTGTTATATAGGCTAACAGTTGACTAACGATCTTATTGTCAGGTTTGTTTTTTAAAGATTTAAAGTTTAAAAAAGATTTAAAGTGACATGACATACTGCCAAGTATGGTGACCCATACTCGGAATTCGTGCTCTGCATTTAACCCATCCAACGTGCACACACACAGCAGTGAACACACACACACACAGACACACACACCATTAACACACACCCGGAGCAGTGGGCAGCCATTTATGCTGCGGCGCCAGGGGAGCAGTTGGGGGTTTGGTGCCTTGCTCAAGGGCACCTCAGTCGTGGTATTGAGGGTGGAGAGAGCACTGTACATTCACTCCCCCCACCTACAATCCCTGCCGGCCCGAGACTCGAACTCGCAACCTTTGGATTACGAGTCCGACTCTCTAACCATTAGGTCATGACTTCCTTTTTTTATGTGGACCGTTATTTTGTCATTCTCTTCTGTTTACTTCACTTCCTGTTTCAACACAATTTAGTTTAGTTTTCATTGGTTTCTGACTATGACCTTGTTACATCGTAACACACACACACACAGATTATATATAGTGCCCTCCATAAATTTTGGAACAGATATGAGACAAAATTACAGAATGTCACATTTTATTATTGGGTGATTCAACACATAGATGTTTTACCAGCTAAGAAGTCCAACACTTTTAGAGTTTCATCCCTCTATCTGATGTGAGCATAAGTATTGGAACAGTTGTCTTTCTAAGTGATCAGCTGTGTCCTGTTGCATTAATTCTTCAGATATTAAAAGCAGGGAATGTGTCGTATCAGTTATATCTATTACTTCTGCATTCTGAATCTTGCATTCGATGATGACACACACAAACCAGGATGAAGATGAGGGAGCTGACTTTGAGAGAAAAGCAATATGGATGCTAAAAGAAAAGAGGAAGTCAATTAGAGCTATATCAAAAACAAAGGGCATGGAGAAATCAAGAGTTTGGAAACCACCAGCGACACCAGCAACCAACAACTACCTGATCGACTGAGAAAACAACTGTAGTTGATGACAGACAAATCATAAAAGCTGTGAAAATGAACCCTAACAGACATGTCTGTAAAATCACCAACAACTTCCAGAAAGCTGGGGCGATGCTCTGACAATTTACTGTCCTCAGGAGACTTTGACACAGAATTACAGATGCTACACAGCAAGATGCAAACCTCTGACCAGCACCAAAAATAGAAAGGCAAGATTAGAGTTTGCCAAAAAGCACAAAGTTGAGCCAGAAGAATTTTGGAACTGTGTTTATGGACCGATGAGACAAAGATGAACCTTTAACTAAGTGATGGGAAAGCAAAAATGTGGAGAAAAAAAGGGAACTGCAGTGATCCCAAGCATACAGCCTCATCTGTAAAGCATGGTGGAGGTGGTGTCATGGCATGGGCATGTATGGCTGTCTCTGGAACAGGCCCTCTCAACTTTACTGATGATTTAATGTATGATGACAGTAGCAGAATGAATTTGGAAAGGTACAAAAACATATCTTGCCTACCAATATTCATGAAAATGCCACCAGATTCATTGGGAAGTGCTTCATATTGCATCAGGACAATGACCCAAAACACCCTGCCAGTTCAGTCAAGGAATTTAGAAAGAAAGATTTTCCAAAGAAATGGAAAGTCTTAGATTGACCAAGTCAGTCTCCAGATTTAAATCCGATTGAACATGAATTTCACCAGCTGAAGAGAAGAGTAAAGGCAGAAACTCCCCAAAACAAGCAACAATTGGAATCGGCTTCATTAAAGGCTAGGAAAAGTATTTCAAAGGATGAGACCAAGAGTCTGGTGATGTCTATGGGTCACAGACTCACTGCTGTGATTGTGTGCAAAGGATCTGCAACTAAATAATAGCTTTTAATCTTTTATATCTGTCTTATGTTCAACTGTCCCAATACTTATGCTCACATCAATGAGTGGGATGAACTCTAAAAGTGCTGTTCTTTTTATTTGGTAAAACATATGTGTTGAAACGGCTAATAATAAAATGTGACATTCTCTAGTTTTGTCTCATATTCATCTATTAATCATATTTGCAAATGTCTTGACTCCACAGCCAACAAAGCAATTTTGTCTTTACTGTTCCAATACTTATGGAGGGCACTGTGTGTGTGTGTGTGTGTGTGTGTGTGTGTGTATATATATATATATATATATATCCTTACTACCTTTCTGAGCCTTGGTAGTTGCGTTGTTGTTTATACAGGGTCAGAAAGCTCTCGGATATCATCAAAAATATCTTAATTTGTGTTCTGAAGATGAGCGAAGTTCTTATGGGTTTGGAACGACATGATGGTGAGTAATTAATGACAGAATTTTCACTTTTGAATGAACCATCCCTTTAAGTACTCATTTGCGTATCGTTATTCATGCATACTTCATGCAGTGTTTCTCCTGTCTAGATCCATGAGTCAGCGTTGCGAGCAAAAACCAGACGGGAGGTGGAAAAACAGATAGAGAGATTTGACAAACAAAGAGCCAGATCTGCTGACTTCGAAAAGAACAGAAATAAGATTGTCCCTGAATTCAACCCCTGGATGACGGAGTACATGCTCTGCTTTTCAGCTCGTTCTCGGTAGTACTGCTTTTTGAAATGTCAGTGACTATCTAAACCTCTCAGGCTAAACAACCCAAAACACTTCACATGATGACTGGCGCATCTGTTCAGCTCACTTCCCGTCAAACAGAATGGGCCACAATTAATCAAACACAATGAATTATAACTCAAGGTTTTTTAGGGGTTTATTTACACCATGGATATGTTGCATTTACTGGTACATATCAAACATGAAAACACAAATTTTCAAACACTCACACACCTTGTTGCATGATTTTTGTAAGTCACAGATTTACAGGCCATGAGATTTTCCAGTGTCTCGTTACACTCTTAGCCAATTACTTAAGTGTTCAGTAACTGTCAGACAATTATAGACATATAATGTGATGTATTGTAATGTTGTGTATTATCTACATTGTGTTAATAGTTAGGTTTAATGTAAAGAAATCTGTTTTGTACTTTACACAAATCATTTGCGCCAACATGGATCTTTGTAAAGTGTTAATTAATCAACACTTAAATAATCTCACATTTTCAGTTGATCTGTTATATTAATATCTGCTTTCTTTGAAATTAGATGTATTATATTTTACATGTATATTCACAATGGTGTGTATTCCATGTGATACTGTATCAGAACAGTAATATCATTACATAATGTAAAAAGTCACTGTTATCTGAAGCATGAAACTCACAGCAAAATGACAAATCATGTTTGAATGAGATCATACACAGCAAAAGCAATTCCAGCTGTTCATCATCAAGCATAACTTTCCTTCTGTGTTGTTTTTTTTGTTTTTAGTAGCACTCAGGTATTTCTTGTTGTATTTTATGTAATTTATTATTGAGAAATAATGATATTGGGACATTTGTACACTATTTATATAAGGGTATTGAACTAATTTTGACTCTATTTTTAGTTCAGCATCTCTGAACAAATGTACAGGTATTTTTTCCAACATATCTTCATAGTGATTTATGGCATGTACTATGTGAATAGTGTTGGTTTTAGAATTATGAAGCCATAATGTATATGAGCTACAATAATATGATGAATATTCATTCCACTGCCTGTTATGGAAACAGTTTTGAAGGGTATTAAAATTTAAGTGTTTAGATTACCGCCTGTGAAAGTGAGATGTGTTTATATGAGATAAGAGTTTTTCTTTATGAGAACACTTTCTTTATGAGGACAGTCTGATTGTAATTGTGCAACATTTTTAACAGGTTGCTGTTAATGGTATGTTAAAGTCAAATAAAACAAAACTATTTTCATAAGTGTATTATGGCTATAAAAGTAGGTAAAGATAATTTGTTCACAGGTTTGCTGCAGTAAAATATGAAACTCTGTTCTCACTAATGCACAAGGCAGATTTTTATATTTGCCAACTTATTACAGCATGCTGTTCCTGGACATCAGGATTCTGCAAGCTTGCCAAGACCTCATCCATGTGTCAGATCCATGCAGCAATTTAAATGCCCCCCTTATTCACTTTAACTGAATGAGTTTTATGAATTGTTCAACTTTTTTTTTTAAAGAAATTGTTGCATTTCCATTAAAAAAGCTGTCTAGAAAGTTTTACACAAATTACATTGATTTTACAAACACTGATTTTACATTCAGCAGCTAAATTGTACATTTGATTAGGTCGGCTTTGAATCAGACCTTAATTCTTTACATCAGTGCCACAGATTTAAAAAGATTGTTTTTTTTGTTTTTTTTAGATCAATGTAAAGTGTTGACAAGATTAATGAAAAATGAATAACCAACTACCACTTAGTGCATTGTTAAACATGACTATTGGCAATCTGTCCCATTTTTACAAACATAAAAGCTTGATATAAAGACATAATGACAAGCGAGGTCCACAATGATTTATCATTAATTTTCGGTGCAAGCTTATTTGAGATATGTTCATTTAAAATGTATAAGAAGAACAGGGCACAAGTAGAAACTGTTTTCACAAAAAAACTGTTTTCAAAAACAAAGAAATCAGTTCAACATCAGTGTCATTCCAACAGACACCTAAAAAAGGGACCGCAGCACAAAAATGCTTTACAATAAATATAGAGCATGTAACACTGATTTTGAAGCTGTTCATACTGACAATGTATTACAGTGTGATATGAAGGCAAGTGTGCGCTGGCCCTTAAATTTTTCGTTTTGAATGTAAATTATAATACAAAAACAAAGCCTTCTTGACATAAATGTCAAAAACCACTTTTATGAAATACTCTAGCATCCTTTCCTAAAACATACTAATCAAAAAATACAAGAGATGGAAAAAAATAACAATAAAAAGCAAATGAAAGCAAACAACGTGCTAGAAAAATAATGTACGATAAACTCCATTGATAAGATTTACAGGCGCATGCCATAGAGCAGTGATGCAGTATGCCTAAGCTATATATATGCTGTATATAGTTATTTATGAATATGTCGTAGAACTGCAACCATGAAACATGCTCCACGGTGATAATAGAAACTCTTCTCTACACAACATCTACATATGGAAGGAGGAAAGACGGGCAAGGGCTCAGTGCAGTATTCTCAGGGGCAAGGGCCGGGTCTTTTAGCTACCCTCAGGATTTTGGGTACCACAGATGTCTTGGCTTGGGCCCGAGGGGGACAGTAAACATCTTTTCTGGAGCCTTCTGGAGCAAAGGGGGTCCCTCAGCATGTCAGAACAGAAGTAAAAGTAAGGTGAGGGAAACAGTCACTCCAACACGATGAGCTATACGTCAAACTCCCCACTAATGTCCTCCTCATGTTCACAAAACCTGCCTTGGCCAAAGGACACAGAAAAAGTGCAGGTAATTATATAGATGGTCTTTGCAGAGGCCTTTCTTCTTGTCTACAAACTGAAGGAGCAGCTTTAAGACACCTCGAATCTCTATTTCTAGCTTGCATTCCAAATAAGGCCCCTCAGAAACCTTGGAAAGCATTTGGGAGGATCTGGAGTTAAATATATCCTTTCCCCTGGCACGGTCTCTCATGTGGCATTTGACTGATAAGAGGGTGAAGGGGTTTGAAGGACTTGTTTGTCCTCGTGAGGGGGTGGAAGAAGGTGAGACATTTGGCCATTTGTTTGTGTGTATGTGTCCTGGTGCTGGCGTCATCGTCACTTGTACATAAGGCATGCAGAAGCAAACTTGAGCGGCGTTTGGTGGGTGTCAGTGACAAAAATAGCACCTCTTCTTAAAGAGATCTCCTCCCAGCTAGGGCATGCCAAATACAGTAGAGATGCTGTGGGGCGACTATCAACATCCTTTTACAGACAATTTATGAAAACACTTTGACTAAAGCTAAAATTGTGTGTCGAAGTATTTTGGTATCACTTTACAATACAGTTCATGTCACAACACTTTTTAAAGCATTTAATAATCTAGGTGCATTCATGAATATATAATTTTTTTACAACCTTAAATTAGTACTGTTCAAAAGTTTGGGGTTGGTAAGATTGTTGACTATTTTTGAAAGAAGTCTCTTAGACTCACAAATGCTGCATTTATTTGATAAAAAAAGACAATAAAAACAGTAATATTCAATAATCTCAATTAATATGTAATATTAATGGAAATTATTGAATATTCAATTAATATCCAATAAATTATTAATATTCAATTAATATTAATATTTTGATTCAAAACAAGTGTTTTCTATTTTGATATATTTTAAAAGATAATTTATTCCTGTGATGGCAAAGCTGAATTTTCAGCATCATTACCCCAGTCTTCAGTGTCACATGATCCTTCAGAAATCATTCTATGTTGATTTGCTGCTCAAGAAACATTTCTTATAATTATCAATTTTGAAAATGGTTTTGAGATTCTGAATGCTGTAAAAGTACTGCATTTGTGAACAAAGAACCTAATTATAAAGTGTTACCACAATTTTTTACCATGAAAAGGGAAACCAACAACATCCTTTTGCAGAAGAAATGGGTAAACTAGTGAGCAGAAATTAGTGCTAAATAATTAGAATATTGGGGAAATTGAAAATGGTTTACAACATAAATGTTATGTTTGTATTTACAGACCCATTGTTTTGCATTCTTTTTTTATATCACCTTAGATTCTTACACTGTTAACATTTAAGTGATTCTAAGTGTGAGAAAAATAAACATTTTCATATATTATTAAATTATTAAAAACAATAACAAGGACACTGGACAGAAAAAAAACACTACCACACTGAACAAGACACTTAAATCTAATACGCAGGGAATGATGTTCTGAGAAATGTGAACAACTGTTTCTGATTAAATCTGAATGCAGCACAGCTATTTTTAGTGGATGTTGCAGATGTGAGTGGTACAGTGTGCCAGTGGAGGAAGAACAGCATTCTACCACCCTCATGCATTCAAACTGTCACACTCATATCAGAGGTATTTCGATATCAAGTTTATAGTATTAGCAAAAATTAGAAATTTAGTATCAAATAATAAACATAACGTAAATGATTGCAATCACAATGTTAAAATAAAGTACTGAAACCTCTCAGAACAGCTTCTAATATTAAAACATCTGAAACCCTGAAATTTTAAAGCAAGCAGAGAGAGGAAGTGAACCCTCTGAACCTTCACCTGGTTGGTCAGCTGTCTGGGATCTGTGTTAACAGCCACACTCCTGCACACTCTCTGCATGAGCGCGTCTGGGAGAACGCAGCTGCCGCAACGCTGCATCTCCATACTGGATTCCTGAACCCATCCGCTCCGGGTCCAGCTCGCCTACACAACCAAATGAAAAGCACAGCAGCGTGATTCAAATGTTTTTGTAGGCTTATAAGTAACAGCACAAGGCACTGGTATTTTTGTACCTGACTCTATTTTGTTTAGGATTTTCCGAGCACACTGGACAAAAGCTTCTTCCACGTTCTCTCCTGTTAGAGCACTGGTCTCCAAAAACATGAGCTCTGAAAGCAAAGATATAAGCATGTTTAGTTTAATAATATTCACTGAATGCATTCTCAAATAAATAAATAAATCCAAGATTGTGATTATTTAGCAAAATATTCTGTAATAATATTTATTCAGTGTTATTTATATATTATAGTATTTATTAATATTTTGAAGTGGATTTTATTTTCGTATTTTCAGTTTTCATTTATATTTGGCTTTAGTCATTTTAGTACTTCTACTTAAAGTATTTTATTTTATTTTATTTAGTTGCCATTGCAACATTTCCAAATTTACATTTTTCAATTAATATTTATATTTTATTTTATCTTCATTTAAATTATTGCAAACTATTTTTTTTTATAATTTTAGTTAACCATAACACCACAGAGATATAAGCAGTCAGTATATCCACAATGGTAATGCACCAATAACCAATCAATGATTAGCCTCAGAAAAAGCCCTTGTGAGCTCAATGCAGCCAGTTGTAGGTCTCTACTGATTCATGTTTATGTTAGTTATACTATCCTGAAGTGACCTCTAGTGGTGCAATCACAATATGAAAGCAAATACATTGTCCAATACATATAATTTTGAGCTATAAACATGCTTTAAAGGATATCATGAATAGAGGACATGTATTTTAGCCAAAAGCAATGGTTTGAAGTTAAAAGCATCTTGATGGATTTATTACAAACGTAAAGCTTTTCCCTTCAATAGATATTTATTGATGTACTGTGGTCATGTGGATTATTATGATGTTTTTTATCAGCCATTTGAAAGCAATTGGGCACCTCTATAACTCTGTACAGTTGTTAGCAGCCGGGAACTGCTTGTCTGACATACGCACCATTCTCTTGAGCGAAGCGTGACGCCTCCAGAAAGGTAACTTCACGGTCAGCATCCAGATCTTTCTTATTTCCACACAGTATGATCACTATGTTCTGGCTGGCCAGCATCCGGGCATCTGTCAGCCAGTTGGTCAGAGCGTTGTATGTTTCTCGACTAACATCCGGAGACAGAAAGCATGAGAAAACAACACACTTAAGGATCTATAAATGCATATCATAATATAGTTCTAGGTAGACATCCAGAAATATATGAATACCTGGGAAAAAAGAGCAATACATAATATTATGCAGAGACACTGGATATACAAGTGTGACTTTACCTAGTGATGTCGTACACGAGAAGAGCTCCTGCTGCCCCTCTGTAGTAGCTACGTGTTACAGACCTGAGGAGAACAAACATTAAATAAATTGCCATTCACAAACACATTTAACTTCAAACTGAATAATCAGTGAGAAAAGGGTTAGATTTGTTTTTCTTCTGAAAATTAAAGAAGTGAAAGTACTAGAATGAAGAAAGCGAAGGCAAATGCTTAAATAAATAAGTGCTAAAACATTGATGTCCAAATGACGTTACTGACATTAAATACTCTGGATAGTATATTGGGATTATATCAGCAATCAGCCACCCTGCTGTCTAGATAACGTCACTAGGCGCTGCAAAATCAATATCAATTGACTGCTAGTCTAATCATATCTGCTCACAATAGCAGGAGTGTATGTCTCAGACCTCCTTCAACATTAGCCATGTTTCTTTCTGTTCAACCTACAGCATGTTTTCCTGAATGACTGCAACATATTATCTGCTATGAGGTATTAAGCCTCATCATTCTGAAATAAACATGTAACAACATTTTAATGCACATTATTGTATAATAAAATAAGCTGTAGCAGCAAACAGAGCACAACAGTGCCGAAAGCTCTTCTCAAGATTCAAGAGTTTTATTCGTCACATACACAATTATACAGAGTATAACCAGCAGTGAAATGTAGGAAATGTAGGAAACTCAGTAATGTTTGAAGAAGAGACTAATTGCATAATATTTTGCTTCAAGCTATCTTGTGATTTTCTTTTTAATAATTACGTAACTGTAACAAAAAACAAACTCTTTTCACTTTCCAAATGCAATAAATAGCTTTCTCTCAGGGACATTGTGCCCGTCATCGTTAACTAAAGATATTAATAGTTTTAATAAAAACTATTAATATATAAAAAAAAATTATACACACATTTATGCATTTGTGAAATTTATACATTTTGAAATGTGTTTTTCTGGATTTTTTGTTGTTGTTATTCTGTCTCTCACTGTTCAAATAAACCTACCATTAAAATTATAGACTGATCATTTCTTTGTCAGTGGGCAAACATACAAAATCAGCAGGGGATCAAATAATTTTTTCCCCACTGTATATACACACGTGGTCAGAATTGTTAGTACCCTTGGTAAATATGATCAAAGAAGGCTGTGAAAATAAATTTGCATTTATTACGAATCAAAATTTAATCCTAATCATAAATTAATCCTTTTGATCGATTTTGTTTATTTTTTTTAAATCACATAAATCTAACCTTTCATTGGATAATAAGAATTTAAAATGGGGGGAAACATCATTATGAAAAAAATGTTTTTCTCAAATACATGTTGGACACAATTACTGGTACCCCTAGGAATTCTTATGAGTAAAATATCTCTGAAGTATATTCCCATTCATATTTACAATTTTGAGCACTCCAGGGTAATTATGAACATGAAATTATCCAGCCATGGCTTCCTGTTTCACATAAATATAAATAGGAGGGAAAACAAAGCCCAAATTCCCTTAATCCTCCATCACAATGAGAAAAACCAAAGAATGTATTTCTGATGTGCAGCAAAATATAATTGAGCTTCACAAATTAGTGAAGTGGCTCTAAGAAGAGAGCTAGAGCAGTGAAAATCCCCATTTCCACCATCAGGGCAATAATTAAGCATTTCCAATTAACAGAAAATTTTATGAATCTGCAGCATATTCAGTTATCAGACACGACTGGAACTTCAAATGGGACTGGCTTCTATGGTCAGATGTAACTAAAAATATAAAAATTTTATAGCAGCAAACACTCAAGATGGGTTTGGTGAACACAGGGATAAAAAGTACCCCATGTGTACAATGAAATATACAGCTGTATTTTTTATGTTGTGGGCCTATTTTTCTGCTGGAGGTCCTGGACATCTTGTTTAGACACATGACATCATGAATTGAATCAAATACCAACAGATAAAAAAATAAATAAGTGACTGACTGTGTTAGAAATCTTATAATGGGCCATGTTTGGATCTTCCAACCGTACAATAATCCAAACACAAACCTCAAAAACAAAAATGGGTCACTGGGAACAAAAGCAAGCTTCTGCTATGGCCATTCCAGTCCTCTGACCTGAACCCTGAAGAGAAGGAGCACCATCATGGAGCTGTGAATCTAAACGCTCTGGAGTGATTCTGATGAAGGAATGGTCTCTGATCTCTCGGGTGTTCTCTAACCTCATCAGGCATTATAGGAGAAAACTTCTATACTACTTTGGCAAATGGAGGTTTCAAAAAGTATTGAATAAGGGTGTCCAATGTGTGTTAGAGAAAAAACATTTATTTCATAATGATACACAGCTTTGTGAGAGCTGACCGAATCCGTCATGCTGATCGCACATCAGCACTCAGCAAACTAACTAAAGTAAGGTAAAGTATAAAAATAAAAATAAAATTGAAATAAAAATAAAGATAAATAAAAATAAAAATATAAAATAAAACTGATAAAAATAGAAATTAAAAAAAGCACACAACAAATTTACTAAACTTAAACTAAAATAAAAACTGAACACATATTTTTGGCACATTTTTATATAATAATTTATGATGTTTTAAAGGAGCACCAGTGGCACATTTGGCTTAATTGGTGCTCTGTGCAAGTAAAGACAAGATTAAAAAATAAATAAATCATCGGCCCGTTTCACAAACAGGGCTTAGCTTAAGCCAGGAACTTTTACAAAAATGCCTTAGAAGAAAACATTAAGGTGTGCATCTTGACACAGAACAATGACACTGACATATTTTAAAATATGCCAGAGCAAGATATTTTCAAACAAGCATTTTAGTCTGGGACTAGCTTAAGCCTTGTCTATGAAACCGGGGGGATAATTTTTTAAATCTTTTTAAAAAGTCTCAAAGCTATGTATAAACACACACAAAAAAACCTACATAAAAGGTGGTTTGAGTGACATCAGTATATTTTCATTTTAAATGCGCTGAGGCTATTTTGGCTCTAAGGAAGCTGCTGGCAAATGTTCAGTGCAAATTAAGTGCATGTTGATAGCGCTGACAAATGAATCTGTGCAAGGTACTATAAACTCCTACATGCAATCTGGACTTGAATCACTCCCTCCCCAAATGCTCCACCATCTGACTGCCCGAGAACAAATCTGGAAATTACCATCATAAGCCAAATCTCACAGTGGTCCTTACAAACATGGCCAATCTAAGAGGGAAACGGTTTTAGAAATATGGCACAGCCGTATGAACACACCTGAAACGCTCCTGTCCTGCTGTATCCCAGATCTGGAGCTTGACAAACTTACTGACCACACTGATTATCTTCGAGCCAAATTCAACCCCGATAGTGTGATTCGAGTCATCTTTGACTGGAAGAACAAGGAAAAGACATCAGCAACGTGTAACATTTCACAGATTTGTTTCTGAATGTTTTCAATGAGAAGATAACAGAAACTGACATACATCTTTTTTCTATAAACTGATGAAGCAGACAAGATTTTCCAGTTCCTGCATTTCCGATCACAAGAAACTTAAACAGGAAATCTAAAGGGGAGGAAAACAAAAACAATAAAGATGTTTAGTCAAAAACTGTACAGAATTCTCATAATAATAGGATAGTATAGGATTGTTACTATATCAAAACATTAATCAGACTATAGGCTATTGACACTGGTCATTATGTAGGCATTAAAGAGATTTGTCATCAAGTTATATCCAAATAAATAACGGTCTTTCTATAGTAATTGTTAATATAAGCACTGTTTTAATTGACTAAAAAAAGATTAATGAACACTTATATGAATGGCGTCGACAGATGAAAACATATGGCAGACAGATAGCTGCTGCCTAGCTGGACTGAACAGAGCTTGTAAGCAATACTGTGATGAATGAGCTCGGGACACCTGCTAAAATTCATGCTATTCTGTCGATAAGAAGTGTGGCAGGAGAAAAGCAAAATTAGTCACCCTACCGTATGTCTCTGACATGACTGGCGCTGTGTTTCTAGCCTGTTTATACTGTGTTTTTCTCTTTCAAGGCAATCAACAAGGATATCAAATAAAGGGAAATCCCTTAGAGGGTTTCGCGCATCCTAGACGGAAGTTTGTGGAGCAGCTACTTCCTGTTGAGATTTTCAAAATAAAGGTCAAGAATTCTTTGCAAAATGACACAACAATGCACGATTTCTCTAAAAGTAAATAAAATAAAAAAAAAGTATGTATTTTATTCCAGGTCGTGGGTGTTTTTATTTGTTTATTTATTTAATTTTTTTATTTATGTTTTGGTGTATTTGACAGAAATGTACACAAATCTAAATGTTAACAATGTATTTAAAGGCTTGTCTGACTAAAGGCTTCTCAGGAATGTTTACCTCTGAAATTTTGAGATCATTTGAACAAATTAGAGAAAGTTTGATATTCCCTCCGAAGACTTTTTCAAATATCTTCAAATTCGGCATTTTATAGAGTCTCCTTTAAAGCAAAATAGATTCCGATTTAAATTATCGGAACTGGAAGAAACCATACTATCAGTTAAATCGTTCAAAGGACTTATTTCAAAATTTTATGCCTTACTAACTTATTCTGATTCTTCAGTGTATGATTCTTTGAAACCATTATGGGAACGGGACCTAGGAGTTTTGTTTATAATTCGGAAGATTGGACCAAGATCTTTCCAAAATGTACCTCAATTTCCATACATGAACAAAACTTTAAATTTTTCCACAGAATTTTACACCTGTTCGACTGCATAAAATGTTCCCAGGTTGTTCCGACCTCTGTTAAATGCAAAACTTGTAAGGGCACATTCTTCCATGTATTTTGGTCCTGTGTTCACATCCAACCATTTTGGAGAGGGGTCCACTTTGCAATCCAGGAGATATTAGGGAAACGTTTAATTTTATCCCCCTCACTTTTTTTGTTGAATGACATTCCTAAAGACCTTTTTGACTCGGACCTCAAATCTCTGTTTACTACCCTTATATTTCTGGCTAAGAAATGTATATTACTAAAACGGTCCACATCTCAGATTCCAACTATTTCCATGTGGATTTCTCAGCTGTCAGCCTTTCTTCCTTTGGAGAAATTAACTTATGACCTCAACCACAAACAGGACAAATTCAGGAGACTTTGGGAACCTCTCCAATCCTTCCTACACAAAATTTTATTTTTTATTTTTTTTTTTTTTAGAGAGTTTTGGCTTCTTTTGTTTTGATTTATTATGTGTTTTGTTAACAGATACACTTGTACATTTTATTTAACTTGCAGCGCTTGGGGTTTGTTTGTTTGTCTGTTTGTTTGATTGTCTTTGTCTCGGTTGTTTGAAAATCCTTAATAAAAAAAAAAAAAAAAAAAACAATGTATTTTTTTGCATTTTCTATTAAAACTCACTCTTTTATATTATATTTAGATATGTTTTACTTTTAAACTCCAAGTGCTTTCAAGTAACCACTAGGAGGTGGTAGTTAGTTATATGTGCGAGTTGCATCTGTTCTGAAAAACCACATTAACTCATGATAATTTAAAGCACATTTTACAGGGCTGATCTCTTTGTACATTTCACAACTAATAAATTATATTTTGTTTTTATATCCACAGTTTATAATTGTGAGTGTACGTTAACCTTACATTAACCCCAGAATCCATAATTGCAACACATAGCATGAATGCATGATGGAGTCAAAACTGTCTAAATGAAATCACTTGAAAGCATGTCATGGATGCTTGGGCAACAGTTCTTTATGGTTGATGTAAATTGCCCTCTATAAATTGTAGATCACATGTCATTCAGTTATGACTTATGGATGTTATTACACACAAACATAATGTGGAGCATATTAAACAAAGAGTATTACATGAAATGGTTTTGTTTAATCTTTCTATGATGGTATAATCAGTTCATGATTTCCTTTCATTTAAAAATTAGTTCATCTGAAATCAACAAGCAAAAAGGTCAGAGAGTTCATAGCCAAAAGTTACTGTCATCAAGGCATTCCTGCTTTGACACTTGAAGCTCTTCTAGAAAATCGAATAAAATTTCAACACCCAAGAACGGGGCTGCTTCCACATATCTTCTCCAGATGACTGTACATTGGTCGTGGGTTCACTGCATAATGCCTCATAGGCTGCATATCTCTTTTCTATGTTCAAATGTCCTGTTTGTTTTAGATCCTTCCTGGCTCTATATGTCAAAGAAACATGACTGAACAAAGGAATCTGAGCTCAAAGAGCTGTGTCAACATGTAAACCAACCACCCAGTTAACATGCTTTTATGCATACAGTCATGTACACTACAAGTCAAACATTTGGACACACATACCAATTTTTTTTTTATTCATAGTTTCTATTTTCCACATTTGAAAAAGGTAGTGTGGGAATTTTGAGGTGAACAAAAATGTCTAACAAATCAAAACTATATATTTTTTAGATTCTTCATATATATGCAAAGTAACACTGAAGACTGGAACAACGGCTGCTGAAAATTTAGCTTTTGCCATCACAGGTATAAATTACATTGTAAAATATATTCAAATTGTAAAAAGTTATTTTAAACTTTAATAATATTTCACAATAATACTATGAGTATAAGAGACTTCTTTCAAAAACATTACATAAAAAACAATAACAAACATTATAATGTTTTATGTAATGTAATGTATATTGTAGCGCACATTTTATTATACTATTGTGTGACTAATTTTAAGTATATAATGATAATTTCGGTCAGTTTAAGAAGGTATCATCCAGGCACAACTGTAGTAGTAAACACATGTACTGCAGCATCCCACAAGCTTTATGTCATGCATGTAAAAGTTCTTCCTAAGCCATTGTGAGTTAGTGGTATGGAAAAAGGGGGGTTGCATTCATCCCTGAGGAGCTCTGCTATCACAAGAGTACAATGGTAACCAGGAAGAAGGGAAGTTAACTGTCCTTGGAATCTAAAATTGTCATCACACTGTCTGCACCAGGATGTTATTTTGAAATGTGGGAGGTTTTGTCAGCTCAAAGCAATGATTAGAAAGGCTTGCATCTGTGCCAAGTTAAACCTCAGGGCAAAGAATTTGCGATAGCAAAAAACAATATCACAACTGCTGTCACGACAGGACTAGAAATGCTATTGCTTAGTTTGTTTTCCCAGTTTTCTTTTGGAATGTTAAAATGTAGGCATGTTTCATTGAAGAAATTAGATGCTTAGCAGTAAATGTGCATGCACTTACTTATTTGCAGGTGTTGAAGAGTTTGTACACTATGTAGATGCATCTAACTGCCTACAAATTTTGTGGTATGCTGCAGTACGTCAAGAGTTTTCAGTTATTCTGCAGGTTGTTTGAGTCTGAGCCCTTATATATGGAATAAATTCTCTCTTTATGACACTAATAGCATAAACAGCATAGTCACAACCAGATTCTTTGTTTTTTTTCAGTGCCTTGTAGAACAACATATGGCTTGTTAGTTTAAGGTGACTGGGAAAACACACCAGAGAGTCGTGCATTGCATTAACAGCAAGGGTTTTAACTGGGTGCCTTCATCTGCGATCAGTGCATCAGTGTTTCTGACTTTCAAATGCAGTGTGCTGTTAAGCGGTTGTTTATCCTGTAGCACAGTATTCTCTATGCAGACAAATGCTAAAGATTTAACTCTGAGACCAAGCAGCACACTCTAAATCACAACAACACTGAATACCGCTGTTGTTTTGCGTCCAGAAAAGGCGAGAGGCTTGACAGATTAATGTGGTGAAAAGGAAGAAAAGTTTCACTAGACACTTAGCTTATATGAGCCCTGTGTTGGATATGTAAAGTCGTTGGACTTCTTTCTTTGAAAGTTTGCATAGTAGTGTTTCATTTCATGAATGATTCTTTGTTTTAAATAAATCATTCTTGTTCGCTAACTTAAACGAACAGACACGTTCACTCGTTTAAAAGCTTCTTCTAAAATCAATCACTCATCCACTCATTCACTTTATTTTGTATAGAGTAAATGACACATAGTGCACTATGGTATAATTTCACAGCTTCTGCATTTAGAAGTGTGTGACTAGAAGGCTAAGAGCATATAGCATTTAATATCATATAGAAAGGAGACCTAATGAACTAGACCTAAGTTGATTAATTAGACCTAATGAACAAACAGACAACCTTCATTGAATGATTGTTTAAGGAACTGAAGGAACAAAGTTTGGACAAATTAGTTGAGAAATGATTCAGATTTGATTAGATGCAGACGTGAATTGATTGGAGAAGTCTGGCATATGTCAACAGAGAGAAGACTGAGTTAGGATATTTAGATGAAAAAAAATAGGAGGTCAAAAAATATTTAAAACATGAAATGTACTGTACACACATGAATTGTTCACAATAAAATCAATAACACTAGTTTAAAGTATAGATATGGGATTAATTTCAATATCATAATGACTTTAAGAAAATATGAGACAAAATGCTTTGTTTTGCTGGGGGATAAAAACAAGCACAGAAGTATCTCACCTGAAAAATAAGTTTCAAAGTGCAGTTAACAGAATGTTTGGGCCTCAGATGTCAGATAAACAGGCCTAAAAATCAGTCCAAGACTGCTTGGATGGCAATACTCTGCATCCTGGTCTTAAAACCTTGACTGGCCACTGTTTAAAGTAATTTGTGGCCATCTCTCTATTGTCAGCACCACGCAGCCAAACTCACTTAATAATCTGATGTAATATGTATGAGGGAGCTTGGTCATTGGACATTCATCCTAAAGGTCACATTTGAGCTACTCGTTATTTCAGTAGTAACAGAAGTTGATGTTAATGCATGCTATCTCAAGTATCTCCCATAATGATGCATGTCACTTGTTATCAGAATGTTTAATACACTCAACCAAACTGTGCAATAATTTAGCAGAGAAAAATGTCTTCCATCGTTTCTTAAAGGCTTTTTATTAAAGCGCCCTTTCATGTGGCCCTGCCTCCATAGCACTTCATGGTACAAAGAGTTCACCATTGTTCCCAGCACATCACTATTGGAGACAGACAGCCTGGGAGGCAGTGGACAGACAAACAAAAAAGAGAGAGAGAAGGGGAGGGCTGAAAAGAGAGGGATGGAGGAGGTGGAACTTGGCCCTGTTTTGATCACTCTAGCGTTTAGTAACCTGCCACAAAGGGGAGCTGGGATCGCTGGCATGTCTGCCTTGGGTCACTGTGAGTCTTTAGAGGGCTCTATGGGAACACGGCTGATCGCTGCAAGGCTACATCACTGTGCTTTGAGTCTCAACATGTTAAACATTCACATTACATACACGGCATGGCAGTTCTTTATGGCGTTACTAAACAATAAAATGGCAAAAAATAATAAAGTGTTGGTTAATGTTTATACTTATGCTACTTTTTAAAAGTTTGGGTATGTTTTGTTTTGAATATTTTTTTAACTCAAGGATGCATTAAATTGATCAAAAGTGACAGTGATTACTTTTAAATTGTTCAATTTCAAATAAATGCTGTTCATTTTAAATTTATATTTATCAAAGAATCCTGAAAAAAACATTTTCCACAAAAATATTAAGCAGCACAACTGTGATAATAATAAGTAATGTTCTTTCAGCACAAATCAGCATATTAGAAATGTTAGCTATAATAACATTTCACAATATTACTGTTTTCACTGTATTTTTATGTCATTTGTGATGCAATAAAACCCCATTTTTTTATTTGTTTGTGGAACAGAATACACTGTATAAAATGAATAGGTTCCAAATGTCCACATTGAAAATTTGGGATTTAAAATTCTGGTTAAAGAGAAATAAACAAAGAGGTTCATTTATGGCATAAAATGTAGCATAAATATTTAAGATTCAGCAACATTTCTTGCTCACTAATGAAATAAACTAATTTCTGACATCAGCTGTTTGAAATCTGGTGTAGTCATGGACATTACAAATATCAAAACTATGTTTTAAAAATATACATTTTATACAGTTTATACTCTGCAGATAATATAATTTGTAATAGAAAATAGAAAACAACATTTTCACTAGTGGTCTCAGACTTTATCAGAAATCTGATCTCTCTCTGACACTCACGGTCCAATGCCTTTGAACCAGACTAGTTGGTAAATATGTGATGGTTTAGGGATGGTCAGGAAACAAGAACATCCTGATAGATGGACTTAATCTGTGACAATATGCGTGTCTCTTTTGGAAAGTGGTTGCATTCACCAGGCCTTGAACTGAATACTAATGGGGTGAGCCCAGCTGTCATGATGCAGATGCACAAGTCAATTGTTCCACTGATGATCCTTTCGAATCTCCATGGAAATGCATAGATCCTGTCAGAAGGGTTCATGTGCACTCAAAAACACATCTTTCCCAAGGTACCACAAATTAGCCAAGCTGTTGTATCTATTACAGTTGCAGCCCTTATGGTGTCCTCAGCAGCAGAAGACATCTGTGGGAATTGCAGCACAGTATTTTTTTAATGTTTGTTGAAAATTAAACAATAAAAATCTACTTTAAACTTGCACTGTAGAATCCTTCTAAATGAAAGAAAAGAAAAGATCACATTCTCTCAAAATTAGTACATGATTTTTCGCCCAAGGCCACGTTCACACTTGAATTAAACAGATGTGTCTGTACTCCAATGTCAGCTAATCTTCCACCGCCACTGACGTGGGCCTTAGAAAAACACTGATCTTTTATTCATTGTGTCTTTCATGCCGAATGGGTGAAACACAATCGCTGATAATTGGAATATAACGAGTTAAGCACTTGAGACTAGCAGAGCGTGTATGAGAGGAGATGGGAATGTTGCATTTGAGACAACAGGGATTGTAGAAGATTAGAGTGTCTACCACACTGCAACTTGTCTTAATGAGCAATTCAACCTTCCTCTCACGTCTCATGCTGTCCACAGCCTATAAATACTGGTCATTAGGTCATTCAGTCGTTGAGGGAGTGATATTGAGTAATTTAGACTAAATATCAAAAATTAAAATGTAATTTGCACACTTTATCCCACATAAGTAATACATTTAATAAATCATAGTATGCTCAAGACTTTTCCACATTTAAATTCAAATACAAAATAAATTTGACCTTTCACAGGGAGTTTGATTCACAGGCGATCTGATGGATCATAATGCCGAGTCCACCATTTTTGTCTGACAAACAAACCAGACGAGAGAGTAGCTCAATGTCAGGTGGTGGGCCTGAACTTAAAAAATGTGTATTGTATTGATGTCCTTTCACAGTTGACACAAGATATCTTCTGATATTAATTCATGTTTACTTCATGCAATAACTAGTAAATAGGAAGAGATGATAAATTCGCAAACTGCTTGAACTGAGGCGCTACAGCGATCTGTCACAACACATTAAAAAGCCATAAAATGAAAAAAAAAAGACAAAATTAGCTAATACTTTGTTTCAAAAGTAACCTGCTCTGTGACTTGTCTGTCGGCTTGTCTGTCAGTTCCCTCTTTGCTTTGCAATGTATTTTTCACTGCGTGAGAACATGATATGTGGCGTGAGAATGGCATGGCTTGTCGGACATAGCAACAGTAACGAGGGGTCTTGGCGAAGGGTCATCAAACAACTGAGGAGTGCTAATATAATTTTATTCTGCCAGAGTGCATTAAATTGATGAAAGGTATCATTTCTAATGTTTATAATGTAATTTATATAGATTAATAATGTTACAAAATATTTTATTCCAAATAAATGCTGTTCTTTTGAACTTTCTCTTCATCATAGAATCCTAAATTTTACTTAAATGTTACTTGAGCATATTAGAAGGATTTCTGAAGGATCATGTGACACTGAAGATAGAAGTAATGGCTGAAACTTCAGCTATGCCACCAGGAATATAATAAAAATAGAAAAAAAAGTTATTTTAAATTGTAACAATATTTACCAATATTGTTTTACTGTATTTCTGATCATATAAACGCAGTCTTGGTGAACCTAAGAGACATTCAAATAATCGTAGTGACCTCAAACTTTTGAACGGTAGTGTGTGTATAAAATGTGTATAAATATATATGAGAAAAGTAGCCATATTTTATTATATAAATAAAATTATTACGATTAAGTTATACTACTATTAAACAAATCTAAAAGAAGAATTTCTGGAGTTCTACACCAGGAGACTGTGGTTGGGCTGGAATTATGCCATGTTTTTACAAAGAAATGGGTGGATGGAGGCAGGGATGGCTCCAGGAGACAAGGCAGATAAGTGGAAAATGCAATTGCAGATTTATCTCATTGAGAACGTGCTTGGATCCCAGTCATGAGCAATTGCACAGGCCTCACACATTCACATGAGATGCAGGAAAGGGGAGGCAGCCCATGCATGACAGACAATCTGTTGTCATCATTACACGCCAGTGAGTTTCCTGCACATTTTGGATGAATCATGTCTGAAATACTGTCTAAAGCAACAGCGCAGTGTCTTTATCATTTCTTCATCTATGTGCATGTCTGTGACTCCTCTAAGTATTTTTTTGGTTTTGTTTTTTGGAAAATCCCACAAGCAACTGATCATATATAGTTGAACTGGGTGAAATCAGAGCAATAGATTAATATGTTGTCCAGTGCAGGGCAGCCAGGGGATATAATTGAGGCTTCCATATGCTGATGTATTCTTCTTGGCCGTCTTCAGCAATTACATAACTGATTCCATATAGCATAACCTTAGACATTTTTATTGGCAGAAACAGTTGACTGTTTCAAAGATGGCTACAAAGCTTTTAGATTAATTTGATATCAGTTTACATGCATTTTCTCTGAAGCTAAGCATAGTTGAGCCACCACAATCTGTCACAAAACAAATCATAGTCTAATGTCATCTTTACGCTGCAACAGTGAAGTGGCATATTCTTTTCATTTCAGTCATATGACTTTTTCCACATCAGCAGGCATTTTTTAGCATATAAAGCAGCATAATGTTTTTAGTGTATGTGTCTAGCCTATGTGAGATGATGTATAATGCTTTCCTTTGTTTACAGTAGTTATCACTCTCTGAGCACTTATAATAACTTGGCTAAAATGTTTTTATTCAATAAATCTGGTCACAGCTGGTTCTGCATTGCTTTTCCATGATGCTAACTCTGTTTTTCTCTCCGCCTTTTGTTCTCCAAAACATGGCTGGACCCACACTGACGGATCCTCTTATGTCACACTGCTATTATCACTGGAGATAACTGCGGCTGTTTCTCTCCCGCACAGACATGTTGAATAAATACCGGATCTGGGCAAGGCAACACCAATGAACACAATTATACATGTGACAAATGGAATTAGACCCAGAAACCAAACCATATTTGGAGAATTGTTAGAGGCTTAAGCTAGCATATAATGCTGAATATAGCTAACTATAGAATATAGAAACTTGCAGAGTTTAGCTCAAACACAGCTGAGGAAGCTAATTAAGGTCTTTAGGATAGAAAATCACAGGTAGATGAGTTTGATCAGGGGTTGCGCTAAACTCTGCAGGTCAGAAAGGATATGAGGAACCCTGATATAGAGTTTGACAAAACTATGGAATTGCAAATTAAGGTTGTACGATTTAAGCAGCATGGCAAAATGTGATCATATATAATCATTTCCATATTTTATAGGATTAACTGAAGACGGCAAAAAGAAGAAACCTTTATTCTGTATGTCCTGTGTTGCAAGATGTGATGTAAAAATAAAAACTAAAACAAAATAAAAGAAGAAAAGAAGCGTGGACCATTTTGTGATTTTGAAACTAAATGTTATTCACAGCCATGAACTTTCATTAGTCAGAAATTGTAAAACAAATTGAAAAAAACTGTTCTGCATATAAAAAAGAACAATTATTGTTAATTTATTGTTTATATATTAACAATAACAACTGTTAATGTTTTTTACTATATACTATATTGTGTACAATTAACATAATACAGTCCCGTTTATTTATTTATATTTTTTTTGCATATTTTTCACAGTAATGTATGTAAAAAATAGACCACACATTCTGTGCACTGGCTGCATTGGACAAAAACAGTTGTGAAAGTAAGAATATATAATTTATTTGATGATAGGCCTAAAAGTAACCAAATTAAAAAAGAAACTTTAAAAAATGTGGAAATGAAAGGGTTTATATTATCACATTATCACACTTGCATGTGGTATTGGTGGGCGGGACATTATTCTCACTCTAGAGAGCATCTGATTGGATACCAGATCTTTGTAGTGCAGGATGAGTCATCATTATTTTGGTTCATTTTCCTGGAAGAGAACGATTGCAAATTTGACATACATGCTAAAGCTGAACTTTGTCAAAAACATTATTATTAGAGTTTAACCCTCTGGGCCCTGAGGGTGTTTTGGGGACCTGGAGAACTTTCGACATGCCCTGACATTTGTGCTTTTTTCAGTTGCTTATAAAAATATAAATGGCTAAAGTCTAATAACACTGTAAACAGCACAAACAGGGCTACAATAATATGTTAGCAGCATTTATGTACATGATTGTGTTTTTGAGAAAACAACGTTTATGCGTGGTTAGTGAAAAACTAACATTTTGAAGTCACTCAAATAAGACCATAAAACACATACAGAACAACTGATCACAAGACTTTTGATAACCAGATCTTGCAGGCTAGAATATTTACTTCACAATTATGTGAAAATCATCTTGTTTATTTGCTCACAGAAAACAATACATTGATTTAAATTTTTAAAGACATGTTTTGTGATCGAGAGCCAGTATGCGAGGGAGTGGTAGTGGGCTTGAATATTAAGTGGTTCTCACCTGAGAGACAAAGGGCCCTCCCCTAAAGGTGCTAATGGCCCATCAGTGTGACTGTGACTGAGGCAGGTAAGACAGAGAGTGTGAGGAGACTGAAAAAATGGGTTTCTTAAATGATTTGTATTTTATTTACAACACAGTATAATCAAAACATACATAATGAAGGTCAAAGACACATTATTGTGCACTGATCTAACCACAGAGATGTGAACAGACTTTGACATGTTCCTGCAACAGATTCTTCTGTTGAAGTTGAACTTCTGATGTTAGAGACTGAAAGTCAGCAGGATTCATCATCTGTGGTGCAGGTGTCTGATTCAATAAAATACAAACAACCAAAAAAAGAGAAAAAACATTTGTGAGCATGTTTATATCAGGAGCATCTCTATATATATTTTATATAGGTTTTGTAGTCATAGACTCATTCATGCTTTGTATTATCGTTAAAAAAAAACATTTTATATCTGAGAAACTAATTATTATTGTTTAGCACGTTATTAAAATCTATTTTTGAACAGAGTAGGCTATTAATCATAAACATGTTCTAAACTAAACATACGTAGACTCGTAGCATTCATCATGTTACAATGTACTCTCATATTACTTTTATTGTTTTATACTCGCGCCGTAAGAAATTTAAATACAATGAATTGCCCATCATATTCACAATGTTTTACTGGATTTCAAACATTTTAGTCAGGAATTATAGTCATCCTGAACATCATGTATGATTTTATAGTATAAAAGATATGATTCTGCAGTCATAGACTCTGTACTATAAAAGGATATACTTCGTACTATAAAACATATATTTTATATCTGAGAACTAATTGTTATCGTTTAGCACGTTATTAAAATATATTTGTGAACAGATTATTAATAATAAACATGGTCTAAACATTCTGAGATGCGTAGCATTCATCGTGTTGTAATTTGGGAACAACCCAACTAGTAATGTGTTCAAGTTTATGTCACAATAACACGTTAACTAATGCAGAAAATAAACATTACTTACTCATCAGATCGATTTTGAGGGAAATCCAGCCTTTACTCAGCGCGTCTTCTTCCAGAAAGTAACAGCAGCAGCGATGAACTTCACTGGCGCTTTGTTTATGCTCCGCGCGCGCGCGTCACGTGGTTATTTGCATGTGAACGCGAGGGGGCGGGATCTCATTAAAAATAATGAGTTAGACGGGACAGACTGGACATCGTGTTGGTTTCATACGGATTACTTCATCACAGAATATTTGTTTTCGATATGACGTACTTCATTTGAAAGAAGACACTTCAAGCTTTCTATAGAGATAACTCTCATGTTTCTGTGTTGAGTATTCGCTGAGTTACACTTCATTTTAGTGACGCATTTCTGAAAACAGATCGCGGAGACGGAGAAGACCGAGAGCGCAAGCTGTTTGTTTTCTTTATTCTTCAAACGCACAAAGTTTAGTTGTTATTATGAGTGAATACAAATAAAAGAAGACCCCTTACAGATTCGAATGGTGTATTGCTCTTATCTGAACGATCAAAAATGGCAGAGTAATTCAAGCTCATTTCTGCCTCATCAGGAAAATCTGCCCCAAAACGCGTATTCGCGTTTGTCGGGCTCAGAGGGTTAAGTAGGAATATCCATAAATCAACACTAAATGAAATGCATTCAAAAGCTCAGTGTTTTGAGACTGAACTGGGTCCGTTCCTCTCTGGACATGTGTTGATGATTAATGGAGAGAGGGTGGAGAGGTCAGAGAGGAAAGTGAGTGGGAGAGAAACTGTTGTGCTTCAACTCAAAGATTTCAGCTGTGAAACGCAACTGGTCAAACAGCTTACTTGGGAAAGGGGTCATTTTGGAGGACAGCTTTCTGGTTACAGTCAAATGCTTTGGACTCATTCAGTGATGCAACTCACCTGTTGACTCTGCTTTACCTTGATGTCTTTAAATTAATGTTACACCAGAAAATAATTTTTTATGTATTCTCTATATGCTTCAGCTCTCCTCCTCTCATTGCTCATCAGCCTCTCCAGGGATGCAGCGACTCCTCTCTGAACTCTATGATGTACTTGTGATAAAAGGAGGGTTTGAGGCTGAAATGTTAATATTAAGTCAGCAGATCTGCAGTCAGGGGAGGGTTTCTGAGGAAGTCGCTGTTAATGGACTGTATATTTGTTCTCTGGGTGTGACCTGGATGATTCCAGAATGCCAGTGGATACAATGATTTTAGCCATGTCTTCCTAAATTGACAATCTGATGCATTTTGATCTACAAAAAAGGGCACAGTGTACTGTATTAATATGAATTATTATTTATTTTTTGGACAGGTGTTTTACCTGAATTTTGTACTGCATTGTGTTGTGTTTTAGGTTTAACAGAAATGTCTGGGAAATTAATGTATAACATCCTGGCAGAAAATAACCAGTATATTTTCTGTGTTTTTTAAGAGTACTTTAACATAATTTGTCTAGTACCTCTACAACACACAAAAACAACATGTTTCTGACACTATAATGCTCATATACTAACCACACATGTATATTTGATGTATTTTTAAGTTATGTATATTTTTATATTTTTATATATATTTTAATATGATTAACAATAATATTATAATATACTCTTATTTACTATATACTGCAATTATCAGTACAATCCATTTTATTTTAGTGCAGATTTTGTGCATGATTTTTTATAGTAATCTGTGTTTAGAATGGCACAAAAATAAAACAAAAAAAGCAACAAAAAAAGGTAGTGTTTTTGTAAGCTTTATGTAAGTTGCGTAGTAAGTTTACCTGGGTAAAAATGATCAGATCAATATAAATATATGAAATAATTGGCTTATCATTTATCTGATAATAAAATTAACCAAATAATAAAAAAAAATGTTATGGGTTTTTTTGCTCAAAAGTTACAGTACATTTTCATATTTCTGAGTTACATATTTCTTTTTCTGTTTTTCAATTTCCAACAAATAAGTTTAGCTTCACAAAACAAAGAGCAAAGGATGGCCACAGAGAATGATGGGTAACATAATCTAGTAAAACTAGCAAACTACAATAAACTACTACAATGTATAAACCACATTATTCACAACTTCTTATTATGATCAAATACCATGGTGCTTTAGTAATTATACTTTTAATTTTGGACTCCTCCTATTTAGAAATTCTGGACATAAAGAGTTCCCCACAAGTAATTAAAACTTTATGATGGTGGTTGCTTTAATGGGTGCTCAGCTCATAAATACGATCATTCTGACGTGACTTGATCACAGCTTTGAGGGAAAACACAAATATGCTTTCACATTCATTCAGCAACTGAAAAGTCAATAAAGAAATGCTGTATTTGGAAGTGCTTAGAAAAGAAAGAAGTTCTTGTTCCCAATAATGACAGTACTCCTCTTCATGCCGATCATGAGAAAGCATAAAAAGCTGTGTTGTATTCACCACAGCACATCTCAAGGGTCAAACACAAACTCACGCTCATCCAAAATGTGTGTCAGGCTGGGTGTCTGATTTAATGGGAAAATGATTCACTGTTGCAATAAAACACTTCCAAAATCCAAAAACAAGACAAAACCCTTTGGAATAACGCCATTCATCTGACTAAAGCAGTGGAGCGGAAGGAGTGGAGACTCCTAAAATAACACAACCTCCAGTTCAATCAATTTTTTATCACATGTTGTGAATGTCATTGCTAAAACAGCAACTAACAGTCAGTTCGGTTGGTATGGGCCACACATTTTATGGACAAAACGTATGCCACAAAAAACACCCCAAGACCCCCCACAGTCCAGATTTAGGGGCCAGCAGGGATCATTGGATTTAACAAAGAGCTTTCATTGCTTTATACCACAACGTGAAGGTGTATTTGCAAACAGCTGTGTGCAATCATTTGTAGGTTTGGAGGCGTGGCTAATGCTTTCTCTGAGCCTGTGCTTTGACTCATTGGCAGCGAGGGCAGATAGTCAGAGCTTAATTCTGTTTGGACGCCCCAGAACAGCATCAAGCTTTTGGAAACACACATAAGCATGCGCAGAGCACACACACTCCATTCACCCTATTCTGTGTAGCGCTCTCAGCATGCCACCACCACTTTCACTGTTTAGTATTCACACGCCGACCATCAATCACATCAACTCTCAAAGAGCCCCAAAGCGGTTTTATAGAGCTCCAACTGGGACATAGACACTCTAAGGACATAGGCTAAGTTCCGCATTGTGGCTCCACTGACAGTAAACTAAAGCGAGGCAGTAGATGACGTCATTGGCGTCTCATTAAATAGATTCTAGGTGGGAATAAAAGAGACTTTTATTCTTGAAAGGTAAATATTGATTGTAGGTTTTTACAATGCATTACAAACTCGTTGATGTCTATGTATTTTGTCTAATTTGAATTGGATTTAGGGAGAAATGTCAAAGAAGCACCTTCATTTTAGGTTACATAACTAATCCCCACCTGCTGCGGAAGAGGTTTTGAGACAAATTGATCCATGAAGTCAAACATTTTTTAACCAGCTCTAAAGGTGGTAGTAATTTAATAGTCATATTTGTTCCAGAGCTGCTCTAGAGCCAAATTGTTAAAACAGTTTGAAGTTGGAGTGCAGTTTGAGTAGTACAATTTGTGTCATGCAAATGCAGAGATTCTCTTTCCATCTTTGTTAGAAATCATAATATTTTTACATGAAAATGTGAACATCACAAGTAGAGCCTTAAAAAATTCTGGTGGTGGCTATTATCAAAACGGGATCTCGGCAACATGTTCAATATTTTAAATAATTAGGCTATGTTGTGTCCTAAACACTTTGTATTTTGTGATAATGACTGCCAATTAACTTTACATTTCTTTTTATTGTATAACTATACACCAAATAAATAAATAAGTGGACATGAAATATTGATATGAGTAGAAATTATGTTATCTGACCTTATTCTAATGCTCCTGTTAAGAAAAAATAGTCCACTACAATGTACAGAAAAATCTGCCCAAATAAGGCAAAATTTAGGAATCCATGTGACTGGGAATTTGTCATGAGGGTGAATAATTTCCCCATACAGATTTTGATATGATTTCAAATTAGGAATCTGCAAGGACTGACCGCTCAGATTCAAGTATTTTTTTAAAATTATTTTATGAATTTTATTCTGTAATGTTCATATTCTTCATTTTTTGCTTTCTTAATTGCAAGCAGCTCCAGAACTTACAACTGAAAGACCTGGACCCAATTATAGGCTGCATGCGGTGTTTGAAAGAGCTGGCCTGTAGCCAGAACTATTACACATGATGCTAATCTCTTCTGACCCCTCCTCACAAACAGTCAAACACACACACACACACAAACACAAGTGCCCCCTGGTTAACAGCCCCGACAAAAGAGCGCTTACATAAGACATGGGATCAGGGTGTATTTCTCTGCTTTACAGTGACATGGTTGGCTCGCAGCTGTCCTCTATACTGTAATCACACTGTTTAGATACAATGCTCCATAGTAACACATGAGTTTTCATTCAGTTAGCACATGTTCTCATAAAGAGGGTCTCTTTTTTCTTCTCACTCTCTCCCCCTCTTTTTCCAGTAACTAAGCACCTTGGCTAATTTCTGTGAAAATTTGGGTGACAGTTTGCGGTTATGCAACTTAATAAGTGTAAGGGGATTGTAAGTCTTCCCTGAGTTTGTTCTGTTGTGCCCTCCATTCTGCTCTGCCTCCAGTATGTTCAACCGCTAGAGAGAGCGAGAGAAACATTTAGGAGAAACCAGGGCTAGTTGAACCATAAGGAAGTTGACACAAGGACTTTTTCTCAGTAACTGTCTGGTTTGGAGACAAAGGTATTATTTCTGGAGACAAAATATTTCTGTAGACTTCTGAGTTCATTTTGCTGCTGCCATCATGTGTTACATCATTAATGAAGATTAATGAGCCTGTCCCAGAAGAAGCGATGAAAGCCCAACTCATTACATTACTTGTGTAATATGTACTATAATGTACACCTGTGTACACTGTGTTTCAGATGAGCTTGTGTGTTTGGGATCATGAGCAGATCCTTTCTTTCTCCAAACTTTAGCCTTTCCATCACTTTAGTCCATAAAATCAGTCCATAAAACCTTGTCCCAGAATTTTTGAGGCTCGTCTCCTATTCTTCTTGCCAATGAATGGTTTGCATCTTCTGGTGTAGCCTCTGTACTTTTGTTCATGAAGTCTTCTGCGAACAGTAGATTGTGATACCTTCACTCCTGCCCTCTGGAGGTTGTTGCTGATGTCACTAACAGTTGTTTTAGGGTCTTTCTTTACAGCTGTCAATGTTTCATCAACTGCAGATGTTTTCCTTGATCTACCCGTTTGAGGTGTGTTACTTAGTACACCAGTGGTTTATTTCTTCCTCAGGAGATTCCAAATGGTTGTACTTGCTATTGCCAGTGTTTGTGCAATGGTTTGATTGATTTTTCATCTTCTTTCAGCTTCACAATTGCTCGTTTTTCACCCATAGACACCTCTCTGGTTTTCATGTTGGTTATACGTCTAACTAACTATAAATGCAGTCTGCACGGATCTGAAACTGAGCGCAGACATTCAGGGCTATTTATTGTTTGAATAATCAATTAATAGGACACACCAGGGCAACAAAACACACCTGTCAGTCACATGTTCCAATACTTTTGGTAACATGAAAAATGGGTGGGTTCAAGCAAAAGGTGCTATCTTCTAAGTTGTGTATCAGATCCAGATGAAAATACCGGTAAATAAAAGCTGAAATGTTAATCTATAATCTCATATTCATCTTTTGATGTCAAACCCAAATGTTTACAGTCTACAGCAAAAATAAATGAATTGGCCTCACTGTTCCAATACTGTTGGAGGGCACTGTAGCTGTATCTCGCCAAATATTGTCCTATCCTAACAAACAATACATCAATGGAAAGCTTATTTATTCAACTAATTTATTCAATTCCATTCGAAATCAATTTCTCTCAATTTCAAAAGACTGACCCTTATTACTGGTTTTGTGGTCCAGGGTCACACATCACATCACATCACATCATATAATATAATATAATATAATAATTATTTTTGTGAATTTTTATGAAGTAAAATAATAACTTTGGATAAACTGGTGAATATAGTAAAACCATTTTGGAATTCATACATTTATTTATGAATAGAATAGAATAGAATCCTTTATTATTTAATTCTTGTGAATTCTTATGAACTAAAATGATAACTTTGGATAAACTGTTGAATACAGTGAAACCATTTTGGCATACATATATTTATTTATTTATAGAATAAATACTTTAATTATAAACTTTTTGTGAATTCTTGTGAACTAAATTACATTGGGTAAATAAACAGGAGGAGAGTAAAACCAATGCAATGCAATTTTATAATACCTTTATCGTGTTAATTTATAGAAAATTATAATTTCTGTTGGCTAAAACGAACTCAGTGAATGAACACATTTCACACGTTTTTATTTAATTTTTTACACCAAATGATGTCTACATAAAAAGTAGATTTAGCTTTATATAACATGAATTGACCAAAATTGTAATCATGTCTCTTTCATTTCATTCTTAAAACTTCAGCTGATGTGGTAGAATCAAGCTCTTTCTATTGTCTGTTGTTTCATTGTTTTTCCTCCACGAATAGACAGACTTGCATCCTGCTGTCTTTAAATTATGCTTTGCTCACTGCACCCTATGATAACCCTCATGCACTGTGATAACCCTCATTTATTTTTATTCTTTTTATACTGCTCTGAATTGCTGAGGTAAATCCAGTAACCTCACATTATCCATGGAAGCGAAAGCTATGCGTAGGAGTTCGAAATGACCTGTCAGAAGGCTTTTTCGGTTGTTTTTCTTCTTTTCAAAATGGTGCAAGTGAAAATAATTTCTCTTGGCTACAAGGGACATGGCAATGGCTTTCTCAGACACTGTGCTACTCTGGAATTCCTCAGCCTGTCAGCGGCCGTCAAAAGCCCTGCTTTCACAGTGCGATTAGTGCTTTGTGGGAGCCCTAACACCGGCACGCAGCTCCTTCAACCCTGACCCATAATCGCACAAAGCATCAGGCCGAGTGGAATGGCCACCAAACTATGAGATTTTGGGTAGCTGGTAGATTGAATTAACCCTCACCTGCATTGTCAGCAGTCAAGACACAATATAGGCCAGTGCAGATTTCATTTCATTGTGTTTGGCATGAATGTGTGCACAGACCCTGATAACTAAACAGAGCTACTTTGTGAGGTGATGTCACTGAGGGAAGTAACACTGGAATTTTCCCAAGGCCTTGAGCTCACATAACAAGTACAGAAGACTGATTTACTTTACAGAAAGTCCATAGTTCAGTCCTTGTCCCTGCTACTTCTTTCCCTGCTGATAACGTCCTTACATGTGGAAGATTCACCCATAAGAGTCTAATTATAACCATAAGTTGAGAGCAATAAATAAGCGAGCAGCACTGTGATCGCTGATAAAGATATATGTGATGGCCAGATCAGCTCTTCCTGTCTGCTTTCTTCATTTCCTGTTTGATCAGGAGTCTCTGGGAGGCAAATCCTTCTGCATCTTTTACAATTTTCCTCTCATAAACACACAAACATAGGCAGAGACTCTCCTTCTTTGGCTTTACGCAGAAATATATGAAGGAAGTTTCAGCCTCAGAGTGAAACAGAAATTGGTGATAACTAAATGGTAGTTCATGTTAACTAATGCAGCTAACTAATGTTAACAAATGGAAGCTATTTGTAAAAAGTTATTTCGAAATATAAATTCATTGTGAGATATACAGTCACATTTTGAGATATAAAGTCACATTGCGAGAGAAAGTTGCAATACCCTTTTGTTCTTTCTGAGGCGGAAACAGGCTTCCACATTAAAGACCAGTTTAGACCTGCATGAATTTCCCAAGTTGTTTTTTGCTGGTCTAGCTGGTGGACCATCAACACAGCTGATAAAAAAAAACTATTTAAGAAGCCTGCTGAAAAAAAAGACCAGCATCCAAAACAAAAATACTGGTGATGATCATCTGTAAATCTCACTTATCAATTCAAAGATTAGGTTTCAGATCAACAGCTTCATAAGAACACTGTATGATGAGAACTCAGCTTTTCCTTGTAAAATTCATATTTCACTTATGCCATCACAGCTGTGATGAAGTTAAATGTTCCGTCATAGTGTTGTCAGAACCTTGAATAGCATCCATCATTGGACACCAAGTTCCAGCTCCCTGCGTAGGAAGCTGTATGGAACTCCTCCTCTGGAACTCCAAAGGAAACTTTCAAAACTATCAGTACAGTCTGTCATGTTTGATTTATTCTGGCCCAAATGTTAAAAGCTAATTGTAGCATGAGATCTTTTGGTTGAGGGGGCTGACAATTGAAGTTTTTCTTTGTTCCTCTGCCACACAGAAACATGCAATATGAAGCAACTGGATAAAAGTGGGCCAAATATGTCATTGTTAGCAGTTAAGGCGTCTAGAGCTCAGAGAGAGCAAGTCAGCTGTTTAAGAAAGCAGCTCAATGGAGCTAATGAACCCAGACGCCACTTTAATTGTTTTGTGTGCTTGTGGAAATGTGATTTAAAAGCCAGATAAAACAACCCCTTGGCAATAATGTAACTAAACTGACAAAGACATCACAGAGCAACCATAGCTTTTCTGCTTACATTAGTCATTTCAACGCCTGCAGTTAAAGTCTCATCAATTTATATAAAGTCTTTAATATAAAGTAGGATCTCCATGATTTCCCGATTAACAAGTTACATCACGAGATAAAAAATCATATTTTGAGATATAAAATGTCATTTTCAGAAATAAAGTCACATTATGAGATATAGTCATGTTAAAATGAAAAGATATAGTCACATTATGAGATGTAAAGTAATTTTGAGGTATAAATTCACATTATGAATTAGAAAGTAATTTCGAGATAAAACCCGAATTTCAGAATTGTTGGGATGTTTAAAAAAAAAAAAAAAAAATTCAAATCAAATGAGCCAATATTTTATTCACAATAGAACATAGAGAACATAACACATTTTTAAACTGAGAAATTTTACACTTTTATCCACTAAATGAGCTCATTTCAAATTTGATGCCTGCTACAGGTCTCAAAAAAGTTGGCACGGGGGCAAAAAAACAAAGGGCTGAAAAAGCAAGACATTTTGAAAATATTCAGCTGGGAGAACATCTAGCAACTAATTAAGTTCAGTGACATCAGGTCTGTAACATAAAAGGGATGTCTTAGAGAGGCAGAGTCTCTCAGAAGTAAGTATGGGCAAAGGCTCTCCAAAAAAAAAAGCGTAAAAAGATTGTGGAATACTTTAAAAACAACGTTCCTCAACGTCAAATTGCAAAGGCTTTGCAAATCTCATCACCTAAGTCTTTTAGTTTTCATTTTATCTCAACAATTCGGGTTGTATAAAGTCAGATTTCTGAGATAAAGTCACATGGCTAAATATAAATTCAGTTACCAGAAACTAAATTGCAATGTATAAAAGTCAAAGTATGAGAAGTATAAGGTCATAAAATAACATTTTAAGCTATAACCATACAAGATATAAATTGTAACATTTATTAAAACAAAATTGCTGAATTTTCTCAAGTGCAATGATAAAACAACATCAAACCCCAGACAGTGAACTGTATATAACCTGCTATGAACAGACAGCCTCATTATTCCTGCAGGCAAAACAGTGTTTACCAAGTATTAACTATAAAAGGCACTGAGATTATGAAATGTTCCCCTTCACTGATGGCCTTTCATAACATATCCCAAGAAAATGAACAAAACAGTATAAGAAGATACACACAGACAATAAGTAGACAAAAAGTATATTTATTCTGAGAAAGATAACAATCTACAGGGAGGTCTCTGTTATTGCATGTCAGCTTTGTCTGAACGACCACCAGATCCTGAACAGTTCCGTCTGGTGGGACGCGGCAGCAGTGAGCTCACAGAAAAATATACAACACTGCAATGCAACTCACGTGCAATCAAAGCAGTGAATAAACACACTGCGTGCTTGAAGTGATAGTTTGGCAACTTGTCAAAAATCTCTCAGTAATTGATCCAGCCCTGTGAAAGTACTCAGCACTGTAGCGCTCATATGCTTTGGTCAGACTGAACTTAAGGCCTGTTTTTGCAACATATGCAATTCTGAGATTCATAATATATGAAACATCACAAAAATACTTTTTAATAAAAGATTAAATACAATGTACTGTTACAATGTCCCCCTTTAAACATTCTTGAGAGTGCTTCACCGAAAAAAAGGCAAAGATTCTGTCATTTGTCATTTACTCACCTTGATGTCTTTCCAAAGGTGTGATTTCCTTTTATCTGTGGAACACAAAGAAGAGATTTCAAAGAATGTTTCAACCGTTTTTCTTCATAGAATGAAAGTCCAAAACAACTGAGACATTCTTCAAAATATCTTCTTTTGTGCTCCACAGAAGAAAGCAAGCCTCATGGGTTTGAAACAACGTGAAGGTGAGTAAATCATTACAGATTTTAAATTTATGGGTGAACTATCTCTTTAAAATCAATAGAATTGTTTGGTTTGAGTTTCATCTCTCACTATGCCACCTTCAACACTTGCAGCACTGTAATCACTTGCTCAGAGCCACTAACTTCTTTCTCAATGCCTCAACGCATTCTGGCACAGTCTAACATTACAAGTGGCAAACATAAAACTCATCTTGATTTCATTCTTGGTTCATTCTGTGCTCATGAAAGAAAAATGTTTGCCACTAATGACGTTAGTGATACTTGCACACCAACCCCAGCTTATGCAGTGAAACATAAAATTTTCCTTACTGTGTCATTCAGCTTATGCTCATTCACATTTTCCATAGCAGCAGGTGACTTTTCCAGTTCATCCGATGTGGAAGCCTGATAAAAAGTGCAGTTTGCCCTGGAGCAATACTACACGTATTTTATATAGGATTAATTTAAAGATATGACTGCAATACTTATCAAAGCATGACGTGGCTGACATAATCTTGTAGGGGAGACAAATGTAGAATAGTAGTTTAAACAGTAAAGCAGTGACTAGCAACGTCAAGGTCATGGGTTTGATTCCCAGGGAATGCATGCTATAAATGCAATGCAAGTTGCTTTGGATAAAACAGTCTGCCAAATGCATTCAAGCAAATATTTTAATGTTTATGTTTAACGTGTCTTGTCTGCACCACTAACATCCCCAGTTTTTGATATAACTGAATTGAATTAATAAGTAAATAATTTGAAATAACATAATTGGGAAAAAATCTAAAACTTCTCCCCATTTGCTATTATTTGAGAGATAGTCCCCCCACCAAACTCACAGCTCTGATTGATCATATATCCATCTCATAACAAAAAGATTGCAATTTCATTTGATGCCACTAGTGGTGCACGAATGTACAAATTTCACCTATAAATAGTGCCATAAATTGCAAAGGCATGAGGAATCTAAAATTTAATGTAGAAGTTCCATGCACAAAAAATATATGTATTGTCTTGTTCTAACAGAAATTGAAAAGCAATATCAAGCATTTTAATTTCCGGTTGAAAACTGTGGACTAAAAAAGTTTTTCCTTCTTTGAAAATGTGCAACACATACTAATGTTCACATGTTTGGGGTTAGTACGATTTTTTAAAGGAATTAATACCTTTTATTCAGCAAAGATTCATTAAAGGGACAGTAAAGATATTTATTGTACGTAAAAAAGATTTCTTATTCATATGCTGTTCTTTTCAAATTTTCTACAGATATATTAAGCAGCACAACTGTTTTCAACATTGATAATAATAGGAAATGTTTCTTGAGCACCAAATCAGCATAATAGAATGATTTCTCAAGGATGATGTGACAATGGAGACTGGAGTAATGGCCGCTGAAAATTCAGCATTGTCATCACATGAATAAATTATATTTTAAAATATATTAAATTAGAAAACAGTTACAATTTTAATATTATTTTACAATATTACTGTATTGAATGTTTTTACTGTATTTATTAAATGCAATGTTGGTGAGCAAAAGAGACTTCTTTACCAATAAACAAAAAAAAAAATCTTACCAACCCCAAACTTATGAACATTAGTGTATATTCCTATAAATACCCAATAACGTCTTACTCAGTCAGATTCCTCCTGACAGCACTGAAATGCTTCACTCCAAACACTGTTTTTGAAGAAGCTCCAGGTTCATTGACCAGATATACAATCCAACTGGTCTACTAAGTGTACTTACTTACACTCAAAGACCCTGACCTCTCAGCATGCTTGGCTCTGGACTTAACTCCAAATGTAAACAAGCCAGCCTGGAGAGATGTGCCAGCGTCCTGCAGTCTCTAAAATGGACAATCACTCACCCTCACAGGACAACAAGGTAAATGTCAGTGATGTCAAGTTGATAGTGTATCCAAACATCTGCTTGTACTCTACATCACACTTAATGCTTTGACAGATACATGAAGGAGCACTTGAGTATCAGACCGAACCCACTCTGGATCACTTCTCCTCCAACACGAGGGAATAACAAAGGCAAGTAATCCCGTTCTATAAGCAAAAGAAGTGTTAAAACACCAAAAACAAGCTGAGACCAACCAGGCTGCTTTTCACAGTGTCTAAATGAAGAAGGAAAGTTCTGGCAGGCTAAACTAGATCTCTGATAGAAAAACAACCCTTAAATCCACTTGAAACCCTCTTCAACAAGAGATAAGGTAAAGAAAGACAGATGACTCTCGCCCTGAATTGTTCACATGAGTATTTGAGGTTAACTTGGGACTTTCCAAATGAAGAGCACATCCTAAAATGTAGCGGACGACTTTGAGTCTCTATGAATCTTTCCATTTCATCACAAAAGCTGGCCGATCTTTTCTAAAATGTTCGATTAATTTCACGGCCACGTGTGCTCCAGTTAATCCACTAACACAGTCTCAAAAAGCAGATGGATCTGTGTCCATTTCTATCCAAAAAAAGCCAATTCCAGTCTAACCGCGTTCACATCAACAGTATGCAATCATGTTCTCACATCTACGCCAAACAGCAGTATTTCTTCCACCAGGACTCAGAGAGCTTTCTCATTTTATCGGGCGTCCGCTTCTTCAGCCTTTTCTGCTGCTGGCTGTCCGAGTACTGGATGCTGGCCACTATGGCCGTGTCAAACACCTCCTTCAGGTTCTTCTGGGTGAGCGATGAGCATTCCATGTACGAGACGGCCTGTACTTCTTCAGCACACAAGTAGGCCTCCTGGGGGTCCACCGGCCGCTCCTTGTACTGGGCCAGTTGGATGAGCACTTTAACATCTTGCCGCAGGTCAGCCTGAGTGCCCACCAACAGTATCGGTGCCCTCGGGCAGTGCCGGCGGATCTCAGGAACCCACTTCTCCCTCACATTCTGGAAAGAGGAGGGACTTACCACACTGAAGCAGAGCAAGAAGACGTCAGCATTGGTGTAGCACAGTGGCCGGAGCTTGTCAAACTCATCCTGCCCAGAGTAAAGAAGATTCAGTAGAGAGAAACATCTGGGAGAAACTAACACTTGTTGTTTTGGATTATTAAAAGTAGTTAAACGTAATCACTCATAAAAGGACAAGAATGTGTACTGTTAATTGTTAGATTCCTTAGTTATGATACAGACTTACTATGTCAGAATGATTCTTTGTAATTTTGTGCAGTATGTGTGTGTGTGTACATATTTTTGTTGTTTTTATTTTATTTTTTTCTTTCGGCTTGTCAATTGTAAACAAACATTTGCAAAATCATACATTACCATTAAAAAACTGTAAGAGTTGGTAAGATTTCTTTACATTTTTTCTTATGCTCACCAAGGTTGCCAAAAACACAGTAAAAACAGCAATATTGTGAAAAATTATTATAATTTAAAATAACTGTTTTCTATTTTGACTATATTTTAAAATGTAATTTATTCTTGTGATGGCAGAGCTGGATTTTCAGCAGCCATTACTCCAGTCTTCAGTGTCACATGATCTTTCAGAAATCAATCTAAAATGCTGATTTGCTGCTCAAGAAATATGTCTTGTTATTGTTAATGTTGAAAACAGCTGCTTAACGTTTTTGTGGAAACCCTGACACATTCTTTTCAGGCTTTTTGATTAATAGAAAGTTCAAAAGAACAGCATTTCTTTGATCAGTTTAATGTGTCCTTACTAAATAAAAGTACCAATATAAAAAAATCTTACTGAGCCAAACTTTTGAACAGAAGTGTAAATAAAATATTTTTAAAAACAGCTCCAAACACCAATAAGTAGCATTATCTTACAGTAACGATACTTTACTCTTCTAAACTAGCAACTTCCAGGTCACGCTTATGATTCCGTATCTCTGAAATATCAGAACACGATGTGATGTCAGCGGCATGAGAGATAAAGTCTAGAACACAAATGTGAGATCTGCTGTTTATTACTAGTGCATTCCATCTGTTTTACTCTTCCTTATGAGTCTCCAGCTTGTTTTCTGTTGATACGCCAAAACTGCTTTCTTCTCACATTAGTCAACTGGACACATTCTAACCCATGACAAACAATCCCATTTTATAATTTATATGCAAGTATGTTGTTACAAATTAATTTAGGCATCACAACATTATAAAATACAGTATGTAAAACAGATATTCAACTAGCTTGAGATTACATTTAATAGTCGTGATATTAAATTACTATTATTTTTAAAGATTAACTTTAAGTCAGTGTTCGATGATGACAAATAAATATAAAAATAAGGGAATTGAGCATGTACAAATTTATATATAAACTAAAACATTTATATAAGTCTCCAATCAATGTACTCTCTACTCTCTATCTGTTTCTCTCTCATTCTCTCCCTTCCTCCATTTCCACTGGCCTAAACAGGACTGATCCAAATCTCTCTTGGCTTTCCTCCCTTCACTGTCTCCCCTTAGCTTGCTAAACTCATCAAAAACACAATGATCTCACATTTCCAGTGACTAACCCCAGCTGTACCCCGGCTGAAAGTAGGTCTCCCTTTCCCTCGGATCAAGCCCAATTCATCATAATTAGACTGCTTCCCATTTGTGATCCCCTAGAGCTGGTTTCTCCCCTCCCACAAAGGAAGAAACACTGACTGACCTATAACAGCGTGCTCCCATAGGATGAAGCATACACTTCCTTATGATGCCTGGACTGCAAACTTCAGCTGAACTTTACCAGAAACCCTTATCATGAGTAAGCAAAACAACACTGAATCACTTTCTCTTATCTTACAGACGGGCAACCATAGGACTAATTAGGACATGACTCATGGGTGTGTTTACAGTTTAGAGACGAGGGCTTCGACCAGCATGTGTTTGTGCAAATAATATGTCATCCTTATACAGTGACATGATGAACTTGCACTGCCTTGAATGTGTTTGTGTGAGGTGGTTTGTTTGGGTCTGGTGGTGCTGAGTGGGCTTATTGGACTGACCTGACCGGCTGTGTCACAAAGCTGAAGTTTCACAGGCTTGCCATCCACAGCTACAACCGCTGCAGAGGAGAAGAGAATCAATTTGACATTTTATCCCTTTCCAGTGCACATTATTAAGACACAGACGGTGACAAATGAGACTGAAATGGGTTGGTGAACTTGCTGGCCTTACAAAAACTCATCACAAAAACAACAGACAGTAAACAATCATGTGGTAATGTGATGAATTAAATGAGGTCACTGGCAAACCGCAATGACTGGATCATTCTGTATCATAAAATAATTAAAATAAGATATATATTATACTATATTTATTTATATTTACGTGACATTATTTCTTTAAGATAATAATAATAATGTATATATATTGTATATAAATATCCTACTGAACTGATATCTGTTTTGCCGTGTTTTTTGGTACAAGCTTGTCATTAGCTGGGGCAAGTTGGTTATTAATTCCAAAATCAGTATTGCAGTATTGGTTTATAGGTTTATACTGTATGACAGTGGACGGCAATCTGGCCCGCGCCCATAACCAGATTATTTTGTTAGCGGCTGGTTCTGAAAGAGATCTGTCATGACAGCAACAGTTAATCACAATCAGCGGTGTGAATTTGAATGGAGCGAGGAGCGGATTTTTTAAAAGTCGGAGCGCCCTGGTTTTCACTCGCTCCAAGAGCTCTCCATCACGAGTACAATTCATGCCAACGACCGTAATATAACTGCATATTTAGCAAGAATTCACATATTAAACATATTTAGCTAGCTAGATAGAAAAGGATCAAATCAGAAAGAATGTGAAGGCTATGATGACTGCAGTGGACATGAACGGGAAGTTATATTTCTCAAGGAATTTGTTTCTTCTGAATATTTTCAGCGGACTTTTTTCTTCTCAGAATTGCGTGATATAAACTCGCAATTCTGAGAACATCAGTCTTTTCCCCCTCAAAACTGGACTTTAACTCGCAATTCTGTGAAAAGGAGTCAGAATTGTGAGATAAAAAGTCACAATAGGCTTTTTTATTTTTTATTCAGTGGCGGAAACGGGCTTCCATAGAAGTGTGATATTTCAAACATACTGAAATACTTTAGACGCGGAGCGGTGTTTCTGATATCAGTGAGCGCGGAGCGGAGTGATTATTAAAGGCTCGGAGCACGGCTCACATACTCTCATCAGACACAGACACACAAATGTGGCTTTTTGTTAATGACTGTCGCAGGATTTTACACAGAGTAACAGCCCACTACGTTACAACATACACTGTAACAGTCAGTCACAGGCATTTCTGGTTGCATTTTTCATCAATTAATATCTTACATTATCCTTCGAATATATTCTGGCCCGACATCTAGTGGTGAATTTTGTTTTGGCCCGATGCCAAACTTACTTGCCGACCCGTGCTGTATGGTCTAAAGACGGAAGATGATCTTTGTTTTTGAACAAACCTAGTGAGTCAATGACCCATTCATAAAGAGTCACTTGCTTCATTCCTTAATGAATCAGCTGTTTGAACGAATCGATTAGATGAATGATTCAGTGACAGACAGTTGCTGCCACCTACTGGGAGTTTCGTTTTTAAAGTATACATTTTAATTGTTTAATGTTTCTATATTCAATCTCATAACAATGTTTTTTATTAAATGTATTAATGCCATGTATTAACGAGTCTTGTTCTTCTGTTTCGTGCAAAGATTAATTGTTGATGCTGATTTCAGGTCTTCCTGATTGTATCTTATTATTTTAAATTAATTTATTGTTTAATATATATATATATATTTTTTTTTTTACAAAAAGTTAATAAATCAACATATGGCATTAATTTAATAAAGTAAAAAATGGCTTTACAAAGGTTAAAAAAATACTTTAAGGAGTCAAAAATCACCTTATAATAGTAAGGTTAATTTCTGCCATTGATCAGGTGTTCCTAATTTATTGTTTTTTTTGTTTGTTTTTTAAGTAGAAGTAGGCTACTAGTGCTCCTGAAAAGAAACGTAAGTGTAGAGTCCTTAAGAATGTAATGTTACCTTTTAAAACTAATTGAAAAGGTTTTTGCAAAGTGTAAACTATTAAATATAATCTACAAATCATGCAATACTGTACCGCTAAATAAGCAAATCAGGCCAATGAGAGACAATCATTCTAATATTTTATGAAATCAGTTCATTTCACTAATCAATGTTTTTTTTTATTATTAAACACAAGAGGTCATTAATAATAATTATATTATAAGATGTACAAATGCAAACACAACGCATCTTTAATTTGGGCAGAATTGCAGGTGCATGTCTTAATGTACAAGAAGGTTTAGAGGAAATATGACATAAGTTGTTAATAAATGTTTTATGATTAAATAGATCCGAAAGGTAATCTAAACCCCCCACCTCCCCTCCAAGTTAGAGTCCCCCCAGTAAATTTCGGCCATTTCCACCACTGTATATATATGTTATTTGTTTTTTATTTAATTTATTCCAATTTAGCTGAATTAAACTGGGGTGATTTTTACCTGCAAAGTTGTCAAACGCTGTTGGAACATACTCGGTGGGATATCCATTGGTGGTATAGCTCACAATGAGACTAGTTTTACCCACTGCACCATCACCAACCAGCACGCACTTCACCCTGCGCTCCGCTGCCGCCCCGAAGCGGCTCTTCACCGCGGATGACAAATCTCTGCTCCGGAGTCTCCTCGGGGGAACCGGCGGCACTACTGTACCTGCAGCGGGCTTGTATTCTCCACCTCCCTGCGGAGGCATCGCCGAAGACACGGACCGTCCAGCGGTTTCAGATATTTATCTCACTCGTGAATGAGAGCGGACCACCAGTCTCCGATTTCACCGCGGCGTCCATTTATTGGAAAAAAGTGCGCTAAAAGCTACATTTCAAATCAAGAAATGTTTGCTTTATCTGGATATAAAACAAAACAACTCTGAAGCAAAAAATAAATACGAAGCCCACACGTACACTGCCGTTATGCCCTCATGAGGCGAGCCATCCTCCACCCCTCTCCAAAACTGATCTGAGTGAGCACTTTACTCCCAAACACCGTGTCCGTGTCCCATTCGAACGCGTTTTGAGGCGCGCGCAGCTCTTTTGGCCGTGCACAAGGTAGGCTGCTGACTGGGATTTGAGACAGAGCCCATGACATCATGTACTGTGAGCTGCATTCATCCGTGAACTGAAGGACAGCAGACCTGTTGTCATTACTGATTTTTATTTGTTATCAGTGATGATGTCCTTGAAATTCAAAATGGTTAAAGTGCATATATATTTGTGTTCTTTGAACAATGTTAACATTTTAGTGTTTATTAGGCCTACATATACACTATATATATATATATATATATATATATATATTTAAAGAACAATGCGAAATATGAATATTGGCAGCATCATAAATCTCTTTAAATTCTGCAAGTAGTTAAAAGACAAAGTAATGAGACTAAAAGGGGAGCGTGGAATTTTTACGCCATCTATTGGACAAATACTGAACCCCTAAGAACAAAATACTTCTATATACTTTAAAAATACTTTTTACTCTAATAGTAAATATTAATATAAACAAGTAATAGTATTAATTTATATAATATATAATATTAGGGAGTTTTATTGCTCTTTTCGTGTGGAACGTTAGTCGCAGATCTCGTTTCACCCGAGCTTTAGTTTCAGATGAACAGACACACGCATAGCTTTAAATGCACGTGAGAGTTTGACACATGGCTGCAAATACAGTGAAAGAATCCAAAACAAACCGTGAGGTCGTGTTGGGCTTCTTAGCAGCAGGGCCTGGCGCTCTCCCTGGCAGTGGCAGGTCGTAGCGCCACTTCCGGTGGCATCGCCAAATGCCACCGGCAGCTGCCAGGTCTTTTCTGGCAGGCAGAATCATGGCAGCTTCTTAGTAACCAGTTTCCAAGTAAAGTCGGAGGGAGACCTGCGTGGTTGAGCCAAGTGGATTTGCCAACTGTGTCGGAGTTACAGTGTGATGAATATAAACTTCCAACAGTGTTTCTAATGCAGGGCTACCCACCAATAACGGAATATTATCGATGTTTTCACAGAGCACTGTTTGTGTTCTGCTGCAAGACACCAGCCTGCTATACGCGAAATGATAACATGTGCTTTAAAGGTGATTTGTAAGCTGTCATACGTTAAACAGAGCCTACTAATGTTTTTAAGTATTAATATTTTAATTATATATTTACCTATTTGGAGGTTTGGAGGACAGTGAACTAGAAAGTGAAATGAAACACAAGACTCTAAAGTGTTTCAGAAGTTCAAGAAGCACATTGCTAATGAACTACAACAGGTCAGTTACAAAGTGATGGCCTGAAGAGCAAATGCTGGCCATGGCTTTTGTGTCTTGTGTGGTTCAACAGCTGTGTGATTTGTATATGTATTTTTAAGGTTTTGCGGTATTGCAAAGTAAGATTGAGCCTGGTCAGTACTTGGATGGGAGACCTCCTGGGAAAACTAGGTTGCTGTTGGATGAGGTGTTAGTGAGGCCAGCAGGGGGTGCTCACCCTGCGGTCTGTGTGGGTCCTAACGCCCCAGTATAGTGACGGGGACACTATACTGTCAAAAAGCACCGTCTTTCGGATGAGACGTTAAACCGAGGTCCTGACTCTCTGTGGTCATTAAAAATCCCAGGATGTCTTTCGAAAAGAGTAGAGGTGTGACCTCGGCTTCCTGGCCAAATTTCCCCATTGGTCTCTGACCATCATGGCCTCCTAATCATCCCCTTACACTGATTGGCTTCATCACTCCGTCTCCTCTCCGCCAGTAAGCTGGTGTGTGGTGGGCGTTCTGGCACACTATGGCTGCCGTCGCATCATCCAGGTGGATGCTGCACACTGGTGGTGGACGAGGAGACACCACCCCTCACAATGTAGAGCGCTTTGAGTGCTTAAAAAAGCAGAAAAGCGCTATATAAATGTAATGAATTATTATTATTATTAAGATCTCCTCTTTGGGTGTCAGCTGAACATGTGCCACGTGAGGAGGATGTTCCAGAATGTCCATGAGGTTGACTTTTCAGGAGATCAAGCAGTGTAGAATTGGTCTAGTCAAATGAACTATAATTCCGACTATTATTATGCTTGAAAACCCACATTTATAATATTAAATAAATGTAAATGTTAAAGGTATTGGCTTTTTTAAGGCACTGAAATGCACCATTTCTTTCCCTAAATTAAATTAAGAGGTCTTCACAAATATTACCATTTAGGCAGTTCAGATATATATTCAGTAATATTTATTTTTTGATTTAGCAAGGATGCATTAAATTGATCAAAAGTGGCAGTAAAGACTTTTTACACTGTTGCAGAAGATTCAAGTAAATGCTGTTCTTTAAACTTTTCCGTTATCTAAGAATAAAATCTACATTAACGTATTATGGTTTCCACAGAAATGGTAAGCAGTACAGCCGTTTTCAACACTGAAAAATATTTTTTTTTGAGCAGCAAATTAGAATGATTTCTGAAGGATCACGTGACACTGAAGACTGGAGTAATGGCTGCTGAAAATTCAGCATTGTCATCACATGAATAAATTACATTTTAAAATGTACTGAAACAGAAAACATTTTTAAATTATAATATTTCACAGAATTAATGTTTAACTGTATTTTTGATTAAATAAATGCAGCCTAGTTGAGATACTGGCATCAAAACATTACACACATTTAGCACAGTGGCTAGATTAACAAATAAACAGACGCCACGCGATCTAAATATTCCCTCACAGTTTAATAGTAATGACTTATGAATTTCTTTACTGATAAAATAGATAACATCAGAAATACAATATCAAATGTAGATTGTACTGCGTCTATTATTTCAGCTTCATTCATCGCACCCAAAGAAAAACTGCAGTGCTTTACAACTATAGGACAGGAAGAGCTAAATAAACTTATCAGTGCATCTAAACCAACAACATGTTTATTAGATCCTGTACCCACTAAACTACTGAAAGAGTTGTTACCTGCAGCAGAAGAACCGCTTCTCAATGTTATTAACTCATCGTTATCTTTAGGTCACATCCCAAAACCATTCAAGCTGGTGGTTATTAAGCCTCTTATTAAGAAACCACAACTAGATTCTAATGAACTGGCAAATTACAAACCCATTTCAAATCTTCCGTTTGTCTAACATTTGTAAAAAAAAAATTCTGCTCAATTGTGCTCCTTGCAAAAAAAAAAAAAAGATCTCTATGAAGAATTTCAGTCAGGTTTCAGGCCTCACCATAGCACAGAAACTGCACATGTTAAAATTACAAATGACTTGCTTCTTGCTTCAGACCAAGGCTGCATCTCATTGCTAGTATTACTTGATCTTAGTGCTGCGTTCGACACTATAGACCATGACATACTCATAGATCGATTGCAAAACTATACTGGTATTCAAGGGCAGGCTTTAAGATGGTTTAGATCCTACCTGTCCGATCGCTACCACTTTGTTCATTTAAATGGGGAGTCATCTCAATTATCACCAGTAAAGTATGGAGTACCACAAGGATCTGTCCTAGGTCCTCTGCTATTTTCAATATACATGTTGCCTCTTGGTAATATTATTAGAAAATACGGGATTAGTTTTCATTGTTATGCTGATGATAGTCAACTATATATCTCAACAAGACCAGATGAAACTTCTCAACTATCTAAGCTAATAGATTGTGTAAAAAATGTAAAAGATTTGATGACCAATAATTTCCTCCTATTAAATTCAGATAAGACTGAGATATTACTTATTGGACCAAAAAACATTACACAGAATCTCTTGGATTAAAATTTACAACTAGACGGATGCACTGTTACGTCCTCTAAAGTAAAAAATCTGGGCGTTATATTAGACAGCAACTTGTCCTTTGAAAATCATATTTCCCATGTTACAAAAACAGCATTCTTCCATCTTAGAAACATTGCCAAGCTTCGAAACATGCTACCTGTTTCTGATGCAGAAAAGCTAGTTCATGCATTCATGACCTCTAGACTGGACTACTGTAATGCACTGCTAGCTGGTTGTCCTGCATCTTCAATAAACAAGCTACAGATAGTCCAAAATGCAGCGGCTAGAGTTCTTACCAGGTCAAGAAAATATGATCATATTACCCCAATTTTACAGTCTCTGCACTGGCTACCTATTAAGTTCTGTATCATTTACAAAATATTATTTCTTGCCTATAAGGCCCTAAATGGTTTAGCTCCTGCGTACCTAACTTGTCTTCTACCACGCTACAATCCAACCCGCTCCCTAAGGTCGCAAAACTCTGGACTTTTGGTAGTACCTAGGATAGCAAAGTCCACTAAAGGAGGTAGAGCTTTTTCACATTTGGCTCCCAAACTCTAGAATAGCCTTCCTGATAACGTTCAGGGTTCAGATACACTCTGTTTAAATCTAGATTAAAGGCACATCTCTTTAGCCAAGCATTCACATAATGCATTTTATAATCTTGTACTGCAGTTATATCTGATCAAATGTACATTATTATTATTCTTTAGCTTGGGTTGAACAAATCATTTTTGCTTAGATGGAACAGCAGCTACATTAATTATGTCTCTATTTGTTTCTCTGTTTCTGCCACGGGATTAACATCCCATAATAACTAGAAATTACAGAAGCTTCAGTCTGGATCCAACCCTTAAATGATCTGAGATGACCGAACACCTGAGAAAATATAATGCCACCCCCTCAGAGGACCTCAGAGGATGCCAACGCTCAGACAACATACAGAATTACCAAATTTTGCCATAAGTTAAATATATTAAGGTTCTGCAATATATAAATATATTGTGGAAACTTAAATTCCCGTAGAGCTGCTTTGCAACGATTTGTATTGTAAAAAGCGCTATACAAATAAATTTGAACAAAAAATCTTATTAACCCTAGCTCAAATGGTAGTATATAAACGTTGACATCAATTTTGATTAAAGCCTGTAATTTCTAAAGTCAACATTTTAACACCATTTCCTGCCTTGTTATAATACAACTATTTATGGTTTAATTAATGACGTTCTGGTATAAAATCCAAAATCTCACACACTAATACTGAATCTCCTCACTCAAAGTCCTTTCTGTTGTAAAAACTGTCGTCATAACACTACTGAAGTAAGATGTAATCTCATATATTATATATAAATATATATTAAAAAAAACATACATGGAGGTAATACTTTACAATGCAGTGATAGACTGAAGTTGGCAAACATTTATTTGCATTCAGTGTAGCAAAGTAAATTAGTTACGTAGATGAAAGTATTAAATTAAGATGTCAGTGCTTTACATGGGGCTATTGGAAGACCTACAGTCATACAATGAAATGGCAATTAAATCATTAGATCTGTCAACCAATCTCATTTGAAAACTGTAACTTAAAAGGCCAAATCCACATGGCGACTTCAACAAACGATGATCCGCAAACTTGTTTGCAAAGCTTTGTTGGAAAATAACCTAAATGCACTCATCCAAACAAGAGTTCCCTTGCAATCAACATCGGCATTGCTTGCTACAGACTGATTCTTCTCACTGACAGGCAATCAGTAATGCAATAATACATAAAACCTGCTAATAAAGGGAATGTGTAAAAGTATGAAATGAACATTAACATCATAAAACCATAAAAGAATTCAAAACATTAAAATGTTCGGACATAGTTAAAACAGTATGTTGAAAACCAAATGGCAGGTGAAAAACATTTAAAAAGGAAAAATAAAAGCATTTTTCACCCTCAAATGTGTTCACTTTCCGAGTGAAGAAAATGTGTCCTTTATATTTACAGGATTACAAAAGTAAATAAAACTGCGTAGGTCACCCTAGACATCAGCCATGGGATCAGGAAGTAATTCACCAGCGATAACAGAACAAGATTACGTAGTCTTCCTGAATCCTTTCAGGATAGGGTATATATTCTCAAATGCTTCGTAAATTTCTCCTCTAACCTTTGCACCTGAAAAAAAAAGAAGAAGAAATTTTAATTATGCAACTTCAGTATCACACACAATATCATACTAGAACTGCATGGTATTGTTTCACAATTTTAAATACTACAACAACCTCACCTGTAAGTACAACTTTTCCTGAAACGAATATTAAAAGGACGATTCTGGGTTTGATCATTCTGTAGATTAATCCCGGAAATAACTCTGGTTCATAGCTGGGGAAAAAGCATCAGCAGCATATTAGTGTTATAGTTTTTCCATCTCACAGTCAGAATGCTGCTCACAGTCTCACACTTTAATAAAAGATCAGGGGATTGCAAATACATTAGTGTAATAGTCAAATAAACCCCTCAAATCAATTAACATAAGTGGTACAAAAAGTAACAGTGCAGAAAATTACTCACAAAAGTACTCAATTTAGTTTGGGATGTGATATATAAACAATATGAATAATAAATAAATAAAACAAGACAAACCTGCTAAACTGCTGGTGTGTAAGCACCAGGCCCTCTAATCGGATGGGAAACTTGACATCACAGCTGCCGACCATGTTCTGAATTTTGAAGTCCAAGAATTTGGCAGGAAAACCCAACTTCTGCACCACTCTGGCATATTTTCTGGCTGCCAATCGGGACTGTTCCTCACTGCAAAAGTGAGTGCACACAAAAAAGGCAAACTCACACACTGCTGTTTGTTCTACAAGTTTGTGTGAGAGGAAGAAAATGACAGCAAGTCCACAGATGGCATTCGTACCTTTTCGCTCCGGTGCACACCATCTTCCCTGAGCTGAAGATGAGCGCTGTTGTTCTGGGTTCTCGTATTCTCATGATGACAGCAGCAAAACGCTGAAAGTGTTATTGATGGATATTTGTGTTAAATCAAAATGGATGTTTTTGCCAAAATAGACATTGCATGAAATGTTATTGTTCAGAAAATATCTACTTGTGACCTACTTGAACTGTAATGTTTGCAAAAGGTCAAAAAATACAAAAAAGGAAATAAAATCAAACAGTCTATCCTTATTTTAACCAATTAAAACTAGTCTTACCTTTGGATTATATTCAGCATTTCTGGCTCGAAGTGCTATCGTCTTCAAGTCAAGTTTGCACCCCAAGTTTACAGTAGACACAATATTCCTTAAACAAAATGTAATATACTTTATTTTTCTTGAACTTAATACATAGAAATTGTAGACTGTAGATAAAGCTGATGATATGATCCTCTCAGATATGTTTTAACAGCTCAAAAACATTTTTTATTATCTGAAAGTTAATCAACAATGTTTTTGACAGGATTGTATTATGATGACAGCTAAAGAACTCACTGTAACTGAGGGACGATGCCAGAGCTCTCTGAGGCCGGTGTGGCAGGAGTGATGGGGGTCATAGGGGTGAGAGCTGTGGTATAAAGTGGCATGTTGCCTGGCAGTGCCGTTGTGGTGGAGACCTGCGAGTGGTAGAGCTGCGGTGTCTGACCTGATCCTCCCACCATCCCACCGTGCTGTTGTGAGGCTGCCTGTTGTTGCTGCTGCTGCTGCTGCTGTTGCTGTCGCTGCTGTTCCTCCAGGAGGGACAAGCTGTTGGTGTTCTGCACTGGCTGCGGTGTAAGACCCGTGCCGTACGGTATCATGGGACTGAAAATGGACAGGCCAGGCGTCATGACTCCCTTTGAATAGATGCGAGGGGACAGTTAACTTTATGTGCTGATGCACTGAAAGAGTTTTGATTAAATTATGTATTATGTGCAGGCTGGAATATACTACATGTCTTCTGCACAGATTTACAGTGTGGAAGAGTCCAAGATCCGAGTTGGCAGATTTCACAGAAAATCAAATAGTTTACGACGTGCACAATTGTTTTTGTTGTTGTTGGCGGCTTTAGACTTTGATGCCACCCAGTCCGAGGATATCAAGTATGTTTGATATTTTGAACCAATTTTAAAGCACAACTACATTTAAAAATAAGATGAAGTAAATAAATGTACAAAAAAAAAAAAAAGTAGCAGTTCTATACTAACAGACAAATAATGTAGCTTAATTAAAGCTGCAGTCCGTAACTTTTTTGGGGGTAAAAATTATCCGAAATTAATATTGGAGCAATTACATAACCAGCCAGTGTTCAAAACTATCACCTTACTTTAGCCCGATTCACAACAGTTTGCTTATAATGTTTTCAAATTTGTGATACGGGTAGGTTTTCGCAGGAAATTCGAGCATGCTGCTGCGTCATTACATCACGTCTGTAAGTTGTCCCGGCTACTAGGCTGTAGCATGTGAGGATCCTGCAGGTGGCGGATCGTTTAGCCTTTTCTCATAGCAGCTAGGATAATTAAATGTATATTTTGATGGCGCATGCGAATGAAATTTAATTATATTCCAGTTTTAAATGCTTCCGATTACTGATAGCCTGGGTCCTAGGATTACACAAGATTTGTTTTTTAAAGAAAACCAGTTCGATGGAAGCATAGTTTGCTTTTTGGGTTAAAAGAATTTATTCATATGAAATTTGAATGGCATGACAATTAGATTAGACTGTACAGAAATTGAATACAAGCTAATACACTATACTCATAGTCACGCAATGCTGATGTTGTTAACATTAATAATTTGAGAATAAAGTATAACAATAATAATACTTTGCACGGTTTGATGGGACATGAGCTAACCGATCTTTAGATTAAATCACCATTGGTAGCACGATTTATGGTAATGCTTTTATCCTCAGTTGGGCAGAACAAACGTGGCAGACTTGTTCCGATGGCAATATACGGTGAAAATTCTTATTTGGGCATATTTCCAAGACATAGGCTAGAATCTGTGATTGTGAAGTAGGCCTACAGTAAACATCCACACAGGTGCGGGGATTGACAGCTACACATTCACCTCAAAACATTAGATTAATCCACGCTGAAGCCGTGCCAACTCACAACCCCACGCAAGCAAGATAATTCCGCAAGCAGCTGCAATTCCAGGTTTTCAAACAGAGACGGCGACAAAGAGACAAAACTTACAGACTGCAGCTTTAAAGCTAAATATTTTCCAAATAATAACACATACACACAGCAATTTGTCTTGAAACCTTCCTGAACAACATGTAGTGATGTAGGGGCTGTTTGACCATTTTTATTTAAAGGTTTTCTGACTCCGAAACTCAACCTTTCTCTGCAATTTTCCAGCTGTGGTCCTTGGAGAGTCTTTAGCCACTCAAACTCTCCTTCTCACCGTGCATTAGGACTATATAGACATGTCCTCTTCCAGGCAGATTCATAACATTTTCTGTTGATTGGAAATGCTTAATTATTGCCCTGATGGTGGAAATGGGAATTTTCACTGCTCTGGCTCTTTTCTTAAAGCCACTTCACTAATTTGTCTTTTGCTGCACATCAGAAATATATTCTTTGGTTTTTCTCATTGTGATGGATGATTAAGGGAATTTGGGCTTTGTTTTCCCTCCTATTTATATTTCTGTGAAACAGGAAGCCATGTCTGAATAATTTCATGTTCATAATCACCCTGGAGTGCTCAAAATTGTAAATATGAATGGGAATATACTTCAGAGATATTTTACTCATAAGAATTCCTAGGGGTACCAGTAATTGTGTCCAACGTGTATTTGAGAAAAACATTTTTCATAATGATATTTCCCCCTGTTTTCAATTGTTTTAGTTAAATGAAAGGTTAGATTTTTTTTAAATAAAAGATCAAAAGGATTAATAATGCAGGTTTATTTTCAGAGCCTTCTTTGATCATTTACCAAGGGTGCCAAAAATTCTGACCACGACTGTATTAACAATATGAAATTTGCATAGTATAATGCAGTGCTTTATACAAAAAAAAACTATTCAGGTGACATTTAATTTTCTACAACGGGGGTCCCTTGCACCAGGACATTAATATTTGGGTTTCCGTTTGAAAACCCCTGGCGTAACGTATGATTCCCAAGTTTTTCTCTCTATTTCTCGGCAAGTGTATGACGCCTCAGTTTTTTAGACTTTAAAAGCAGTGTAGTGTATTCCAGTGTATTTATGTATACTCAGCACTGCTTTACTCACCTGCGGAGATTCCAGCCCTTGAGGGAAAGGAGGTAGGCTGTTGTTCTGCTCCATACTGACAGGTTATGAAGCAAAACAACCGAGTAGTGATTTCAGGACTAGCTTCAAGAATCCAACAGCTCCAAAAGACCTGTGGTCAAAAAACAAACATACTTTCACACAATACGTCTTCTCAGAAACTTGCGTGCGTTGTAAACATAAATAGATCTGTACATATCTAAAAGGGGAGACATAATTGAATAGTTCGGTTGTAAATCTTAGACTGGGAATGTAAATTTAAAATTAATTTACAGAACATAAAACGTGTCAATAATGTACACACCAAGAGTAGGGTAACTTAAAGGGAAATGTTGATGCTATTTCTACTGCAGTGTGGCTCTGCGGAAATTCAAATCAATGTTTTATCACATAAACAACGCCGCTTAACATAACAATTCACATTCAACAGAAAGCGACGCCAGAACTGACAAATTATCACGTAAGATATCGGAGTACGTTAAGTTAATGCCTGCGACGCAGAATGAAGTCCAGCGTGGCTAACGTGGCTAGTTTGTGGAGCTAATCTAAGTTATTCGTTACAAACTCAAACAGTTCAAGCTAAGTTACATAAATAACAGCTCTCTCTGCCGAAATAGTTTAATGGATTGTATATGAAAACAAACCGTTAATTTGCAGAATCGCTGGCAATGAGTTCGTGCAGAATAGTTCCAGAAGCGCAGGGAGCGCGCAAAACATGAGATTTCACAACCACTTCCGACAACTTTAATAATGCACTTCCGGGTTCACAGATTCCGGGACTATTTCATATTTCATGGATATTAATTTAAGCAGCAAAAAAAAAAAAAAAAAAAAAAAAAAAAAATCAACATTGAAAACCCGAAGTTAAAATAAGGAAATAGCTAAATTTGGAAAAAAAATTAAATAAGTAAATGTAAAAATAAAAAAGTGCTAGAGTGTAGTAAAAAGCTGCTGTTTGAGAATAATATTACAGTTTTACAGTAATATTACTGTACTGTTTACTTTTTGCTTATACACGTATTCAAAACATTGTACTATTATTTAATCATGTATGAAAAAATTGATGAGCCAGACTACTTATATGTATACAATTTCCAAAGTAATATTACAAATTCTATAATATATGTTTATTTTGTGTCTCTCCCATGTCCATTAAAAAGCCATCGTGACTTTTATTTTGGAATTATGTTTTGACAATCCTCGGTCTTCAACTCTTACAAAAGAGGGAGACGAACATAAATACATGTGTTTTAATGCACTGATGTCAAATGGCAGCTGTGGGGACATGGGCTTTCTCTCGTCCTGCGGTGGAGAGAATGAGATGTATGCTGCTAGCTGGACAAAATGCTACAGATGTTGTAGAAACAGCAGTGGCAGGTACATATAAATAGACATCTGTTTGTACCATCAATCAAATACGTGAACATTTTTATTATTTAAAAGTGGTTGAAAAATACAGATACTGTTAATAAATGAGGGATGTAGACATTAAACAATTGGTTTTCAAGTGGTTTATGAAACCAAATACTCACTATTCTTACTACCTTTACAGTTCCCTTTTTATTCATATTAATCCCGAGACTATGTTTGTTAAAGTAAGCAGACTTTGTTTAATTAAGAGGTTTACTGGAAGTGTTGAAATGTATTTATTAAGTAAGCGTGTCATACATTGTAAGTAAATAGTTTTCTATATTATTGTTTCTTTCTTTTATAAACAACAACAATGCATCTATGTTTTTCTGATTAATAATAAGAGGTATATTTTCTTAGAGGTGGAAGATGATGTAGACACGGGACGGCACATTGTTGGCAGAGGAGGATATCCAAATTCCAAGGGAGTGGTTGAATGTGATGCTGCAATTATGGAAGGTGTGCCAGGGAGATTTGGGGCAGTGGCTGCACTTCGAGGGTAAAAAAAAAAAAAGCCTTGATTTATTATCTTATCTAGTGGAATTTCTTACATGTAACAAAATCCCTCCAGGGTTCAATGCTTTCGTTTGTCATGCACTGTTTGGGAAAAAAATGGGGAGAAAAAAAAGGAGGTTTATTTCCATGCCACCTGGCCCTGAACCATCTTGTATGCTTGCGCTTTCATTGATAGAATTGCACAGCCATGTCGTGTAGCTCGCAAAGTAATGGAGAAGAGTCCTCACAGCTTGCTTGTTGGAGATGGAGCAGAAGCATTTGCTCAGGAATTGGGTTTTACATCTGAACCCAATGCCAATATGCTTTCTGACCATTCAGATACTGCTTACCGGGTATTCATCCACACACACTCACACATACACGGTATATTATTCTTGCAGTTGATGTTTCTTCCATATTGTTATTTCAAACCCTAGGAAGAACATATATGTGACCCTGGACCATAAAAGCAGTCTTAAGTCGCTGGGGTATATTTGTAGCAATAGCCAAAAACAATTTTTCTTTTATGCCAAAAATTATTAGGATATTAAGTAAAGATCATGTTCCATGAAGATATTTTGTAAATTTCTTACCGTAAATATAACAAAACTTCATTTTTGATCAGTAATATGCATTGCTAAGAACGTCATTTGGACAACTTTAAAGGCGATTTTCTCAATATTTTGATTTCAGATTCCAGATTTTCAAATAGTTGTATCTCGGACAAATATTGTCAGATCCTAACAAACCATACATCAATGGAAAACTTATAAATTTCAATAAATCTCTTATAAATCTCAATTTTGACAAATTGACACTTAATTATTTTTGTGGTCCAGGGTCACATATGTGCTAATTGATTTTAATGACATTTTTCTGTGTTTTTTTTATATATTACAAAAGGAATACCTTGAAAAAAATAAACCTGTTAGAGGTGGGCATGATACAATAGGTAAGAGATTAATATATTGTGAAAGCTTTCTCAATGAGTAAATCATATTTGGGCCAAACCCATTTTTTTTAAGTTAAGATGACACAACAAGGTTGTGAATTTGGCAGACAAAATAAGTTTTCAACCAAGTATGGCCTAATGTAATAAAATATAACGGTAACATTTAGCACACAATTTTCTGATTATGCATTTTGTGATGGATTAATTTTGTTTACTTTCTCAGGTCTTATAGCTCTTGATCTAAGTGGTAACATAACAGTAGGTAAGGTTGAAAATGTTTACATTTCCTATTCTCTGAAATAAGCTTTATTTCTAAAAAGAATATTGTTCTGATGTAGTACATGTTCATATTTAACTATTCAACCATGATACAATGTCAATATGAGTCTAATAATACAAGTATTTACATATAAATTCTGTTATTTTACAACAAACATTTGTATGTGCCTTAATGTACACACATTGTGCAGGAGTTTCCACATCAGGAGCTCCCTTCAAATCACCAGGGCGGGTGGGAGATTCTCCACTTCCAGGCTGTGGTCTATACGCTGACCATACAGTAAGTTGTGCAGCTTTATAGGTCATTTAATAAGCTTTGCAGGGCTTTCAGCTCTTAGCCTATTTCTGTATTATCAAATTATATTAATTTGTACAAGTATGACAAGTTTCTTTTCAACCTTGTTCTCTGTATTTTCAGGTGGGTGCCGCAGCAGGTCATTTGAATTGTTTTTTTGTTTTGTTTTTTACATTGCATCTGAGCTTGTTCTTGTACAAATGCTTTGTTTCTCAGTAAATATCACACTGTACTAGGATTTTCAGATGCAGTATATATTTCCTTTGGTGACTTCACACTTTACACTTGGAGAATACCTACTATATATATTCCTTCTGTCCACAGCTACAGGTGATGGAGACAAAATCATGTGCTTCTGCCCAAGCTTTCATGTTGTGCAGCTGATGAGACAAGTATGTAATACTGATTTGGCATAAATTATCACCTTGGATAAATATTCAGTTGTGTATTAATTCAGCGATAATATATAGGATAATGTCCAAATGTGTCGAAATGTGAAGGTGTAATCTGCATTCAAACACTTTTTCTGCAATCAAACACATTTTGTACACCGTAGTATTTAATGTTAAATTCTGATGATCTGGCTGAGTGTCATGACGTTTCAGTTTTTGACAATAGAGGTGGTGTAAAGTGAAGGCGGTCAATGAAAATGTCATTAAACCATTAGAAAAATGTCCGTGTTGTAGTAAATTAGATCTGGCTCACATTTCTCTCATCTTTTGTCTGCTATTAAGGGCTCATCTCCTAATGAAGCCTGTCATGCTGTGCTTGCCGACATACAGAGGAGAATAGGTGGTGATAAATGCTTTGAAATTGGGCTTATTTCTTTGAATATGAAGGTAAACATTTCCTGACCTCAATATAATAAATATTTATTATATGCTGTTTGAAGTTGCATATTTGTTTTTTAATATAAAAATGTCATTTTAGCAGCTCAACCTTATTTGCAGCAGATTCAAGTTTCTAACTGAACTGAGGTCTTTTCCCAGGGAGAGGTCGGAGCTGCATCTTCAGTGGAATTTCCATACGCATTCTGGAACCAAGGGTTGAGTTCGGTGGAGGAGCTAGTCATTAACCAACAGAAATCCATAAATGTGTAATTTCTACTCATGAAGTATGTGGTTGGTCATACAACGTCATCGCTTTTGACATTTGTGTTAACCTTTCAATTCTTTGTATGAAAACCACTTTGTGCATTATTCTCATAATCAATAAAAATGTATCTGGTGGGTCACGGTCTTCTTTTTGACACGTATATTGATCAGTGACACACTCACATTAGCCAACGCCACGTTTCACAAATGACGTAATATTTTACCCCTCTTGATAGGGGGCAGGAGTGCGGCAGTCCTCAGCTAAACGATTCAATTCACTATGAACTCATCGTGAACGTTTAATAAACAGATGTGGGTATTGTAGTTCTTTCTTCAGAAATTTTCCGTTTGGGCAGGCCAGATGATCTCTGAATTAAACTTCAACATCCGCACAGGTCATGATGACGACATTGCCTACGCAATCTGTTTAAGGTGTTGCTATTTCCTGGTTGAAGAGTCAGCCATTTTGGGTTTCAACCGACTAGCCTTTGCGGCAGTAGCTAGCCAGCTAGTTACTTTTTAATCAGGGGAAAGGTTATTGTTTCTAGTCTACCTTCACGCCGCGGAGTTGTTTTGTTTGAAGACAAACGGTTTTCACAGTGTCCTGTCCACGATGAATCCCGAATAGTAAGTGGTTGAGTTATTATGGCTTGTTTGTCGTTACTGAGCTCATAATTTACCTGTAACTTAGCTACTTTTGACAGGCAGAGGCAATGATGACTAGCTGTGTGTTTAATCTTACCAGCAACTAATATCACTGTATTTGATCTGTTTCACCTAGTCAAAGCCGGAAAGCAACTTGATTTTAAAGACCAGTATTTTTAAATCACAGCTTTCTTTAAAGAAGTGTTATTTGCGATAAAGCGGCTGTTGTTATATAGCGGAGCTCAGCCGGTTTTAATATCCATCCGCGTTACATTTATGAGAAGTAGAGCTCATTAGTTAGTCATACCACACCTTTAACACTTAGTATAGTGTAATATTTTCATCTCAAGCTATTAAAACTCCTGTTATCTGCCAGGCTTCATCTGAAATTAATATGAAAGCTAGCTGATGTAAGTTAAGCCAACGTCTTCAGATCGCTTTTCACTTACTTTTTAAACAGCTTGACGAGCTGGTGAAGTAGATTAATAACTGATTAAGTATCGTTAACGTGGTTTGGTAACCTGTTGCTGACCCCTTAATTTGTTCAGAAAGAGGGTTGCGGTTTAAGTAACTAGTTCAAAAATCATGTCAGCATCAGGAAGGTGGTCTTGCAAATTACTCATGAGTAAACAGTCATTCGCGTCAAACACCTTTTAAAGTTTGTAAAGTCATTTGTGATCTTTTATTCACGTGTTTTATCATCTGGGTTTGCTGCCATTTGAAATATAGTCACGTGCCTTGTTGTTTAACACTAAATTTTAATCACTTGTTTAAAATTACTGTACACTTGGACATTAAACTTAAATGTATAAGTTAAAGGCAGGATTTTTCTGTCTGCTTCTTAATAAAAGATGGTTTAGCAAGATTACATGCATAATAGCCACATTTCCACAGCACCAGTTGGATTTGTGCTATCTTTATTTCCTTATCAGTATTTATTTACATAATCTTAAAAGGTATTTGTTGCCATGTTTCCTGTGTTCATTGGCACTGAATTGTGAGGTTTCTACACTCCTGTTTAAATATCTGAATCTGCAGATGTCAAGTATGTCTCAAGGAACTGAAGTGCCCATCCCTTCCTCTATTGTGTGGTAGTCATGTGTAGGTCACATGCCAAATGACAAGCTACATGCTTCATTACAACTATCACTAGACTGAGTGTTAAGCAACTGTTACTTAATGGACTTCACATCAGCTGTTGCTTGTATTTTACATGGTCAGAATAAGGGTGAAATATGTTTTTTCAAAGTTAGGGGCTATTGCAATGATAGTTGTTTAGAGGTTAACACTCATCAGCAGTTTCTCTTTCGGTTCTTCACATGGTTTGTTTCAAAGATTCAGTACTAATGCGCATATATTTGTGGCTTCCTGAAAGAACATGAATAGTGATAAAAAAAAAAAAGACTGCAAGTCAGAATTCATGGCAAGTTTTTAACATCCATGTTACCCAACTTAAGATCCGCATGTTTAAACAAGACATACTTAGCTGAACACACTTATACTACACCTACTTATTCTGTTTGATCGAAATCAGAAACCAGTGTATAAACAGAGGGTCTTTACATGCAGTTGTTTTGTGTATCGGGTCTCTACACAGGAGCGTTTGTTGCAGTCAGCCTAACAAGGAGAGCATGACTTGAATTCAGTTTAGTGGGCAGGATGGAGATGAAAACAGACCGTTCTGCTGAGTCGATGAGCTGGTCTTGACCAGGCGGATCCACTGAATTTCCTTCCTACGGTCTTTTCTTACTAGGGCATGTTGAATAGGGACAGAGGATTTAGCACAACAGGCAAAAGTCCCTCTCTGTGGAATGCTTAATCAGCTTACTAAAGTTTCCCGACCTCAGAGGTGCTCAAGCACATTGTTTCTGTTAAACAAACATTTTAATTTTCTGCATGGAAAAGTGGACCAGTGACTGATTTACACTGTTAAACTGAGTTACATCAGACAGTGGTCTTACAGTGCTGGAAAGCAAGGTTCTGACCTGTTTCTCATGTTGCAGTGTGATTTTAATGACCTCATTACTTATGTACATCTAGAAAATAAACAATGTGTAATATGCAGTTAAAGAAAGTAACAGTTGAGTTCATTCATGCTTAGGTGTTTTGAGATGTAGGGCCAACTGCCAGCATCTGGTACATTCATTCAAAAGTTATTTTTTAAAGAAATTAATACTTTTATTCAGCAAGGATGCATTAAATTGTTAAAAAGTGACAGTAAAGACTTCTATTCATCCAAGAATCCTGAAAAAATGAATCATGGGTTCTACATGATACATCTAAATATTAAGCAGCTGTGCAACTGTTTTTAACATTGTTAATAACAAGAAATGTTTCTTCACCAAATCAGCAGAAATCTTTCCAATATGAATGCTGAAGACTAGCGTATTACCTGCTGAAAATTCAGCTTTGTCATCGCAGGAATTAGTTACATTTTAAAACAATAAAATCAAAAAGTTTTAAATTGCAATATTATTTCACATTACTTTTACTGTATTTTTGATCAAATAAATGCAGTCTTGGTGAGACTTTTCAAAAGGATTGCCAATCCCAAACTTTTGTACAATAACATGTATTTCACACAACTGTACTATCAAAATTTGGTAGACAAATATTGACTGTCTCAATGTTTTGTTACTCTTTCTCTTCATACAGTGACTATTTATTCAAGCTGCTCTTGATTGGTGACTCTGGTGTTGGAAAGTCTTGCCTCCTTCTCCGATTTGCAGTAAGTAGGCTATATGTTTTCCTGCATTTGCCGTCATGGAGACATCATTTTTGCAGAGGTTAAATCATCAGCTGTCTTTGTGTACAAAATAAATTTTGCATACTAAAACACATTTATATGGAAATTATATTTTACTTAAAAGCACCATAGGGAGAGGTTTGACTACTGAAACATCTAATTCACCTGCTGTTTTGCTTCTTTCAGGATGACACATACACAGAAAGCTACATTAGCACTATCGGTGTAGACTTTAAAATAAGAACAATAGAATTAGACGGAAAGACCATCAAACTTCAAATCGTAAGTTCTTTTCTGTCCTGTAATGAAATGAATGTTTCTGTATAAGATTGAATGAACGGAATATGCAAGCATGTAATTGAAGAAAAGTGAACGCTGGGTGTTTAGATGGTATTGTTTTAACTGTTTAGAGTAGGTCTATTCAATTGGCGGCCTGTGGGCCTAATCCGGCCCGCCAATCATCTTCATCCGGCCCGAGGAAGAGTATGCAGGTTGCACTCCATTCACCTTGAATTGTTCTTGCACTAATTAGTTTTGCCCGGGCCAGCCAAAAAGAAAAGGGAGAGATGCAATAACAACAATCTACCGGAGATAAATGCATACAATTTATAGTTTATGTGAAGATTGTTTTAAGTTCACTTATATAAAGTTGTTATTTTTTTCAAAGCCTATTAAATGTTAAAAATAATATAACATTTCAGTTATACTGTAATATTAAATGGCTAAAATTAAATGGAAAAATTTAATAGAGACAACAGTAACATTATTTGTATCAATGATACTTCTTCGTTAATAATAGGCTTGTAAAAAGATGCCATTAAACATATTTAAAATATACCATCTTTATATTGTTTCTATATTAATTTGGAAGTTCAGTGTGAAAATATGACAACACAAATATATTAAAATGCATTTAGTCACATTTTTTGAATTACAGAGAAATTGTTTTATTTTGTTCTTTTAATTTTTTTCATTGAATGGCAGACAGCACTAATGTTAACCTTTTATAGATGTTACTGTTGGTAATATTAGTTAATTTTACTGCTGAATATGCATTTAAATGTAATTTCCAATTTTATAGGCCCCCCAGAAAAAGATCGGGACGGCCCCCCACCCTCTTCAAATGTTCAATTCAATAATCTGGCCTTCAAATTAAGTTAATTGAATAGCCCTGGTTTAGAGACCTCATCAGCGAGAGCAGAGTTATGTCAGTGCTCATCATGAAGAATTTACTTGATCTTTTGATGGAAATTATGTCAGAGAGGGACCTTTTTCTTCTACTATTGAATAGGCCTGGGTTAACAATATTGAGTACGTACTTAATTTTCATTTTGATAAACTGATATCAATTCTTAAGTCGATATGTGTGAGCTAAGCTTCAGCTTCACTCCTGCCTTCAAATAATCACAATAAGTTGTTACTTGTGATAAAAAAACAACCAAGTCTCAGCTTTCAAATTGTCAATTTTATCACAAAAGTGTTGTTAATTTTATCCTCTAGTGTACTACTTATTTAGGGGTTTCATGTATAGGCCTAGCTTACAGCATTAGTTAAGGGAATCGAGTTTGTTTGTGGAATCTGTGTCAGTATTCAGTCCTACTATTGAAGTAGTATTAAAAATAGTATTTTTCTGAGTCTATTTTTGCATTTGATTCAGCTGTCATATTTTTCCTTCTTCCTTACAGTGGGATACAGCAGGGCAGGAGAGGTTTCGCACAATCACATCCAGTTACTACAGAGGAGCACATGGCATTATTGTAGTCTATGATGTTACAGATCAGGTGAGCTCATCCAAACCTTCAGCAAGTGTCAGTATTTCACTATAAACACCTGTGAAAATACCTTAAAATAAGGGTTTTCATTTCTGCTCTACTGTATTTATTTTAACTTTTTTTTTTTTTTTTATGCACTCAGGAGTCATTCAATAATGTTAAACAGTGGCTACAGGAGATTGACCGCTACGCCAGTGAAAATGTTAACAAGTTATTGGTTGGCAACAAGTGTGACTTAACAACAAAAAAAGTGGTGGACTACACAACGGCAAAGGTAATATTGCTTCGTATTATTTAACTTATTCCACTATTATTATGACTCCGTTTCAAAACCTAGTGAGCTGCCTTGTTGTCAGACTGATTTGAAATGTTATACATGGGCAATGACAAAGTGCATAGGATACTTTTGATTTCAGTAGATATAGCATGTTGATGGGTATATGCTGTAATAAACATAAAAATATAGAATGCACACTTTAGTAAAAATTTGAAGTTTTACCTTATACATTTCAGTACTGAATGAATTATATTTTTGATTGACACTTTTTTTCACTTTGTCTGGCATTTTAGAGCTCATAAGGCATTCTGGGATTGCCTTCACTATGAAGATGCATGTGCTGCTGCCTGTCTTATAGAATGTCAGGAGCAGTTTTATTTTAGTATTATGTCATTCTATTTTTTTTTTTTTAAATCAATATTTTTTGCATTTTATTTTAAATTCTTCTATTTAGTTTTTTTCTTAAGTTTTACTCATTTTAGTACTCTTTTTTTCAATTAGTTGCCAACGCAAACTTTTTTCATGCAAGTTTTTATTTTAGTGAACAAACTTTTTTTTTTTTTTTTTTTGTAGTTTTTGTTGTGGTTGACAACACTGCTTTAAATTTCTGCATAAATAGGCAGCTCACTAGGTTTTGGAGCAATGTATTGTGTGTACATAAGATTTGCAATTGTTCACTTTTCCAGTGTTCTAATGGAAAGAACGGCTTGGTTTATCTCTAGGAATTTGCTGATTCCCTTGGCATTCCTTTCTTGGAAACTAGTGCTAAGAACGCCACCAATGTGGAGCAGGCCTTCATGACCATGGCTGCCGAGATCAAGAAGAGAATGGGCCCCGGAGCCACAGCTGGAGGCGCTGAGAAGTCTAATGTAAAGATCCAGAGCACTCCGGTGAAGCCTGCATCTGGAGGCTGCTGCTGAGGACCCCTGGACCCCCCTCACCTCAGCACCTGGATCTTGGAGCAAGAGCCCCCACAGTAGGAGAAAGAAAGGGGAATAGATCATTTGTTATGGAGCAAAGAGTGAATATGAAGAATAGAGAGAATAAAAGAGCGTGAAACAGGCAACAATTTAAGTTACCCAAGTTGTACTGTATGTAGCCGCACTACCAAAAACATTCAAAAAATCTGCTTCCCCCCTCCCTTCCCTTGCTTTTCACAAACTAAAACTGATGAGAGGTCTGAGATTTGGTAACGGTCAGTCCCCTTCACCCCTGCCATCTGTCAGGGGCTGCTTTTAACCAACTCCACCCCAAAAAAGGATGGATTTCATTTTCACTCAACGATTTTAAATCCTCTGTGTGCAGGTTTCTAAGAATAATGTGTGTATTTATCTCACTGCATTCCTACTGCAGGGCTGATCTGTGGTCAAAATTCAATGACATTTTCTTTTTCTGTCCTTTTTATTTTCTTACTTTATTCTTACTTGATTATTTTACTGTTTATATTTGCATGTGTAGGTTTCTGTCCTCACGGATTGTTTTGCCAGTCTGTTGAGATCAACCGGGCAGCGGTGGTTCAGTCTTACATCTGTTTAGTAAATATATGTACATATACACTATGTATATATATATATATATATATATATATATATATATATATATATATATATATATATATATATATATATATATATATATATATGCATGTAAGATCTGAATTGACCGCTCTGTAGAGTTACATACATGATTCTAGTAGTTTTATCTTCTTTTGGATTTAAGTTGTGGCTGCAGACTCTTGTAGTTTTGTTGCGCGATGTGTAACAAGTTAACAGAAATATAAATAAATATTGTACGACCATACTGTACAATATCAGTATGTCTGCGATTCTTGGTGGGACATGTAGAAACCCTTTGTTTTATTTATTCAACATTTATATGCAAATATATTGTTCCATTAATATACAATCTCTCGATATTGGCCATTTACCTGCGGAATACATTGAAAGCAACAATCTCACAATTGCATATGTGACTCAAACACTATGTTCTCTTTTTCATAATAAAGGCAAATTAATTCATTTTTTGAATGAACTCTGAAACCGTTCATGTTTATCATTTTGTGCAGTTTTAGATGGATGTTTCACACATCCCATGTAGGGACATGTAGTATATGTAGGATTAAAGAACCCCAAAAGCAGTTAATTCATATCTTAGTATTATTTACATACTTATACAGTATTTATTAATATTTTGAATTAGCTTTTATATTTCTAGTTTTCATTTTAGTGTAAATTTGAAGTTTAAAGGATTTTACATTTTTATTAGGCTTTATTTAATTTCCATTTTGTTTGTTAATGTGAAGTTAGACTGATGATATGAGGAGAAACGTTTTGAGCAATGTTGCCTGGCAAATTTGGGCAATGTTGCCGTCAATGGGCAACCATTTGAAACACTGGGTCCACAACTGATCTCAAGTATCCAGAGAGAAATTTGTTACCCATTCTCAATGGAAAAGTGGTCATGCAACACTACTTAAAAAAAATAAGTTGCCCCGTGTATCATTAGCAGTTCAAGTTTTGAAAACTATATTCTATTTCAGCTTTTTTAATAAACAAAAGCAGATTTAGTTTTAGTTAATAATACTGGTTCATGGATCTTGTAGAATAACCGAGATCTTGATAGCATCTACCCTCTGAAATAACTTATTTACGTTTTAGATGAAAAATCATTAAATCTTCTAATGCAATTTTAGAAGACTTTCTAAAGGCCTGAGTAAATTGAGGACCTATTTTAATACTGTATGCATGAATGGTAATCCTTGAGAACATTGTGCAAAAATGGAATTGAGTAATTTAGCATTTTAAGTCTCCATATCAAAACCTACACAGAAATGTAGATTTTAACCTATTAACCAAAATAACAAGAAACCAATCAAAAAGGAGAATGTTTATTGTTAAAAATACTTTTTTTTGTCGACGTAAAAACAGTTGCACATCAATCCATGATCTCTGCAGCTGAAGTACTTCAAAACTTTGAGGTTTTTAGTTTGCTGTGAAATTCATTCAGCTGAATCCACAAATATGCATTATGCTCCACAATTATTGCATTTCATCCATCTGATGTTAACACACTGACATGAATGTTTTCTCCCTTTAAAGAGGTAATTCACAACAAATTTAAAATTGTCATAATTTACTCACTCCAAGCTTGCTTTCTTCCAAGGAAAACAAAAAAGGTTATTTCGAACTATGCTGGTAACTAATCAACATTGGACACTACAGACTTTCATTGTGTATACAAGAAACAAACATTTCTCAAAATATCTTTTTTCATGTGCAGCAGAAGAATGACATGAGGGTGAGTAAATGATGACAATTTAAATACTTGGGTGAACTGTTGCTGTAACACTATTAATAAAAAAAAAAAACATTTTTAATTTAAATGTGAATGTTCCCCAAACAGATCAGTCATAAATTCAGTATGTTCATACAGTCATGGCCAAAAATATCGGTACCCTTGGTAAACATGATCAAAGGCGGCTGTGAAAATTAATCTGCATTGTTAATCCTTTTGATCTTTAATTTAAAAAATTCACAAGTATCTAACCTTTCATTGGACTATAAGAATTTAAAATGGGGGGAAATATCATTATGAAATAAATGTTTCTCTCAAATACACACTGGCCACAATTAACGGCACACTTTTATTCAATACTTTTTGAAACCTCCATTTGCCAGTTTAACAGCTCTAAATGTTCTATAATGCCTGATGAGGTTAGAGAACACCTGACAAGAGATCAGATCCAGAATCTCTCCAGACCCTTTAGATTCACAGCTCCATGACGGTGCTTCTTCTCTTCAGTTCACCTCACTCATTTTCTACAGGGTTCAGGTCAGAGGACTGGAATGGCCATAGCAGAAGCTTGGTTTTGTGCTCAGTGACCCATTTTTGTGTTGTTTTTGAGGTTTGTGTTTGGATTATTGTATGGTTGGAAGATCTAAACATGGTCCATTATAAGATTTCTAACAGAGTCAGTCACTTATTGATTTTTTATGTTGGTATTTGATCGAATCCATGATGCCATGTGTCTAAACAAGATGTCCAGGACCTCCAGCAGAAATATATATTTTTTAAGGTTTTCTGACCCCGAGACTCAACTATTTTCTTCAGTTTTCCAGCTGTGGTCCTTGGAGAGTCTTTAGCCACTCAAACTCTCCTCCTCACCGCGCATTAGGACGATATAGACACACGTCCTCTTCCAGGCAGTTTTGTAAAATTTTCTGTTGATTGGAAATTCTTAATCATTGCCCTGATGTTGGAAATGGGAATTTTCACTGCTCTAGCTCTTTTCTTAAAGCCACTTCACTAATTTGTGAAGCTCGATTATCTTTTGCTACACATCAGAAATATATTCTTTGGTTTTTCTCATTGTGATGGATGATTAAGGGAATTTGGGCTTTGTTTTCCCTCCTATTTATATTTCTGTGAAACAGGAAGCCATGTCTGAATAATTTCATGTTCATAATCACCCTGGAGTGCTCAAAATTGTAAATATGAATGGGAATATACTTCAGAGATATTTTACTCATAAGAATTTCAAGGGGTGCCAATAATTGTGTCCAACATGTATTTGAGAAAAACATTTCATAATGATATTTCCCCCCGATTTAAAATTCTTATTATCCAGTGAAAGGTTAGATTTTTGTGATTTTTTAAATAAAAGATCAAAAGGATTAACAATGCAGATTAATTTTTACAGGCTTCTTTGATCATATTTACCAAGGGTGCCGATATTTTTGACCATGACTATATATTAATGATACCATTAATCACACTAATTATCAGTAAAAAAAAAATACGATATATCTTTGAGGCACAGGTTACTCAGAAGGGAAACTAAAGATACAGGGATGCTAAGGGAGGCTGGACTGCTCTCCATTAAAACTTAATAAGGTAATAACCTGAGATCACAATCACGATTGGCACCATGTCTGTGCACCTCTTCAGTCAAACAGTATTACTAAGTTGAGCCATCACAGGACATGTTTGAGTTAAAAAAAATAATCATAAGCTGGTGTGTAAAAATACAATGTACAAAATGTATCACACATGCTGTGAGAGATAACTCAAGCTTGTGACAACAGCACAGAACACCACTTCTGGATACAGTAAACGTGTTAAGCATGTAAAACAAAGATAATGGTGACATGTGAGTCAAGTAAGAAGCATTTTTCATCCTTGATGTGAAAACACCAAAAACGACATCTCGGTGAAGACAGTGAGCCTTCCCAGATTCCTAATAATTCTCAGGAAACTGCTTCTGTGGAGAAATAGCGAGAAACTACTTGATAATGCAGCATTTTTAATAATCAAAAGAGGCTACAGTCAAGGTGACACATGGTAGTTATATGTGAATAGTGAACTTATTGAACTTATTATTATTTCACAATAATTACAATTCAGTCATCCATTTCACAAGCTCTAATCATGTGATGACACTAGAGGGCACTATAGATAATAGTTGATCTTTTACCTGATGCTTCCTCAGATCTGGGGTCAGAGAGGCAGTCCATGCTGACAGAATAGAGGAGAAAAGATTCTCTGAATGAGTTTCCAGTGTGTGAGACTGTCTTTCTATCAGCACCAGTGTGTCTTTCAGAACTGAGGAATCAGGAAAAAAAATATTAGCAGCACTATGAGAAAAGCTAAAGACTGATGTGTTGACATGCTTGATGTGAATTCTGAAATGAAGTATGCTTGGCAACAGCATGGCTTGCTTAAGTTAAGCATGCATGGCCGCATTCTCCAAGCAGAGTGTTTCCTGTTTCGGTCCGATGTAACGGAGTATTGGGTTACACTTCACAACATGTCCAAAACTGAGAAGCAGTATACTTGTAGAAGTGTACCAACTGATCAAGAAACAAAGAGTGCATTTGGAAGATAAAAAAAGATGTAATGTTTATTCTAATTTAAAATTAAATTTGATCACTTCATAGCTCTAGAGCCTAGAGCCACTACTGAGTGTTCAGTAAGAAAATGCAGCTTTTCCTTTCTATTTGAAATAGTCATGCCAATTCAAGATTCAGTACAGCAGAAAAATGGTAGAGAGATTTTTTAAATTATATTTTCTTATTGCATTATAGTTTGATAAAGGTAGTAAGACTCACATGGAGAAGCTGAATTCATACAATGCAAAAGCAGCTCTCCGGTCTGCAGAACATCTGCTGTGAGGGGCTTATGAGCCTGAACTTCTTCCTGAAAACTCTGAAAAATATCATGTGCTTTTTGTAATAAATTTTTTACATTTCTTACTGTTGCAAAGATTCATGTGCACTACCATTTAGAAATGTTAGGGCCAGTAAGATTTTTATTTTAATGTTTTTGAAAAAAAAAAAACATCTCTTATGCTCACCAAAGCTGCATTATTTATTCAAAATACAGTAAAACAGTAATATTGTGAAGTATTATTACAATTTAAATGAACTATTTATTACTTTAATGACAAAGCTGAATTTTCAACAGTAATTACTCCAGTCTTCAGTGTCACATGATACCTCAGAAATCATTCTAATATGATGATTTTCTGCTCAAAAAATGTTTCTTTTATTATCAATGTTGAAAACAGTTGTGCTGCTTATTTTTGGAAACTTGAGATTTTTTCGGGATACTTTGGTGAATTGAAAGTTCAGAAGAACAGAATTTATTTGAAATATAAATTTGTAGCACCTGGTCACTTTTTTTATACATTTAACGCATCCTTAATGAACAAACATATTACTCTTTTTCAATCAAAAATAATAATAATAATAATGATCTTACCGACCCCAAACTTTAAATGGTATTGTAGTTTACAAACCTTGTAATCAGCCAAGGAGGTTTTGACACTCTCCAAGTCAACCATGGGAGGAGAAAGAACTTCTACTTTGTCTACCACCTTATGCAGCCACTGAATCAGCTTTTCTAGGTTCGAGCAAAATGCCTATTAAAAAAAAGGATACAACAGTTCTCATTAATTATCAGCCATCTCAGGACTTCACAGAAACAACAACATAAACATCTACTCACCTGTAGGTGCTGCATAAGTGACTCCTTGTTTTCGTTTTCATTCTGGTCTGTTTGTATTGTCCTCTGAAGCTCTGACATTGACAGTCCGCTCAGTTGATCCATAACAGCTTCCACCTCCCTCAGGTTCCTCCTATTCATGTCTTGGCGAATCATCTGGATTGTGGAAGCAGGCTCTTTTGCTCTCTCTAAATGATCCTCATATGTGAGAGGAATTGATCCCTCTTCCGCTTCAACATCTTCATTGCCCCTTTCTTCCACCAGTGGTTCCTGCTTTCCCACTTGAGCCGTTGGTGATCGGACTGAGGTGATCTCGCTCTCCAGGGATTCCCAGCTGGTGATGACTGGTTGGCTCATCTGGTCACTTATGTCCCTCAGCTGCTGTGAAAGCACCTGAAGTTCTTGAAGCCGCTCTGGTAGGCGAAGAAACTCTTCGTCCAACTCGTCCAGCGAATCAGGACGAGGAAGGATGGGTGTTGAACTAATGAATGTGGGGACTGGTCTGAATGTCGAGAAGGTGCCAAATTTACGATAATGGCCCTGTTGCTTCCCGACGCAGTCCAGACTCTCAACTGACAAGCCAGCTTGGTCTAGTGAAGAGTACAGGCTACTGGACATGATGCCATCTAAGGACTTAGAATGTGATTTGTTTAGAGCACAAAACTCAGTTGACCTTTGCGCTGGTCGAGTCCCTGTATAGGACAGGTCTAAACAGGACCGAGTGGAAGAGCGGTCCAACTCAATGCCTGAGTCTTGCAACAATGGATCGGTTCGCAAGAGAAGATCCACATCTAATGAACCATATGTACCAGCCATGTTGGGTCTCAGAGGGTACGTGTAGTCCAGGAGCTCCTGGTACTCCTTTTCAGGATCCCAACTGGGGGATTTGCGGTTTGGAGAGGGTGGCATTGAGTTGGGGATGGCACAGGCCCAATAGTCGGCCTGATAAGGCGACATGTGTTTGAACCCATGTTGACGGTTCTTACTGTAAGATCCTGTGTTAAGAAGAGAATCTCTTCCTCTGTCCATCATCTCACCTGGTCTTGTTTTTACCTTTTTTGTGAAATGAGATGTATGATTGGATGAGTAAGAAGTGCTTCTAGGAGTGGATGTCCACTTAGGCACTGGGGGTGCTGTGAGGCTCAAAGAAGCTGAATAGGGACTGGACAGACTGCGTTTGGCAGCTGAAGAGTGAAAAATAGGATCCTTGTCACATGACCACACTCTGAGGTCTGATACACTCATGGACGTATCCAGGTCTTCTCTGGATAATGGTGGGGAGGATTTATAAAATGGAGAATCTTCTGGGATACGTCTGAATGACTGTTTAGACAGACTTTTGTCCTTTTCTTTAGGGGAATCTGCTTTGTAACTGATCTGAGGAAAAATAGACAAAAAAAAGGAAATGATTAATAGGAAATCCTGGGTTGCAGACTAAAACATGACCAGGGAGCCACTGGCTCCTATAATTAAACACATTTCAAAAGTTTGATACAATAAGTATTTGTATTTTATATTTTAAAATATATTCCTGTGATGGCAAAGATGAATTTCCATTCTTCAGTGGCACATGGTCCTTCAGAAATCATTCTAATATGATGATTTGATGCTCAAAAACCATTTCTTATTATTATCAATGTTGAAATAATAATTGTTGAAACACAGAAACAAGATGGCGCCGTGCATGGCAGCCATTGTGCTTGGCTCTCCAGTTGTTTTAGTTAGTTTTTCCTGTTTTTTGTTTGTCTAACACGATCAGTTTCACCAAGGAAGAACTGCTGAACATTCGGCAGAACACACCACAAAATCTCCAACCGGTTTTCGATTATTCGGATGTTTTGCTGAACATTGTAGTCGGCAGAGCTGCAACGCTGTTTAGACGCTTTAGGACGCGCAGACGGGGGAAGAGAGCCGGCGCGCTCGTGAAGCTCAGACAGCGTGGATTTCGAATGCCATTGCCTAGCATCCATCTAGCTAATCTCCACTCTCTACCCAACAAAACGGACGAACTCCTTCTACTTTCCCGGTTTAACAAGGACTTTTCAAACTCTGCTGCTCTGTGTTTCACGGAAACCTGGCTGAACGACACCATTCCAGACAGCGCCTTACAGCTGCCTAATTTCCAGCTGATCAGAGCAGATCACGACGCAGAATCAACAGGGAAATTGCGCGGCACAACAACACCCGGACTCTGTTTTAATCATTCTCGGGGACTTTAATAAAGCAAATCTCTCCCGCGAACTGCCAAAATACAGACAGCATGTTACTTGTCCCACCAGAGACAGTAATATATTGGACCACTGTTACACAGCGATAAAGAACGCATTTCACTCTGTTCCACGAGCAGCTTTAGGACTCTCTGATCACTGTTTGGTTCATCTTATTCCAACCTACAGGCAGAAACTTAAATCTGTTAAACCTGTATTAAGGACTGTAAAGAGATGGACTAATGAGACAGAGCGGGTTTTACAAGCCTGTCTCGACCTTACTGATTGGGGGAGTGTTTTTGAATCTGCTGATGATTTGGATGAGCTCACAGAGACTGTAACATTATATATCAGTTTCTGTGAGGATATGTGCTTTCCTACCAGGACTCATCTAACTTATAACAACGACAAACCGTGGTTCACTGCAAAACTCAGACAGTTCCGTAAGGCCAAGTAAGATGCTTGCAGGAATGGGGACAGAGTCTTGTATAAACAGGCCAAATACACACTGGAAAAGGAGATCAGATTGGCAAAGAGGAATTATTCCGATAATTTAAGGATCCAATTCTCATCCAGTGACACGGCTTCAGTGTGGAAAGTTCTGAAAGACATCACCAATTACAAGACACCATCCCCCAGCACTGTGGAGAATCAACAACTGGCAGACGATCTTAATGAGTTCTATTGTAGGTTTGAAAAAACACCATTCACATCTCCTGCAACTCCCCTCTCCCCCACACCTGAACTGCAGATAAGTGAAGATGACGTGCGCCAGGTCTTCAAAAAGAACAAGAGAAGGAAGGCCCCAGGCCCAGACGGTGTGACACCAGCCTGTCTGAAATCCTGTGCTGACCAGCTGGCCCCCATCTTTACACAGATCTTCAACAGCTCACTGGAGCTGTGCGAAGTCCCCTCATGCTTCAAGCGATCCACCATCATCCCCGTCCCAAAGAAACCCAAGATAACAGGACTTAACGACTACAGACCTGTGGCTCTAACATCTGTGGTCATGGAGTCATTTGAAAAACTGGTTTTGGCTTATCTGAAGGATATCACTGGACCCTTACTGGACCCCCTGCAGTTTGCCTACAGAGCAAACAGGTCTGTGGTTGATGCAGTCAACATGGGACTGCATTACACACTGCAACACCTGGACAGACCAGGGACTTCAGCTTGGCCTTTAACACTATCATTCCAGACCTCCTCCTGCCCAAACTAACACAGCTTTCCGTGTGACAGACAGGCAGCAGCTAGTGAGGCTGGGAAAATACACATCCAGCACCCGCACCATCAGCACTGGAGCTCCTCAGGGTTGAGTTCTCTCCCCACTGGTCTTCTCCCTCTACACGAACGACTGCACCTCTAAAGACCCCTCTGTCAAGCTCCTGAAATTTGCAGACGACACCACACTGATCGGCCTCATCCAGGACGGTGACGAGTCTGCTTACAGACAGGAGGTTAAGGAGCTGGCTGTTTGGTGCAGTCTTAACAACCTGGAGCTCAACACGCTCAAAACTGTGGAGATGATTGTGGACTTCAGGAGAAACCCCCCTGCACTCCCCCCACTCACCATCATGAACAGCACTGTGACTGCAGTGGAGTCATTCAGGTTCCTGGACACAACTATTTCTCAGGACCTGAAGTGGGACATTCACACTGACTCTATTGTGAAAGGCCCGGCAGAGGTTGTACTTCCTTCGCCAGCTGAGGAAGTTCAACCTGCCACAGGACTTGCTGAAATAATTCTACTCTGCCATCATTGAATCCATCCTCTGCACTTCAATAACTGTCTGGTCCAGCTCAGCTACCAAATCTGACCTCAGAAGACTACGGATTGTAGTTCGGACTGCTGAGCGAATCATTGGTACAACCCTTCCCACTCTCCAAGAGCTGTACTTATCCAGAGTGAGCAAAAGGGCTGGTAAAATCACCCTGGACCTTCACATCCAGCACACTCCCTTTTTGAACTGTTACCGTCTGGTCGACGCTACAGAGCTCTGTGCACCAGAACGACCAGACGCAGAAACGGTTTCTTCCCTCAGGCAATCCATCTCATGAACACTTGAACTCTTAACAATAAACATGAAACACACAACACTATCATACTTTTTTATTTTTATTTTACACACATACCTATTACATTTCAAATTTGCACCTAACATAGCTGTAGATACCGAATTGTCCATTTTGTATATTGTGTTTGTGCTATTTGGCACATTGTCCATTTTGTATATTGTGTTTGTGCTATTTGGCACATTGTCCATTTTTGTATATTTGTACATTATTTATTTTATTTTTATTATCTGTGTCCTGTCCTGTTGCTGTCATTCTGTCCATACCATCCCATTAAAAAGATAGGTAGCACAAATCGATAGCAAAAAATGCTACCTATCAGATTGTGCTATCAGCATCTTATTCATGTGGTTTGAGGCTTTTTTTAATGTCCATACCTACCCCTACCCTAAACCTACCCGTCCACACCTACCCTTACCCTAAACTTACCCTTAAAACAATGCAAATATTTGTAGCACAATCTGATAGGTAGCATGTTTCGTCGGTACACTGGGCCGTCGCGGACCGTCGGTGAGAGAGAGAATTCTCATTGGATGTTCAGTTTAGCGAACGAGTCCGTGCAGGAGAATTAAAGCGAAACTGATTAAAATGGGCAAGTAAATGAAGGCGGCAAAGACAAAAGGCTGTTTTTTGATGTGACATGATCTTGCCCAAGCATTCCAATATGCAAATATTTTCATAACAAAATTAGCTTTTTAAAATAATGAAAGTTATCAATGTTACTGATATTCAAAATAGTAAGCAAGCGCTGCTTCGTTTACGTTTCGTATATCTGCGTTTATCTCGTATATTTTGGTTGCGGTTTCTCTGTTTGAATAACGAATATTTACTATTGATAGCTGCTGATATTAGACAGCTAACTCCTCTCATGCAAGCGCAGAACACACGTGTTCAAAATACTTTTGGCTTTGTCCAAATACCCTCACTTGCAGTTGTTGCACTTGACCACTTGACTACTTAAATTACGTATTTCCTGTGTTTGGTTCAAGTGAGGATGAAGAACACAAGTGTGTGTCGAACTATTCATTACCTGATGGGACACACTTATAGTGTTGTAAAAATGCAAGTGTTTACACAGCTTTTAATTTTTTATTATTTTAATTTTAACTTCTAAATGTTTGTTTAGTAGTCCCTATAACATGACATAATTTTAATTTGTGGTGCTTCTTCTAATTAAATGATAAAAAGCAGTTGCAATTGTTGTACAAAATAAATATCACCATTACAAAGCCTTTGTCCAAATACATTTACATTTATGCATTTAGCAGACGCTTTTATCCAAAGTGATTTACATTGCATTCAAGTTACAGTTTTTACAGCTCTTGCTTTCCCTGGGAATCGAACCCATGACCTTGGCGTTGCTAGCGCCATGCTCTACTATTTGAGCTACAGGAAAGCCAAATACCTACACTTGCTGTCTTGGCCACTTGAGAATGCGTGTGCGCGACAGGAGGTAAGTGTGCAAGTCTGTCCCATGTCTTAAAAATAGCAAAGCGCAGTGCCCTTAACGCACACTATCTCGAATACCGCTCCGGAGGGGTATCCGAGGCTAGTGTATCCCATCATGCATCATGTTCTGAAAATGATCTCGCGAGAGGTCACAGAAAACTTTCCAATGTAAGTTAAATATTAATAATAATTAGATATTACAAATAATTTGGGAGAAAAACTGTTTTTAAATTTTATTGGTGCAAAGATGAGTAGTGGTGATATTTATTTTGTGTGTCCCATCAGGTAATGAATAGTTCGATACACACTTGTGGTCTTCATCCTGACTTGAACATTTCGGCCAAACACAGGAACACAGGACTTCATTGAAGTAGTCAAGTGCAAAGACTGCAAGTGTGGTTATTAAGACAAAGCCAAAGTCTGTGCGGTGTGTTCACGTGCAGCTTTTTTGTCTGACGCTGCTGACGCAAGGCGACAATACCGTCGGCTTTCGTCGCCGCTAGTTCTTTGAAACCGGCTTGGTGTTAAAAGCCGGTTTCATAAGGCTCACAAGTAAGTTCAAGTAATTTAAGTATCACACCTACTAGCTTGTTAAAAACAGCCGGTTCATAAGAGTCAGTTGTTTGTGAATCAGATATCACAGCTTGCGCTAGGTTCACTGCTGTGTGCAGAAAACACTGGCTTGCACCCTAACAGGATGGTATCTGATGAATCCACATTTGGATGCACACAAATCTTTCCTGGCTGGTTTTAAATAATTTTTTACAAACACTTTGAAACCACTTTAGATGCAAAATTCAGAACAAATTTGGAAATTCAGTAAAAAAAAAAAAAAAAAAAACCTCAACAGCTCACTAAGACTTTGTTTGATTAGATTCTTACCCTCTCTGAGTCTTCATGTGTAGATGAGTTCTTCACGATGGGCACCTGCCATTGTGTGGAGATCAGTGGTTTTCTCATGATATAGAGGCTTTTGTCCGGCATATACCTGGAAACAGGTGCCATAGTGACCGTCTTTTTGCTGCCACTCCTTTCTTTGTCTGAGTCCTTGGCCTCCTGGACATTAGCAGGACTTGTCCTCTCAACTGCTCTGTGACTGAGGGGTCTAGTTTGACCGCTGTGAATGAACTCCGGGATCCTGGTCTTCCACCTCCCATAGCTCGTGTTCTCCATTTGCGAGGAGGTGTCTGATAAGGCCTTGTCAACTCCGAGAGCCATGGCAACACATCCAGATTCTTTGGTTCCTCATTTGACCAGAGTGACAGCTAAAAGGTCATAACCACACTGCGTATTAAACACTGCTTGAATCACCACACAAGAAGCTCTGTGATAAGTGTGGTCTAACATGATGCAGGGCTTGTTTACTCGAATGGAGTTACTTCTGATCTGGATAAACAATCTCATTAAGGCTACATCTTCAGGCTTGCCTGAAATTCATGAATGCTCTTTGTCCATCCCTAACTACAAAAGTTCTACTGCTAACAGATTTAATCTGAAAAATCTTAAATTAAAAGTAAAAAATTAATTAATTAAAAACAAAATTATAAATTTATATTTAATAATGAAAAATAATTTAGTAATTAAATATAACAATACTTACTGTACAGCGGCAAAATATAATATAGACTTGTATGATTATGTCAGATGAACGCTGATAAATGCAACAGCATGCAGACAAAGCAGTTTCTTGTATTTCTGTGGAATACTAGACTGTATCTGTTTTTTGATTGGCTGATGGGCCTGGTTTCCATGTCAACCGACAGAAAATGGCATGTCATGAGAGGTGATCACGTGGGGACATTTAAAACATAGCCTGCCTGCAAACAAAAGACAATCATGTGTCTTCACCACTGAACCCTCGCCAAGTTCCTTTTAATTTCAATATAACACTTGCTAACACGGTTCTCATAATGGTTACTGACAGTTTGCAGGGCTATATGTATGAATTTGGTTACTTTGTATTGTAGAGCAAGGGAGCAAAACAAATTCTATTGTTTGAATTCTACCATTTTCATTCTACAAATGTAAATTTTAATAATGTTCTGAAAATGTTAACACAAAAATATTGCTTGTACATCATTCTTCTGATTCTGACATCTGATTCATGGAATGCTTTTTGTTTTTTCCTAAAATGTTTTTTTTTTTTTCTTTGAATATTCACTTCTCAAATGTTATAATTGTTTCAGAGAACATTCAAAATAATACAGTCTGCTTGTTTTGTAAGCCACAACCTGCAACCACTATACTAAAGTGCTCAGTGATTCTGTAATTAAACACTATGCAAACTACACAAAAGCAGGCTACATGAGGAAATGAGGAAAGCGGTTCATTTAACAGTAGGATTTAATGCAAGCAAAGCTTAAATTCAACACAAAGGTATGCAAAAAAACAAGAACAAGAATGAAAAACGTGTACATTGAGAACACGTGGCCTGGAAAAGCTATTTAGTTAATACCTTTCTTGTACGGGAAAATGTTTTGCTTAGAATAAATTAAGTAAAATTATTCTTAAGTTACATATGCATCAGTAATGAAATGACAGATGAAATGCATTTCACAACAAGCGGCAGCACACAAAGTGATGCTAAGATATTATGTATCAGCCAGGAATATTAATCTGTCATACAGCAGCTTCACACCTCTGTCGACATCACATTCACTTGCTTTCATAGCTAAACATCCTGCATAATTGATCTTAAACTGTATTTACGTACCGGTTTGGGCTAAGGAAAATCCCTCGGCAGCTCCTCGAACTACGTTTATAATTTAGAGATATAATGCGATAAATAAAGCCCTGCTGTTGTGGTGTTACGGTTTGACTGGTTTCCGTGTTATCTGGTGACCAGCTTCCTGGTTCAGGTCCTTCGCTCCAGATGTGATGGACGACCGCAGCAGATTCGCCGATTCTGAAAGCGCAAACTGACCTGATATTAAGCTGTCTAATAACACTTGCTCATTACACGATGTTGGTATTCTTGTAATTATTACAATTTAATGGTATGATCGTCCGTAGCGGCTGAATTACGGCAGGGGTTTCGCCCAAAAATAGTTGCGCTGGGAGACGCCAGTAATGAGCTTCAATCGCGGATTTTTGGATTCAAATAGGATTTTACTCTCAGCGTAACATTATGCAGCATGGCTGAATCAAGGAAATGTGCCTGCTTAACTTGTGACCTTTTTGCAAGCCAAAATCTAGTTTTACTGTCGCAATAAGTTAACGTCATTCTCCAGCCAAAGCACTTCTAATGCTGCTGAATGATTATGATTTGATCATACGATCAGAAAAATTGCACATCGTCACAACGAATCCCATTAATGTAAACACTGTTATTGCATAACAACACCCCGAAGTTTAAGTCTAGTTCTATGCTGCGATCCAGTGGATCATTGGCTAAACACATTCTTACACTGGCAGGCTGCCCACATACACTTCTTGTTTTACAATGTTAAAAACCCTATAACATCTGCTAACTATCCAAGACAACCTTTAAAGTGTAATTACCAGTACTAGTAAAACACTACTAGTAATAATCAGAATTTCGATATGGACAAATATCTGATGGGGCATTTCCCCCATGCAACCTCTTAGCCACAATGTTTAAATAGGGAAAGGACAAATTTCCAAACTCTTTCAATCAATGCTCCACAAGTTCTTTCACAATCACAATCCCTTTTATTGCCAGATACAATGGGTTTACATGTACAAGGAATTTGTCTTTGTGTACTGGACAAAAATACAACACAGAAATGAAATTATATAAATAAATGAACGTTAATCCTGCTACAAAAGACAGTGTACACAGACGTGGTTCATTCCACTGGTTAATACATAAAAATACATTTTTGCCTTGCTTAGTTGGGGACACTTGACTGATTGCACACTATTGGAAAAGAGCTGAAGTGGATGACGACGATGACATCACTAAATCATCAATGAACTGACTTTAGCTGGAAAATGACTGTTGTTGCCCTCTATTTTCCTGTTGACACTGTAAAGCTACGTAATCAGCATTGTATAAAGCGCTATATAAATAAAGGTGAAAAACAATTAAAATTATACCTCTATAGCACTTTTCACAGCTTTACAATACACACACTACACACAAGCAAAGGAAGTCTTCCTCAATGGGAGGCTGGCCAACACAGTTCCAGTGAATCCATAGGTCGCATGTGCTACATTGAATCTGGTGAAGAAAACATTATTGAGGGAAAGTGTCTACATATTTGGACATTGTGGATACATCCTCATTTTTGGTTAAACTTACCCACTGCTCATGGGTAGAATGACCGCCACAAGCCCTACAGAGCTGAGACAGGTCATCTGTGTAAGAAAGTAATTGTTGAATTAAATGTACAAAATAGCTGTGCATTCAAATGCAAAAAAGTAAATAAAAAAATTAAATAAAAACTTACTAGTCATAGTAAGGAGCCTTTTGGCTATTTTCATTCTTATAGCAATTATGCCCTGATCATTAGTTTCAAACATTGCAGGCTTATTTAAAAGCACACTTTCAGCTAGCTGTTAGGAGAAAAAAATGTGTTACTCACAATATAAAAAGGATATAGCTGAGAAAAAGTACAAAATGTGCAGTTAAACTTACTTTGCACACCAAAGCCCCACAAGATGTGCCATCCATCTGAAGTGGATGCTCTATCGTGGCACATGTCCACCGTGAAGCATTAACACCCCTTTGTCTCACGAAGGCTCTATAAATTACATGCATGTGATTAATTGACATGAACTCACTAATAAAAAAACAACAACAAAAAAAGCACACCTTATCTGCACTCACCTAGTTACATCTCTGCATTTTTCTCTATCCACTGACTTTGCCCCAAATGGGTCTATGTAGAGGGATCGCTTTTCCTTTGGATAAACAACCCTGACAATGCAATACCACATATGGAGAAAAAAAATAAATTTTAATAAGGAATAATAAGGAATAGTTGATCTTAGGATGCTCTGAGGAACCTACAATGAGTGTCCAGTGGTGGTTTATACACAAGGCTCCAATTAGCGCATCATATTCCAGTGGATCCAGCTACAATAAAGCAGGTGACTGTCAAGATATAGACCTTTCCACATGGTCAATAAAGCAGTATAGGGTGCTTACCTTCCTCAGTCCTTTTTGACGTCCTTGCCACATGGAGGCCATTTGATACGAGTCTACTACAAAGCCTGTTTTGGAGTCTGTGGTGTACTGTTTCACCAAACTGGTGAGGTAGGCATTTATTATCTAAAAACAGTAGCACATTAGTAGTCATCTTTATGCATACTTCTAGCAACACAAACCCATTGGCTAATAAGGAAACACAATAAACTACCTCAGTTTATAGCTCCTTCCCAGGTGCAAGATGATCCCTCAAATTTCTAGAAAAAAATTTTGTAGGGCCCCATCATGCTCCACAAAACCCCCTGTTTTTTTCCCAGCCCAGGTAACCTCTACCACTACAAAAAATATATACAATTCAATTTATTTAAATCAACATTTAAAAGGGTAAAATAATTAAAAGAAAAAAAAAGAAAAGAAAAGAAAAAAAAACTTGCACCTTTCTGAGGCATCAGTTGGAGACTGTGTGGAACAAGAAGAAAACTTTAATGTTAATGCAGAATTTCAGGGAAACCTTTTACATAGCATATATTGCACTTGCATAAGAGTGCTGCAGAGACGTGCCTGTTGGTGGAATCACTTGAGGCGCAGGGCATGTAGGTGGGGTCTCTTCAGGCTCAGGGCATGTAGGTGGAGTCTCTTCAGGCTCTACAGGGAATGTAGGAGGACACTGAACAGAAATGACCATGGTAGTGCCCGTTTTAGGCCAGTTGTGCGGCAACCTTGGCTCTGGCTCGATGTAGCGGGTAAGGTTGTCCACATTTACCTTCAGCGTGGCCTTTCCTTTTTCAGAAACTAGGTCCACACTTTTACCTTCAATGTTAACTATTGTAAAAGGGCCTAGCATGGCATAATTTTTGCGCAAAACTTTGTCATCAACTTCAAATCTGTCCTCCTCCCCCTGCAGAGCCTTCCTCTTCCTCACCTTTTCTCTAACCTTTTCTACATTCTCAAAGACCACTTTGCGCACTTTTGGCAAATCTTGGAGGCCAGTAGTCAAGACTTCCAATGTCACTGTTCTCTCCACCATTTCATCATTTACCTGAAAGATAAAACACAGAGATTCCTAATATTAGTTTTATCAGCAGTTAAAGATTCAGTAGATGTATCTGATATTTAAGAACCCACATCATAGTTATCAGGAACTTCTGAAGGGTATCTTGCCTCCCGGCCAAACATGAGATAGTAAGGAGAGAACTGTGTTGTGAGTTGCTTTTTGGTCCTAAGTGCAAATAAGGTTGCCTTCTGGTGTGTGTCCCAGCTCTCAGCATTTGAACCCACCAACTTTGTTAGAACTCTGAAAGGTTATTATTTGTTTTATCCTTGTTACTATACAGTATCTATTAAGGTTATGCAGCTATAAACAATCCAGGTCAGCATTATACCTTTGGATGCTTGCATTCATGTTCTCCACAAGGCCATTGGTTTGTGGGTGGTATGGAGAGCACAAGTTCCTTTTAATACCAAACCTTTGACAAAGGTCAAAATAAGTCTGTGACAATAAGTGTACAGTATACTGAAAAATGAGAATTACCCTTTTTTTTTTTAAGACCCAGAACACATTAGGTGACAAAGATGTTACCTTATTGACAAACTCTTTGCCTTGGTCTGTCAAAATCCTTTTTGGAGCTCCAAATGTATGGGTAGGCCTCTGTCCACTTAGTAAAATAATCAATCATAACACAAATGTATTGATTCCCCTGCTTGGTTGGAGTCAATTTCCCATACAAATCCATTCCCACCAGTTCCAGAGGCTCTGTGATCTGGGAAAAAATATGGTGTATAGAAGGACAATATGCATTTAATCCAATTTTGGAACACTACTGTCATTGGATATACTCACCTCTATTGGGATGTAGGCCTTCTTCTCCTTCAATGTAGACCTTCTGGCCTGGCATTCAGGGCACTGGGCTATCTACAAAATGTAATGTTCTGTGTTAAGTACATTCTAGCGATTTAGTGATTTTTCTTTAAAATAATGAGCCACAAATAAGTAGGCAAGAATAAAACTCACCCATTTAATAAAGACAGCGCTGTCATGTCATAAACCGTAAAAGCTTAGTTGATTATTATTATTATTAAATAATGCCAAGGTAAAAGTACCAAAGATAAAAGTACAGAAAATATCAACATTATGTACAAAGAGGTGACATTATATGCAAAGTACCGTTTATACATGTGTATATAACAATTAATAAATATAACAAAACGAAAGCTTTAACAAAATAAATGTTTTAAAACTGTTTTAAAAGTTTGCCCGGACCAACGTGGCGGACGCGTCGCTAGTGGAGGGGTGACGTTTCCAGCATCCAGCCAATAGCGACATGAAACTGCGCGAGCCAAAGTTCAGTCACACCGACTCAAGTTTCATATTAATACGCATGCGCATGATAATGTGGCTAAAATTACCTGTTATTTGAGGGAAACATTAGCGGAGACCTTTATTATTTCTTTTCATGGTCATATTCAGTCATGTAACTGCTGCTGAAATTGCGCCTTGCCTGTTACATTTCTAATAATCGACCAAAGTCGTTTGTGGTTATAGAATGAGGACTTAAAAATAACTTTATAGAAATCGTTGTGAGTCATTTTAGTTTAAGTATTCACTATAAATCCTTGCATTTATATTAAAGATTACATATGTTGATTAAAGATTTAAATCATTTTCACGTTTAGTGTACAAGTCTCCAGTGAGGAAAAAAAAGCGAGTTGTTTGCCCCCTAAGCGCCCCCTGGAGGACAATCTCTTTGTATCCACACAGGAAACAGTTACATTATTAGTTCCCAAAAAATAATTGTCCCTGTCAAACGAAGGAGTATGTATTCGATGTAAATCTAAGATTAGATTCTCATAACAATGCAACTGCATAAAAATCGTCAAACTGCATGTAAATCAGAGACTTTTGATTTAATGGTAAGCAGAGACACACACACTTCGGTAACAAGATACCATACAGTTAAAAGAGAGTGAAAAATGCATATAAAACACACTAATCAAGTACTAATTAACAGCTTTTAGAGTTCATGTAAACCCTTTAACATCTGAATCTTTTCAAAGCAACAGATTACGAAAAATAATTTTCAATGCTGTACAAAAGGCTAAACAATTAGAATAAATTAAACTCATTCATACTTATCAAATTGTCGTTTTAAAATCGTTTACTTCTTAACTAATGGCCAAACTTAAAAGTTGGGCATAGAAAGTAAAAAAAAAAAAAAAATCAAGACAAAGTCAATGTTTATAATTCCATGGGTGATGTTCTTGGGTCTACAGCATGTATTTTTTATGTGGAGGTCTATCAGGAATTGTTTTGACCTCCAGTGTCTCTCATCATCAGGTTGAATATCACCTGTGACCCTGAGTTTTGTCTCAATCTCTGAGCTTGATGTTCACTTGAAATGTAAAGACATTTAAAGCTCAGAATCCCCAAGAATTCCCAAGAGTACACATGCACAGTTTTGATATAGTCCCCAATAAATCACCGGACAATACCACAATGCAACAGGATTTGCCATTAGGGACACAAATATTTACAGCAAATACTTTCCGGTCTATCTTCAAAATAGTTCATGTTTCACACAGTCAGTTAAAATATAGCAAACAAACAGAGCAAGAGGTCAGTCTGTGAATGATTTTCATTTCCAGAGTGGAAATGTTCCCTTTTAGACTTTGCACATAATCTGGTCATGTTCCCAAACACAAATATGACAATATGAAATAATTTTGGCACAACTGGACAAGAACCTGTCTTTGTCAAGTACTAAATGTAAAAGACCAAACTGACCATTAGTGTTCTACTCACAGATCTGAATAAACGTTATGCTTGAGGTAAACTTCACACTGGTGGCAACATGTCTATAGTGGTTTTTAAAGGAGTAAGATAGAGAAAGAGTGAAGAAGAAAGAGAAGAGACCACAGTCAGCACTTTACAGCACAGACTCCACACCGTCCTTGTCGAGTGTTTCATGTGAAGAACTGTCTCCTTGGTTCTGGTGTGTGACGAGAGGGGAGGTCTCCTCTTCTGCTTTTACATTAGCCACCACCTCCACCTTCACCTCCTGCAGTTCCTGCTCCTCTTGATGCTGTTCCTGTTCTCTTTGTTTCTTCATCTCTTGCTCATTGATGTGATGAAGAATGCCAGCACCGAGTGCATCCCCTTCCACATTCACAACAGTAGTGGTTCGGTCTCTGATCACATATCAGACACAGTTTGTTAACACAACAGATTACTTAAGAGTATGTATTTATAATATGCATATAAATTTAATGTTTTTTATTCTGATAAGAAGCTTTAGAAGGCTCCTACGATGCTTTAAACAAAAATAGGCTGCAAGGATATCACAATGATAAAAAATGGTTTTTTTTGTAATTATGTATACATAAAAATATTTATTACTATTACATATAAATATACAACTGTTCAAAAGTTTGGGGTCAGTAAGATTATTTTTAGATTTGTTATTTAAGTCTCTTATACTTACCAAGGCTGCATTTATTTAATCAAAAGTAAAAACAGAAATGTTTTGAAATATTTACAGTTTTCAATAGCTTATTTTGTTTTCTATTTTAATATATTTTAAAATATTATTTATTCCTGTGATGAAAAAGATGAATATTCAGCAGTCATTACTCCAGTCTTAAATGTCACATTAGATTAGATTAGATTAGATTAGATTCAATTTTCTTGTCACTGTGCAGAGTACAAGTACAGAGCCAATGAAATGCAATTAGCATCTAACCAGAAGTGCAAATAACAAAGTATATAAATAAATATAAAAATATGTGTATACATTAAGTTTTATGACATATAGTGCAAGTTATGAGGTAGAGGGGGAGAGACTATCTCATTGCAAATGACTGTACATACAACTTTAATGATATCGAATATAAATGGTAGAAGCTGTCTTACACGATCCAGTCCACAGCCAACATGAGTGACAGGTCATGGGTGGGCAGACCAATGGCCTCCAGAATGATAGCGATGGTGATGATCCCTCCAGCTGGAATACCTGCGGCTCCCACACTGGAGGCAGTGGCTGTCACCCTTTGAATAAGCAAATAAGCAGTCATTTAGCAGATGCTTTTTCCTAAGTGATTAATGGTTCGCTTGTTACAGAAACAAATTCCCTGGAGTTAAGTGCCATGTTTCTAACAGCCAGAATGGGAATAGCTCATTTATCATCATCCAAATCTCCATCAGAGCCTCAGCTCTAAAGCGCTTGCTACACACTCAACAGCGTAACCTTGCACACTGGGACAGGCTCCAGAGAGTGAGTGTGTGTTGCTTGTAAATTTAGATCAAGCTTAGCATCTCTGCCTTGTTTAGATATAGAGCATGTTGCATGTAACCAGTATAGATACAGGAATGTTCAGGGTATCTATACTCCTGCTGATTGGAGAAAGGCCTCATAGCAATGTACACTCACAGGATTGTGAAGATCTGGCCTGCGTTGAGTTCAACGTTGTTGAGCTGGGCAATAAACACAGCCGCAACGCACTGGAAAATGGCTGCTCCATCCATGTTGACAGTGGCTCCAATCGGTAAAATAAACCGACTGATTCGTTTGTCGACACCGTTGTTCTCCTCTACACACTTCATCATGGTGGGCAGTGTCGCTGAGCTGCATAGACACAGAAAACAGACAGGGTTTGAGTATGTGATGGCAAATTAGATGTAATAATGCTTATAGCCATTCTACCAGTGGAAAACAAATTATAACTAAATTTTAATGACATTATGCCCAATCAGAGATATTTTTGTTTTATTTATATACTATAATAATACAAATCAGTTTTTTGATGTAGCTTTTATTTCTATATATAGTGATTTTGCTATGTGCTTTTGCCATTCTAATTAGTTTTTATTCAGATTTTTTTATTTTTTAATATATTTTTTATTACCGTTTTACCAATTTTATTACTTCATCTTAAACTTACTTCAGTTAGTTGCCAAGACAACATTTCACATTTTTAATTTAAGGTTTTAAATTTAAGTTTTTCATCTAATATTTCTATTTTACTTTATTTCAGCTTTATTTTAATTAATTTAAAACATTTTGTAATAGTTTTAGTTTTATTACACAATAACAACACTGCTTTTAACTAATCCAAAAGTTTTGAGACTGCAACTAAACCATCAAATTATGGAAAAGACGTTCAAAAATCGTACTTTGTTGACCTAATTAAGGGCCCTTTGCCAACAAATCAAGGTTTTTACATTTCAGCAACACTACTAAAGATTTAGCAAGACTAGTGATTCCAGGAAAAAAAGGAAACAATGCTTTTTAGTTACACTTTTCTGAGAGCCTCATTAACCTGCTTATAAGACTAAAGAAATATATGAAATATAACAAAGTACCTGGAGCAGGTAGCAAATGCGGTGGTGAAAGGTGTGATGAGGCCAGACAGGAAACTGAAGGGGTTTGCCCGAGTGAACCCAAAGTAGATAAGAGGTAAGACGATGCCACCATGGATGATGTGGCCCAGAATAGAGGCAAAAATGTACTTCCCCAGACTAGTGACCAGCAGAACCACATCTTCCATCTCCACAATCTTACTGCCAACCAAGAACATGATTCCAAAAGGCACATACCTGAAGGCCAAAACAACAGAATGTATCATACATGAAGTGCATAGTACAACTTAGGATTTATGATGTATAAAATTTTAACATTTTTGAGTTTTCAGAGTTAAGTATGATAGATAGATAGATAGATAGATAGATAGATAGATAGATAGATAGATAGATAGATAGATAGATAGATAGATAGATAGATAGATTTGATCAAAGGACTTTACTTACCACATGATCCAAGACACCAATACCATGGTGGCTTCATTGAATGCATTGAAAAAGCGAATGAGCTCTTCTCCTTCTGCACCAAGCTTTCTCAAAGCAACTCCAAAAACCATGGCAAAGAGAACAAGTCCCAGAATATTCATTCCATCTGCATCTGTTCCATAGGGAACCTGAAAACCACCAGAACATGTTTGTCTTTGGCTTACATAAGTGGACAATCAAATATTATGATATTGCCATTCATAATTTTTTTTATGCTTTCGTGGCAGCACACAGCTGGTCAAAGGTGAACAATGCAACAGCAAACTAAATTAGAAGCTGACATTGTTTTAAGTAACAAAATGTAACATTAATGTACTCAGATAAATGCTGATTTTGTTAATTAACCTATATTAACTATTGTTCCCACTCATTCTCCCTGTCACTGAATTGAAAATGATTGTGCATGGACAAGTGACTTTCAAAAGACGAAACGTGATGAGGCTTGGCTCTCAGTCTGATTTTCCCTTAGCAGTGGTGGCAGTGGGGTGATGAAGATCTGACGGGACTGAGCTACCGTTCAACTGAATCCTGCTCTTGTTCTGGGCTTTATCGCACATCCAGGCATGGCTCATCACTTGGCACATAGTACTGGTTGTTCTGTAAGCCATACTTATGCAATTATGGACCTCAAGCGTTCTGAGGGATTGCCCACATATTTGCCCATGCACCAGCAGATATGATACATTTTAGCTGAGCTAGAATGTAATGAAGACCCAATCATTTATACAAAGGCTAATACAGTACAGTATATACAGTACATAGTGTAGTTCAGATGCAATATGTTAACTTTTTAATTTTTGCATAATTACGACTGAATTTGAAAGGAAACATTGATGGAATAGATTTAAACATTAAATTTCAAGTAGTAGGACATAAACTTTAAAATTCTGTGGAGATACGCATGCTTGTGGGACTGGATTGAACTGATTGTACTAATATAATGACAGAAAAACAAATCTTCATTTGAAATAAAAAAAATGTAAAATCTGCACATCCTGAGTCATTCTACAAGCCCATTGCTGAGACTAGAATGCAGACACATGGGAGGCACATTGAGAAAGCCCTCTGGGAAAGGCTTGCTATCTCAAGCTGCTTGAGTGCTCAGTGGGACAGGAGCAGCAAAACCGGCTGCGTCAACCCTGGCCCTGTGCAAACAAACAGCAAGCTCATTCAAGGCTGCCAAAGACCCAACACTACTGAGTGGTCGGACATAAAACCAGCCAAGAGGCCCCAATTGGACTTGAGTTTTATTTTTTTAAAGCACAAAATAACCGGGTTACACTGACATTTCAACAAGTGGCATGATATGTGTGTTGACAATTGTGTATTTGACGGTGCAATCTTAACAGGAAGGACCTAATGCTAAATAACACATAATTACATATATTTTATCTTATTATACAATAATAATAAAATATTATTAGAAAATGAAGAGATTGTATACCTTCTGGTAGTTGAGGGTTCCATTTGTTCCATTTCCAACAAGAATTGTCTTGTAATCAGTGACATACTGTGATAAAAGTAAGAGACAGAGAAGTACAACATCATGAGCTACATGCAGTGCTTATCACAGAGCTATTCTGACCGATTTCAATCCATTCCAGTGTGCAGCTTCATGAACTGTGATGCATTTGATTACTTCTCTGCACTGAGCCTGTTTAGTGCCAAAATACTCACAAAAGCAGCATTTAAAGTTTAGCTGAAGAGGACTTTGAGACTGGTATACACAGAGACAATAACAGTGATCCCCCACAACCCTGCTATTCAGAACCCCTATTTCTCAAAAACTCCAATTATATGAGCTGGAGCACTCAGTTTTTGCGAATCTCAAAAGTAGAAATGGAATAGGTGAGGTAAGAAATAAAAATAAATAGTAAAAAAAAAATATCTTCTTTTTGGGCGTAGCAAAAAACTACAAGATCGATGGCATGTTTTCATAGAAAAACGTATTTACATATTAAAAATCGAATGCAAAAATATACTTGTGAACTGGCTCTAAAGGTTCAGATGCAGCATAATGGGTCTTTAACTGAGATTAATTTACAGTGTTTGTATAATCTGATGTTGCTGTGATGTGTTTATGTGATTAAAATCCATAAACATGTATTTACAAGAATTAGCTCAGACCAGTCTGTTTTTAACTGACCATTAAAATAATTCCCAGGCATTTCTGAATTAATCCTACTAATCTCTGTCAATTCTCTTTTAAGGCCTTTCTGGCAGGTAAATGTAGATGGAAATCCCACTGGATAAAGAAACATTCTCCCACTGGATAACGAAAATCCCATCTGCACCTAATGACCCTGTTTCTCTTTCTAAATCTACTTTGGCCTTTGCAAAAACATCTTTTTCTACAAATTGATAACTGGGTGCCCGTTCGGTTTGTGTCAATGGGGTCGTCCACATGCTCCAGTCTAGGCACAGAGATGTTATCTCCCACCCTAGCCACCGAACCTCCCGACCTCTGTTGAGCAGTTGTCCGTGTGGCACAACCCAGTGAACCAAGCCAGGTTGCCAGGCACCAAGGAACGGAATCAGCTTGCTATGGTAACTGCCTGGTTGCTTAGTAGTGAGAGAGGATGGGAGGTATTTATTGAGCAGGGACAAAAATGCTCCATTGCTCCATTTTGTGACTCTCTCTATTAGAGATGAAGGAGCTGTAAACATGGAGGAAATGGTCTACAAATATTAATTCTGAACATATCTGTTTGTGTGAGTGTGTATGTGTATGTCTGTGTGTGTGTTTTAGTGACAGCTGGAGGAAAAATGTAACCTACTGAGCGGAAAGCTGCGGCCACCAGGTTGGATGGAAACAGGTTTCTGAAAAGGAAAAACAAGCAAGACAGATAAACCAGTGATGCAGACAAGTGTAAAAATGAGCTCTTATCATCACAGATGGACACCACTGATGTTTCTTTGCTAAATTCCCACCAGTTTGCAGCATGACCCGTAAAGGAAGTTATGCATTGATTCGTACAAATCAATATTTGTATCTGCAAATCCATATCCCAAATCATTAATTTGGGCTACAGAATGAATTATTTTAAATTAAACTGAGTTGAGTTCTTTTTTGTCATATGACCTGCGTTAAAAAGAGGATTAATCTAGTAACCCTGTGAACTGAGGCAAAAAGAAATGTATTTTCTCCAGATAAATGCAAGCCTATTATACAGTTGTTCTTTAAATTTATTACATAATTGCACAGCAGATTTATATTCAAACAAGAAAAACTTTTTAACAGGTTTCAAGATATGGGCACCTTTGTCCTACATTGAACAACTAAAAAGTGTATTTTTTATGGTGTAATTTCAGATTGATAAAAAAGAAGGATAGTGACTTTAAATTGATACATGCTGAAATTTACAAAAAAAAAAAAAAAAAACATCTTCAAAAGTTATTTTCTTTTATAAAAAATCAAATTGTCAAATTTATGTTGCCGATGGTTTTTTTTTTTTGGTGCAAATTTGGTACTTGTTTGTGACTAGTCCATGCGATATACCAGCCCTAGCCTGCTTGATCCAGGTCTACTAGGTCGATCACAATCCCAGCTGTTTTGGACCGGCTCAAGATTATTAACTTCCAGCAAAAAAAATTAAAGAAAAGAAATCATGTAAAACCAGCCACCATCAGAAAAGTAACACAAGAGGTAGCCATATGTAGCCCTATTTCTGTCCTAGCACTGCAACAATTGGGCCGTTATGAAATATCCAGGCTTCTAACTGTTGTATGACAAGATGTATGCCAGGATAACTAATAATATATGACAATTAATTATTAAAATCCATCAGAACATAAAGAGTCACACTATACCTTGACATGTTTAAACAGATTCTTAACTAAATTAAAAACTAAATATTTTTTGTTGACAGTTATTAATTGATTAGTAAGTTTATAAGATTATCACTCATATTTGTCCCAGTTTAGCAAAACTCACTGTGGAATAAAACTTTTTCTTGCTAGAAATATGAGCATTTTACAGCTCTTCTTTCCTTGTCTCTGGCAATAATTAAATGCAGATCAGCATGTGATTTAAATGCCTCAAAAAGAAAAGAGGATGTAAATCCTGCACTTGTCACATGATCTGCACGTCTTCTGCATTCGTGAGTGCTGGACATTCACCGCTAATCATGCCGGGAACTTGCAGGTGCTGATTAAGTGCTGCCATATAGTGCACTGCTGTATTTCTCACATTGAATGATAGGCTATTGTTATTATTATTATCATTTCCATTACCAAACAATACCTTGCAAGGTCTAAAAACGAATCCGCTGTCTCTTTGTTGGAGCTCACGCCTTCCAGCACCAAGTTGTTGGTGTTCAGCGCTCCTGCTCCCACGCCGGGTTTGATGATGAAGGCAAGAGCTACCCCGATGGATGAAGCGATCAGAGTGGTCACCAGAAAGTAAGACACGGCGATCCCTCCGAGCTTCCCCAGCGAGCGCGTGTCCAGACTCGCAGCGCCAGAGATCAAACTGCAAACCACCAAAGGAAGGATGATCATCTTGAGCATCCTCAGCAGCATCTCTCCGGGGAAGGCGAAGTAAGTAATTTGCGCTCGGGTTAGGTTCATGTTCCGGACCATCATCCCGAGCCCGACGCCCACCAGGACCCCGGACACCGTCAAGATCACTAGGAGGTTTCTTTTGAAGAAGAGCATTAACCGGTCTTTAAAGCTGTTCTTTTCTAATTTTATCGAGACCGCTGGTAACGGACTTTTGTGCCCGGCGTGTCCATTGATTTCGCTCTTCTTCTCCTCCATGTTTTTCCTTACACGCTCAGTCTTTCCACACGTTTAAAAGCGGTACCAGACTTTTCTCATCAGCCGCGTGCGCGCTAGGAATAGAGTGGATTGGAGAGCGCTTGTAAAAAATAGCCGGCACTTATAGACATGTGCTGCATCTACCAATGACGAGGGGTCTTTTAAAGATGAGGGTCCAGGACATGCGCACTGCTGGACCAAGATGAAATGATGCAACAAGGCAAAGGGTTGCTGATACCCATATTAATATTGGGTGATTTAATATGTGTACCGTTTATATTTTTTGTGTTAGTAAATTTCATTATGCCATCTATCTATATCTATCTATCTATCTATCTATCTATCTATCTATCTATCTATCTATCTATCTATCTATCTATCTATCTATCTATCTATCTATCTATCTATCTATCTATGTTCATGTTTTATGAACAATGGCAAGCCTATATGCATATAATGTTTATAATATATAGGTCTAATATATATAACATGTATTGCTGTACTAAAGAGAAAAATAAAATATATGTCTAACATATTATGTTATGTTATATTATATTGTTTGTATTTGTATTTATATTTATATACAGTGGGGAAAAAAAAATATTTGATCCCCTGCTGATTTTGTATGTTTGCCCACTGACAAAGAAATTATCAGTCTATAATTTTAATGGTAGGTTTATTTGAACAGTCCAGAAAAACACATTTCAAAAAAGTTATAAATTGATTTGCATTTTAATGAGTGAAATAAGTATTTGACCCCTTTGCAAATCATGACTTAGTACTTGGTGGCAAAACCCTTGTTGGCAACCACAGAGGTCAGACGTTTCTTGTAGTTGGCCACCAGGTTTGCACACATCTCAGGAGGTATTTTGTCCCACTCCTCTTTGCAGATCCTCTCCAAGTCATTAAGGTTTCGAGGCTGACATTTGGCAACTCGAACCTTCAGTTCCCTCCACAGATTTTCTATGGGATTAAGGTCTGGACACTGGCTAGGCCACTCCAGGACCTTAATGTGCTTCTTCTTGAGCCACTCCTTTGTTGCCTTGGACGTGTGTTTTGGGTCATTGTCATGATGGAATACCCATCCACGACCCATTTTCAATGCCCTGGCCCAGGTGTCTTTTATACAGGTAACAAACTGAGATTAGGAGCACTCCCTTCAAGAGAGTGTTTCTAATCTGAGCTCTTTACCTGTATAAAAGACACCTGGGAGCCAGAAATCTTGCTGATTGATAGGGGATCAAATACTTATTTGACTCATTAAAATGCAAATCAATTTATAACTTTTTTAAATGCGTTTTTCTGGATTTTTGTTGTTGTTATTCTGTCTCTCACTGTTCAAATAAACCTACCATTAAATTTATAGACTGATCATTTCTTTGTCAGTGGGCAAACGTACAAAATCTGCAGGGGATCAAATAATTTTTCCCCTCACTGTATCTATTGTCATTTATAATAATAGATTAATAAAATAAGGCACAGTGTTAGCTTTTCATTGTCACATTATTCACATATATTCATGATATATGTATATATATATATATATATATATATATATATATATATATATATAATTGCTGTGTTGTTGTTGTTTGTCATCTTAGAGCAATTTTTTCATTGAATTACCCTATTACTATGTTATTGTTGTTTGTCATTTTTAGAGCAATGTTGAATTTATTATTATTATTATTATTAACATTTGCAGTTTTTCAGGTTTCGCAACATATTTTGTGAGGGTTATCATTTTCTTCCATTTCTGCGTTATGTATTTTAATACAATATTCAAATGATATAACCCATAATTTTAGACTCCAACCTACATTTTGCCCCAAGTTAAATAACCTAAGAAGTGAAAATCTCAGTTCTTTTTAGCTGTCTGTAGTTGCTTTCCCCTGAACCTCAACTATTCTGTTCCAAAAATAACATTTCACAGCTGCCAAACCAGGAGCAGGAAGCTGAGTGTGCTCTCCAGTCGTTACTATAATACACTGAACCCCACTGCGAGGAAGCTTGGACAAAACAAGACTGTGAAGATTTTAGGCCCCAGATAGTTCCAAAATGTCTCCTGGTACACTGAAAAGAATCTTAAGAAGGAGCTTGCGTTAAAGGTATGGTATTGTTAAAAGCATTGTAAAAGTAATACTATGAGATAGAGGGTAAACAAATGTCTGACCTTATGTAAAATCTAACCACATCCTGCAGCTGTTGTCATGCTTAAGAAAGATGAGCTCTCTCCATATGACCCCTCCTAATCTAGTTACAAATCTGATTTCTGTGCCAGATTTACCTTAAATGTATTTGATGGTTTACTTTGTAGAACAATTGGTTTAAATTTGTCTTCCATCCTAATATACGGCTTCCAGCTATGTAATTTAGAGATGTTAAAAATGCTCCTAAACATATATTGTATGTTTACTCATTAGTACAGTAATCTGTACATTATAAGCAACAAATATTCTCTACTGCGCTTTTCTGTTGTCTAAAATGAATAAACCAGAAGTGAACAGACAGGCAGTTTACGACGTTTAAATAAGAAAGAGAGAAGCAGAATTGAACTGCATAAGACTGTAATAACATTCTTAAACCACCAGATGGCATTCTTTTGTCTTGCAATGTTCTTCTCTATAGGAGAAAAATACTGGGTGTGATTGTAAACCCTCAGGCACTACTGATCATTGCTTATTCGACACATAAGCACAAAATCTTGTAATATTATATCCATGCACTGCAAAAAAAAAAAAAAAAAGAAGAAGTTATTTTCTGTTCTTCTTCAGCCTTTTCTTGTAGTTAGTTAATAATTAATGGTGATTTGCTCTCAATGAGAAGTATGACAACATTACGCTTACTTTATACACTTTATACTGTCATAAATATTGTTATTTTTGAGAGACCAACAATCTAATAGGGAGGTTATGGTAAGCAGATAATGACCAGTCTGTCAGGACAGCAAGCTTTACCCTGAACACCTGAAATCAAATGTCAGACTCCAAGATTAATGACTGTTTGCACTTATTCCATCAGACCACGCACCATCAGCACACACACACACACACACACACACACAATGTAGGTAGACTTTCTTGGCCCTTTGTCCCATTTAGTCAAACATTAGTGTAAACACTCTGTATTCTCCTTTGCTAGTGAATTTACTGAAGAGCAAGCATGTGAAGAAAACATCTTTCCCACTTTCCCTGCTTTTTTTCTTTTTAGTTAATGCCTATTTTCCGCAGTGGCAGGCTTTTTTGAACACTCCATTTCCTGTTATGCAGTAGAGATTGAATTTGTAACAAAAAAGATTGAGCCAAGCTGTCGGTGGGCATCTTGCCAGAGCATGCTGCCTTTTCTCAGTTCCGCCACTTGATGAACTCAAACCTGGCAATCTGAAACTTACCATTGATACTTCACGTACATATTGCAGCGACCCATAACATATATTATATATTTTAAATATACATTTTAAAGTGTAGATATGTTTCTCATGTATAATTTGTCAATGTGAAATGATTTTTAGACTGATTTTTGAGCTCACATATTGCTCCATCACTTTTTCATCGTGCTGTGTAATCACCACATTACTAGTCTGTTAGGTTCTTTAAATAACATGACCAACAGCAGCCTGTTCTGCATTTTGGTTGGCTGATTCTGCCAGAGGGGGCGGGGCGTATGACCTGGGACTCCGCCTCGTCTCACAGAACAACCTACATTCAAATCCAATGTCTTGCAACTGAGACTACGAGGAGAGTCACCGAAGGCAACCTGCCTACTACGTTTGGGGACACTTTGAAGTCTGACTGTCATATGTGCAACTGTTGACTCTTTTCTCAGACTGGTGAGGCACGGGGTGCTCAAAAAGTGACATGTGAGTTCATGTCGACTAGCAAGGCATGCAGAATGCACTGATACAATGTAAACGCATTCGAGAATAATTCCGCTGAGATTTACACTCATTTAACCGGATCATACAAGTCCTTCAGAAGGGTGAGTGGACCTTCCTACTGAATTACCAAAATAAAGTCCTGTTTTGACAGGTCAGACTTGATGTGGGTCGCTCCTGCAAGCGTGTATTCACCACCCCAGCAGTAACCTGTTTGCATACAGTACGTACGTCTACAAACTTGGAATATCTGTAAACACAGCCTGCCAGTAGAAGCGCACAACTGGCGTCTTCTGGATGCAAAACAGTTAATGCTTCAAACGAGGAGAGCCACATTACATACTTATGATTGCTGCGTGTTGATAGTTTTCTGTAATCGACTCGAGTAAGTCGAAAAATAAAAATATTTTTTGTGTGTGATTTGGTTTTATTATATAACTGTTTTCTGAGGCCTTTGACTTGACAGTGATCTCCCGTATAGCTACAGATTCTTTGCACAGTAGTCATGCTAGATTAGTATCACTAAACGACTGAAGGGGTTTCATTGATTTTTTCTTCGTTTATCAGTGTTTTCAGAGTTTTTATAGGCTTCAATATAGAAATATGTTTTAAATGAGTTTTCAAAAAACTTTTCAGTCACCTGAAAAATGCATTTACAAATTAAGGTGCAAATTTGAGCAGAATTTCAGGAAAAATGTGAACTTTAGACTAAGCAGGTTTCTGTTGGTCAGTGCAGTGAATTCACATGACCAGTTTGAACATGAGTGAAATCTGTGCCAAAGAAAACTTTTGATTGTGTAAAATGCACCTCAATCAATGACCGGAAAGTACTTTAATGAAGAGTATTTTAAAGTTTTGATGAAATGGAAGCAGTGACTTTAAAATAACTTTTCTTTCATATTCTGACATATATTCGAGAGTAATGGGTTATTGAAAAAAAAAAGTAGGACAAGGACTTGGTTCAGTTCACTGGTTGTTGATTGGACCTTGATATATTGGAAAAGTCCTGCATAGGTCACCCAGAAAAAAGTCTGTTATTTCTCAAGAAGATAGAGTTATGATATTTTGATTGAAAAATAACATATGCATGAATTAATCATTTACAGTCATATTAATATGTATTAAGAAAATAATTTTATTGCACACTAACTTGAAAAAGTTGACCTTCTTGAAAATAATTATTACACTGCTAAAAAAATAATATGTTACATGCATGAACCTTGAACTGCAGTAGACTGAAATAACTGCCTCGTACAGTTTCTCAAACATTTAATTTTCTAGTTAGATAATAGAGATCTAAGTAGAGGATGCCTGGAAGTGAACATCTAGACATCAGCATGGGTCAAATGGGACATACCGATAAGTAAGGTTTGTGTTTCCCGCCTATCCGAAATCAAGTGGTTAAGGCAAGAGTTTGGCAGTGACACATAGAGAGACACATCTAATTTAGTTGATAATCCAGATTAGGGTGTGTACTGTGTACAGTGCTCTGTTGGGTTAGAGAGCTCAGAGTTCAGACTCATCACCTCATTAGAGGTCACTGGTGACCAATTAATACACTCTCCAGCCAGACTGTTATGTTCTAATAATATGTATGGTGTCAAATGTTTTATTTAGTTTTTACACAGTATTTTACTCTAAAGAGATATGACTAAACAAGACGTTTTGTTGCTTGCTTTTTCCGATAGGCCTACAATGGCAAAAGTGACTTTGTTTGTTGAATACAGTTGTCACTCCCATAAATAACCAAACACTGTGTTTACAGAATGGGATTAAGCACTCAGAAGAGAAGTTACAACTGTATTTAGCTGTAGTGTGTAGCCTGCATGGATAATGACAGTGTTCTGCATGGATATTTACCAGTTAGGAGCAAGTCTTAATTCCATAGTCTGTTTTGTAGTCCTTTAACATGTGCTTAGGCCCAGCCTGTGTCTTTAATAGACTTCTCATGGAAGACTTAAATCCATAACATGGCCATAGTTACATTTTCTGCCAGTCTATACTGCTTTAATGTGCTATAAATTATGAGTCCAGTGTTACTGAATTGCTCAAATGGATTTGCATTGAATTCTGTGTAAATGAGCTGCCAGTGACCTGCTTTTCATTATAATGTGCAGGAAGCACATTCACTGTATTAAACTCTGAAACGTCAAGCACGCTGACGACCTGGGGATTTTGAATGCTAAATCCCTAGAGAGATGTGTCAAAACTCCCCTTAAGAACTCTATAATCTGTGGCCTGCATTTCCTTGTATTGCTGTTTTGTATTGCTATAAAATGTTATAAACTGTTAATGTCACCACAGTTTGATCAGGAACATACATGTCATTTCTTGATTAGTATGTTATCCTGCAGTTGGTCCAGGTATTTTTCATGTGTATTTTGTGTTTATTTTCTAGATGCTTCTGGTTGGCTAAAAAAAAAGCACATTGGAAACAGACATTTTGTTTGTATTATTCCAAAAACAACTTTCATAGCACAATAAAAACCTAGTTAAATATTTTTCATACTTTCACAAATTCATTATCATTCCCCCCAGAAACTTTAACCTAGGCTCAAAATGTCCTTCAACCTAAATTTTACATATAATAAATGTATATACAACATCAACACCAACTACTTTTATTCTGTTTTTTACTCAAATGGTTAAAGGGGTACATTGTCGATTAAAAAAGACTTTTTCTCTCAGTTCCTTGCACAATACTATGTTATTATGACATCAAAACACTTCATTAAACACTTGAAAACTAATATATGTTGAGATTTGCATCATATAATCAGCTTCTGATGCAATAAACTTGGTACGAATCTGAGAGCTAAAGACTATAAAGAAGCTCAGAACCAAGCAAATTAACAAGCTAGCTTCAACAAATGTATTTTCTTATGTTTGATTTTGTTAACACTATTGCTTAAGTTTGGGGTACGTATAGGTGTGTTATTTTCAAACGCAATAGGGAATTAACCTTTTAACACCACTCACATATTTCATTTCCAAACTGGCGTAATATGTACAGCAACCAGTGTAATAAAACATTGCCAGATTCATGTTCATCTGTTTCAGATAAAACTTAACGTGGTTTTAGCACCACTTACTGGACATTTCACTTTGAAAGTGTTGCAAAATGTGCAAGAACCAGTCATTCATTTAGAAGAAAATATGCCAGGGTTGAGAAATGTGGTTGATCCTCTCATCCTCAGATTCAGACTTCTGATACAAGTGGCTCTGTTTAGGTTTATTTCAGCAATTTTATTTCAATAAGTCAAGAAAGACTTTTAGACATTTGAAAGAATATAGTGACACAAACAAGTAGCACTTGAGAACTACTGCTTTTAATTGTAATACCATTATAATAGAGTGCTGATATTGAGTCAGTGTTCTCGAGTATTTACTCTCAAATGATCTGCAGTAGCAGTGGCAGCGAAGGCCCCAGCAGGTCAGGGAGCTTTGTAGAGATCGGGTGTCTCTGGAACAGCAGCAATGCCAGAGTTAGTCGGCTCCGCTGTCTCTCTGACACACACGCACACACATAGAGAGAGAGAGAGGCCTCTCTCCTGCAGCCAGTTGTACTGCAGCATTAATATTTCATACACCCACCTTTAAAGAAGAAGGAGGCCTGAGAGAACGAGCCGGAGAGGGGCCTCGGAAAAGCATAGCTCAGAGGGGATTCTCCATGGCTCAACAAAACATGCTAAGCATCTGCACACACCATGACAATGCATGAAGCTTTACATGCTCTCCAATCCTAAATTCATTTTCCACTTTATATATGCTCAGAATTGACTGTTCTGCCCTTGTGGATTTAATGTGACACAAAGCTGTATATTCAACCAGCCTGACATGGAAATATTGAATATTACTGTGATTTTTTTTGTTTTGTTGCAATTTTCTGGTCAGAATGTTTTTTGGAGGTAGTTTATGTACATTGTTGCTTGTTGATTACTTGCAGTCGATTAATATTTAACCTTTTTTATAGTTGTATTGGTCTAGGACTTTATATTTGACACCAAAACTTCTGCTTGATTTATATTGAGCTAGTTAAAATATTCAAACTGTAGATGTGAGCATTTTTTTTAGACATTGTACTTCCCCTTACGAATTTACCATATTATTTAGTTGTTTAACTGTGGCATTTGTGATAATTAATGGATAGGAAAAACCCCTGATAAAGAATCTCATACCCCCTTTCCACCAGCTGGAACCAGGTGCTAGTTCAGAGCCAGTGCTATAGCCGGTTCTTAGTTGGTTCAACTGGCCAGCCCTTTAAGAACCGGTTGCTTTTCCACAGGCTAGAGAGCCAATACAGAGCCAGGTCTTATGTCACAATATGTTTCATGTTTCGGTTCACTAGCGTGGCACAACAGGCTTGTTCGAGGTGCATCAGCCCCACGCAGACTGATCGATCGGCACACAACACACTAAAGCACCGCGAAAGCGATCCAAAAACATAAAGAGCCGTCTGCTTTCCAGTCGCTCCTGCAGCACCCTGATGCCTCGCACCGACCGGTCCGCGCAGCGCAGATCCATCCCGAACAAGCCTAAACAAACTATCAACAATGGCGGCCGTTGCGTTGCTATTGATGTTCATGGCTTTGCAAACCTATATCGGTATCCAAACACGGCGAATCAAACGTGTTCGTGTTTAGCTGCTATTTCAAATATGGCGGTCCAAAGTTTCTGTTCGTCTTGTTTGTCACGGTAACCCCGCCCCCAGCCCCTGACGCAAGCGGTTCTTCCTTCTAGCCCAGCAATGTTTTGGTGCTACTTACGAACCGCTTTTCCTGATTCGGAGCTGGTGCTTTGGGTGTTGAAAAACAAAGAACCGGTTTGAAACTAGGCTCTGGCTCCGAACCAGCACTGGAACTGCCTTGGTGGAAAAGGGGTATCAGTGTCATGAATCAGGCCCACGGACTTGCATTCGCTCGCCACCAGAGGGCACTCCTCCATCACATTGACTCTCACATTGCACAGACTGTTTCACATTTACCCCGAACTACATTTCCCAGCAGCCATTTCACTAATCACACGCTCACACCTGAGAACTATCACATAATCACACTACATAAACCATGGACTTCCTTTCACAGATCGCCGAGTATTGTTCTGCGTTTAGCACTCTCCTAGTGTTAGCTGCCTTACCGAGCCATTCTGTGTTTCTGTTTAGTTCCAGTATTGTTCTGCGTTTATTACTCTCCTAGTTTTAGCTGCGATATGGAACCTGTTTCTGATTTACTAGCCTGTGTTTCCTGGATCTACCGTTGTCTCGCCATTTTGACTCTTCACTTGGACTATTGCTCATGTTTCTGGATTGGATTATCCAGTCAAGTCACCGTTGATCTTCGTGAATCCAGTCAAGTCACCGTTAATCTTCGTGAATCCAGTCAAGTCACCGTTGAGTGTCGTGAGTCCAGTCAAGTCACAGCTGATTTTCGTGAATCCAGTCAAGTCACCGTTGATCGTCACAAGTCAAGTCACAACTCAGCTGATCGTCACGAGTCATGTCGCCGCTGGTCTTCCAGAGTCTCTTCACGTCTCCGCTGGTCTTCCAGAGTCTCTTCACGTCTCCGCTGGTCTTCCAGAGTCTCTTCACGTCTCCGCTGATCCTCCAGAGTCTCTTCACGCCTGTCACGTCCTGTCCGTCACACCCAGATATTCAAAGTCAGTTCTTTGATTTCCCAGTCTGGTATCCAGTGTGAGGGATGCCCCGCTGGTGTCTGCACGCGCAGCTGGTATCCCCAAATCCACTCATTCTAATTCACCTGTTCCTGAACTAACTCCCTTGTTTGAAGCACTTCCCTTGATGGGGATTGTTTTATGTTGCGTCTGGGCTGCGTACGCCACCATAGAACTGCCTGATTTGACGGCTTCCACTGTGATGTATCCAGAGGTGGTGGCGCCCAGCAACAATTTCTCTCTGTTACCTTGTGAGACTACTGTAGAACCTCCAGAGGTGGCGGCATCTGCTGCAGAACCTCCAGAGGTGTCAGTGGTGCTCAGTTATGAACTCCCAGTGTGTCCTGTCACAGTCAAGGAGACTGTCGCCTGTCCTGTCACAGACAGAAGGGCTGCCCCTGAACTCTTGTCCAGTCCAGAACCGGCCATGGAGGCCAATTGTGAATTATTGTCCTGTCCCGATCTAGCCAAAGAGGTTGTCTTTGAATTAGCAGCCTTGTCTGTCATTGCCAAAGAGGCCAATAATGAACCGTCTGCTTGTACAGTCACAACCAATCAGACTGAAAATGAACAGTCTGCCAACCCAGTTTCCCTTTGAAATATCTGTCTGTCTTGCTCCCACTGAATCTGACTGTGAAATATCCGCTTGTCTAATATCACTTACTGAAGTGTTTGCCAGTGCAGTCTCAGCCAGTGCACCTGGTTTTGATCTATCAGCCGGTCCCCTGCTCCCAAATGTGTCTAATTCTGAACCATTTGTTTTACCAGTCTCAGTCTGTGAACTTAATCCTGAATTAATTGTATGTCCTGTTCCAGTCCATGAGTCTAATATTGAATTGCCTGTTTTGAGCCAGGAAACTATAAATGCACCTCATGTCTGTCCCGTTGACCCTGTCACTGCCATAGAGAGACCATTTATGAACTGCCTACCTATCTGGTTTCAGTTAACAAACCTGATTCTGAGCCTAGTGTCAGTTCTGATTCAGTCAGTAGGTCTGATGTTAAACCTTTTGTCTGTCCAATTTGAATTTTAAATATGAACCGTCTGTCTACTTAGCTTCGATCACTGAACTGTCTGTCAATCCAGTGTCAGTCAATGCATCGAATTGTGATCTGTTGGTTTATACTCTGTAGTTAAATCTGATTCAGAATTGTCTGCCTTTCCAGTCTCAACTAGTGAACCTGTGGGTGAATTGTTTGCCGGTCCAGTTTCAATCAGCAAGCTTGCTTATGAACTGTCTGCCCTCTCAGTTGTCACCAGGGAAAAGATTGATGGACTTGTGTTCCCTGCCCCAGTCCTGGAGACCGTACATGCTCTCTCTGTTTTTTGTCTCAGTTTCTCCTAGTCTACAATCTCTGCCGTGGGTTCCTGATCAGCTTGTTCAGCTGTGGTGCTCTCCTGTTCCGCCGTGGTGCTCTCCTGATCCGTCGTGGTGCTCTTCCGTTCTGCCCTGGTAGGCTCCTGCTCTGTCTGCTCTGCCGTGGAGGTCTTCTGCTCCGTCTACTCCGCACTGGTGGGCTCCTGCTCTGTCTGCTCTGCCGTGGAGGTCTTCTGCTCTGTCTGCTCCGCCCTGGTGGGCTCCTGCTCTGTCTGCTCAGCCGTGGAGATCTTCTGCTCCGTCTGCTCCGCCGTGGTGGTCTTCTGTCCTGCTCTGGTGGTCTTCTGCTCCGCCGTGGGGATCCTCGGGCCTGTCTGCATTGCTATGGTGGACCTCTACTCCACCCGTTCAGCCGGCTCCATCATGGTCCCCTGTTTTGCCGGTCCTGCCTCAGTACCAAGGTCTTACACCTTTACATGGACCTGGCCCGCCGTCCCTCCCCCTGTTCCACCTCTGCTCCACCGCCCTGCTGGATTGTGTAATGTTTAGAGTGTCTGGAAGCCAGCCACCAGAGGTCACTCCTCCATCACATTGACTCACACATTGCACAGACTTTCACATTTACCCCGAACTACATTTCCCAGCAGCCATTTCACTAATCACACGCTCACACCTGAGAACTATCACACAATCACACACCCTACATAAACCATGGACTTCTTTTCACAGATCGCCGAGTATTGTTCTGCGTTTAGCACTCTCCTAGTGTTAGCTGCCTTACGTCTCTGTATAATAAAGCTTGCAAATGGATCCGCACGTCTCTCGTCTTGTTAGCCCCGTTACACTCAGTTTCTCTTGCTCTGTTTCTCTGCCTGTTTCTCTGGCATATTTTCAATGCAGCCTTTCTTTCCTCTGCTAGCATGAGAAACATTTGTGCTGCATGCATAAGTTGTGCATGAGAAGAATTTTTTTCCCTCTTTTCTTGTATAAAATATTCTTGGTTGTCATGAGATGTTTGAATATTGTGGGTGGAAAATCGCAAATCAGTAAACATTTTTGAATACATTAATACATTGTCTGTAGGCACCTCTTTAAGTTGGACAGAGACTAGTGTGTGAATGGTTTCATACAGTATGTTTCTACATTTGTCAGTCTTTTGCAGTAAATATGTTGAATCATCATAAGCTCATTTAGAATGTACATAGCTCTGAAATGGTTCTATATTAATTTAATCTTTCAAGAGAAAAAATATAGCTGTAATCAGTAGTATTTAATGATTGAATAATATTGTGGTGGTGTATGTTTTCTCTCTGAGGTTTGCTTTGATATGCTCCTGTGTGTACTGCAGAAAACAGGGGAATTCTGATGACTAAGCACTGAAGCACACATCTTCTGCTGGACATACGAGATCTCTCTGACCTGCAGTGAACATGTCTTAAAGGGACAGTTCACCCTGAAATAAACATTCGGTCATCATTTACTTACCCTCATGTCATTCTTTATTTCTTCTTTGAACACTAAAATTAAAAATGTGCTGGTTGCACTGTCTATACAGTTATAGTCAGTGGTGGTAGTTGCTTTTGAAAAAAGGATGAATTAAATGAGTCCATATGACTTGTGTGCCATATTCTAAATCTTCTAAAATCATGTAGTTTTGGGTGATAAAATCATTGTGATTCATGAAAAAATATTCATGAATCTATGAACTGGAGTAACTGAATTATTAAAAAATTAATTATTGCTATTTCTCTCATGAACTGTAATGAATGTGCCAGTGAATATTGACTCAATTTCTATACTGTTCAAAAGTTTGGGGTCAGTAAGTTTTTTTTAATATATATATTCAGCCAGGATGAATTAAATTGATCAAAATTAATTTATAATGTTACAAAAGATTTTAGTTTTCCATTCAATTCCATTCAATTCAAATGTTTCTCGATCAGCATATTAAAATTATTTCTGAAGGAAAGTATCTGAAGCTGAAATAATGGCTGCTGAAAATTTTATATGTTAAAATATATGACTATAGAGAACATTTAAAAAAATATTAATTCTAATGTATTAAATTCCATTTTACAATATTACTGTACTTACAGTATGTTCAGTAAAATAAATGCAGACTTGGTGAGTATAACGTTTTCAAAAACATTAAAAAATATATATTTTTTATTTTTTGTGACCCCAAACTTTTGAACTATACTGTATATAGAATATAGTGCATGAGTCTTTTAAGTCTTTTTTTGAAAGATGCTTGAAAATGCCTGCACTTATTGCAATTAAAAGAACCAATTACAAAAAGCCAATACATTCTTATCTGTAAATGTGAGTATATGCTGACAGAATTTTCATTTAAAAACAATTGAAGGGGACAGTATCAGCCAGGATTAATTTAATTCAAGGTTTTGCATGCCAGAGATTACTAATTCCATTCTTACCTTATTTTGATCATTGATCTATTATCTTTGGTTCATTTCATTATGCAAAGAAGCAGGTAGCCTACATAGACACATAGTACTACATAGTATGTCAGAGACATGGCGTTGTTGTTGCTTTTCAAATGGTCTCTTCTCTAGTCTGATTGTGCTGTGAATTGTTGGTATTATTGAATAATAGATGTCTCTGGGATCTTATCAGACAGGCAGCAGGATACTGAGTACAGTAAGAAAGATCAATTCATTCATTCATTCATTCATCAAACCCCAACCTCTCACACAACAAGTTAAAAACCTCAACTTATTATTTTCTGCCACCAACACCAGATATGTCTTGATGTGCAGCTTTAGTTTCAATTTATACCATGTTATCACAAGGTGTCATTATTTTGCACGCTTGGTACCTTATCAGAGTACTTAAATAATAAACCTCATGTCATTCCACAGTCGCTCTGGTGCCTGTGGTCGTGATTGTGTTTATACCAGTGGGGTAATTATCAGTTGATTAACTGCTGTGGGCTCATTGCACAGTGTGCACCATGTGTTAACATCTGAGCCCCATGTTGTAGTCAAAGACGCAAAACTGGCACTGGTTTGGTGCCCTGTGTCATAAATGTATGCCAGGCCTGCACAACAGAGGCTTTAGTGAGGCTCTGAGCTGCAGGAATAAAGGGCGCATTCTCATATGCCTGGCCCTCTTGTCCAGCCTCCTCATTATGTCTGTGGAGTGGAGCAAAGTCGACTCGACTCTTATTATAAAACTGTCTATTATCACACCGCATTGAGCCAACTTCTCTTCTCCTGCCACCAGAAGCTGTAAAATAACTATCTTGTACAAAAAGGCCTCTTAGTTAATATAGAAACAATGGAGCTGACGTGTTGAAGCAAGTTCACTCTTTTAAGTCTTTCAAAACGTTTTGATGGACAGCCTATTTTTTAAAACTGATAAAGTGATTTGAAAGTTTTTTCAACAGCACTAATACTGATGCTTTTTTGATAAAAAAAAAAAAGAGTCAAAAGTTATAGACTAAGGATCTTCAACAGGTAGTCTTCCAATTATTTGGTCTCTAATATTTGTGAATATATATATATTCTGTTGTCTGCAAAACTGCTTTTGAACCATGAGTATTTTAAAAAAAGAATATTTTTATTTAATTTATTATTTTAAAGTAAAAAATAGTCAAAAGTAAAATTCTTTGAATTATTTTTTCATTACAAGTTCAAATTAAAGTTCAGCAAAATGTTTTGTCACACCCACACACAAAAAAAACTTTTTACATATTAAATACATTTAAAGTGTGATGTTTAAGTATATGTAAGCATCATAAGAAAGTATATAAATACATTGATGTGACCTTTTTTTCATATACTATAGGTAAGGTTTAACATGCAGTGTGTACAGTATGTAACATCAGCCTAGGGTCCCAAAGCTTGAAAATGATTAAAGGTGAAGGTTATTGAGAGATCCCTTAGAGAGAAACATATTTTTATTATTATCTTGAGGTGTGAACCATTGGAGCATCTACAGAAGCTCTAATAGCACAGCAGCTGTCTCAGAGAGAGGCACGCCATTCAGACGCCTTTACCGTTTCATCAAACAGATGCTCGATATCTAATCCGACTCGTTCACCTAGCGTGTCAGGGTCAAAATCAAGGCTGAGTGCGAGAAAAGGCTGTGGGCACTGTGTGCCATATGAGATTCACGCCCCCTGCTCGTGGTGACTGGGTGGGTTTTCAGCGTTGTGGCCTGGTGTTTGACAGGCACTGCTCCTCCCTATTGTCAGCTGGCTGTTGGGAAACTTAAAGCTCTGTTAGGAGACACCTATTGTATTTTTCTTTAATCCTCCTCATTATGGTGTCCAACATAAAGTTTGGAAGAGACCGGAAGTTTATCTTGCAGAAAGAGACACCACCACCCTCTTTATTTCAGTCTTTGTCTTTTTACAAACCTGCATTGGGGTTCAGAAGTCAACGATTACATTGAAAATCTGGGATTCAAAGACTAATTTAAACCTGGAAATTAACCAAAAATTGTATTGCATGGATTAGGGGTGTGCAATATGTATATAATGTAATATGCAATATATGCAAGCTGATCATTATTGTGTTTTCAATCACTATGCGCAAAACAAAACAAAACAAAAATACACCAAAATTCGAGATACTGGGGCATAAAACTACCCTGTATAAGTTTTTCTTTTTTGTGTGTATATCATATGATGAAACAATATCGGACACACCGCACCACATCACTTGCTTCTTTCATTAAAAGGAATCAGCCATTAGAACAAATTATTTGAATGTCTGACTCAATGACTCACTCGTTAAAACTGTGACTTGGTGCCACCTACTGGCGCATTATTTCTGTTATTTATTTATTTTTCCTTTTTTTTTTCAATCATTAGATATTTCCACATTGGTATATCATTTTTTTTTTGTCAATATCAAACACATATTTTTACATTTATTATACTAATATTGGTCCAATATTGTTCCCTTGCTTATTTGTGTCTGGCTTCCCTCTCACTTTATCTTGTGACTAGCAATATGTCTGTCTTATATTGGGCAAGAAGCATTTAACATGCTTTCAATGTTTCGACCCAGTGTTATATTTACCATGCCAGTTAAAATAATGTCTTGTCTCATTGCTCCCAATGTTTACATTTAGCCTGGGCCTACGCATTTGCTGAATATATGTGATTTTTGCTGCCATTGCATTTTTGCAGCCTCAGATATTCAGACTGTCTTTCCCAAATGCATGTTGACAGATTAGACTTGTGACAATGTGTTTACCTTAGTAAGTTCCTCAGCAAGTGAAACAAAAATGACAAGTTGGTATGGAGCTTTAGTTTGATTTGTTTACTTATTGGTTTGTTTCAGCAGGACACGAGTAGTCTACTGTTCGAACTACTGTTCTGGCCAGACTCCTAATCGCTCTTAGTGCAGAATATATATTTTGCCAAGTGAATGTGGACAAAGGACTTGGTGTTTGTGTGTGAGGATGGTGGGAGGGGTGAGGGCATGAGGACAGAAGAGGGGTGAGTGTGTGTTGGAGCAGGGGCAGAGCGAACAGTTCGTAATGTGGTAGTGGTGCTGGAGAGGATGGGAGGAGATGGAAAGGGCTGAAGGGGAGGGATGTGCTTTTGTTTTGCTCTCTGTTGCTGAGCAATGGGGACTAAAGCATTGGGAACAGCTGTGATGGCCAAAGCTTTTCTCTTTCACTCTGCCGGAGAAGCCCTGAGGCATATAGACAGATACAGCAGCCTAATATGTGTGTGTGTGTGTAAGTGTGAACCATGAGAGGGAAAAAGAGAGGGAAAAAGGAGGCTGATATTAACTGAAGGAGGATTAGTGCTCTTATGAAGGTCATGTAATCACTGTGTAAGTGAAAATACAATATCATTTTATTGTAAAATTTCCCGCTATTGTAATTTTACCCATGATGCTTTGCAGATTTACAGCAAAATACTGTAGACATATTTTACAGTATGGATTTATTTATTTTACAGTAATAATGCTGCGAAAACTACAGAAATTTGTTACAGTGTGGTTTCTGCAAAAATATATAGCAGCAACTGTTTTGAACACTGACGAAAAATTGCTTCATTAGCACCAAATCAACATATTAAAACGATTCTGAAGAATCGTGTGATGCTGAAGACTGAAGTAATGGCTGCTAAGAATTCTACTTTGCCATCACAGAAATAAATTACATTTTAGAATATATTAAAAGTAGAAAAATATTGTAAATTTGTAATAGAATAACACAACATTGCTGTTTATGCAGTATTTGTTAATAATTTATTTAATAAATTATTAACATTTATTAAATTGCGAGTTTTATCATTTTGTAAAACTTTTTGAGTTTTTCAAAATTTGTATTTGAACTGTATAGTTGTTTAAATTAGTTTTTACAGTCATTTTACAGTTTAGGACGTTACCATTAGACATTGGTGTTATTTTAAAAGAACATCCCTACAAACAACATGTTCTGTTTTAATATTTAATATCATGTTCTGTTTTAATACCTCATGGGCAGTGCGCCGACATATAGCACTGTTGCACTTTGGGTGTCCCGATTTCGGGTCCCGGCTCTTTCCCGATGCCATCCCCCCTCTCTCACAATAAAGACAAAAATGCCAAAAATCTTAAAAAAATTGAACAGTTGATTGATTAACTGTTTTAGAAGAAAAAAACATGCTTAATGCATTTGAGACCTTTGCATAAAGAATTGTCCTGACACTAAGCTAGTCTCCGTTAAACTTCACAGACTTCACTGAATGTCCAACAGAGGCAGCGCAATAGAATAGGAGCTTTAGCTACATACTAAAATGTACATTTTGCTAAAATATTTGTTCAGCACAATGTTCATAGTGACCTTAATGTTGTGTTTGTGTTGTAGAGTTGTAAGTCTGGACCTTAGTTATTGGAGCAGCAAACTCTCTCCATAGGGGTCTTCCTCCATCCATTGTAAACAGACTCCTCTAATGCAACCACCGCAAAGATCACTCCACTGTGCTCCTCGAACAACCACACTGACCAGGCTGAACAATGTACCCATAAATGGCCTGGCTCTATGGAGTCTGGACAGCAAATGTGTAATTATTGTCTCATTTTTCTGTTTTACAGGACAAAAATTGGGTCATCAAACTCTGAATTTGGCTAATATTGATACTGGTATGAAAACATCGCACTGTGATCAGTGATTATTGGTATAGCTCTTATCCCAAGTGACATCTCAGCAGTGGCTTCCGTCCAGGGCCGTCTAATCATTTCATTACCCACAATACTAAGCACTCTGGTGCCTTTCATTTTTCTGTGTTTGATGTTCTTAGTGACATCTGTGGCTTCATTCTCTTCAACAGGCCATTTCAGAGGGAGCAGACACGGCAACAAATGCTGTAGTGTTTTCAGCAAGTAAACAGAAACTAAAATAACTGAAGCAGTGGACCACAAAATACCAAAATTAAATAGGGGAAAAAAGAAGAACATGGAAATTGGGATTTGAGACATTCTTTAGGAGCCCACAATTTTGAAAACACGAGACATGTTGAATACGGAGGTGCTGGCATGCAGAAGCCCTAAATGCCAAAATGATTGCTTTTTGTCATGAGTTGTTTTTCATCAAGACATTTGATCGTTTTCATTTGAAACCTGCTGTTTTTCGCTACTTCCTCTTATTCTTCTGTCATGTGTTTTAGTTTGAAGCCATGTTGGTGAAAACATGTTTTTTATGACTCAGACCATCTTCAGCTGTGACTAATATTCATAAATTCATGCTTATTTAAATCGGTGATGCTGTCCGTACCACTGATCAAACAACTGTACCCTATCAAACAACTGCTTGATGTGAGAAAGACAAATATCCGATATGTTTAGAGAAAACAGTTTCAGAGTTTGCAGACGGTGCAATGTCCAATGCTGGAATGTTTATTGAATTAGTCAGCCGGAGAAAAAGTCAAGTCATGATAGGAGAATGTTTGCCGTCAAGTGTGACCTCTGTAGAAACCTGTTTTCTGCAATTACCGTCTCTCCCAACATGGGTTTGGTACTGTTACATGAGTCGTGAGTCTATGAATAGCACAATAGGAATGCAATAATTCATTAGGTATTAAGTGCACAGACACACACCAGAAAGAGTTGCTTAGTTTTCGTGCTAGCCCATGTAATTATGTTTTAATTTAAACACATTATTTACAGACATTAAGTACTCACAAGCACACGTGATAAAGTTTTGATGGAGCCAGTGGACACACTCAGAGAACGTGCCAGTGAAAAATTAGTTTGTCCAACAACATTAAAAAATAGAAATGTACTTGTCATGTGGGCCAAGAAAAGTAGTATTTGTAGTATTTGAGGAAAATCAAATGATCTTAAGATGGCGCCGGTGAGATCGGCTGCCGTCACGACTGCTCCGACCAAACTTTGTCTTTTTTTGTTATTTTTTCGTATTGTTAACTATAAACACCGGTTTCTTTTTGTAAGATGGCCATTCTTACATACGACAGGGCCACTCTTATTTCTATTGGTGCACAATGCACTAACCTTTCGCCGATTTTGAACCCGGACCCATCCTGGCCAAGCGAGATCCTGAGGAGGAACAAAGGACCCGACCCGTACCGGCGTCCTCGAGGGAAACGAGCCGGCGTCAGGAACAGGCTGAGGGCTCGCGCACACCGCGCTCCCTTACCAAGTGTCCTGCTCGCCAATGTCCAGTCGCTGGATAACAAACTCGATGACCTCAGGGCAAGAGTCAGGTTCCAGAGGGACATTCGGGACTGCAACCTTCTCTGCTTCACTGAGACATGGCTGAACCCAGCGGTACCAGACCACGCCATCCAGCCGGCCGAGTTCTTCTCGGTTTACCGCATGGACAGAACGCTGGACTCGGGGAAGACTAGGGGAGGTGGAGTATGTCTGATGGTGAACGAACACTGGTGTGACAGCGCGAGCATTGTTCCCCTCTCACGCTCCTGCACACCGAATCTTGAACTTCTGACCATCAAATGTCGCCCTTTTTATCTCCCTCGGGAATTTAGCTCGGTCATCGTCAGTGCCGTTTATATTCCACCTCAAGCGGACACGGACACTGCGATATGGGATTTACATGAAACACTACACCTTCACCAGACACAGCACCGGGACGCCGCATTCATTGTTTTGGGAGATTTCAACAGTGCCAACCTCAAGCGTGCACTGCCGAACTTCCATCAGCACATCAGCTGCCCCACCAGGGGCGAAAGGACATTAGATCACTGTTACACCCCATACAAGAACAGCTACAAGGCACAGTCACAACCACCGTTTGGGAAATCGGACCACGCCGCCATCTTCCTCATGCCTGTTTACAAACAGAGGCTGAAACAGGAAGCCCCGGTGCAGAGGGAGGTCCAACGCTGGACGGACCAATCGGTGGCCGCTCTGCAGGACGCGCTAGATGACGCAGACTGGGACATGTTCCGGCGCAGCTCTGATGACGTCAGCTTGTTTACGGAAGCGGTTGTGGGATTTATAGAGAAACTAATGGATGATACGGTGCAGAAAACCATCATCAGGACGTTTCCCAACCAGAAGCCGTGGGTGGATAAAACCATCCGCGACGCCCTGAGATCCCGCTCCGCTGCCTACAACACAGGGCTCATCACCGGGAACATGGATGATTACAAGGCTGCATCTTACAGCGTGCGCAGATCGGTGAAGGAGGCGAAGCAGCGCTACGGGAGGAAACTAGAGTCGCAATTCCAACATGGCGACTCTAGGAGCCTGTGGCAGGGACTTAGAACCATCACGGACTATAAAACACCACCCTCCAGATCGGGGAATGCGGACGCCTCTCTGGCTGACGAGCTGAACACTTTTTATGCTCGCTTCGAGGCTGCAGCTAATCACGCTAACGGCGCTAGCAGTGCTAACTGCATGCACGCTGAGGAAGCCGGTGAGGACAACGTATTCACCATCACGGAGCATGACGTGAGGAGGGCATTCAAGAGAGTGAACATCAGGAAGGCAGCAGGACCAGATGGCATCACAGGTCGGGTTCTGAAGGCCTGCGCTGACCAGCTAGCACCGGTGTTCACCGAGATCTTCAACCTCTCCCTGGAACAGTCCATAGTCCCCTCATGCTTTAAGCAGTCCACCATTGTTCCTGTCCCCAAGAAACCGCAGCCCACCTGCCTAAACGACTATCGCCCTGTAGCCCTCACATCAGTGGTGATGAAGTGCTTTGAGAGACTGGTCAGAGACTTCATCATTGCATCACTACCAGACACACTGGATCCACTACAGTTTGCATACAGACATAACCGCTCCACGGAGGATGCCATCTCACACCTCCTCCACACCACAACAAGTCACCTGGACTGCAGAAAAGGGAATTATGTAAAAATGCTGTTTGTGGACTACAGTTCAGCGTTTAACACCATAATTCCCTCCACACTCACCTCCAAGTTGGAGGTCCTTGGTCTCAGCACATCCTTGTGCCAATGGATCTCCAGCTTCCTGAAGGACAGACAGCAAGCCGTACGGATGGGTAAACACACCTCATCCTCCATCACCCTAAGCACCGGAGCCCCTCAAGGTTGTGTTCTGAGCCCCCTGCTGTACTCACTGTACACTTATGACTGTGTGGCCACTTCCAACTCCACCACCATCATTAAGTTTGCTGATGACACTGTTGTGTTGGGCCTGATCTCAGACAACGACGAGACGGCCTACATACAGGAGATTAAGAACCTGGAGAGTTGGTGCCAGGTGAATAGTCTACACCTGAACATCAGCAAAACTAAGGAGCTGATAGTGGACTTCAGTACGAAGCAGGAGCGGTCGTACCAGCCGATCACGATCAGCGGGACTCCAGTGGAGAGAGTGGACAGCTTCAGATACCTGGGTGTTCACATCACGCAGGACTTGACTTGGTCCTGTCATACCAGCACCCTGGTGAAGAAGGCCAGGCAGCGTCTGTACCATCTGAGACGCTTAAAGGACTTTAGACTTCCCTCTCGGGTGCTTAAGACTTTTTACACCTGCACCATCGAGAGCGTCCTGACGGGCAGCATCACTTCCTGGTTCGGGAACTGCACTATGCAGGACAGACGAGCCCTCCAGAGGGTGGTGCGTTCAGCGGAACGTACCATTCACACCGAGCTCCCTAACCTGCAGGACATCTACAGCAAGCGGTGCCTGACCAGGGCCAGGAAGATAGTGAAGGACCTCAGCCATCCCAACAATGGACTCTTTTCTCTGCTGCGTTCAGGGAGACGCTTCCGCTCCATGAAGGCGAACACAGAGAGAATGAGGAGGAGCTTCTTCCCGCAGGCCATTCGGAGTCTAAACCACTCTCCACTCTAATCACATCACCCCACACTTCCACTTTGCACATTTTTCAAGTACAATCTGCACTAATTTGTAGAAGGTTACGAAAGGATAAATGAGTGGGACTTACATACCATTTGTCTTTGTCTTTAGTATCCTTTTACTCACTTATACACTTTACTGCACTGCACAGCACAGCACACGGACACTTTATCACTGACATACACTTTACTTTTTATAGAATCTATATAGAATCATATTCTATTTTTTATTCTCATATCTATTTGTTATTTTATTTTATTGCTAGTTTATTCTGTATATATGTTTACTGTACTTTTTCTATTTGTATTTTGTAAACTTGAGGTTTTTCTAATTTTGTTGGACAATTTGTTGGACAGTCGTACAATACATTTCACTACATGTCGTACTACGTATGTATATGTATGTGACAAATAAAATTTGAATTTGAATTTGAAAATCTCAAGTAAAATTATTTTTCTTGTCAAGAAAAGTCTTTTTTGGTCCCACATTATGTTAACAGGCCTTACTATGTACTTATATTTAAATTAATCATTTGGTACAGTGCACTTATTGTGTACATGTGTTTATACATTGTACTTATATTTTTAAAAAATACCTGTGTAATTATATCTGTAATTAATTTGTTATTACCTTTATAATTATACTGTTGACCCATCCCTTACACCTTATCCCACCCTTAAAAATACCCATACCACCAAACCTGTCTCGTATCCCACCTCAGTAGCAGCAAAAGTGTTTTTCTATATAATATGAACACAATAAGTACATTGTACTTATTTTTTGATGGAAGTAGATAGTAGTTAAGGCCACTTCATATAAAGTGGGACCCTTTTTTCCACTTAATTATAATAGCAGCAGAGTTGTATCACACTGGCATTTTATACCTTATGCCTCCCAAAAAAATGTATCAAAATTAATTTTTATTTATTCAAATGAAAATTACAGTCATTCAAGTCATTGCATGAGTTACAGAATTTTAAATAAATTAATAGATGCGGACAAAAAAAAAAAGAGTGTCGTGTCATTGACCCTTTTCCTTCATATTCACGTAGAATTATTATCTCTTTATCCTCCCACTGAGAATTTCCTTTTAGCCGTGGCACCAACCTTTAATGAAATATCTTCCTTTTCCTGCTGGATTTTATTGAATATGTTCTGTGCCAAAACTTCATGCCATTAAAGTAAGACCTGTCTGCTCATTTTGGGTCTTTGTGTTCACTCAAAAATTTGGCTCCCAATAAACACATCTTGAGCGTTTTGAAGTTCCCCAGCCCCAGCCAGGAGAGTCACAGAATGAAAGAGAAAAACAGCATGATGTATGGTGTCCTGTCATATATGGATTCCCCTTCCAAAACCGCAACCATCATTGCGTTGATTTTGCTCCAGCTGGGGTGTGTAAGTGTATTTATGTGAGCGTATGTTCATGTGAGACACGCAAACCTACTAATGTCTGGAGGAGGGTTGGAAAACACTGTGTTATATCAATATTGTTCTGCATAATCACCATGGAAATGGGATAAAACACAAGTGTGTACACAAAGTGTGTTCTTTCAATTTTTTTTTTTAAAGCACAGCACGCCTCATAGCATAGCCGGTTGTTCTTTGCCTTAAGATACAGCACCTTAGGGAGAACAGTGATGGATGACTTACAATAAGCCTTTTTCATTTATCTTCTTTTTCCTTGCTATTGAGATGATGATTGTTATCCAGCTATCACATTTTCTGTTTATTTTTAAATGACTGTTATCATAGCATTGCTAGTAGGCTTTCTTGTAAATTCCCCCGCTTGCTCGTGTTAAGATGATCCCTATAATTAAATATCTGAGTTCTTTGTGTTTCCGCTCTTTATCTTGTCCTCTCTTCTTTACCTGCCCACTTCCTGCTAGGCAAGAGTGTTACGCACACACATTCTCATATCTCAGTTTTCCCTCCAGGTTTCTCTTTCTGAAATGTTGCATGACTCAGGGTTTGTAGCATTGCTCTGCACATGTATGCAGTAAGAGGAGTTGGGTTGTAAGGGTCTGATTCTGATGTGGAGGCGGCACAGGAGGGAAATGCGATAACGTTGGCCATAGGGAAAGTGGGCAGCTGGATTCGCATAGGGGAGATTCATGTCATGCTTGTCTGACAGCCTGGCACGTGGTGCACCTCAGACACAGGCCGAGCACTGCGAATATTAAATAAATGAAGAACAAAAGGGAATCCGATTTCAGACCGGCTTTGACTTCTCACCTTCCCTAGCCACTACGGCTGGGCAATACAGTCAAGAAAATATTTTTCAGGATGATTTGTTTTCTGCATTCAGAGAAACCATCCAGTTCAACAGCCTTTGTTGGCAAATATTTCAAAATAAATATAGCATTTATATATATCGAAGCTTGATGAATCCAGGAAAAATGTTTCTTGATTTTTTTTATTTTTTTTTTTATTTATATGCAATATACCACTGCATGGTAATAAACAGCAATACTTACTTGGATATATTTTTAACTAAATATTTTAATGTATGAGCAATGTCACAAAGAGAACTTTTCACTTTCTTTATTTTGAGTCATGACAAGTAATTGAATCAGTTTTATATAGATTCAGTGAAACAGACAGTTTAGACTTTTTCTGTAAATGAATTTTTTTCAACCCCAGTGCTACGTGTTTTACCATGCTCATAGTGCTCATGAGTCATGAGACAAGAAAAGATATGTGAAACTTATGTAATTGCACAGAAACTTGAATTTTTTAAAAGAAATTAATACTTTTGTTTAGCAAGGTTGCTTGATCAAAAGTTACAGTAAAGTTCTAAAAGGTTTCTGTTTCTGATAAATACTGTACAGTAAATTATAATATTTATTTCACAATATAACTGTTTCACTATATTTTATTTTATTTTATTTTATTTAAATGTAGCCTTGGTGAGCATCTTACCAACCCCAAACCTTTGAATGTAGTGTATATTTACAAGTCTATATGGCAAAAAACAAGATAAAAAAATATTTTCAAATATATATTACTTATTATTTATTATTATTATGTCATTCAGCAGACACTTTTATCCAAAGCAACTTACAAATGAGGACAACAGAAGCAATCAATTGTAGTATTAAAACAACTAAAAACAGATCCAAAACTAAAAGCTAAAACTTTATAAATACTATACACATTTTTAAAAATAAAGAAATTAAATAAAAATGACAAATGCATACAACAAAATTTCAAAACTTAACATTTAAATGAAACAAATTAATAAAAATAAAGCTAAAAACAATTCCAAATATTAAAGAACAAAATGTATGAGTATAATAATGATTCTAACATAACACTTAAGCCAAACACCAAAAGAAAAACTATATATATATGTACCACCACACACACACAGACACACACACACACACATACACACACACATACACATACATACATATATATACACATTTATAAATTCAATATATATATATATATATATATAATTTCATTTCCATTTAGTTTGTTGAAGTATTAAAATAACTCCAATTAAATAAAACTAAAACTTAATAAAAGACCTATACAGACATAATAAATTCTGACATTATTTAACTAAAATTAAAATAGATAGCAAATACAAATCACGACAGTATAGTTTATAAGTAATCCTAAGAAATAACACCACCAAACACACATGCTAAAAACAACAACTTACTTCCACATAGTAAGAAATGGTTATAAAAACTGAAACAGAAGTGAAACAAGTAGTAGAAAAGAGGAGAAATAAAAAAGTGATACTTATATCCTTGGCCGGAGTCCCATCCCGGTGGAGTCGATGGTCTTTACACTCTTCGGTCATCACACGAGGAGGACTTCACATGACAACTGCCACGACCGCTGCCGCAGTAAACTAAGCTTTTTTCATATACCCATCTAACAAAATACTAATTGAACTTAGCTGGACACACTTTCCTTATTTTTTCACAACAAATGGCCAAGCAAGCGCAGACACTGACAAGATACGCGAGACAGAACGAGACCAAACGCTTATATTTCATAATATACAAAAATCCACCAAAATCAAATCCATCCCAGAAAATACGTTTACATACAGTCAGGTCCATAAATATTGGGACATCGATGTGTCGATGTCCCAATATTTATGGACCTGACTGTATGTCATGTTTGATTGATTTGTTGTCTGTAATATATGAACATAACACTTTTGAATAAAAATAAATATTTTTTAATAAAGCCTAAATGTAGGCTGCTGTAAGGAAAACTTAATTACTTCCCCTGAATATAAAATATACAGTAGGCTATATATAAAATACTTTTTAATATAATATATAATTTCTTTCCATATGGGTTTCTTCCAGGCCACAATCAGTTATGACGTTAAGATGAGGGAGCACCCCCTGCTGAAGTGTGTCTGCATGATAATGGCCAAATTAGATAATGAGGGAGACAGACTGCCAAGGGTACTCAATGGAGTGTAGAGGAGGAGTGGAGTGGACTGTGGTGTGGAGGGGAGGGTTTAGCAGGAGTTTAGTCAGGGTCGTTTCTGCTGGCACCAGAACCCTGTGTGTCTGTGTGTCACTGGGACCCTGAAGAGGCCTGTAATTAACAGCACTGCAATCAAGCAGCTCTTTTGTTTGCATGACTATGTGTAATACAGCAGCATGATTTCACACCACTTTTGGTGATATCAACACCAAATATCTGTCATCATATCATAGTGGAGGGCTTCACATTTTACATGACCTGTTGTTCTGAGGCTTTTGAATTAAAGGGACAGTTCGACCATAAATTTAAATTCTGGCAGTACTTACCTTCGTTCCAAACCATTCTTCTGTGGAACCATAAATATTTTAAAGGGATTTTTTTTTGTCCAGGTTGTTTTGAACCCCATTGACCTTCATTATATGGACAAAAACATTCTTCAAAATATCTTGTTCCACAGAAGAAAGTCATAAAGGTAACAATGACATGAGTAAATGATGGCAGAGCTTTAACTTTTATCTATCTATCTATCTATCTATCTATCTATCTATCTATCTATCTATCTATCTATCTATCTATCTATCTATCTATCTATCTATCTATCTATCTATCTATCTATCTATCTGTCTATCTGTCTGTCTGTCTGTCTGTCTGTCTGTCTGTCTGTCTGTCTATCTATCTATCTATCTATCTACAGTATATTCTGTATATATATATATATATATATATATATATATATATATATATATACATTTGCAAAACAGATAATTCTCAGAAATCATGTTTTTTCATTGTGCATTCCAATTAATCTCAATCAAACTGCAGTTGGGTTATTTTGACTAGGTAAAAAAATTACTAAATAAAACAGTTAACTAACACAATAAAACCATGATAACATAATAAAAAACAAAGAAAAAAACAGAGTTATCTGTCTTTGCAAAAAAACTCTTCATATATATATATATATATATATATATGTGCGTGTGTGTGTGTGTGTGTGTGTGTGTGTGTATGTATTAATGTGTACACTCTTAAAAATGAAGGTTCTTTATTGCCATGTATGGGTCCATTAAGAACTTTTAACATCCATGGAACATTTCTTTTGCACACACACACAAAAATGTTTTTTTTTTTAGAAAATTCATACAAATGTTTTTCACTGTTCACTTAAATGGTTTTTTTTGGGGGGGGGGAATGGTTCTTCTGAAACCCCCTTTTTGGAATCTTTATTTTTGGGACTGTATGTAATAAAAACTTTACTAAGAGTTTTTGTTTGTTTGTTTGTTTCTCAACTTAAATGGGATAGTTCACCAAAAAATTTTAATCCTGTCTAAACTCTCAATTAAGTTGTTCCAAAATGAGTTTCTTTCTTCTGTTAAACTCAAAAGAAAATATTTTTGAAGAACGTCAATTACCAAACAGTTGCTGGTAGCCATTGACTTTTTTCTATACTTTGTAAGTCAATGCCTACCAACAACTGTTACACACATTCTTCAAAATATCTTATTTTGTGTTCAACAGAAGAAAGAAATTCATACAGGTTTGGAACAACATGAGGGTGAGTAAATGATGATTAAATTTTCATTTTTGGGTTAACTATCCCTTTAAATAAGAAAGATTTGCATATCATAGTAGGATTAACTCAGGAAATAAAGCAGTTGCTCATTATTCAGTAATGACTCATATGTTTTTTGAATGGATGCCCACACTGTCCGTGCCATGTTCAATGCTCTTGCTGAAGAGGCAATTGTTGGGAGGGTCCCACAACAAATGATCATACACTGTCACAACGAATAAGACAGGCTTCGTAAAGAAAGGCAGAAGAGATCCAGAGGGAGAGAGAAAGGAAGGGGAGAAAGAGAGACACAGGGAGATGGGGATTGGGGGGGGGCTGCGCTTCCTTGCTTGTAGTGTGGGGGGAACAAAGGGGATGTTCTAGATGCCGCCCAGCGGCCAGCACTACTCCGTCCTACCTAGACTGCTCACTGAGCCATTTCCTGTTTTTGACCTGAAATCTTTATTTAGAACCACCCTTCTGCTACAACACGGAGATAGACACAGGAACACGGATTCACACAGCTGCTTTTTGCCTCACGTTCACTCCAGTGCTGTTTTAATGTGTGAAATTTGAGAGCCATAGCTCTAGAGAAGTGTGAGATGTGTATGTGGCTTTAGATGTTTAATAAAGTTTGTTTTTTGTTTGTGCAATATGCAAGACTTTCTCTAACATTTGAACAGGCAACATCCTAAACCTAAGCATGATGCTGACTTAAAATAGGTGAGCGTTGTGCCCTTCGTTATGCCTCATTGCCAAATACATTGGCAATCGTGCATGATCGGTGTACGCTGTATGGAAACGTGCCCTGTGTTTTTGCAGTGGTGGCAATAAATCACACTGCATTGCTGAAGTGTGTTAGTTGGTTCCCTTGGAGAGAGAGTAAAGTTTATTTATGTGTTTTGAATTGTGTATTTACTTTGGAAATAATGCTTAATTGCCACATAAATACAGGGGATCAAGTCTAAAAATAAAGGGCAGACAGTGAAGCATTTTATTCTGGGATGATGCATTGCTTAAAAGAAGTGTGCCACTTTTATGATCTCATATATCATCTTGTGTCCAGTTTAAAATTATGTGTATTTATATCTGGCAGAGCAATCATTTAGACAGTTTTAAAGCATTTTAAAGACTTTTTGCATTAGATATGCTTGATGTTGGTAACAAATTTGTGAGCTGTTTATTTTACATTTGAATTGTATTGTTTGATTTAACTGTATGTTTAACTGTTATTATACAGCTGTAGTATTAATTTAGAGGGATACAGTATAAAGCAGGTTATGAGCCATGCAGTGCTTGTCCTTGCCATGTGGTGGCAGTTCGATAGCTTGAGGCCTCTAGGAGCATCATCAGTAAGGTCATACAGTACGCAGCTGTTGGGAACTACAGGGTCAAGCATGCATATTGCTCTCTAATATGCTCAACTCGTCACAAACAAACCCTTTTTCTTTACATGCACTCAAGAACATATTTTTTTAGCCTTTGTATTACAGTACACTTTGTATTACAGTACACTTTGTATTACAGTGTACTGTAATACAATGGGGAAGTCGTGGCCTAATGGTTAGAGAGTCAGACTCGTAATCGAAAGGTTGCGAGTTCGAGCCCCCGGCCGGCAGGAATTGTAGGTGGGGGGAGGGAATGTCCAGCGCTCTCTCCACCCTCAATACCACGACTGAGGTGCCCTTGAGCAAGGCTCCGAACCCCCAATTGCTCCCCGGGCGCTGCAGCATGGCTGCCCACTGCTCCGGGTGTGTGTTCACGGTGTGTGTGTGTGTGTGTGCATTTGTTCACTACTCACTTGTGTGCACTTGGATGGGTTAAACGCAGAGCACCAATTTCGAGTATGGGTCACCATACTTGACAATACGTCACGACACACTTTGGTATCACTTATTTATTTCAATCAGATTTATTTATTTTATGTATGCATTAAAAAAAAACATTTTTGATGAACTTTTAATGATAAAAAAATTTAATATTTAGCGGTGGCCAACATTTTGTACACAACCCTTTTAAAGCATGCCCCCCCCAACCCCCCATTAAAAAACTGTTTTTATTGAAAAATAATTACATGATTTGAACACTTTTTACAGCATGGCAGTACATAATCACATTCCATTTTCTCAATTTTAACACAAACTGTCATGTTGACTGCATTCCTCATGCTCAACCTTCAACCCTGTAACTTAAGTAAAAATTATCAAACAAATATTTTCCTTCACTATAGCTAGCCTGTACTGACCAACAGCTTAATTTAGGCTAAATGTGCAGCCCTATTGTGCATAGTCTTTTACATTTAGCCTATTTAATGTTTATTATAAGAAAATTGATAAAAGTAGCCTACACAAATCTGGGGTTTAAACAGTCACACATTTGAGTAAAAAATTGCAAACTCAAAATAAAATAAAACTGTTTATATGAAATTTAGATTGACCTGCTGAAGTAGTAGATTCACATTTTCTGCAGAGCTCCTTACACCGAGCAAAACCGGTTTAATTTTTAAGAGCTTCAGGCGCTGTTAGGTCAGATGAAACAAGACATGTCGACGAAAAAACTTTTGTCAGTCCCATTTCTACTGCCTATACGCTATATACAGATAGAATAGAGCCATGTTTCGAAAACTATTGAGCTGCCTTCTTCATCACAGACGCGGTCGGCGTCAGTTCAACTCGCGCAAGTGTCTCGCGACGCGTCCGAAACGCTGTCTAGGTAGGCAGCGAGCTAGTATTTGAGACACAGCCCGAGAGTTAGTGGGTGGACGCGTGGAGGCAGTGCTTGCGTGTGTAGGGGTTGGACTTTTCCGAGGCAAGGCTCGGTGTAGTCGAGCACAAGTCTCTCTCGACGTCATTCGCATTGGAAGGCGATTGTGTCGGTCATAGTGACTGACTCCGGGCTCGCGGATAGTCTGCTGTCCTTTTCTCTCTCCACAAACTCACTGCCGACCTTCCCCATCAGCTGCGAGAGTTTTATCGTTGCCGACTGTCAACAATAAAACAAAGAACCATCCCGATGCTTCAGTTTATTCCTCCACTTGAAGCAGACGAGGTAAGCGCGGGGCTTATTCATAAATAACTGAGATCATGTAAGTGGCGTGGAAACGCTGCGGCGTCGCTGATGTTGCACATAGCAGAGGCAACAGTCATATGTGTATTCACGCATTGTTGTCTGGTGGTCGGTGCGAGCTTAGGAAAGTTCACAGGCATGTCGCAACCCAAGGCAGACCCTCTCTGTAGCCGAACCGAGTCGCCAGTTGAGTCAAATTGAACACCTTGATATTTCTAAATGTTTTTTATGGTTGCTCTCTATTGTACTGATATTAAATATACTGATCAGATTGCCTGAAAGAGCTCGGCTCTGGGACAGAGATCCAGAACCAGACAGACACTTTACATTAAAATCGGATGTTTTTAAAATTTGAAATACGTGCTTGATTTTGGGCTTTACTGTAACTGTAAACAGTTTCAACTCACTAAAATAGAAGTTTAATTGTTCTTTACTGATTTTTTTTTTAAACTAAAATCAAAGTGACAGCATGTTTATAGCACTTTCCATCCACTTTGAATTTAACAGCTGATGAAATTGAAACTCTGAAATGATTGTGACATGTTAAATGAATGGAAATAAGATGTTCTTATAACATTATGATGATTTTTACAGTTTCACTTTGTACAAAGTTGAATGTTCACTTCACAGTTGAATTAGACATGGTTTGATTAAATGGTAAATAAGCATTGAATGGCTTTGACACAGTAGATTATTTTATTTTTGGCTTCTGATTACGATAAATAAATTTAGGCCTATTTGGTCGTCATGGAACAAATTCACATACTGGAAAATGGCAGTGGGGGGGTTGTGAGGGACAGTGTCTTGATTGCTCACACACTACTGAGACATAAAGACACTGTCCCTCACAATCCCCCCACTGCCATTTTCCAGTATGTGAATTTGCTCCATTCACTTAAGATTTTTCTTCTTCTAAAATTAAGTTTAATTCTTAATCAAACTTAATTTTAGAAGAAGAAAAATGTTAAGTCACAACCTGCAGCAATAAGTTTATAACAGTGTAGTGAAGATACTGTGTTGTTTTCATCACTTAAACTGTTTATTCATGATCTTTACTGTAAAGAAGTCGGTGAAATCTGTGGCGACTCACAGCAGAAGTTATTTTGCAGTTGCTATCCTTGTCAGACACACTGGTATTCAAAGTCCGAATCTCACACACACACACACACACACACACACACACACACACACACAAACACTCAGTAAATTCAGAGGATCAAGGTCCAGTTGGATTTTCTAGTGAATGCACGGTTCACATTAAGCAAAGTAGATTACAACCCCTGTTTTTGTCAGTCTGCTCGTCAAATTGCTGTCTTATTTCCTTTAAACAAAAAGACGGACTCTGTGACATTTACATGTTGTGCTCTCCGTGTCATCTTTAAATGTGCACTTCCTTCCTGCTACACAGTTACAGAAGAAAAATGAGGTTTTGTCCCTCATTTAATTGTAAATGTCACAAAGTGTATTCAGTGTCCAGAAAGTGTCCAGAAATCACCTCGCTGACTTTTTGAGGAGTGGACATCAGAATATTGTTCTGTACCAGTACATGTTTTTGGGCCACTCATGTTTTTCCTGTAAGGTTTATGCTGCAAAGTTGGGCTTGGTTTGTTAGCCTTGCGAATTAGATAATTTTCAGTTATATACTACTTTCAGTAAAATAGCCTGTCTCACAGACTAATCACTTGAAATGAGATATGATACTGTACCTTATTGGTGAAAAGAGGAGGACTAGTAACGCAAAAGAAGGAAGACTAATAATTATTGTTTTATAGTTTCATTTCCATCACCTGTTGCTTGTTGAGTTTTATTTTCATTTAAATGGTGTTTGTAACTGTGTGTGTGCGTGCCTATCTTACACTTTCACATGCTGCTCCAAGTGCTCTGGTCAAACCGGTTTGAATTGCGTTCCTCTCTCAGCTACTATTTAGCTGTTTTTTAACAGGAGTGTGACGTTTAGGAGAAGTTTAAGGGAATCTTTCCTCTCTTATATTGCACTCCCCATTTTTTTGTTCAACATATATTACAGCACAGCATAAGTTACTCCAGAAACAGTGGAATTTTTTAGGGAATGATTTTAGTGTAAAATTACTGTGAGTGTTTTCTGTAAACATATGTGCAAACTTTTCATACATCCTTCCTTAATTTATGCATAAGGTGTCCAACAAAGTGAACATCTCCAGTGGTAGTGTGTACAGTATATGTGCATGATACAGTGCTTTGCAACATTCAGTGCCTGTGGGGAAATTTGTAAGGTGGGTTGTCTTGTTACTCTTGCTGACGTAAAGAAGCTTCTCAGAGTATGTGCCGCCTCTTTGCTGCTCTCTGAGACCGAGATCCACAGCTCTGCCTGCTCTGAAGTGTGTCATCCACTCCATCTATCCTTCATTTATGAGAGACTTTTATAAAATTGCAGTTTTATGCTGATTGATAGATTGATAGCTGCACTAGGCCTATTAGTTGGGTTGGGTGATATTTGCATTGGGAGATGCCTGTTCATGGATTCCACAAAATTATGTTTTTAACACTGCACTGATCATTAGAAAAATTGTTTTTTTGAGCACAAAATCAGTGTATTTGAATAATTTCTGAAGGATCATGTGACACCCTTAAATAACGCGTTAAAGCAAATAAATTTTAACGGCACTAATTTTTACGCGCGATTACCACAGCGTGCATTTTCTGTTTCACCCGTGGCCTAGCCCATGGTTGGAGATATGGAGATGTACAGTTTTGCCGACTTTGCAGACCCCTTTAGTGACTTTTTCCCCCTCTTCAAAAAAGCGCCTAGCGACAAATCTTTAGGGTTTGCCCAAACTTTATTTAGTTTCTGAGACTCGCCGGTACTGCCATGCGAGCGCGAGGTCTTGCTTTCCCAGCGCGCACCCCCCCCCCCCCCCCCCCCCTCTCTCTCTCTCTCTCTCTCTCTCTCTCTCTCTCTGTGCATCTGCTCTGTTCAGCGAGCGGCGGAGAGGAGCAGCGCTTTCAGTTAAACACAGATATTATGTTGCTTCTATAATTTTACATGCAAGTAGAGCCGAAATCACAGCCCAGCTATTGTCATTATCTTATGTGTGTTTGATTATATCAGACGATGGCTCGATTGTCAGGATTTTTATGCAGATTAACATCTTGGAAGGGGGAGCCGTTATGTAGCCTAGTCTTAATTGGTCGTGTTTCAGTCACTATTTCATATTCATTCCGTTGTCTGACAACAGAAACAGTGAAATATATAATGAAAACCGTTTTGAGAATTTAGCTGCATCAAAATACATTATGTGGGCACAGAGAGGCAAACAAATCTAATAATAAATTATAAATGTACATTTTGCATGTTCAGAAGAAGTGAGCTGCCCTGTCGTGCAAAAAAGTAAACAGGTTTGTGTAAGTAAATTAGCTTTTTTTCATGTGTCTAATAGACATGAACAAGTTCTTTGAAAAACATTTATGACCTTTGAAACATGTCTAGTCTTCATGCTCTATGTTGACCATGGTTTCAATAATAATAAACATACATTTGCATAAAGCATCCATATTTGTCCATGCCCATGTTGATTAGAGTATTAAAACTTGAAAAGTTTTAATTTAAGGTACATTTAGGACAAATACAAATGTGCGATTAAGTTGAGATTAATCACGAGTTAACTCATGACAATAATACGATTAATCACCCTATTCACAATATCACTGTTTTACTGTATTTTCGACAAATAAATTCAGCTTTAAGATAATTTTCAAATAGAAAAATATATATAATGTAGCAGAATTATATCAGCCATTACTCACTCTTTTTACATATCGTTACTAGTTATGACTCACAGTGGCTCAAAAAGGCTGTGACAAACGGACAACTTATCTGCTAATTTGAAGAGCATTAGTTGCAGAATGAGTTTTCATCAGCTCTCTTAGACACTCTGAAAGTAAAGACAGACAGCTCTAAAGTTTTACATGGCTACAAAGTGCAGACTTGCTTGTTACTGATGTTTTCATTTATTACATTTCAGTTTTGGCCAATACAAATGAGATCATGTTCTAAAAAACTGCAGTAAAGTAACAGATGCACTGTACAACAGGCAATGGCGAGGTACAGTACAGATCCAGAATGTGGCAGTTTTACAGACATGTTATTTTCTTACTTTTTAAGATGTCAGACGTTTGTCTGACCCCTGCAGCTTTCACTCGGTGCTGTGTGAGAAAGTGGTGTCTGGGCCTTCTCCATCTGTTTGTCTCAATCGCTCTATGTTTACCGTCTCACACATCTCCCTCTCCGTCTATCCTTTCTCCCACAGCCTTCTCTATCTGTATTGCCTCTTTCCCTGTTTCTGTTAATCTGTCTCACTTTCTTACTGTTTTGCTTGTTTGTTCAGTGTCATTGAGCCTTTATCAGGAGTTCCCATATAAATGACACTCCATCTTTGCACTGCAACAAATTGCAGCAAGTGGAGAGCATGGTGAAACGTGCTGGAAATGTTTCTGTATAATAAGACTACAGAAATGAGAGTTTCTAAGTTTTTCCCCTCTCCTATCATCTTCATTGAAGAACCCAGAAAAAGCACAATTAGAGTTTTGTGAAAGTTAGTTCTTACTCCTTAATTGTTGGCAAACATCAGTTTTGTTTAAAATATGCAGTCTTCCTCTTCTGGTGAATATAAACTAAAAATATTGATGACTCATTCTGAATTACACAGATTTTTGTCCAATCAGATCTTTAGAATTAGAATGCCCCTCCCCTTAATTCCAAGTGCCACTGTCCAGCAAGTAGCGATGGATGGATAGATAGGTAGATGGGTAGATAGATGGGTAGATAGTTGTGATTAATCTCGTTGGTTTGGTTCATGGCTTAAAACTCGTAAACAAAGACTTTTTAAAAATCCCTATGCATGGGCAAAATAGCATTAACCAGTAGCATCTGCTTCATGACTGGTGTTATCCTTTATGTATGTTTATGTCCGCTATGTCTGATGCACCCATTTGCCATTAGTAAATCTCAGTGTTTTGCAACATGCATGTGACTTTGTCTACATTCGTGCATTTATTTCTGCAGGTGTTTGAGAGCTAGAGACAGCGTGAGTGAGTGTGTGTTTGTGGGAATCAGTACCCTCCGGATCTGAAATAGCACTGTGTGGAGGTGAGGGGGGAGGGGAGCTCTGAAGCACAGGCATGGAAATCTGCAGATCCTGTTACAGGATCATAATATCACTGAAAACTCTGCGCTCTGTGCTCCATCCTCTCCGCTGCACTTGTTCGCCTGCTCACGCCATCCTTTCTGCCGCATTCTCTCACTCCATCTCCACCAGTACACCCAGTGCCGAAGCTCCAGCATCACACCCGGTCCCTCATGTGTCGTATGTGTTGTGTGTAGGATTGGAACAGAACGTACAGCCTGCTTAGCAGCCCTGACATATTTCCAGACTCTGCTCTGACAACTCAGTCAGAGCTCTCCTCTCGAAAGGCCTCTGCCTTATTTTTTACGTTAATTCCACCGTTATCCGGTACTGTGTCTCAGAGACTTAGCTACTGGATGGAGCCGCAACCGGGATCTAAGTTGTGCTTCTAAAGGCGTCCTTTAAAGGTGGGCTTCTGCCAGCCATTTTGCCAAATTCTATAAAGCCCATCTTGCACCATAGACATTTTTTGACGCTGTGTTTTTTCCTCTCCTTGGAGAGTTTTCACTCAGGGTCATTGCTCAGCGCTGGTGCATTAGGGAGCAAAGGGAACACTGTGTGCTGCCCCAGCACATCTTACTGAGGAGAACTCGACGTTCCCCTCTTTTTACCTCCTCTCTGGCTCCTCCTGTTGTCTCCCTATGGTTAATATATCCAGGTCAGGAGCCAGTGTACAGGTTGCCCTGTCACTCTGGTTAAGGTAAGTTGCAACTGACAAGCATAGAGAGTAAAAGAACCAAGAAGTGGTGAAGATCTTCCCTCCTACATTGTTTATCTCTTTGGTTGTGTCTCATCATAGTTCTCAGTTCCACTTTAATGTGCGTCACTTTATCTTGAACAAATTTGTACACTAGCAAGGGTCTTCAGTCCTCTAAACATTAGAGACACTGATATATGTGACCCTGGACCACAAAACCAGTCTTAAGTCGCTGGGGTTTATTTGTAGCAATAGCCAAAAATACATAGTATGGGCCAAAATTATAGATTTTTCTTCTATGCCAAAAATCATTAGGACATTAAGTAAAGATAATGTTCCATGAAGATATTTTGTAAATTTCTTACTGTAAATATATTAAAACTTCCTTTTTGATTAGTAATATGCATTGCCAAGAACTTTATTTGGACAACTTTAAAGGTGATTTTCTCAATATTTAGATTTTTTTTGCATCCTCAGATTCCATATTTTCAAATAGTTGTATCTCGGCCAAATATTGTCCGATCCTAACAAACCATACAGCAATGGAAAGCTTATTTATTCAGCTTTCAGATAAATCTCAATTTTGAAAAAGTTACACTTAAGACTGGTTTTGTGTTACAGGGTCACATATATGTGTGTGTGTGTATGTGTGTATGTGTGTATGTGTATATGTGCATATTTATGTGGTTTATGAGGACACAAATTTGTATAATGACATGGGTATGACAGAGGTATTACAATATGAAGGTGGTTTATGAGGACACTGCCTATGTCCCCGTAATTCAAAAGGCTTAAAAAACATACTAAATGGTGTTTTTTTGAAATTCTAAAAATTTTTGAAATTCACAAAGTCTCCTGTGAGGGCTAAGTTTAGGTGTAGGGTTGGTGTAGGGCAGTAGCACACACAGTTTGTTCAGTATAAAAAACATTACGCCTATGGAGAGTCCCCATAAACCACAAAAAACCAACGGGTGTGTGTGTGTGTGTGTGTGTGTGTGTATATAAGGGGTGTAACGGTCCACAAATATGACTGTGATTTGCATGATGATTGAAATTGCGCAAATGACCTTAAGCTATTACCTAAGTAAACTGCGAAAAGATTGTTTTCTAAAACATCATGGACTGACTGGTCCTGAGAGCGCTGTTCGTGGCTCCATCTGCAGGACAGTTAAAAGCGTTCAATTAATTCACAACATTCGTCATTAGAAACGTCTATAAATTTGTTGTTGTTTACAAACAGAAGTTTCAGTGTCTCATAATCCTTCAGAAATCATTCAAATATGCTGATTTGCTGCTCAAGAAACATTTCTCATTATTATCAATGTTAAAAACAGTTTTGCTGCTTAATATTTTTGTGGAAACAATGATACCACTCAAACATTTGTATAAGATGCATTCATCATGCATGAAAGTGATAAAAAGTGAGTGAAGACATTTTAAATGATTTCTATTTAATAAATGCATTAACAAATTTAATTAATATTTTTGATAAATGCAAATAAATGCAGTTCATTAAACTTTATAAGAATATCTCAGAATTATGAGATAATTAAGTCATTAATTCAGAACAACAGAGCAAAAACTTTTTTTTAATGAAAAATTATCTCGTAATTCTGAGATAATTAAGTCGTTAATTCAGAAAAACAGAGTAGATTTTTTTTCCTCAAGTGAATGCAATACGCTTCCGTATTGAACCACTCACTCAAACGATTCATTCAAAGACTCGGATTCATTCAAGAATGAAACGCGTGTGTTTTAAATCAAATAAAACACACTGTCTTGTGTCTAAAATGAAATAATTGGATAATTAGGATAATTTCAGAAATTAATTGATGAAAAATGCAACTAGAATTGCCTGTGACAGACTGTTAGTGTCTTTTGTAACTCGTAGTGAGCTGTTACCCTGTGTTAAATTCTGTAGGCGGACAGTCATAAACAAAAAGCCAAACATTTGTGTGGCGGTGTCCGGCAGAGTATGTGAGCGGCGTGGAGCATCAACAATTTCCCCTCCGCACTCCGAGCATTTAATAATCACTCCATTCCGGGTTCACCATTTCCCGCTCCACCCACACTCATATCAGAAACACCGCTCCGCGTCTAAAGTATTTCAGTATGTTTTAAATATCACAGTTCTGTTCATCAAATATATTAAAAAATAAAATAACAGGAGAGTATCAAAGTGACTTATTGGAACACTAGTGTGCAAACTCTTTTCCTACCACGTCCACATGACTAATAACATGGTTGTCAGCATTATAATTGCTGCTTTTTGCAGTGCAAATTTTGTTTATGATGAAAATAACTACGTTTTCGTCAGTTATTTTACCTACGGATCGATGCATTTCTTACAGATTTCTGCTCATTTGAAATCGGATACAGATGAAGTAGCACTGTAAGATTACATTTGTTTGAATATTGAGAGAGCGATTGCGTGTGAACAAGTGTTGTAGTACTTGTTTAAATCATGCTTTCAGCTGAAAATATTCAGTATCTTGACTAGAAGGAATGAACAAATTCCTTAAGAACTATAACTTACCGCTCATGTCCATTGCCATCATCATATAGTCACATTCTTTCTGATTTGAGTGATCCTTCTCTATCAAGCTAGCTAAATATTAACATGTGAATTCTTGCTAAATATGCAGTTATATTACGGGTCGCTGGCATGAATTGTACTTGTGATGGTGGTGGAGCGCTCTTGGAGCGAGTGAAAACCACGACGCTCGGACTTTTAAAAAATCCGCTCCTCGCTCCATTCAAAATCACACCTCTCTGCGCGCCGTTCACATACTCTGATCGTGAGCAACTGTTTCTGTCATGACAGATTTATTTCAGAACCAACCGCTATCAAAATAATCTGGCTGCGGGCGCAGCCATGGGCCGCCTGTTGCCGACCACTGATGTAATGCATTCACCCTGTGTTGTCCAGTGCGTCACGGAGCTTTGCCACCCAGATTTTGATAACTGGACAGCTAAATAAAATGTGCGGTGAGTCAATGAAATAGACTAAAAGGGTAATGTGGCTGCAGATCCAAGGTACATACATATTTCTGCAATAAGCACCTGATAATTGCCATATAGAATCTATGCTTACACAGAAGTGAACCCTGTCCATTTGTTAGTCTGGTTGTTTGATGAGAGAGAGACGAAATGTAGGAGTTGCAATAAATGCTTTAACAGCCAAGGACTCTTATTCTGTTGCACAGAACTGAAGATGACATGATGAGGGCACGGTTTAATTTTTGCTTGACCAATCAGTGAAAAGGGGCGTTTAATTCCCTCCCACACGTGTAAATAGGGCTGGGCGATAAAACGATAACGATATGTATCGCGATAGACACGTGAACGATATCAATAAAAAATGTGTTCGATAAAACATTCGATATTTTTTATTCTTCGTCGGAAGAAAACAAAGGCTGCGAAGCAAGTTTGGTTGCATTAACAAAGGCACTCGCTCTCTGGTAACCTAGCAACGTAGGGAGTGACACGTTAACAGCCAATCATGTAACAGTATCACGTTTGGTTGCGCCATATCGTTGTCTCGTGTCTAAGTGCGCACGCGCGGCTGAGAGTGCACGTCTGCAGCCAGACCCTATTGGCTGGTCTGCTGGATTCCTCTTCATAAGCAGAAAATGAGTGCCGCAGCGAGCGAGGAAATTGTAAATAAAAGAGAAAGTCAGCTCGCCAGTATGGCAGTTTTTTGGATATTATAAGTCTGACCGTAGTCAGACCAAATATCGTCTGCAAATTATGCAAGACCGTCGTCCCTGCTAAGACTGGTAATACCACGAACTTGATGTACCACCTTAAAAAAAATATCAATAATTATCGATATCGACCGATACGAAACACTGATATCGTGATACAGTTTTCAGCCATATCGCCCAGCCCTACGTGTAAATCAAACATTCAAGCTGTTTATCCATTTTCTACCCCTGAATGTAAAAAGGAAAAATTAAGGCGAATTCTTGTCTTTTCAATGTTTTTGATAAAATGAAAATGGTGCCGTTTTGTCATGTTTCTGTTTTCAATATTAAATAAAAAAACAAAGGAACACAGACCCAAAATGCCATTTATTATTTGAATTTCCTGAAAAAAATAAATACTGTATAGTTCGGTTCACATGCGTACCGAACAGAAAGACCCGTACCGAAACGGTTTGTAGTAATAAAATAATTCCTGAATAATAAGCTGTTATTGATGTGCACGTGAGTGGAAAATGTATACTGGCCTAGAAACTCCCTGGCCAGTATACTTCTGAACTAGGGAGCAGAACGATACACATTTTGACCTTTCACACTGAAGATGAAAGTAAAATGATGGAGTGAAGCAGAAGCAGTCAGATGCACAATCAGAAGGAATGCGTAGGGTGGGGCGGCAGTGGCATTTGAGCGCTGCAGACAGTCGTATCCACTCCTCAGCGTGAGTCACAAGGACGCGTTCAGCTGCCGTGGCATTCCTCTGTGTGGATTACTGTGGGAAACTTTATTTGCTAGAGACCTTCTTGAAAGCTTCAGACAATGGCATACAGTTCTAGGGCCACTCTGGGTGAGTTTATAGCCACAACGAAAGACTAAACTGTTTGTGGTACTCCATGATTTTTGCCTGTTTTTTACAGTTACATTTTTGTCTGTCTCTTTGAATCACTCAAATCTGAACACAAATTTGCTGTGACTTTTTAGTTGTTTTGTGTAAGATGCTATTTTTATTATTTGAGTCATTCTTAGACTCATTTTCTCTTACTCATCCTTCCAATAACCTCTCGAAAACAGCCTGAAATTGCATCCTCAACTTTTTGGCAAAACTCTAGTCTAACATTTTTATGGATGTTACAATTTAAATTTTTATATCTCGACTATCATTTGTGTTCATGTCTATGTCACTGTTCTTTTATTCATTTATTTGTTGGGTTATTTTTCCATTTCAAACTTGTTTTAGTGATCATCTCATGGCTTATAGTTTTAAATGTTTTAAACTCAATAATTCACTCTGCCCCCCTCCCCCTAAATGAACTGAACTGGACTGCATATGATTGTAAATCTTGTTTACTTGTTCATAAACCCTCCATCTTATGAATTATTTGCATGCTCTGTATGTAAACGCCATGCTTTGGAATGCACATCCATCTTCGGCAGACGTAACCTGTTTTTCTCTCTAGCTAGTCGTTTATTGTTTTTGAATCATCTTCTCAGAAGCAGTGCAGTGAAAGAAGAGAAACAATTCTTTCTTTAACTTTCCTCAGCCCCTCTTTTCCCCCAAACTCCCTCTCTCTCGCTGTCTTTGTCAACTCTTTGGGTGGGTTCCCAACTTCCCAGCTGACTATGTTTGTCATGGTAACAGGCAGCGAGGCAACAGGCCCAGCCACTTGCACTTCCTGAGTGAGAAGAGCTGCCTGACAGATCTACGTCTGCGCAGAGTGTGTGTGTGTGTATGTGTATGCAGGCAGGGCTAGGGTGCGCGAGGCTGTCAGCCTGTATTAGGTTCAAGCACACTGCAATGCTGCCTACTGCTACCAGGCTTCACTTTATGCTAATGAGGGGAGGCCTCAGGAACAGGCTTCCTTCTCTTTCTGTCTCTCTCACTCACTCCTTACTGCCTGTCTCTGGGCTTTCCATGTGAGCTAGAGAGAAGACTGATCTGTTGTTTTAAATGACTCTACATGTTTTACTCAATAAATAACCCTGATTTTGACCTAAAAATTGGTGTGAAATAATTTTTAATCCATATTCATGGATGTGAAATCTTTTTTAATCCATATTCATGGTCATTTTGTGAATGATTCATTGGCACTCTTTATTCTAAAGGAAAAAAATATCAGTCTTCTTAATATTTCATGAAAATTTAATAACTTCTGAAACAGCTTTCTTTCTCGTTGCGTTAAACTGAAGATCGATTAAAATCGGAGAATCAATATTTTTTACCCAGCCCTAGTAAACACCATAGTTACTGGTTGTAATGTCTTAAAGGGACAGTCAGTATTTTTTTTTTTTCCTTATTAAAAAGTTTTACACGCAAGAAGTAATTTTTTTTTAAATGTTTGAAATTATATACACACGAGGTCAGGACTTGTCACATGATCCTATTCTGAGGGATCATGTGACAATTTAGCTTTGTCATCACAGGAATAAATTACAATTTAAAAACTGTTATAATACAAAAAGCAGTCATTTTGATTTGTAATAATCTCATTTCTAATAATAGTGCATTCTTGTTATTTATAATAGACTTCATCCAAAAACATTGAAAATAAACTTACCGACCTCAAACTTTTGAACGTTAAGGTATGTTGCATTAAACTATTAAAAAGAGGTGGCAAATACTGTTTCAAACGTGCTAGAGTCACAGAATTAATAAAATGTATTAATGTAGTGAAACTGGTAGATTATGGAGCAATAAATTCCAAGGTCTTGAGTTCAGTTCTCTGGAAAAAACATCCCGTACTGATCAAATGTATGGTATAATTTGATTAAAGTGTAAGTCGCTTTGGATAAAAGTGGCCAGCAAATTAGTAAATTAATTTTAAAAGACTACTTCAATACATGACAGAAACCTTTCATCAAAGGATTTTTTTAGCTTCCACATTTGAGTCACGCTAAGTTGTAAGCACAGTGAAACGTTCCAGTGTATAACTTTAAGTTTTTCAGTCCATCTGTCAATGGTGTCTCTCCATAATCCCAACCCTTTTTCCTCTCTTCTTGCAGAGCAATAGTGAATTAGTGTACTGTAATGTTACGGTGGCTCATGTGATCTGTTTTAAATCTCGTAGCATGAACCTAGTGCACAGATGAGAACACAGCTGCCTAACATCCAAAGCTCAGCATAGGTCACACACTCGCTCCTCCTCTCTGTCCCCCTTTTCCACCGAACACTCAGCTGGATCTTGTCTAAGCAGGCAGTGATCAGGGCTTTGCATTCGTGTGACACATTCGTACCGTGAGTACTTACTGAAAGTCTGACACACATTTGCCTCCCTCCTTGCTGCTGCACAGCTCAGGAAGGAGTAGTCAGACCTGTATTCCTGTAAACGCTCCTGCGGTAGCAGCTCATGCAGTACAGTTATTTCCAGCAGTACGTCTTTCCCCGTAACTCGAGGGTGAATTCTCATGCTTGGATATTGTTGTCGTTAATGTCCTGTTCGAGATGCTGTGAGTGAATAAACATTGCGTGTACATCAGAGTGTCTTCCCATATTGTTACCTTATCTGTTTGGCACAGTTGTAACGCGAGGCATTTTGATCTCTTTGATCTCTACTGACTTTCACCCCAGCGACGGCACCGAATGCTAATATGACAACCAAGCTTCAAGCCACTAATCTGTTTATCGAGCCAATTTCTTGTATTTTTAACAAAGTCTGTTTTTGGTCAACTGGGTCATAGCAACTGTTGTATTCATCTATTGGTTATATAGTTTCAAACATGTTTTTATGTAAATAGCCATAATAAAACATTATTACAAGAGGTTTTTTTTATTATTATCTCTTTTATGCATAAAATTGGTGTTTTTGTGAATCATCAAAATGTCGAGCCAAGATTGAGTGATGTTCTGGTCCTATTTCCCCTGGCGCTTTTTGTACTTTCCTGTCACCTCCTTTACCATGATTTCAAATAAAGGCAGAAAAGCCAAAAAAATTTGAAAAAATATATTTTTTTGTGTTATTCTGGACAGTGTTATTATTTAAAAGTGAAATGTGCGGTTTCTGTGAACTAGCGACATCCAGCAGAATAACAAAAATAATCAAACAGGTTCCCCAAACACCAACCTATAAGTGCTATTAGTCAGATAAACCACCGGCCCCGCCCCCGAACTCACCTCATTGGTTGAGCCAGTGCTGCTATGTTGGACTTGTCAGAATTCTCAAACAAACAGAACAATGTTTTGATTGCGTCACAGTGTTTATACTTTTCAGCAGATTTAATGCTGCCATTAATGCACCTGGGAAACTACCTCAGAGTCAGGCATTCGTTATTATGACATGTCATGCATTCAAGTAGTCGAAAGTAGCCTAAACAAAACAAAATAATTATATTGTGAATGATCAACCCATCTCATTTCAAAATTATTAAAAACATTATTTTCTATTACTTTTATATATAGATTAGTGCTGTCAAACGATTAATCGCAAGTTTTTGTTTGAAAGTGAAGTGAAGTGTAAATATATAAATACAAACACATGCATGTATATTTTTAAGAAAGATGTTATGTTTAAATATATTTATATATAATATAAAATATAATTATATAAATATATAAATTTATATACATATAAATAGTTTCAAAATATATACTGTATGAGTGTGTATGTGTATATATATATATATATATATATATATATATATATATATATATATATATATATATATATATATATATATATATATATATAATAAATAAACAAACACAGTACACATACATATATTATGTGTATATATATATATATATATATATATATATATATATATATATATATATATATATATATATATATATATATATATATATATATGGATGCAATTAATCTTGATTAATCGTTTGACAATGTTGTCTATATTGTAAAGCAGTGTTTCCGCCATGTTTCAAATCAATATTCCCATTCTAATGTCACAGTTCAGCAACTCATCTAGAATTCCTGGTTTCCCACTTGTAAATACAACTTCATTCATGTGTTCAGAACTCCTAAATATGATATTTTGAACTTCACCTGAAGGCCACATAACCTAAAATTGGCTAACTTGTTGTTGTCTCTGCATGTTCAACTGCCATGGAGAAAGAATTACACACTTAGACCTTTAACATCTCAGTTTCTGGAAATGTGTGTATTTTCACCATTAGTTATTTTTCTGTAGATCAAGAGATTTATATGGAACTAGTGCTGAGTCATAAGCGAGATAAACAGCAACGAGTCATAAAAGTAATGAGTGGCTGTATGGCTAACACTCTCTTTGTCTCTCTCTTTACTTCCTATCCAGATATATGTTGGGTAAAGGGGCAAAGCGGAAACTAGATGAGGATGAAGAGGGGCTGGAAGGCAAAGCGTTGGCGGCAGGGGCCGGAGCGACAGCCGACGGGCTCTCGAAGGTCTCCTACACCCTGCAGAGGCAGACCATCTTCAACATGTCTCTGATGAAGCTGTACAACCACCGGGCCCTCACCGAGCCCAGCTTGGAAAAGCGGGTGCTCATCAACAACATGTTGAGGCGCATCCAGTATGAACTGAAGCAGGAGGGCAACTTGCGGCCGCTCTTCTTCCCCCCTTCCCCTCCTCCCGACGATCCCATGGATGAAGGTTTCCGCGAGGCGCAGCCTGCCTTCAGCGTGTTGTCCATGGTAGCTCCACCGCTGTCCCAGTCGCCGACACTCTCCTCTCCGGTCCTCACATCGCCTTCATCAGGGCTGTCAAACCCAGCGCCTTTGGAGGCCTGCCTCACCCCAGCTTCGCTTTTAGAGGAGGACAGTGTCACGCTTTGCACATCACCCTCTCTGCTGGCTCCTCCTCTTCCACCAACTCTTCCCAGACTCCCTTCATCTGTGGCCAGAGACAGCTTCTCTTCTGCCCTGGATGAGATTGAGGAGCTCTGTCCTTCACCCTTGCCTACAACTACATCAACGCCTGGTGCTACCTCCCCCTCATCCCTTACAGTGTCCCTCCAAATGCCGTTGTGTCCCCCCAGCTTAAACTCAGGGGCCTTGGAGTCCAAAGACTGCAGTAAGCCCTGCAGCCCAAAGCTTGAAGGGCTGATCCCGCTGCCTGAGGAACGCTCTGTGGTCCCTAACGCACCAGAGACTCTTCCTCCTAACAGTCTGGACATGAGCACCTCACCCTCCGCCTCGTCCTCGGGCTTTCTGACAGACCTGGCCCTGGACGACATCCTCTTTGCAGACATTGACACCTCTATGTACGACTTCGACCCTTGCACCTCGTCCTCGGGCACGGCCCCCTCGAAACTGGCGCCCATGGTGACTGCGGATGAGCTCCTCAAGACTCTTTCGCCCTACAGCAGCGGCGCTCCCGCTGTCAGTTCGAACCAGCCTTTCAAAATGGACCTCACCGAACTAGACCATATTATGGAGGTGCTTGTGGGATCATGACCAGGTTTGGAAGGGAACTGGGGAAGAAATGCAAAACCAATCAAAGAGTTTTTAAATATGAACTGAGAACGAAAACTGAAGAATCACTTTGTGAGTGTTTGGGGGTTTTTTTTGTACAGGTTTGTGTTTGTTTTGTTTTTAAAAACAAAGGAAATTGTCCATTTTAATGGTGATGTTGCCCAGTACTACTTCTCAACACTGTGCTTGCCTTTCCCAAAACTTTCCCATGAACATGAAGAAATCTTATGGAACACACTTTGGCTTCTGGCAGATCTGAGTGCCTTCATTATTTATGACCACTTTCTAAATTCCTGTTTGTTTGTTTTGTCTCATTTTCCTCATCATCACTTCTAATCGAACAAGATGGATTATCAGAGGAGTAGCATCTCTTTCCCCTTCTCAGCATACAGGTGCAAGAATGTGCAACGGCAGCCTATTTTCATATTTTTCTTTCATTTTCACGAAGCACAATGAGAGCAACTTGGTTATTTTATGTTAACGTTTTTTTTCTATTCAAAGCTGTTTTATTGCTTTTTAGTAATATTTAAAGATGTCTGTTAATATGTGGTCATTTATTAAATTTTTTCGTCTGCTTCCATTTTAGCGTTTGTTAAAGGGATAGTCCACCATTTACTCCCTCTCATGTCTTTCTAAACCTAATCAAGTTTCTTGATATTTTAAGATATTTTCTTTTTTTTTCCATATAATGAATGTCAATGGGGTCCAATGTTGTTTTGCTCCCTGTTTACCTTTTTTTTAAAATAGCTTTTCATGTTTCACAGAAGAAATAAAGTTACACAGGTTTGGAACGACATGGTGAGTAAATGATGATAAGATTTTAATTTCAGGTGAACTATCCCTTTAATATTCAATCAGTGAAACATACATTTATGAAATATGCTTTACCGGATTATTTATACATGGATGTGTGTAGTGGTCAGATATTTACAGTCAACCAAACAAATTTCTTGTGATCTGCCATAACGGCTCAGATTCCATGTGTTTACATCTCAGCTGGCAATAAGTGAACATTTGTTCTGATGCACATTGTTTTACAGATACATTTCTTTGATAAGCCAATGCTAAAACCCCTTTATGCTACAAATAATGTATGCAATCAATGCTTTTCTGATCAGTAATAAGCAAACTGTCAACATTTTTCAGCCATTTCCTTTTTTATCTATGTCAAGGCATTGTCGTAACTTCTCTTTTTTGGCCTTAGTTTTGGCTTTCTATCATCACTCAGTGAGTGGCTGGTTCAGTTTTAATGCTACACTAATGCACAACAAGAGGGTCTATGCATGTCTGTTCATGCAAAATGGGGAAAAAAACTGTACCGGGCAAGAAAGTTTATGGTTGCTATTCAGTTTTTCTTTTTTTTTACCATTTCCATCATCATCATCTGTTTGCCAAACATTTCTTTCGTATTCATCTCTCACCAGTACAACGGTACATTTCTGTTAACATACTAATGCATGCAGGATTATAGCTCATAATTGTACAGATGTCAGATGATTTTTGTGTGGTTTGGTCTTATTTTATCTTATTTATAACATTGTTTGTTTGAGTTTTATTAATGGTATCTGTTCATGTTCCAATCAGACTCTCTCTCTGTTGTCCTGCTGGGATTTAGTGTCGTTTGGCCAGTAGAAATGGTCGTGTTACATTTAGGTGGAGTTTAGTTATGCACAGGTATGATGGGAGAGTATTCTGCATGTATGTGCAATAGACAACACAGTATAAACACTTGGAATAAACCACTGATGTTGATCAGATTAGGTTTGGAAGGATTATTTTATGTGCACCTGACATAAAAGGAAAGGGACCATTTATATCATATCAGCTGTATTAGTTTCACATAGTGTTTGTCACACTAAACTAGCTTACAATAATAATGTTAGATATACATACCGACAAAAACTGTGCATAATATGCCTTCCTGGTAAGAATCGATTAAAAAATGTAGAGTGCAATGTCAAAGAGGGAAGAAAGTGTTTATTTTTAAATTAAATCTTATCATATAAGTGTGACCATTAATAATATTTGAACTTTTGAACTTCCTGTCACAGAGACCTTAGACAATTTAGATTGTTACCTCCCAGAGTTCAAAAGAGAGATTGTCTGAGATGTGAAAACATGAGTGAACGAGAGCTGAGCGGACAAATCTATGGAATCAAAACTTTGATTACAATTACTTATTATAGGATTTTTTTGGATTTGGAGTGTTTTTGTTTTGTTATTTATTTTTGTTTCCTGTGTAAATATATTTATTTTTGTTGTTAATCTAACATCCAGATTGTAATTTGTACAGAATATGTGATAGGAATGTATTATGCTTATGGGAATGTATCACTGCTTATTAATTGGGGTGGAAGCCATTTTTTCGTCTTGTTTAATAATGCATTATTTTGTGTCTGTTTAGTTTCTTGTATTATAATTTGGGGTGGTGTTTGTGCTAGTCGTCTAGGTCAACACTCCCTGCCCCTATTTAATTATAAGTATTTAATGTTTTATATATTTCAGTTTGTGTGCAAGGGAAAGGTTTGTGAAGCAATACTTTATTCTCTACAAACTTCAGAATTTCAATCTTCCAAAGCCTATTTCTGGGAAAATCTTTTTGATAACCCTCTATGCCAAATGTAAAAAAAAAAAGAAAAAGAAAGGCAGCATGATTTCTGATGACATTGGTTGTTTTTTAATGGCGTCTCACTGTCCCATGGTTCAGACCACACATTCGGGCAAGTATAACGTGGTTTCAGGATAGTGACCACTGGGATTGTATGTGTGTATGAGTGTGTGTGTGTGTTTGTGTATGAGAAAGAGAGACAACATGTGGTGGAGGGTCTAAACCCTTTTTCTGCTCATTAAGAAAGGCTGTCTCTTCAGGCCTTGGAGCTGTGCCTTTTTCTATGCAATATTACAAACATATTCATTTTGAGAAAAATAACCCATCAACTGATGATCACTGTTTTTGCATCAAGGTGTGGACTGTAGAATATATATAAAATATGGACATGTGTCTATGAATTTCAAACAGTCTTACTTTTCTAGTTTTATATCATACAATAAATGGATAAAAATTACACTCTGTGTTTGTTTTCTTCATCACACTAAAGCACTAAAGCATGCCACTATTAAAGATTATATAGTAAGTGTAGACACTCTTAAAAATGATGGTTCTTTACAGGATCGGTGGTTCCATGAAGAACCTTTAACATCCATGAAACCTTTCCAGTGCACAAAATGATTATTTAGAGTTGAAACAGGTTTTTTGGACTGTTAAAATAAGGACAAAAGGGTTCTTTTAAGAACTGTTTCATAAAGGTCTTTTACCACAAATGAACCGGTAGCGGTGTTTAATTTCAGAGTCATTCATCTGCCCTGCATGAAACAGTGGACATTTCTCCGCATCAACAGTTGCCTCCATTTTGCACCTATGACTCATGATGGGAGTCTATTTCCAGTATTGGGGCCACACAGCTGTGTAGCAGGGACAGTTTTAGCACATGGCGGTGTCTGTGTAAAGTGTAGGGGGATGGCCGGCTCAAAACATGGCCAGACTGATCTCAGGTCAGCAAGAATGTTTTTTCCCTGGTGGATCATGTTGCTTTTTATGAGAGTGGTGAGCTGTAGGATCACTGACCATCTCACTTTTACTATGTTTGTCTTTCCTTTATCTAAAACAACTCTATAGTTGTTTCTCTCTAACCTTTCAGTTCAGCTCTATGCGGACACAACTTTAATCCTGCGCCGTCATAAAAGGCTCGTTTTCATTTTCCAGCCCTTAATAGTCAAGCTTCTTAACAAGTTTCATGTTTCATGTGCAGATAGCGGGTGCAATATTTGCCTTCTCATACTGTATTGTTTCCTGTAAGCGTTATGGGGCCTGTGTCATAAAGCTGACTTATTTGCTGTGGTTGGTGTCCGTCCTTTCCCTTCAACGTTAGTTGTTGGCCCACTTTTATCTACATGAAGAAATGGGTCAAACTGAAGAAAAAAAAAGACTGTATGTTTCCATACTGCAGCTCACTGTAATGCATGACTGGAAGGTGCTGCAATGTTTGCAGTTTTGTTAACTTCAGTCATTTACAGCTATGTCAGAAAACCCAAACACTCTAAATGACTGACAGGTAGAGTGCACCTCAAAGTCTTCATATACAAAAAAAGTATTTTTTAAAATAATACTTTTGACAGATTTTATTTTTCAGCAGTCAGATTGTATGTATTAATTTATTAGTGTTTACATGGGTATATTCCTCCTTTTAAACTTTTAAACCTCTTGACCTCTGACTGACTTCCAGATTAATTTTGAGAAGGTGGGGGGGGGGGGGGGGGGGGGGGTCTTCAAGCCTGTTCTTTTGCTCCGATAGTCCCAGGCCAAGAATAGTCAATGGACAGAAATACACCAGAGTGATTTTTCGATCTTTTTCATGACAGTTGACACACCTGTCCAAGGGGCCAGTGTCGTGACAAACCTTGAAATCGGGTCTCCATCAACTATCAGTTATACCAAGTAAACGCAAACAGCATTATTATATTTAATTGCTTAATATACATTTTCCAAAAAACAAGTACAAAGCTATCACTGGGATGGACCCTAAGGTATAAAAGTTAATCTTTGTATCTTGTTTATCCCTAAATAGTACATATTAGTGCTTTAAAAGTACATCTTAATGACACATTTGTACTTTTTTTCTGAGTGTTTTGACAATGTAATTTATATAACTTGATAAACTGTTAATTAATAACAATAATAAACAAATAATTTTTATAACTGAATTATCTGGATACTGAACACTTAAATTAGCACATGGTTACATTAAAGATTGTTGTAAATACAGGGTGAGTCCAAATGTGTAGTGTATGATGAGCTATTCAGTATCTGTGCTAACTGAAACAGACATTAATGGTCATTATAATGTAGTTCAAACAATATATATCATAATATGATTTTGTAAGCAGGAACCCATTGAAGTTCTTTGAGCCAATATGATCACTTGGGGACCTAAAAGAGACCTGATTTAGAGGGAGGATATGATTTGTCAGCAAGGTCAAAATAATCCAAATGATTTTACTGTGAGCTTTGATTAACTGTGTACTATCCCTACTCCTCATTCTCTTTTACCGTACAGAAAGAGAGCAGCTCGGACATTCCCCTAAATTTATCTGAAACAACATGCGGTTGAGTTAATGATGACAGAATATTTATTTTTGAGTGAACTATCCCTTTAAATTGAATGAGAGGTAAACTGCCCATGCAGCTGCATTTCTAATTTGATTATGCTCAGTTCACAGGCCATGAAGTAGACAGTCTTCCTCGTTTCTGTGGAGGCAGAGAGAGAAAGAGAGAAGAAAGAAGAATGAGAGAGACTGCAAAAGCCTTGCTCTCCCCCTCCGTCTCCTCCCCTTCTCCCTGTCAGGTTGGCTTTGTGCAAATATCTGAATGATCTTGTTCTGCTGTGACCACGGAGGGAAAGAAGCCACACCTACTTTCCGCCAACCACAAGCCCAGCTCAGCAAGCACACCAGCAGTTGCACGTTTATGTAACACACACACACACACACATGTTGGTTTTTGTGGTTTATGGGGACTCTCCATAGGCGTAATGTTTTTTATACTGAACAAACTGTGTGTGCTATTGCCCTACACCAACCCTACACCTAAACTTAGCCCTCACAGGAGACTTTGTGCAATTTTAGATTTTCAAAAAAACACAATTTAGTATGTTTTTTAAGCCATTTGAATTACGGGGGCATAGGCAGTGTCCTCATAAACCACCTTCATATTGTAATACCTCTGTCATACCCATGTCATTATACAAATGTGTCCTCATAAACCACATAAACATGCACACACACACACACACACACACACACACACAAACACCAGCCCATAGCTGCCCCCTCTGGCTGGAATTTGAATTGTGCACGATAGCCGCATCTTCACCCCTCCTCTGAAGAATACATGGTAATGCTTTATTTACAGATATTACGTTACTGTACTTGCTTACACACAGTTATGGTTAACTAAATTCAGCATTATTGCTCAATAAATAAACATACATTTATCTATCTGCAGAATCTGTCTGGTATAGATCATAAATCATAAAGGAAGCATTTCAACACAATATCTGACATTCAAGAAAAAAATTTAAATTTAATTTCAGTTTCCATATTAAACAGGAGAGCAATTGTTTGACCAATTTACACTAAATAATACACTGTTGTCTTTTGTACCGTTATAAATCTATTGTGAGGACTGAAAGTAAGGCTGAAAGTAATATTTAACCATATGATACTAGCAAACCTTTGAAATACATAGAGGATAAATGTTTTACATTTTTACATTAAGCATAGATTGAAAGTTGAACAAATTACTTGGAGTTAGCCAGTAAATTTTCCCAATTTGCTGTAATTTAAAATGCATTAGCTGGAAAAGACTTTACAACATTACATTACCTACCAAAAGCAATAAAAGAGCAAAGCTTAATAGAGTCAAACGTCCCGTGTTGTATGCAGTACTTTGCAGCACCAATCAATACATTGCATTTTATCAGTATGTATGCTGGGCAAAAACACAATAGCATTGGCATTGTTATCACCATGCTCTACCAACTGAGCAGTGGGAGAATTCTAAACTATCTCCTTTAAGTCCCCATGCTTGCTCAAGCATACCAAAATAGTTTTTTTGAAATGTAAAGTCTTATGGGTATTCCCCATAATCCTTCAAATCAAGAACCATCCAATCATGCAATAACCAGGTTATTTCTTTATTTTTATTTATTTAGTTATAAAGTAATTTATAGTTTTACGACATACATTGATTTCCCTCTAAAATTCTGAATTTGTATTTAATTTTTTAATGTCAGAATAAAGTCTATTATTGTTTGAATTAACTGTAAAATAAAAAGCAATGTAGAACTCTGTAAATTCAATCAAATTATACATCATGATTTAGCCATAATAAATAATATTTTTGACTTGATAAATGTAAAATGTAATAAATGAATAAAATCAATTACATTTATGATAAATATTTTTAAAGTTACCTGAAACACAAACAAGTACTTTGAATGAAAACATTGGTGGATAATGTAAGATTTAAAGGCAGCAGACATATATAGACTCAGGAGCTTAGAAGATTCACAAGAATGAAAGTTTGTGCCATATAACAGTGAGCTTATGCCGGGTTACATTTGTATTAAAGGTCACTGAGAGTTAATTATTATGAAGGACGCTGAGCCCTAAAGGATGGAGCCAAGACGGCCAGACTTGCTGGATTTTTAAACCTATTGCATAACACAGGGGATTCATCATCAGACACTTCATTCAGATCAATGCATTTTATACGGTTTGAATGCATTTGCAATGTTTTGGCAGACATGTGAATGTACATAAGTTTGTGTGATCTTGTATTTGTGTCCGTGTGTGTGCATGTGTGTTGAGGGGAAAGGCCCAGAGTGAGGAGCCAGAACAGGAAGTTAGAAACAGACCACACACAGCTGCTACATGGAGAGAGTGGGTGTGAGGAAGTGTGTGGGAGCTTGACATTCACAAAAACACACAATAAGCCATATTCAGTGAGGGAGCGAGATAGAGAAAAAGAAAAAGATTGCAATATATTGATATGGGAGAGGCAGAGTGAAAGAAAGATCTTGAATATGACATCCTAAATTCTAAGTTTGTTACAGCTGTTCACCGGATGTTTATTTCTTTAATGCCCAGGAACACTTTTAGGCATCCAACAGCATTTTCTACAGTTAGTCATATTAGCAGGTGACGGTTATTGTCAGTTAGAGGGTCGAACATTGGCATCATGTGTGGCAGGTGGGTGAGGTGTCCAGCAGGCCCAAGCGGGCATGAACAGAACATGGCGGGCAGTGCCAGGTCCGTCTGTGGTGCTTTCCGCCTGAGCAGGTGAGGAGAATGGAGCTGTGGGAGAGCAGTGCAGAGCGGCTGCAGCATTAACCTAATTACAGGCTGGCCCTGCTAAATAAACACTTATTAAATTTGCATGCTCAAATACACTTCTGGACATAGCAGGTCATAGTGCATGCAGCCTTTTGCTATCACCCAAAAGTCCACACTTTGTCAAAGAATATTCATTAGTTCTACAAGCACATGATGTGATGGCCCTGCTCAAAATAAAGTAAATTACATTAAATAAATATAAAAAAAATACCACATGTAAAATGACATTCGTCCAAGGTCTTTCCCTCTACAGCCTGAAATGCTTGGATAAGATCGAGCACCCCTGTGAACCTGCATATAGGAACAGTGGTTTGAAAATAAAATATAATAGTTTAGAAGATAATAATAATAATTATTATTATTATTATGAATGTGGGGAAGTGGAATCCTCATTCAGACACCACAGAAATGAAATGAAATGAAATCAAAATATAAAATAAAATAATAGTTTAGAAGATAAATATATATATTATTACGTTTTTTTATGAATGCAGGGAAGTGAAATCCTTAAGTTATTTAACTGAACACCAATTTATTTGATGTTAGGTTCGGACACCACAGAACCACTCTCTGACCAAAACCTCGAGCTCTCATTTAGTTGGTTAACTGCTCAGTTACCAAGGGTCAGGTTTGTCTGCTTTAGTTGGACCTTGATAGCCTCTGCTGGTAGATGCTGGAACTAAACCAACCATGTTGTGACTTTAGTCACTAAGCACTTCACAAGACTGAGGTACTAGAGTTGTGTGGTTTCCTTGTGGATTATTGTAATTCTGACGGCACCCGTTTACTGCAGAATAGCCAATATTATTGGTGAGCAAGTTTTGTAATATTAAATTTCTCCAAATCTGCTCCGATGACGAAACAAACTCATCTACAGACGGACCGATGGTGCATTAAATGTTCAAGAAATGTTCCCTTTTATTTTACTTTTCACTATTCCTTTTTAACACCATGGCTTCTGTCACTAGGTGTCATCCGCCACCAGGGGTCTCCCTCTCGCCGCTCATTTAACGATCAGAAACATACTTGAATGAACTCAGAATTAAACAAATCCAACACAACAAACAAAAAATGCAAAGCAAGGAATACATTTACCTAACAACAAATATTCAAGCAATGTTAACAAAATTAGAGTCATCACAAAGAACATAAAATAAATCCTAGACCATTCAGGAAAGAAAATTGCCATGTTTTAAAACAAACAAAAAAAAGTGTTAAACTGTAGCCACTTATTATTCTTTTGGTAATATGTTCCGATCCAATGAGATTTGAGCAGATTAGGTTCATATGGAGGCTGGATTAACCTCCACCCGTACGATAATCAGCGTCAGCATATTTCTTTCACACGTAGCAACACAATAGAGTTGTTTCTTAATTCGTTTCGAGGATTTCTGTTTGCTTTACAGTTTTCTTGTTGAACTTCGGCACCTTGCAGCTCCCCGTCCTGTCTGCCACGACACTGACAGATTCCTGGGCTGGACCGCCTTTGATAAGCATCCTATGGTATTTTGTTCAAGATGGCGGTGGCGAGCATGGAAAAGGACGCGATAGTAAGTCACAAATACCTTTGAAATCTTAAATGCTTCAGATTTTCATCAATTAGCCATTATTGTTAATAAAATGTATTTATTTAGTAAGAAGTGCAGTGGAAATCAGTATGCATCACATGCAATGATGACTCGTTCATCTCTCATACCTAGAGTTGAAAAAATCATAATGATTTGGTTGAAATGCAGACGTGGAAGACCGCAATGGACAACGATCACTACTCTTTTATCTCTGATGTATTTAGTGCACATCTGTGTTTAAAGGTGCAGATGTAGAAGGCGTGTCGATTTATTGTTAAAATCTGCATGTGCATCTGCATTACAGCGCTCGTGTTTTATTGCATTTCTCATATTTAAGGGCTTTTTAAAACTTGTAAATCTTCTCTTTCTCATCTGAAGAACACCGAAGATGATCTTCACCTTAATAACTCGTTTGGAGATTCTGGGCTTATCCAGTGCTCGAATTGAATCAAGTCTTATGGGGGGTCCCCACCATCAGACTTTTTTTTTTTTTTTGGTGGGGGTGGGGCTTAGTCTCGCAATATACAATTTATACAAAATAAACAATATATTTGATCATAATATGCATAACTATATACTATTTAATGTTGCATAACAAATAGAGATAAGCTACTATTCTTCTTTTAAATGGCTTACTCCAAGTAAAAATGTCTGAGGGACCCCCCTAAGTCTATTTTTTACTTCTTATGGGGGGTCCCTAATGCCTTATGGGGGGTCCCGGATCCCCCCAGCCCCCCTTCAATTCGAGCAGTGGGCTTATCTCCCCTGATAAAGAAGACCTCTCTCGTATTCTGGTAGAGTAGATGTTTATAAGCATCGTGGTTATCTTAAGCTATAATTTCTGTTGCATTGATGATTTTTGTTCCCCATCTGATATACCAGACTGTTCCTTTTAGTGGACGGATCAGAGGTGGGATGAGGCCTGGGAAGAAAATTATTATAATGGGCATCATTGATCCAGAGCCAGACAGGTATGTTTTCATATTAAAATTGCATAAACTTAAGAATGTACACATTCTAGCAGTTGCAAAGAGTTACATCAGACAGAGGCTCTGTCTCAAAACCTTGTAAGCTTCCTTAAACAGCATTTTTGGGCATCGCGGGCCTATATGTTGTTTAGATAGTGCTGCCTATGTTTTGAGAAACAGAGCGTCTTGTTTCAGATTGCATTGGGTTGTAGATCTGCTTGAGAGACACTGCATGGGTGTGTGCACTGCTTAGTGATGATGGGTGTTTGCATTAGCTGTTAAGGAAACAAATACAAAAACTGTGAGAGCATTAGGTGTGTCTTGGAAACTTAACATTTTACTATGTTGATTCAAATAATCAGTGGTAAATCTTTTGATTCACAGCTAGTTCACATTAACCTTATGTTGTTCCAGCCAGTATGAGTTTCTTCTGTGTTAAGGTGTACTGTATATATTTGGGTTTGGTAAGGTCTTTTATGCTTGCCAATTCTGAATATATTTGATTTAAATGCAGTGAAGACAGTAATCTTGTAAAGAAATTATTTCAATTTAAAATAACTTTTTTATTATTATTTGAATTTATTTTGAAGTGTAACGTATTCCTGTGTTGGAAAAGCTGAACTTCAACAGCCATTACTCCGGTCTTCAGTGTCACATGATCTTTCAGAAATCATTCTGATATGCTGATTTGGTGCTCAAGAAACATTTCTTATGTTGAAAACGGTTGTTGCTGCTTAATTATTTTGCTATCAGGATTCTTTGAATGGAAAATTCAATACAGCTGCATTTTGACATCTTTTTTTCAAAAAAATAATTTTGTATTTAATAACACTTGATTAATGTAATTCATCCTTGCTGAATAATAATTTAATTTATTTAAATATTAATTTAGTAATGTATTTTTTTTTTTTTTTAATGTTTCTTTAAAACTAGTTCCAAAGGCTTTTTGTCATGATTAATATATGTATGCATTTGGGAGACACTTTTATCCAAAGTGACTTTCATTAAGGGATGTGTTTTGCCGGACTTGTTCTCTGAGAATGTTTTTTTTTTTTTTGGGAGAGTATAGTACTGGTTCTTGGCCTAAGGGGATGGAGCAATTTGTTAAATTGGTGGCTTAGTCTTTAAATTGTAATTATGCAGCATTTTAATTAAGCATGAACATTACAGTCCTGATATACCAATGGTTAAGTGGTACTAATGTGTCATTTCAGCTCAGGAATTCAGCCTTTCTAAACAGACTGCTGATCCATTAGGTATGCACTGTGATGCTCATTCAGTGTGTGAATGGATTTCAATGCAAGCCTAATTTACTATGAATTCCTGTGAAGTAGATGCATGCTATTTCTCTGTAATGTTTAGTATATTGGCACACAGTTTATAACACATGCAACACTTGTCATATTTTTATTAAAACTAATGGTTAGTCATATGGTTATGATGACCTAACAGATGAAACCTATTAGTAAAGATGAATAAATCTTTAAAGAAGTCCAAGAACTTTAGGCAATGCATTGCACCAGAAATTGGCTGTTTACATGTTTAAAGTTTGTTTTCTGCACAGCTTTGACATCAGTTTGACCTGTGGCCACAATGAAGAGAATGAAGATGAAGAGCTCACTGATGTGGCCCTTAAACTCTGCGCACGATTCAAGGCAGAAAGGCAGTTCCTGAGGAATGCACGGGTTTCTGGGAAATGGAGTGAGGAAGAGGCACCCATAGCTTACTTCCCTTTCATCCCGGACCAGCCTTTTAGGGTAATGAGCTGAAACACTGACATCTGTATGCTCTCTAATCTGAGATCTCTAATCTGCACGAGTCCAGGGTTTGTGCAAAACTGATGGCAGCTGCTTCATTACTTGGTATATCAGACTTAACTGACACCGCTGATGTATATAAATGTATTTTTTCTGACATGAGGAAATACCCACATAATGTGAGATATATATATATATATATATATATATATATATATATATATATATATACACACACACACACACACAGAAAGTATGACTGCTTTTGCATGTCGCTTTATTCCTTTATAATAGCCAATTGCAGAATTATTCCGTATGGCAGAGAGTTGTATGACCAAAGTGGGTAAAGATGCTTGAAGATAATGAGTGCTTATTGTTTGTAATCTGGGCTGAAGGCAAACCAAAAAATGGGTCACTGTTGAGCTGAGATAAGCAGTCATGCAAAGTAAGACAAGCACTGCCTTTCAACACACTGTTCACAATGTGTCTCAGTGATTGACAAAGGATTCTTTTGATTTGATCTCATTTTGCTCTTTTTCTCCTGTCCTTGCCCTATTTATGCAGATTGAGATCCATTGTGAGCACCAGCGTTTTAGGATCTTTGTGGATGGACACCAGCTGTTTGATTTTTATCACAAAGTAAAATCTTTGATAGCCATTAATATGATCCGGATAGTTGGGAGTCTTCAGATCACCAAGCTGGGCTAACCAAGCACACCTGAGCACGCTCAAGAAAGGACTTCTCACAGGTGACCATCTGCACCTGTGCATTTGCCGCAGCTCACACAAAGACATCAACAACATCTGCATTTTCACTTCTCTTTTGCCCTCTAACCTCATACTGTAATGATTTCTGAGTATTGTATCATAAGGGGTTTGGTGAATGGTTGCAATATCAGATGTGTGTTTTCCAGTATCTTTGCTTCACATTGTAGCTTATTTGTTTAGCTTCAATAATTTTTCAGGGATCGTACACTTTGATATGCACTCTGTGGCAGTAACATACGCCACTGGGATTTAGGTGCTCTCCATAGACACTGCCAAAGTACTTATGCTTGTAGTCTAGCAGTGTAGGTTCAAAATGATCCAAAACTCAGGAAATCAGATGATTTTACTTCATTTCACTCTGATTATAAATTTGCTTTAAATTATGAGTTACTCTGAAATGCTTTGGCTGCTAGAATATAGGAGCTCCGATTCAGCATGTGCTGTTCCACCTGGGTTTGATTTGTTATTTAATCTGAATAATTAAAATATTTTGGAAGGAAGATGTTATTTTATCTCAATTGTGTAGCAGGGTGTATGATAGATGTTTAAATGGCGTACCTTTCCTTTTCTGTCTCTGTTCATTTCAACTATTTATTTTGGGAGAAATAGAATGTTACACCTGAAATTTTGTAGAATGTCACATGAGGATTATTTAATTTGAGGTAGAGGAAGTTTTTATTTTTGGAAATTTGATCATCCAGTCATTCTCTTCCAAGGCAGCACAGTATTTAAGTAAAACGGTATCATGTTAAATCCTTGGCAACCAAACCAACACTTTTTTTGTTTAATTACATTTGTCAGTGAGGAATGACTTCAGTGCAGCAGTTTTGCAAAACATAACTCCACTTATCTGTTTACGCTTTATTATGAGCACCTCGTGAAAGTTGAAGGAGCAGATATATAACAGGGCTGAATTGTTTCTTGAATGTACTTCATCCACTGATAGGCTTCGTAATGGCTTAGCTGTGGGTATAAAGTGAGCATCTTCAAAAAAAAAAAAAAACTATCTCGTCCTCCTTCGTACTCCTCTTAATATAATCACATAGTCAATGGTCAGCATGTTTCTGTATTCAGCAGTGATTTTGCTGAGATCCTCTGCCCTGTACACCCACGATGCTGTCCACTCGGTTGTCTTCTGCTCAACTTCCACTTGTAGGATTGGATTAGTATGATAGCAGTGATTATTATTGCAATTTATTACATTACTGTATCCAAAAAACACTTCTTGGTTTGTGTTAATTTGCATGACGTGTGTATATATATAAACTACCATTCAAAATTGGGGTCGGTAAGAATCGTTTTTGAAAGGAATGTTTTCGAAAGGAGTCTCATCAAGATTGGATTTATTTGATGGTAACTGCAGTAAAAACAATATTGTTTGTTTCCAATATTATTTCAATTTCAAATAACTTATTCCTATGATGGGAAAGCTGAATTTTCACTCTGGTCTTCAGTGTTACATGATCCTTCAGAAATCATTCTGATGTGCTGATTTGATGCTCAAAACATTTACTTTTTTTTTTTATCAGTGCTGAGAACATATATGCTTCTTATTATTTTAATGTTTTTAAACTAAGTGGTATTAATTTCTTAAAATAACACTTACTGACCCTAAAGTTTGAATGGTGGTGTGTTTAGCACTACTGTCACATCAACTCTTGTTGATGAATGTGCCCTGTTCTGTAGTGAAAGAGTCGGCAATGCTTCTCATTAGTCAGGATTACTGTATATTCAGTATTATTGTCACTATTGTAATATTTTCTAATCCTATACTTATAGTCAGTCTGTGCCCTGGAACACATGGAAACCGAGGCAGTGACGAATTAAGTCGAAGGACTGCTGTTTTGTCTGCTTTACTGGTCGATCTACTTGACTGAATTTCATGTGATGAAATAATGCTATTATACGCCAGAGCACCAGCCAAAAGCATTTGCCCACATCAGCATCTGGTCAACATTGAAGTCAGAATATTTATTGAGTGCAATATTAAAGATCCTTAATCTGTTGAGAAGGTACTCCTTATAGAAAACTAATTTTTAAACTTTACATTTAATGTGAAGTAGGTCATTTTTATACTTGGCTGATTTTCTCTGCAGTTGTTTGTGCCTCAAACTAGTGCAGAGATTGTTTAATCGAGACAGCACAAGCAATATCGTCCTTGACCACACACCCATGTGACGTGTTGTGGCAAACGCACTTTGATATGACATGCTTAGCAAATGAAACATGGTCATCTGGACCAATATTATACACTAAACCGTATTGCTATTTAACTGCTTAATTTGTGAGTGCTAGCTTCATTCTGTCTGGTGATTGTTTAAATGGTGACCTTTCTTAATTTAGTCTTTGAACAATGAGTGTTTGAAATTACACCTTGATAACTAAAAAATGGGGAGGGAGAATATGTATTTACAAAAATAACAGATGAGAAAGAACACCCAAGGAGAGAATGCCATTAGTGTTGACTGCTTTAAGAAACCTTAGCATACTAATAGACTTTGTTCATATATTTGACAGACGCTGTGATCCAAAGTGACTTACAGTTTCTTGACGTTTTAACAAACATGCATTTCTCCCTATGATCCTACTAATATTCCCAATTACTGATATCAGTTCTAATGCTTCCATCTTTATTGCTTTTTCTTGTCTTGTATCTCAAAAGTAACAGTCTATCAAACTGGTTCACATTTATGAGGGTTGAAAATGAATGTCCTGGTTGTAAACCATTGTTCTGAAGCCTTCGAACTTTGGATGTACATATACTAAACAGGGCCTCTGTATGCTTTGTTTTTTTATATATTTTTTTTTGCTACTGCAATAATGTATTGACACTAAAGAGAGTGTTTGTATGGTGTATGTGATATTTAGTCTGAGTTTTCACTGGTTTCCAGTTCAACATTTTGACTCTAGGTAGCATGGTACGTTTCTTTTTCCTCTTTTGTTTTTTTTTAGAGCTTAATATGTCAGTTCTTTTATTTAAAGAGACTTTCAGATGTGTTTATGTATTACTAAAGTGGCCCATTACTTAGAGTTAGTTTGTGATGTTGGATGTAGTTGCACAATCATTTTCATGAATTAAACTTGGTTGAGTGTGCAGAAATGTGCCTATTGAAATATGGCGTTGGTGTTTGGGATCTAAAATTGTATTCTTACTAATGATTTACACCAACAGACTTCAATTTTGAGTTGCTCTTTTCAAAGTAATTTGTTTTTGTAATGCACTTCATGTGTGGTTGAAGCAAGTGCTACTATTGAAACTAATCAATAAATACAAACAAATTCGTAAGGTATGAAATGTTTGTCATCCAGAATCCCTTGTGAAATACTTCAGTATGTATGGTACAACTAAATAATAGCATTTGGGTGGGGAAAAAAGTATGTTTGAACAAAAATGTGCGTTACAAATACCTAAAATTACACTTGTGGTGATTAATTGTGTTTGGTCATCTGGATAAACATAAGTTAATATGTGAATGCATTGTGGCAAGATTTGGTTATTTTGTGAATTTTGTAACCTCCATGAATTTGAGTGCTTTTCTAATGAATTTGCTGACCAATAAATCAGTCCTTACAGACTTTGAAGTAATTTAATGTGTCCCATGTACACTTAGCTTCTTCACCTGATTTTTAAAACTGCTTGATGCTTTACCAGTTCAAACAAAACGCAATACAGTAAACGGCATCAAACTCTGTAAATACTGTAAACTGCAAGAATGAAGTGCCCTCTGCTGGTTGTTTTTTTTTAATTGGATAAAAAATTTTTATTAAATTGACTAATATGTATAACATGTTTTGAAGCCATAATTAACATTACCCTCAGGTCAGTCTTACGTATGCTATTCGTTTTCTACTGGCTATACAAAAAACAGAAAAGGCAGTGCATTTGTCACAATCCGAAGTTCATTCACGAAAGTTGACCAATAGATGGAGCTATACGCGCAAAAACCAACAAAAGACGAAGAAAACCACACGCCTGTTCTTTATTAGTACGGAAAGCAGTGGTCAAACAAAGGAAGAGGGATGTTTAATACAGTATCTGGCATCCCGACTACGCAGTGACGTAACCATTGACAGCCAACCAGCGCGACTCCAGCGTCGCAGTGACCCCGTTGACCCCGCTCAACCATGGCGCTGCTCTGCAGATCCTCAGCGTTACTTCTCAGACGCAGTAAACTGCTGCCTCCTGCATTAACAGCAACAAGGCAATGCAGTTCAGGTAACAGAAATCATGTCTCCGTGAAATGAATGGCTTCTTTTTCAGTGTCACTCGAGTTTTGCTCTGGTTAGAAACTTGCGTCATTTTCCTGCGCTAGTTCTGTGACTCCTGACTGTTGTACTGGTGTCTGGGACTTTATAATGGAAAAACTGAGCTTTATAGTAGCCGCAGTTGCATTTCTGTGCGACTGTTTACAGTTGAAACATATGTAAGAATAAAATAATATAGATACAACAATAGTGCGCATACTAGAGAGATCTCCACAATTAAAAGCCATGACAGCTCCAATGAGGTGATATATATGCTAAATCAATACTGTTATGAGTTATTTAAAAATTGCATGGATCCATTGTGAGTTAGTTTGACCCCCACCTTCATCTCTACTGCAGGTGGCCATTATCAGTACATATTAGTTGACAAAAAGGGTGAAAAGAAGGATGTTGGCTTCATCCAGCTGAACAGACCAAAGGCTCTGAATGCTCTTTGTGATGGGCTTATGATGGAGGTGGGCAAAGCCCTTGATGCATTCGAGGCTGACAGCGAAGTGGGAGCAATTATCATCACCGGAAGCGAAAAAGCCTTTGCAGGTGTGAAAACATCTTGTGAAATTAGTTGGGTGTTTTATAGAATTGTTTTGGACTGATTGTGTTTTATTGATAGGCTACTTTTGCTTTCATAGCTGGAGCTGATATTAAAGAGATGCAGAATCGAACATTTCAAGAGTGCTATGGAGGAAACTTCCTGGCACACTGGAACAGGGTATCAACAGCTAAAAAGCCTGTTATTGCAGCTGTCAATGGGTTTGCGGTAGGTCAAATATTTAAATGCATTCACTAGAAAGACTCTCCTTGAGTGCTTCAAGCTTAAATATAAATTTATTTTTCTGTCCAGCTTGGTGGAGGATGTGAGTTTGCCATGATGTGTGACATAATCTACGCTGGGGAGAAAGCACAGTTTGGACAGCCAGAAATCCTGCTCGGGACCATTCCTGGTACAATAACACATCAGGGTTTTTGTTTATTATGTTGATTTAATTGATGAAGAATAACCATGAATGGGAATGCTAAAAAACAAGGCAGCTGAAATGACATGATTTCTTTGGCTCCAGGTGCTGGTGGCACTCAGAGGCTTACAAGAGCAGTGGGAAAATCCCTTGCAATGGAGATGGTTCTCACAGGAGACCGAATCTCAGCTCAGGAGGCCAAACAGTCTGGTTTGTCTTTCACACTATCTTTTGCACTATAGCTTCTTTCTTCTTTCAATTTAAGAAGTGGACTAATGTATTCATCTTTATAGGTCTGGTAAGTAAAGTGTTTCCTGTGGATCAGCTGGTATCAGAAGCGATCAAATGTGGAGAGAAAATAGCTGGCAATTCCAAACTTGTCTCAGCCATGGCAAAAGAAGCTGTTAACGCAGGTAAGAGTTTCATTAAAGAGATAGTTGATACTTTTATTGTTGAAAAATATTCTGCTCATATTTCATGAATGACTTGCTTTAGGTTCATGCATCCAAATCTGATTTAAAAATACATATAGTCCTATGCAGCCATTTAGAAGCTGAGTTTTGTTTGATATTTAATTACAGCATTTGAACTGAATTTAGCTGAGGGCAATCGACTTGAGAAAAGATTGTTCCATGCAACCTTTGCGACGGTGCGTCACTTTTTTTCCACTTATTCATTTCCTTTTTTGAAGAAAAAGATGACTTCATTCTTGAACTTGCTGTGTTCTAATTTTCAGGAGGACAGAAAGGAGGGCATGACTGCTTTTGTCGAGAAGCGAAAGGCTGCTTTCCAGGACAAGTAAAATTCCAGTGAAAAATATGGTGATTTTTAAACCATGGTGTTTAGTTTGTGATCAAATGCTGTTATTAAAATACTCTATTTTGCCTTAATTTTCTTGAAAAAACATCTGGATCTGTACTTTTGGGTTGACAGATTTACATGTAGTTCAGTGAGCTCACATTTAGCTTGGTTTATACATTACCCATTTCTTATTAATGTCTAGATATTGTTGATTGTCTGGTATTATCACCTTGAAACCTTCTTTGCTGATACACCATAAATAGAGGCATCCAGTACAGTAACTGTGTAATTTAAACACTCAGTCATGCTTTGTACTAATATACTCTTTAGCAGTTAAGAGAGAGGAAATGGCATTGCCATAACCTTTCTAAATTGTTTGCATTTACTGTGCAACACTGTTGAAGGTTTTGCAAAAACCCCTCTGATTTGATTTTGTATGTTGACAAGTTGATTATTTGACTAAAATTCATTGGGAAAAGACGTCACAGCTCCACTTAGTACACACTAGGTGGTGCTGTGGGTGTATTTTCAGTCACTCGTGCGGCTTATTCATTGATGTAGCCTAATAAAGTCGCTGTAGTAGTATTTTTGTCTTTTTTGTTTAATGATATATCTGCTATTTGACTAATTATTTCAGTGTAATGTTAATATTATTAAGTGTTTTCCTCTGATATAGTGCAAAATGGGGTTTTGGAGGACACTGCGAACTATAGTGTATACAGTAATGCAGGTTTCGTGCGGCATAGAGAAGTTTGTTTATAACCAACGACAGAACCAACATATTCATAGCAAAAACTCTTAATCTAACATTGTTCTTAGTTTTTTTTTTTTTTTGGCATATCACTGTATGTAGGCTATAAACGATTATTTATAAATAACTAGCATTTTCAGGTTATTAATATGCGGTTTTTCATTTATTTTTTAAATGTTACTTTAATAAATTGCTATTTGTATCCGTTTTTCAATAGCTTAAATGCAATTTATGAAATATCGCAGCTTTTTAAACTGAACTGCTCAAACTTTCTAGTTGCTGATGATTAACTGTAATGTCGTTTAATCATAACTTTCATCAGTTGTCAGGTTAAAGATCACCAGAGAACTTGCAACCCACTTTTACGCATTAAACGCTGACTATTTTATGTGAAATACAGCGTCCAGAAGGACCACAGCAAATGTAATTAAAGGAAGAGGCTATTCATCTGAATTGCACATCAACTGAGAGCATTTTCTCTCTTGAAAATCTCGGCTTTTTTCGCACGGCGTCTTTCTAAGCACTCTCAAAAGTCCATAGCCTAATTGATTTTAATTTTCTTTCAATATTCCCTCAGACTCCAGCTTTCTTCTCAGCCCCTGGAACAAAACTTTTAAAAGGGGAGAAAAAAACTTTCTCTCCACTCACCGCAACAGCACAAAGGTCTCCTTAAAGACAGCAAAAGAGAGGTTCCACTTTGAAGTCTATCCCCTGCTAACGAAAGGTCAAAATAATAAATGTAGACCGAATTGAGGCGCTCAGCGCTGACAAAAGGGGCAAAACGTTACATTTTGGCAGAGGCAGCTCCTCATAGCGTGATAAACTCATTTAAAAAAGCAGAACCAAAGATGGAGCAGCATGGTTCCTCGGTCAAAGAAAAGAGCTTTGAACTGATCAGACGGTCTCGGCTCCTCCGAATGTCTTTTCTTCCATCAGTCTTCCATCTTTCCACTTTCACTCTACATTTCGCAGCTGCAAAGCCTCCACACACCTCTTTTGGAGCAAATTTCCCTGAATTAGCCTACAACCACATCACCAGCAGTTCCTCTTCATCAGTAGCAGCTGCACGTCTAGGTGTCGTTCTTCATTTAGACGCGAGTTTAACTTCAATTAGCTTTCTAATTTCTTTTTTTTCCAAATAAATGTCCAACTAGATAGGACAAAAAATCTCACATTTTTCTTAATGACATTACAATTTGAGTAGACATTGAATACTTTATTTTTAGCATTGGATCTTGTGGGAATTTAATTTAACACCATTGTCGAACACAGAGTCGGCAGCATAAATGTACAATTTCATGCGCAGAAGTCCTGTGCGCGCGGATCTTTGAAAATCAGTTTAAAGTGTTGTACTTCCAGTCACACCGCAAATGATGGCTTGAGTAGCCTACAAGGATCTTTCCTCAATATTTTAAACTATAAGTTTTATAAGTTGGTTCACACTGTGCGTAAAATTACTGCTTAGTCGTCATTCAGAGTCATGGATGGAAATAATTTGAATGAATAATGATTTTGAAAACACCTGTTGATCTGCACTATTTTAAGATCTATGCGGATATTACAATTAGGCTTCTCTAGCGCTGCCACTGATGTTGTTTGGTCATTTTAATGGTTTGCTAATGAATCATTTATATATTTTTTGAAATGTAAATTCAAAAATAGGCCAACTAGCCTATATATATAGGCTATATATATAGACCTAATATATATAGTCTAAAAAAACTTGGCTATGGACCGGTCGAGTGGATGTTTATGGTTACCTCTCACGCAAAGGCCATTTCTGTTTGCTTTGTGATAACTGGTCATTTTTATTATTTGCTTTGTGGGAATCTGAAATCATGCAGGCCTAATTTTGACTCAAATAACAGAATAAGTTCATAAATTTCTGAAAAGGCAATGCTTAAAATTAATATGCCTTCTCATTCTGAAACGTAAAGTAACATTAGAGCTATATGAATAACCAATCGTGCTTAAATGTGAAATAAATAGTTAAAACTAGGCTGCAGTTATGAGTGCCCAGAGGTACGCAAATTACGCAGGCTATTCGAAACGGAGGTTGCGTTAGAGACGTACTCTACTCTACATTAAAGGATCACATGATTCTCCACAAACTCTCTCGTGGTCTGTCACTGCTGTCACTGCTTTGAAATGGTTATACTAAAAGGAATCCCGTCCATACTTACGCCTGAATTATTGTATGCTTTGGCGCAAATGGGTCATGGAGATGAACTAGGTAAGTCCTTAATAAGATCAGATCGAGCGTCACGCCAGCCTTCTGAAGCCTGAAGTTCTTGTGTCACGCATGCGATATCTAGATGAATATAAGACGATATAGCTACCTGTTAAGATAAATATATACTGTCATTGGTTTATACAAGGTTAGATACGAAGTCAAAACGCCACGGATAAATCCTAGTTCGTGCAGTAAAGTGGGAAGTCACATTGCTTTGTACCGCGCAACTTGCGCTTTCATTTCGATCATCAAAATGTCACTCAAAAAACTTTGTAGGCTGTCTCTCATAAAAATGTCACATTTTTATTATCTCTAAGCCAAAGCACATATCCGCATATTCGACTCCCGCTGATGTTGAAAAGCGTTGATTTTGTGTCCGTCTGTAGTTTGAGTGGATCTGGTTTGTCTTATGAGCTCAGACGAGGCATCAGCGCAATACAGTTATAAGAAATAAACTCTATACGTGTGGATTGTCATGTATCACGTTTTTGTAGTTCTTGCAGTCGCAAATTTTCCAACCTCATCTATTTGTAAATGTGGTCCAGTGGAGATAAGATCGGATGGTATGTGTCCTAAAAGCGTCTAAACTTTAACAAAATGTAACAGGTATTGTTTCTACAATAAAACTGTTAATAATTATTACATGCACTTTCGTAGTTAAAATATATTTTTTTTTGCACATTTCTTACGCTGTTTAAAATAAATCTCATGTTAATTTTTTATGGTTTTACAGAAGAAATGATAACTGATCATTTGTAGCCAAAGTTATTGTAGTTCCAGATGTAGGCTACTCAGCCCAAAATAATTCTTAATATGCAAATTACATTTTTGTCACTGATTGCGATGCATTTAGTTGTTTAATCAAGTATATGCTTTTACTTTTTAAGGTGTAGGTATACCAGAACTTCTGAAGGCAATATTGGAGCTTTTTCCTCTGGATACCTACGATGATTCGGTGGGTAATAACATTTGTACCATTATCTGGCATTTTTGTTAATGGCTAAACCACAAATTTCACCTCCGTTTGTTAATGTATGTAACTTATCATAATTGTAGATTGTGTCTGTCACTAAATAAGGTCTGATTTGTTAGGCAGCTGTCATGGACCTTGTACAGAGTGACAAATGAAAGGGGCTGAAAGTGCCGGTATGGGACCAGTAGTACTCTGACCTCCTGAAACAAGCAGGATCAGATGTAAGCTATTATATACATAAAGGGTCATAACTCATATGATGAGGACTATTCATCACTGCTTAAATTATATTTTACCAAACTAGGTTTTCAAAGGGAATACAAATCATGCGTCCTGGACCTAAAATTTTATCTCAATAATATAATATTTTACTTCAAATTTCATATACATACATACACGTGTGTGTGTGTATGTAAATATATATATATATATATATATATAAAATCACATTAACAAACAGTCTTAAAATTTAGTATGCTTTTTTTTTCTTTCAGGGTAACTTCAGGTTTGTTGAGCGGTTTGCATTTTATGAGCGTACCAAGAAGGCATTTGCTGTAGTGGCAACTGGGTGAGCATTTCTATTTATGATCTTTGATGGGTCTGTTTAACTCTTAAATTATTATATATTTATATTTAAGAAAAATAATAATTATGGATGATCCATAAATCTGTCTGACAGGGAGACTGCACTGTATGGAAATCTCATAATCAAGAAAGGTGTCATTCCGCCTGGTGAACAGTGCTGAAAGAAGGCTGTTTGGTACAGTTTTGCAGTGCCAGAGTTTTTACACCAAATTATAACGCACATACAAAATACATTTATGTATAAAAATAAAAACAATTGTATATATAAAAAGTATGTTAGTAATTTAATGCCATTCTTTTATATTTTGATTGTAAAATTACTCTGCTCATAATTGTTCAAAAAGTTCAAAGAATTTCTGTATTTTCTGTAATGTGATGTTGTAAAATAAGCAATAAGACAATTTCTTTAATAAATAGATCAGAGAAAATCATACAATAAAAAAGTTTGAAATGAAAGTCAGCTCCGTTTAACCTTTAAAGATTTAATCTTGAAGTTTAACTATAACTGGTCAAATTTAGCTTTTCATGTTCAACAGGTGTAGCTCAGTCCCCACCTGCACATTTCATTTTGTTGCCTATTGTTCTGTGAATTAAAAGCAGCTGAATTGAGCTCTCTGAATGTTCTCATGTTAGGACTATGGAAATGTGAAATGTTTGTTTTTCTTATACTTTGCCTTAATAAATACTTTCTACTTTTAAATAATTTTATTAAAATGTATTTCATTTACTCAGTTATTTCAAACTGATTCAATAAAAAAGTGATCCATATGGCTTATTAAGGTCACAGTCTTCTCAGTTTTGATGCATGTTTTCTTTTTCTGTGTTCAGTATTTAAAAAGAAATCATGTTAAAAACATTATTTTAAGATTTAAAAAATAGAGAGCATTTAATTAAAAGCACACATAATGAATTAAAATTCAGTATTACAATCCTTTAGACGTGATATGACTTATCTTATCATTGCTTATGATAAAGGTAATCCAGGTCTACCTCTGGCTCTGTGTGCACCCTTTTGGGGCGAATGAGGAATATATTCATCGGCAGAGCCTGCTGGTCAGACTGATGTCCTTTAACATCTGTGTGGTACAGGTCGTCTTTGTCCTCTTCAGGGCTTGAGTAGATGGGCCTGACATTACCTTCAATTACATTCTTCTCTCCTCTCATTGGCTCTTCAGCTACATCAAACATGCCGTGGTATAGATCATCCCTATCTTCTTCTGGTTTGTCATACATCCGTACCCGATCGTGTCCCAGTGGCTGAAAGTAGTTTTCAGGCTGTTTTGCATCAGCTGGATGTTTTATGTCAAAGGAGTGGTAGAGAGCATCTTTATCCTTTTCAGGTCTGTCATATTTCTGCTGTATTTCTGCTTTTACGGCTTTCCAGGTCAACATGTTGGGATCGATGTCAGAATCTGTAATGTCCATGTCCTGTGGTGGCTCCACCTCCTTCATTTCCAGGATCATCTTCCCATTGGGATGATCAAAACTACAATGGACAATATCTTATTTCAATGATTTGTAAATATTCTTACAGATTTATTATATACAGACCAATTTAGATCCTTCACAGTGTGCAGAAGGCAAGGCAATACTTACTCTATAGTGTCCTGAACTGCTTTGCCCAACACTTTTTCCTGCAGGACAAATGTAAAAGTAAAAATTTAAATGTATACACTTTTTATGTGTAAAAGCAACAAGTCAAACATTAGCAAATAAAAAATTATTTTTAAATAATTCAGTTAAAAGATGAAAGGGTACTGCCAACTCAGAAATCAGATTTATATATTAGAAAGTTAATTAAAATTAATTTTAAATTCTTTACATCCTTTTCATCTTGATCAAAATGGCAAGAAGGGTCAGGGCAGACCTTGCAAAAACAGTTGTAATTAAAAGCGATACAGCCATTGTTTATTTTTTTTTACTTTTGTAACTTTAGACAGTCAAAATATTTAGCTGTAAATTAAGAGTATTCATATTAAATGTAAAACTTACCCTGGGCCTGTATGGCTTGGCTGAAGTGCTGAACAGCAGCACTGATAGGCAGACTACCACAGAAAACCTTTAATGTGGCAAATAAAACATGAGTGTTGAAGCTCATACTTTTAGCTTAGAGAAAAAAATATATATCCATGTAACCGTGAAGCTCATCAAAACTCACCTGATCATAGTGGTTCCTCACACAGTGACAATCACAACGAAATATGAATGTTTTTTTACATGGAGCTGATGATAACTGTCTTACCTGTAATAAAGATCAAAGTTCAGCAATAAACTGACTGGGCCTGAAATCTGTGCAAGGAATTCTAATGTCGCTATTTTTATTTATTTATTTATTTTGTCATGTGACTGTGTGTGTGTGTTATACGCTATAATTGTTTTATAAATGTATTATTATTATTATTATTATTGCTTTGTCGTTGATATAGGCTAATGGTCTTCTCCTAGGCGATTAATCCTTCATTGAAATAAACACATATGCAACTCAGTCAACGCTGCGTTTACAGATCACCCGATTATTAAAACAATTTGGTATTTTAATTTCTGTACTTCATTCCGAACACTGATATTATGTAATCTCTATCGTGATACAGGAAGCAAGACACTCACCTGTCAACATAAAGTCGAAGTACGGTACAATTGAAAACAGATAGGTTAATCATTCGCAGTTATCTGACCTACAGTATATTGCCGAAGATTAATAAATGTATAGCCTTTCCCACAGTCATTTACACGCGCATAATTATAATGATGATGACTGTGTGAAAGGCTAGGGAATCGGCCTTTGGACTCAGTTCGAGAGTTATAGGCTATTGCAGACTATCTAACGTATATGGAAAATATGGAAACATGTTAAGATCGAATATTTAATAAAATAGCCATGATTTAATAATGACACGACTAATTCGCAATAACGTTAAACGTGGCATTTTTATTCAACACGAAAATCCTAATGTTTTGGTTTTAAAGATGTTTGAGACAGACATCCGACAACTACGCGAGCACATGCAGTAGGGTCAGGTTTGGGTTGAGGATTAAGGATTAAAGGTTAGTTAGACTTCGGGATTCTGCCAGGGCTCCAGCCACCCAAGTGGTGCTCTTTTCCCAAGCATCAAATAAAAACACAACCCTGCAGTCACGCCACAAGATGCACAAGAGCTCTTGAAATGATATCCATATCAGTGTAGTCATAACGTGTGTGTGAAAACTATAAACTATCTGTTAGCCTACAGGTGACTAAAAGGAACAATTTTTAAAGCACATGCTGTTGACTTTGGACTTCTGTTTGTGGAGTGAAATTGTATAGCTGATTTGCTAATTAGTCTAAAGAATAACAAAACAGGAAAAAGACCTGAAGCTCAATGTGAATGTTATGATGAACTGCAAAAAAATCATGACCAGGTTCAACACTTTAAAAGTGGAAATTATATATTTTGTGCTGCATTTACTGAACAAATTAGTTTAGATCATTTTTGCAAAGTAACATTAAAATTTTGTAATCCAGGGCAAACAACTGCAGCCAATAAATCACACTATAAAGCCTCTGAGACCCTGAATTGGAGTTGATTCACGTTCCAAAAATTGCTGCATGATAGGCCGCACAGCATCATGTTTGTTCAGAAAGCCTCTTTGAAAAAGCAATTGCTATCCCACGGTGACTAACGGCACCCGTGCAGACGCTCTCATCTCCCACGAAACTGAGTCAAAAATCTGTGCAGCAGCAAACAGCGTCTGACTGTGTGGCATGAAACTGAGGGCAGACGAGCACTCTGTGATCTTAATGCCAAGTGCTTGGCCGCATTATTGGGCTTATTGCGGGATCAAGAGCGAGATGATGTTTACTCACGGCTCGAGTGCAGACAACTTGAGTCACGGTCTCACTCTCACCTGGAAGGCTGTTTCAAAAGGCTCTCAGCACAGGAAATGTGGCACCTGAGTTCCTCGCATGAGGAATTTATTCCAGTCAGTGTATTAACAAAGCCTTCAAGGCATCTCTGTAGAAAACATTCTCCTTTTCTCACCACTGTGACTGTGCATACCTGTAATTAGACAGATTGTGATTTTAATACAGCCGAGGCCTGTGGGGCCCCATACTGCGCTTTGATGCTTGTTTCACAGCCATAATACTCAAGTGGTTAAAACAGAGAATGATCAAACCTGCTTGGTTAATGAATACAAATTATGGCATTATCTCTGGAGATACATAGTCTTGTGGACTGTGTTATGATGTCTATTTGTTGTTCTAAATGAATGGAGATTTGTTTTGTGACAGTATATATACTCCCCTCACAAACCATGACTAAAGAGAACACGTTTGCTTATTTGGTAACTTTATGAAGCAAACTTATGCTGTACAAACCACAGGAAATAGCATAGAAGGAAAACATAAGTGTAACTTATGGAATCTGAGAGGATAATGTGTAAATCAACTGAATGTCTGTCATGTCTTTTTTTAAACAAATCCATTTTAAACAATGGATTATTTGTTTAGAGAGAAATTCCATCCCAAATATTCAGGGCACATATAAAGAAACATGCTGAAAAATACCACACTGAACTTAACAAGTTTATCAAATATGACTTTTAAGTTAAAAGGTATTAAAGCATAAAAAAATAATAATAAAAAAATACACTTCTAAATACAACAGTATATATGGTAACACTTCATTTAAGATGTCCTTGTTACACGTTACATGTACTTACTAATATAATAATTATGCATAATTACATGTAAGTAACCCAAACCAAACCCTAATCCTAAACCCAACCATATAGTAAGTAGATGTAGTTCATTAATATGACTCAGTACTTAAATGCATAATTACACTGTAACAAAGACACCTTAATAAACCTAATATATTAAACAACCTTATTCTATAAAACAGTGCTGTTGCCTTCCATTTTAAATGTGCAATTCAAATGCAGTAATACACCATATCAAAATGGTAACCAAAAATATATATACTAAAATGTATTTGAAATATATTCATTTAATATTCAATTTATTTAATTTTATATTTACTATATTTATTTAATCCTAAGTACACTACAAATACATTTACATGTTTCTGTGCTTAATAAAAACACCCTGCATCTGTATTTTTAGTATACTGAACTGGTATTATTAATGTCTGCTAAATTGGAACAACTACTTAATACACTTTAATTGTGCGGAAGTACTGCTGAAGTCCTACTAAAGACATACTTAAGTATATCTGATTGTTCTAAATTGGAACTAATACAAGTATACTTCAGGTACACTTTAAAAATCTTGCATTTAAAGACCAATATTATTCAAAGATCATACAATCCTCATCTATGACATTAAAACACATTTTATACTTAGCCTAATTTTAAGAAATGTCCATTGTGCACAAGTAGTACTCCAAATAAAGTTTAATTATAATTTTTATATCAGTAAGAAACGTCAGTAAATATGTTAATAGAGCTGAACTATACTTAATTTGAAATAAACGTATTTGAAACAGATTAGGTTTTTACTAGGGAAGTCTTTAGCTTTTGTCACTTTTTGCGGGGTATTTTCTTGCAGAGTTTAAATGAGTTGCTGCAGCGTTTTTATGCTTATGAGGGTTATTATTATAAGGTCATGAGGGTTATCAGTTATCTTAATGATTACTTAAAATAAACAATAATCGTTAGCATTATTACACTTTATTTAGTGTAAATACACTTTGTTTATCAGAATAATATTTTTGTTGTGTGTGTGTGTGTGTGTGTGTGTGTGTGTGTGTGTGTGATCACCTTTCTGAAGTGAGCAAATAATCTCTTTACACAAATATGCTGATTCTGGTTAAATGTTTACTTTATCTTTGCAACTGATTTTCTTTACCCAGAAGTCCCAATGTAATGTTATGTGCTTTTTAATATTGTAGGTCATTCATAGTTTGCTAATTCTACAGATCATTTTATTACATTTTATAATATTTTATTTTAAAAAGAAAGAGTGAAGCACAATGTTTCTTAAAATAACAACCCTCAAAAGGCCTCTTTTGTCAGAGTGTAAATTATCTTGCATTTCAAAATATTGTCTATAAATAAATTATTGTCTATTTACTTTTATTTAATACTAGGTTTCCCAAGTTTTGCCTTCTATTCTTGTGCACTGGCAGTCCACTAATTTATCTTAATAACAGAATAAACTCAGGAACATATAACTTAAAATAACATTTTGTGCAAAGGGGCATCAATAGTAATTTCTGGTCCTGTCAGAAATATGCTACACGCGGCTGATGAACAGCCACACCCAGCCAAGCTGGATTTAATTAAATTGACACTGCTGTGCCTTTTCTCTCCATCAGCCGCACAGTTGCTGAGTGACGGACTGTAGGAGCTAATGGCCCACGGCATGGAACTAAATTAAGTGCTACAAAGTATTTATTGGGGCCAGTTATGTGAACCTAGTGCTTGATAAAGCACCTTCTCTTGTTGCCAAGGTAATCATGGTTTGTATATAGAAACATTTCGGGAGAGAGGAGCTCTAGAGTGGTTGTGTAAAGATCAAAGACAAGACTTGGTAAACAAAAACTAGAATAATCGGCAGCATCTCATGATCAATAAAACATGAATGTGCCTCATTAAGACAACTGCTAATCATGCCCACTGAAATTTCATTTCATTGAACGTCAAATAACAAAAAACACACATTGCTGACCATGCATGTAGACACTTGACTCACTGTAAATCCAAGTTTCAAATGTTTATGTACTCACTGTCGTATAAACCCCTATTGAACAGTTGGTGGGTAGTCGTCACAGCTATTGGGTTTCCAACCATTAAAATCAATGCAAATGTATTTTCTTGACCCCTCTGCCATAAATGAAGAGCATTCGCTGAAATGCAAAAACATACAAACATTCAGTATCTACTCAAAAGTTAAAATATGCTTATAGAAAATGCTTTGTGTATTTAGACAGAGCTCTTCAGAAGTGCCTAATGCAACAAATTTACTACTAAGAACTAGCTGATTTATTAATCAACACGACTACATGAAACCCTTAACCACAAATGTCAGCAACATCATCGCAGCCATATTTCTATACCCCAAACACGCTCACAAACCATATGTCTTGTGTAGACATGATGAGTTATCAAATCTAAATGAAATATCTTGATTTAACAGCAGCACAGACATGCATTTTTCTCTCATAACTTTCAAGGGCCGACTAGATATGATCTCATTTACTCAAAAAATATAAACCTGGATTTATTTTTCTTGGGCTCGGTCCAAACTCCCACTGTGTATGTTCTTCTTTGAGTCTCTCCAGGAATGTTCCAGAACTCTGCGCTGCTCAGTCACTGCGGCTAACAGAGAAACACAAGTTCTGTGTGAAACTCTGCCTGCGCTCACCGTCGCCTACAGAGCGCTACAGCACATGCCTAAACTATATATACGCCACACAACACTGATTGTTTTTACTATCATTGCAGATGTTCAAATAAAGCAGAATTAACTGCAGTATGGCAATAATACACCTTTTGTTGCTGTAGATGTCAGAGGTATATTCAAATTACTGAAAACTAAACATATTCGGTGTGATTACAGTGATGGTATTCCTTTTCATATTCTGTAAACCCTCATTTTAAGCTTGGCCGTCACCAAATAAATGCAAAGTCAATTTTTAATTTTCACTAAATCTGTGGCCACAGTGAAAAAAAGCTGATTGATTTATTTGTTCTGGCTGTACATTAGCAGTTGAACACTATTTGTTTTAGTTGGTCAAAGAGCAGTCTGTGGCATTGGACTGAGACAAGCATGTTACCTACATTCCTTCATGGATGTAACCCTAGTAAAATTGCGCGCCTCACTTTAGGAGTCAATGTGTCACCCAAATCTGCCTCTGTTCAGCATCTCGCCAATTAATGTGGATGAATATTTTGACGTGTCACTGTAAATCTGTGAAACCACAGGTTGTATTGAATTGTCAAAGCCAAATATACTTTGGGTACATTAAGGGCTAAGTGGCAGAAAATTATATTTACTGGTTCATGCTCTCTAGTTCTAAAGGACTTAGTTCATGCCAGATTTGACTGAGTTTGATTACTCAGCATTCATGAACCCCCTAATTTTCAGTCCAGCGGATGACGGTGCATTTGAACACGTTAACTGATTTACTGCTGATGGTGTTTTCATCTCGAAGCAAATAACAAAAGATATTTTCTGATTCTTTTCTGACTGATATCTTCATTAGTAACATTTTATTTTACCTACTGGTCAGGTCTGATTTTAGACTAGTGGCACAAATTGTAGCTAAAGATGTATTTTAAGCTACAATTCTCACACCAAACCTTCTCAAAAAAGGATTGTGTAATCAATTGTGTTATTAAAATAAATGTATTAGAAATTCTAACCAAATCACTTTATGCTATGTACAGCAAATGTATGTTAATGAATTTATAGCTGCAACAAAGTTACATTATAGCTGTATAATACTTTTTAATTGTTTGGTATAATTTAGAGATTTTTTTATTGCACATTCAAAACAAAATTATTCTAAAGGTTTCTTGTTTAGTAAAAAAAAAAAAAAAAAATCAGTAAAGGAACAATATAAAATATACATTTTTGTAGTGGTGCTAGTGAAAACGTTTTAAGTTAATTAAAAATTTGCAAACGGGCTCATTTACTTAAGGACGGCAGATTAACAAGTAATGTCTCTGATTCTGAGTAATAGCTTTAAATAATCAGACATCTGTTACAATCTGAAAATCTTTACAAATCACATTGGCTGGAGGTACACCTTTGCGTTTGTGAAAGGGGAAGTTGTTTGGAAGTCGTTCAAAAGTTTTGTGACTGCAAATGAAAAACAGTAGCAGACATGAACACCACTAACTTCCTCCTCTGAACGAAGGATGGCTCCATGTCGTCTACTTCTACTGTATGAAGGTTTGCCTATATATTGGATCCATGTGTGTCAGTTTTCCCTTGGAGGCTTGGGAGACTCCACTTTCTAAACATGCTGCCACCCAGAGGACATGTTCATCTACATGTATTGCAAAAACGGGTGGTAGAATTTGCTCAAAAGTGAAGCACTCCATCCAATGATCATATCTTCATATTGAAACCTGAAGAGAGAGAGAGAGAGAGAGAGAAAAAAAAAACTTTTTAATTTGGACAAAAACTAAACATTTATATGGCAGATCAAAGCATTGACTGATTGAACAGACACACGATGAAACTGATATAAAGAAAAAGTGTATCCAAAAACAATATCCATAAAAAGTTTAGAAATTCTTAACAAATAAGCCACAACGGATTTAAATGTTACATTTTATATTATATAAATGTTATTGTGCATATATGGTCTTATGACTACACTGAAAGAATTATATGCATACAATTGAAGAGTTCAGATGCAAAAGCCTCTAAGTGCTAATTTTCATCTAAAATGAGCATTTTTATCAGGCTTCTATGTGTAGGTTCAGAGATTTTACTCTAATGGCAATGTATAGGTGCTAGTCTATGCAATTAAAGTGAAATAACTGAACATAAATATAGGACCCTGATAAAAAATGCTAATTTTAGAATACATTTTCAGACAGCATTTAGAGGCTTTTGCATCTGAACTCTTCAATTACAAAACCTTTTTTTTTTTCTAAAGTGGAAAAATTGAGTTCTGTACCTTTTCAAAATCACAATATCATCATTAAATGGATTTAAAAACCATTAAATTAGCTAAATCTGTTTGGAAGAGGGACTCGAAACCCCCTTACGTTTATTAGTAAACAATCTATCCAAAACTAAGCATAGCTATAATCTCTAGCTTTCATCATAGTAATGAGAAGAACAGTAATTGGCTACTTTGTTTGACCTACTTCAGAGCACAAATATTGTCATTAGTCATAGACCAAATCCTTTTATGACATCCTGTCATTATGCTGCAGCTAATATGCTAATGGTACAAATGAATTATAAAAGAGCAGAGTTGGTTTTCATTAGCGTTCGCCTCTTAGTGAATAGCTGCGGCACAATGCTTTAATCTAAACCATACGTGCTTTCATTTAAACCGTGGAGAAAATGAGTGCCAGCTCAGTTTGGATAAGGCCATTTCTGGTGAATCGCAGGCAGGGGATAGCAGTTGGATTTTGATTTTTGTTATGTTAGAGTAATTATCAGAATACTCTGAGCCAGTCTGAACATTGCATAAATCACACAGGGTGAAATTTAAACAAATAGCCACAATTAGTGGAAAACTGCTTTGTCACAATCAAGCCGGTGTGACGAATTAGGTGTAGCGTGTTTATACTTACTAAAAACGAACTAAATGAAGTTGAGCTGCCGATCAGAACAGAGCGATTCGTTTGGATTCTGTTCTATCTGCATCTGGTCTGAAAAACCATCACACAGTCCTGTGGAAACATGACGGTTGGTTACATTTCAGAAAACAGTAGTGATTTTGTCACAGCCAACCACATTTAACAGTATCTTCACCTGCCGTGTTTGTTTGAGAATAATCACCGTGCCGTGAGAGAGCGGTGTAAAACCAGTGTTTTAAAATCATGAAAAGGAACAATAAAGAGTAAAGTGACTCGTGAGCTGTCAGCAAATAATGACTGCTGGCAACTAAGCGTAACACACTCACACTCGCACTGGCATAGGTATGGAGTCCAGTGTGTGCCAAGAATAAATTATCTGTCTGTAACTATTTAAAGGCAGTATAATGGTGTGATTTATGCACAGAAAACTGAATTGTGGGCTCGAACATTTTCCAAGTGCTGCAGCTTGCAGTAATTTAAATTATATGGGGGGAAAACCACCAAAACGACTATTTGACTGTGGTCCCATATTGAAATTGATATATTTATATGGATTAATTTGGCTCAAAGGAGCAGTTATACATTTTTGAATCTATTTAGGGACTGCAAAGGTCCTTCATAGTAAACATTTCACAAATTCTTCACATGGAGTTCACGGTCCACAGATGGCATAACTGAAACAGAAAAAAAAACGCTTTGATTTGTTTCAACAGCATTATTAGGCTTATTCTTCTTTAATTAACACTGCAAATGGCTGAATGTTGCATGAAATACAGCATGTGTGTACATATATCCTAAGGCCAGATTGTGCTAATGCTTTTTGAACAACCTTCTGTTTCTTCAACTGAATTGATGTGTAATTTTCACATTAAAAGTACACATACCATGTGATGTAGACTAAATCACATGGCTTATACATAAAGGTAACCTTTTCTTAAATTAATTGTTCACACATTTAAATGAAAATGAAGGTTGATGCTGCATATGATGATGACTGATAAACTGTCAACAAAGTAACAAATGAGTCCTTGAATATGTTAATTCAGGGTAATTTGGTCATTTTTCCTGGTCATCTCAATGGTGTTCCAATTTCCCTCAATTCACCCCACGTGTTTACTGAATCTTTCTCACAGCTGAAAGGAGATTTAAAAACATGCAACATCTAAAATCTTAGAAAAGCTGTTAGTCCTGCTTAAAGGAACCAAACTCAGTACCCTTAATGAAACAGTTTACCCCAAAAATTTAAATGTGCTAAAAAAATTTTTACTCCCCTTCAGGCCATCCAAGATGTAGATGAGTTTATTTTTTCTTCAGAACAGATTTGGAGAAATTTTACATTACATCACTCTGCAGTAAATGGGTGCTTTCAGAATGAGAGTTAAAACTAATTTGTTTATAACAAACACACAGCTTCAAAGGATGTTAATTGGTGGACTAGAGTGGTGGTGGATTACTTGTGTATTGATGTGATGTTTTTATCTGCTCTTTGGTCTCTCATTCTGACGGCACCCATTCACTGCAGAAGATCCATTGGTGAACAGGTGATGCAATGCTAAATTTCCCCAAATCTGTTCTCAACGAACTCATCTATATCTTGGGTGAGTTCATTTTCAACCAATTTTCATTTCTGGGGGAAATATTCATTTACATTTTTCTCAAATGATTTGTCAAAATTCAACTCTCAGACCCCTGAAATGAATCAAGTCTGAAAGCACTCTAAAATATGCATTCTCTCGAGGATGTGGCCACAATGTTGGATGAGTTGTTTATAGCCTCTGTGGTCTCCACCTCAGGTTTCCCATTGTAACAAAGACCAAATGTGATTCTTTTATTTATTTTTTCATTAATGATAGAGTTGATCCCTATTCTTCAGCTTCAGTTTACATTACATTGAATAAGTTCCATAAATAACATAACAGACATTAAGAAGTCTGATTCATTCATAGTGAATCGGCTTGCTCGCTCGGCTCGTATAAGCAATGATCACATCAAAAATGATTCAGCGTACCTGTGCTTGTTTTTCTTCTCAGTTAGGGTGTATTATTTTGTATAAATGTACCTGTTTAACACTGTCAGCATATTTTAGATTTTTCATTCATTGATTTTGTGCCAGAAAAAAATATGGCTGTAATTAAATTACAAATTATGGGACAGAATATTTTAAGTAACTTCAATGTAGTTTCATATTTTTTGTTTTGTTTGTAGCTCATAGCTACGTAATACTTTTTAAAAACAATACTATAGCTTGACTTGAAATCACAATTAGCCTGAAGCTTGCCAAGTTTTAAAGTAGCTTCCCCAACACTAAATGTTTTGTAATTTTATTTGGTCATAAGTACTGTAGAGGATCTCATGAAACTCAAAAATTGTCTTTATTGCCAGCCTTGAGCTGGTTAATTGACATAGCAATTGTGCTTATGAATATACTCCATAGAGAAATGCTGGGAGGTTACATTCATGGCAATCCACATACTATTTGGGTGTTATATTTTCTTTACAACCAAGTTAAAGAACGCAATGGAAATATGCATGCTTTGTTCTGTGGTAAATTGATAAGTACTGTCTGTGTCAGCCAAAGCCGCAGTATATTTCCACATTTGCTAGGCATATGTGAGTAATTAGAAATAACTCATTTGGCAGACTGTCTGGTAATAGTGAGGAAATCAGTGTAATGTTTGGCTCATGGACCTCGGGGCCATACAATTATCATTTACAACGTGTTTGTTTTTTATACACAACTGCCATTTGCTAGATACGCCTCATATGATGGAAGGCTATCTCAATTCATTGCAACAACACCTTTTAATCTCTTTATGCTATGGGCCAGTGGAAAAATCAGTTGTGCAATGATTTAGTTTCAATATGGTTTCAATATAATATTTTATGCATATTATCGCTTCTCAAATTATTACTAATGAATAGAAAATAACAGAACGCAGAAGTAGAAACTCTATAGTCTATGGCTTTTTAACCAAATGACAATTTGCCAACTGGGGTGTTGGTAATATGCTAAAAGATGAAAAATATTCTAAGTTTTATTTGATTCTAAATTAAGACTGATCGTTGCTTGTTATCTTGACTAATAATCAGTTATCTTTATCATGCATATGCCAGAGTCATTATAATTGGTGATTCTTCTAGTTTCTTTCACTGTAATCTTCGAATTTAACTTCCACATCCAAAAAATGGTTATGGTAGAGGAAAAGACCCTCTCAATTAAGTCAATGAGCAGTAATTAGCATAATTAGAAACCTTTCCAGCATATAATAAATACATATGAGATAGTTTAAACTGCATCCTAAAAGTGCAAGAATTACAAGCCATTCACTCAGACCTCCATGACTGACTGACGGCAATATAAAATGTTATGATGAATGGGTCATGGTGTCTCTGCAATAAAGTCACATTTAATTTTCATTCCAAAACATGCAGTGGGTGAACTTCACTCAGAAATAAGACAGCCCTTCATCCAGCTAATAGAAGATGAGTGTCCAGCTAAGATTAACTGACAACACAGACCAAGACCAAGCAGCAGAATAAAATGAATGAATAACATCTGCCCATGAAAACGACACTCATCACTTTCTCTAAGAAAGTCTTAGAGTCTAACTGTGTCTGTTGTACTGTTAGTTTTACTTGTGATTTAGGGCAGATGTCCTTAGTCTTTAAACATCCCTGCCTGTGATGTCCAACAATATATGTCACCATAAGTCACAAAAACATCAATTTACCTTTCGAGTAATTCACATTGATCTTTTGATCTGTCTGCTGTCAGATTGTGGGGTCAGAATAAACTCTGAAGTTACTAACTTAAAGCGTTAGTTCACCCTAAAATGAAAATTCTGTCATAAATTACTCACCCTCATGTCTTTCCAAACCCGTAAGACCTCCGTTCATCTTCGGAACACAAATTAAGATGTTTTTGATGAAATCGGAGAGCTCTCTGACCCTCCCATAGACAGCAACGCAACTGAAATGTTCCCAGGACCAGAAACGTTGTGAGGACATCAGTAAAACAGTCCATGTGACATCAGTGGCTCAACTTCAATTTTGCAAAGCTACAAGAATACTTTTTGTGAGGAAATAAAACAAAAATAATGTAATTTATTCAACAATTCTTCTCCCCGAGTTATGCATGTGCCTCTGAATGTAATCAACGTAATCAGCATTGTTTACATTCAGGGCAAAGTGCACGCATGCGCCATGGTACTCCACAGAATGGTGGAAGACGGCCTCGGGGGAAAAGAATTGTTAAATAAAGTAATTATTTATGTTTTCTTTGCACACAAAAAGTATTCTCGTAGCTTCACAAAATTGAAGTTGGGCCACTGATGTCACGGACTGTTTTACCGATGTTCTTACGTTTCTGAGTCTGGGAATATTTCAGTTGCATTGCTGTCTATGAAGGGTCAGAGAGCTCTCAGATTTTATCAAAAACATCTTAATTTGTGTTCCAAATATGAATGAAGGACTTAAGGGTTTTGAACGACAGTGAGTAATTAATTAATTAAAGTGATTAATTAATCACAGAATTTTCATCATCCCTTTAACAACATTTCTCAGTATCCTGAGTTTTCAAAACAGTCACACAAACAACCTACCTTTTCCAATGACTAGCTGCAGAGTGACTAAATACCACATCACCGTTTATAATGCCAGGCCCAAGACGATGGTCGTCTCTTTTTTTTCACAAGGAGGCCACTCCCATTTCTCCCTCTCATATGTGGAGCTGAATCCACTGAATCATTTAGCGAATCAGTTCATCCCAACCTCTCATCTCATATATGTAAATAAAATTAAGAAGTCGATTCGACTTGCTCAGATGGTTCATATAAGCGATGGACACATCAAAAAATGATTCAGCATCCTTCCTATTGTTTTTCTTTTTGGTTAGGGTCACAGGGTGTTGTATTATGATAGACCCTTCTTCTGTTAGTAAACATTGTGATGCCCCTGACCGCTTCACTAACGCTAGCTATGAAGTCTGTTAGCTTGTTTTTTTAACAATAACTGGAGAAATTCCGATTTTACCTGCAGATGTAAGGTCACTCACTGTCCGGGACTGCGATTGTTATTTGAAAATGTTAACGTTAATGTTAAATTTTTTTTACTTTACTTAAGGATGGACGATCTGACATTCCCTCCGGTTGAGTGACTCATATCTGTACACACCACAAGATAATCGGCGGATTTTGGGCCGATTTCTCCCCTTCAGACAATCCTAGGTAATGTCCCGATTATCTTGGTGGATCTAAAGATTATTTTATCAGATTTTCCTGTGGTGTGAGGTGTGTTAAGAGAGACTGGATCTGCTCGAAGAATGTTGGAGGCGCCCCCATAACGAATAGTAAATATTCAACATGTTGAATATTTACGACCAGAAATCCTGTCTGGGTGGAACCCCGAGGACAAAAGCGCATATGATCTGCAGATTATCACGTGAAACGAAACAATATCCAATCAGAAAGCGAGCTGACAGAAGATGGAAGCATAACAAACAGTCATTTCGCAGCACAAAAGGATTTGGACATTGCAATTTCTTCCTGCCATTATCATGGGACTCTAAAGCCTTAAATCTATTCTTTGAATAATTTTTAATTATTTATACTTGTTTAAGGAAATGTAATTTTATTATTGCTTTTCCTTTTTTATTTTATTTATTTATTTATTATTGTTAATGTTTATTATTGTATTTGATGTAGCCTAATTTATGTTATTGCCCTTGTATGTTCTTTGTTCTAAAATTGCAATTAAAAAAAAAAATTATATATATATATATATATATATATTTTTTTTTTTTTTTTTTTTTTTTTTTTTAATTCTCAAGTCTCCAGAGATTTTGCGAGATGTCCCGTGTTCTCAGTCGGGACTCTGGTTGAAAATCTGTTGGTGTGTGGTGTGCTGTCTTTGCCACATCGCAGCACACCACACAACTATACGAGCAAAACGGTTAAATCTAGGATTTTTTTGTCCTCATGTTTGTGGTCTGTCACATTTTAAAGATCTTATAAGATTTTAAAAATATTTTAGTGTGTACCCAAAACTCACTGTGTCTATCTAGTCATGAAGATGTAGGCCTATATATATTTAAATTTCAGCAGGCAACTCTTTTTACAGCTACAATGTATATACAGTTACAATGATTAAGCATATAAATCGTCAGTTTGTTGTTTTACACACATGCACACAGTCAAAGTTACACACAGTAGTGAAATGCATAAGAAATCTTTAGAGGCGCCCATAACAACAAAAGACAATACTTTATTTAACCTTTTCTGATAAGAAGTGTGTGCAAACGCGAGCATTTTTGACAATCATTTCTGTCCAGTCCGCTCGGTTTATCTCGTTTAACCACAGCTGTCGTCAGTTTTTTTGTCTGGCAGTGGCAGCAGCGTTCAAATTTCAATATTTCAAAATTCTGACTTTATTCTAGCAATTCCGAGATTAGCTATATCTCACAATTCTGATAAGAAAAATCAACTCGTCATTCTCTCTTTTGAGTTTACATCCCACACTTCTGGCTTTTTTCCCCCTCAGAATGGACAAACTCGCTATTGTTGAGTTAAATCCACTAAAGTCCAAAATACGAAATAGCCTATAAAGTTGCATTTGCCAGAAAAAAAGTCTCAAAAAAGAATTGTGAGACAAAATAACGTTAAATGTAAAATGTTATAGGTTTAAATAGTAATTCATGCTGTAACTGTAGGGCAAATATATGAACTGCATATGTGAATATTATGTAGACCAATTGTTTAAATCAAATGTATGCTTTAAAAGTAGAGTAGCCTAATCATAGCAGGTTTCATTCATTAGTCTGTCTGTTTAAACGTCTGCGTTTAGCTTCAAATGGCGTTTTTGAGACAGTATTCTATAAAAATGATTTGCATTCCGATTCTGACATCCAAAAGCACAATACATTTTATCTCTTATTCTGTGGATTTTTCCAGTTTCACTCCGCTTATTACCGTGTTTCCCTTCCAGGAACTGCGAGCTGCGTCGATGACGCTACGGGAACATCTTCAGCGTGATCGCGCTCTGAACTAGAGTGTAATCTGTCCAATGAAAGGGCGAGACGTCATGGGCGGGTGACGTCACCGACCGGGAAGCATAAAAGCACGTGCGGCGGAGCCGCTCCTGCTTTTTGTCATTCAGCAACCATACTCTGTCTGTGTGTCTGTCGATTTGTGTTGTGAGTCTTATTTAGTGTTGTTTGTCCTGGCACAATCACTTCAAATAGGCTCGAGCAATATGTGCAAGCACTGGGGCGATAGCAGATCGCATTATGGGCTGTGTGTTCCTCCCTGCACACATTATATCACTGCTTGGGATACACGCAGTCCGTGTGTGGTCTGCTTGAGAGCAAAGCACGCAGATTCAGCTCTCGAGGGAGCTGACTGCCCGTTTTGTGAGCTTTTTTCATTGCTTATGCCTGCTCTCTGAAGGCTTTCTTTGAAAAAGAGAGTTTTCACTAGCGTTGAATGAAGACGTGCGAGCCATCTTCTTCCCTTCCCTAGACCTGTCTTCCTCCGAGGAGGTGAACGCGTCAATGAAACAGTGTTTGCACAAACATATTATGAATGAAAACGGCGCGCAGTCAGCTCTAAAAGAAAAAGAAAAGGGGCTGATTGTGCTTCTCCCCGCTGTACATCTCGCATTCCCGCCGCTGCTGAGGCACGGCGGCGAGTGAGATTGCGGGAATGGCAACATGGATCTGGCCAACGGGTTGGAGACGGGTTCGCCCTATCTCCTCCTGCATTCCCCAGATCTAGCGCTCTCGCTCGTGGAAGCCCGCGTGTGCGGTTCTTCCCCCTTTGAGTGAGAGCTCGCTGTTGCAGTGCGCGTTGCTGAGGCGACGCGTGCATTACGAAATTCTCATTCATATCAGAAGCGATGCCCCGAGTGGAACAGACGCTCGCGAGCTATCTGTTCCTTTGCGTGGCGTTGTCTCTGAAGGCTCGCGGCTGCAGGTCAGGCTGGTGCGTGTCTGCACACCATGGCAGTAAAGAAAAAAAACCAAGCTGACGTACCTGCTTATAGAGCTGGATGAGGGATAGGGGCCCAATTTAGATTGAAATATAAGCTGATCTCTGAGCTCCCTAGAAACGCTGTCTGTGGTTGAGCCTTTCTGATATGAAGGAGAAGATAGGGTCTCCCTCATGGACGCTCCGCTTGCGCCTTCTGGCCTGTTCGGCGACGCCGTCAATTCTGTCGTTGACAGGTACCAAGAGGCCTGTATACAGGCGGCGGCGTTTCAGCGGTTTCTCCCTCGCCTATCTCTAGCTCAGGGGGCTGCTGATATGGAAGTTTTTGGCTTTGCGACTCAGGCGCTATGCCCCTCTAGTTCCTCCAGCTCCTCTGGACTGGACGCTATGGTACAGACCTGGCCGTTCTGCTCCCGGGAGTTCTGGCGAGAGTGTGCCAGGACAAGGTAAGCCTACTTTAGTAGCACCGTTCTGGCCGGGCCGAGTATGATTCTCGGACCTGATTTCTCTCCTCGACGGCTCTCCGTGGAGATTCCCGTCAGGAGAGATCTCCTCTCACAGGCGGGGGGCACTATCCTTCTCCCCCGCCCAGAGTTGTGGAAGCGTGGCTGTGGCCTTTGAGGGGGCGCAGCTCATAGCTTCCGGTCTCTCAACCGAAGTTGCTGAGACCATCTTCCGATCCAGAGCTCCCTCTACGAGGAAACTGTATGCCCTGAAGTGAAAATGTTTCACTTCTTGGTGCGGAGACCGCCACTTTGACCCAGTTAACTGCCCGATTGGTACAGTGCTGGAGGTCCTGCAGGCCCGTTTCTCCGCAGGGGTAACTCACTCCACCCTGAATGTTTATGTGTACCACGCCCTTCTCGGTGGCCTTACAGTGGGTTGACACCCCCTGGTTACATGTTTCCTCCACGGTGCGCTGAGGCTGAGGCCTCCTGTACGACCTGGCTGTGGTTTTAGAAGGTCTCTGTACCTTCATTCGAGCCTATTGAAGAGATTTTGATCGCGTTCACACTTTGAGACTTCTTTCCTTTTAGCGATATCTTCTCTTAAGAGAGTGGGGATTTGCAGGCCCTTCATGGCCCCTTCTTATCTCGTCTTTGCCCCTGGTCTGGCCAAAGCGTTTATCTACCCTCGAGCGGGTTATTTCCTAGATCCCCTCTTCTATGCCACGGCCTGTCGTGCTGCAGGCCTTCAGTCCTCCTCCCTTCCGGGAGCCCGACCAGCGGAGGCTTAATTGCATGCCCAGTTCGAGTACTGGACGCATACGTCCACAGAGCTGCCCTGTGGACAAGGACGGATCAACTGCTGTATGCTTCGGTCCTCCTAAGCGGGGTCTGCCTGCTTCTAAGCAGACCCTTAGCAGGTGGATTGTCGATGCTATTTCTCTTGCTTATGAGTCCTCCGGTTTCCCCTCGCCTATGGGAGTGAAGGCTCACTCCACTCGGGGTATGGTGGCCTCTAAGGCCTTTCAGGCAGGTGTTCCTGTGCAGGACATCTGCAACGCTGCGGGGTGGTCCACGTCCCTTACTTTCGTCCGCTTTTACGGCCTTGATCTGCAGGCCACTCCAGGCTCTTCGGTTCTTTCGCCCTTGTAGTGCTCCTGAGGGATACACACAGGGCAGGGACTTGGAAGTCTGGTGGCGTGGGCATCTCGTTCCCGTAGCATCATCGACGCAGCTCGAGTTCCTGGAAGGGAACGTCTCAGGTTACGTACGTAACCCTGGTTCCCTGAAGGGAACGAGACGCTGCGTCTCGAGGCCATACTTCCAGCATCCCTGCGGGCGCTTGCTTCAATCCTGGAAGCAGGCGCGGCTCCGCCACAAGTGCTTTTATGCTTCCCGGTCAGTGACGTCACCCGCCCATGACGTCTCGCCCTTTCATTGGACAGATTACACTCTAGTTCAGAGCGCGATCACGCTGAAGGTGTTCCCGTAGCGTCTCGTTCCCTTCAGGGAACCAGGGTTACGTACGTAACCTGAGACGGTTTCTGCCACACCACAATGTGCACGCAGGCGCAGCTGCTAGTGACATAACTGTGACGTCTACACAAAATTGCTCTATCCACCTTTTTCTTCAATGCGGAAGTAAGCCTATGGGTGAGACTTAAGGGTCATTAGCCGCTATAGGTAAATAACGAGAAGAATTACAACGTGCAGTAAACGGTAAAACTGTTTGCACTACAAACCAGCGTGACCATACAGTGGTGTGACAAAGTTTTGGCCCCCTTCCTGATTTTTATTTTTTATTTTTTGCATGTTTGTCACACTTTAATGTTTCAGATCATCAAACAAATTTAAATATTGATCAAAGATAACACAAGTAAACACAACATGCAGTTTTTGAATGAAGTTCTTTATTATGAAGGGAAAACAAAAATCCAAACCCACATGGCCCTGTGTGAAAAAGTGCTTGCCCCCTAAACCTAATAACTGGTTGGGCCACCCTTAGCAGCAACAACTGCAATCAAGCGTTTGCGATAACTTGCAATGAGTCTGTTACAGCGCTGTGGAGGAATTTTGGCCCACCCATCTTGGCAGAATTGTAGTAATTCAGCCACATTGGAGGGTTTTCGAGCCTGAACCGCCTTTTTAAGGTCATGCCACAGCATCTCAATAGGATTCAGGTCAGGACTTTGACTAGGCCACTCCAAAGTCTTAATTTTGTTTTTCTTCAGTCATTCAGAGATGGATTTGCTGGTGTGTTTTTGATCATTGTCCTGCTGCAGAACCCAAGTTCGCTTCAGCTTGAGGTCACAAACAGATGGCCGGACATTGTCAGGATTTTTTGGTATACAGCTGAATTCATGGTTCCATTTATCACAGCAAGTCTTACAGGTCCTGAAGCAGCAAAACAGCCCCAGACCCTCACACTACCACCACCATATTTTACTGTTGGTATGATATTCTTTTTCTGAAATGCTGTGTTACTTTTACGCCAGATGTAATGGGACACACACCTTCCAAAGAGTTCAACTTTTGTCTCGTCAGTCCACAGAGTATTTTCCCAAAAGTCTTGGGGATCATCAAGATGTTTTCTGGCAAAACTGAGACAAGCCTTTATGTTCTTTTTGCTCAGCAGCGGTTTTCGTCTTGGAACTCTGCCATGCAGGCCATTTTTGCCCAGTCTCTTTCTTATGGTGGAGTCATGAACACTGACCTTAACTGAGGCAAGTGAGGCCTGTAGTTCTTTAGATGTTGTTGTGGGGTCTTTTGTGACCTCTTGGAGGAGTCGTCGCTGCGCTCTTGGGGTAATTTTGGTCGGCCGGCCACTCCTGGGAAGGTTCACCACTGTTCCATGTTTTCGCCATTTGTGGATAATGGCTCTCACTGTGGTTCGCTGGAGTCCCAAAGCTTTAGAAATGGCTTTATAACCTTTTCCAGACTGATAGATCTCAATTACTTTCTCATTTGTTCCTGAATTTCTTTGGATCTCAACATGATGTGATGTGTAGATTTTGAGGATATTTTGGTCTACTTCACTTTGTCAGGCAGGTCCTATTTAAGTGATTTCTTGATTAGGGGTGGCAGTAATCAGGCCTGGGTGTGGCTAGAGAAACTGAACTCAGGTGTGATAAACCACAGTTATGTTTTAGCGGGCGGGGGGCAAACACTTTTTCACACAGGGCCAGGTGGGTTTGGATTTTGTTTTCCCTTCATAAAAAAAACCCTTCATTTAAAAACTGCATGTTGTGTTTACTTGTGTTATCTTTGATTAATATTTAAATTTGTTTGATGATCTGAAACATTAAAGTGTGACAAACATGCAAAAAAATAAAAAAACAACACTTTTTCACACCACTGTAATTAAGATAATACATTAAAATAATATGGTAAGACACACCCATTTTCAATATCAAGCAGCAAAACAAGCTATTTTGTACAGCTAAATGTAGCTGGACGCAGACTGAACCGGAAGCTAGACCCATAGAATTTACAAATGGCCGCGCCCATAAGAAAAAGGTGGATAGTATAAGTGTTTGCTGCCTGATTAAGTTTTATACTGTCAGCCTTTTTTAGATTTTTCATTCATTTAAAACCATTCATTGTGCCAGAATATGGCTCTGATTAAATAATAAATCTCTGGACAGAATTATAATTATTGGAAGTATTTCTGAAAAAATATTACCATAAAGGTAACTACTTTTTTGTTTGGTTGTAGCTCATAGTGTACTAACAAACCTACTTTTTCAAATATAGCTTGACTATAGTTTTAAAGTAGCATCCCCAACACTGCTTACACCAGTGTTAATGGTTGTAAACTAAAACTCAAGAGGTCTTTTTGAGATATTCCTTTTCAAAACAAAGTAATTTCCATCCATTTGTGTTTATAATGGACAGATATCGGTTCAAGCAAGACAACAGGCCCACAAATTATTTTGGATCTCATTTGCTTTGAGCTCCACAGGAGCAGTGGGAAAAAAGCGAAAGTGGAGGAGTTGCATTATCAGAGGCCCTAACTCATCTTTAGGGGAGCTCGAATCTGCCCATTGTCTGAGAAGAGAAGCGAGCCCCACACTGTGGCGCCATGCATTTGAATTGCTGACATGGCAGAAAGCTGTCTGGGTCACAGAGTCACCTGGCACCAGCGGTAATGGCCAGCGAGGCAGGGCGTTTGGGGGGGGGGGGGGTGATGGTTTTGAGGGTGTGCTACGTACAGCCGCTGCCTGGCACCAGGGCCATTATGGTGATGCTGAAATGCTCCCCTTCTCCGTGATGACAGGCCAATCTTCCTCCAACAATACAGTGTAATTTGTGAGGGGACCTCGCTGTGAGAGTGAGGATGGGTAATTAAGGGAAGAGAGGACAGTCAGGGACACACACTAGCCAGCAGTGATGACAGCCATCAGCTGACTGCTGTATGGAGCCTTGTTATATGCTCCATCATCATGGAACTAAACGCTCCCTTGACCCGGCGATGAGCTCGGAGCGAAACTCAGTGGGGCGGGTGGCTGAGGGGGGCCATTCGAAGCCTGTTCTTCTCGGGGGAGAGAGAGGAACCAGAGAGAACAGTGCGGGGAGCATTGTCCCCCGGCTTTCTCGTACGTGGGAAAAGCCTTGGAGTTGTACGACGGGAAGTTATTATGAGGCCTCGTTCAGACCCCCCTCCATTACTGTTACTGCCCAACAAAGCCAGCTCAGTCCCAGAGCCCAGCACTGACATGTTGTGGCTGAGCTCTCGCCACAGTCCTAACTGCTGAATTAGGAACTTTCATTTGGCTATTAAGTCATGAATGGGATCTTCCCTCTACTGGCTCTTTAAATGTGAGGGCCTTTATGCTTTTCAGGGGAGTTTAGGCCCTATACTTAGGGGAAAATGATTGGCTCTTTTGTGGACTGAGATAATCTCTCTTGTCACTTAACAGCTCAGACTGCAGTCAAAGAAACGACACAAAAGTCCAATTTAGTGAAAAGGCCATCTCTAACACTAATACACAGCTTGGTACCCATTTGTGTACTAAATGGACATTAAGCTGCTTAAGAACAGAATACGATATGACTTTAAGCAGTGAGGGAAGTTACTGAGACTGGTCATACTGTCCATGTGTTCATGGATCCTGCTGTAAATCTAACAATACTTTTATTGAAGTCATCTTACAAAAAAGGAAGCAATATACCGTGAGATCCAACCATATTTGCAGTAAACAATGGCAAGTTTCAACTATAAGCTAGGCTGGTAAAGCTAGAGCAAAAGTGAGCAAAATGTAATTTTTTTAATATATTACAAATTTTATTAAGCAAGAATGCATTAAATTGATCAAAAGTGACAGTAAAGACATTTTATAAATGTTACAAAAGATTTTTCTTTCAAATAAATGCTATCCTTTTAAACTTTCAATACATTAAAGAATCCTGAAAAAAAAGTATTAAGAAAATAAGAGGAAATCAGCATATTACAATATTTGATGTGTGATCATGTGACACTGAAGACTGGAGGTGATGCTGAAAATTCAGCTTTGCCGTCACAGAAATAAATTACATAGAAAACAGTTATATTGGATTGTAGGACTACTTTACAATATTACTATTTTCGCAGTATTTATAATTAAATAAATGCAGTCTTTGTGAGTAATGAAACATTAAAAAAACTTACACACCCTAAACATTTGACTTGTAATGTATACAAACAATTAATTTTATTATATCATTACTTTAATGTTATTTATATTCACAGGAATACATATACATTTACATTAAAATCATATATGAATAAATATTTATGTACTATATATATATATATATATATATATATGTGTTAGGAAAGGACAATATACATAATTCAGACTGGAGACCTTTTATCCTCCTTCAGTGAGAATGGTGCCTGTTATTGCGTTTGTTCTGAACAGCGTCCATGGTTGATCACAGTGGCCAGAGTTCATCACGCTTGAGGTTTAAATCGTCTCACTGCCCCCACAAAGTTTCAGTGGCTTCTATCTTTCTTCCCTGCTTCACACCAGAGAAGATACAATCCATATGAGTGTGTGTGTATGTGTGTGTGTGTCTGGAGCTGCTTGGCACAGTCATGGGCAGACTGTGGCTTCCCCCTCACAGACAGCACACTTTCAACCACACTTCAACCCTCATATTCACCATGTGACCGCTGATCTGCTGACAGATACTTGATTTACGATTGCTTTGCAGATTTTTATTGCAAATGTTAACGTGACACAAACCACTCATGGAAGTCATTTTGGCATCGGCGGTGATGGCTGTATTAAAGTACTTATGTTTTGCAAAAGCAATGGATTAATGATATGCTTTCCACATCATCTTCTCTGGATTTTGGGTCCTGTTCTGCAAATGATGACATTGCATCAGTCATCAAATCCAGGACCTCTGTACCTCTTAAAGGGATAGTTCACCCAGAATGAAACATTCTGTCATCAATTACAGAATGACTTCTGTGTTCTGCAGAAGAAAGAAATGCACAGTCCTAAAAATAAAGGTTCCAAAGGGGGGTTTGTAATGATGCAAGAAGAACCATTTTGGGGTCCAAAAAGAACCTCTCTGTGTACAGTTCTTAGAAAAATCTTAGTATGAAAAATGTTGTAATCATCTGAAGAACCTTTTTCATTATAAAGAACCTTTTGTGCAATGGAAAGTTTCTTCATGCTATCATCAATGCCAATAAAGAACTTTTATTTTTTAAGAGTGCGTACAGGCTGGGACTGACATGAGGGTGAATAAATAATGACAAAATTTTGGGGTGAACACTTGTACTTGAACATACAACTTGTAGCACTGCTTCAATGTACCTTTGTGATAAATGCATTAAAAAGTGTAAATTAAATTATATTTAGGAGGTTCCAAATTGACTAAATAAAGGCAATAATGTAGCTGGTGGTGTGAAGCTGGACAGTAATTGTTGAAAGCTCAGTACATGAATAAAATACAGCCATGCCTACAGGGTGCCCCGCATTTTAACGTCCCCTTAATTAGGCTCTTTTAAAATGCCTAATTATACATTTATTGTAGTTCACAAACACACAGACGCACTCACACACACACAAACACACCTTCCCTGCCACAAACACATGCATAAACATATGGTAACGCTTAAATCCATTTAATAGCTATTTACTGTGATCTGTACTTTTTTATTTAAACACATTTTCCACTCTGCAAATGCTATTTTTTCATAAAACCACTTTTTTCTGTTTTGAATTACATTATTATTGTGCCAGCACTTAGAACATTAGCTGTTACATCTGCGTGTGAAGTGATGCATTTGTGTATTGGAAAAAGTCAAACAACAATTACCTCTGTTAGGCTGGAAGAAGCTGATGTCAGGCTATCAGCCCCTGCTCTCCTTAGCAACACTGGGCCGCCCTGATAATAATAAACGAGACTCTCTCAGCGAGGAAAAAAGGCTCTTTGGCAGAGCGTGAATCATGCAGTTTTAATAAACAGTCATGAGAGCTGGCCAGGCTAAACCTTTGAGGTCAGCGGTAGTTCTGCCATCTACAGCGAGTCTCGATCGCGGCGTACTGAAGGCCCTCAAAAATGAAACCCGACTCCACGGCAGCACAACGGGACATGTGTTCACTCTTACTCTAATGTGAAAATGGACACTCATACATTCAGCTGTAACCTGTTTTATGGTTTTACACAGTCATAGAGCCCTATAACCTCTAATGGGACACAAACCTGTGCCACAGAGGCATAACACTCCACCAGCTGTTTCACAGGGAGAGTGATGGCGAATCTTTAAAAACTTAAATTAAAATTACGGAGGAAAGACAACGAGGAGCAGAAACACAGACAATTCACAGTCACTCTAACTATTAAACTGGTTATTCTGATGGACTTTTTCTGACAGTAAATAACTGAAATTGTAGCATATTGCGTCATATTTTACTATCTCAAATTTATATGTAATATTTTCTTAGTAAATAAGTAATATTTTCATGTACAAAATAGGATGCATAAACAAGCATGCTACAAATCACTTTAAAATGAGCTCATAAAGACTCAGTATATAATGTTTTGTTTAAGAGGATGACAGATACAACTTCAGGAGGCCTAAAATGGCCCATTAAGCATTTGGTTCTTTGTACTTTGGCAGGAGAATAACAGCTGGCAGGCTGGGCACTCCTCGTTTGGCGGCTAAAGAGGGAAGAATTTGTTTTTTTAAGGTAATTACTCAATTCAGAACTGACATGTACCTAATTGATATGGAATATGAAACTGCTTGTTAAATATACTTTGCTATTGCAATCAATCTAATGAAATCAGATAATAAAAGTAAGCTTCATACCACATTTACATCTGAAGGACCTGAAAATGTTTTCATTATACTTTGCCCCACGGTATATTAAAGTATAAGTAAGTTAGGGTGTTCCATAATTCATTTGAATTAATATTGCAGTAATATATGGCAAAAATGACTGATTGTGTCCTACTTTCTCAAGACAGTAAATGTGCAACACCACCTTCAGAAAAAAAAGCCATAGTTCCTGTCATACTCCACCCATTATTCCCAGACACTGTAGAAGAAGTGATCTGTGGGTACAATTATCGCACATCATGTCCTTGAAATAGGGAAATGTGAATTGTACTCTGTGGCTGTAATCTCTTACTGATATATTCAAACTATGTCTTTTTGGCCGGAAGAAATGCACAACATTTGAGAACACCATTTTTCATCGTTTTCTTGATAGGTGATTAACTGGAGTTTTCCAGGAATGACAAAAAAGCAAGTTTTATGCGTATCCCTTTTTGTCCTTTGGCTGCTCCTTTGCTTACATGTAAACTCCTGATCTTTTCAAGTGCACTAGGAAATCTGTGGGATGTTTGTTAAACAAAAACGGTGTGTTAGGAAACACAGGTCATTTGTTTAATGGTACGTTGTCAGGAATTCATGTACTATTAATGATGTCTAATTAATTGCTAAATTTAATGAATTACTCTTTGTCTAAACTAAATGGTGATTGAGCACTTTGTCAAGTCCTTGGCCTGTAACACACATTTAATTAACGTAACACTCATAGCAACTTAAAATGACTTTGAAACACAAGGCTCACATTAAATTAGTTTGAGAACAAATCAAACAAAACTGTAAAAATGTTTATCATCTAACAAATAAAGCATCATGTGGTAAAATCTAAATTAACTGGCTTCATTCATCACAAAATTATTTAATCTGGTTTACATCAGTTGTTTTTATGGGTCAGATCAGGTAGAAATAGCTTCTGTGAAAGTTGTTCACTTTTACAGTGAACAACAGCAATAATTCAGAAAGAATGGCCACTCTGTGCCTCTCGGTTCTTTTCACAGAATGTAACTATGAGGACAGAGTCAGCGTGGGGTTGAACACATGGCCAGCGCTCAGTCAGGTGAAAGTGTCTCCCCCATGCTGGCGTCTGAAATACCCGTCTCCAGGTCCCACTGTGGCCCCTGCCTGCCAGCTGGAGCCCCCTGACCTCACTAATGCAGCCAGGCCCAGAGTGCCGTCACTGAGCAATACACAGAAATGAATAACGGGTAAACCAGGACCCCCTGAAGCCCAGTGGGGTTAATATACAATGTAAACACTTATCTAATATTAGATGAAATTCAAATTTAATATGACTTGACAAGGAAACGGGTATAATTTGATAAAAATCACACTTTAGCACTATTGCACAAATACGGTAAATTTAAATCATTAAAATGCACATTTTGGGTTTGATCTTTCAATTTCTCAAATTTTCTCAATTAAAGGGTCTACTTGAGTTAAATACTGTAAACGCAAAATCCACATTTTGTGTCTGATATTTAATTTTCTCAAATTTTCCAAATTTTCTCTATTAAAGGGCCTACTTGAGTTTGCAAGGATATGGTTTACACACCGAAAAAGGTATTTAAAACTGCGAAAGTTATAAGAAGTTATTTCTACCTCATCTAACTCTGTCATTCAGTTTCACTGGTGTAACCTAATGCATTTAAGTTGATCCAGTGAATAAATATACTGGCCATTAAAAATAATGACATTTTTGACTTCAAGGCAAATTCAAGACGAAATAGTCAAAACAATCATTTGGAAGTTACTACGTGAAGCAGATTGTTTTATGTTAAAGGAATAGTTTACTAAAAGATGAAAAATTGCTGAACATTTCTAAAATTGTAAAATCTAAATGTTTAAAATTTAAATCAATATTATGGATAGAATACTCATTTTATAGACAGAAGCAACGGAAGTTAAAATGTCTTGATGGATTTATTACAAACACACAGCTTTTCACTTAACAAAATATTAATAGATTGACTGAATCATGTGGATTATAGCTGTCAACAGTTTAGGGGTGTGCGATATGACGATTTTTGATCGTGGACGATAAAAATATTTCCACTATCTGCTCTTGAAGAAATATCGTAGTATCGTGCAACAGCGCACATTCTATCAGCTGCAGTTCTGGCGCCGTCGTCTCTATGTAGCCTACTGTACAGCGCCACATACATTCATTTCAGTGTTAGCTCAGCGGTAGAGTTACTCTCACGGGACACGGCACTTATTCGCAATCACAAAAGTACATTATTTGCTTGTGTTTTAAAGCCTTGCCGGTTAAACTATTCGTTCACGTGCTGGTCAGACATGCGTTTTTTTCTGAGCCCGTACACCTGAAGCACGCGCACTAAAAAGCCTGTCTAACAGCGCCTGATTACTGAACTAAGTTATCTTTTGTGCTAATACTGTCAAAACACACAAGGTTTACATACAGTCTCAGTTGGTTATCTCTAAAATGAAAGTAAACAGTTGAGAGAGAAACGGATGCGTGCCTGTATATTCAGCCCGATCTCACGGCAATTCGTACATATTTTACGAGTTGGCTAATTCGTACGACTTCACTCATACAAATTCATACGATTTTTGCTTAATCGTACGTATTTTACGAGTTGCCAATTCGTATGAATTTGTACAAATGATCTACACCTAATCCCGCCCCTAAACCTACCCGTCACTGGGGTTTAGACAAATCGTACTAAATCGTACGAGTGAGGTCGTATGAATTCGTACAAATTAGCCACCTCGTAAAATATGTACAAATTGCCGTGAGATAGCGTTGGATGCCTGCAGGTCTTAAAGGGACAGAACTAAACATGCTGTCGACTGTCATTAAAGGGATAGTTCACCCTAAAATGTAATTTCTGTCATTATTCACTCACTCACATGTTGTCCCAAACCTGTATTAATTTCTTTCATGTGCTAAACACAAAAGAAGATATTTCGAAGAATTTGGGTAGTTGCTGGTCCACATTGACTTTGATAGTAGGAAAAACTTTGGTTTGGTTTTCCACATTCTTCAAAATAGCATGTATGTTCAGAAGAAAGAAACTCACTCAGGTTTAAAACTAATTTTGAGTGGGTATAAATATAAAACACTATGACAGAATCGACAGACAGATGACAGAATTCAAACAAAACACAAAGAGAAAAAAATAACTCACTACTCTTGACTGAAAAAAAATAATAGTTACTTTAATAGGAATCAATTTATATAGTGTTTTATTTGATATATTTGTTCATTTGATTTCTTGAATGCTCCTGATAAAATATGCCTATTGTACCTGAAAATTAAAAACGGATTGTTTTATTTGTATATTATGTGTATTTGTAATGTGTATCTTTGTTCTTATTTTTTAAAAACAAAGATAAAATAAGGACAAAGATTTTAATCTTCGCCCACTTTGGCCTAAATATCCACCATTCTTTTTTAATATTTTGTTACCTTGAAAGGATTTGTCTTAGAGAAATTAGATAGGCTGTACTGCTCAGACAAAATAGTAAAACCAACACGAAAAAGAATCGTGATAAAATCGTGAAATCGAGATATTTAAAAAAAAAATCATGATATGATATTTTTGCCATACCTACAACAGCTGTTAGGACTCTCATTCTGACGGCACCCATTCACTGTGGAGGATCCACTGGTGAATAAGTGATGTTATGCTGAATTTCTCCAAATCTGTTGAGATGGGGAAACAAACTCATCTAGCTATATCTTGGATGGCGTGACAGTGAGTGGGCAAACCATTATTTTAACTTACACTCTGGAATACAAAAAACTAAAAAGGCAAACAGACAAATTTACTTTTTGTGGAAGTAAAAAAAAAAAAAACTAAACCACACAAGCAACTGGATTTTCTAAGTTGATATATTTCTCCAAAAAAGCAACAGGCTAATGTATTGTTTTCTCAAATTATAGAAAGACAATGTCTATGACCTGTCGCTGACAAAATTACAGCGCTATTTTAAATCATTATGGGTTATTCAAAGGAGCCAGAATGGATTGGACACTACAGACCCAAAAGCTCCGTGGAGAATGTAACTCTGGAAAGCAGACCTGCAGGCAGACAGTCGTAAATTCCCCTACATGAAAACCTTTCTTTCCTGTACTGATATCTCCCTCTTAGGCACTAAATCTTCACTGTTAACTTGAGGCCATTAGAACCAAACACAGGGATTGCTGACTAATTGATAACGTTACGATTTGAAACATTCTCAGAGGCCCTAATTGAAAACATTAGGGAGGAGGCCTGGAGATGTCTGGGGAACGAGAGGAGGGAATCGAAGGGGGTCTTTGATCTTGGAGCTTGTCTGTCATCCTGTTTTCCTTCAAGGTTTCCTGGTTTGTTTCAGTAGACTGAGGCAGACTCTTGGGGACAGGACGTTAATGGATCACTTAAAAGAGACCTATTCTTTACGAGGAGGCTAAAGCGTTATCAGCTGGGTTAAAGACAGTCAGGCCGCAGAGCTGCATTTATGGGGGGAAAGGGGGGGCTGACAGATAACCCTACTGAGTATTACAGTAGCTTTTTGTTGCAGGGGAGGAACTGCACTTTTCAGGGAGGAAAAATGGGAGAAAATCATTGCAGAGTTCAGGACATTATTTGAATCAATTTGTCACATTGATGCAAAACCAAGTTTTTACAGAATGCAAGAGCAGAACGTAACGTAATCATGTGTTTGTGGCTTCATCCAAACATTTTACAGAAACAGACAGCTCAGAAAAAAACAACAATTTTGTTTTTAAAATAGGTGCTTAAGACGTTAAACAACAGATAAAAGGTTGGATTATAGAATCTTACTACAGCTGACAGAATCAATTAACCCTTTAATGCATCTCATGAACACTCAACAATAAACGTGGAACACACAGCTATAATACATCATCCATTCATCACACTCACTTATTTTATTTTTATTTCTCATTTCTAATTTGCACATACTTGACCTGCACATACATAGTTGTTTATATTATATATTGTGTTTTTGCTGCTTTGTACATTGCCTTTTGGTTATTTGTTGTTATTCTTTTATTATCTGTGTCCTGTCCTGTTGCTGTGTTTCTGTTGCACTGTGGAGCTTCTGTCACTACAACAAATTCCTTGTATGTGTAAACATACTTGGCCAATAAAGCTCGTTCTGATTCTGATGTCCCAAACAATATTTGATGTAGAATCATGTAGTTTTACTTAAATGACTACTACAAAGTGCTTGAATGATTTACAACAAATATGTTAACCAAACAATCATCAAATCTTCCATAGTTTCACCGATTTTGTGGTTCTAGCTAATAGGAAATGTTCTCAGAGAAACTTTGGCTAACGCTGTGTAAAAGTTCAAGCAGTAACAGTAATTGAACTTTCTTTCAACCTTATTAGGATAAACATTCTCAAAACCTTGGCATGAAACCATTATTCATACATTGTTAGTATGATGATCTTTAAATGTTACTACAGGGAAGTTTGATAGTTCTTATTATGAGTAACTAATATGTTAATAAATTAACTGCAAACATTTTTTGATAAGGACAGAAATGTCTTTAAAATATGCTTATAGAAGTCATAAGACACTTTAATTATTCAATCATAGTGAATGAAACCACATCTAACACATTTAACTTCAGCAAATGTTTTCCTAACATTCCAATTAGGCTTTGAAAACATTATTTCTGAAAGTTCTGTGACAGTTTAAAATGCGTGTTTTTTCCCCTTGGTTATATGAACGTTATGAAATATATTAGCAGAAAAAGGCTTGAGTGAGTAGTTTTACATCTTAACGTTTTCTCAGCTTTAGTATAAGAAAACGCAAATCAATTATTGTTATGTCAAATTCTAACACATTCTAATCACTGTTGTCTTTGTCATGAGAAATCTCCAGGTAGGCATCACAGCTGCTTATCATTGAGAAACTTGCAGTAAATTTACTGATAAAGCCTAATATGAAAATAAACTGTCAAGAACGTTTGAATTTGATCTTGACCAGTCCAGCATTCTAAAATCTTTACACTTGATCCAAAGCACCAGCAGAAAATTACTTTCTGTCCCGTGCATTTGGATTACAAACGAAGCCTGAATAAGGTGGGATATATCATTGTCCATTTTTTTCCCCACTGTGAATTAGCATCAGTTGTCTCAGTTGAGTAAAGACGGCGCAGAGGAGGACTCCTTTGAGTACATAACACAACATGATTCTCCAAGCTGTCCAGGCTCCGGAGCACAGTTGGCTTTGATAATGGGATTCCAAATCACAGTTGGCTTTGAGCAGAAACATTTACTTTAGAGAGATTTTTTGTTTGCGTGTCAAAGCCCCATCCATTCCAATGGCTCTGAATTATAGTCGAGATCATGCTGTTTCAGCATGAAATGGTGCCTGCAACAGAAAGATCAGATTTCATGAATTTTGGTCTTTCATCCTTATGAAAGAAATATGTGCGCCGTCTCAAAACTTTATGAACGGCAACTGTAAAGTTCGCGTAGAAAGCGCACTGTATTCGGAATATTTTGAGAAAATTACATTCAATTGCAAAAGCTAATTTCACTGAAGAGGCAATTTGCTGAATACTAAATGAAGACCATATCGTCATTTTAAATGTTCTTCAGATCTGAATATCTGATGGCATCTAAATCGAGAGATATCAACCATTGAAAATGCAAAAAAATCTAGCTCTTATGTATCATTTAAAATAGATGGCATTCATGACGGCACTCCTGTTTGCGCCCTCAGGGTTTCACACTTTAATTGGACTGGTGCCACGGCTGCAGTGGGGCTGGAGATCAATAGATTGCACGGCCAGTGGAGCGTCTGTGACCCATACAGTCAGACTCTCACTGAGGGTCTGCCTCTCGCTGCCTGTCTCACTCTCCTGCCCCAGGCTACATGGTCTCTCTGTATGCAGGCACGCCAATCAAACAAGCCTTATCACAGTCTGAGTCAGTGTGGGTCTTCGCTTAAATGCTCTTAATTGTAACATGATTACATTTGGTAATCTGTGTCTTAAAGGAATACGTTCTGTTTTGTTTATGGTGTAGGGTGACAAAATTTAATCAAGTTTTTAAGACGGTAACTGCTATCAGACCATGTTTTCATGAAAACTGTATTTACAAGCATTTTCATATTGAAAAGCAAATCATTTAGGCTTAAAACTAATTTATGAGATCATTAAGAAGTAACTATGAGAGTTGTAACATTTTAATTTAGCAAAATGAAATGATGAAAGATGAAATGGCAAGTAACCATTTTTTTAAGTGTAGTAATGAGTACAAATCATATTTCGTAGTAGATAAAAAGTACTTTCTTGTCAAACTTAATCCAATTATATTTGTTTTATTTACTTAAAAAAATGTTTTTACAGTGTACAGAGCCGACCTCTTCACTATCACAATACTTGTGATAACATCACAAGCTCTTCATAGGAATCAGCTTCTCCTAAAACATTTGATCAGTCCTACACTTCTATGTTATGATTAACCCCTAAATCAGCTAATATTTAAGATCACAGAGCTATTTTGCACTGCACCTCGGAAGAGTTTTAAGGTGTGCTGGTCCAAATTTAATTCCATTTGAGGAAGAGATAGTAATTCATATCTACAGGGCTTTGCATAGGAAGTACCCGGGCCCTTTGCTTTTGAACCTTTAAGTTTGCTTTAATGTAGGTCAGCTTGGAGGTGTAGTCCAGAGGTGTGGGGTGATATTACAGACTGCTAGAGAGAGTGTTTGCTCTCTGCTTATTATGGAGAGGAGCCAGTCTTCTCTGAGACCGTGGGGAGAAGATGGCAGCACTGATAGCAGCCACATGGGTTCCATCAGACTAATTGAAGCAGGCTGCTCTGCACCAAAACTGAGCCCTGAAGGACGTGACAAAACCAATTGATTTAAAGGCAATAGAAACAGTACTCAAAAAATGACATTTTTACCAACAGCCCTTAATGCGAAGCAGGGTTGTTTACAGCCGAGTAGGTGTCTCCCGAATATGTATTTTACTTTTGCTGATTAGAGAGAAGTTTGGGCTTACACGCTGCAGGGTTTCAGAAAGAGAGCTGCACTTCAAAAACAGAGTAGTGATGAAGGCATTCTTTCCAGTGCAAGAACCCAAGTATGATATTACAATAATCTGAGTGATTCGGCGCTTATGTCAGATCCATTTGGAGCACTAAAAGATGTTGACAGAGACAAGGATGAACAAAGGATGCCTCACGTGCAGCATGGAACGTTTTTAAAAATGCATGTAACATAATCAGAGATATGACAACAAAAAGGATTTGGCATAAAAGAGAATGGATGTACATGTGCATCATGAGGTTCTGATTTAAGTGAAAGCTAAGATATTTTTTGACAAACAATTAATTACTAATATTAGCAGATCAAATGATTTCTGCACAGATTTCTGCACAGTGCTTATGTAAAAAGTCATGCTGAAAAGACATTTTCAAAGAATGTACATCTGATCATCTTAAGTGTCATCATCTGACTGCGATGAAAGCGCTCTCATAGTGTCAGAGAAGCAGCTTTCATAGTGCGTCAGTCTCATAAATAAAAATTTTTATTACATAATTAAAAAAAAAACATACTTAAAACTACAGTCAAGATATAGAAAAGTAGTAAGCTACACTACAAAGACCTAAAAAAGGTTGACGATCAATTTATACTAAAAAGCTCATCACCAATAAAAATAAAACTCCACATTCATGAAACTAAAAATATTTTAATACATAGTTATGAACATCAGCATTTGACTATAATTTTATATCACTGTAATAAATATTATTATATTATGTAGATCGCTAGAAAAAAAACTTGCTGCTCAAATGAAAAATAATTTATTTATTGTTTGAACTGGGTCATTTTACTGAACCAAACTGATTGACTAAAATGAATCAGATTTTTCCAGTAACTTGTTACCAGTATAGCTACGCTGTTTTGGAAAGCTATTGTCAAGCTACTGCAAAATGTTGGTGGGTTAGTGTCATCACTACTTTGAATTACTAGTTACTCCCTATAACATTAGAAGCTAAGAGACAAAACAATAAGGCTTTCAAAAGGTCCCAAGAGCAGATTAACATAGGTTTTAGATACAGATATGCTAGGTTAAACAGCCAGTGGTCACAACAAGCCGAATATCTATTTCTAATTGTATGTCATTACACTAAACTGGACATCCTTGTGTGTGATGAGGCAGGGAGAGGCAGGGTTCACATGTCCAGCCTGCACATTGTTCAGAGCCATTGTCCCCGGGATTGTCTGGCTCCAGACCTCAGAAACCCTAATTACATGTCTGCAGAAACCACATACAATACCAGACCAACAAGGCAGCTTATCACTTGAGACTCTCCATGTGCAATTTTCATCCCTATTGTTTTGCTTTTCTCTATGTCTTGTGTCAGAAGTGAAATTAAACTTATTGTGTGCTTATATACTGTAACAAATAAAGCAAGCAAACAATGAAATGCACATAGCCAGATAAGTGTCCTATGATTTAACAGGGTGCACAGAGTACTGGCCATGGTTTTCAGTGGTCAAATGTAAAGCTGTAAAGAGAAAGTTCAATGTGTAATGGGAAGAAGGCTCTTCTTCAACAATAAGTGTGTATGCCTGGGTATTTATAACATTTGTGAGAATTAATGAAAATGTTATTAAAGATCACTGCCTAATGAAAGAGATAACTGATAAAAGATAAAACAGGCCCACATACAATCCATAACTTGCTTCTGCTTATCTGGTGTTTCTTCAAAGGCTGCACCAAAAGAACATTAAGGCCATTTGTGTCAGTAATAGGACATGACATACAGAGAAAAACATACAACCAGGGTCAAATATGGTGCTTGTTAAGATAACGAATGCCCCATGTGAACACTATGCTGTACAGCTCTCACATACCCACTCAGATGAAACTGAAGCCAAATAACAGACGTTTGCACTAAACAGTATTTTATGCTGAATATTGCCCAAGTTTTCACTGTCCGCAAACATTCCTTTGCATTCTACATAGCAAAGACCCACATTCTCTGACTAAACAGACGCCAGTGAAGTCCAAGCTATAAAAATATATAAATATAATGCATGTTATGTGCTAAATATTAAAGACAGTTACTTTAATGATGATTACTTTATCAATTTTAGTGCTTCACTTTCTGTATTTAAACTACAATATTATGAAAAATCTATTTCTTCTAAGAGAGTCTAGCACCCCATAGTTGGCAATGAGAAGATGTGTAGTTTACTGGTCTGTATTAAAATAAAACAGGCTACTAAAAGTCAACAGGGAAGCTTGGGCTCTTTTTAAACTGTGCCTCATATAAATAATGCAGAACTTGGTGATTCTTACTAAACTGGATTATAATTGCATTATTGGTTTACGTAGCCTCCTGAAGTATCCCAAAGGGAAGTTCTTTGGCAAAGACTTGCTTTAATATGTCTTGAAATTGTTACCAGCTGACTTGGCTACAGGAAATGTGTCTCTCTTAAAAACCTCAAAGCAAATAATACAAGTAGCATGCAATATTCATAACCCTGCTTGGTTTTATTGCTGTCCATCCAATGGCGACATGCCTCTCGATATTTCATTACAAGTATTTTTGTTTAATACTTTGCACAAAGTCAGTGATATCATTTAGTCTCATCAATCTGTCGTCTCCCGGGGCTTAGTTTTATCCACGCTACTATGAAAGCATCTCTTGACCTTCTAACCCTCCTGAGACTATCATCAGAGCCTTGTGGAGCCAGATCAAACCCATAATAGCCCTGTGTTCTTTTTTCTCTCTTTCTCTGCATGAGACTGGACACAATGTCTTCAGGCAGTGGTGTAAAGTACACCCTGCCAGCAAACTTAGATCTTAAATATCACACTAAGAAGGTATTTTACCCTCTCAGCTTAAACAAGCCGAACTTTTTTTTAGAACTTGTTTACAACTACACTGAATTAGTCAAACAGCCAGATCTGTTCGCCACATGATAGATCCATTTTTTGCATGACATTCTGCCTAGCTTAGGGCTGTGGGAGAGATTTCATTTGTTTCCTTTTTCAGACAGGCATAGAAAGACAAAGTATGTTTGGATGGTGACATCATATATGCTGAAGCATTCAAAGGGCCCAGTGGAGAAAGTCTGGTCTGTATATCTGGTGTGGTATCTACCTGGTCTCCAACTTTATCATCACTTCTACGGAGTGGAGAATATCAAGCTCTGAAGGTTCACAGTACAGAACTTGGAGTAATATAAAAGTAGCCACAAAAGTTAATACCCCCCCAAAAAAGGCAGAATATATGTACATATATATGTAATATGTGCATTGGAAAATATGAGAACTTTGGCAGGACTTTGACGGGAATCTGAAACGTGGCACCGCATCATATTTAATATAGTTAATTGTGAATAGAAAATAAATACATTTCCGTTACTTAGATTGAATAAAATAGATTTTTACAAAAATTAACAACAACATTTTTTACTGTAATATATTTATTTTAATATATCTTTATATAAAAAAAGCTATTGTGTCATCTGGGATGTTGAGTAGAATTAGACTATTAGATGCATACTGGTTAAATGGATTAAGTTTTTATTTAATATTTTTTTTTTTTTTTTTTTTTTTTTTCTTTTGATTCAGGTAGTTGTGTTGTGTTGTAACACAAGTTAAAGCACATGTAATTCCATTTGCGTTCCATCACCTTAAACTGTGTGTCTAAAATTCCAAGGTAACTAGTAAATAGAGTAGTAATTCACCCTATCAAATTTTGAATGTAATTAAGAGAAAAGTAAACAGCCCTGGGCAGGCAATAACACGAAGTGGAGTTGATTCAAGAAAACCCTCCGAAAGTACTTAGTGAAATTAGACCAGAACTGATAACATCTACTTACCAAACTTAATTAGTTCAAACACTCAGATGTTTCAAAGCATTCCAGGCTGTCTATGTTAAGGCTGTCCCATCCTAGCTTTTTTTTCTTGGCACATGTGATGCTTCTCAACTGTTTTTTTACTGCTATTTGTCATACCAAGACGTGCACTGGTCTAATACAATGGATGATATTCTAAAGCAGTCGAAAACTCAGCTGTCTTTGATCTAAAAAGGAAAAAGAACTCACAGAGAATCTATGAAACATGTTCAGAGAGAAGACACGTGATTGAGATATACTTTATGTCAAAAACAACTAACGCCGCTTTTCATTGACATCGCGGATGACATGCAAAACACGAAAGCAGAGGGGGGAGCAGGCACACTGGTGTGAACTGAGAAGTCTGTGTTTTCTCAATGTGGCCCCCGCTCCAAACCTCGCTGATGTGAAGGAAAGTCATGCAGTGGTGACTTTCGGCCGTCAGCATCGGGGAGTCCAGCTCCCTTGTCTACTTAAGCCTCTTGATATGAGTGTGAAAGCTGTTGTTAATAAAAGTTTCAAAGGGAGAGATGAAAAGGAGGAGAAATTGAGCAGCCTGGGTAGCATTATTCCTGCTCTGTATGGTGGCTGCCCTGGCGGAGGTGTTATGCCGACCGCAGGGGCTCGCAGAGGTCGCCGGAGATGTCGCCACCGTCGCCCAAGGGCAGGGGCAAAATCACTCGCCTCTCACAGGCTTCAAAGAGCTGGACAATTACACTCAAGTAGCCAAATGAATAGATGTCTCAGCTTGCCAGCAGTTTCTTCAGAAAAACAGAGGAGGCCTTTGAGAGGGAGAGGAGGGGAGAGCCACACCTTATGAGTAATGTGTAACAACTCGTTTGATAATTGCAGGGGGAAAGAGCTGCCCGTCTTCTATCCCGAAAAAAGCAACCCGCGCCAGCCGCTGGCTCTGATCGCAGACAGAAAAACCAGAGAGAAAAAGGCAGAGTGGCAGTGCTCCATATGAGCAATGTTGTTTAGAGAAGGCATCCATTGTGAATGCTACTCTAGAGCAGTGGCACATACGAAGTCAGCTTCCCATTGAGTGGGCTGAAAAGGGCCTTTGATTGGAAATTGCTCTGGCAGGAGAGCACACCTGCAGAGAGCGCTCTATAGAGCCTTTTGGAGGGCCCAGCAGCTGCCAGAGCTGTAAGTCTGGGCACCTAGTGGGCCGAAGAATAGAAGCTGTGGAGTCTTTCAATGCAAAGCCACTTAGTAACAGAAGGCATGTGCCAAGCTTGCAAAGGCAGAATGAAAAGTGCCCTTCGGAGTTGACTAAATATCAGGGGGGCACTTCTTCCAAACTCCCCCAGCCCCCTCTTGCACTTCTATTTGGGAGAACAATAACAGACCTGAGAGCCCAAACCGCAGAAATATACCAACAATCGCCAGGGAGAGGGGCGAGGAACTCAGCCGGAGTGTGGAAGCCATCAATTACAGAGAGCAAAAGTTAAAAACCCAGCGGGACCAACGCATTAGAATGCAGAGATATGCAGGCCTGCAGGCAATGGACGGATCTACTGTGCTGTGGTCGAGGCCCCAGAAATGTACTGTGTGGAAGAATATGGACCATGACTGAGAACATTCGACCACAAGCCTCGGTTTTATGCAAGGTTCCATCTTTCATTGTTCGGAACGCTATCTTTCAGAGGCTTGTATAATGCGGAATTGCTCTTAAAGGGACCGCGCACCCCAAACAACAAAAATCTGTCATCATTTACTCACACTCATATCATTCAAAACTTGTGTGACTTTCAAAAGAAGAAAGAACAACATGAGGGTGAGTAAACAATGACAGAATTTCCAGTTTTGGCTGAACTGTCTCTTTAAAGATACAACTTCCTGAATGCAGCTAGAACATAATTTTAACAAATGTGGTCTCCGTATAAACACAACATGAGGTTTAACAAGACTTCCACTGTATACCACTTTGGAAAATCTCATCTGAAAGACTTCAAGGGATCAAAAGCAGTTGACTGTCCGGGCACTGAGGTCCCGGATTCCCTCGCGTTCTTTCGGCTGAATCCCTCTGAAGGCGCCGCCTGACACATAGAGAGCCATGTGCAGGAATCACACAAAGCATTGTCAATTGAAGTATCTCCCAGCAGCTAATTTATGATGCCCTCAAAGCAATTTTCACAGTCAGAAAAGTGCAATTGTATTTTCCAGCTCATTAAACCCAAGCACAACAAAGCTTTCATCCTCCCGCAACCCCCTCCCTCTCTTTCCACCCCTCCAACCCACAGTCTGCATTTCAAAAGAGGCAACATGAAAACACAAGCCTCCGCTAAGTGTAAAATAAACATTTTGCTCTCATTTCTATGTTTTTACGGTCACCACCAGGAATCTCTCTGCCCGTACGGCAAGGATGAGAGTGCGGGGGCTTGAAGTGTTCACAAATGTGTCGCAGCTTAGATTCAGTGAGAATTTAAGGCTTGTTTATTCAGAGGGCCTCTTTGCTCTCCTCCCTCCCCTTTGTTCTGCGTTTCATGGGAGGACTTGGAAATTGTAATCTCAGGACAATCAGCCTGACTTATTTGTTCAGGCTCTGTCTCACTCGTAATCGCAGTAAACCCTTTAAATCATGTGAGTACCTGTTAAAGAGCCACACTGCGAGGTGTCTGCATTCCCCAGCCTCTGAAATCTCTCTGCTTGAAACACTCTCTCAGTCTCAAGTGCTTAATAAGTTAAAGCAGTTAAACCAATCTCATGTTAAAAATTCCTCTTGATAGATGGATCTTGTTTAGTTTTGATCTTTGTTTGTAGGACTTGAAAACGGTTTGGTTTCTGGGTTTCTTTACGAGTATGATGCTAGAATATGCTGACTATGACTTCTTTTCTTGTCTGTTTTTGACATTATAATCAAGAACCAGCATATCTGCCACAAAGAAATCAGGAATTGCATTTGCAATGATTCAAATGACAAACATGGTCTTTGAATACACAGAATAGTAACAATGACGTACAGACAAATGCTTTTGGAGTGGCTGACAAGTAGGGTCTGCACAAGAACTGCCCCTTTTAAAGCAATACTACATTTCTGCTGAGGAAACATGCTCTGAGGAACATTAAGTGCTGGTTTTCTGTCAGGCTTCAATCAAAGTTGGGCTGAAGAACCAAAAGGGATAATTCACACTTCTGTGGAAACCTAACTCATTGATTCATACTGAGAGATTTTGTGGACAGAGTGAGAGCGGATGGAGCATTCGAACATGTGGTCACATTCTTTGGTTCCTCACTAAACCACAAAATGGCCACAATTAGTTTCTCATCCCAACAGTCAAAACCATGTGACCACGCTCATTGTCCTTTGCTTTCCCTCAAAAATCTTGGCTTGAATCTACAGCTAAAGTCCAGAAAAATTGCCTCAATTGTCCGCCGTCATCTTTGTGGTGCACCTTAAGTGTTATTTGCTTTATAGTGTAATGGATATTACATTTCCACTGGAGCAGAAGAGAAAAGAAGAAAGTGACTGTAAATGCCAGTAAATGAAAAAATATGCTTAGTCTGTCAGGGCATGCAATTAAACTTGATAAACTTGAACATTTAGGCAATTCTCTCACAGCATGTTTTATAAACGATCCTGACATGAAAATGACACTGCAAAACCTCATCTCATTTTCTCAAAATCTACTTGCACACAACAATATCCTCTCATTAAAGGGATAGTTCATCCAAAAATGAAAATTCTGTCATCATATACTCACCCTCATGTTGTTCCAAACCTGTATGACTTACTTTCTTCTGTGGAACACAAAATAAGATATGTTATTTGGGACGTATCCTGAAATTTCTTAAAGAAAAAAATCTGAAAGTCACACAGGGGTATAAACAACATGAAGATGAGTGAATAATGACAGAATTCTGATTTTGTTTTAATTATATTCATATATACAAATTCATATTGCCTCTCATTAAAAAAAATATTTCTACAAAAGAAACCTGTATTTCTTTTTAAAAATATAAACCAATTAATGGTGTAAAAAGCTGTATGTGTTCAGTTTTCTTTGCTGACTTCTGAATTATTTCATTTCCTCTTCTTTGTTTTCTCTTTGTGCTTTGTAGCTAGTAAAGTTAGCCAGCTAACAAGCCATAAAATAGCAAAATACGGTACCCAAGAGAGTCATTAACTTGGTTATGCTGCTTTAAATGATGTTTCAGTTGCGTTTCAGACTAGCTTGGCATTTGCGTTGTTTTCAATAAAATAACATCGATTTTTATTGTACATGATATGCACTTGTTCACTTGTTTGATCACTTGTTCGCTTGCACAAAACACTCCATGACCACAAATCATTTTTAATCTATGCATACAAAATAATGTGTATCAGTTTGTATAAAAATGAATGAGAAATGGATGGGATGCATTAATAGGTTCATGACTCTGTGGTGGGTTCAATCTCTCAGCTGGGATGCTCAACAGTTCATGGGCGGCTTACCCTTATAATTGTTCGAAAATATGAGTGCGACAGTTGAGCTAAAGCAGGCAAGACTTTTCTGTGGGGAAGTCAAATGGCTTTAGGATTGGGGCCATGATGTTAGCCTAAATTGATTGGGTCAGGTCAAGCTCTTGTTAAGTCAAATAAAAGGTCAAGATACTTTCTACTTATCCGTGTCACCCGAGGCCTCTGTTTTAAGTGCCCCCTCTGGGCAGAGTAAAAAATCTTAAGGAAACCCTATGCGCATGGACATAAACACAAGCCCAACTTGCCAAAGCAGTTTCCCTTTCGGGGTAGTTAAGCATTTATGAGGCCTGACCTCCGTCGGTTTCACTCGCAATAACCCATTGGGTTCTAGTTCAAAAACGGCACGAGAACGCTGGTCAGAAAGTGAAGAAATACTAGAGAAATAACTCGACCCAGGCCTGTTTCTGTTTCAAGTTTTATTCTGTTTAAACAAACTACCACTATCCAGAGATGACATATCTCAATATAGTATTTGAATGTGACACTCTCAGGTCACTTGATAAACTTAATAAATAATAAAATACTTTAGTAACTAGAAAAATAATAATAGGAGAGAGACAACAAAAATGAACCCGTAACAGACACCTCAGTCTAGAGCAATATAGGTTTTGTTAACATTTACATAACACTTTTTGGAGGCCTGGGATTCAATTGCTGCTCTTGTTTGCGGTCACTGATACAGCAATAATCATTATCCAAGAGGTAATTCTCCCCAGACTTGGCAAAGTCATGATTGTGAGATGTAAATGATAGTTTTAATTTTCCCTCAGTGGGATATAGCCGTTGCGCTCTGCCTACTTCTGTCACATCAACACTTCATCTTGGCCACCATTTCACAGAGGGCTATAACTGTGTCCCATTGTGCCCCTGACAAGGGTTTAAGGTTCCAATTGTCTCTATAAAACCCGGGAACAATGCTCAGATGTAATCCTGTTGGAGCTTGATGCCACTTGCTGGATTTTTATGCGAGCGGTCAGTTACTGGACATAATGTCCCTTGTGGCAACAACTTCATCTTAGGTTGACTTTTCAAAGCGCTCTTTAGCATTTAAGCAAATGGGTACTCTACAAAACTTGACTCTCACTGTTGTGATCACCCTGGCAACACAACGAGAGTTACTTAAACACATACTCACTACACACTAAAGGAGACTGCAGTTTCTAACATTTTTAAAGAGGTACAATTAACGCAATTGCTCTAGAACATACTTGTTTGCATTCAAGCCTCTAAGGTTTTGAGTCTTTGTACCGGATCAGCCAACTTTCAGTCATATTGTGAAAATGTTCATCCTACTCCATGGTGACCTTGAAGGACTGATCTGCTTTCAAGGTCTATAATGACTTCTGACATAGTTTACTTGCCTCCACGCTGTGACAGAAATGTCTTCTGGAGTCAAAGGCGGAAATCTCTGAAACAGGGCACCACTTTGGAAGCCTAAAGCCAAACATAGTGAGATTATACTTCAAGGGGGATTTTTTTTCATAAAGGTATATGTACAAAAATGTGAACAATAATAGGATAGATATATAATATTCTGAATATTGTCCTACATAATTATGCTGATTTGACAGGCTAAAATCATTTGCAAGCAATAACCTCCTACCACTAAATGATATAGACATACAGAATGGAAAAATAAAATAATAATTATCAAAACTTAAATCTTGGGCGAGAACCTAATATGCACAAAAGGCTGAAAAGCAGCCAAATTTAAGGACAGCATGGAGAGACTGCGCCCCACTAAGACACCGCTTGATACATAGATGAAAACGTTCAAAATTGGACTACTGTAATGTATGTATGTAAATCGATCTTGACAAGCCAAAGTATTATCCACAGAACAAAATCTGATTAAAAAAACAAAAACCTTGAAGCCAAAAGTTCAAGTTCTGTGCCTTGGAGTATTCAAAAACACTGATCTCATTTAAAATGGTTACTTGCGCCCTTTGAAACCTCTGCAAGGATTTTCTTTGATCGTCTAAAAGCCTATGATTATCATAACATGATGCCAATACAATCTGTACGGATATGCCGCAAGATTTAATGTTTGTAGACGGCCCATTTTCGCAGAGACTACAGAAAAGCATAGACTTGGTTATGAAGATGGAAATCTGTGAAGATGACAGTCAAAGATTTTATATGCTTAGAAGTATTGCTTTCTCAAAGGTTTTCATGGTCCAAAGAGAAATGAGGCACAGATCAGAAAGACACTAACATGCTAGGATGAGATCACAAAATAGAGCTGTAAAACCACAGAGATAAAATAGGTCTGTGACCTTAAACTCCATAAAGGGCATGTGTGTGTGTGTGTGTGTGTGAGGAGGGGGTTGCCTCTCTGTACTATGGCATAACCACACATCTGTAATTGGCTCGACGTACAGCATGTCAGCACGGCTGGAGAGGGTATGAAACGTCTTGAACTATTAACATCAGTTGGGCCAATACGATGCCAATTTAACTAGAACTTCAACTATGCATCACACATTTGTGTAGGAATACTATTGCATCATACAACATATTGGCATGATTCTGAAACATTTGTCTAAATTGGCATTAAAAAGACATTTAATGTCATGTAAATCTGGAATATTTATTTAACTATGCAAGTTTTCTGTTTTCGAACACTTAAGTTTGCTTATGTCCAGTGAACTAGGAGCAAACAGAAATGTATCACTCTATAACTGACACAACTTTTCCCAACAATTTTCCCTTTGAAAAGATGCATTTTCCAACCACAAGAGTCTCTCAGCAATCAGCATAGAATTCTGCTTGGCTTTATTTTTTTAAACATGAGAATCAAAGCTAAGGATGCATGAGAAATCTATGTAACCCCCCTTGGACATAGACAAACATTCCATCAAGAATCAGATCTTTGCAAAACTTTGAACTCATGCACAGAGGACTAACATAAACAGTATTGTACTGCTTAAGAGCAATTGTTCCATTGGCAGAGCAATAGTCAAATCATGAGGGATTCCCAAAGAATAACATTGTGTGTTTACATTTCAAGTAATTATACTAACCTCAAGAAGAGTAACAGGAAAAATTAATTATTCAATAAAAAAGGTTGAGAGTCAAGGGAGACTGAAGGAAAGTTACGCATGACATTGAATTCCCCAGAGATTAAATAATGTCCTGAGATGACGGCAAAGGAAATTACTTAATAGCTATATAGAAGCAAAAGGCAATAGCGATGTCCTCAGATAGAAATCTTAATGTGGTCCTTTAACATATCAACTCTGACATTGGCTCTAAGAATATGAAAAGCTTGGTTTGTTAACAAATAATGAGGACATTGTGGCACAGTATAACTTAAGTCTGGCTTAAATCCTGGTAGTAACAGCAAAATATATATACACACATATCTTCGGAAGCATTTTACAGTCCACATATACAATTGTAGTATCAAAAAGCAAATATATCAAGTTTCACAGCATTAATGCCACAAAAATGCCTAGAACATTTAATTTATCCTATATCTACTGTATTAATTTAGCAGTAGATAGTAAGCTATACATGTACTCTTTAACTAAGAATTCTGCATACAAACAAAATCTCACTTTAAAGAGGTAAAAATTTTACAGTTTTTAAAATCACTAGACTTTTGAAAATCTCCATATCGGGTATGCAAATATTCCAGTTATTTGTTAGTACAGAGTACAAGCAAATAGTTTTACAGGTCCTATTTTCTATGCACATTATATAAATATAAAAGTTGTTTGGGCTCTTAACCCTGTCAGCTTCTGCCATTTTGGGGTAAGCACATAAACACACTACACTACTTACAGTATTTTGCATTGTAATAAATCAAAGAACCACTTCCTTAGTAAATGTTTCAATATGTGCACTGGTTTTGAAGAACACTTGGAGGAGGTTACATGGGCCTAGCAATTACATTCACCCAGGATTTCGCTGAAATACCGCCTTACCGAGAGCAGGCACTGTGGATTTGCAGAAAAAGCGGTACACTTTTTTCTCACCAGTGTTATTGGACTGAAAGATATGTATAAAGCAGGAAGTCCACAACAACACTCATGTTAAAAGACATAGCCTATTAACAGATAGAAAAGGCGTTTGGCTTAATTCTTAATCTGTCTAACAAATATTACTAAACAATGTAATATTTAATAGGCTGCACCAGCAACTCTTAATTTTATCAAATATCAAACATCGGACTGTATTACTGGTTTGAGTAAGAGTCACTGCCAAACGCAGTTGTGAACGATGAATCATGGTCCAAAATAGATTCAGTTACACATCTGGCTAATAACAGCTGACCTAATTTAGCGGGTCATCTGTGGAGGTGAACAAACAAAAATAGAAAACGTTTAATACCGTTTTTAGCCCCTAACGTTTTTTTTATTTTTTTTCCAACATCTACATTTTAATTCCGCATTTGAAACCGATCACACGAATGTAATGATCCATAAGGAGGACGCTATCCTACTCATAAAACCAAACATTCGAGTCTCACAAATTTATAAACCTGAATGTATTTTCATAGTATGATTTTAGATTTAAAACACTAAAAATTGCTGAAATTCAATATGGAAAAACTAAACAAAAACTTAGGCCTATTATTAATCGTCGGTTATTCATTTTAGTTTACATTGGCTCACAGGCCTAAATCCGTTTTAAAAGTAGGGTAGAAACTTTACTGGGATGATGGCCTACTGACTTGTTTCCCCTTTTATATTTTCACAGAAATCTGCAAAGTAAACATGCTCCGATAATAAAAAATGATCAAGTCCAAACCTTCTAAAAGGAGACATGTAGTAAGGCAACAGTTAACTGAGTGGCGCGCGCTGTCTGTGGGAACTGATTGCCCTCTGGCTATTGCCTTGACATTAAACTCTTCGAGGACAATTGGTTAAGTGGAGTTAACTGTTGCATATTCTCCCTGAGGTAGCTTCCTTTTTGATCTTGCCGAGACTGGCGCCTTCCAAAACAGGGCTTGTCTGCGTTATGAAATGCTTTGACTTACGGTGAGGGGTTGCCAGTTGCGCCTCAATAGAGGCTTTCTGCAGCCTTAAAGGGCCAAGACAAGCTTTAAATTGTAGTAATGCAGCGTGACAAAATCATCGTCAATTCAGTCACATCATTTTGTCCCGTCACAGTTTTACGGAAAAAGCTGAGACTGTTTTTTTTTGTTGTTATTTTTTCATTGAACACTGGGTTCTGTTTTTGAGGTGAAAGACTATGCGATTTAGAATTAAAATTTAAAAAAAGCAACTCAAAAAAAAAAAAAAACATTATCTGGGGTGGAGGACTATCACAGACCTTAATTTTAATAGGCTAAAGGTACACATTCAATAAAACCCCTTAAATTCTATCCCACATATGTTATAAAAAAAAGTTTTCCACTATCTCCACTATACAGCGCTTTTATAAAGAAAACTCCCAGAAATTGTGGACGAAGAGGCCAAGGAAGTGGTTTGTTTCGCTGTATGTTTTCAATAAGAGTTCAGTTAATGAGTACGGAGGCCCGCTATACAGACATCCCCTCTGGTTAATTGCAACAAAACTTCTCAAATGGCTCCTTGCCTCCGAGACTGGAGCCCCCAGAGCAATCAATAAACCACCTCGGCAAGACAAGTATGATTAACCATGCAACATTTCTTTCAAAATCATTGTGACGTCTCAAAGAAACTGGTTTGACCAATCAGGATGAGCACTGCGGAAAGTCATGTGGGTGAAGTGTCAAGCCGATTGGAGGGCGGCAGGGAAAAAAGAGAACTTTTGGAAGTTTATAGCTGCGAGTGCGCTCTGCTGAGAGTGAGGCAAGCGTCGCAAGCGCGCGACGGCAGAAGGAAAAGGCACTGCTGGACGAGTAAAATTCAGGACGACTCACATATTCTTATTGTATGGCCCCTTTATCATCCATGATGAATTCTTTTCAAGGGCCACTCTCCCAAGAAGGAAAACTACAGGAACGCAAAAGCGCGGACAAAGAGGAGGCTCAAACCAACGATAACGCGACTGTCAAAGGATGTAAAGGCAAGGCGCTGAGTCTTCCGTTCAGTGTGGAATCTTTAATATCAGACAGAACAAGCACACGGACTTTATACACGTCATCTGAATCAGGTATTATATCTCCGACATCCGGTGGAGATGAGCGGCTGAGGCTCTCGCCCATGGCTCTTTACGCAGATAGAAAGATCCCAGTGGAGAGCGTCTCCAACCTATCCGACTGCAAGAGAGGAGATGTGGAAGAACTAAATGACAAGGGACAGTCCGGCTGGTTTCAGACACCCTCGTACACTTCTCCGCCAAGTGAGTGGCTCAGCAGGGAAACCTGTCAATAATGTGGCATGATGACGCATGACAGATATAAACATGCATGTTTTACAGAGGCTAGGCTAGTAGAACGCACTGATAAAAAATACCAGGAAAATCGATTAATATGTAGGCCTATATTATATTTAATCAAGCTCCTTTAGATTTAAAATGATATTTTTGTATAAAAATTAAAAGAATATGAAGTGTGTAGAGAAATAGTTGACCAGCTACGTCTGCACAAAAAAAAAACGCATTCCAGTTTAATAAAGACTGTTTAGTGGATCGATTTGAATTAAAAACAGGTTATATTTCCGTATCCGTATGTAGACATTTTAAGATTAACCTGATTTCGCGCGTAATGCTCCTCTGAAAATAAGCGTGTGGCTTCGGCAGAAAAAGTAACCTGTGTAATATAATTGCATTAATGTAAAGTAATATCACTGTAATATAATTTGTCAAATTAATCAGTTCAATGTTTTGTTATTTGTCCACAGGGCACTCAAGTCCACCACCGTGTACCCTCAGAAAGCATAAGAACAACCGAAAACCGCGGACCCCGTTCACCACCTCGCAGCTGCTCGCTTTGGAGAGAAAATTTCGTCAAAAACAGTATCTTTCTATTGCAGAGAGAGCGGAATTTTCCAATTCACTCAACCTCACAGAGACTCAAGTTAAAATCTGGTTTCAAAACAGGCGAGCGAAGGCAAAAAGACTACAAGAGGCCGAACTAGAGAAACTCAAACTTGCAACCAAGCCATTATTACCTGCGTTCGCCTTTCCGTTCCCCCTCGGAACACACGTCGGTTCTCCACCCCTCTACGGACCGTCCAGTTCCTTTCCTAGACCTGCATTACCAGTCCCTGGACTTTTCGGAGGGCCAGTGACCTACGGAATGTATTATTTGTCTTAACCATGTGAGCACGTCCTTCAATTCACCGTCTGTAGCTGCTGCGGTTCTGCCAGTCAGAAGACGAGTGAAATAAGAGCAAATTAGTTTTGTTTAAAGAACTCTACAGCAATTTAAAAGAAAGTATTCTTGTGATCTACACAGTTTATTCCAAAAGTAAGAGTCCACAAATTGGCTTTAAAAGTGCAATGAATCTTCCCTGAATATATCTTGTATTATAACAGATAACACGCTATGTGACTAATTGTCTTAGTCTCAGAGAAAATAATTTCCAAGAGATTATTTCTACTGAGGGCACAACCGATTTGGCAAGTGTCTAGATCAGCATCACTTGTTGATGAGAGATGCGCTAGAAAACACCTAGTGTGCTCTGAAATGTATAGCCTACATGGTCTGTGCCGGTTCCAACAAAGCTCTTAGATTAAAGAAATTACCTTAGAATTATTACGAAGGTTTTTCCTAACTTAAAGAGCTTTTTGTGACTGACAGCAGAATCAAAGTAAAAATGTAGAAACTGATTACAGTTATGTTTTATAACATTGCTACTTTCCATACTAGGCTGGGCTGACAGATTTGGGCCTAAATGGATAGTCAGTGTGAGCCTTTTTAAAATGAATACGTGTATTTTCACGCAAACCAAATATTTTGTAGTATATTACAAAGATTGTACCCTGTTAGGTACAATTTACGAAATGTACACTGCTAATAGCTCCATACGTCTTTTTTTCCTTTCCTTTTTTCATTAATTGGACAGGCTACCCGGTTTTAGGTTGAAATAGCCTACGTGACTTGTTATTCTGTTGGTCTTTATTGAAGAGGAACTAGATGCAGAGACAACCAGCATCGTCTATTATACCATCATTTTACTAAACTTTTCCTCCCAAACATTTTACATGCCGTTGGATACAGAGGATTTTTGGCCTGTGTTTATTGATTTTTCGCCTGTTTAGCCATAATCCCTTCAGTAGACTTCATGTATGCTAGTTTGCTAGGTTGTAAGATTAATGTCTAGATTTTTATTATTGTAAATACACGTATATATTACAGATTTTGCATTCCCCATTTGAATAAATTACAAATAGGATTGCTGATATTTATACACTGTGTTTACATTTATCTTCTGTAAATTATTGTATATTTTATATGTATATACAAATTAGAAAAATAATCTTTTGCATTAAAAAAATAAATCTCACAGAGACTGATGTGTACAATGTTATTATTTATGTTTAAGTTTAAAACACAAACTTTTAAATTTAGTATTTTTTTTTTTTTTGTCATACATAAACGTAAATAAAAATTCTAATCGATGCGCTACCCAACTAACTTTTGAGATTTGTAGCCTAACTGTTGCTCCATGTATTGAATTGTTTCGGAGCCCGACGATAAACGTTTAATTTAAGATAATAATCAGCGCTAAATGGACAGCAAGAATCATTTCCAAGACACGAAGATGCTATAATACCAAAAAAACACGTTTTTACGTTTAACTTAACGACCAAAATTAGTAAAAAAAAAATCTGAAGTAGCTACATGCAGATACTAGCCCTTCAGATAACCTTCATGCTATTTATAGTGTTACAAAATCCAAATCCCCGTGAAACCGACTGGAGAACACATTAGTTGCAACGCGTCTTAAGTTTTTATTTGCCTAGTTTTTGCGTGAATTTCACACGCCATCATTACACGCATGCATTTGTGTCCGAAACATCTAGCAAGATGTTTGTGCCATTAGTAGAAGGCAACTTTAGATCTCGAAACGCTTACATTTATTGGAATACACAATACATATTTATCAAGTTTAATATTTTTGAACATTTTAAGACATTTTCCTCGACATTTGACTTTCAAACTCCTTGCCACAAGCGACTGCATCATCTGCTTACTATAATCTTAACCATAAAAAAGAGACAAGACACCTTTTTAAAGGCTGCTTTGACAAGTTTTATTACAAAAATACTACTCTGGACAAACAAATGTCCAGACAAACGTGGTAAATTGTTTGTATTTAATAAAAAACTTTGGCCTATTCTTCCTTCTTCCTCTGAAGCCTCTGACTGAGCCTTGACCGAAGCAAATGGATGATGGAACTCTGGAGGAAAGATAATAATCAACATAAATAGTTCTGATCGCTGAGTCAGGGTTATGAAACTTAAGCGTTTATATTAATCCATGACCATGTATCCACCCACTTGTATGAATGTCTTGGCTTTAGATTAGCTGTCTGCATTGGTTCTGTTTCTACAGTCTTCACGCTTTCTGGCTCTGGGGTCTAGGAGAAGTCCATAGACTTGTTTTCTTGGTGAATAGTTGCTGTTTCAGAAACCTCCATATTTGCATCTTGCTGTTTGGTCTTTTTTCTCGTAGTCTGTTGATTTGCATGAGATTATGATTAAAAAAATTCTAAAGTGATAAAAGTGGCTAATTATATGAGGCTGTTAAGGTAAAATATGAAATGACTGGATATGAGAGCAAAAGTAAAATTTCTATAACTGGATATGAGAGCAAAAGTAAAATTTCTATAATCTTAAAATGGCCCATTATTTATGTAAGTATTAACATCAAACCTTCCGCTTTTCTTTGCTTTGTCAAATCTGAAGTCGGCTGGATAGCTGTGTGTTCTGATAAGATGATCTTTCCTCTCGTTGCTTGTTTTGAATTTCAGTCCACATCCCTCAACCAAGCACTCATACTGAAAATCCATATTAACAACACACAATCAGCAAAAGGAAAAATGTTTTCATAAAAATGAGCAAAGCTGAAAAACATTTGCTGGTTTAAACAGTGTATGAGGAGGAGGAAACTTGTGCTCGTGTATTCTTTTACAACTGGTATTTCTGTCCCATTAAAATCAGTGTTTCAAACCACTGAAACACGCAATGCATTTAAAGCAACTCGCTGTTGAAACCAGTAGATGACAGCATTTCGCTGCATAAAATATATTTGATCTCATTTGGTTAATGTATACTCTTCTTTCCAAATGTAGTTATGATTATGAATACCGATTTCTAAATGATTTTATGTAGTATTTCCAGTGAGAAAGTTATATAAAAACATTGAAAGTATATGTGGTGAGTATGCACTACAAAAAAAAACAAACTGCAAAAAAAAAAAAAAAAAAAAGTTTTTTGCAGCCGCTGTTCTTATCTAGCACGCATTTAAACCCAAATAAATCACGGAAGACTGCCTGCAATGACACTCAACTTCTTATCAACTTAAACTGTGGTAACTTTTTGATCAATGTTGCTGGGCAACTTTGGTTAATGTTGCCGTCAGCGGGCAACAAGGGGAGACACAGGGCCCACGACCGATCTAAAGTATCCAGATAGAAATTTGTTACCCATTCTCAGTGGGAAAGTGTCAAAGCAACATTGTTCAAAAAAAGTTGCCCCGTGTATCATCAGCCTAAATATAGTATGCACATAATCCTACAAATACCACACAACTTTATAAAACAACATGCATCGCTCCCTACACTCCTAAAATGATATTACCATGCATTGTTTTTCTACAATGACCTGGAAGAGAGTGTCATGCCACTCCAGGATGTGCATCTCCAGCAGACGGTTTGATGGAAATGAGCGCTTGCAGTTGGAACACACATTTCAATGTAATGAATTGTAGTGGTGTTCATACCCTTCCAAAGTGTCAAATAACTGCCTGCATCCCGCAATGTGACATCTGAACTCAGAGATACTGCGAAGAGGGTTGAAATATTAGTGCCACATTGGCATCAAGTCAAAAGGATGTTGCTCAAAATGTTTCACCACTCATCCAAGTGATTTCATCAGTAAACTTATGGTGGAGATTCCCCAGCACTTGACCTCATATTATACAGTCACGTTACTCAATAATAATACTAAAATCTACACTTACATAATGACAGCTACAAAGAAAGAAACACATCCCGTTGACCATAAAAATACAACGACCTATTCTTAATAGACATGATAACTAGTTATACCTACTTTTAAAAGCTTTAACAAATAAGATGAATAATAATGATATAATTTATGATTATTAGTATGATTGTTAATTCATATTTATTTAATTGCAAAGCAATATTAATGGTGAAACGACGTTACTCACGTCGGAGGATGTTCATCATCTGCAATAGCAGTCACGACATCCTGTACATGTGCCTGTGTATGTCGCCATCCTGTTGAATTACACATTAAGAAATTCGGATTTTGCTAAATATCCCATCATCATCATGTCATTACAGTCAAGTAATTTCTACTACTTTCGTCACTCCTAAGTAACACCCACGCATTGAGAGATAAACAGGCAATTGTTGCCATATTAGCAGAGAGGAACTTCTCTGAAGTGCAATAAAAACAACGACCAATATACATACCTCAAAATATTCATCTTCTACAGCAAATCGAAGTCGTTGAGGTCTGAAGCCAAAAGGTGAAACAGCATTTTCATTCCCTCTTTCAATTTGTTGTAAACCATGCCACTCAAATTGCCTATTTTCAATCACCGGTATCTTTTCTGAAATATGTTTTGGTGTTGCAGATCCCAACAGTTCAATTAATTCAGGTTGCAGCATTATATTCAGGTTGTAGTCAGCATTATATCAACATTCTAAATGTAGCCCACAAGCCTCCTTGCGATTCCGTGTCAAAATAAAAGTCCTCAAACTAAAAGCCACTTGAGGGCACGCACGGTGAACGATTGCTTGAGAAACTTTTCTTGTCATTTTATTTTGATACAAAACAAAGTGTAATATAATAATTAAAACAAGGTTTTTGTTTTATAGTTTTGCATATAAGTCTGATAAGCAGTGGCTACACAACCAAAAAGAACTAAAGCAAAACTCTCAAAGCTGCACCTGCAGAATATAACCACAGGATGTCAGCACAGTCATTTCAGTTCTGGTTTTCATCCATCCATCCATTTTTCAAGTCTCTTGTCCTATAGTAGCCTATCACATAACAATATGAATAATTCATATCTTAATATATTGGCTAAACTGACAACAATCAAACAATTTGAAATTATGTTATTTCTCTTACGCGACGATTACAATTAAATGGTTCTTTTTTAATTGTTTTATTACTAATGTTTTATGTCCTTGGCAATATATTAATAACTATTAATAATAAATTTTTTCTAGTCAAAATATTAAAATATGCCTAAGTTTTATTTTTGAATGTTGTTTTAAATGGTAGCTATTCATTTGATGTGTTTTTTTTTTTTCTCCTGTGTCCTCAATTTCATTTTCTTTCCCAACTGTAGTCTTTTGTAATATCCCTTTTGTAATGACGAACAAAACCTGGTTCCTTAATTACCTCATCTTCCAGGAGATTACATAATTTCTGTTGGGAAAGCATATTTTAAGCGTATTTTAGACATTTTGGTTATTTATTTAAACTTAGCCTATTTGAGGCTAATTATTCAATTTATATTCACATTGTTGCTATTGTGACATATCTTCAATTAAAATATAAGCCATTAAATATTTATATATTCATATAGGCTAGGCCTACCTGTAGGCTATGTAAATTGTAATAAATTAAGATTTCAGATTAATCTCTTTTACTAGGATTGTGCCTTGTCTGCCATTGGTAATTCAATTATTCAAATAAATTGTCAAAACGCAATATTAAATAGAGTATAATTTAGTATTTTTATATTAATTTCAGTTAAAAAATGATAGCCTATCAAAAGTAATTTATACATTCTGCAAATATTTAGCCTAAAGGCTTCTTGCCCCAGACAGGATGCCAGTTTACCTTTGCTGTTACCGGATGAGGAGGTCGTATTAGTCTCTTCATGCTAATTTGCCGGATAACCGAGGCGGAGCTTGAACTTCAAGTAGCCGAGTTCCCACAGACAGCAGCCCACGAGTCCCGGAGCGAGTCCACAGGACAGTGAACCATGCGATACACTGGATTATTTATATCACTGCTTTCTTTTGTTTATACATGGGGTGAGCGCGCAGCATTAGGATGATTCTTTTACAGTGCGAATCATGTCACAGTGCGTGATGTGTTTTTAATTTACTGGTAACACATACTGATGATTTGTTTATTCACTGTTGTTTTAGAGAATCTTGAGGCAGCTTTATCTCATGTGATGCGCTATGATGTGGTGCGACTCCGACCTCAGGCGCTGAAAGCGCGAGCGAGGAGGAGCGCCTCTTCTCTCAAGGTTCGCTCTTTTTCAGACTAGTTTTGTAAACTGAAGTACTGTTGACATCTCTTGGGATGCTTGATTTGACTTTTATTCATGCATGCTTGCTTTCACCCGTTCAGATATATCCTGAACAACTTGAATATGATTTGGCGGTTGATGGGAGGAACTTCACAATTTCTTTGCACAAAAATAGGTGAGAATGTGACTATTTAGAAATATAGGCTTTAACTACTTGCTCTAAACGAAATGTGGTGGACTTGTATTCTTACCCAGACTAATTAAACTTTCATTCATTCTTTCTTTTTTTCTTTTTCAACAGAGAGCTTTTAGGAAAACATTACACCCTCTCACATTATACCAAAGATGGGATTTCAGAGACAAAGTCTTCAGACAGTATTGTATGTTTAAACAGTAGCTTATTTCTGTCTTTACACAGTATGTGAATGTTGCTGCTTAACTGTTTATGTTTTTGACTTTAGGATCACTGCTACTATCAGGGACATGTCCATAATTTTGAGGACTCTTCAGTCAGTGTTGGACTTTGCTCTGGCATGGAGTAAGAGAAATTTTGTAAACTATAGATGTGATTGAATATTAAATGTGTTTCAAAATATGTTAAATATACCCTGAGTCCACTTTGTGTACAGTAAAAAATATATTTCAGAGTTTAATTTCTTGGACTGTGCCTGCTTTAGATAGTTTACTAAATGACTTCTAAATGTGCACAAGTAATATCAACAAATATTTCCTACATTTCTCCCTCTTTAAAATATTGTATCTTGTTTATCTTCTAGAGGGTTTCTGAGGGTCAAAAATCAAGTTTACTTGATTGAGCCCCTAGAAGAGTCTTTGGATGGTGACCATGCAATTTATAAGCAAGAGCATTTAAGGACCAAGCAAGGGGCCTTTGGATACATTAATGACACAGTCTATGACCTTGGTCCAAAGTCTAGTGGGCTGTATACAGGCAAAAATATGGTAATGATTTTCTAATGATTCAGATCAGTTCATATAGTGCTTTTTGCTATACATATTGTTTCAATACAGCTTTACGTAAGATGAATATTTCTACATTACAATGAAGAGTGATTTGTTATCAAAGTAATGTCCATATGGCAGAATTATGCAGTTAATTAATGGCATGTATTCAAGCAAGTAATGATCTCTTGTGGAATGTAAGCTTATTATATGAGAAATATATTTAATAAATATATATTTAGTGTTGGTTTCCAACGTAGAAAATAAATTTTGTACTTGCTCCTTATTTTATTATTAAGCAGCATGTATAATTTGTACCTCAACATCTTATTTATGTGTTTACCATGAACAGTTTAATGACAATAACTTTACTTCAACTGCTCTTCAGAAAAACAAAGCCCCCAGGGGAGGACAGCGGATTGTTGAGATGGTTTTGGTTGTTGATCATACAGAGGTATGAATTTGGTTTAATGGAAAAAATATATTGAGCACTGATGTGTCGTGTTTATATTGTTAAAATATATCTACATATTTTCCTTCAGTACAATAAGTTTGGAAGTTTTAAGAAGATTGAAGAAAGAATGATGTTGGTCGCAAATCACGTAGATAAGGTATCAGACAATTTTGGTCTTTCATTAATTAACGGCTTATGCATGGTGATTACTATATGATTTTTAAAACATTATTTATAGAATTTTTTGTTGTTCACATTCAGCTTTACCGGCCTTTAAACATACGTGTCAGGTTGGTTGGACTTGAGATTTGGTCTAATAGAAACTTGATTGATGTCAGCAGTATACCAAATTATACTCTGGAACGATTTTTACAATGGCGTCAAGATAGCCTGCTCAAGAGGAAGAAGCATGACAATGCCCATTTTGTTACGTGAGTCACGGACTGCTCATCTTAATCAGTTTCTGTGCTGTGAATGCCACATTTTTACTCACACTAAACAGTTCCCTTTAAAATTCGTCTTACCACAAGCTTTAAAACTTTTATTTTTTATTTATAAAATAGTACAGTAGAACAACAACAAAAATCCTTTAATACCTCAAGTTCTCTCTTTTTTTTTTTTTTTTTTTATCAGGGCTATAGATTTTGAAGGAACAACAGTTGGGTTGGCCACAATGAATGCTATGTGCTCTCCATCCTCTGGTGCTGTGAATGAGGTATTTTTATGAGCAGATGTTTATATATGTAAATTAATAGTTTAAAAATTGTACTTTTCTAATGTTTGAAAGAAAGCGTTGGTTGTGGTGAATAATATAATGACATTTGATGTTTTTTTTTCTTTACAAAGGACCACAATAAAAATCCCATTGCAGTGGCTTCTACCATTGCCCATGAAATGGGACATAATCTGGGCATGTCACATGATAATTCAAACTGTGCATGCTCCTCTGACAAGGGCTGCGTTATGTCAGACACCATTGGGTGAGGCTAACTGAAAATACTTTTGATTAGAATACATTTATGCCATTGGCAGCTATTGTATTTTTTCTGCAGTTTTTTTCACAGACCATAACATTTCTTACATACTTTTCCAACAGGTATGTTTACCCTGATTCCTTTAGTACTTGCAGTCAATCGTCTTTAAAGGCGTTTTTGCAGAACTATGACACCAGCTGTCTACTAGACGTGCCAAATGAGGGTGAATTATATGGAGGCCCAGTTTGTGGAAATGCTTTTGTTGATAAAGGCGAGGAGTGTGACTGCGGAACTGTTGAGGTGTGACATGTTGGTTTATCAAATTTCCCAGTTGATGCAATTTTGGCTTATTTAAAGTATGACTAAAATAGATTTGTGTATTTGACTATATGTAGTCATTAAAAATACAGCAAAAACAGTAATGTTATTAGAACTTATTGTGACATATTACAATTTTAAATAACTGTTTTCTATTTTATTATATTTTAAATTATAATGTATTCCTGTGATGGCAAAGCTGTATTTTCAGCAACCATTACTTCAGTCTTCAGTGTTACATGACCCTTCAGAAATGATTCTCATAAGCTGATTTGCTGCTGGGAAAACATTTATTATTATTATCAATCTTGAAAATATTTTTGCTGCTTAATGTTTTTTAAAATATTTTTTGATGAATAGAAAGTTCAAAAGAACAGCGTTATGTCTTCATCTTTTATAAATTTAATGTGTCCTTGCTGAATAAGAGTATCAATTTCTTTAAAAAATCTTACTGATCCTAATTATAGTTTTTTAAAGACAAAACATTGGTCGCAAGCCAGAATACTGACCCCAGATTTTTAAATGATAGTGTACTCTGTATAAACGGTTTTTTTTTTTTTAAACAAACAAAAGAAACTTTTTTTCTTTGACCATTTTTTTTTTAAATGTTACATTTTAGGAATGTAACAATCCCTGCTGCAATGCCACCACCTGTCAACTGACCGAAGGTGCCCACTGTGCACATGGAGAGTGCTGCCACAATTGTCAGGTATCAGCAAAGCTGCCTACCAAGCTCCACAGGAAGACCATACTAAAGTTGTTATTGGACTCAAAATACATGTAAAAGTATTATTGCCTTAATCTGTTTTGTTAATCCTCCCTTGTAGCTGAAACATTCAGATAGCCTATGCAGAAAGAGTGCTCATGACTGTGATTTGGACGAGTACTGTACAGGAGAGTCAGCCTTCTGTCCTGAAGACGAATATAAGATGAATGGACTCCCTTGCAATTATAATAAGGGCTATTGTTATAATGGAGAATGTCCTACACATAAGGAGCACTGCAAGATGCTGTGGGGATCAGGTACTATTTTTACTGAGTCATTGCTCATACACTGCTTTATGGGTCCTCTTTTATGCTTTTACAAACATTTTAACACAAAATCTTTACGGATTTTTTGTTAAATTAATGTTTTTTTTGTAAAATGAAGTTTCTTATAGAAATTTAGGAAAATATTAAATTTATATGAATATTTTAGCATCAATATCTTGTACATGTTTAGATGCTGAAGTGGATGCTGACACCTGCTTTCAGTATAATGTATTTGACAGAAGTTCCAAGAGTGCTGAGTAAGTGTATCTTCATTTTTCTTTGATGGCTGAAGGCTAAAAATAGTATTTTGTACATTGTTCTCTAATGACACACAAGTATTCTGAATCCTACAGGCACATGATGTGTGGGAAAATATACTGTTATGGTGGGAATACCTTCCCCATAACCAACAGAAAGTCATCAGTAACAATTCATTCGAGAACCTGCTACATAGCCGTGGATTCCTCGCCCACAGATGACTTGGGGATGGTTCCAGCAGGCACCAAATGTGGCATTAATAAGGCAAGTAAATAATGAATGTATATTGCCTTATAAAAAAAACAGTGTATAAAACCTTTATTTATATTTTTCTTTATAACCAACAGGTGTGTTACCACAACCTTTGCCAAGACATTAGTATATATGGCACTGAGGACTGCTCTGATAAATGCAACAATCGTGGGGTGTGTGATTTCTTCTTCTCATTTCCATTAATTTTATAACATATTTTATGTTCTTTCTCTCTCTTTTTTTAAGAAAGAAGAGTCTTATTACTTGTATGTGCTAAAACTATGCATCCTAGTATTTAAAAAAATACCCATTTTGAATTTGCATTGGAGACAAATCATTTAAAAGCATAAACATGTAAACATACTACTGAATTATATTCTAAAGGTGTGTAACCATGAGAGGAAGTGTCACTGTGATCCAGGCTGGGCACCACCCCATTGTGATGTTCAATTCTCAGAACAACAAAAAAGTAAACTACATCCTCACTATATCTTTATAACTTCACGTAATTCAGCCATTGACCAAACAAAATTAATTCTGTGCCATGTCAAATGTTTACCTTTACAGTGAGAAAAGAATCTGTGATAATTGGTGTGGCTGTATCTGTAGTCGTTCTTGGATTGATCATTATTATTGGAGCACTTGTGTGTCACTGGAACAAAATAACAGAATTTAGAAAGAAAAGGTAGGATCTGTTATGCACCTGACAATCATGAACGATCAATTTCATTTATCATTTCAATTACTGTACTATTAATGAAATACATTCTATTCTAAAAGGTTTTCGAAGAATATCCACACTTCCTCAGGCCAGTGTAATCCGGCATTCCAACCAGGAAGTGCAAAGAACAGCCCCAGATTCACACAACCACGCATAAGTCAACCAACTTTCCTTGAGTCATCCACTACTCTGGCCTGCAAACCTCTCTATTCTCCAGCTACGCCCTCTAGAACAGCACCAATGGTAAAGTCATTAATTTAGCCTTGAAATGGGCTGTTCAAATTGTTCTTACAAAGTCCATTTTAGGATAAAAGACTTAATCTTTCAACCACTTATTTCTCACTATCCACAGCCTCCAAAGGATGCATCACAAACTAGGACAGAACAGGTAGTTTATCCTCTCTAAAAATGCATGCATTTTTTAAAATCTATTATTTAAATCTAAAACCGTTTTAACAAAAATGATAATGTATGTCCATGTTCTATTAGATTGCGAAGCCTTCCATTCCACCTCCTGGTATTTCCAGAAACATTCATCCTGTTCAGGTGAGGCACAGAGTATCTTAAAATACACTACTACCATTCAAAAGTTTGGGATCATTACGAAAAAATTTTAAAGAAATAAATACTTTATTCAGCAAGGATGCAGTAAATTGATCGAAAGAGACAGTATATAAAGACATTTATAATATCATAAAATAATTTCTATTCATCAAAAAAAACATGTGATTTCCACCAATATATTAATCATCACAAAACGGATGATAATAAGAAATGTTTCTTGAGCACTAAATCAGCATTAGTGCTTGATTTCTGTAGATTGATAGCAGATTAATTTCTGAAGGATCACTTAAGACTGGCAGCGGAAAATTCAGGTTTGTCATCACAGGAATAAATTACATTTTCAAATATATTTAAATTTAAATTGTAGTAATATTTCACAATATAAATGTTTTTACTTTAATTTATCAAATAAATGCAGCCTAGGTTGAGTACAACAGATTTCTACAAAATGCACCAACCCCAACTTTTGAATGAGAATACACTGTTTAATTAAGTATAATTGAATGAGAATACACTGTTTAGTTTAAGTATAATTTTCATTTTCATTTTGGTTACTTTTAATGACTCTAAGCTTATTACGGAGGTGACATAAAACAGAAGTGACTTGATCATTGTGTCATTTCTCATGTCATGTCTAAATTTTGTTTCAGGCAAAGCCCCTACTTCCACCAACTAAACCACTTCCTCCATCAAAACCATTGCCACCACTGGCATCTAAACCTGTAAGAAGCTATTTTTTACTTTACCATCTGGCACCATCTGACATAAATACCATTCAATACTATTAACCTTGGTTTGCACTGATAGGTGACAAAGTCAAAACCACCTCCAGTGCCTCCTGTAAAACCCACTGGGATGCAGCCAGCATTCACTCCGCCTCAGGTGTTGTAAGGTTTATTGCTTTGCATTCAGCAATTCACATATAAACTATAAAAACGCTTTCAATTATCTGAAAAATGACATTGTTAATGCTAATTTATTCAAACTGCTTGACAGTGTAGTGTGAATAAATTCGGTGTTTTAAAAGCTCTTTTGCATTTACTCTAGGCAATCCAGAAAGTTGCACTGAAACCTCCTGCTAAGCCCAGATGATCTGGAACAAGAGTTACTCTGAATCATTGGGAGCTTCAGAAGAACCTTGGTTAACAAAACATGGGCAGTAGTTTACGAGCTGAACAAAGCTTGTTGTTTTTTGTGGTATAACTCTGAATAACAAGATGATGTTAAGGAGAAGGTAAAACGGAATGAAAGATTTGCACTGTAGGAATCGCTTTATACTTTCGGTACTACTTGTTTGTAATTTCTTCTATTGTATTTTGGCTTTCTTCTTCAGTTTATTTATTTTATACTTTAATTTTAAAGAATGTTATTTGCAACTGTTAACAGTCCGTTCAAATTGTGTCTCTATGGAAGTCTACAGAGTTCCTCCTTTTTTGTTTTTGCAGTGTATTATTGTGCATTCATTCTTGTTTATGCAGCTTTTATTTGCCATTTTATATCTTGTAATTGGGATTTCGTTTGTCATTCCATTTTGTGTAGAATTTCTTGTTATTTACTTTTTGAAATTACAAGAGGGGACCTGTAAAAAGGCTTGTGCCGTATGGTCTGTCTGAAGCATTCTCCGTCCTTACTTTAGTAATTTGCCTTATTAATAAGTTTCTTACATCTTTGTTGTGATCCTTGTGGTTTTGGCACTCAAGACAAAGGCAAACATTTTTTGCCCACCAAATATTTAAATTCAAAACGTGCAATGATCTCAGCTGGTCTGATTTTACTATTTTTATTTGTTAGCAACAATAAAGTTTTCACATTTCTCTTTTAATCAGTTTATTTGGTTTATTTCCAGATATTTGAATCGCCCTCACACGTGTATGACCTCTACTGCGCCCTGTATTTTCGTTGCCTAGTAACGATTCAAACACTCATACTAGTGCCTGTACCATTGAGATTTAATCACGCAGAAGCTTGTTTCAAACGATGGATGGGCCTAAACAATTAGACGAAGAAACTTTGCAAGACCTCTACGCGTGGATAGACAAGATACCGCTCTCCAGACCCAAACGGAATATAACAAGAGATTTTAGCGATGGAGGTATTTAATTCCTACAAGAAACAATTAAAACCGCTAAATTAGCTAATTAACTATTCATGATATTTGTTTACATTTTTAGCAGTGTTGCTCTGCATTTGAGTTATATGAAAGTAAATAGCCTAAATACTATGTGTGTGTGTGTGTGTGCTGTAAATACTTTATAATTGCAATATATATTATATATACTTAGAATGGTATGCCATTCAAAACTATAATCTAATTAGCTAAAATCCAGGGGGCGTGGTCGGATCCAGATCCAACTCCTCCCACCTTACATATACCTAAACCTACCCGTCTCCTCTCCACCCCCTGATCCCTAAACCCACCCCATCTCCACCCCCTAGATGTGGATCCAACCACGCTCCCTGGGTCTTGTGGACTGCAGCAAGCCCTACTTGGAAATATTGGCACCCTTGGTAAATATGATCAAAGAAGGCTGTGAAATTAGTCTGCATTGTTAATCCTTTTGATCTTTTATTTAAAACAAATCACAAAAATCTAACCTTTCATTGGATAATAATAATTTAAAATGGGGGGAAATATCATTATGAAATAAATGTTTTTCTCTAATACACATTGACCACAATTAATGGCACACACTTTTATTCGGTACTTTTTGAAACCTCCATTTGCCAGTTTAACAGCTCTATATTTTCTCCTATAATGCCTGATGAGGTTGGAGAACACCTGACAAGAGATCAGATCCAGAATCTCGCCAGACCCTTTAGATTCACAGCTCCATGACGGTGCTTCTTCTCTTCAGTTCACCTCACTCATTTTCTACAGGGTTCAGGTCAGAGGACTGGAATGGCCATAGCAGAAGCTTGGTTTTGTGCTCAGTGACCCATTTTTGTGTTGTTTTTGAGGTTTGTGTTTGGATTATTGTCCAGTTGGAAAATCCAAACATGGTCCATTTTAAGATTTCAGTAACACTTTAGAATAGGGAAAATTTATTCACTCTTAACTACGACTTTTCCCTCAATAAATTCCTAATTTGCTGCTCATTAATAGTTAGTAAGGTAGTTGTTAAATTTAGGTATTGGGTAGGATTAGGGATGTAGAATAAGGTCATGTAGAATAAGGCATTAATAAGTGCTTAATTACTACTAATAAATGAATGATGCATTTATATAGCTCTTTATTGTGTATTGCTGTACACTCAAAGCACTTTACAATCATGTGGGGGGGGTCTCTCCTCAACCACCACCAGCAGCCACAACACAACGACGCCAGTGCACTCACCACACATCAGCTACAGGTGGACAGGAGAGAGAGTCATAGAGCCAATCAAGTGTATGGGGATTATTAGGGGGCCATGATTGACTAGGGCCAGTAGAGGGAATTTGGCCAGGACACCGGGGTTACACCCCTACTCTTTACGAGAAGTGCCATGGGATTTTTAATGACCACAGAGTCAGGACCTCGGTTTACCGTCTCATCCGAAAGCTTTTTTTTTAGTATAGTGTCCCCGTCACTATACCGGGGCGTTAGGGTGAGCACTCCCTGCTGGCCTCACTAACACCTCTTCCAACAGCAACCTAGTTTTCACCGGAGGTCTCCCATCCAGGTACTGACCAGGCTCAACCCTGCTTAGCTTCAGTGGGCAACCGGTCTTGGGCTGCAGGGTGATATGGCTGTGGCAAATATTATGCAAATAAAATGGCTAATATTCTAGTTATATGCTTGCTAATAAGCAACTAGCTAAGAGACCCTAAAATAAAGTGTTACCAAGATTTCTAACAGAGTCAGTCACTTATTGATTTTTTTATCTGTTGGTATTTGATAGAATTCATGATGTCATGTGTCTAAACAAGATGTCCAGGACCTTCAGCAGAAATATAGGCCCACAACATCAACAATACAGCAGTATATTTCATTGTACACTTTTTATGCCTGTGTTCTCCAAACCCATCTTGAGTGTTTGCTGCTAAAAAGCTTGTTTTTTAGTTTCATCTGACCATAGAAGGCAGTGCCATTTGAAGGTCCAGTCGTGTCTGATAACTGAATATGCTGGAGTTTGTTTTTGGATGAGCTAAGAGAATTTTTCTTGAAACCTTCCCAAACAACATGTGATGTAGGTGCTGTTTAACAATGTTTTTTAAGGTTTCCTCACCCCGAGACTCAACTATTTTCTTCAATTCTCCAGCTGTGGTCCTTGGAGAGTCTTTAGCCACTCAAACTCTCCTTCTCGCCGTGCATTAGGACTATATAGACATGTCATCTTCCAGGCAGTTTCGTAATATTTTATGTTGATTGGAAATTCTTAATTATTGCCCTGATGTTGGAAATGGGAATTTTCACTGCTCTAGCTCTTTTCTTAAAGCCACTTCACTAATTTGTGAAGCTCGATTATCTTTTGCTGCACATCAGATATATATTCTTTGGTTTTTCTCATTGTGATGGATGATTAAGGGAATTTGGGCTTTGTTTTCCCTCCTGTTTATATTTCTGTGAAACAGGAAGCCATGTCTGAATAATTTCATGTTCATAATTACCCTGGAGTGCTCAAAATTGTAAATATGAATGGGAATATACTTCAGAGATATTTTACTCATAAGAATTTCTAGGGGTGCCAATAATTGTGTCCAGCGTGTATTTAAGAAAAACATTTATTTCATAATGATATTTCCCCCCATTTTAAATTCTTATTATCCAATGAAAGGTTAGATTTTTGTGAATTGTTTAAATAAAAGATCAAAAGGATTAACAATGCAGACTAATTTTCACAGCCTTCTTTGATCATATTTATCAAGGGTGCCGATATTTTTTGGCCATGGCGGTATAACATTTTACAAAGTTCAGTATCGTTGTCATTGAGTATTTTAATGATTTCCATAAGCAGTTATGACTGCAGAGGTAGTGAAGCATTTCTTCCCTAAGCTGGTGGATCTGCACAACTACACGCCCGCGCATTCCACGCAACAGAAGCTGAGTAACTGGAGCACCCTGAACAGGCAAGTATATTTATTTGTTCTCCACGCAGACAGTAATGCAAACACTGCACTGCTTATCTGACCCTCTCGTGTCGCTTGATACATTCCCCGGGGGATTGCAGGAATGTGACATTACACCTCTGGGCAATTACACTGGGATCTCCAGCTGAACTGTTGGGTCTAAAATCTAGTGAGCTGCCTAACTAGACAGCATATGTAGAGCACTGGGGGAAATAGACAGAAGTTTTCTACCAAATAAACAACTTTTATATTTGTCTAGAATTGAACAACACACAACTGCATGCTGTTCTCATTTCAGAAAAGTTTTCTCCAAGCTGAACTTCCATATACCTGAAGAGATGGTGAAGAATATTGTAGTCAGCACAGCAGGCTACATTGAACCAGTCCTTTGCTCTCTGAGAGAGAAGATAGAGGAGAAACCGGCAGGAAAACACTTAGATGGCACACTGGTGGGTCTGTGTGTGTATTTGCATTTGCATTGCTACAGCATCTTTCTTTTGATATTATTTCCTCTTTCTTTATAATGGTTGAATGATCAGTAATTTAACCCTGCCTTATTCTTTTTTACAGGACTTAGAATATTACAGTACTACAACTGGACAGTCGAGATCAGGTAAATACTGTAAAACAGAAATGTGGATTTAGTTTTCCATTGGTTATAAGCTACAGTAGGGCAGTGAAGGTCATCTTGAGGAGATATGACAAGGAGACCACGGCCCAGTAGCAGGTGGGGGAGGGCCTGCCGAGGACCCCCTGGGCTGTGGTCTGCTTTAGTAGAAGACGCACTGACTCTGGCTGCGAGTCTAGGTTCATTAAGACTGTTTTTATGAAACAGTCCCTCTGCAATTCAACGTGATTTAGTGTTCTCTAAGTTAAAGGGATAGTTCTCCAAAAATGAAATAGTTTAATCACCCTAATGATGTTCCATTAGACTTTAGTTAGTTCTGAATTAAGATATTTTTAATGTAACTTAACTTGTTTCTGTTCTTCCATTGAAAGTTGAGGTCACCAAACTCCAAAAAGGTAATAAAGTCATCATAAAGCAAATCCATATGAGTCTTGTGAAGAGATGTGATCGATTCATATGGATTCATTTTACAACACCTTTTTGGATCTTCTAAGTTTTGGTGACCTGGACTTTTAAATGAAGGGACAGAAACCTTGGTTTCATTAAAAGTATCTTAATATGTTAACCATATTAACCAGTCTTATGTGTTTGGAGCAACATGAGGCAGTAAATGATGACAGTTTTTTGGGGGAAACTCACATTTAAGCTCAAGAAGAAGGCCAAATCCATGTCCATACCTTTACGGACCGTTCCTTTTTTAACTGTTTGTCTCCTGTAGAGTCGTGAGGATGCTGGAGTTTATTATGACAAACTTAGATATGCAGACCAAACACAAAGATCTATAACTTTACTGGTACAATACGGTTTCAACGGCAACAACATAAACAGACGTTACTGCGCATGCGTGCTTTTGTGGCCCTAACTTAACTTCCGGTAGATCCAAATAGAATCAGTAACAACAGCCAGAGTAGATAATTTTTTGATAACAGGCAAAATATGTTCGCTGCGTGAATCAGACAGACTGAGATGCAGCGATAACTACGACGGACTTTCAAATGAACTGTTGGGCTGTTGGGCTGTACATTACACAAAGCAGCGCTAAGCTAACAAACGCTGCTTTATCAGGCATATAACATGCAAGATTAAATGAAAATGACATTGAACATTTTCTAAAGACAATCTTCCCTCAGAAATAGTGATATAAAAACACCCGTGCCTCGTTTTGATTTTTAAATGTGCATTACGTGCTCATGTTTATTCAAGGAAGCCTTTTGGAAAATCGGTCAGTTTTGATATCATGGCGAGTTGCCACAAATAAATAAATGTATGTGAAACACATCCCACAGCACAATAACCTGAGCCCAACTTCATTACTCATCACTTTAACTTTAATTGCGTTTGTAGCCGGCGCCACTAACCGGACCGATAAACAAACAGACCGGAAGTTAACTTCGGGCCAGGCACGTGAGCTGAGATGGTCCTCACTGCAGAACACAAGATCCAGAGGGTGTGGTTGGATCTAGATCCAACTCCTCCCACCTTACATATACCTAAACCTACCTGTCTCCACCCCCTAATCCCTAAACCCACCCATCCCCATCCCTAAACCTACCCATCTCCACCCCTAAACCTACCATCTCCACCCCCTATGTGGATCCAACCCCGCCCCCTGGATCTTTGTTCTGCAGTGAGGGGCTACTGCATGCGCTCGATGAAACCGTCTATAATACATTCATCTTTACACATCATCTTCACACAGGAAGAAAATAAATAAATGAATTCATTGTGCTTTTTTTTACATGCATGAAATAATTCACAATGCTAACGTCAATAACCTCCCACATAAATGAAGTCAGTGGCCAGATAGTAGAAGTCCCACTATTATATCAACTGTTTTCTGAAGATGAAGAGAAGATGTGAACTGTAGATTTGTGTTGGTTGTCTCCTCATATTAATTGTGATGATTCTTATTGATACTAGTAAGAATGGTAATGTAATTCAAATGCTTAATGAGCTCATCAGTTGTATCTGAATACTTGGAAATGTTTTTTATAATTTTTTAAGAAGCTAAGCATTCATGAGGTTTGTGGTCATAAATAGTCTGACTGTCAAAATATTCAGAAAACACTGCCCTTGGCTAACTGCAAACCAAACTAGCAAGATTAGCAAGTTACTGTAAGTGTCGCAAGACCAAGATGAGTGTTTTGTGATGGTCATGTCATGTGTCTGTGAGGCTTTTTGTGCTCAGACCTTCTGGTTAGTTCACCCAAAAAACATTTCTGTCATCAATTACTCACTTTCATTCTGTATTTATTTCTTCTGTGGGACACAAAAGAACATATTTTAAAGAAATTGCTTTTGCCCATACAGTAAACAAAACCCCATTGTACTGGACTAGATTTCATTGTATGGATAAAAAATGCACACTATGGCTTCGCCCAAAAGCTTAGGCAGCTGACTTTTTACCTTGCTGCCCTATCAGGCAATGACTTTGCAGGCAATGTTTGCGCATAAAGGTACTTTCTGAGGCAGTGTAAAGGTTTAATAATCTGCAGCAAAATAAAAAAAAGTTGGTCAAATTTATTTTTCCTTTATTTATATTAAAATGGACAAAATGGTCAGTTGTGTTTGGAAATAGTGCAAATGCACTGCATTTTCAACACTCTTAACATTACATAGAAGGGGACCGGATAGGTCAACTCTCCATTTCCCACACCTCATCATCATGGCGTCTTAGCCGTGACATCATCTGGTTTCAGGTCCAACTCCCTCTTTTCATGATAGAAAAGGTCTTGCGTCCATCAGCTCCATTCACTAGATAGCCCTTATCACTTCCAACAGGCTCAATGCATTTGGCTAAAAGCCCTTTTCGTCCACACAAAACTCAAGCAAACAGAAGATTATTGAGTCTATTATGAGACAAGAGAGGCTATAGATTGTTTCTGATATATCATATTGTCGAAGTGCAGACTATTTCTATTAAAGAAACAGGAGTCCTGTGCTTTTTACTTTTCTTTTTCCTGTAGGTGCTGTTGAATTTTAACTTGTGATTTTATCTTTCATGAGATGTTTATAAGGTGAAGCACAGCCGGTGTTGATGATTCAGAGCTTAGAGCCAAAAAAAACCTCTCCTGCTCCATAGTTATGGTCTGGTGCCCTGTCAATGTGTCTTTTTGACCTTATTGTGTTTAATGGGTTCAAATGGAGTCTAATTAGTTTAGCCTTCCTGGTTAAGCAGTTCTCATGAGCTTAAAGTATGGGGGAGTACCACTCAGCTAGAGGAAATTGATGCAGGGTATCATGAGAGTAGTCTCAGTGCCTGAATTTAGCCTGGAGGGATCCTGAATCCGCTGTCTATGCCAAGACCCGGCACTTGAGTTTTAGGCTGTTGCCGAAGACACATTTGTTCAACACATTTCCCTTTGTTAAATCTAAAATGTTTAAAAGAAAGATGTTTTTAAAAAAAATAGTATTATTATTTCTTAATCCCTTTCTCTGTTTTCTCTGAAGCACCTCATACCAGTCCAGCCACTGTGAAGAATAAAGACAAAGTAAGGTACTGAGTGATAAACTGTGAAGTGAAAAGGACTTTCTGAGCTTCACGAAGTCTTTCATGTAGGCCTAAAAATACACATTTATAATGGACTTGTTGGAAATCTTGTGTAGTGCTGCTGCAGCCTTGAGACCAAATGTGGATCCAGGTGTCCGTTTGCTCTTGGAGGAAAAGGAGCAAGCCATTTTGGCTTTGCAGGAGACTGTTGAGGTAAGGTTTTAATGTTAAAATGCTTTCTCCTTTTCCAGTCTAATATGCAGAGACAAGTTTATTGGTTGAGTTCCCAGAAATGTTTAAGCACTGTTGGTATCTGGTGTTTTCAGCATTGCAATGCAAACAGTATTCAAAGTCTTTTTTTTTTTCTTTTTTTTTTGTTTAATTTCGAAACACTGCACCTTTAAAGTTGGTATGAAATTAAAACCGTTTTCTAAATGCATGTTATTGATGTTATTGTGAAAAATACATCAATGCATGTTATTTTGTATTATTTTGTAATAATACAATAATACAATCATTTTGTAGTACAAATAAAAATATCATCATTTAGTGTTTTTGTGAAATGACAGACCTCTGTCTCCTGATGTATGCTGGGTTTCTCCAATCATTTAGTCCACTTAAATCCCCTGCAAGATTGCATTCATCTACATCTACATCTACAACTTCTCAAAATCTTATGACTTGCAAAAACTAATAACAAGTTTCAGCACTTTCTGCATACAATGCAAAAGGAAATATGTCCTTCCTGTGCTCTTCTCCTGGCAAGTGGTCAAGGGCTGCAGATCACAAGTTCTTTGACATGCTTCCTGTCACTGTTAAAAATGTGTTAAAAAAACATTGAAGATTGTTATATGAGTCATTATGAGTTCAGCAGCTGTGATATTTGTCACTTGACAAACAGTTTTAAGGTTGCAGCAACACATTTAAATGCTTGAAGATTAATCATTTAAACTGTTTGCATTTCAATAAAAAATATTCAGTAACTGGTCTAGTTTATGAAAATTTTATCAACTTCTGCATCAGTTAGTCATCAAAGTTTCTATGGAAGGAAATGACATTGCTACAGAATGATTGTGACCGTAAACGTCCATTTGTTCTTTTGTGACACTGTAAAGCCTTTGGTTTGCAGGCATAATATCATAAACGTACAACCGCTGTTGAATATCATGTACAGTAAATGTTTTAATTTGCTTCAGATTTTACAGATTAAGGTAGACCGATTGGAGCATCTTGTGCATCTTAAGGATCTACGCATCGAGGACTTGACAAAGCACTTAGAGCGATATAAGTCACGCAACTCATTATCTCATTATTAACATATAGATCCACCATCAGGAATTACTTACTATATGCATACTTAAGACTCATAATAAACTGTTACAGAGATATGAAATCATCTCATTTTCCTCACCTGTTTTCTGACCTGTGATTGTTAGAGCACTCAGAATAGAAGCACTGATGTCAATAGCTAGCATAGTGTATCAGCTGAGACCATCTACAGGAGTTTATGTATACTGGAGCCCACCAAACTTTGGCAGTAAAGTCTTTATCCCTGGGGAGATTTAAACAGTTCTGTGGATGATTTAGTTTACTCTGAACAGTAACTGCAATTACTATGATAGTGTTTCCATTTCATGTAGAATTATTGAACCTTATCACTTTGATGTGACAGTATTGTGAATTTTTAAATCTTAGAACTTAATTTTCTAGAGCTTTCCAGTAGATTCAGTTTAAAAAAAGAATTTGCTGTTAATTGTATTGTTATCTGAGGTCCACTTATAATGTTATCAAGATTTGTACACCAAAAAAACCCCACATAATTTAGAAGTTATTGGCTATTGTCCTGGTTTTAACCCCCCTCATCAGAACACTCTGTTTGAATAGGCGTGGCGAAGACTCGGAAGTAAACGCCCACTGCTATGATTGGCTAACAGTGGTGTATTTTTGACAGACTACATCCTTCATAGATGGATGCTGCTGTGATTTAGGTTAAAAATGCATAAATACTGTATAAATAATAAATAAATACACAAATATAAGACTAAATAAATACAGTAATATAAGACAAAAATCAAACGATCTATACTAACGGACAAAGAAAAAGTGATCACATAATGAAAATAATTACACTTGTGTGGTGCGACATCGGATCCAATATTTGGCACAGCATCGTCTTCTAGTTTCAATATTTCTGATAAACTTGCATTGAATTGTGCCTTGTTTGTAAATGAATCCACAATAAAAATGAAGTGAACAGAGGACCAAGTTCTTACTGACATGGTCTGGCACTTCATTAAATATAATGTTCATCAAATAAATTTTATCATTTGGTTTCTGCATAGACCTGCATTTGTCTCTCTCGCTATCTACACTACATGCGTGAATCGGTGGGCAGAGCTACACAGGCAGTGATGTAGAAGCTGGCATTGATCTTCTTCTGCGGAGGTGGTGGTTAGCCACACTATTACATCATAAAGTGTCACATTCCAAAACCTGTCATTTTGGCAGATTAATATAAGCTGTTTTTAGACTGATGAGAAAGTTTTGAGTTCTGAAACTTACAGATTTTTTTTTTTTTTATAGTACAATGAACTCTTATATGTCAAAAGATCAAGGGAAGTTTGATTTCTTAGTTCATGTCCCCTTTAAATAATAAAATACAATAATTTAATATTTTCTCATTTAGGCTTCACTGTATTTTGCTGGGCAATCTACATTGTTCACAATATTACTGGGTGTCACGTCATAAGACCAGTATCATGGTGTGCCATGTTTGGGGTTGATGTTAGACTCAAAGTAAAGAGTTTGTATTAAAATGGATTTCATTTTGACCTCAGCATGGCAACTGACTCCTTTGGCCAACATTGTTTATGATAAAAATGTATGCATGCTTATTTGCATAAATACTCAAATATATAAATATAAATATCCCTTGCATATTTCCATTTAACAGGAAATAGAAGTGCTTTTATGATCAAATTTCACTTCTCCTTTAAGACTAAATATTATATCCTACCTCCTTTAAAACACAATTCTTTTTTTAGAAACAATATATCTAGTGATTTTGTTCAATTTTTGCTCAAAGGGTACCCACCAAAGAGTGGCTTTGAAGAAGGCTTGTCAGCACGCAGTTGCCCATGCCAGCAGATTCACTTCCCCCTTGTGCCTATCCAATGTGTCAACATCACATTCTCTGGGTGCCATTAACAGCTACCTGTTTTCACCACAAGTTATTCTTTATCATAAAGCCATCAAAGGGGAGACCTGTAATTTGGGGCTTTCCTTCAAGAATGCAGATTTGGCTCCAGCAGAATTGCGGCCGCTTATCCTCTCTCTCTCTCTCTCTTTTGGCCAGAAGAGTTCACAAAGCCATTTTCGGAACAGTTTTTGCAATCACTTTGTGTCCCTCCTGTGAGGCATGTTTTTATGCTTACATCAGCCCCATGTGGAAACCTCAGACCAAATGTAAACATTTCTGAAGCAAAGTTGAGAACGGTAAAAAGCTTTCTCTGTCTATATGTATGAGATTATTATGAATTACGAATGATTTCTTATAATTGGTTGAATATATATACTGAAAGAGATATGTTTCATATGGAAAATAATTATAAGAAGCTGATACTCTGAGTATTTCACATGTGTCCATAAAGTTCTCAGAGCTCCCTGGTGACTCAAGTTGAGCTCTCAGAAAGAGACCAGCAGAACTTGGGGGTTGGATCTTTGGGTGGTAAAGCAGCATTAAAGCTCTCTGAGTCACACTGAATTACAGTCAAAAGCATGCCTGAGCCCCTCAGCATGCAGATGACATATGAAGCACACTGTGAGAGCGTCTGGAACGGGAGTTGTTCTCATAAAGAGAGAATGAGTGTGGTACTCCCTCTGGTCTATAACAATGTCTCATTTTTAAGACCATCAGTTTTAAAGAGTCCAATCCAACAGAGAAAAAGTAAACTAAAGTACTGCAGATACACCTCTTCAGGGGGGTTTTCCACGATTGTTCAAATGTCTTCAAATGAAAGCGTTTACTCCTTCACTACCTTTTCAAGGTCCGTTTCAAGTGTGCGTGTTTAGTGCTTATCTGATCTGATCTGATCTTCAAATGTTTTATTTGTCATCATGTTTTATGCACAACTCCTTTCATAATCATGTTTAGGGTTGTTTTCAATTTGCATGTTTTTGCAGTTATTTATAATTATGAATATTCTGAGAACACATTGAGCTCAATCGACAGAAACTGATTGATTACTGAATATTGATTACCACAAAACTTAATTTCAGCTTGTACCTCCTTTATATAAAATAATAAACAAGAATCTTAAGTTTGAATTTCACTTTTCTTTTTCTTCATTTTGAGGAATATTGAAAATGTTTTTTGTGCAGGTGAGATGAGTAAATGCATGTTCATATTTAGTCTAGATCTACAGTAACCATCATGTTTACACAGCGCACACGACTCTGCACTTGTTCACGATTTCTCTCAACATGGGTACAGGAGAGCAGTTAAAAAACAAAGTAACTGGCGTTACTTATTTAAAGTATTATTTAAAAGTTACTCATATTTTCTTGTAAATTAAAAAGTAATGCATTACTTTATAGTTACTTGTGGGGAAAAAAGTAATCTGATTGCTTAACTTGTGTTACTTGTAAAGCGTTACACCCAACACTGATTGTAAGTGCCTCACTGAGGCCTGGATCTTTTTTTAAAGAAAATTAGAAAAACAAATCTAATTTTTTTTTTGTGGTAATCAAAATTATGCCATAAATGCTGAAAAAGACATGACATTGAAAAAAAATGCACAAATAAACTGAACCCAGAATATTCCTTTAAGAGCAATGGACAATAATAAGCCTGTAAACCTCAAACTGAAAGTCTTCACCGCTGTGCTGTTTGGGTTTGCACTGCAGAGACATTCAACCTAAGTGTTCATTATGGCAGTTTATCAACATTTGGAAGGTTGAGATCATCAGGTCAAGTAAAGAAGTGTAAAATGTCATGATAATAATGTTGTTTTGTTTTGCACACAGTAAAAACAAACAAAACTCGAGGCATGACACTGCATAGTAAATTCATAAAAATTTGATGGTACAGTTCCAGTGAAGAAAAAAAAAGAGTTTGAAAGAGTTCAGCATGGGATTGTCTTGATTACTATCCCAGTACATCTGTTTCTGTTCAGACCAAGACATGACTGTCTGAAGCCTTTCTTTCTTTTATGTTGTTTAAATGACTCTTGGAAGATTAATGAGGGAGGAGTTTGTAATGCAATGAAAACCACATGGTAATCAAACTGAATGAAAAACATTTAAGAAAACGTTCTGTAAATAAAAATGTCTTTTTATAACAGGTAATTGGCATGTTTATTGTGTTTATTGTTACAGTCACTTCTTTTTCATGAGATCACTGAAGATGAGAGAGATCCATAAACATGGGATTGACTTGCATGGATGTTTCCTTTGCATCTTTGCTGTATATAACTGCAGATGTTCACATAACATAATCTGTGTTCTCTGTTGAACTTTTCGCCTGTGTAATCTGTAAACAAGCTGTCTGCTGTCATCAGAAACATGATCCATCAGTGAATATCTATTAGTCTAAATGAGATGCATCCTGGCTGATACAATAAAGACAAATACTTTACTGATTACTATTTCAGATATGACAGTTGCAGGATTGAAGATGACCTAATTTAAGTTTCAGTATTGTGCCAGTGTTGAAATGAACTAGTCCAGGAGGAAACCGTTGACAAGTATGGGAACAATTTTGGAGTTAGAAAACGGAGTGAGTGATAAACTCAGATTTCAGACAGGTATTATCAGGGAGAGATGTTAACCCTGTGACACACCCAGGGGTAAAACAAACCTCAAAGCATTGCTTTCAAATCTCACCCCTTCAAAACAGACCTGCACTGAGTCAGTATGAGTAAAGGGTTGTGCAAGCAGTAAGATAACTGTTCCTTCCCTTGGCAAGATAAGAGAAGCACACACACACATGCACATTAACACTTGCCAAATACCAGATACAAGTAAAAACTGACTTTGGCAAGAAATGGCAAAGCTGAATTTGCAGCAGTCATTATTCCAGTCTTCAGTCTCAGTACTTGACTTCATCCTAAACTCCAAAAAAAAACAAAAAAAAAACTCTTTCCCTCTATCGTTCTCTCTGCTTACTAGCTTGTACTTATTTGAACAATGACTGAGACTTGGTGTTACGAGCACTTCCTCTGTCTGATTGCCTCTTCAAGATGAATCGCTTTTTGTATTCCCCAATTGTAAGTCACTTTGGATAAAAGCGTTTGCCAAATGACTAAATGTAAATGTAAATATGATCCTTCAGAAATCACTCTAATATTAAATATATTTTAAAAATCACTGACTCGTACAACCTCTGTAACAAAACTGCAATGGGCTTGTCTTACTTTTCTCATGCTCTTAGCCAAACAATTGATTTTTGAGGTGGAAGTTTTCATAAATAAATTTTTTTAAGAAATTAAATCATTCCAATATGCTGATATGGCACTACTGGGCAGTCGTGGTCTAATGGATAGAGAGTCGGACTTGTAACCCAAAGGTCATGGGTTTGAGTCTCAGGTCCGGCAGCTTCACAAATTAGTGAAGTGGCTTTAAGAAAAGAGCTAGAGCAGTGAAAATTCCCATTTCCACCATCAGGGCAATGATTAAGAATTTCCAATCAACAGAAAATGTTATGAATCTGCCTGGAAGAGGACATGTCTATATAGTCCTAATGCACGGTGAGGAGGAGAGTTTGAGTGGCTAAAGACTCTCCAAGGACCACAGCTGGAGAATTGCAGAAAATAGTTGAGTCTCGGGGTCAGAAAACCTTTAAAAACAATTGTCAAATCACCTAAATCACCACATGTTGTTTGGGAGGGTTTCAAGAAAAAGTCTCCTAGCTCATCCAAAAAAAAATCAGCAGCATATTCAGTTATCAGACACGACTGGAACTTCAAATGGGACTGGCTTCTATGGTCAGATGAAACTAAAAAATTAGATTTTTATCAGCAAACACTCAAGATGGGTTTGGAGAACACAGGGATAAAAAGTACCCCATGTGTACAATGAAATATTCTGCTGTATTTTTTATGTTGTGGGCCTATATTTCTGCTGGAGGTCCTGGACATCTTGTTTAGACACATGGCATCATGGATTCAATCAAATACCAACAGATAAATGAATCAATAAGTGACCGACTCTGTTAGAAATCTTATAATGGGCCATGTTTGGTTCTTCCAACTGTACAATAATCCAAACACAAACCTCAAAAACAACACAAAAATGGGTCACCGAGCACAGTTCCAGTCCTCTGACCTGAAACCTGTAGAAAATGAGTGAGGTGAACTGAAGAGAAGAAGCACCAACATGGAACTGGGAATCTAAAGAGTCTGGAGTGATTCTGGTCCCTGATTGTCAGGTGTTCTCCAACCTCATCAGGCATTATAGGAGAAAATTTAAGGCTGTTAAACTGGCAAATGGAAGTTTCAAAAAGTATTGAATAAAAGGGTTCCGTTAATTGTGGCCAGTGTATATTAGAGAAAAACATTTATTTCATAATGATATTTTTCCCCATTTTAAATTCTTATTATCCAATGAAAGGTTAGATTTTTGTGAATTTTTAAAATAAAAGATCAAAAGCATTAACAATGCAGATTAATTTTCACAGCCTTATTTGTTCATAATTACGAAGGGTGCCAATATTTTTGGCCATGACTGTATATAAAATAGAAATGTTATATACATTATAAACGTCTTTACTGTCATCTTAATTTAATTTAATGCATCCTTGCTAAAGAAAAGTATTAATTCTTTTAAAAAAGTACTGACTTTTGAATGGTACTATGTTTGTGTGTATATAATGCTAAATACATTTTCATAACCTGTCAGATTTATTTAAATTCATATGCTATCTACAGTTTGCTGTATCTATTCTCTTAAAACCACAATGTCATGTGTTACAAAATCAGATTTGTGCTTGTAGAAATCCCCTTAGACTGGCCTGCATTAATGTGCTAATCAGAGCTCGATGAGAGAAGCCAGGCTTATCATCTATCATGTCCTTACAGAAGCTGCCTCATGACTCCCTGGTAAATTCCGGCAGCACGGCGCTTTAGGGGACGGAGCAGGGCGATGAGCCAGCCTGAACACAGAACATAATTGTTCAGGCTGCTGCTAGTAATTCATACATCTCATCATAGTTGTCATGGGAACATGGCAGGCTCTTACGCCAGAGTCCCTCCAAACAGCTACAAAACCTGGGCACTGCCCTTCCTGCAATGGTTGTAGGCAGGTCACACATTTGCCATCAGCTCTACAAAAACAGAAAAAATAAAGGTTCTACTGGTATGTGTCCTGCTAGGATGATGGCCTAGTTTTTCCAGTACAAATAAATTAAAGGGTTTAGTGGATATTTCATCTAACAGTGCACATGTGGCTTATTTTCATTCCATTTCAGTGAACTATGGAAAGAAAAGTAGGTCAGCGTCCCTGTGCTGAGTAAGACTGTGTAAGTGATGTATCCTGTATAAGTCATTTGGGAGTCATTAAAATCTTGTGCTGTCCGGCGAACTTTGTTTAACATGACTTTGAGTCAGTTCTGTTCAGTTAATAAACATTTTCATTTCATGAGTAAACAATGTTTAAATCAAATAAGACAATGGAATCAGCAATCTTGTTGGCCTGACAAATCAACCACAATCAAAAGTACTGTTGATCTCTTTCACCTCCCACCTTTAGTTTTGGTGGAGCCACTTCCTATATATCAATGAGTAGTGGAGGAAGGAAATATGTGGTACATCCTGGACACACAAGCACATTTTAACCTAAAATATAAAGACTCATTTTCAAAATTAGACACTTTAATTAAAAGAAACCGCATGCCTTTTATCCAATCTATTAGTCTCAATGCTAAATTCACCGTACACAGGAAATGTACTCTGTGTCTGGGTTCTGGTGACCAGATCTGAATGGTTGATATTTACTCAGGAGTTCCTGGGGGAGCTCAAGCTTCTGTTCTCTCTTGAAGGTCAGTTGGAGACATAGACCTTTTTGCCCACTTCCTGGAGTGACTGTTTCCTTCCTTTGTCATTCTTCCACTCATACTGTTAGTAAGTCTGAGTCCTGCATCAAAAAGTTGAAGCAGGCTAATTTGTTACTTGTTACGATGAGAGTTTTTGACATTTCCTGGACTTGGACAAATACCACTGACTGAGACACTCTAAAAGCTGGGTTAAAAACAACCCAATTTGTTGAGTTCAAATAACCCAGCGCTGGGTTCGTCCCTTTTTGACCCAGTGCTGGGTTATTTGAACTCAACAAGTTGGGTTATTATGTTTAACCCAGCATGCTGGGTTGCTTTTTTATGGTTTAAAATTACTACATTGCTAGGCTAAAATGATCCCAAATCGAGCTAGGCATTAAACCTACAAATCTTGTTCATTTTAAAATCACACAAAGAATGACTTTTAAAAGGTAAATATTTATTAAAAACAAGAGAAAACTGTCCAAATGTAACATGTAAGAAGAAATTAACAGCTACAGAGTTCATAAATGAAGCATTGAACATTTGTTGAATATAACGTTTGATCAAATTTAACTTTTTTGGTAAATTTTATATATTGTATAAAAATATACAAAAACACTCAATAATTGTACAATTAGTTAATAGTTAAGTTCTTTACAAACTATTCTGGCATGTCAGTACACAAATAAACCACAACATTAACACTGATATTATAACATTCAACAGATGCATGTGTGTGAAAGACAGCGTGTAAACTCCATTTCTACTAAACAACACATTTAACATCTTGTTTTTACAAATTATACACTCACAGTTTGTTTCATATGAATACAGATCATGCATCACTGTATATTTTCATGATCTCTATAGCATCCAGGGCAGCGTCCTCCTTTAAAAACACTGTTGCATCAGTTTGGGGAAAATGTAATTCTCCTCTCTGACCAGCATTCATCCCAGTCACTGCCTGTTCTTCATCAGTGGCCTAAAAAGAGAAAAACATTTGAAAAAAGAAAACATTTAAATAAAATATCCATTTTTAGATAGAAGTGCATCCACATAAGTAAGGATAGGTAAATAGTCTGTTTTATAATTTCCTCCACTTTGTGTGGTTGTTTAAAGTCTGTCTACCACATGCTATAATGGCAGCACTAGTGTGAGGGCATGTAATATTGTTTAAAAATATATATTGCTTTCAGAAAGCTACTTCTTCACTGAAACATTAAAACAGACATGACATTCACATACCTCACAAATTTCCATGTAGATGGAGGGCTGCTCTTTAAAGGGTTAACCCAGCGTTTTTTCGTTCAAGTTTATTTGCAAAGCAAACAGGACTATATGGGTCATAACTGCTTGTTGTTGTTATTTTATTTGATTAATTTTGGAGAATAACTATCAGATTATTCCCAAAACAGTCAATGTAAGATTGAATACAATAGTAACAAACACTCTTGTTTTTAATGTCAACATGGACCTTTTTTCTCTTTGTCATCAGGTTAGAGACTTAAACACTCCATACTCTAGATATCAAATAAATCTCCTATTAAATTTTAGCATGTAATCATATATCATTCTACTTTAAAAACAGGTGAAAATCCCATAAACATACATTTCAGGAGCAACCAAAGTCACATCTGAATATTAGATAATTAAATAAGAGTGGCACCTTGAAGCTTTGCATGCACTTGTGCTTTAGTTTTTGAAAATATAGTTCTTATATGCGTAAGTTCGAGTTTCTATTTCTTATTTCAGAAAAGTATCCAACTCATATTAAACTAAACGCACTTAATTCATGACGCAATCTATTACACTAACCTTTGCGAAACTTCCTTAATAGGACATGATGTACACTTCCTTAATGTGCAAGGCAAGAACAGTATGATCACACAACTGCAACACCAAGAAAACAGTCATTTTCATGGTATTAAAATAGGTTTTATTTCACAGAACTGAAGTCAAAATTTTATAAATTTTGCATATAAACATTTTAAAATTAGGAGCTTGAATTATGCTGACATAAAAAAAGTGACATTCAGAGAGTTGGTTTATTCCAGGGCAGTCAAGTTCTGTCCTCTCATTTAATCAGCCATAAGATTCAAAGGCATCATATGAACAGAAAAATCTTTGAGAATTGCTTCAAAGCTTTTGAGACAATTAAACTTGCACCCTGAAGGAAAACAAAAAGTCAATTTTAAGAGGGAATGGGAGAAGCCAGACTAACTGCATTAAATGAATGCTTGTCTCTTTAATGGAAAATGATGTAGAGGATGTAAGGCTATGTGCTGTGTGACAGATTTACACAGACAACATGATCTTATACCTGACCTTACAACTTATGTTTGATGTAGGGTACAACAACAAAAAAAGTCTCTTTTCCTGAGAGATAGTACTAGTAGACACTATTCAAAGCCTTGTTTGTATGGTTTGATTTAATGCATTGTTATTATTTTTGATTTAGATGATTTTGAGTCACGTAGGTCTAGTCTGATTCTAGAACACCGGCTTCCCCTAGTGGTGACATTCTGATTAAGTTTTTGAGGCTTCAGAAAATCATCATCTGGCTCCCAGCATGCAATATTATGTAGTTAGAATGTCTGATCATTAATGCATTCACCCATCAACGCTAACGAAAAAAAAAAACAATAGTGCCTAATAATACAGCAGCCCTTATTGTTACTGAATTCCCTTTGAAATAAACTCCTTCCAGTAATGACAAAACAAGCAAGTTTAACTAAAATCATAAAGGCATTTTCAGTCGTAAAGAAACAGACTGAACTATATAGAAAAATTTAGCTGTCCATCTCAAAGCTTTTCAAAGGCTGGAGCCCCGGATCAAAACTTTAACATCTTATGAAACTTTATGAAAGCCACATATCCATGTTCAGTGTGACACCTTCTAAGAACCAACAATTCAAAAACAGGCACAGGGCACCAACAAACTAACACACTACACAACACTATACCAAACCCACTATTTTTGACATTATATTAAATTAAATTCACACCAAAGTATTTAGGTGTCAAAATTCTCAGTCAAAGATCAACAAGAAAGCAGGGGTGATTTTAAAACAAACTGATTCTTACACATGTAAAAATCACTGATCTCTGCAGTTGTGGCTAGACTAAATTAAGATTTTAGTGATAATGAAGTTAGTGATTATGGAAACAAGGACTTTTCTATAGTGATGGTATACCTAAAAATGAAAATTCTGTCATCAGATACTTACCCTCATGTTGTTCCAAACCTGCATGACTTACTTTCTTCAGTAGAACAAATGTTTTTGTCCATATACTGAAAGTTAATGGGGTTCAAGCGAGGTAAAACACTGGATCCCATTGACTTATTGTATGGAGAAAAAAATAAATAAAAATAAAGACATTTTTTAAAATATCTTTTTTTTTAATGTTTCACAGAAGAAGGATAGCCATAGAGGTTTGGAATGACATGAAGGTGAATAATGACACAATTTAAACTTTAGGGTGAAGTATCCCTTCAACAACATGTGAATGAAAAATAGATGACACATTTTGGCTACAAAATGAGTTTTATCGGATTGTAGATGCATCGGCCATTGCCTTTGATCTCAATTAGTGTGATGCCTTATAATTCCAGTTATGTAGAAGACAACACATAAAGGTACACCTTGAAATGTTCACATACTTCACATAGATGCATCGGCATCTGCCAAATAATTAGCATGGATTTGTGAAACAGAAGCAAAAGTTGAGAGCAAAAAAAGGGGAAAAAGCATGCTGATGTGAGTCAGGGAGGGGATTTGGATCACATCAATTCGACCTGGCAATATTCAGTAGCACAGTTCCTGGACATTCCTTTTTAGTCCACAAGTGACTGCTGGAAAACCACAGGCTGTGTGTGTCAGTCTCCTCAGCTGACTGACTCGCAGCACAGTTAGCCAAGCACCCAACCCCACTGCAGAAAAAGTGAAAAGTATCCATGTCAGCATGCCTCACAAGCACCCATGCCCCACAAAGAGAGAGAAAGAGAGAGAAACAGCAGAGGAAGAGGGGGGTGGACAGCTCTCAGACCCCTCAGTGGCCTTCTGTGGCTTTGGGCTTGGATGCTTTCTTAAGACTCTCTTTCATACTCAAGGACTCCAGCTGCTCTGCTGAGTCTGCCGCACCCTGGCCCGCGGTTGGACGGGAGGCACTGTTGTCTACAAACATGTTTGGGATGTCTTGACCGAAGTAGATCTTGCTGTTCTCGGCTATAGCCTGATATTTCATCAGTTCTAGATACTCTGGTGTCAGCTTCAGCTGTGGAGGAGGAAGACAGTGGTGTGATAAATGACATGAGCACATCTTGTATGGAATCATCTCTGCTAACGAAATGTCAATGTGCCTTCATGTGTTCAGAGTGGACACTAGTACCACTATGACAACAGCTAGATCTTCCCACAGGCACTTACTTAATATAGTTGAGGTTAAGGGATATTTGAGCTTTGGGAAAGCTGAAAAGTGTAAAAACTATGCGAGTCAGACTTTCCCTCAGACCATCCAAGATGTAGGTTTTCATTGATACAGATTTGGATAAATTTAGCATTATTTTAGCTAGAAGCAACAGTTTGAAGTTAAAAAAATGTTTATTACTAACACACAGCTTTTCACTTCATAATACATTAGCTGATGGACTGGAGTGGTGTGGGTTATTTGTGGATTACTGTGATGTTTATATCAGCTATTTGGACTCTCATTCTGACGGCACCCATTCACTGCAGAGGATGCAATGATGAGCTGGTGATGGAATGCTAAATTTCTCCAAATCTGTTCTGATGAAGAAACAAACTCATCTAAATCTTAGATGGCTTGAGGCAGAGTACATTTTCAGACAAATTTCATTTTTGGGTAAACTATTCCTTTAAACCTGTAGTTTTAAACATTTTTTTTAAATCCACCAAATATCATTTTTTAATTTCTTTAAAAACTAAAAACAGGCTCATCCAAGGATTTCTTGGAAGTTACAGCAATAAAGTATTGAATGTTGAGTATTCAGTCTTACCTGAATACCAATAATTCATGTTTTCTTAATATTAAATGGTTAAAAAATACATAGCAACACAAAAATGTGAAAATTAAAAAAAAGTGTTGTTTTTTACCCTGTTGGCTTCTGAAAATTTTGCAGCAGTGTAATATTCTGCATCTGCTCTTGCCTTCTCTCTCGCCAGGAAAGCAGCATCTGTTACAATCAAATAAATGTGTCTGATGAGCAACATACTCTGCATGGCACGTCCTATGAAAATTCTCAGTAGACAAACCAGACCTTCAATTTCAGAGATCCTTTTCTCTGTTTCCTTCTCCATCACTTTTTGTTGGAAGTGAATCTCCGCCACCTGAGCCATTTTTTGAGCCTCTGCAATAAGAGCAACACATAAGATGAATGAGGACAAACCATGACTCTATACATGATCAGCATTATATTTGGAAGTTTAGACTCACCTATGATGGCCTTCTTTCTCTCAGTTTCAGCCTCCTTCTCCACCACTTTCTGTGTCTGAACGGTGATGAGCAGCCTTGTCTTCTCTGCTTCCCTGCAGATGATGAAAGCGAGGGAAATTTTTATTAAAACCATAGATAGATGCATCCAAGGACAATTTATAATATTACAAAAGATTACTTCAAATAAATCCTGTTCTTCAGAACTTTCTATTTTTCAGCTAAATCTAAAAAAAAAGTTTCTATAAAAATATTAAGCAGCACAGCTAATTTTCAACATTGCTGATAATAAGAAAAGTTTCTTTAGCAGCAAATCAGCATATTAGAAAGATTTCTGAAGGATCATGTGACTGGAGTAATGATGCTGAAAATTCAGCTTTACCACCCTAGGAATAAATAACATTTTAAAATATGTTAACATAGAAAACAGTTCATTTAAATTGTAATAATAATAATAATTTCACAGTATTTCTGTTTATACTATATTTTTGATTAATAAATGCAACCTTGGCGAGAATAAAAGACTTATTTCAAAAACATTTCAACTCCAAAGTTTTGAACAGCAGTGTTTATAAAATATCAATACATACCTTTTATAAATCAGCAAGAGTAAAATGTGCTTAAATCTGCTCAAGGCTTTAAAAAAAATAAGTAGAATTTAAATTAATTTAAAAAGAAATTTTGCAGAATAATATATTAACTCACATTAGCTCATAGTTTCTTCTGATTGCCTCAGGGATTTTAGGTTTGGTGACTCTCACAGCCTGCAAAATATCATGGAATCATGTAATTCTGCTCAAGTCAAAACTGAAACCACAGAGTCAAAACCATAGAGATAAAAACCTGAATTGTGAGGCCAGGAGCCATAGAATTCAAGTCCATCTGCAGTGCAATCTTTAAGTTCTCATCAATTATATCTGTCAAACAAAAACGACACAAATGCAAGTCCAATACAAATGTTCTTGCAGTGAGAAGGCACCAAAGACAAAACTAATGACACAGCAGAAACTGCAGCACTCATATAAACAACTGAAAGTTCACAGTATACTTGGCTGAATAAACTGTTTGACATATCAGTGACTTACCGAACAGTTCTATGTAGACTTCCTGTAGTGTGTGCACACTGCAGAACTGGTTTAACTCATGGTGAATTTTGTTGAAGATTAACGTTTTATCATAATCTGCGGTGTAGTTCTTCACTATGTCCACCACTGTGGTGGAAGAGAACAAAAGTGTGACCTTGTTTTGTCATAAAGCCTAAACATCTAATTTTTCCTTCCACTGAAGACAGTCAGTCATACAGGTTTTAAGAAGCCTTGAGGGTGAGTAAATTATGACAGAACCTTTATTTTTGGGTGAACTATCCCTTTAAGGCTCTTACCTGCGGATGGAACCAGCATGTTGACCACCTCAATTCTGTCAAAATAGATCATGACACCCCCACTGTGGAAGACATTAGAAGAAATTATTATTTTCATTCAGGAGCCCCAGAAAATATCCAGTGCAATTTAATGATGACCAAAAATGATCCATTTTAAGTAGTTTTTCAGGACATACTTGATGGAATAACAACACAGAGGATTACCTGGTTCCACAAGGCACATTTTTTATTTCATCTGTTTGCAGAGTTGTCTATAAACACGAGAAGAAGAAAAAAAAAATCAGCATCAACAAAATTGTAGCTTGGTTTCTTTTCTATATTTCTAATAAAAACTTTTGATAAATGCAAATGTTTTAAATGTCATAGAAAAAAAATCATAATAAATGATACACAATATACACAGCTGTAATAAAACAGGAATTCATTTTTATTGGGCCAACTGTAAATACATAACATTTGTACCTGCACTGATCTATAAGAAGTGATGAAAGGCAGCATTATATGGTAACCCGGGCCATTAGGAGCAGTCAGCAAAGCTCCTCCTCTGAAAACAAATGGGAAAAAACATGAACCAGGATTAGGAAGCAAAGTAATTAGGTCAATTATAAATATGGCTTCAATTAAATTTTTGTAGAACTATACTATATTATATTTCTATTCTGTATTCTATATTATATTACTATAAAGAAGCTGTGAAAACACCTAAAGAGATAGTTGACCCAAAAATGAAAATTCTGGTGTCATTTTCATCTTAACCTCATGTCATTTCAAACTTGTGACTTTCAATGACTTTCATTGTTCTATGGAACACCAAGGATAGAATGAATGTTGATAATCAGATGGTATTGGTGACCACTGACATCCATTATATTGACAAAAAAGTTTCTCTATAATCTTTTTCTCAAAATATATGCTTTTATGTTCTATAGATGACAAACGACAATTTTCTTTGTTAGATCAACTATGCCTTAAATGAAAAGCTGCAAACATACAATGTTAACTGATCTAGCCTTTCCACCAACCTACAACTAAAATACAGGAATTGTATTAATTATTAACATAAGCAACATAAGACCTGTGCATATTTTCAATGCAGCTTCCTTACACTCACCTGTAATACACAGCTAAATGTCCTTCCTCAATCTTGTGTATGGAAGAATGAAGCAGAATGGCCATCACACTAGCCATTGCTGCGACTACTGCCCCAACATGTGCCATTATCATTTTGCCAGCACTCACCTGCGGAGAGACAAGGTTGCAGAGGGGAAAGCTGAACTACTTCTTAGAAAAAAAAAACACTCAGTTTAGGTGACAAAAGACCAGCTTAGAACACAAGCAAGGGCCTTGATTGTAAACATGTAATCAGATCAGCCTGTGCTGCATAACCTCCCTCAACGGATCCCACACACACATAAATAATCTCTGGAGAGCTGTACAGCAAACTGAGATAACAGGTTTTCAAAGTCCATTAGACCCACCCACAGCCCACCACACACGGAAGTAATGTTGCCAAATGCAAATGTACAATACAAATATATTCTTATGGCAACATCGTACATGTGACAGCTGCATGACTCCCTTTAGCTATTTTAGGGAAACGAGTGTTAACCATAAGGCTGTCAGTGACCAGGAATTGCAGTCTGGCTCTGTTTCAACACATATCACGCTGCCTAGAAAGACAGCAAGAGCACAAGCGCAGCTTTTTGTTCGAATGCAGATGGTGCTGTCTAGATAGGGAACTCAGTGTCTTTTTATAACAGCTTCTCCATTCCCTGTCCTCGCTATATAGGCTAGCAACTTCCTCAAATGAAGTGCTGACTCGCACGTACTAACGTTACTGTATGAATGAGCGTAATCTGTCGGTACACACGCTTCAACAACCCTTACAGTCATTCATGTGATCTAGACATTGCAGAAGCCATCACAGCGCTCACAAGACTGAATTTAAGATAACCAACGCCCGCGGCTGGCTAACTAAGCTAATTATTTGAAATGCAAGCAAACCTTGTGGCAAAACGACCTTCTGTAAAGTTAAACGACATATACGAGGGGCTAATACTAGTCGCAGGAGGCATTTACCGATCATTCAATTAATTAGTGGACAATGCTGTCCTTTCGCTTTTACAGGACATTACTTTATTACTCACAACGCCGTGCCCAACATTGTAGGTTTGAAGGTTCCCACTGAAACGCTTTGTGAATCCGAGAGTTATTTCCCTTTCAAAATCAGCCTCAAACACATTTTCAAAATAAAAGTCACCAATAGGATACAGCTTTCCTGTTGGGATAAAATGACAGACAAGTCGTTAAATTAAACAACCTAACTACTAGCTAATTAATATTAGTAATAATAATAATAATTATTAATATTTTAGTCGTCGCGTTTGTAAAGATATTTATAAAAATGTTCTTATCTAATCGTTGAAACGACCTAATAACATTAATAAAAAATTAAATTATTAAAATAATTACAAATAATGTGTGTGTAATATCGAAGCAATATAATTTATTTGGTAATATATATGTACGATGTGTTTTATGTACCATACCAATCTATGATGTGTACGATATGTTATATGTTTATTATATATGGTTATAATATTATATTACGTTTCTTATGTGTAGCATAACCTTAAAACAAATAAAATGAATATAATTGATAAAATAATCAACATGAAATGTTTATTACTCATGTCCGTGTGCTCTGGGTTGCTATGGAAACAGACGCACGCTCAGAGGGGGAGCTGACGGATTGAAATGGATGTGCTGGGAAACTTGGAAGTTCGGTGAGTTACGAATCATTTCTTTAAGAAAACTTGGACAATCTTTAACATTGTTTCCATAGCAGATCATTTGGAGCCTGTAAAGTTATCCTGTCTGGAAAACAAAAACAAGTTCTGCATCATTATCATAGCTAGCTACCTAGCATTGAGCAGAAAACACATTCGTGTAGACAGCGCACACTGGGTGTTATAAAGTAAATGCATTTTAAACTAATCTCAAAATCTGATGGAGAAAATCAACTTAAAAAACACAAACTATGTAAAAACAAATACAATGCAATTCAAAATTCAATGCAAAGATGAGAATTCATACAAAGTAAATAGTAAATAATGCTATTTTTATTTTTATTACTATGTGTAAGGTGGGTGCAAGGATTCAACAATGGCACATTTAGATTTGTCGACAAGAAAACAACATGCTACACCTGCGGGAACTTCATTGTTTTCCTCAGTATGGAAACTAAGTCGAGGAAGACTCTGCAGAGTCCTGGTTCTGGTATTGGGGCCTTTACAGCCAGTGGGCATCTCCGGTGTCTTGCCTTCTCTGACCTCAAACTCAATCCTTCCATATTTGTCTACAACTATCCAGAGCTTGAGCTGATGTGTGAACTGAAAGGTCAGTCAATTTTTTTTTGCATTTCCTTGAACAACAAGACACTATACCTGATTGTAGTTGCTCTTAAACTGTTTTAGTGTACACAAACTTTTATAAATGTATAAAAGTTACACTTTTAGTGCTTTTTCATGCTTTTAGGCACAACTAAACTGGACTATACAGCTTTGGCACTGTGTGACACTGGCCCTTATTTAGTCTGTGCTTCCTCCATGCCTGATCGCACCATTTCACTATGGTAAAATGCATGTTTTATATTAGTCTGATGTTTGCAACAGCAATTATTTATATTTTGCCTTTTTTAATACAATATTTTAATATCCACTGTTTAGGAACTGGGAGAGCGGCATTCTCCTTTGTAGCCATCCACTCTTGGAAGAGGACATCACAGCATTGGTTTTTAACCCCATGAACTGGTGTCAAATTGGTGCTGTAAATGTGAGGTCCCTTACTATCTGGAATGTTGAAAGATGTGACAACTATCATTTGATGAAGCCTAGGTAGAGTGTCTCTCCAGCAGATGTCACTGTTATTTACACATGGATTTCATAAACCAACATTAGGATTAATGCACAGACAGTGTTTATTTTACCTATTATCCTTTCTTTATGTTTTCTTGGCAGTGCTGTCGATCTACCTGCTGCCGATGGTTCAGTTATTGAGTGTGAAGCAAACCTGTCTGGTATGCTCAGTAGGAAGTTGACACACTTAGGTCCTCAGATGCCCATTTCAGCAATTGCTGGACTGAGTGGAGACAGAGCTGACGATTTTGTGGTATGGGTTGTTTCTCCAGTAGAGTGTTTTCTTATATACCAGTAGTTCTCCTGAAGATGTTTATTTTTAAGTATTTATCAGTGATTTTTATTTATTTTTTTACAATATTTTATGATCAAAATAAAAGTACAGATGTTGTACTCAATGTCTTAATCAAAAGGTTTACGTAACACTTTCTTTTTTGTTAGAGTCACAGCATAATAGAAATTTTCTTTCCCAACAGCCTTTGAAACAAATAAAACCAAAACTGTGTCCAAGTGCCATCTGCTGGTCAACTTCTTCTGATCTATATGTTGGTTCCAAGGAAGGTTTCCTGCTTTGTGTGAATCCTGACACTTTGCTTGTCTCTGTCCTATATAAACCTCAAACTGAATTAAATCCCACAGGTAAACTCATACTTGATACATTTCAAAGACTTAAGTTAGTTCCTTGTCTTCTTGAGAGCTTAATTTAATTGCATTTGTTGTCATTTTACATCACAGATGACAGCAAAACATCCCCGCAGGAAGGCAGCTTCCAGAGCTTAGTAATACAAGACTGTAATGTTTTTGCTGCAGGAATGGTAAGAAATTGTATTTATCATCACACTAATATGAGCCCTGAAACCACACATTAATCTGTTTTCAAGTGAGACATAATCCCAATTCAAGAGAATTTCTAAACCTATTACAGGATGGCATTTTACGAAACATACAAATTAAAGGAAACAAATTGGAAGTAGTGCAGACTTGGGCTTTGGGTGAGGCAGCCTCAACTATATGGTTTTCTCCTGATGGTGAGACACTGCTGATAGTTTCTAATACAGTAAGTGTTTATATTTTATAATGTTAGTGTGTTTGATTGTATATGATTCATATAAAAAAATAATAATGTAAAAACAGTTCTGTTATAATATACATTATATGAATATAATATTTAATTAAAAAATGTCATGATAAAAACTCACAATATTCTTATATTAATGCCAGAATGCAATACAATAGAATAAAGACAATGCTGAGAAACAAAATTAATACATTTCGGTTTTGCTTCATAGGGTTGTGTTTACAGATTGAAACCACTGCTGGATGATAACATTGTCAAAGTTCTGGATGTACTCTGTGCAGATTTTGTAGCTGTTGCTCCATTATACACTGACAGAAGCATCTGTTTGGTAAAAAAACATGTGGTGTCAATTGGTTTATTAATCACAATAAATATACTGATACATACTGTAATAGTATAGTATTATAATATTAAAATACAATATATAGATATATTATTGAAATAAATAATATTGTATCTTCATTGTTACAGACAGTCAGAGAAGCAGGAGACGTACAGCTGTGGGCCCTGGATGATGGACTTTGCATGGGCTCCATCTCTCTGCAAACACATGTTAGTGCTATAATCGGAGATTCTATACGACCTCACTGTAATTATTTTTCCCAAATCAGTTGAATAAGTTTGCTCTACTTAAATCTGTTATTTGGTATGACTTTACTTCAGGTAACCAGTATGGCATGCTGCCCCATTGCACAGTATGTTGTTGTAGGAACAGCCACTGGAGACGTTCTGTTTGTGGAATTGACTACAAAACAAAAACCCAGACTAGTTCACAGAGTTCATCTCTACCATGTCCCTGTAGACCATTTGCTGTGAGTTTCACTGCACCGTGATTATTTGCTATCATATTTCATGTGAGTTGGGGCATTGTGAACTGAATGTTGAGAATACTGTATATTATATTTGTTTAACAGCTTTGATCAAGGTGGCAACTTCTTAATAACAGGAGCATCAGACTCACGCATGTTTGTGCTGAACACAAGGCCATCAAAAGGATTTGAAATTATTGGATGGTTTGGTAAGTCTCAGGACGACATACAGTCCTATTCAATTCTCTCTATTTGGGGTCTGTGAGATTTTATTTTTTAAATAAATGTTTACTTTTATTCAACGAGGATGCTTTAAATTGATCAAATGTGACAGTAAAGGTTTGTAATGTTGCAAAAAAATTATATTTCAAATAAATTCTGTTCTATTGAATTTATCAAAAAATCCTGAAAAAAATCATAAATTCCACAAAAAGCGACACTGATTATAATTAAAAGGTTCTTGATTGTAATAATATTTCATTATAATAATGTTTTACTAAAATTTTGATCACATGATAAAATAATTGGTGAGCAAGAAGGGTTCTTTAAAAAACATTCAAAACTCTCACCACCCTAAACTGTATTATATTTCAAATTTATGCCTAAAGTTTAAAGTAATTTCTAAAAAGTCTTTTTACATTCTTCCAGAGGCTCCAGGTGCCATTGTAAACCTTTCTACACAGTACCACATGGAAAGTAAACAGGTTAAAGTGCTGGTGCTATGCAGCAAGACAGAGAGAGAAATCATTGAGGGAAATGTGCTTCTGCTACTGACGTTGTTTGTGCAACAGCTTACAGGTATCAGGAAAACACAAAACACACCATAATTTAGGCTGTCATGCAGAAGCTTCTCTAAAAAATAGGAGGACAAATGATAGGCATTCCAAAATTCCAGCACTCCTTCTCAACATTCATAATGCTGTGCCACTTCCAGACTCGTCAGGTTGTGTGGATGTCTATGGCCGTCTGTCTAAAGATGTCCTGCACAGCTGCATATATGAGATCCCTCACGCTCTCTGCTCTTGTGTCCTGGCCATAAACAAGATATTTGGTTACTGCCAACAGAGAAAAGTCTTGCAAAGTTTCCGTATCCCTGAGGTGGTATAAGAACAGACAACACCCATAGTCTGATGACAGTTTTATTTAGTGTTTTTGGCACTGATCCTAACTGCTTCTCATGTGATATACAGTGTGGAGAAAAGCCCTCTAATGCACAGGAAGCAGTTCACCTGATCCTAGAGAAGGAGGCAGGGGGCCATTTACTGAGTCCTGCTTTTCTACAACTCTCCCCACATCAAACCTGGCTGGCAACAGTTGGCAGGGATGGACTGCTGCGCATTTGTGAGATCTCAACAATGGTATTGTTTGTTAAAACCAATCTCTACAAGTTCATCCATGTTTATTAGTACTGGGCTAGGAGAAACATGTTTCTCGGAAACTGCCCAAATATCTGATGAGTATGTAAATGTGTGGACTTTTGACATGCAGGACAAGTATGTGCAGCTGCAGTGCCACTCATGTTGGCAGGGAGGAGTCAGATCTGTTTGTTTCACCCCAGACAGTCAGACCCTCATCACCTCGGGCCTGAGAGACGGCTCACTTGTCTGCAGCAGCCTCAGGTGACCTCAGGGTTCTCAAAAAAACATTAAACAGACAAATATTACTATAGAGCTTTGATCTATAGCAATATTTTCTCTTTCTGGTAGTTTCAAAATGCTCTTGAAGCTGGACCTGAAGCATTTTTGTTTTTACAATGCATTCAAATTTAACAGGTTAAAGCTTTCTGAAGCTGGCAAAGCAAATGCAGCTACTCAATATGCGCAGTCCGTTGCTGATTCTTTTGAGTCAGTGGTATCCTCAGAGAACACCATCCTCTCCAAAATGACTGATTGGGATCCAAAGACACAATCCCTGACCAGATGTTCCTCATTTCATACAGGAGAAGTACAAAAACACACCATTTTCTAATGTTTAAATAATATTTATGCACAATATTGTACCTGGTTATAAAATTCTTCCTGCAGGGAAAGATGAGTCATGAAGCTGAGCAAGAGGAAAGCTATTTTGTGTCCCCAGCTAGTTCTACATGGCTTGATAGAAAACTAGATGGGGTTAGTGTCTGAATTTATTTATGTGTAACTATTTAATTAACAATATAATATTGCCTTGTTATTGTTCTCAATTATATAATATAGCATTATTTGTTGCCGGCAGCTAATTCTTTTCAAGTTAATCACAGGCCTCCAGGAGAAAAATGTTCCTAAGATTACAAAATATGTTTACGTATTTAATTAACACTGATGTGGTACAAGGTTGTGTAACAACCTTATGCAACATTAGATTAAAAAAGTAAGATTTATATTTTATTTATATTATCATAATCAATTGACTGTGTAAGCAAAACTCATAACCTGTACTACCATTCAAATGTCTGAGGTCAGTATGATTTGAGAAATGAATGCTTTATTCAGCAAAAATGCATTAATTGATCAAAAGTGACCGTAAAGACATTACAAAAAATATTTTGTAACAACTGTTCCTTGAGTACCAAATCAGCATTTTAGAATGATTTCTAAAGGATCATGTGACACTGAAGCCTGAAATAATGGCTGCTGAAGATTCAGCTTTGCCATGAGAGGAATAAATTACAATTAAATAAATTAATGCTTGCTTTTATCAATTTATACACTTTTGTTCAAAAGTTTTATGATAAGAAATAAATTAAAATAAATGCTTTTTTTTATCGTGAAGAATGCATTAAATTGATCAAAAAGAGACAATTATAATGTTAAAAAATATTGAACTTTCTACTCATATGTATCATGGTTTCAACAATAACGTTAAGCAGCACAGCTATTTTCAACATTAATAATAATAATAATAATAAACGTTTTTTGAGCACCAAATTAGTATATTAAAATGATTTCAGAAGGATCATATGACACTGAAGACTGGAGTAATGGCTGCTGAAAATTTTGTTTGCCATTACAGATATTTTTAATTGTAAACATATTTCACAATATTTCTGGTTTACTGTATTTTTTTAAATCAAATAAATACAGTCTTGAAAGGAAACTTATTTCAAAAAGATTTAAAAAAATCTTACCAATCCCAAATTTTTGAGAGATTTTTATGATATTGGTTTTCACAAACATCAAGCATCTTATTTGAGTGAGAAATAGAATAATTGAAAGATAATACATTAATAATAAGATCATGACTCCAGTGGTTTCCAAACAGGTTCTTCAAGAGGAGAGCCAGCAGTATGCAGAGACAAAAAAGAACCTAAGAAAAAACATCAAAGTTCTTCGTGACACAGTAGGAGAAAGGATCGTCCTCTCTTTCATATTATTGTTTCCATACATACACACATTTGAAGTTGAAAGGTTAATCTTAATTGTCTCTGGATCATTCCAGATCAAAGCAATGATGCAAGTGAATGAGAGCCTGCCAGACATGGAGAAACTTGAGCACCAGGAATTTAACCTGGATGTGGAAGAGCAACAGAGGATGCAGCTCGAGGGAAAACAGGAAGTTACCAGGGTAAACATGGCTATTTACAGATGATGAAGAGCAGATTAATTAGACATCTTCTGTAAAAACAAGCTTTTCAGTTTAGATAGGGTTTTTTCCTTCCGTATTCAGATGTTTATTTATGTTGTTTAAGGTGAGGAAAGAGATCGAGATGGAGAATCTGGATAAGTGCTATCAGAGGGAGATCCTGAAGAAAGAATGCTGGGATTCCATGCAAGTCAAAGGCAAAGCCATTAAGGTATCTAGTCTAAAAAGAAAGTCAATTTTATGTAGGGGAAAAAAACTGTAATAATATCCACATCCATCGATTTCACCTGGCTTACCTGGAGCTAGAAATACTATACAGCTGCCTAGTGTCAGTGTCTTTGTGTACGTTTTGTTGCCCTCAGGCCTTTTATTCAGAAAATGAGGTGAAGAACTACCCTATGAAGGAACGCACTGAAAAGGAACTTGAAGAGCTTCAAAGGATTGAGACCATGAGGCAGATTGAACAGGAAAATTTGCAAGTGTGTTACTAAAACAATATTGAGTCAGCTGTTGGAACAGATTCCTCCACAGCAACCAAAGCCTCAGAAAAGATACTGAACATATAGTAGCGCACTGTGATACAGTGCTTGTTTCTGTTATTTCACAAGATTTGACACAAATAATATGAATATTCTTCATAGCTTCAAGAGATGATTTTAAACACAATCTCTGGAGACAAAGAGGAAGAAGAGGCAGAGGACAGTAAGACCGAGAGTCCTGCTCTGACTGGGAGTCTAAGTTCTCTATACGGAGGTGTCAATCCTCATCTCTACAGCCAGTTTAACTTACACATCAGAGAGCAGAAAATCAACCAAATCACCTTGCTAAAGGTGATGACTTCTCTTGTTTATACTTGAACTTCATGTTTTAGTATTTTTTTCATTTAGGTGTTGGCATCCCCTTTTGACAACAGAAAATGTCAAAACAAAAAAAGGGTCATACAGTTTGTTCTACTACCTTTCATTTGATATATTTTATGGTTGTTTAATGAAGGATGTTATCTACAAAGTGAAAAGCGCATTCAACAAAGAATTTGAGGCAATTTACAAGCAGAAGGAACAGGAAATCAACCGTCTTAGAGAGAAGAACAAGCGTATCTCTGAGATTATGACCGAGCTGGACCTCAGTGAGACCCTGTGGGAGCCTAGTCTCACAGATAATGAGTGTCCTGAGAGAGCTCTTACTGTGACCGACTCAGAGGTAACACAGCCAGTCTCTATAAAAGATTTTTTTTAAATCTTTAAAAAAAAAAAGGTTAATGCAGGATTTATCTTAGCTTTATTGGTCTAACAAGTTTGAGCATAGACCTATTTTTAATCTTTCAAACTGACATATCATTTAATTAATGTAATTATGGCAAACACTGATTTATTATTTTGAACAATGGGCCTGACATACAAATGTGTGTGTGTTTCTAGATCAAGGTTGAGAAATACCTCACCCCTGAGCAAAAAGATAAAGAAGAACAGCTAAGAAAGGAAGACGAACGGCAAAGGCTTGCAGCCAAGGTATAACATTACTGTACCTCACAACAGATGTGCTTTTAACAGCACATCTTAACATGAATCACTGAATTTTTAATCTATTAACTACATATTCATGTATAATTACACCAAACGTACACCAAACCTTTAAACAAAAGTGTACATTAGAGTGTATAAACTTTTTCATTTGTATGTGTGTGTGTATATATATATATATATATATATATATATACACAAACACATTTTTATTACCAAGAATGCATTCAAATGATCAAGAAGGGAAATTAATTTATTATATTACAAAAGATTGAACTTTCTATTCATCTTATGTATCATGGTATCAACAATAATATTAAGCAACTGTTTTCAAATATAATAAGAAATGCTTCTTGAGCACCAAATCAGCCTATTAGAATTATTTCAGAAGGATCATTGGACACTGAGGACTGGAGTAATGGCTGCTGAAAATTTAGCTTTGCCATTACAGAAATGTGTTACATTTTAAAATATATTAAAATAGAAAACCATTGTTTTAAATTGTAATGATATTTAGCAATTTATTTTGATCAAATAAATGCAGACTTAGTGAGAATAAGAAACTTTTGAAAAGTAGTGTAGTGTATATATAATGCATTAAACTGAAATATGAAAGCTGTTTTATATAGGCAGAAACTGTAATATATATATATATATATATATATATATATATATATATATATATATATATATATATCAGTTTGTCTCTTGCTGTAGATGATAACAACTTTTCTGCATTTCCAACGCAGTCTGACAACATGAGAGATCAAGCGCTCAGTGTTATGATGGGTGGAGTTCTGGAGCTTAAAAAAGAGGATGTGCTGAGGATGGTGAGCAGAATGAATCTTACTGGAATGCATAAACTTAATTACCAAAAAGAAGATAAAGGCAGGGCAAAGTAATATTCAAATATACTTATCTTACAGGAAGTACCTCAGCTTGAGTTCATGTCTAAACCTGAGGTACAGTGGACAGAAGAAGAGCGAAAGAGCTTCAAAGAATTTGAGAAAAAAGCAAAGGAGCTCAGTGAGGAGAAAGAGAAATACAGAAAAGTATGACTTTGATAACACCTTACAGGGATACTTCATCCAAAATTATGTAGGTTTTAACTGTCAGGCTTCAAAAATGAAAACAAAAACACCAAAGTGGTCCATACAGCGCATATACTGTATTACAAATCATCTCAAACCATCCAATAACTTTTTTTGTGAGAAACAGACATCAAGTCTCGTTAGCAAAATTTACTGCTCTAAAATCTGTCACAGTAAATGCGAAAACCAATTGTGCTTGGCATCATTGATGTTAAATCTGCATATTTAGGTGAACTGTTCTTGTTATCAATCACTCTCTTCCATTTCAAATCATTTTAACATGGTGGACCCCTTTTTCTGTTTCTTTAGACGCTAGAGACAGAAATGAAGAAACTACTGACTTCTATTAAAGAGGCTACCCAGATGTTTGATGAAAAACTCACAAAGCTGTTTGAAAGAAAAGTGAAATCAGAGATGGTCATATACCAAGTAAGATGATACAGTGCATCACTGCACCTCATGCCACCTTTTCAGGGGCCTATTGTGTGCAGTCACATAATTGTAGTTATGTAACAGTAACTGCACATCTAATACTTGTAGATATATTACAATATATATATATTTTAATAGAACTATATTACAATAGACAATTTTGCATGTACAGGTATATTATTGCACATAATATACTTGTACATACAAAACTGTCTATTGTAATATACCTGTGTGTACAATATTATCAATTTGTATATTGTTATTCCTTATTCTATTTTTATTCTGTTTTTATCTGTGTTTTGTCTTGTCACTGTCATTTTGTTGCACTGTGGAAGCTCCTGTCATAAAAACAAATTCCTCGAATGTATTAAACATACCTGGCAATAAAGCTCATTCACTGATTCTGATTCAGATTCTGATTATAGATTGTGAGTTTTTATCTTTCAGGAGGAGCTCAAGATTGCAAATCTGGTTCACTCCATTCAAACCGAAGAGGAGATCCTAGGCAGAGAGAAACAGTTGAGCCTTAAACTTGAAAAGGCACGAATTGTCAAGGTGATCTATAGATATTCTTTTATCTTTTTTTTCAGCCCAGTTCACAGTAACTCTATATGACGTCAGAAATTGGCAGTTATAACACTAGACAATTATAATGTTCCTGATGATGAGACAAAAATTTCATGCAAGAACAAACTTGTGTGGCACGCTAATCCGTTCCTGTGAGACTGATTGTTTTGCACATGTTGAAGTGTATGAGTCACTTCTCTTTCCTGTCAGAATGAAATTGGGGAGGAATTGAAAAAACACAAGGAGACTGTTGATGAGTTTAGAGAGGAGTATGATAACATAGTCACTGAGGACAAAGTAAGATTATGTTTGCATATACATATCCATAATGTTCTCACCAAGAAATTATCATTTAATAAATCATTTGCCTTTTTTTTTTAAGCTTCTTGACAAAGGATTTCGCAAAGAGTTTTTTGACGCTCCTGGACACATAATTGACCAGCTCTATAAGCTTTACAAACGCAGACCAAGGTATTATTTCAGAGGAGTTGCAACTTCATAAGGCACGTGCATAAGACATGTAATTGTCTGACTAGTTACCTTTGAAAACAGTAATGGTGTTCTTTAACAGGGTTCAGAGGATAAAAACACTGACTGAAAATAACCAGTTTAAAGAGGGAGCACTATTAGGAACAGCACCATCTGATGGACTGTCTCTGATGATGAAGGCCATGGAAGAGTTGGACGCACCAGAGAACATGCCGGAAGGATTAGATCCGTTTGTGTGGGAGAGGTTTTGCCTGGCCAGACGGGCCAAAGTGGAAAGTGAACAAAAGGTGAGAATGGGTAGAGAGAGCGCAAATGTGCTAGAAGTCACCCAATCTTAAGCCATGTTCCTCAAAATCCAAAATTGCCTTTTAACATTGACTCCTGTAGGTCAAACTAAAAGCATTGACCCTGGCGGAGATGCAGGCTTTTCTTCAGAGGAGAACAGATGAGGACGAGAAAGCTCAGCTTGAAATAAAAAATCTTATTGATGAACTCAATAGGTGAGGAAACAGTTGGTTATAAAAATGAAAGCGCACTGGAAATAGGATGTTATTGAGTATCTATGACCATTGCTGTTATTGTCCTAGCATCTGTGAAGAAAAGATGAGGTTTCGACTAGACAGTATGGTGCAGATTGTTCTACAGCAAGGTCAGGTGGAAGTGGAGGCTGGAGACTTCGTCGCTGACTATACTAATGCTCTGCTAATACATCGCAAAGTAATTGAGGACCTCAACAGCACCATCAGGGTACATAGAATTACTCATCTTTCTCTTCATTTCAATTTTGCTCACACTATAAATCATCATGGTCTTACTCATAATCAGTGCACATCCATTTTAATATCGTTTTTCTGCATCAACCAGTAACTAAGCAAAACAAAATCTGGACAATCATTTGTACTAGAAATAAATGAAGTGCATAAATTGACACATTAAGACCAATAGTCGATTAAATGAAATTTAGATTATTTCAACAAATAAAATTGATTGATCAAACACAATGGCATTTTTGATAATAGTTTATTGTTTTTATTTAAATACTGTATTCTCAATTTGAGGTTAATTTTACTTAAATTATCAAATAACTTATGGCTTTCCTGTAGCTCAAATAGTAGAGCATGGCGCTAACAATGCCAAGGTCATGGGTTCAATTCCCAGGGAAAGCAAGAGCTGATAAAAAAAAAATAATGTAAAAACTGTAACTTGAATGCAATGCAAGTCGTTTTTGATAAACGCGTCTGCTAAATGTAAATGTAATTTATCTATTACATTTTGATCTATCAGGCTTTAGGAGATCAGAAGATCGCCAGCATGGTGGAGTGTAAAGACTTCCGCAAAGGAATCATACAGCAGGAGTGGGACCACAGGAGAATGAGAATGCAGCTGGAGGATCTCAGCAATAAAGCCAGAGACATACAGACCCTGCGCATCACTCAGGACATTCAAGATGTATGTATGGATTTAATCTGTAGCCTTTGATTTAAAGTAATATTGCTTGAAATAATCTTTATGCATTTGGTGTCTTTTAACTGACAGGTATATGATTGACAAAGTAAGATAGTGAAAATTGAAAAGGATGATTTAACCGATCTAAGATAAGATGACACTATGGCTCAGGACTACCTGTGTCTTTGCTGTAAAGTGAAATTGAATGACATATTACAATTACAAATATTTCTTTCTTTGTGTTTTTTCTCACATCAGTACCTAAATGAAACAAGTAATGACAACAGGATGTCAAAGCAGCTCACAACTCTGGAGACTACCCTTGATTTACAGAAAACGGTAAACTTGCTCATAACTGTTTAAGTGCATAGCAAAGATATTAGGCACAGAGTAACTTTTCCAGATGCATATTTCTCAGCGCAGATGTTCCTTTGTTGGATGATTCAGTCTGGATGATAACATGAATCAAATTCATTGACCGATATAAAAGTTTGATTTGTTTCACTCTTTGCCCAGACTCATCAAAAGAAAGTTGAGGCTTGCAAGAAACAGATAAAGCACCTGGACAGACAAGGTGTGCAAATGCAAGAGAAGAATGCAGCCCTCGACTTGAAAGTGGCTGACGTGGAGATATCTGTTGCAGAGAGAAGAAATATTTACGAGGCTGTTGGTAATTAACTTTATATCTTGTCCCATTAAAGAAACGATTTGTTTTTAGCAAAAATAGACTACTTTGTAGTTTAGAGAACAAGGGGCCTTATTCATGAAACATGAGGAGAGATTTCTGTGTTAATCAGTTATGAAAGCATTCTTACATAGGCCTACACTACTGTTTAAAAAAATATTTTTTAATAAAAAGAAATTAATACTTTTTATTAAGCAAGGACACATTAACTTAATCAAAATTGACAGTAAAGACATTTACACATGATTAATATTTCAAATAAGGCAATGCAAGGCCAGGTACAGCACATGTATTTCTAAAGCACATTTAAAAACAGCCAAAGCTGACCAAAGTGCTGTACATAAATACTAGCAATATAAAATAACATATAATAAGACTAACAAGAAAACAAAAAATAGGCATTTTTGTTGTATTTTTTATACATAGGCATGGTGCAGCCACTGAAAAAGCATGATCAACTTTTAACTTCAAACTGGAAGTTCTGCATAAACTTGAGTTTTTGAGGGGGTGTCAGATATCTCCATTTAGCCGTGCAAAACAGTTCATTGTGCTACTGGATGTTGTAAACTGGTATTTGTATTCAAATTATTTTACATTTATTAAGATTCTAAAAAAACACTTAATTTGTAGCGCAATCGTTTTATAGTTTACTGCACTTTATGTGTGTCACACATCAGACATGAAGCGCTGCAGATAATGAACTGAACAAGTCTTTCTTAAATATTGCAAGAGGTTTACTAACAGGTATGTTTAAGGTTAGGCTAGGACAATAATTAATTGTATACAATTAAACAACTACATATTTCCTTAAAAAATAATAATGTACAGAATTGAATAGCAAGTGCTATAAAATAGTATGAGCCGCTAATGCATACATATAAACAAAAAAAAAAATACTAAAAAAAACTATAGGATCATAGAAATGCGGTCCTGAATCTGCAGTCTCCGGTTGTGCAGGAATAAGAAGCCTGACCGCAGCGTTTTGTTCCATTTGAAGACAAGCTAGAGAATCACTGTCTCAAGAAGTAAATGCTCATTTCTTTAACTTTCTATTCATCAAAAATTCCTAGGGGAAAACACACGATCACGGTTTCCACAATAATAGTAAGAAGCACATTTGCTTTGAACATTGATAATATAAAAATTGTTTCTTAATCAGAATATTATGAGTTATGAACGATCATGTGTGGCTGAAGACTCAAGTAATGGTGCTGCTGAAAATCAAGTTTTACCACAACAGGAAAAAAAATGCATTTTAAAATATATTCAAAAAGAAAAGTAATAATATTTCACAATATTACTGATTAAATAAACGCAGCCTTGGTGAGCATAAGAGATTTTCCAAATGTTAAAAAAAAAATACTTTTGAACAGCAGGGTAAACTGTAACATTGAATTACATAATTTTTAAGTGAAAAAAAAAATCTGTATGCTTTGTAATGTACATTCTGCTAATGCTTCATGAATAAGGCCCAATAACTTTAATTTATATTTACTTATTCACAAAATGTTGTTATCCAGCAATGGGAGATAACCAGGAGACCGAGGCAGAGAAGAACTATCAAGATATCCTCTTGAGAAAGAAGCTGTTGAACATAGCTGGAGCACAATCTGAAGAGATACTCATACTGCGAGCGGAGGTTGAGAAACTGCGTATGAAGAACTTCCCATCTCTTTCTCAACTAAACTACAACTGATTGAGGATATATAAATGAGATTTATTATTACAGCTTTTGGTTGAAACATTTTATTATTTCAATACATAGATTGGACATGAGAACACAAGAAAAATGTGTAATAAATAACAAAGTTTAATAAACCTACCAAAATTCACAATGTCTTTTATCGGTTCCACATATAATTTGAATAATCACCCTAACTGAATGTATCGATGAATGACCTTTTCTGAAAAGGCTTCTTAAAACCTATTTAAATATTATCAACTAAAGAATACAATACAATTCATTTCAGTTGTCTATGAAGTCTTCCTCTGTCCTGTCAAAGTGCAGTATTTTGTCATCTAACCCTAAACTGTCTATAAGCTGAGACAAACCGGCTTGTTTTCCCTCTGATGGTAATTCATTCTGTAATTCACACAGCACAGACTGAGCGCAGGACCTCCATTTGTCTATGAGTCTCTGTAGCTGAGTCAGGTCATTCTATGAGAAAAGACAAAGCAAAGATGAAAAACTTCTAGAACACCATCCTTTGCCGATACTTGACTCAGAATTAGATGTTTACCTTTTTTCTATACATCTTGGCCATCTTTAATCTTCGCAGGGTTTCTGATTTCTCCTTCACTGCTTTTCTTAGCTCTTCACATCGCTGAATCAAGTCTTTTTGTGCAGGCTCAGCTGTATGAAGTTGCTCGCTCATATCATTCCGATTGACATCAGTATCGGTCTCTCCGTCTCCCGGTTGTGAGGTCTGTGGCTGACTGTCATCTTCAATTTTAAGGCGTTTAACCACACTGAGGGGGGATCTGAATGAGTGGCGCGATCTTTTTAACTTCTCCTTCAGTGATGAACTCATGGGCTAAGGAAAAATGGCAACAAAATATTAACAATGCTCGTGTGATTCTAGGCACAGTGATTATGTTTTTTGTGAAAAACAAGCCCTTCACATGTTTGAACGTGATGTATCTATCGTTACTCTTTGCTAATGTTAAGCATCATCTGAAAATATTAGATATCAAAAAGACAATAAGATGTACCTTGTCAGCGCTTGACCTGCTTGAAGAAGACTGATCTGTATTTGGTGTATTTTCATTAGCTGGTGTCAGTTTTATCGGGGTTGTCTCCATGATTAACTCCACATAAAGTCGCTATGAAGAGGAGAAAACGGCTAACGTTACATAACTATAAAGTGACAGAGTACTATTCACTTTTGTTCTGACGTAAAAATACAATCGGAAGCAACTCTAAAGTAAATCTGATCTTTACAGCAGTTAAGTTATCAGTAGGCACTCTGATGTTTTGAAATTGTTGCAAGAGCCACTTATTTCATCGTCATTTCCGGGACGTCTATACGTCATTGTCATTATCGAGAATCATGGGAAACGTAGTCCATAAAGAACTATTTTCTCATTTATTAGTGGTAGAATAAAATAGAATCGAATAGTTATAAGTTTAATAATGCTTTGTAATTTATGAAAATAATATTTTATTTGTATAGGCTATTTTTTGTTGTCCATTTTCACTAGATATTATTTAGTGGTCGAAAAACTATTTATTTTAGCTACATTTAATTAAAAAATATATGTTGAAAGTCAGTCAACTAAATTTGTTTATTTAAATGTAGCTAAAATAAATTGATTGCAACCACTTACCTTAAAAAAAATTAGTAAATTCAATTAATCATTTTTTTCAGTGGACTTGACAATATCAACAGATTAATAAACCCATATTATCTTAAACTAACTGTGTAGGTAGACAACATGGTTGAAGAAGAAATGTCAAAATTGTGAAGAGAAACTGTTATAAAAAAAATACATAATTTGTTAAAACTACAAGAATGCAGCACCTCATAGTTTATTATTTTTAAATCACAAAATAACAGAAAAAGGTTAACAGATATTTACTATATATCTATGGCTATAAACATTAAAAAGTATGTATGTCCAGATACATAAAGAATTGCATATGATAGATCTAAACATATTTCTTCAGTCTTGTCTCGTGCAGTTGAAAGAGACTAATATCCCAAAGCTGAATCAGAGGTGAAATTGGTGACACGGTTTGAATGAACTCATATTTAAAAGTCAAAAAGAAGGATGAATCAAACTCTGAATCATTATAGCGATGAATGAATGCATTAATTATGTAGCTTATATTACAAACATAGGCCTACTCAGTAAGCATCTTGCACAAAACCACTGCAAAAACAGTAGTTAAGAAGGAAAAAACTCTCTTTTCAAATTAAGATGATTCTGTTGCTGGTTCAGTTTGTTCATGTTCTTTTTTTTTTTTCAAATAACCCCATTACTCTTCTGCTTCTACTGGAAATTTTTACTGTCTTGTTATAACTTGTCTATGAAATTAAAATAGTTTAATAGCTGTATAGTCATGCAACCATGCCTTCTCACGTTTCTAACATTTGTATGGGGTCTAATACAGTGAAGGATGCATATGGGGTGGAGTTTTTTGTGAGTAATGTGCATTTTGTATCAACAGGGTGTGCCCACTGGGAAAAAATATATCCATAGAAAATGGCATGTAAATCCCAAGGGAAACAACACCCTTTTCCCGTGGAAAACTTGTATGTGCATGAATTCCTTTTAAAGCATTTGCATTGTTCTTTGATCCAGCTGTCTTCAGATTATAGTGAGTAATAAAATTACTTAATATGCATCACATAGGATTGTGGCTAAATGGTATGCATTAACACTAATGCATAAAACTGTAAGGATAGGTACTAGTTAAACTCTTGCTGGTAATGAAGGCCGGACATATCCTCGTTTGACCCTGTTTTATACAAATGTTCTGTCAGTATTCAGCTGACACATTCAGCTAAAGTAAAATTATTATAGTTATGTTCCTACAGTTTATTTAAAGATGCATGCTTTCTTTGTGGTGATTTGAAAGGTGTTTAAAATTCCCAGAAAATGTATGAGCTTATCAAATGGGGTGGTATCCTTTCAAAAGTAACTAATAGGTACACTTTAGGTACTAATATTTACTGTTAAAGTAATATGTACCTTTTTTCCTGAGAATGTATATCTTGAATGCAATGTATGTTGCTCATAAAGCACCTCTGTTGTGCATTTTAATAAGAGACGAAGCATGAGCCGTTCGAGACGAAGCATCAAGTCTTTATGACCTAACTTCATACATGGAACTTTATTTTACAATGGCTTAAAAAATATATTTTAAAATATTTTAGATAAATTGCTTCAAGCTGAACAAAATGCATTTTCTGCCATGTTTTTGCTGCTATGCCAACAGTAGATTAAACTTTTTTTCTGCACATGTGTCAGTTTCGGCGAAGTTACTGACGCACAGATAACGCATCCAGCCACACCTGTGTTCACCTGAACATGTCCTAAAGCTTTAGTTTGCTGGAACATAAAGGATAAAACTGTGATTCTTGAGGGCATTGTCTTCTTTAAAGGTCTGTCTGTGTACCTGCCAAAAGACAGGGGAGTGGCTCGGTATAAAATCCTACCCTGTGGAGTCCTGTGGAGACTTGCCGATCAAAGAAGAGAGAAAACCAGAAAGAAAACAGCAGAAGTCAGTTAACAACATTCATACTGCACAGGTGAAGTTCACAGGCAACTCTTAAGTGGACTTTATCTAAAATCCCTTTCTCTTCAGATTCTCAGGGATCAGAGGTAAAACATTTGATTAATGATTTTGCTTTCAAACTTTTATCCTTTTTTCTTACACAAAAAAAGAGCAACTATAAATTATTTGCAGTAGCCTACATTTGTGCTTCAGTTAGACTATATTAATATTTATTTCTTGTTATTTATTCATAATTATTGCTTTTATATGGTTCTATCAGCCTGTTGCTCTTCTGAAATACTTTTCTTTGTTTCTGTGCGGGGATGCACCAAATTCACCAGACTGAAACAGTAGCAACTAAAACACCTTTATGATATAAGTTATGAAACGTTTTTAATGTTTATTAGTTGTATTCTAAAATTCACAGTAGATGTGGGAAAAAAGTTGGGTTAAAATCGGAACTGATTCTGAAGTCCCGGCTGAAAAGCCCTGCACGGACAATCACCATTAGCAAATAAAGGCATTATTTGTCTGTGGGCGACCATTCACTGTGTTTAGCTTCTTCATGTGGTTTACAGGGAAACAGTAGCTGGTCTTGCATTTGAAATTGAAGATGTGAGGAGGGTGGGGTGCAGTTGTACTTGCTAGTCTTTTGTTGGAGCAAATAATCGCCCCTTAGGCATTATTTTTTATAAATGTTAAATTATTATTATTTAGTCATTTATCAGACACTTTTATCCAAAGCGACTTACAAATGAGGACAACAGAAGCAATCAATTGTAGTATTAAAACAAATAAAAACAGATCCAAAACTAAAAGCTAAAACTTTTTAAATACTATACACATTTTAAAAATAAAGAAATTAAATAAAAATGACAAATGCATACAACAAATTTTCAAAACTTAACATTTAAATGAAAAGAAAATTAAATAAAGCTAAAAGCAATTCAAAATATTAAAGAACAAAAGGCATAAGAATATAATAATGATTCTAACATAACACTAAGCCAAACACAAAAAAAGCAACAACTATATATATGTATATGTACAACCACACACACATACATATATATACATACACATTTATAAATTCAATATATATATATATATATATATATAATTTAATTTCCATTTAGTTTGTTGAAGTATTAAAATAACTCAAATTAAATAAAACTAAAACTTAATAAAAGACCTATACAGACATAATAAATTCAGACATTATTTGACTAAAATTAAAATAGATAGCAAATACAAATCACGACAGTATAGTTTATAAGTAATCCTAAGAAATAACACCACCAAACACACATGCTAAAAACAACAACTTACTTCCACATAGTAAGAAATGGTTATAAAAACTGAAACAGAAGTGAAACAAGTAGTAGAAAAGAGGAGAAATAAAAAGGGATACTAAAATAAAAAAATATGGGTGTATATATATATAAAAAAAAAAAAAAAAAAAATATATATATATATATATATATAAGTATAAATAAATATATAAATATGGGTATGTGTCATTTATAATTACTTTTTTGATGTGGAATAGTCTGCAATTCTATAACATCCATACCTTGAAATCTGAGTAGAACCTGAAAGCGAAGAAATCCTTTTATCAGTGTGCATGCAGTTCACATTTCTTGTGAAAACTTGTTGTTGTGAAGGACAAAGACAGAAAAACACATCATCTTGTAAAAACAATTTACTGTGTTATTTCATACACGGATATATCACAAATAAAGTATAAGATTAGAAACGTTTCTGTATAATATGCATAATATGTATTGCAGCTCTTCTCATGCAGCTTAATGCTCTATCAATATAATAGCCTATATCTTTCAGTATGTTTAGATGTAGAATGATTCTGCTTAATTTTAATGATTTGTAATTGTTTTGCTACATTTATTTAGCATGGAATGGATGATTTAAGACAGCAAAGAAACTATTCAGGAGGAAGTTCAGGAGAGAGAGGTAAGGGTGTTTAATTCGCTCGAGTTTATCAATTTGCTGCGAACTTGAACCAACATCTTTTGTGAAGATCTTTTCATTGTGAAGACTGTGCCACCTAGTGGTTCTGTAATGTTGCTGAGAAGCGCGATTATTTTATTGATGAAGTGGGAATGTTTTAGTCAGCTGTTTTTGAATTTCAAAGCAAGAACTGTTCACATTTATAAGACATGTTTTATGAAAACAGGCATCACGGAAACAACAATCTCTACTAGAATTACATCTTTACCTCCACGTAAGTTACCCCCGTTCACCCTCCCATGTACAGTTGTACCTGTTCTCACTGTCTGATTTATTCATTTTCAAAGCCTTCTCTGCTGAATGTGTGCATCATGGGAAAACTCATACTGTGGCTGTAACTTGAGCATCTTTTTTTTAGTATGTCAAAGTGGACATTGCTGTAACTTACTGTGTTTTAACCCCCAGGAGGCTTCAGTGCATCCGCCAACAAGGGCATGTCAAGCACTTCTGGGTCTCCTGGCCTGGAGAAGAACATTTTGACTCAAAACAACAGCAGTCCTTTTTTCTCATCCTGTAAGACAATCAAATATTATTTTTGAAGAGCTACACAATAAATTATTTCAGGTTTTACTCTGATACAGTATTTATATGAATACTCTATGTTTAATATAGCTCATATATCTGTAAATGGCTAAAATTGTCCCTGCTTCTGTGTCTCAGTGGGTGTGAGTGCAGGTGGGTTAGGCTTTGGATCAGGGGAATATCTGGTAGAGGAAACAAATGTGAGCAGGAAGACAGGTGGTGTCTCTGGAGTTTTCGAGAGTGTCTCTGGATCGGGAAAAGGGTCGAGAGTGAGATCCATCTCCACTGATGGCATGAGAAGAACACAAGACTCCCCTTTGTTTGTGGAGAGGAAAAGCAAAACTACTCATTCACGTCGTTATGATGGTTAGTCACAGCTAAGACACCTTAAATAAATAAATAATAAATAAAATATATATATATTTTTTTGCATTTTTATTCAGTCCTTCATAATTACACTAGCATGTAATTTATTTTTATCTTTTTTACTTCAACAGGAAGTTCAAGTGACAGTTCATCTCCAGAACTAAAAAGAAAGGACTATGGTAAGACACTCAGCCAAATAAAAATGATTAATGTAGTTTTATATGATGGAGAAAATAAATATTTTGTTTAAAAGAAATAGCTTTTGTTTCAATTGCTCTGTTTCCAGGTTCAACTAGAGGAAGGAGTCAAAGCAGGGGTGAGATTATTATTTATACTAATGCAAATAATATATAAATTACTTCGCATGGGATAATCATCTTTACTGTACAATGATACTGAACTTTTTTACTACTTTGAAAAAGCACCCCCTCCCCACATAAGACATGTCAGTAAACCCGAACACTCGGAGTGTTTCTGATTGGCTGAAAACGGTCACAACTAGGCTACTTGATTCTTCATCTTAACTCGAAGCATTCAGCTGTCGAATATTTCTTTAAAAAATACCATTGTTTATTGCAGCGCTGCATAACAGAGAGCTCATCACGGAAAGTTGTTTCTTACATAGCTGTGTTCCTATTTTGTATTATTTCACAAGTTTTTTTTTTTCTAGTAATTAATAAAATAATTTGCGTGCAATCTATGATCGCGTGTTTGCTGACACTCGCTAAAGCGTGCAATCGCTGTCTTATGTGCGCTGTTTTATCGGTACTTTCGCTTTCAAAATCGATCGCGTTCAGCAAGGAGGAAAGAGGATGGAAAGTGGGGGCGCACAGTAACTCGTTTGGCGGGGCACGGACCGCGAGTGCCCCCACTTGGCGCCGGCCCTGATGCAGCATTGTGACTGAACCACTTCTACTTCTGCTGCACGAGATGAGAACACATTTTTATCATTTTCTGAGTCATGGAAAAGTCTGCTTTTGTGATATATTTCATTCTTTCTTTACTGCGAGACGTTAAATCTGCACTAACGGTGCGTTCCTGTCACACATCACGCATGCGCACTTCAATAAGCCGACAGAAAACGGGTTATTGCGTTTACATGCCGCGCGAAATCGGAGTAAGAGGCAAAAAACTACCTGTTACGACCGATTTATGCTTAAGCCGTTTATGACCTTACTCCGATAAAAGAAAACGGGTTATTGCGTTTACATGACCACGTGCGTTTTCGGCTTGAGAACGCGCATGTAAACGCGCTCCTCAACACTGGTTCTTGGACACTATTGATCAGTTACATAGGCTATTTAAATATACGTGTTAAATGTATGTGTTGGTTTTGAAATAAAGTGGAGATAATTATTAGTTATTTGTCTATCTGTGTTTCTGTTTTAGAGACGGAAATCAGGACCAGGCTACAAAGTGCATCCCCCTCCACTAGATGTATGTTATCCCTCTATTTCTTTCTAATTCAGTTGTCTTAGAAATCACATAAATAATTTAATAATATAATTCAATTAAAAAAAATGAATGAAACTAATATGTTGAGAAATATTTAAAGAGCCCCATTAAAACTTGAGGAAACAAGTAGGCTAAACAAATGTAGCAGCTATAGTTTTTTTCTTCTCAGAGGCTCAAGGAAAAGCTATATTATGTTGTTGAACGCCACAGCGGACAGTAGTATGAAGGCACGTTTAGACACGACTAATACAGTGCTGCTGCTACAGGGACAGAGCTGGACGATGTGAAGAAGCTGCTAAAGGGATCACGATCGGCCAGCGTCAGCCCCACACGATCTCCCTCCTCCTCCCCTCTCCCTATACCTCGCAAGGCCAGCACCTTAGACACCAAGATCTCCACCAAGCAAGGTATGGAAAGCTGTATTAGAAGAGCTCAGGCCGTTGACAGATCATGCGTTATTAGTAAAGCTTATTTGGCCCCTCTAAATTTGGAATCATATCACAGCAAACACTGCGCGCGCTGGCTGACTGAATTCTCTGACTAACCTTAATTCTCTCATCAGAAACAACAAAGTGAAGATGTATGAATGTAAGTAAGATATTAATTTCACAGTGTAAACAGCAGTTTTTGAGAGTGCTTGAACTCATGTTCTTTGATAATGTAAACGTTCTTTGCTGTCTTTTTCTACAGTGAAAGTGTTATAGGCTAATTAACTTACAGTGTTTTTATTAAATTCACATTAAATACAAAGTCAGTCGTATTACAAGTATTTTATGGCATGACATCCATATCTGGGAGGCTACTTAAGAAAAAAAGACGGGCTTTTATGCATAGTTAATAGATTACAGTGCTACTTTGCCTATCGCCCATTATAGACCAAATAACAATCTATAAAGGTGCAAAATGCATTTACTTACACATATTCGAGAATCAAGATATTTCATGATATATTTTAGGGATATATCGAATAAAATAAATAAATAAATATAAAACCCCTGCTGAAAAAAACCCCCAATAGACACCATTAAAAAATTAGTAATGGTTTTACTGGTTATAATGGGACTTGTATTGGTTTTACTGGAAACTGTAAAGGACCCCGTTTGTCTCTATTGATAATTGGTTGCCTTCTATTGGTGGCTTGTTAAAACCAATAAATCCTAATGGAATATGTCCCAAAACACACTACAGAAAACCATTTTTTAATGGTTAAAAGTTGATGGTTTGTAATGTTTGAAATGGTATTTGTAGTGGAAACCATTAAAATTTTCTGTGATGGTTTTATTGTTTTTTTGTTGTTGTTGTTTTCAGTAGGACATAAGCCTTCAGGGGCCTATCAGTTATACAGTGGTATAGTGGCTACTGTGTGTCACATGACAAGCATGAGAGCCCCCCCCCCCCCCCCCCCTTCACTCATGCCCCCTCAAAAATAATGAGTGCATGATGCCCCTGACACTACAATACACAATTATTTGTCAAATAAATTAAACAAGATGAGATATTTAATTTAGTTGAAATTACTTTTAGAGAACGCAGCGATACAGGACATGGTGAAAAATTACTTAATGAATAATGGTCAAGGTTAAGATGAATTTTAAAATGCCCTCTCAACGGACGGACGGACGGACACAGACAGACAGACAGACACACACACACACACAAACACTCGTTGGTTTTTGTGGTTTATGGGGACTCTCCATAGGCGTAATGTTTTTTATACTGAACAAACTGTGTGTGCTACTGCCCTACACCAACCCTACACCTAAACTTAGCCCTCACAGGAGACTTTGTGCATTTTTAGATTTTCAAAAAAACACCATTTAGTATGTTTTTTAAGCCTTTTGAATTACGGGGACATAGGCAGTGTCCTCATAAACCACCTTCATATTGTAATACCTCTGTCATATCCATGTCATTATACAAATTTGTGTCCTCATAAACCACATAAACATGCACACGCACACACACCTACTACTACCACCACAACCATGGTGTGCAGAGCCCATTTATTTTGATGCACCAAAAAAGTCCAAATTCCCCAGTTCATCCGTGCATGGAGATCTTGTGTTCAATTCCAAGGCGTTAAGCCTTCTTTTCATTTTTCTCAGCCGAGCAATATGACACCACTATCCTTGATGCTGACCTGGCCTCATACACATGGAACAGCTCCACACTGCCCTCTACAGTCTCCACTGGTACTGCTTACGGCTTCCACAGCAACACCAACAACATGTCAACAGGAGCTGCTCTTGTTAACAGCACATCACCATCCTCCTTGTCAGGTCTGCACAGTTGAGCACTGATTTACTAAGCTGACCTGATAATAAAGAGAATTTATCAAGTCATCACAAATATCACACTATATTTATAAAATTACTGATACAAGTTGAAGGCATATATTAGCTAAATGTTTTTTTCTTGAATTACAGTGTATGGCTTCCACAACAATTTAGCTCCTGCAAGTGGAGTTCTGACTTCCAGTGGAGTTAACACACACTCAGGTATCCTCTGAGGCATATAATATTAAATAATTGTGATTAGTGTTGTCAAAAATATCGATATTTCGATAAATATCGATACTGAAATATCTGAACGGTACCAATATTAATACCAATATTAATTTCCCGAAGTATCGATACACCGATACTAGCCGAGCTGTCACTTTCACTTCTCTCCAAAGGCGCGTGGACAAGCACCACACGTGACCGCACTCGTCTCCTTCGCTCTGGTTAAATAGCAAAAGTGAAGTGAATAGAAAGATGACTGCTCTGGTTGTTAAAGAACACAGCAGGAGCGCTATCTGTAGGGATCTATGATCTCCACGATGCAGAGAACGCGCACGGAATCCAGTCATAAAAACGGAATTTACAGTTTAACGTGGAATGTCACGGGATTTGTCAAAGTTTGGATGAATTAATCAAAAGTAAGTCATTACACTTAAATTAAATCGCGATATGGACTAGTATCTGTAAATATTAAGCTGCAAAAGTCGATTTAAATATGAATCCTGCATGTTCTGCGCGTCTCTGTGTGAATGTGCTGCACGTGCGGTTGTGTTTACTAATGTGGCGCTCGCGGTGATTTCAGCTTCTGCCGTCTCAATGAGGACATAAATACATCAACAATATCTCCAGAACTGATCTGAAAGGCACTTTACGAGCATTTTACCATTTAATTTGAGTAAAACTAGCATCATATCATACACACACAGAACTTTAGAAGTATTCACGGCAACCCGTCAAAATAAAAGTTCGGTTTAACTTATTAAAGACCGTGTGCCAGAAATAGGCTATATTACTATTATTTAGTAGAATATACATAATACTACTACTGTTAATTTTTTTTAAAGAAATAATCACAAAATATTTTAATTTTAATAGTAAATCCCCTTCATTTGCCAAAAATGTAAATGTTTAATTTTCATTAATTCAAATATAAATTAATTAAAATTGTTTTATGCCTTCATCTGATATCCAGTAAAATTTAAATACACAACACAGAATTTCTGAGGGGGAAAACACATTTCATAAGGCTACTGTAAGAATAAATAAAAATTGTTTGTATGCATAGAGTTGTAACTTTTAGTTTTAGTTACTTTTTCTTATTTGTAAGTCACTTTGGACAAAAGCGTCTGCTAAATGACAAAAGTAAAGTAAGTAAGCATTCAAATAATAGACATGCTAAAACACAGAATTTGGTAACAATAAAACATAAGGTGAGAAAAAAATAAAACATTTCATACGGCCCTAAACGTGCCATTTTTGTTACACTTTTAATAAATTAAATGTTAAATTGTATAATTTTCATGATTTTAATGAATTAGACATGCTTTTAGATTAATAGCATTTAATTTGACCATTAAAAAAAAAAAAAGAGTCCAGAAAAATTCAAACGGAAAAAAACGGAATCCAGAAAAATTAAAATGGAAAAAATTTAATGTAGAAAAAAATAAAACTGAATTTGGGGAAAAATAAAACGGATTTCATAGGGCCCTATATCTGGAAATATTTTGGTTATGAAGCAAATGAGAATATCAACAAATAGAACTTTGGATTTTAATTAGTACATGTATTAGTAAACGTTAGTTTCAATTAACATTTAAATAAGATTAATAAACGATTAATAAATAAATCAACAAATGCAGTACCTCAAGACATTTTTTTGTTCATGTAAAATATACCGCATGTTCTCGACTTGTTACTTTTATCTTTAAATTAAAAAAATTACCCCCTTAATATTGTGGCAGTTTTTTTCACTGTGGTATCGAAAATGCTATCGAATATCGATATTTTAGGTATCGAAGGTATCGTATCGAAGTTAGAAATTCCAGTATCGTGACAACACTAATTGTGATGACATTGCTTTGACAAATGACAAATTAATAACATTCCTTGTAAGCATGTTCATTTGTTTATGTTTTAGGATATGGAGTGCAGAAGAATTATTTGACAAGTCCCAGCAGCACTCTTGGTGTTGGCACAGGCGTCTCCACTGCAGGTGTGTGTTATGTTTACATCTGTAAATGGCCTGGGGTCAATGAGAGAGAGTTTTAGGACAGTTGGTAGAATCGTCACTTGTTCTGTCGCCCAGTGCTGAATTGTAAAAGAAGTAAACAGTGTTCTGCTGTTTATATATGTTACTACGGTATGTGGTTAACATAAATTAGGTTTTGTTGAAATTGCATAAATAGAGGCTTAGAGGCAGCAGTTAGGATGGAATGAAAGTGATCAACAAATCAGTATGAGTTTTCACTGTATTTCATTGTTTTGCAACAAAAGTGCTTTCAAAAAAATACAAACAATCCAAAATTTTACAATATTATATAAATACACTACTTTTCATAAGTTAGGGGTTGGTACGGTTTTGAAAGAAGTTTCTTATGCTCACCAAGGCTGCATTTATTTGATCAAAATACAGTAAAACTGTAATATTGTTGAATAATATTACTGCACAATTTAATATAAGGTAACTATTTTCTAATCTATTATATTTTAAAATGTATTAAAATCATATGACAGCAATGCTCAGTGTCACATGATCCTTTAGAAATCATTCTAATGTGCTGATTTGCTGCTCAATAAGCATTTCTTCTGATGATTGATATCTTATGATTATCAGTGTTGAAAACAGTTGTGCTGCTTAATATTTTTGTCGAAACTATGATAGATTTACTGACACTTTTGATCACCAATTTAATTTATCCTTGCCTTTATCTGTTTGGGACAGTGAAAATGTTGTAGAAATCAGAACTATCGTTAGTTCTATAAATAGAAAGTCATTGTTGCTTGATGAACAGAGATACTTGACATTCAAACATCTTTGTTTATTTTTTTGTGTGTATTTTTAGGATATGGAGTGCAGAAGAATTATTCCTCAAGTCCCAACAGTACTCTTGCTGTCAGTACAGGTGTCTCCACTTCAGGTGTTTGTTATACTCACACAGGAAAAAGATTTATGGCTACTGTAGTTCTCTAAGATGCATTCAGTGTAGCTTGATAAACAGGACGATTTTGTGTCATATTTAGGAACTGGTACAAGGACCCTTAATGAGAATGTGTCAAAGAGATGCCTGATGCTGGAGAAAGAGAATATTCCAGTGAAAAGAGAAACCGAAGAATTTATCCTGACCAAAGACAGTGGCAAGCAGTTTACAAACAGCACCCCTAATGGGACAGCAGGTAAACACAGGACACTAAATGTTGTATTTGATGTTACAAAGGGGAATTATTTGTGGTGTTTGAATTAAAGCGATTCGGAATATAACATGATTAATGTTATTAACTATACTAACGCTACATTCGGATTAACTGAATGCACACAATCTTTGCTTTAAAGGGTCGTATTCAGATGTTTCAGTAAAGAAGGAAACTATGATGACCAGCTATTCTGAAAGTGCTCCTGTAAAGTCGAGCTCTGGCACACATTGTAAGGACCTAATTTTCATGTATCTTGGTGTTTTTTTTTTTTTGTTTTTTTACATTTTTTCATCTTGAGGGATATTAGGTTAATAGATGTGACTGCTTGTCTCAAAGAAATATAAAAAATATCTGTTGACATCACAAAACATTTTTTTACCTCTCCAAAGATGGGTCTACATCAGTGTCAACAAAAGATAAAGCTACATATGCAGGTAAAACCTTTTATTTAAAAATAAATAGTACATACAGTCATACTGTATAAAACTGAGACTTACTTGACAGAACTCTTGCTGTGTGTGTCCTGTCAGAGATTCATAAAGCTAAGGTTGTTGATGATGAAGATGGCTGCAATTCTGGAGGGGGTCTTTGTGGATGTGGGCCAAACTGCTGTTCCTGGTGGAAGTGGCTTCTGGGGTTTTTGCTCAGTCTCCTGCTGCTCCTCGGCCTTCTGTTTGGACTCATTGCTTTATGTAAGTCTAGTCATTTTAATAAAAGACTTGATTCGTTTATTCACTATTTCACTTGGGGTACAATTATTGCTAATAAGTCATTTGAAACAGACTGTAGCTTCAATTTAAAACTGTACAGCAGAGATTTTCAAAATGTGAGGCAAATTATGATTCACCAAATAATTTCAATCAAATGTAAAATTGTATTCAAAGAGAACTGGAAAGTTATTTTAAAAATTGCAAGCAAAAATTCATTCTTACCTCTTTGGATTTGGTTTAACTTGGGAGAAGGGAATAATCTTATGTATCAATGTGTATTTAGAGGATTTCTGTTTGAGTTCTACTCAAGAATAGGATTTCTACCTAACTTAGATATATCTAATCTGTGGCAAATCTCTTTTCCTTGAAGCTGAGGAGGTAAAGAAACTAAAGTCTCGTGTCAGCGCTCTTGAGGGAATATCCTCCTCCATGACAGCCCACACGAGTCGTCTGTCCGCTGATGACATCGGCCTATATAAAGAAGCTGGAAGTAAAGCGGCATATGTTAATTCACTGGATTCTGCAGTTTATTCAGACAGTCCTGTACTGCAGAGAAATGTACAGCAAATACTGAGAGCAGAGCTGCAGTCTGAAGCCATGAAAGGTACATGTTCTGCTCAGACACACAAACAACACATGCACCTAAACATGTACATTGTTTATAAAATGTCACGCATTTATACATATGTTTAATACAAATAATAATACATTTAATAAAAAATGTTTTGTGTATCTAGCCTTCCTTGCTTCTTCAGCTTCTTCAGGACTTCCAGGGCCTAAAGGTACACCAGAGATTTAGTTTTTACTGAACTTTCAGTACAGAAAACTATATTTGTACATTCTATGGAGATTTAATAGTCAGTAACCTGCTTTTCCATCACTACATCAATCACACATTTGCTCTTTTCACCACTTTTAGGTGACACTGGATCTCCAGGAACAAAGGGTTTGTACAGTTTTAAAACTGGCAGTGAAAAATCTGTGAATTAGTTGAACTATATGTTTATATTGATATGCTTACAGTCTTAAACATGAAAACTTAAACAATTTAAACTGTTTTTCAGGAGATAATGGTTTTCCAGGCCTGCCAGGTAAGAATAATGTTTGATCCTGTGTAGAGCTAATCTTAACAGTTGTGCAGAATGAAGTCTTAACAGATTTCATTGTTTTTGGATGTGCATCAAAAGGTCCACCAGGAATGCCAGGACATCCAGGAAGAGAAGGACAAAAAGGAAGTGCAGGTACCCGAAACATTATGCAACACTTTTATTTAGTGAGAAAACCATTCACCATCATTAATTCTGTGTTTAAAATTAAATTAAAGTAAATTAACAGTAGTCCCTACCTACATTCAAGATACATCTCTCCTGCGAACACTTGACTCAGTCTTGTTCATGCTCTTACTTTTTTTGAAAAAAGAATTAACCTTTTCCAGATGTTGCCTTATCAAAACTTTAAAATGTGTATGACAGGTGAACATGGTCCAGAAGGACCACCAGGTTTCAGAGGAAGAGATGGTCAGCCTGGACCCCGTGGAGAGCCAGGAGCCGGAGAGAAGGGTGAAAGGGGTAAGATACTGCATGATTTGAGAATATGGCTCTTAAACATGATCCTAGCATTTATGTTTTAGTATTTCATTCATTACAATTTAGGGTTCTCATACACAACATAAATTTAAGAAGAAAACTGCTGTTTTGATCTCATTTACAATGTGTCTGTGCATCTGTTTTTTCTTCAGGTATTCCTGGTCCTCCTGGCTCTCCTGGTCTTGTTGGTTCACCTGGGCCTAAAGGTCAATACACAAAACACAATTTATATAAAGGCTGATACTGGTACTAATTAAATTCAGTGAAATTAGCTATAAAGAATCATTTGAGATTAGCAAATGAAATACATTGGCATAAATATATGTACTTAAATATGAATGTTTACATAACCATTAAGCAGTAATGCAATATTAGCATGTGTTTGATCTTTGTTCTCTTTTTGTTTGTTTGCTCAACAGGTGCTAGTGGTTTACATGGTAATCAACTCTTTCTTTACAAAAAATATTTTAGTGGCATTTTGTAAATTTTTTGTATTCGGAAATAATGGCATTAAATCTGTAAAAAATAAATAAATGTCTCTGTGTAGGTGAACAAGGCCCTCAAGGCTTCAGAGGTGAACCTGGCCCTGCCGGTGCTAAAGGTGTGTATCACAATGAACACTTGGTGTGTTTTCACTAAGTATTACAGTACGAATATGAATAAAATCCTAATGTTTATAAATAAAATAAAAAATGTTTCTTTCCAGGTGATAGAGGACTTGCTGGTCCACCTGGGATTAAAGGTTTGTAGCTAATTATATGTCAGCCTGACATACAGTATTCAGTTCTTAATTATAGTCAATGTGAATGTGTGAATTCATGTAAAATTGTGTATGTGTTGTGTCAGGTGATCATGGTGATAGAGGAGAAAGTGGATTGTCAGGTGTGTATATTTGTACTGAACCATAAGAACTTTATTAATTTGTGCCATTTTTACAAATATTTGATTCACTGTTAAATCACTGTACCCTCCATCAGGTGCTCCTGGTGCTGCAGGACAACAAGGGCCACCTGGTGAGAAAGGAGCTAAAGGATCAGCAGGTGATTCATCTGTAGGAACAGACACAAACCTGAAATTTGGCTTTATTATTATTAGAACAGGGAGAGAAGAAACATGTGATAGGCTATATATATTACTAATTGCCAGAATCCAATTCAGGTTGCCAGTATACTGTATATCAGCACTATATGCATACAGTATACATAATTTTGTCATTTCATTTTAGGGCCTCAAGGATCTGATGGTGAAAAGGGCCAAAGAGGTGAGAGGCATTTTCAGATTTGATGATTCCAAACCAAATAAAAAAAAAATATTGTGTACCTATATCTGCATCTTTATTTTAATCTCTGTCTGTATTCTGTATCATTTTTGCTCATATCTAGGTGAGCCAGGGTCAATTGGCTTACCAGGAATCAGAGGACCATCTGGACCACCCGGTGATCCCGGGCAACCAGGTATAAAAACATGAATCATTTAATATAAATAAAAAATAAACATGATCCTCATTTTGAGAAAATGAACTTAATCTGCATGTTATAACACAGTTTCTATCACTTCCCATGTGGTTATACACATTCAAATTACTAAAGTTTAAAAATGTTTGAAACAATAGGTGAATTGTGTTAGATTTAATTTTTTTTCCTACTGTTCTCTTTAAATCAGGAACTCAAGGGATTCAAGGACCTCCAGGTAACCTGTCACTTGAACTGCATTCTTTTATGTGCATAATGTGTGTTACATTTTTATGCAATTTAGATTTTTACAGTTTATCTCAACTATGTATGAAGATATAATGGTCAACATGTTTCTTTTTGCATAGGCCTACCTGGCAATCCTGGCCAGCCTGGAGCTAAAGGTGCTGTGTGGTGGCTGTTTTAGTAAAATAGACCATAGGATCAATGTTTAGCTGCCTTTCGAAGTCTTGCATTTTTAGCAATATATTCTGTTGTATTATTGGACATTAGAATCATATGTGTGCAACTGAGTCTACGAATGTCTAAATAATAATTAATTTTCAAATGTTCACAGGTGAGACTGGTGAGTCTGGAAGAGTTATCAATGCAGGTAAGACTATGTAAAGTATTAAAACACATTTAACAGTTCACTGCGCAGTCAACTTACATTGAGAGCTTTCATTTTACAGCAGGTTCTAGCTCAGTGGCAATCCCAGGACCTCCTGGAAGCCCTGGTCCTCCTGGCCCACCTGGATCTTCAGGACTCTCAGGTATGTTCATAATCTTTATTCTTAAAAAACCCAGATTACAAAATCTCCTGATTATCAGTGAAATCACAGTCCAATGAATGACACCTACTTGAACTAATTGCACTGTTTGGGTACATCAGTATATTTATCGTTTGATTTTATCGTATGTCTTGTGACGCTAGGACCCGTTGGCCCTGCTGGACTTCCTGGTCAGCCTGGTAAATTTGCATTTTTCATCTGGTGTTCCTGTGTAATATTGTATATTAGTAAAATAAAAATTATATCCAAATGACCTTCCATCCATCCACCTTGATTTTTGTGCAGGTCCTAAAGGTGATAAGGGAGATCAAGGAGAACCGGGTATTGCCGTTAGCACTGGTGAGACTGTGGTTGAAACGCGAGCAGGAAGTGAGTCTTTATTTAAAAGATCTAATTTGAACATTAGTAACTTATAGAAATGCATTAATTTAACACTTGTGCGTCCTTTTTAGGACAGTATGGTGCTGCACATGTTGGTGTTTCTGGACCAGCTGGTCCTCCTGGTCCCCCAGGGCCTCCTGGACGTCCAGGTACAATAACATTATCCATGAAAGGTTTAAGGATCAATATCAGATTTTTTTGCCACATACATTGTCTTTTGAATGTGAAATGTAATATTTATGAAATTATTTAGCAATATATATGACAGAATAGTTTTAAAATAAACTTAATACTTTTAGAGCAGATTATATTTGAACGCATTTAATCAATTTTCACTGTTTACTCCCTTTAGGCGATTCTAGACTAGGTCCACCGGGACCACCTGGCGAAGCAGGCGCACCTGGTAAGATGAACACTCATGCTTATTTTCATACTTTCCTGTAGTGGCATACTCTTCTAAACTCTTTTGTTACCGTCTCATAGGATATGGCAGACCTGGTCCTAAAGGAGACAAGGGAGATCCAGGAAACTTTGTGCCTAATTCAGGTTCGATTACAGCATATCTATGGGTCTATGCATTATTTTAAGAGTGTTGTGGTTTCTTAAGTCTCACAATTTTACAAATGGTGCCTACACAGGAACATTTTTTGCAGGACCACCTGGGCCACCAGGACCTCCAGGGTCTAAAGGAGTGACAGGTGAGTCTTACCCAGAACTTGTGTTTAATTGATTCTACTTGTTGATACCTTTATTCCAACCTATCACCAGTGAAGACACTATGAAAATGTGATGTCAGAAAGTAGGATATTTAACTAATTATCAGATAAATTTCAGGTGCCCAAGGTCCAAGAGGATACCAAGGTGAGGCTCCATTCTCCAGCCAACACTTCATATTGATCACAAGAACTGATATAAACAGTAAAACACATAAAGTACTTGGATCACCATGTCTTATAATAGTGCTTTATTTGTCATATGTGACATTTTTTAGGGGAACCAGGTCAACCTGGCCTTCCAGGGAGTCCCGGTAGAGTTAGTAAGTTAACATTTTTGTGTGGTTTATGACCCTATATTTAATTTTGACCTTATAATACTTCATTTGCTTTTCATTAAATTATTGTCAAGAGATTATAAGTTTTTAAGTGTAGTAAATAATACAGAATTCATTATTTATTTTTATTCTATATAGTCTCTGAGTACGGTGTGGCTCAAGGTCCACCTGGTCCCCCAGGACCTCCTGGAACACCTGGACGAGATGGACGTAAAGGTAAAAACCTTGAATAATGATGAAGAGACATTGTATTCCCATTCATTAATATCTACACTACAATAATCTTTAAAATAATTTCTCAGGGGATCCTGGAGTACCAGGTACATCAACATTCCAAGGAGAATCAAGAGGTAAATGTTAATATGTTCACCCAAAAATTACAACCCTCATCTCGTTCCAAATCCATAAGACTATCGTTCATCTTTTGTTCAACACAAATTAAGTTTTTTTTTTTTTCAAGTTCTCTAATCCTATTAATTTTTGGGTGAACTAAATCTTTAATATAGAACCATTATTAGATAATCAAATGAGGTTCCTAAAGCAAAACCGTATCGTAACCCTTGTATCTCTTCTTGTTGCCTTCAGTATCAGGAGCAGTTGCAGTCGGGCCCCAAGGGCGGCCTGGTCCTCCAGGACCTCCTGGTCCACCCGGTCCTCCAAGTCATTCTAGTGGATCCCATTCTACTGCAGACTATCGTCGTTACATCATGGAGTATATGCAGAGTGAGTACCTGTTCATTTTGATGATCACACTCCTGCTCCTGAAGGTCATTTTCTCATGAATGTGTGACATCTGTTCCACAGGTGACAGCATGAGGCAGCATTTGTCTGGTATTCAGGGGCCACCTGGTCCACCTGGGCCTTCAGTGTCTCTAGAGGATGTGGCGTCTCGGGTTATCGCTTACATTCAGCGTAAGTTAAGATCTGCTGTGTAATATTTAATGTATGTCTGTGCATCCTGCTTCATTTGTGGTAAAATATAACATTTTGATTCAGGCTCTGGAATTAGCGGTAACAGTATTAGCCAAGGTCCTCAAGGACCTCCAGGACCTCCTGGCCCACCTGGAAGTATAAGTGCAGAATACATCATTTCCCTTTTACAGAGTGAGTAAACCATGTCAGACCCGCTTGTGTATAAATGGTCTTTTGAATCTTGAATCTAAGAATTGACCCAGTGACTTTCTTGTGCTCAGGAGAAGATGTGAGACGTTATGCGATTGGCCCTCCAGGACCACCAGGTTCACCTGGCATTAGTGCTAGTACCTTTAGCGCACAGGAAGTGGCAAACTATGCCATCAGAATGATGAATGGTGTGTCTTTAACCTGAATCTTATTTTGAAGCGGCAATAGATTGAAAGCTGCCTTTCTAATGGCATTTGTGAATTTGTGTTTTTAGAGCAGGGGATGACAGTCAGAACTGGACAACCAGGTCCTCCCGGCCCACCTGGGCAGCCTGGCCAGCCAGGTGCTTCCTACAGTGAAATAACCACTCTGCTTCAGAGTATGTATTTGTGTTTTTGTAATATTTTGTTTTATAAAATAAGGGTTTCCTTTCTTAATATTCCACTTTGACTGTGTTTGAAGGGTCAGGGTTTAGTGGAAGCGTCGGACGTCCTGGGCCCCCTGGTCCTCAAGGTATACAGGGACCCCCTGGTCTGCCTGGCACCCCAGGAGGCTCCTCCGCAGTCTCTGGTTACAAACTAGAGGACATCCAGCTCTACCTACAGAGTGAGTCCTCTCATGAGTTGCATTGTACTGTCTGATGCACATTTGCAGTTTTGCAAAAAACTCATTATATGATTCGCTGTTATTTAGAGTCTGGTTTTAGGGGACCTCCTGGCCTACCTGGCCCACCAGGACCCCAGGGTCCTCCAGGAGACACTAAGGGCCTTGAATCATATTCAGGATCTTCTGCGCGAGAACAGATCCGTGTTGAGCTGCAGGACTACCTAAACAGTGAGTGTCACTCACCACACACTCTACTCTGGGAACTGACACCTCAGTGTAACTTTACATTGGTGGACGTTTGACTGATTTTAACAAGTGATCACACTCCATTCTACATTCTCAAAGTTAAATGCATTATTTTAAACTCTCTGTGTCCTAGATTTGTCTGACCAGTTCCTGGAAACATTTTGTGGTTGTTTTTCCGCATCAATAATTAGTCTCATATTTTTTTTTCAGGTGACACTGTGAGGCGCTACGTTCATGGTCCCCCGGGGCCTCCCGGACCGCCTGGTCAGAAGGGTGAACGTGGTGAAGCCGGACACAATTATCACAGTGCCAGAAGCCAATACCGCTATGGCTCTGAGATCAGTGAACCAGTGGACTACTCCAATGTCGCACTCAAAGTCACTGATTACATTAAGAGTGAGTATAGTATCAAGTCTAAGGCGCCAGAGTTATATTCATAATAAAGCAGTAAAATTAACTTAATCTTATGATTCCTGAAAGAAATATCCACACTTGCAATGCAGTCTTTGGTATGCTTTGGTTTCATAGTTCTTCCTAGTCCTTAACAAGTTACTGTCTTTAAGAGTGAGCCATTGAATCATTCATTTAACCAATTTGTTCTCCTTTCAAAGTAGATGCTTCTTTTAAGTAATGTCACGTTAAAAAAAGTATGTTCTATATAGTATGAATGTATTCTGGACTTAATACATTCAACTTTTTATTTATAGGCATTGCATAATTGGAGGAGTTAATGGGATTGATGGAGAACAGTAGAAAATTTGAATTTATATGAAATTAATCAATTTTTATTTATTTGGCAAGTATTTTTTAAATATGCACTAATTTACTCTTAATTGTGTGCCTACTATGCAAAACAGCTACGTTAATTGTTTTCTATCTAGTCACATTCTGTTATATATTGCATGAATCACGATTTGTTCAAAAACACTGACTCATTTAGGAACAAAACCACCACTAATTGTGTGTGTATGATTCTGGTTTGCTGTACTGTGAGTATCTGGCAGTGTTGTGTCTAAAAGACAAAAGTAGTACAAAGCACTGTAACAATAAGCAAATCCATACTTTTTCCAAAATCCTATGCAGCTGCAGAGATACCAGAGCCAATCTGAGTGTCTTGGGCCATAGTCAGGGAAACACTGTAGACAGATGGTCAGTCCATCACAGGGCTAATGAGCAAATCCATCTTGCTTGTTTCCTTTAGATCAAGGTATACTGCAGGACCTGACAGAGGGATATTGGAGAACACAAGTAGGAAGGATTCAAGGACCCGCTGGGCCTCCTGGCCCTCCCGGGCCACCCGGGTATAGCCGTGTGATTGGTACCTATGGGAATGTGACGGCTGACTTAATGGACTTCTTTAAAAGTTAGTATCCGCTTTTACTCACATACTTTATCACATATACTTACATATTTAATCACCGTATTTGTCTTGGATCATTATTCCTAAACATTATTTATCTTTTCAGCATATGGGACCATCCCAGGGCCTCCTGGCAGGTCAGGGCCCAAAGGAGACAGAGGATACCCTGGACCTAAAGGAGAAAAAGGTACCAGTCATGATTCATATAGCCCTACTGGTCAAGAAATTGAACTGAAGTGCTGCCTGCTTGAACATGAAAGTGAAGAGCTGTGATTTGTATGTGATCTACAGGGGAAACGGGGAGCTCAGGGATACCCGGCCTTCTGGGACAAAGAGGACCAGAGGGACCAAGGGGAGAAAAGGGTGAAAAAGGTTAGAAAACTACTGAGTCATAGTATACTTGGCTTCTCATCATATACTGTATCCTAGCATGAAAGGTTAGAATATTCAAGGTTTTTATCTCATCAAACAGTATCTAAAAATCATCAAATGATGATGCATTTTAAGGCAGCGCTGGATCCAGCGGTCATTCTGACATGTATCTCCATATTGAATTTTAGGTGATTTCCAGACTGGTAGATGGATTCGGAACAATGGTGTGTAAGGGCACACACATTTGCAGCAGCACACTTTCGTGGATGCACTGACGGTGTAAAGAAACAATACATGTCTTTAAGATAAATTCATAAACTAGCCTCTTTTTATGAAGTAACACAGCTCAGAGGCTAGTTTGGGTCCTATTTTTTCCCACAGTATTTTATAACCAAATGCATGCAATATTATAATCCATACATTTCAAACAATTTTCAGCTTTACTAACGTGGGTTTAAGACATCAGTCTTAGTTTTCATTATCTAACATTTAATATAGCACTTAAAATGTACTTTTGACCCAGTAGTGGGCTTTCTAATTGCCTTTTTGTGTGTGTGTGTGTTTTTTGTTTTTGTATTGTATGAATCTTGTCTATGGTGATGTTTGCATTGCAAATGCACAATTTTGTTTTTTAAAGTAACATGGATGGTACACTAAAAAAGGGATCTTAAACACTTGAGATTTTTCAGACCATGTGCTATAATGCGAGTTATTATTACAAGTAAAAAGCCACTGAATGTGTAACAAAGAATGGAGTATGATTTTACTCCTACCCAAAAGGTTTCGATACTAAGCTACAAAAAACACCAAACAAAGAAAATACAATGAGTTTTATTTACAGCTTTATTACAGTATACGAATGGACACAAGCAATTAGATACATAAATTGACCTCAAAAAATGCATCAGATATTCCATCAAAGTGCTGCAGGAGGTTAAGGTCACTGGTCAGCAGTATGACACTGGGATATCGGCCCTTTCTTTCTGTCTCTGAACAAGTATCCTGATGTGTAATGCACTGTTTGTGCAAATACTAACTTTTAGAACCAGCCTTTGTAAAAATGCATCGTCTATTCAAAAGTTCACGTCTCTGGTAAATTACAGCATTTGGGATTTCTTTCAGCATGCAAAAAGTATATGAGCACAGCATGTCATATTGTGGATAAGATACAGGTGTGTAATTTCTTGCACAAAACGTGTTATCAAAAATAGAGCTTGAATCAGATGAAAAGTCCTCCGCAACAGCGAGAAATGTTCATGTCTTCCCACTGAAACAATTTTGCAGACTGCAATGGACTAAACACTGCTCTGCATCTATCAAAGTGTGTCCTTTAATAAAAAGAAAACCTAAACTTCAGATAAACCATCTAGCATGTGCAAGTTCATATTGCCCTTATTTATTGATGAAACAGAAAATAAACTAACAATAAAAAACGTTCAACTTCAGTTAAATCCATAAATAACTTTTTAACACCACATAGGAAACATTCAAGAAGGCAAAGACTGCCCTATTCTTCTTCAAACGTGAAATGAATTTGCTCATAAAAAAATAAACTCAGGTACTCTGGACCACAAAGTTACTTGCCAAATGAGAAATGACATCATTGTATACAAATATTTGGGCACCGATTCCTTCATAATGCACTAAAGAGATCACTACTGCATATGTTTGTTGCTTTAAAGTGTGCAATGTCATCTTACGGGATACATTCCTTGACTGCAAATGACTTTAACCATAAGACAAATAATAAAAGAAAAAGTTAAAATGAGTAGTTTGTTTTAAAATTGGACATTAAAAACAGAATAGGCCAGATTCACAGGATTACTCAAAAAATACAACATATAACAGCTGCTACAAGACCATAACAGCACTGAAGCTTCATTTACTAGCTGTGCAACTTGAACATTTAGAGAATTGAGTGTAACAGTGACTAGTGAGTCCACGTGTTCTTTTGTAAATGTGACTTCTCACCATTTAAGTGGTATTTTCTGTGTGATGTTTTGTTTGTTATGGGCATCATGTGACCCTCATTAAGGCTGTCTCATGCATGTATTCCACAAAGACAAGATGATATTGCCTGAGTGTATTAATTGCTCATTTGTGCTAACGTCTCAAGCACAAATTAACGTGACCAGAAAACAACGTACAGAAAACTAAAGTGTTAATCCATTGGATTCAATGTGGCAAAAAAGCATGTCTAGGTAATGCATGAGGTTTGTCCTTCATCAATGTTAGATTCCAACTTTCAGGTATTTTGGAATTTCATTTCAACCCCATGCAACTATTCTGATCTCATACCTTTAAAAGGCTAATGGGCTCTTGACTGGAACAGCTCTTCCTCACTTTAGATAAAGCTCAGTGAAGATTAAGAGCCGGAGGAGTGCACACTGGGAATGGGGTAGAATTTAGAGACTCTGCTCTGGGTGGTGGGATTGAGGCATTCAGACTCTCCGCTCATCTTAAAGAAGACTTCCTGTTCCTGCAGTTTACGTGTGAACTCTTCCTCCAGAGCCTGAGAGAGAGCAGGAGAGAATTATACAGTATGTGTACTTATAAAGAATAGTACTGTGATCTAATTCTAATATTTTCTTAAAATCTTTAATGATATTTTAATGTTGTTAATGCTGTTCTTTTGAACATCTGAAAAAAATAACAACGACAAACAAAACAAAATGTATCAGTTTTCACAAAATCTTAAAGGGATAGTTCACCCAAAAGGGAAAATTCTGTCATTAATTATTCATCCTCATGTAGTTCCAAACCCACAAGACCTTCATTCATCTATGGAACACAAATTAAGATATTTTTGATGAAATCCAAGAGCTTTCTGACCCTGCATAGACAACAACGCAACTACCACCTTCAAGGCCCAGAAAGGTAGTAAGAACATAGTTAAAATATTCCATGTGACATCATCGTGGTACTCTCATGAACGTGTGGCTGAGACTGACACGGAAGAGAAGAAATTGTTTAATAAAGTCAATATATTTTTTGTCTCTGCACATGCTTCATAAAATTAAGGTTGAGCTACTGATGTCACATGGATGATTTTTAAAGATGTCCTCGTCCCATTCACACGGGGCGTCGTTTACTCGTCTCTCGTTTACTTTGAATGGAGTGACGTCAAGCATTGCCGAACTGAATAAGATAAGCATGTCGCAATAAATAATATATTGACTTATTGCAAAATATATGTACATGACCTAAATTTGTGACGCAATATATTGCCCATTATATTTACATAAAATTTATGTCACCATGGTTTTTTTTGCATTCCACTTGCGCCTATGTCTTTTGCAGCTTCTCATACATAACATGGTGTAGTCATGAGGTGCTAGTTCAAATTAAAAAAATGCTTCTTAAAAAAAAAAAAAAAAGTTTCATCTGCAGATATGGCCTTGTTTATGGACCTGTGCCTTTGTGCATATGACTGCTAACTAAGTAGTGATTGTGTTTTTCAGAAATAGTGTGCTCCAGAGTATGTGAGCAGAGCGTGGAGTGGAGCGTTGGATTTTGACTGGAGCGAGGAGCCGATTTTTTTAAGCGCTCCACCACCGCTCCAAACTTGTACAATACAAGTACGACCCATTATATAACTGCATATTTAGCAAGAATACACATGATACACATATTTAGCTAGCTTGATAGAGAAGGATCACTCAAATCAGAAAGAATGTGAAGGTTATGATGATGGCAATGGACATGAGCGGGAAGTTATATTTCTCAAGGAATTAGTTTGTTCCTTCTAGATACTGAATATTTTCAGCTGAAAGCATGATTTAAACAAGTACTACAACACTTGTTCACACGCAATCGCTCTCTAAATATCCAAACAAATGCAATCTTACAGTGCTACTTCATCTGTATCCGATTTCGAATGAGCAGAAATCATCGTGAAAAGAAATGCATCGATCAATAGGTAAAATAACTGACGAAAGCGTACTGTTATTTTCATCACAAAAAAAAATATGCACTGCAAAAAGCAGCAATTATACCTTTTAATGCTGACAACCATGTAATTAGCTTGTCATGTGGTAGGGAAAAAGTTTGCACACTAGTGTTCCAATAAGCCACTTGGAAACGCTCCTGTTATTTAATTTTTCAATATAGGCCTACGTTATGAACAGAACTGTGATATTTCAAACATACTGAAATACTTTAGACGCGGAGCGAAGGCGAAGCAGTGTTTCTGATATCAGTGAGGGCGGAGCGGGAAATGGTGAACCCGGAGCGGAGTGATTATTAAATGCTCGGCGCGTGGAGGGGAAATTGTTGACGCTCCACTCTGCTCACATACTCTGGTGTAGGGCTGGGCGGTACATTGAGTTTGTACGATATATCGATATATTCTTTATAAGCGATACGATATAAGGCAATACCGTTCATATCGATATACAGTACGTTAGTTTGAAACGAGCACATCTGAAAATATAGCGGAGGACACAGACTGAGCTGCTGCGAAGAAAGTGCACAAGTAGGGCACAATAGGCTACAATTTGTTCTAAACATATGAAGGGCTTTAAAAAACTCGTAAGATATAGAAGCCTATAGTTTAGTTTCAGTTTAAAGATGCACTGACAGAAAGGCTGCGTGTGCCGCTGACAGAGACTCACTGTTTAATGTGTTTGATGTGCTGTTTTCCTTGATGCATAACTTACATTTCACAGGTCTATTCTCCATCTGTAAATGTTAGAAAGCCATGGCAATATTTCCATTTTGCTGTTAGAAGTGCATGAGCCTTCTGCTTTGAGATTCTCCGCTAAACTTCACAGACTTTATTGAACGAGCGCAATGTAATAGGAGAGCAATAAATCTGACTAAAATATACATTTTGCTGAAATATTTGTAGTTAATAAACAATAAATGTGACATATGTAGAATTTTAAACCTACAAGTAAGTGTATTTGTATGATAGCACTAACTGTAAAGTGACTGTAATCAAAACAGCCTTTTTACTCAATTAGTCTGTGCTTTTTTATTATTTTCATTTTTAGTTTAGTAAATTTAACTTCTGCTTTAAAAGCATTATTTTTGTTTTTAGATTGCAATGTTACAATGTTAGAATGTAATGTGATTTTAACCCTTTTTTAACATAATATTTGCATATGGTTACATTCACTTAGTTTAATCCAAATACAAAAGCCTATAAATACTTTGATATATACCGTATACTGCAAATCAGGCAAAAAATACCGAGATATGAATTTTTGCTCATATCGCCCAGGCCTACTCTGGTGTGCACCCTTAATTTAAAAAGAAAAGAAGGTCAGGGAAAAATCTGTAGATGGAAAAATCTCCATACAAGTTCTTTGTGCACGTTTCTTTTCTCTACTTGTTACTTTGCACTTTTTGTTAGAAAATGTTTATTTACTTTTTTTTTGTTTTAAGGCATCTAATATTTGGATACTTAATTTCCATGATCTAAATATTCTTAAGAATTAAAAGTTTGTCATTTGAAAGCATGTAAGCCTTCTTGCATTATTATGCTGTTATAATATGATTATATATTAAGTAGCATAAAATGGTCTTAAAATCACAAAATCACTTATCACAATTATTTCTAGGGCAATATATCGTACAACAAGAAGCTGTTATGATGACAGGCCTACTAGCAGGTTTGGAACGACATGAGGGTGAGTAATTTAGGGCTGCCCTGGACTATGGATTTTTCTGGTCGACTAGTCGTTGTTCATTTTAAGCATACTGTTCAGCCACTATAGCGCACATTTCTCTAGGTTAACATTAGATTGGGCGGCCATGTAAAGTTCCTAATACTTACATATTTCAGATAAGCCGTATTTGAGGTCGATGAATAATAGGCGAGCGTTTGGTTGTCCTGCCCGATGTAAGTGTATTACCATAGACTAGCCGTTAACGATCTGTCCGTCACAAACTGCATGACTTCGCCTGTGTATATTTTATTTATTTATTTTTCTGCGACTAAAAGAATTTGTGTCGACCAAGCCTCTTCTGGTTGACTAACGATTAGTTGACTATTAGGGGGCAGTCCTAGTAATTAATGACAGATTTTCATTTTTGGGTGAACTATAACTTTAAGTAGCACAACTGAAAACTCGAGTAACAACTGTTAAAATTCAGCTTTGCCATGACAGGAATGAATTACATTTTAAAATGGAATATTTGTATTAGGTTTATTTTTATATTTTATACATACTTGGTGTGTACTTGAAGTGATGAATGAAATGAAAACCGAATACCTTCTTTCTGGGCCGAAGCTTCTCCCTCCAGTCCTTTAGCTCCTGACTGTGCTCCTCATCCAGCTCCTTCAGCTTCTGAGTCTCATGCTCAATCAGGAGATGGCATTTCTCATTCTGATGGCAAAAAGGACAACAAATCAAATGTTACAACCAAAGATAGAGGGCAGCATAATTTAATATAAAAGTAAATGTAATCGAAAATGCAGGCACCAAGGAAAGAGGTCGACAGTAAGATTGTATATGTGTGTTACAGACCTGCATCTGTTGAAGTTCTCTGATGTTGGAGTCACACTGCAGCTGCAGGTCTCTCATCTGGTTCTCATGTTTCTGATGCTGATGGAGTCTCTCATTCTTCTGTCTCTTGTCTTCCTGAGTGGCAAACTGTTCGAAATAAAGCAGAAAACACCCTCAGGTTTGAACACATGCCTGATTCCTCTGATCTTTACAAAGATTCCTGACAGAGGGTCTGACCTGTTTGATCTTCTCTCTGTCCTGCTCTGGTGTTCCTGTGCCAGTGATCCGCAGGCTCTTTTTAAACATCGCCATACGGGTCTTGGCTTCACTGCGCTGGATCTTGGGCAGCCGAGCTCTTTCCTGTGCCTGCCTGTTCTTCATCTCCTCTATCAGCCGCTGGTTATAACCCTGCATCTGCTCCATCTCCTGATGACCCATCATGTGGGAATAACCATGAGTGGCTACAAAACATACCAGTCTTTGATTCACTGAATAGACTGACAGTCAGGTCTCACCTTGTCATGCCTTTTGAGGAGCTGATGTCTCTGCATGAAGTATTGATCCTTCAGTTGCTGCTTCAGCAACTGGTGTTTCTCCTGCAGGTGGCGCTCCTCCAGTTCCCACATGGCTGCCTCCCGAGCTGTGGGTTTGTGAGCCAAAGAAAAAAGGAAATAGAATGATTCTCAGCCATTAGAACCAGACCGTTCAACTTCATGCAGGTTTAGACATGTTTTGCAGACATGAAGTCATACAGTTCATTACACATCATAGATGGCAAATCTCATGTCTGGAATCATTTTCATACACATCTCATCAAATGAGATCTGGGCCGCACCTCAAGAGACATACGGCTGGCCTTTATAAGAACTTGAGAACTTTATAATTGGACCCCTGTCTGAAAATAACATGCAGTTTAGCTCAATTCCAGGTAGAGAGTGCTTTACTGTCTGTAGAAGCAGGTAACATGTTTGGCTTGTTTACTTTGTGGTTGGAGTTGAAAGTGTGACCTATAAAAATCTATCACCACATATGCGCAGCTAATTTATTTATAATGAACAACCACAATTTAACACAAAAGGTCTACAGGACTTCCTCATAGCATTAAACAGTGAAGTCTGAAGCGCAACTATTTGAGGACTTACTGCAGGCAAACAAAAACGTTAACACAAGTGCTTTCCATTCTTACCGATGTAAGAATATTTACAGTGGCCACCGTTTATAGAGTGCCTGACCTCTCATGAGCTGCTGCTTGTGGTTGAGACAGTCTCTCTCTATAGTGGCGATCTCTAGTTTGTGCTGCTGGATGATCTTCTTCAGAGCTCCATCCAGCTCCTGCTGCTGCCTCTGGAGAAACTCTTGCTCCTAAGATAGATGGATGGAGAAAAAAAACAAGAGAGAAAGAAGGAAAGGAGGAGGAGGAGGAATCGGGTAAAGAAACAACGGGGGTCATAAATTAGTAACTGTACATTATCATGCTCCAAGGGGAAGCAGTCAAAGATCACACGAGCACTACCACAGCACTAATAACACTGCATTAAGAGGAAAGTCAAACACTTAAACCATTTAACAAAGATAAAACATTTATAATTTATGATAAATGGATAAAGATTTGTGAAAGGAAGGAACTAGAGAATAGATTAACAATACATATAAAGTCACAGTACAGCATAACATAACCTAACGGAAGGCCCAGACTGATGTTTTATCTTGGAGGGGGAATCATCAGGATGGATTAAAACATGGTCAAATGTGTATTACAAATTTACTAGTAGCTGAAAGCTTAATGAAATTAACAATTTAATGAACGCAAAAAATTTGTACACTACCTTGGTAAGATAAAAAAAAAAAAAAAAAAAAAAAAAGAAGTGTTTTTGAAATAAATCTTACGCTCACCAAAGCTTAATTTATTTGATAAAAAATACTGTGAAAACAGTACTATTGTGAAATATTACAATTTAAAATAACTTTTCTATTTTAATATCTTTTCAAATGTAACTTATTCCTGTAATGACAAAGCTAAATTTTCAGCATCATTACTCCAGTCATTATTCTTATATGCTAATTCGGTGCTCATGAAACATTTCTTATTATTATCAATGTTGAATACAGCTGTGTTGATTATTTTTTGTGGAATTCAATAGAAAGTTTTACAAAAACAGCATTTACCTGTATTTGAAATGTATTCACTTGATCAATTTAACGCATTATTGACAGAATAAAAAGTATTAATTTCTTTAAAAAAAATTTTTTACTGACTGCAAACTTTTGAATTGTAGTGAATGAATTTGTATAATTTTATAAACTATAGGGATGCATGATATTATCGGACAGATATCGGAATCAGCCGATAATGGCTTTAAATGTAAATATCGGCATTGGCCCGATATGAAAAATTATGCAGATATGTCTTGCCGATAAGAGGAATACGTTAACTTAAATGTGCTCAGGGTGTGCTAGTAATTAGATCACGTCAACAGTGTGGCTCATTCTTGAAGCAAAGTTTTGTCTGAATGATGATTAAATTAACTCTTTTGGATTGCAGCATTTAATCTGTGAAAGCATGTACAGAATGACGTGTTCGGTGTGTGATAAGAGTAAACCGTAATAGCACATGCAGCGACAGCAGCCTCCGCCGGGTCCTTATGCCCGCTCAGTAAGGAGTTTTAATCTGAAGGGGGTGCTGTTGGCCTGCTTCTACTAAAAAGATTTAAAGTAAAATAGCCTACACAAATAACATTTAGACTGTTTCTGATTAAATAAGCAGTAATTGATGTCATAAAATAATGAGTATGTTTTGAGTTAAAAGGTAAGAAGCTATAGCTTACATGGAAAAAAATAAAATAAATAAAAAAAAAAATCAAACATGACACTTGTAAATTAAATAATTTTATATATACTGATTTATTTATTAATGTGTAATGTGTTTTATTTTTTTTAAATCATAAGCTCAAAGATTTTCAGAATTTTTACAACTCTTTTGCTTTAGACCATCTACAAATGTTAAATCTTAAAATAAAATGTTAGGGTTAACACTGCATCTTTATGGGGGAAAAAAAATGCAGCGATGGATATATAGTTTATTCATACTTCAATGTACTGTCAAAAAACCTTCATTATTGTTTATTTCATTCTAACAAATAAGTGCTTGTTAAAAACTAACCAAAATTAAAATTATTTTGCTTATAATTTCTGCACAGGACAGACTTGGTGTTGTTCCCAAACAAAAGGAAATATATCGGTATCGGCCAAAATGAGTTGAAAAACATTGGCATTTCGGATATCTGCAAAAACCCAATATCGTGCATCCCTAATAAATTACATTCATTCCAATCATGCCAAACCTGAGCAGATTTCAGATCCATGCGGGCCTGCCTAAAGGACATATATAATAACATTGAAATATGACTCAACCAGAGCAATACTGTTAATATATACATAATGTATAAGCTGATACAATAATATTAAATAATAATAATAATCATCATCATCATCATGCATTTCAAAAGTCACCCTGATCTTGGACTACTGCTTTGAACTTGGCCTTCAGTGGCACATAGTAAAAAAGTACCACAGGTGACGCACAGAAACTTGACTAGAGTCTCAGTAACAGTATGAGAGAGAGTGAGCGTGAGAGTGAGAGAAAAAATACTGAGACACTGCAGCAACACAGGCGACAGCACTCCAAAACAACAGAGCACCTTCCTGCCCGCATGTGCCGTCCACATCACATTTAAACGCTACTGCGCTGTTACAAAGGGACGTGCTTCAGTGGAATCATGTTGAACGTAATCAAATCAGTTCTGCTAGTGTCACTAAGCAAATGTACACTGTAATTCAGGTGTGACAAAGTGCACTGATTCCAGGGAGGCGAGAGATCTGCTGACAACTTGCATTTTCGTACTTGATTGTATATCATTTTATGGCCCATTTTCTCCTATTTTAATGTTTGTAAGCTAATACTATTTTAATTACTAAACTACAAGTTAGATACACTATTAGAGCCGTTACACTGTGAATGTGCATTTGTGTGTGCATCTGCTCTGTATCTAGCGTGACGGACGGGCACATGTGAGAGGGTTGAGTCACGAGGAGAGTAGAGACTTACATCCTGCATCTGAGCGTTGAACAGAGCACATGAGGACAACTGAAAAGACTGTATCATAACCTGGGCCACACCCTGTGGAGCAAAACACAGCCAACTCCACCATGTCAGGAACAGGGGACACACAACAGCACTCAAGCGTATCGCACGCAAACCAGACACACATCTCACAATATCATCTAGTCTTCTCATTGCATTGCAGTAATCTGTTAGCTTCCTGGGTCACGTGCAGTGAAATGAGTTCTTCCAGACGATGGACAGACGGTGGGTTTAACAGCTGGTGAGTCTGAAGGACCACGATCAGTTAGTGTAGCTGTCGTCCTTGACATGCGTAATGAGATGCAGCAGTCATTGTTAGTCTGTTTTACTCCTCAAGATCGATGCAACATCCTATGTGGCCAAAGTATGTGGATACCCCCCTTTTTAAACCGGTTTGTCTACTTAAGCTACACACATTTTCAACAGGTGCATAAAAATCAAGCTGCATGTTTCAGAGAGAAGCACAGCACTGTGTTCTGTTACACACCAGCAACTCATTTGCAGCAGATCCTGCATTATATAAACTCATCTCTGCATCTGCTCGGAGTTTGGGCCTCTTATAACATAGATGGGAAGTCAATGATGAGCCATCAGAACAGCCATCAGAATGTACAGGACAAAGTCTCCATTAATGCCCATGACAGTTTATTTTTAAATAGGAAATCTATGGAATAACCTTGATTTTAGTCAGTTTTACAATTTAAGACCAGAGGGGCAGAAAACAGAAGTGTAAGTGTGTAAGTAGTAGCTGGTAACTAAATTACCTCTTCATGTTGAATGACTGCTAGGTCTTCCTTTAAGCGTTTCAAAAGCTCTTTTCTCATGTGTTTAGGGGACATTCCGACCTCTTGTTTGACCTACAGTGTGAGCATGCAGACTGTTGGGAATGAAGGCTTTACTTGCATAGGGGCTGATTATGTAATTCATTAGTCGAAGACGGTCATGCAAAATATGCCAGGAAGGGTTAATTACTACCATGATGAACGGTTTAGTATTTGAGAGATAATCATCCCCAAACCATTGATTAATTCTGACTGGGTTAGCAGTTAATATAAAGATGATTCCAATAGCCCATGATCAGCTATTGGAGAGTTGTTCAGAAGCTGAAGAACAGTGAAAGCCCACTAACACCTGCTAATATAGATCCCTCTTTTACCGCCACAACAATTACAGCCATCAGAATATAGATCCCTTCAAAGTAATCTCTAAAAGATGCACACTTCAATATTGCTGACATTTATTCTTTTATGAAGGAAGCTGAACTGTTGTGTCAGCAGGTCATTGTTTTCAGTAGATCAGCATGAGAAATCAAGTGTCAAATTGTCAGGAAACAGAGAGATTTTGCTGGGGGGGGTCAAAACTGTTGAACTGACCCTAGATTGCCTTCATTCTCAAAAATGCCAATCATTGTTCAACTGAAAATATTAACACTTACTTTTAGTGACAAACAAACACAGTATGTAGACTAACCCAGCATGATTAATCAGCTAAAATGATTTGCATTGGCTAACTGCCATGTCTAAATGGCAGATTAATAAAAGGGATCTTTCCATCCAATCTCTTTTTTTTTTTTTTTTTTTTTAAGTAAATACATTTGTTTGTGAATTTTGAGTAAACATTACACAACTTGAGCATTTTTTTTCCATTCTAAAAGTAAATATATTATATTTTCAAATACACTAACATTAGGCTGACCATACGGGCCATTTTTACGGGACGCGTCCTTGCCAGGATTTCTTTATTGCTTAAAATATCCAGGTTTTGGCTGTTTGCACTGTGTAGGTAGATCGTTGTGCGACATTCATGAGAGCTATAGAGATTAGGGTTGTGACGGTGAGGAAATTTTCCCACCGGTTAATCGACACGTGACAACACCGGTAATACCGGTATCACCGTGGTGGGGAGGGGGTCGTTTGAGTTTTCCCTCGGTTTTAAATAGATTGTAAAAGCACCATGCACATTTTACGTTCACTTTTAAATTTGCGGCAATTCGGCGTCAAGCAGTTGTTTGTTTTTAGTTTGTTTGAGTTTTCCGGCAAGTGGGCAAGTGATGCAACCGGTGTTGCGGCTTAATACCGGGATCATTGTCAACACAGTCAATCGCAGCAAGCCTAATAGAGATCAGAGCAGACGGCTCCTTATGCTTTCGAATCGCTCTCGCGCCTACTTTGGTGTCTTTTTTGATCGGTGCACAGCGATGCTTCAAGTCAAACAAACGAACAAACAAGTGCGCATATTTGCATCGTTCTCTGTAGATCTCACCTTCTCATGCGCAGCGCCAAGATTGGTCGATTATGTACAATCCCTGCATGTTACTGGTCAAACTACTTTGGATGATTTAGGCAATATTAAAATCCTGGCCAGGACGTGTCCCGAATGAACGGCGCATATGGCCACCCTAACTAACATTAAATTGTTTGGGGTCAGTAAGATTTTTTTAATGTTTTAGAAAGCAGTCACCAAGGGTGCGTTTATTTGATCAAACATATTTATTTAAAAAAAATATAATTGCAGTTTTAAATATTTTCTATTTTAATATATTTTATATATAATTAATCAATGTTATGGAAAAACTGAATTTCCAGCAGTCATTACTCCAGTCCCGGAATAGGCAACGTCGGTCCTGGAGTGCCGCTGTCCTGCAGAGTTTAGCTCCAACCCTAATCAAACACACCTGAACAAGCTAATCAAGGTCTTCAGAATTACGAGGGCTACAGGCAGGTGAGGGTTTTTTTTCAAGGTTGGAGCTAAACTCTGCAGGACAGCGGCACTCCAGGACCACCGTTGCCTACCCCTGCTCCAGTCTCTAGTGTCACATGGTCCTTCAGAAATCATTCTAATATCCTGAATTGTTGCTCAAGAAAGAAACATTTAATATTATCATCAATGTTAAAAACAGCTACGCTGCTGAAAGATTGAGAAAATTACATTTCAGGATTCTTTGATGAGCAAAGTTCAAAAGCAGCATTTATTTGAAAAAAACAAATGTCTTCACGGTCATTTTTGATCAAGTTAATGCATCCTTGCTGAAGCATAATTTTAATCATACTAACCCCCAAACTTTTAAATGGTACTGTATATTACTTTATCTGCTACTCAGCAATTGAGGTGTGCATCTTGAAGGTCAATTTAAACAGTATTTTAAGGAAACAAATCTCTAATACTTAGTCTCTACAAATACAGTGTGTTCCTATCAAGAGAAGAGGCCCTTCACCACAGCACTGATCTCCACTCATTACATCACACTCACACAGGCAACATAATTAGTGACATTTACAAAAGCATAATATCAAAAACAGTACATTTTACATGCATTTGCTCTCAATAAAAAATAATCATAATTTTTACACTTGATAGGTAGAAATAATAAATATCAAGAAATATTTGAACAATGTCATGAAAGGGAGAAAGAGAGGGAGAGAAAACGAGACACTGCCTTATCTAAATCCATTAAGGCACTCTGTTCATGCATATGACAGCATTAGAGAGAAGCAAGCTGTCTACTACAAGTGCCAAAGAAAAAACAAAACCAAAATGAGAGAGAGTCTCTAATAGTGAATAGTAATTTACAGTTTGCCAAATGCTCTTAGCATGTATCATGCTGGCTGATAATGCAACGAGAGACAGCTAAAATGTGCTTTATTATTATAATGTTAATGACTACGACGGCAAATGCACCATGCACCACCACCAAAAAGCAAACAAGACCAGTCATATATCCACACTTCACTCCCCATTACCATGAAGCTATGCATGCACTGAAATCCCTCCATTTGAACACACCAGCAGAAGCAAGATGAGATTAAATGAAAAGAGCCTTTATTTTGCTCCTAAGCCATTGCTTCGTTTTAAAGCTGTCCCTGCAGCCTCTATGAGGATGGAGGTAATTGAATGTGAGAGCCAGTTTCATTGAGCAACCATAACATAAGAAAATAACTGCTTTGCATTTACAAGTCTGAATAGAAAGCAGGAGACACAGCTGAGATGTGTCTAAGAGGAAAGATGAGGAAATCAATTCCATTTGCAGCTGCATTGTGATTCAGAAGCAAAGCTGCCAATGTACGTTAGCGAAACGACTGTGTGTGTTTGGCTTTTGCATCCCCAGAAAACAAGAATGAAAAAAGCTGCTAAAAGCATACTAATTAGGGATGAGCATGAGCAATCCAACAGTCAAGTACTCATTCTCCAAACTAGTTGACTAGCAAATGCAACTGACAAATAGATTGTCCTACATTTCACTGCTGGTTATACTCTGTATAATTGTGTATGTGACAAATAAAACTCTTGACTATAATGAAATTTAAAAAATAAATATCTTCATTGTGGCAGCTTACCAATTAAATTTTGTTGTTAGAGACATTTTTTTCAACTGCAATTTGTGAATTAGCTTAGCATTAGTGAATATTGCATTTTTAACTTAAAAATAAATTTGTTTCAACTAATTTTTTAAGTGTCAGTGTACCTGGCTATTAAATTACCCTAAATGCTCATCCTCAGTACCAACAATTAACAGGTCATGGCCTGATGAACAAATACATGCAAAGCAAATACAGTGCATTTCTACATCTCTCTTTCTCAGTTACCTCTTTTTTGCGGTTCTTCAGCATGTTCTGGAACTTGGAGAGCTCCTTATCCTGCTCTGCTTTGATCCTCTTGGCCTCATCTCTTAGCCGGTTGGTGTGGTCCTGCTCCAGACGCTCTATGGTCTGTTTCTGCTGTTTCTCAAGGTTCTCCACCTCTTGGTCATACTGACGTTTCTTCCCCTGGAGAGAGAGGAATACTGAATTACTGTTACGGACCACGAATGTGTCAATCAACATGAGCTTTCTGCTTGTGTCCCCCTGAGACATCATCAGGCAGTTAAAAAAGTTAACTAATGATACACAATACTATTGGAACGTCATCGGAATCGGCCAGTAAAGGCTTAAAATGTAAACATCAGCATCGGCTGATTTGAAAAAATATGCTGATATGCCTTGCCGATAAGATGGATAGCTCACATGTGCTCAGGAGGTGATAGTGATAAGATCAAAGTGAACTTTTGCCTGAACAATGATTAGATTCACTGTTTTGGATTGCTTCATTTAATTTGAATGCAAGTACAGAAGGACGTGTCCAGTGTGAGAGAGTCAACAGTTTCTACTAGCACGTGCAGTAGCAGCAGTGGTAGCCTCCCCTGGGTCCTAATGCCCATCCGGTAAGGCGTTTTATTTACTTAGGGGGCTCTGTTGGCCTACTTGTAATAAAAAGTAAATTACACAAATATCATTAAGATACTTGTGTTTCTGAATAAATATAGTAGTATCGCAGTATTTACATTAATAAAAAAAAAAAAAAAAAAAAAAATCACAGACGCTTGTAAATTAAATTATTTAATATATACAGATTTATTCAGTAATATGTAATATATTTTTCAAGCGGATTATGAAAACTTAAATATGAGGAGCTCTAAAAGATTTTTGAGTTTTTACAGACGTTAAAAAAAAAAAAAAAAAAATCTAACGTTAAATCCACAAATAAAATGTTAAGGTTTCAACTGCATCTGTCAGAAAAAAAAAACACAGCAGAGATTGATTTTATTAGAGTTACCTTCAAGGCTTTCAATGTACTCTCATTAAAAAAAGAACTTTAATAAGTTTTATTACTCCTAACAAATACGTTTTGGCTCAAAACTAACCAAAATTAAAAATCATTTGTTTATAATATCCGCACAGGAGAGACTTGGTGTTGTTTCAAAACAAAGGGAAATATATTGGTATCGGCCAAAATGATTTTAAAAATATCGGCATACCAGATATCGGCAAAATCTAATATAGTGCATCTCTAAAGTTAACAGTAAGTAGCCCAACCAAAATACTAAAAGGCTACAATTAAGTCATGATGTTTAATCAAAAGCAATTTGAAGACAGATTTTGGACCAAATTTGACTTTGGGTGGAGCTATAGATCACAACATTACAAAAACATGAACGAAACATTGCTTGCTACAGTGGTGGCTGGATAGGACAAAATTTCAGATTAACATGAGAGAGATGGTTAGAATATGGTGTAATACACTGCCTTTCATTTAAATCAATCTTAATGCATTTAGATACTTTTAACTTATGCATAGTGCTGCATTGAATGAGTGCAGTGAATAAAACTAAAACTGTTCTTTCAGTGTTTATGGATAAAACAGAGTGTACGATAAACAGTGGATGACAATGGACTACAATGTTGAATGTAAACAAAACTAATGAGGGTGCTGACCGTCATTTCCTGCTCGAAGCGCCTGAAGAGCTGCTCTTTCTGCTGCTGCAGTTTATTGCTGAGCTGCTGTTGAGCTCTTTGCTCCTCTTTTTGCAGAAGCCTCAGTTCTCGTAGCTCCTGACGTCTACAGAACAACAACCATCACACTTTTTCTGACAATCTAAAATGTGATTTATGCATTATCAGATACATTATCATTTGCTTTGTGCAAAAGAACTAGAAACAGTAACTGATGTCAGCTTATATACCTCAAAAATCTCAGTTCCTCACTCTTGGTGTCATTGTCGGTGACAATTTTGGATGTGGTGACACTGACTTCCACCCCGTCGACCATAAACTTGCGGGTCTTTTTCAGTGTTTTCTTTTGGCGCTTGGTATCCTGTGGGATTGAATACAGTTTAATGAAGATATTTTCTTCCAGGACCACATCTGGGCAGAGTTATATGTACCTGTATTGAAACAGATCCTTCTTTGCTTTTGGAGAGGAAGCTGGAGATTGACAGATTAATGTCAATGCTGTTAGTATCTGCAGCAGAGCTGCTGCCCGAGTCAGAGTCTTTCTCCTTTTCAACATCAGGTTTTGCTACCTCTGCATTCTGGTCACTCTCAGGCACGGTTGGTGCTTCCTGGATCTCTGTTCTGTCTTCATGGGCTTCTTGAGGTTCCTCTGTTGCACTGACCTCCTCTTCTTTTACACCATTGATGACAACAACAGGGAATTCATTCATGGAGTTGTCCTCTACTACATCTACCCCCTTGGTTGCAAGATCGTCTTTGGGTTCTGAACTCTCACCCTTATCTCCAGCTTTATCTTGGTCCAATGTTGCCACTGGAGGAAGATCCTCCTTTACCTCTTCTGTAGAAACATCTGGTGAAATTTCAGTTTGCTCCTCCTTTAACTCTTCTGTTGGGACACATGGTGAGGGTACTGTTCTCTCATCTTCTGCTAGTTCCTTTTTATTCATTTCTTCCTCTGTCTCAATTTTGTCTTCAGTTTTTTCTGTAACCTCAATTGGTTCAGTGATGGCTTCTTCAGTAACACCATCAGATTTGTTCTCTGGTTTGGCTATATCTGAAGGCAGAGTAGGTTCCTCTTCATCTGTGGTGGTTTGTGTATTGGCTTCTTGCTGTGTTTCTTTACACTCTTCTTTTTTCTTCTCTGGTGGCTCTTCCACCTTCAATTCCTTCTTTTCTTCCTCCCCAGTTTCCTCACTGACTGTTACAATCTCTTGGAGGACAGTATCATTTGACACTGGAGGATTTGGTTGACCAGAAATCTCTACTTCTGTGGTCACGGGTGTGTGAGATTCTTCATGTTTTGGAATAGCCTCCTCACCAGAACGTGATTCCTCAGTACTGGTGTCTGATGGACTGGCCTCATTCATCTTCTCATCCTTAGCATGGTTGGGTTCGCTGGCGTCCACTACCATGTCAGAGGTCTTATCTCTAGGTTGATCCTCTGAACTGGGTTTTCTTTCAGGCTCAGCCTTCTCCGTGACCGACTCAAGAGTTGGCGTGTTCTGATACTGCCTCTCATCCTCTGAGCTGCCAACGCTGGTGTCCGATAATGCACGTTTGTGTCCAGGCACCACCTACATATACAAAATAGACAAAGGTACTGCAGCAACAAAAATACTGTGTGCTGTGCATGCAGATAATCAAAGAATTCTGCATGGAAACAACAGCACCATATTATCATGACAATATCTCAAGATTCTCTGAATGGGTTTCTGCATTCTTAAAGTGGTGGTTTTCATACCGGCTGGGACTCTGGCTCTTCTTCCTCCTCTTCCTCTTTGCCCTCTTCAAACTCCTCAAACACTTCGGCTTTAGCCTCAGCAATCAGCTCTCGCAGTGGTTTGTTATTGACCACACTTGAAACAAATGGATGCTGAAAGCAGACCATGGCTTGATCACTATCTTGTGAATTTTAATTTTTCACCTTTAAATTGAACTGCATCAAGAAATAAAAGATGGCCCAACCTGTAAGAGCTGCAATGCACTCCACCTATTGTCTACATTTTTATCCAGTGCTTTCCGCAGGAAATCACTGAACTCAGGAGACCTGTTTAACACAGCGGAGGAACAAATATGAATGCTGTGCTACATGTGAAAGGGCTCTTCATTTGGGGTATTACAGTGAAAACTATTAAGCAACAGGCTATGCAGTCCCAGGCTGACCATGTGTTGGGACTCTGGGTGGGCGACTGCTTATATGATTCATCAGCTCAATAGCCTCCAGCCTGGATTTTAAATTTTTCAGTTGGGAGGTGATTTATCATATCAGTAATTTTTTTTCCCAAAAATCACCCTTTAACTGAACTCACTGAAAAATTCTGTCCTCAGATAAAATCAATATTGTTTATATTGTTAATAACTTTTTGCTTTATTATTGGCACACGAGGAAGATCATGTAGCTGTGAGACATAACTCTCACCATCGTGATGGAGTTGCGAGTGTGGGGGGCTCAGACTTTGCTATTTTTAGCAGGACTCTCATTGGGTTCATCTCGTGGTTGGGCGGCTCGATCTGTGCCAGCTCGATCAGAGTCACCCCCAGGGACCAGATGTCTGCTTTGTAGTCGTATGGTCTGTCCTTCGACGTCTCACACATCACCACCTCGGGTGCCATCCTTACATTTAAGAGAGAGGGAGGGAGGGGATTTAGAAAAATTGAGAATAAAGAAACTTATTATGTGCCATATTCACAGCTCTGTTCTAACGTAGTGACAGATCTCATGATTCAATGCAAGACTTGATAAACTGAGTGACTAACCAGTACGGTGTTCCAATGAAAGAGTCTCTTCTCTGAAGGGTTTTTGTATTCTTTGCAGACACTCCAAAGTCAGCTGAGAAGAAACATTAATCAAAATTAAGAGACACACAGTATGGCTGACAACAATATGCAAAAAAGAGACATGATTTTAATCAATAAGTAAACTTAAAAGCTAAAATAAACCCATTTCAGTTTATATTCGCACAGATTAACTGCTAAAGACACATTTCTGAAACTTTTTACCAAAGGACATTTCCATGACCTTTCCAGATTTTTAAGGTTACTGGATAAGATTTTTGAAAAAGAAAACTGGAACAATTTATAAATAAATACAACTAAATAAATTGAAATTATAAACATAATACATGAATAACTTGAAAATATATATACAAATTACATTGTTAAATAAATAATTAATTACATTTAAAAGAAACATTTTTTAGGTAAACTTTATGAGGATATTACCCAATTTGACATCTCCATCTGAGGTAAAGAGAATATTTCCAGCTTTCAGGTCCCGGTGTATAATCTTATTCTCATGGAGGTAAACCAGTGCCTCCAGTGACTGTTTACACACAACCCGGATCTGAGGCTCTGTCAATGGCCGCTCCAGCTCTACAGACACACACACGCAAAATGGCTGTAAACAGAGTCACCGCTAAGCAAACACACTTTATCAGCTCTTTTTATTTGCCACGATGTGTATTTAAGTTAAACCAGCCAAATAAACTACAATGTAACAGTGACAAAGGGCAATGGCTCATATTAATAAACATTCTCCGTTGTTGTTATTGGCTAGGTAGAGCACACTGCTCCATTTTGACTGAAGCAATGTGAACAGGTCTTTATTACAGCAGCGCTGCTGGGATAGGCCCTCACAGAACAGACAGAAGGCAACAGAGGGAGTCATAACAGCACAAACAATGAGTCAACAAAAGCATTTCTATCATAAGAACACCTCCTCACCCCAACACCTCCCACAGCAACACCTCTCTGATAGGCTAAATGTAGAAGAGGCCAGATTTTCATCACAGCAGACTAAACAGTCATAAGAAAGAGAGGTTTTATTCTTACAGGACATTGTTTACAATTGTGAAATGGCTTTTCCATCAACTACGGTGATGAAATTTGTGATTGGAAACAGTTTTTGTAAATAGTACAGACGACACTGTACAAAAAGAGGGGAAATGTGACTATTTGTTAGACATTTATGCATTGTTTTGGCTGAATTAATACCACTGAGAGCCATGAAAAATTTGCTGATATGGCATGTCACTGAAAAGATCTGATGCGTGTGGGGACATTTCAACAACGCTTCCAACCAACACAGAAAAAGGCTGAGTAGCTTTAAACAGAGCCTAACCACTCCTTGAAATCTGACTTTGATAATTATATGGTCCAGTCCAGTGGCAAAAATGAGCACATCGTGCTGGTGTGCCAGTGAGGTCTGGAGGAATGGAACATCATCGCACAGTAGAACAGACTCAGACGACCACAGTGCCTATTTCCTTCAATTAAACAAAGACCCAGCTGTGTATAAAGTACCTGAAAGACATACTTAAGTAAAAGTACAGATATCTTACCAGAAAATTACTTTGGCAGAAGTTGAAGTCACCGTTTAGAATATTACTTGCATAAAAGTCTTAAAGGGATCCCCGGGTATTAAGACATGTATAGTTTAATATAACGTAAATTATGTCTCTTATTTAAATATGTAGTAGAAAACCCATGAAAATCTATGTTATTTAAAAAAAATCAACATCACTTTTGGACTATGGGGGGCGCCATTATTTTGTGCGCACGGTACATTCTGCGTCGATGATGTCAAATGGTTGCACTCGGTGAGCTACTGGTGCTTTTTACCGCAACACAACTCAGAAAATAAAATACTGATATGATACCACATTGTGTGGCTTTTGGTTGTAATTTTCAGTCGAAGGGCAACAAGAGAAGCAATCTAAGACTTCACTGCTTTCCTAGCGATAAGAAGAGGAGAAAAGAATGGGAAGATGCCTGTGGACGAATTAAACTTCCTCAAGACCCGCTTCTTTTTTCTATCCACTTTAGCCCTGAGGCCTTTGAGTCTTTTAGTAGACCACAGCTACTGAAAGCGCTTACAAAGGCTAAGACAAGAAACGCTAGATGCCATCTGTTAGGATGTAAACACGCAGACGCTAATCATGACGCGCGGCCGCTAGAGGACTTTCTCAGCGCGGATTTCCCACGAGATCCGGGGCGGTTAGACTCCTTGTGGGGTATAATCCATGGTACAGCATTTGGTTTAAACCTATACTTATATCAAAAATACGTCACTTCAAAAAAAATATATATATTTTTACACGTCAGTCCAAAATATGTATAAAATTATTTTTTTAATCTTAAACGTACTTAAGTATTGAAAGTAAAAGTACAAGTAAATGCAAAATGTATCTATAAAAATGTTCATACACCACTTGAGTAGCAAGGTTATGTTCATTTTTTAACTCTTTCTTCCATTTTGTATTTTTGGGTAAGAATAAGAAGCACTTCATCCGGTGTCTTTCATTCCAACATAGGAAAACATTTCTGGAATCTGCATCTGAAACAGCATTTAGATGTATTTACACCATTTAATGCATCTCAGAGGGGACATGGATGCATTTAAACTACAGTTACAGATGCATAAATAGGCCTAAAACGTTAAACTGATATATAAAACATATATAACATAAAATGTTGAATACTGATATATAAAACAATTTAAAACATGAAAACAATTGTCGAAATGTGAAATTAAAACTGCCAGTAGGTGGCAGCAAGTGACTGTTAAATGTTAAATGAGTGATTGATTCATTCAAGCAGATGATTCATTCAGGAACAAAGCATTTGACTCTGTTAATGAGTGCATCACTGAATCATTTTTATCAACCGATTCGTCCAAAAAGCTCATTCAGTCAATAAGTAAACACCGTCCATTGCTGAGACGCAAAACAGTGCAGTGATCTTTGTTGAACCATTTTCGTTGGCAAAATTGAGCAAAAACAAGCAATATTATGTCTAAAATGCAAGTCACTTATTGCTTTACTGAACTTGTATAAAATGATTATTAAATGTGTTCATGCTGATATCTGCAGAAAAACGGTACTCTTTGTGTGATATAGATTAAGTTAACTATATTAAATTATATAAAAATAAAAAGCATACAGAAGCATTTTTGCAGTCTACAATTTAGAATGTCTGAAATTTTGAGTATTAATAGACTAATAAATCAACGTGTGTGTGATTTAGTGATATAGCCTACTCGATAATGTCAGATCGCACATCACAACAACACTTACCATATTATCACAGAAGATATACTGTATATCGCGCACCCCAGCCTCGACTTTAACTGGAAAAATTAAATTATCCGCAGTTGTGTGCGCTTTTGTTTGCACACGAGCAAAGGTATTTTTAGGAGTCTAACTTGCAAGCACCAGACCACTGATTCGTCAAACCTGCTTTCCTGCAGTCTGTGATGACGTCTTACTATTTTGTAGTAACGAATATGCTTCGGGGAAATGTATCGGAGTAAAAGTATACATTTTAATTAGGAAATGTAGTGGAGTAAAAACAAAAGTAGGCTGAAATAATAATAATAAACTGAAGTATAGTACAGATACTCCCAAAAAATACTTAAGTACTGTAACAAAGTATTATTACTTCGTTACATTACGCCACTGCAAAGACCATAAAACTTACCTAACATCACAGCGTCCACTGCTCCTCCAGCACAAAACTCAATGAGAATCTAAAGAAGGGGGTGAAAGAAAGAGATCCAGAAGATGAATGAACTAAGAATGACACCGATTACACAGTGTGCAATGCAGAGTTTACTTTGATTACAAGCATATGATTGGTTTGGTTGGGTGGGTGTTTAACCCTCTTGGTAGAAATCACGTTCTGGGGGCACAAAGAGCGGACCGAAAGGGCACTTTAGCATCGTCAATTAAAGGGGCAGGGACACAAGCCCCTAGCACTCCCTGTGCACACCACTGTTTTTGGGAGGATATACGCTGTATATTTTTTAATTCCTCCTTGTTTTGTTATCGCTCCCACATGTACAAAACTTTAGCCGTCCTATACATTAATAGGTGCGTTAATATATCTACCACAATGTAAACGGTACTGCACAATATTTGGGTACATTATGGGCATATTATTAGTTTCTTCTGGCTTCCATTCAAAGCACTAATGACTTCCCTTACAAACCTGTTCAGAGGTCTTTGTTAATGCCCCTCTCAGGTGTCATTAGAACAACCCACGATGAGATGAGATCATTTTGTGTAATTGCTAACCCAATTACTAGTTTTATTAGATTACCCAAGCATTCACTTATTTTTTAGTATATTGGATAATGGGATTGAAACTTAAAACCCTGACTGAAATGATAAAAGCATTATGTAAGTGAACACCATATTACGCTGACCACAGCAGCTGGTCATTAATATACCACCTAAGATAACAGGTGCTGCAGGAAAATCAATACAAACCTTATACTATGCTATCACCAATGAGAGAAGAGTCGACATAGATGACGGTGAATTACACAGTCAGTCAAATTCGCAATCTCATCACAAACCCAGGCAACTTACAGTTTATTAGACACACCTCTTCACTACGCTGGAGAGCTTCAGCTCTTCCATATAATGTTAACTCATACGGTGTCTGAATTAACTATGAACACTGACAGGAGGCTAGAGAGTTATGACAAACAACTGACTGCTGTGCAGATTTTAGGCTGCTTTCTATGAATATTTTACACAGCTGACACTGAGTGTAGGAACGATCTCTCTACGCATTAAGCAGCATGCTTGTGCTGCTATGAGCTATGTATTCATATCTCTTGATTAGCAGCCAGGCTAAGCAGACTGGACTTGCATCTAATTAATTCATGAGCACTTTCTCTGGTCATTTGAAATAGGCCATTATCCTTCTACATGCCAACCACAGAGGGGAGGATCATATGAAACCATTCTGCCATAATTATCCTGGGAGCTCTATGGTAGAAAAATAGGATCCACTGACACTCTTTAGACAGGGATGAATAGAGAGGTAATATTGTAGACTAATATGGAGCTGTTAAGCCTTGCCATTGTCATTATTCAGTATTAAATTATGAAACATGAAATCAGCAGGTTTATGAATTGTTAAAGAAATCCTGTGATGTGTTTTTGAACGTTACTGAGAAAACAAATTATATGGGGATGGACTTGGGATCATAATACATAAGATTTCATTGTGAAAGATTGTTAGCTTGATTTAATTTTTTTTTATAAAATTTAAATAAAAAATATAAGTAAAAATACAACATTCAAAACTTATGGAGTTTCAAACTTGTTACAAAGCCCAGAATGAACATTATGCTTCTTTAATAGGCTGTAAGCGCGTAAGACATGATTTGTGTACAAACACTTTTAACCAACAGCATAGTGCTACTCTTTGATGAGTAAGGCGAGAGTGAAGTGTGCTCTCACTCCTACTCCTCCTACAGAGGTCAGTGTGTGCATGTGTGTCTGGCTGCAGTACAGCTGAACAACCAAACCCCTCCTGAGAAGAGTCACTCACCCATAGTTTGCTCTCATAATAGAAAGCATCCAGCAGTTTGACTATGTACTGATGGTCACAGGAGGCGAGGATGTCGATCTCCACCATGTAGTCCTCCAGCTCCTCTTCTGTTTTGGTATCGATCACTTTAGCTGCAGCCAGGATCCTGGTCTGTTTGTTCTGAGCCTGTGATAAAAGCAACCAGTGGGAAAGATTCAACAGGTAGCAAAAGCATACAATGTGTTCTATGATGCTGTACGGGCCTGGTATTCAAACAGCAGCTCTTGCAGCACTTTAATGTAAGTGACAGGGGCTTTTTCTTCATTCTTTAACAAATTTTCATCTGAGCTGTAATAACGGTTAGTGTCATTGCAAGTCACATATCGATGATGCAGTGGCGATGCTACACAAGCGCCAGCGTGGCACTGGTCCACTCAGATTGACGGCCAGTCCACCCAATGTATTTAAGTATAAGTATAAGTAAAAAATAATAATATTATGGTGGATGAGTGCTGATCTATCAGTTGTGTGCATCTATTCTGTGCCGAATGGTAAATGCAAGAGCTGAGTGATAAATCCAATCCAAGTGCAACAGCCACCGATTGGTCTTTACTTATTGTCCCTACTCATTACACCCACCCACAACACCGGAGATCCAGATTCTATTGGTTGAATTTCTCAACGTTTTCAAATGACATCGGAAAACACAGCGTTATCATCACAACCCAAATGAATTTACACACTGTGACTGTGTTATGGTGTTTGGGCTTATTTCAATCTAGAACTGCTCTAAATTTGTTTTTGTTTTTTACATGAGAGAACTCTGAATCCCTATTTTTCTCTCATGTATTGCAAAATTATGTACTTTAGTTTGAGAGAAGGCTCTGAGGTCATCCCTATTTCAACAAGGTCCACTCTAAAATTTCTGGCCTCACCACTGCTATAATGTGCCTCTGCACACTAGCAACCAATCGGGCACAATCAATAATTTGAAGCTCAATTTCTCTGGTCTCAGCCTCAGACTGCCCATATAGCATTCGCTAAACATTTGATGCATATGGCACACTAACTGGAAACGCTCCTGCAAAGTCTAAATCTGATTGGCTGACTTCTACCAGGTTTCTGGGAGCCTGGTGTGTGGCAGTCTTCATTAGTCTGCCAGGAAACAAAGCCATGTCCTTGAAGACAATGAGCACCTCACATGAGATACTAAACTCTAGATTTAAAAAAGTTTGTGAAGGTGAATGCCAGTCTATTATTGTAGCAACATTTACCTGCTTCTAATCATGAGATTGAACAAAACAATCTGTTATTAGACTCTTTACATGTCAATAATAATAATAATAATTCATTACATTTATATAGCGCTTTTCTGCTTTTCTAAGCACTCAAAGCGCTCTACATTGTGAGGGGTGGTGTCTCCTCGTCCACCACCAGTGTGCAGCATCCATCTGGATGATGCGATGGCAGCCATAGTGTGCCAGAACGCCCACCACACACCAGCTTACTGGCGGAGAGGAGACGGAGTGATGAAGCCAATCAGTGTAAGGGGATGATTAGGAGGCCATGATGGTCAGAGACCAATGGGGAAATTTGGCCAGTCAGTCAGATGACCTATTCCATCCTATCATCTAATATGAGGTGCAGCTTCATAGATTGGATTTTTACAAATAAAATACACTGTTAACTTGACCTCTGAACTGTCTGATATATGTTGCTTTGTATTAATGGCATGATAGGGCATCTCAGTATCACTTTATGGTAAAAGGAATATCAAATAAAACTATAAATAAAAAGAAGGAACTTGGGTGTACAACCTGTAATTTAGAGCTAAAATGACAGAGAGAAACAAATTCCTGAATGTACCCTGAGATTAGTCTATTGCCTTTGACCTACTTCATTACAAAAGCACTTATTCACAGCTTTACTCTAACAGGAGAGACATTCAGAATGAAACCTATAACCATCAAAGCACACTGGCCTTTCTAACAGATTCATTTGTTACATACTCTGTGTTTGAACAATAAGACAACAGACATCATTATTTGTAACCATGTTATGAAATTCATGGAATAAAGAACATGAGATATGTATATCTATGATAACAAAAAAACGGAAACGTCTTGTAAAAGATTAGCCCTTCCCTGTAACCTGCAACTGACACACATCAGCAACACCATCTATTCTTCAAAAAAGCAGAAGAAAAAAAAAAGGAAACAAGACAGGGTTACCTCATCTAGAGGCGTGCCAGAGGCTGTTTGAGGAAATACATATCTCCACGAAGCTTTGAGGTAGGGGTGGGCGATATGGAAAAAAAATTATATCACAATTGTTTTTTGAAATATCACGATTCACGATTTTGTCACGATTCTTTGTAATGTTGGTTTTACTATTTTGGTTTCACAAGTTGTCTGAGCATTACATCCAAACTAGAAAGACAAAGCCTTTCAAGGTAACAAAAAAAAAAAGACATGGCAGATATTTAGGCCAAAGTGGGCAAAGATAAAAATCTTTGTCATTATTTTATCTTTCTTATTAAAAAATAAGAACAAAGATACACATTACAAATACACATAATATACAAATAAAACAAACAGTGCTTTATTTTCAGGTACAATAGGTGTATTTAGCAGAGCATTCAATGAAATTGAATGAACAAATATAAAAATAAAACACTAGATAGACTGATTCCTAAAGCAACTGTATTAAAGTTTTTCAGTCAAGAATAGTGAGTGATTTTTCTCTTTGCGTTTTGTTAACGTTAAATGAATAGTTCCCCCCAAAATAAATATTCTGTCATCTGTCTGTCAATTCTGTCATAATGTTTTATTTTTATACCATCATTTACTCAAAAGTTGTTTTAAACCTGAATGCGTTTCTTTCTTCTGCTGAACATAAATGCTATTTTGAAGAAGGTGGAAAACCAATCAGTTGCTGGTCCTCAGTGACTTCCATAGGATTTTTCTTTCCTACCATCAAAGTCAGTGTGGACCAGCAACTGTTTGGTTACCCTCCTTCTTCAAAATATCTTATTTTGGGTTCAGCACAAGAAATTAATAGAGGTTTGGGACAACATGTGAGTGAGTAAATAATGACAGAAATTAAATTTTAGGGTGAACTATCCCTTTAATGACAGTCGACAGCATGTTTAGTGTCCTGTCCCTTTAAGTCCTGCACGCATCTAATATACAGGCACGCATCCGTTTCTCTCTCAACTATTTACTTTCATTTTAGAGATAACCAACTCAGTCTGTATGTAAACCTTGTGTGTTTTGACAGTATTAGCGCAAAAGATAACTTAGTTGAGTAATCAGGCGCTGTTAGACAGGCTTTTTAGTGCATGTGCTTCAGGTGTATCCGCTCAGAAAAAGCGCACGTCAGACCAGTGCACCAATGAAACATTTAACCAGCAAGGCTTGTGTGTAAATAATGTACTTTTGCGATCGTGAATAAGTGCAGTGTCCTGTCAGAGTAACTCTACTGCTGTATGTCGTGTTGTACAGTACATAGAGACGGAGACCAGAACTGTATTTGACAGAATGTGTGCTGTAGCACGATACTACGATATTTATTCAAAAGCAGATCGTGGAGACATTTTTATCGTCCACGATCAAAAATAGTCATATCGCACACCTCTACTTTGAGGTCATCCCTATGAGCTACAATACAAAACCAATTAAACTCCTCAGTTGTGTTAAGTGTTTGCATTAGCTAACCGTTCCAGAATATTCTATTCAAAGAGGAAATGACTAATGGCGGGTGTAACGTGTTATTCCATTCAAACTCTTTCCATCTATGCCAAGAAACACTGTTTCTATTCTGGGATCAAGCTCTTAGTGTTTACAGCTACCCGAAAATACAGAGGAGCAGACAGAGAAAGGAAAGGGTCAAGTGTAGAGTGAAGTGTGCGAGTGGGTCAGAGTGTACTGTAACGAAGTCTTCTCTCTATATATTTCAATTTGCACTGCGTTCACCTGTTTCTACCCTCAGACCAACAGGAAATTAACACAGCATCTGTATATTTGAAACAACCACAAAGAAGGGTTCATTTGGTTTCCATTTTTGTTCCACACAACCAGCGAGAGTCTAGGTGGGTCACACTCATACTTCATCAGAAGAGTAAATAACTGTCGTAACTGTATTGTAATAGTAGAGATACGAATACACACTGACAATTCAATGGCAAACCCATCTCATTGTTTTAAGAAAGATGAAAGACTGGTCAATAAAACCAAAAGACTAATTCAGGTCATATATCAGTCAAACAAAGCTTAAGGTATGCTTAATACTGACTAAACACAATAGCCAGCATGGCCTAAGTGATGTCACTGGGCAAGGAAAGTTGTTTCAGGGGAGTGTTATTGCATTCGGATTTATGATTACTAAGACAAACAAAATAAAAATAATAAAAAAATAAGGAAACTGTAGTGAACCTCTGATAAACCACACAAGTATCACTAGCATCACTGCATGGCTGCTAAACTGAGGCAAGAAGACACTGCTGATTCACTCTCTAGATCAACACATTCATTCATGTACAGAAGAAGATGACTCATTTTTCCTCACTAATTTGTAATAGATGTCCATAAACTGAAGCCACTGATTATATTTCACAAAAAGTTTTGTATAAAAAGCATCAAATTAGCTTAGTCTTTAAACAACGACTAATCTGACAGCATATCGAGCCTGTCACTAAACGATACCTCAAGATACATTTGTACAATATATTTAGTATGACACACCCAACTTACTCAACTATATATCTCAACAAGACCAGATGAAACTTCTAAACTAAGCTAATAGATTGTGTAAAAAATGTAAAAGATTGGATGACCAATAATTTCCTCCTATTAAATTCAGATAAGACTGAGATATTACTTATTGGACCAAAAAACAGTACACAGAATCTCTTGGATTACAATTTACAACTAGACGGACGCACTGTTACGTCCTCTAAAGTCAAAAATCTGGGTGTTATATTAGACACCAACTTTAACTTTGAAAATCATATTTCCCATGTTACAAAAACAGCATTCTTCCATCTTAGAAACATTGCCAAGCTTCGAAACATGCTACCTGTTTCTGATGCAGAAAAGCTAGTTCCTGCATTCATGACCTCTAGACTGGACTATTGTAATGCACTGCTAGCTGGTTGTCCTGCATCTTCAATAAACAAGCTACAGATAGTCCAAAATGCAGCGGCTAGAGGATGCCAACGCTCAGACAACATACAGAATTACCAAATTTTGCCATAAGTTAAATATATTAAGGTTCTGCAATATATAAATATATTGTGGAAACTTAAATTCCTGTAGAGCTGCTTTGCAACGATTTGTATCGTAAAAAGCGCTATACAAATAAACTTGAATTGAACTTATGGTGTCAGAAACACAATGCATTCCATAAACGGGAGCAGTATGGAAACATTATCAACCAGATTAAAGCCTGAAGCAGGGAATGACAGGAGTGGTGTGAAATTGAATTGTGTGAGGTTAAACTAATGGTGTGAATTGTGTGAGGTTAAACTACAACTGGTCCTACAACACCAAAAAAATAGACATGAACTAAGTATATGAGAAAACAAAGATAATGTTAAGTTTGATTCTCTTGTTGTCTAACTAATTCATGTTCAGTTAAGTCAGTAATGTCATTAGGTTTAACATATGCATTGTATGAAGTTATCATATCCTTCACTTCTCTACTGCCCTCATTTAGTCACCCTCAAGTTGTTCCAAACCTGTTCTGAGTTTCTTGCTTCTGTTAAAACACAAAATTATATTATAAAAGATATTTTGAATAATGCTAACCAAAGAATGTGTGGTCCCCATTGACTTCCATAGTATTTTTTCCACTAGTTACCAACATTCTTCAAAATATATTCTTTTGTGAATTTTCATTTTTGGGTGAACAATCCCTTTAAATGTGTACAATTGTATCTCTGAACTCAAATGACCTTTCAGGTCTCATTTTGTCAGTCTGATTATATGCACCACAATGTGCAAGAAACAGGCCGATAGAAATAAAGAAATTTGTTACCCTGTTTTAAAGAAATAAAGGTGTCAATGCTGGTCAGAATAACATCACATAGTAATGAACCATTAGAACAGACCTGGAATCAGTTAATGGGGTGGTTCACCATTAAATTGAAATCTATGGAACACTACATTAGATGTTAGTCAGAATGACTCCCAGTCACCATTCACTATCATTGCATGGAAAAGAGATGCAACTGAATGGATACTGGTGCTGTCAGTCCTTCACAACATCTCCTTATGTGTTCCCCTGATAAAAAAAACAAAGTCATACAGGTTTGAAAAGACAAAGGTAAATAATTACAATTTACATTTTGGAGTGTAGTTTTAAGATTAATCAGTAGAGCTAGAGAAAAATACAAATACACTCAGGTGACACAGTCACCTACTGTTGTTATTTACCTTGTAGACTTTACCAAAGGCTCCATCCCCAAGTTCTCCCACGATCTCCCAAATCTCCTCTGGGTTAATGTCTCTGTGAACGTGCTCATACTGTTTCTTCTTCTTCTCCGTGCCCAGCTTAAATATCTTCCGAAAATTGAAAAAGGACATTTTCTAAAGGCAATCTAAATGACAATCGGTAAATAAAAAAAGACTGACACGACATAAACTGTTAATACTGTACTAAACGAATCACTTGGGGAGTTGGCTAATGGGCTAGCTGTGGGTGACCGATCCCCGGCTAACTCATTTAACTAACGTTATACAGTTGTAGACAGTAAACCCGTGAATGATGGTGAAGATATTAGTCTCTCTGGAAGAGGCAGAGATCAGCCTTTATGTGGCATTTCGCGTCTCCATAACAGTGAATCATCAAGGCGAGCGACTCCTTCCACCATACAGGGATGGAAAAGTAACAGTCCACTTCCTCAGCTAGCTTCACAACGGCTACATGTGTGTGATCATCTGTATTTACCTCACCCGTCTAATAAAAAATACAGCTTCCCAGTCAGACAAGCATCGAGTATTCAAATATGTCGTTTAAAAAAGATAAGGTACAGTAAAATCCATAAGGGTGGAGGCGGATAAGTAAGTTAGCTAGCACACCGTAAAAATGCGGAGCGGATGCTGATGACCAAACTCCTGTCTGAGCTCAGTCTACTCCTCACAGGAGGGGTGTGTTTTACAGCTTAGCCAACCAAAACTGTTCCGATAAAACAAACCACAGCACACCAGCAGGTCAGTGGACGCTGCTCACGGTGTTAAGAAGGACGTTTGTCGCGCCTCAATAAACGGTCGCACTGGTCTCTCGTGACTAACTTCTCGAGAATGTTGCGGGAAAGCTCGAAGCAAGAGCGTTTGGACACGGTAGGCGCGCGCTCTGCTGAGGAAAGTCTGACGCAGGCGCAGTTGGTGCTGAGCGTGTAGCGTTCTGACAGACTGCAACCAATAGTTCAGTCCACTGAATCGACTCTCTCGAATCACTCAATTTAGATCAGAAATTTAGATTTTCGTTCAGAAACGACACTTCAGTTCATTCAGTTTGTTGATGAACTCATCGTTCAGCGAAGTTCCGCCCCGAATCTCGTTCAGACTCAACACAGAGGAGACTCGTTCAATGAAAGGGCATATCCGTTCAGTATCATAGGTCCAACCACTGATGGGGAGTAACTAGTTACATATAACTAAATTACGTAATTTAATTACAAAATCAATTTAATTGTAATCAGTTACAGTTACTGAGAAAAAAGTGTAATTAAATTATAGTTAGGCTACTTATGAAAATGTTAACGATTACAAAGGGGTTACATCTGATTTTTTTTTTTCACATACACCCACATACAGATTTAATTGATATCTTTCATAAATTGCATTGACTGCTCTAACATATGAGACACCAATTTTTCAGGAATTTTGGACACATGTTTATTCGATAACTGTTTTATTTCCTATTTGGGTTGATGTATATTTATTTTTAAGATGAATAGTTTTTTCCAAGCCATTGTTAGATGCCAGTGTTTCATGTCTGCAAAGATTTGATTTCAAATACAGTATCATAGCTATTAAACCGTCTTGTTGTGATTTTTAATCTGTATTTAAGCTCAGCTAACTCAACAAACTCAAAGTAAATCTGATTTTATGGCTGTGCTTTAAATTAAATCGTTAGGCTATAATCCTAATTCAAGTGATGACGGATTTTGAAAGTCTGACAGTAATCAGTGTTTAGTACTGTAATGTTAACCCTGCCTGGTTTACATGTTTCAAAAAAGATTAACAGTTACATGTTTATAAAAGTAATTAAAAAGTAATCAAATGTAATCAGTTAAATTACTTTTAAGTAATTTAAATCGTTACACTACTTATTAGATTTTAATTAGCGTAACCATCTCCAACCTATTACATTTTCAAAGTAACCTTGATATTGTTCCTTCACAGCCCGCACTCATAAACTCGTTAAATAATTAATATTTGAAAGCAAAAAAAAAACCAGTCACACACTTTTGGTTCATTGACAATTTACTGCATAAAGGCACACCTAGGGTGCTTCTCAATATCCCTCCTCGCTTCCTCACTCCTCCGTCCTCCATCCTATGACCCGGAAACCGATCGAGCTTAGCCATCTTGAAGGACATCTCAATTCTCTAATTGCACCGTGAGGAGGCGAGGAACGAGGAGTGAGGAGCCTTCCAAAGGAGCTATGAGCGAGGATACACAGGTGTATCCTATGCGGAAGTCTTTTTCATCGAAAAACCTGACGCACGTGTAAATTCTCCTCCCCCTTCTCATCTGTTGTAATAATTTTGAATTTATATTTTACCTTTGCAATTTAAATAAACCATACATGTCATATATTTCAACAGGGCATCTTGCTTTATTAATGTTTATTTTGAAAGTCTTAAAAAAAAAAAACTTTAACAACATAAGGGCAGATCCATTTTGCGCAGCTGATGACGCTCTAAAGTGATGCTAAAGGGAGCGAGGATATATCATTTCACTTGATTCAATTCCTCCATCCTCGCGTCTTTTATGTGCATCCTTCCCTCGTATCCTGAAGGGGTGGAGCTAAGATGCGAGGAAAGGACGCAAGGAAAGGAAACGAGGATGCACAAATAAGAATTGAGAAGCACCCCTAGACAATACTTGGGTAAGGGGCAAGGGCATGCTTGTTACATACACTGACATCTACTGGGGTAAGCAGGGTAATGCAAAAGTGTCACACCTGGAAATGTCACTCATGTAGCCTACTCATAAAGCCACTGCTCTTCTGTTATTCCTGAAAATGGAGAACGTGGATCGAATGTTGTCTGAAAGTCCCTCTGAGCTGGAGGATATTTTACATGGGGGTCAGCTATCCTGTAACCATGTCGATGAAGTGTGGCCTAATTTGTTTCTGGGAGACATGTAAGTGCATTTATGTGGGACTTCTCTTCTTCTTAGGTGTTGATTAAAAGAAAACAATCACCCTTTATTATGTCATTCTTTCATATACAGGTACATGTCTCACGACAGATATGGCCTGTGGAGACTGGGTATAACTCATGTTTTGAATGCTGCACATGGTAAAATGTGTTGCAAAGGAAGTGATGATTTTTATGGAACAGCCGTAAAGTACTATGGCGTGCCGGTAAATGACCTGCCTACATTTGATATTTCACAATTTTTCTACCCTTCAGCACACTACATTCATGATGCTCTCAGCACAACAGGTGGTATGTAAAAAACATAATTTAAGCATTTTAAAAACAGTATGATATTTTTAGACATGAACAACACTTGTAAGGATTAAATTCATTTTAATTTTTGATTTTTCAAAATGTATTTATCAGTTAATAATATAGAATAGATAAAGTATTGAAGCATATTTTTTCAACAGCTAAAGTGTTTGTGCATTGTGCTGTGGGAGTGAGCCGTTCAGCTGCTCTGGTCTTAGCTTACCTAATGATATATTGCAATTACTCTCTGGTGGATGCCATCTTGAAAGTGAAAAAAAGAAGATGGATCTTTCCAAACTGAGGATTTCTGAAGCAGTTGATAATGCTCAACAATGAATTAAACTACAAGGCGCAGTCAAAGTAAATGTAGTTTTAAACAAGTATGCAATTCAGAAATCTGTAAATTAAAAATACCATCTAATAACATTTGAACAGTATGCCTACTGCTGATCAACAACTATCATTTACTTGATTATAAACATTTTCTCTTATTTATAATAACAGCTTCGTGTCATACTTCTGTTAAACTTAATTCAATGTGTAAGAATTCCAAAGCAATTCTATATATGGTCAATGAAGGGGTCATTTTTGGGCTCTGTAAATGTTCATTTTTCATTTAACTAATAAATTAATGATTTATTTATTTGTTGATTTTATTATGATTTGATAATTAATAAACAGTAGCCTATTTAATTACAGAATACCTCACAACATTGAGCACAAGTTAAAGTCTTTATATCTTTTATATAATTTATCAAAACATAAATTGTCCGAAAACGATTAAGGACATGAATCTTTCAAGTATTTAAATCTTGAACTGAACTAAATGCAAATGTATTCAAACCATGCTGATCAGCAAACACTGTTACTCTGTTTCCCTCTTTGTTCCACAATGCAGTACAATACTCCAAATGTTCACTGATGTTCACGCAACACAATTGTCACTTATTGTCCTGTTCTCTCGTCATCGGATGAATCATCTCTAAACTTAATTTGTGGAACAGACCACAATGTCCTACCACAGAAATGGAACAAGCTAGAATGGAAATCAACATGAATTATATCTTAAAATAGCCGGGGTACGAAGTGTGTAAATAATCATTAACAAATGTGAATGCTTTACAATATATAGTCAATTCAGTGAATATGAAAGTTTTCAATGTTATTATATAGGCTTAAACCGATGACGATGTAGCACAAACACGCATGTGGTGCCTGTTATTTTTTTCCGCGCTAGTCAGGATGGACCAATCAGAGTCATTTGTGATTACTGACCCAGACATTTTCTTTAATAATAGTAGGCTAATGTCGTAATGTATCTGCATATGCTGTCATATATTTAACATATCATAGGCTATTTTGTCGCGTAAAAATATTTCCAGTACCGATAAAAACATCCGAAGATTTTAATGCGACTCAAGTGATGTTTTTGACTCTCTGAGCCACCAGGCGCCCCCTGGAGGAGGTAAACATTGCACGGCACAGAAACAAGATGTGTTGTACGCGCAGACGTCTATCATCAGCGGAGCTCTGAGATGCTCAATGGTGTCGGGTGACCGAGCAGCGTCATAAAGACCACCTGTTTGTGTGGATCACGGTGTGCCAAACCCGTTATGTATACTGAAGCCTCGGGAAAACAGCAGAAAGGTATCTTCACGGGCATAATAGTCTGATCTGGGTCAATTCATAATAATGACAGCTCAGAAAAATAAACACGGACTCCTGGCTATTAAGGAGTTAGAGAATATTCTGGACACATGTAAACTTGATCTAAATCCAGTCGACGAGGTCTGGCCGAACTTGTACATAGGAAACGTGTAAGTATAGCCTACTATATATAATATAACTGATAATGTGGTGTTATTTAAAGATTTATAGCATGCAAGCAACGTCTATCGTAGCCTACTTACACTGTGCATCCTTCTAGTGAACTCGATTCAAAATCACTTTTAATGACTGCCAGAGTAGTTGCCCTGTTTCATTACATAAATATTTCACTTTTTCTATAGGGCCATTGCTCAAAATAGAAATGCTTTGAAGAAAATGGGCATCACTCATGTCTTAAATGCTGCTCATTCCAAGCAAGGCAGCATTGGAGACCAGATTTATTACGGCAATACAATTGTGTATTATGGCATCCCAGCAGAAGACTCTTCATCATTTGATCTTAGTGTATACTTTAAACCGGCTTCTGATTTCATCCACAAAGCCTTGAGGAAGAAGAACGGTAAGTGACCACAGTCAATGATATTAATTTAATGCAAAAATACAAAACGAGGGAATCTAAAATAAATGCACTGAATTTTGAAGTCTTTGAAACTAAAACAGTGATTTATATAAACAGCCTAGACTAGTTAATAAGTATTTATGCAACCTTTCACTATCCTAAATAACCCATTACTTCAAAACTAATTTGACCACCAATTCCATCAACATTGTTGAACTTATTATTAAAATTATTGTTACACAACAAACAGGTTTGTTTTACTTTACATGATTTTAGAAACCCCCCAACTCATTCGGTTGTTGAAATACTCTGAAAAAAAGTTACATTTCCTCTTTACCTCTTTAAATTTTCCTCTGAACTTAATAAACTGCTCATCTTCATTCTGATATTCATTATAATATCTATTTTTAAGGAAATGAAGTAGTTAGTTTCAAATATAGTATTAGTCTGCTACTGACAGTTACAATGTGTTTTATCTATAGGAAAGGTGCTTGTTCATTGCATCATGGGAATGAGTCGGTCTGCCACTCTGGTTCTAGCGTACCTTATGCTGCGTCAGCGTCTTACTCTCCACACTGCCATCCAAACAGTTGTACTGCGAAGAGCAATCTATCCTAACAGGAACTTTTTGAGTCTTCTCCTGGATTTAGACATTCAGCTACAGAGAAAGCGAATGCTGTGTCCTATTCTCTGATAGAAAAACACAAATGTCATGAACACACAAATGCACATTCATTCATTTTATATAACTAAAAGGTAAAGAGGTAACCACCATTAGTATGTTTACATTATTGATGATATATATATATATATATATAGTTTCATATAGTAAAACTTGTGCCTTGCAGGTTTAGTGTATGTATAGACTTTATACTTTTCCATACATTTACAAGGTTATTAAATAAAGTTTAAGAATTTAGCTATAAAACACTTTAATATTGAATGAAATTTTTAATACTGACTTGAGACATTTTGAACTTAATATACATCTGACATATTAACATAGGTGGCTTTAATGTGCAATGTAGTGTAAATGAAGGAAACGAGAATGGTGTTTTTTTTTTTAGAAAGTCTATATGATATATTCAAGTTGCAGCTCTTTGAACCACAGCACACAAGTGCCACATGCTCCTCACACTGCGAATAATATTTAACAGTGGAGTCAGTATTCAGCATAGAATACCAAATTAAGCAGTATTAAATGATTGAATTGTGGTTTATTATTCAGCTGCAGAGAAAACCCTTACTGTGAGCAGTATTAGCTTTTACATTGCTTATGGCAGCCGTATTTGGAGAAATATACGGGCCAAGCACAACACTCTTCTGTTGACTTAATCGTAAAAGCCTTGTTTAAATGACTGAGCAGCACTCGCTGATGTGATTTTAGTGCACCTTTTTGTTTTAATAGCAGAATAATGCATTTCATTCAGCTCATTGATTCACAGAAGTTCCTTTGTTACCTTGGATGATATTTAGTGGTGTATAATTGCACAGTTTTGTTAATGCACTCTATACTTACATTTAATTGCACATTAGATTCTATTGACCATGAGCAAGATGAATATTGTTACATATATCTGTCTATGTTAAGTATTTCTGAAAGTGTAACAACTGCACTAGTAGATTCACATTCAGATGTTGTTTCAACAAGGTGCCAAATAAACATAATATTTATATGTATTTGTTCAAATAAAATAAATGTGAAAGTTCTTTGGATTTGCTTTTTTGTACTTGTATACTCATAATAAATATGAACAACAATGTAATTTCTAAAATTAAAAAAAAAGTTTATGGTATGTAATATATTTCCATTGATTTTTCACATGTTAAGACAGATGAAAAGCCACATGCTTATCCAACTGTAAATAATAGCGCTAAATGCATGTGTCAGTTATAAACTGTAAATGGCCCTGTCTAGAGGACAGCATTATTCATGTAGTTTTGCTTTACTTTCCCTTGTGCTTCTGTTTCCAGCAGGGTGCAGTGCTGTGCCTTGAAATGTTTGCAAACGGGTTTCTTCCAACAGTGTAATCAGATTAAATAAAATCTTGCAGTTTTTTTATGCTGAGTATCCTTCCATAATATATATATATATATTTTTACTTTTCATATGCTGCCCTTCATATGCTACATTAAAACAGGCTTATTTTGTTGAGTTCAATCACATTCAAAGAAATCTAGATAAATAGCTTGCAGATTCAAACCTGTCCTTTATCACTTGTCAGTGACATTTCATCATGCAGATGTACTTGAAGGACCCCATAACCTGACCTAACAAAACCGTAACAGAACAGCATTAACCCCCACAAACCTCGAAGAGAGAAACTAATTCCCCTGGACTGGCTCTTCCTGTCGTCACCCTGACAGCGTGACCTGCAGCTGTGCAGCCAGAGGAAGCAGGACCAACACGAGTCCCCAGACACACATCGCTTTCAGAGAACATTCAATTAAGACACTACTTTGCTTCCTGATTAGCTGCTTGGCATACAGTGGACGATGATAAATCATGGAAACAGTTGAGAAGAGAAACGGAGAACAGACGCAAGCAGCTAGCCAAGTGTGTGTATATATTCTCAGCTAAGCTAAGTCATTTCCTGATTTGACTGTGGAAGAAACAGAGGCACAGAGGGGGTGACGTTGATGACCACATTAGTGTCACAAAAGTGCTCTGGAAAGCAGATGCATCTGTACATGATTACATTGTGTCAGTGTTTTCTCAGGGAAGACTGTCAAGCCTAAGATATCATGGATAAGAAGAACAAACAAATCAGCCCAGCAGAAACATATATTTTGACAAAAACAAACCGCTTTGAAGAAATAGCAATAGTAAAGCAGAGCTAAAAAACATGCATTCTTACCTTTTTAAATGCTTTTGAAAAAAGTGTTATGCCCGACAAAAGTGCATTTATTTGATCAAAAATACAGTAAAACAGTTTAATTAGTTAACCTGTTTTCTATTGAAATATATTTTAAAATGTAATTTAGTCTTGTGATGGCAGAACTGAATTTTCAACAGCCATTACTCCGGTCTTCAGTGTCACATGATCCTTCCGACATCAATCTAATATGCTGATTTGGTGCTCAAGAATTTTTTTTTTATTATTATCAATGTTGAAAACAGTTGTGCTGTCTAATGTTTGTGGAAACTGATCCAATTTTATTTGAAACAGAAATTGTAACATTATATGTTTTTACTGTCACTTTTGATACATTTAATGCATTCATCTTTGCTGAATAAAAGTATTAAAAAATCTTACTGACCCCAATTTTTTAAACAGTAGAGAATATGTTATTGTATGACTGTTTACTTTGAATTCAGGACGTCTCCATGACTTTTAAAAACCACAAAAGAAAAGCAGCCTGAATGATTCATGTATTGGATCTACCACTGCAATTTGAAACTGGCACATTTGGACCACTTAATACAAATGACATACACTGCTTTTCCAAATAAAGATTAAAGAAAGCCAAGCATAGTCACTGTAATGCACTTCAGTGTATTTTTTTTTTTTATTTCACTAGGACAAGGACTTTAAAAAAAGGAAGAGAAAAGTCTATTAAAATCCATGAAACATGCTATGTGTTATTGTGATTCTTTCGTATACTGTATAAGGTTTCGATAATAGTGAGTAATAAGGTGGAGGAGGAACAGGTGTATGTGGCTTTCACACCCAGGCCATTAATTCCTTTTTATTAGCTTCATAAAACCAATTACCACTGGGCTCAAAACTTATTTTACCAGCATGGAAAGAACAACTCTTAGTTAAGTCTTTTCCTGCTTTACACATATAGCTTAATTTACTGAAGCATTTGAGCACTAACTAAACACTTTCAGTTGGAGTGCAAAGACGACAGCATATCTTTGAGAGGGGTATCTGACACGCTCCAATTACCCAACATGTCACTGCACTTGCATGTGCAAAGATCTCACCATTTATCAAAGACTCGCCCTCAAGGCAAATGAAAAGAACATCTGGATTTCAAGAGTGTATAACCTAGCAGCTGGCGAGACCTCGTGAGATTATGTGTATTTCCCTGCACAATGACTCATGATAAAGATGTATGCGTTCAATGAAAGCCGCTGATGACCCACCTTTACCTTCGTCTGCACTGCAAGAGTGATTTACAATATTGGGAGTCTAGCCAAGATATACACAATATGTGCAGAACATGCTCAAAAGATCATTGTCTAGCGACAGACAGTCTTCTAAAAGCAAACCTGACTGCCCACTAAGACCTGGAAGAGCTCTTTGTATCCAGGGAGGTTTATAATTATACACCACTTAAAAAAAGAAACAGCCTCCAGAGGCATATCTGTGGACTGGCTGTCGACAACGTCCCTGACCAAGGAGAGAAGAGCAGGCAATCTGAGAACGAGGGAAAAAAAGGGCCACCGGCTGCAAAGTGTAAGTTCACAAAAGGAGGGGAGATTTTAGAGGTTTTAGAAAGTAACATTTTGGTGTTTTGGAGAGCTATTATGGAGGCTAACCTCACTGAATCGCTCTCGGCTTTGGCATCGCACGTTTTCTTTCCCACACCTGAGCTGTAAACACATTTGCCACAACAGTCAAGGAATCCTAAGTGGAGTGATATTCCATAAAAAGCCCTCAGTATTCATTTTAATGATGTTAAGAGCTGAAGTGGAGTGTCAGTGTGCTCTCAGCCTCTTAGCAACAAGAAGATTTCAGGAGCAACGGCCTCAGGTGGGCTCAACTAGTTTGATGGGCTATTGGAGAATGCATCTAAACTGCATGTCAGGCAGCATGATAATATCCAATACCTTACTGCAAATTTCAAATTAAAATTGTCCCTTTTTAAATATTTTTTGGTCCAGGATGTCTCTCAAGGAGCTGTCTACCTATGAAACACCATCCGTTGCCGAAATGCAGAACTTCATGTTGGCTGACAGACGACCCACTGGACATGTCAACCAAGTGTGGCCTAATGTGTACATTGGCAATGAGTATGTATTGTGTTTTCTATTCAAATGGAAATTGAATGAAAATGTACAGAACTATAGATGTGTTTGTGTTTTCTCAGAGTTGCAGCACGAGACAAGTCAATGTTGCATAATATGGGGATCACACACATTGTGAACGCTGCTAGTGGACCCCCCCATGTCAACACTGGACCCCGCTTTTACAGAGACATGGATATTGATTACTATGGAGTGGAGGCTGATGATTCCTCAGATTTCATCATAAGTGTCTTTTTCTATCCCACAGCAAGGTTTATACGAGCTGCGTTGTCAAAAAACGGTGAGTTAAATTGGAGGAAACATCCTCATGTACATTCTTAAAGCAATATTCAATAACATGTCACTGGCAAGTCTTTAACTATCTAAAATATAAAAAAAATCAGTGCTTGCCTTGGGGAATGCTTAATTTTCCCGCCTACCGCTGTATTCGAAACGACTGCTACGACTACGACTGCGAAACATGGTGTTTCCATGTTTGTCTATTTTTATTTCTATTTTACAGCTTCTTTTTCGAGTAGTTTTTAAAATCGGCGGCACAATACATGATCAGCAGACTGTGCATATATTCCAGGCTCACGCATACGAGATGGTACGCAAACAGTGATGAGAAAAAATTAACTTTTAGAAACTCTTCACAGATTCAATTCGCACTCAAAACTGTATAAATGCAACGTAAACATAGCCGAAGGTTGCATAAAAACACATGTTTAGAAATCAATCGATTGTATTAAATAGCTATCATTAGCTTATTTTTATTTTCCGTTCTTTTATTTATTTTTATGTTTTGGCTAATTATCAGTTATAAAACAATTACCTATCACATTCGCTTTTCATTCTATGTCTATTAAAATGTATTGAATTAATTAAAACTGAACCTAGATTATAAACTGACTTGACCTGAGGTTTGAAGGCTTAAAACAGTACGACCTAAGAAAACCACTGAAGTATTCTTTTGGCTATAGCCAGAGCCATATAGTTGCTGACAACTCCGTTCACTCCAAAGGACCGATTACAGTAATGGCGGATCGTGGACCCGCTCAATAGTTCCCGGAAGTTCGCGCTAATACTATCAGATGCAGCGGAAGAGACCGCTGTGACCATCTTTTAAAAGGTAAGACATTTATAGAAACAAATTGTATATTATCAGCACAGCTAATCAAATTGCCTTGTGCATTAAAACGGATCATTATTAGATTAAATCTGTACATTACTGTATTTTATACTTAAATGTTTTACCAACTATAAAAGTACTGTGTTGAAGGAGCAGTGATGCCACAGGACTGAAATGTGATGGAGCTTCACTTAACCATTTCTCCTGTGTTTTTCTCCTTCTCTATCTTGTTCAGAACAAGAACCACCTGAATACCCCCTGTAATGAAACATCACCCTCACAATGAGTCTCTTCACTGGGTTTGGCAAGTCTCTCCCTGTTCTTTGTGAAAAAGTGCCAGTTCCCAAGTATGATTCCATCACATTATGTTCGTGTAATCTATTGCTCCTGCTGACTATATCCAGCCTCTCATGAAGACTTCAGATGACCCAACACTTCTGAAGAGATAACGCCAACATTACTTTGACACCGTTACACCTGTTAACAGAACTCTTATTTGTAATATACATTCATTTTCTGTAAAGCTGCTTTGAAACTATGTAATAAAAAAGTACTATACAAATGAATGTGAATTATTTAAATGTATAGTTTATTATAAATGTATAAATAGATTGCTGTAAATAAGAACATAACAAAAGTCAACATAATATATGATTAAATATGTAAAAATTGTTTTAAATATGAATATACATATATTTTTATATATTAATAACTGAGGGGTGCACAAGAATCAAAAACATTAAACAAGATTTTCACTTAATCTTAAAATATCTTCACTTATTTGGAATGCATTTTCTAAGTGAAACTTAATATTTACCATGAGATTAGTAATACGAAAATTAACATTTAGATGTGATTGTACTTGACTACAATATACAAGTTGTAAGAACACACACACACACACACACACACATTCATATATATATATATATATATATGCTCAGAGCCTGAAGTTTCCTTGGTAAAAAACCACAATGTCGTTTAAATAATATGGACTTTTACAATGCACTGTAAAAAAAGAAAAGAAAAGGCAACCAGCTTCAGCAGATTTTTTAGTTTTCTTCAGCCTAAAATATGTTAACAAGGCAGGTAAGGATAGCTGACCAAATTAATCCTCAAATATTACCGCATTTTATCTTTTAAAAACAACACTCATACAACTACATATGCTACGTATACATTATTTGATAAATAAATGTAAATAAATAATTTTATTGTCTACTAATTACCAAAAATCGCAGTTCTGTCTCTCTAACTCAATGCATTCCAATTGCTCGCTATGAACTTCCTGGAACTATTTGAGGAGGATACGTGAATCACGTGACGATCGAGCGTATTTAACTTCCGTTGGCGAAACTCTGTTTCTCAATGGCTCTGGCTATAGCCTACTAAAAGTAGCATTTGCACTGTAAAAAATGTCATGCATTGATTCTGTTCTGTTCTTCAGGAAGAGTGTTTGTCCATTGTCTGATGGGAGTGAGCCGCTCTGCCACCCTAGTGTTGGCCTTCCTCATGATCTGTGAGGATCTTACTCTAATGGAGGCCATTAAAGCAGTACGGCTACACAGGGACATCTGCCCTAATCCTGGCTTTCTTAACCAGCTTCGACATCTTGACATGAGCCTCGTCCGAGAGAGGAAGAAAAAACTGGAACCTTACAAATTGTAACTGAAAACTTGGTAACAATGTGATGATTCCCATTTCAAGAGCACATCCCTTAAGGGCCTCCTTCCCCATGGCCTTGACCCAGTTCTATTTGGCCAGATCTTATTTGCTAATATCCATTGTAGTGCAATAGCAAAGTGGGTATCAGAAGGCAAAATTGAAGAGTTTCCCCATAAATAGTAAATAACCTCCAAAGGGCAGCAGGGTCGCAAAATAAATGGCAGGTTTTTAAATTTCTTCCAGATGAGCTGCTCTCAAAATGAGCCAGCAAGCATGTTTTTTTTTTTAACTGGAGCGAAATAAAACGGTTGTGGCTTGCTCTTTATCATGGGAAGGTGGAAGAGCCATGCATGGCTACATGACTTAAGGGTTGGTCCCCTGTAGTGAGTTTCTAATGGGAATCATATGCTTCAACATATTTACGGTTTCTGGTCAAAAACACTGCGGTGTTGGGAGCTACGGATATTGATGACCAAACAAGAATGTGATGATAAAGCATTTAAATTATTTCTCAGTCCAGTGGAACAGACCAAAACTGTCACATTGTTCCCTCTGAAACATATTTTCTTGTTGGTATATGAAATAAACAACACAGTACCTCAGGAATTATGTGGTGTTTTGTTTTAAAAGAGGACATCTGTTCATTTTCACCTAATTTCCCACTGGTGACTGTGAAGGCAAACATGATTACGAAGCAGAAAGGTCAAATGTGTAATCTGTGTAAATATAAACTGTCCCATGAAAATGTGCATTGATCATTCTACTCAGAACACATGCACTGAATTAACACAGGCTATGTAAGGCTATAATCTTTGATTCCAAGGATTTCTAAAAAAAAATTTTTGACAAAAACTCCTAAAGACAAACCATTGGCCTATCAACAGTGTATGAGACACCATCTATATCAGATCTGCGGTGTCTGCTGCTGACAAACAGACAGCCTTTCGGACCTGTCAGTCTTATCTGGCCCAGCCTCTACATCGGAGATGAGTAAGAACCATCATAGTCTTAGGAGTAAAACAGATCTAACCAAGATACTGTTGAAAATCCAAAGCTTCACACTATAGGTGTCTGTGTTTGCAGTTTGTACTGTGTAAATTATGTATTCAAAAACATGAAGACGTGTTAAACAGCTGCTCATTTCAGGTCAACGGCTCCTCGCTGATCTGGGAATCACTCATGTTGTAAACTCTGCCGACGGACTGCATTGCATCAACAACGGCGCCCAGTTCTACTCAGACATGAGTACAAGTTACTGTGGAGCGGAGGCTTCAGATCACCCACAGTTTGATTTGAGCCAGTATTTCTGCTCCACTGCGTCCTTCATTAAAGCTGCACTCACTCAAAAAGGCAAGTCTGACTCCCTTGACCTTTTTCTGATTCATTTTGTCAGTGCTTGTATTGAAATTAAAAGAAGCAGAGGAAAAGAATAAATGGAGCAGTCCAAAGTCAGCAGGCAATACAGTTGTTTTAATAAGTGAAATATGTAAATCGTAACCAATGTCAGAGATAGCGAATAAGTTAGGAGGTTCTGGAAGACGGCCATCGGGACAAGACCACAGGAACCAGATGAGTCCTTTGCACAATCTGATTCTGCTTTAGCCTAGATTCAAACTGCTGATTTTGTCTGGCCAGAGAATGACACGATTTCAACAAACTATTTCCCCGTCTAAATACTGTAAAGCTGATATAAAGCCACCCAGCTTTATATCAAGCCGATGTGAAGCTGCTTTGACACTATCTGCATTGTTAAAAGTGCTATACAAATAATATTGACTTGACTTCTTTGTGTGCTGCAGGTAAAGTGCTGGTCCACTGCGCAATGAGAGTCAGTCGCTCCGGAGCCTTGGTCCTGGCCTTCCTCATGATGTGCGAGAACCTCACTCTTACGGATCCCATCATTGCTGTCAGGTTGAACAGGGACATCTGTCCCAACTCAGGCTTTCTAGAGCAGCTGAGAGCTCTGGATAACCAATTAAAGAGAAAATTCACTTAAAAATGAAGGTTCTGTCATTTACTCACCATCATATTTTTTCAAACCTGTATGACTGATCGTCATATACAGGTCCTTTTAAAAAAAAATTAGCATTTTGTGATAAAGTTCATTATTTTCTGTAATGTACTGATAAACATTAGACTTTCATACATTTTAGATTCATTACAACACAACTGAAGTAGTTCAAGCCTTTTGTTTTAATATTGATGATTTTGGCATACAGCTCATGAAAACCCAAAATTCCTATCTCAAAAAATTAGCATATTTCATCCGACCAATAAAAGAAAAGTGATTTTAATACAAAAAAAAAAAAAGTCAACCTTCAAATAATTATGTTCAGTTATGCACTCAAGACTTGGTCGGGAATCCATTTGCAGAAATGACTGCTTCAATGCGGCGTGGCATGGAGGCAATCAGCCTGTGGCACTGCTGAGGTGTTATGGAGGCCCAGGATGCTTCGATAGCGGCCTTAAGCTCATCCAGAGTGTTGGGTCTTGCGTCTCTCAACTTTCTCTTCACAATATCCCACAGATTCTCTATGGGGTTCAGGTCAGGAGAGTTGGCAGGCCAATTGAGCACAGTAATACCACGGTCAGTAAACCATTTACCAGTGGTTTTGGCACTGTGAGCAGGTGCCAGGTCGTGCTGAAAAATGAAATCATCTCCATAAAGCTTTTCAGCAGATGGAAGCATGAAGTGCTCCAAAATCTCCTGATAGCTAGCTGCATTGACCCTGCCCTTGATAAAACACAGTGGACCAACACCAGCATCACTGACTGTGGGTACTTGACACTGGACTTCAGGCATTTTGGCATTTCCCTCTCCAGACTCTGGCACCTTGATTTCCGAATGACATGCAAAATTTGCTTTCATCCGAAAAAAGTACTTTGGACCACTGAGCAACAGTCCAGTGCTGCTTCTCTGTAGCCCAGGTCAGGCGCTTCTGCCGCTGTTTCTGGTTCAAAAGTGGCTTGACCTGGGGAATGCGGCACCTGTAGCCCATTTCCTGCACACGCCTGTACACGGTGCCTCTGGATGTTTCTACTCCAGACTCAGTCCACTGCTTCCGCAGGTCCCCCAAGGTCTGGAATCGGTCCTTCTCCACAATCTTCCTCAGGGTCCGGTCACCTCTTCTCGTTGTGCTGCGTTTTCTGCCACACTTTTTCCTTCCCACAGACTTCCCACTGAGGTGCCTTGATACAGCACTCTGGGAACAGCCTATTCGTTCAGAAATTTCTTTCTGTGTCTTACCCTCTTGCTTGAGGGTGTCAACGATGGCCTTCTGGACAGCAGTCAGGTCGGCAGTCTTACCCATGATTGCGGTTTTGAGTAATGAACCAGGCTGGGAGTTTTTAAAAGCCTCAGGAATCTTTTGCAGGTGTTTAGAGTTAATTAGTTGATTCAGATGATTAGGTTAATAGCTCGTTTAGAGAACCTTTTCATGATATGCTAATTTTTTGAGATAGGAATTTTGGGTTTTCATGAGCTGTATGCCAAAATCATCAATATTAAAACAATAAAAGGCTTGAACGACTTCAGTTGTGTTGTAATGAATCTAAAATATATGAAAGTCTAATGTTTATCAGTACATTACAGAAAATAATTAACTATCACAATATGCTATTTTTTTGAAAAGGACCTGTATAGCTTCACAAAACAAGAAAAAGCATAAAGAGATTGGAAAAGCATACATATACATATATATATATATATATATATATTTTTTTTTTTAATTCATTTCTACTTTTGTGAAAAATGGAAAGTCAAGTCTGGAATGTTTGGGGGTGAGTAAATGACATGATTATATTTTGATAACATGATGAAAACATTTTAAAATAAAAGCACTGAACAATCAAAAAAAAAAAAAAAGTTTGGGACCAGTAAGTTTTTTTTTATGATTTTAGAAGTCTCATTATGCTCTCCGAGGCAGCATTTATTTGACAAAAACACAGTAAAAACATTGAATTCATTCCTGTCATTGCTCCTGTCTTCAGTCATGTTATTCTTCAGAAATAATTCTATGCTGATTTGCTGCTCAAGAAAGATTTCTTATTATTGTTGAAACCTGTTGCTGCTAAATATTTTTGTGGAAACTGATACATTTTTTACCCACAATTCTTCAATAAATAGTTCAAAAGAACAGCATTTTTTTTTTAAACAACTTTTGTAACAATGTAACTTCGTCATTTTTAATCAATTTAATACACCCTTCCTGAGTAAAAGTATTATTTCTTTTGAAACAGTAGTGTAAATAATGACTGATACTTTAACATATGCAAGGGACATCGAGTTAGCAGCTTCATATCAAATTATGAATACACTTTAATGGAAGATGAACTGCTGTAATGTAGTCTGGCTGTAATACTGCTTCAACAGAGAGAAGCTATAAATAAGATCATTGTGCTGCTATCTCAGGCATGAAGTATGAACGTCACTCCCCACATATTTCTTTACATTTTCTACATTTCACACATATGCTATAACATACTTTAAAGGAGTATATAAAACAATGTCTAACAGAAATGTAGCTCGAGACACTAATTTCTTTTGGAACATAACGTGCTGGAATGATTTGAAATTCATGAAAATTAAGACCTCGTCTCACAGTAATAGAGCTGCTTTTGTGGGAAAGAAAGAAGATTTCAAGGTTGAAGGAATAAGTGAACCTGACAAAACAGTAAAAGGAATTTAACATCACCAATTGAATGACTTCCCTGTCAAGGTGAGTGATGGTGGTGACTGCGTATGAGAGGAGGGGAAAAGAAACATCCAGTGCTGATGGTTTTGAAAACCATCCCTCTCCGGAGATGATTCATGTGTCCTTTTCACATATCTGGGAAGCGAAAAGCAATTACCATTCCATTTGTAGCGGCCAAGCTCACATTACAGGGACTGTGTTAAACTCAGTTCAAAAAAGAAACACCTTTTGGATTAAATTACAAGCACAGCTCTACAGAGATTTCCTATTTTTGTCAAATTTTGTCACTGGGCGCCAGGAAGGACAGCTGCCTGTAGGAGGGCTCGCAGCAGGCAGTGTAAGGAGGGAATAATTGGCTGGTGGAATTGGGCCCAGGCTGTACTGTCTCCTCTGGGACAAAAGTCAGATTCACTGGCCTTTGACTGAAGCTGCCATCTTCCTCCCTTGCATCGGTCACAAACCACAAACATGACAACACAAGCACGATCCGTGATGAGAGCATGATTCTTTTCAAATTTGCATAATATATATGATATGATATTCCATTCCTCAGGGCTATGGGGCATGTTTGGGGGTGTCTTATAGACCATTTTTTCCCATGTAGATTTTGAGCAGTTTTTAAGGAGCTAACATGCTGTGCAGAGATGTACAAAGAAGCGTTCCGTTCATAACGGGGGTTTATACTGACAGTGAGGGAGCATTTTCACATTTCTGGAAAGGTCCGCAAGCTGGGTCTTGAACTCGGGATACCCGAAGCACAACGGCGCTACATGTCGGTGTGCTGCCCATGAAGATATTGGCACCGACACAATTTTTCTTATATGGAAATATATATAAAAAAAACTTCTAGAAATAACATTGTCCATTAATATGGACAATCTGTTTTAGTGTACAAACTAGAATATCATACAGATACTCCTTTAGCCTGATTAGATTTAAACACCATACATTTGCACTTGCCCTTCTTGTATTCACAACTATCTTTAATATTCGTGACCCTTCCCAAAGAGCTTGATTGACATTCGATCTGACCAATCATAATGCAGAATCTGCCATTTTTGTCTGACAAACAAACTAGACAGGAGAGTGGATTACCATAGGTGGACTTGAACTTTAAAAATAGTGTGTATTGATGTCTTTCCGCGGTTGAAGTCAGATACCTTCTGATGTTCATTCACGTTTATTTCACGCTATAACTAGTAAAGAGGAAGAGATGATCGGTTCACGTGCCGCTTGAACTGAGGCGCTACAGCGATCCAACTCATTAAAGAGCGACATGCGGTGACTACCAATTTGAGTGCAGAAAGTGATCCACAGCTTGGATACCAGTCAGATTGCTTACTAGAAGCCGACAGATCATTGATTTAATCACTTTAGTCACACAATAGGGAAACATGAATCTGGAGCGAATACATGGTGCTGCATTTGTGTCTACAGCTGGAGGTCGCAAACGCACCACTCCCCTCATCAGCTCCAGCGCTGTGAAGGTCACAACTCAGATCAATAGACTAAAAATATCATTTCAAATGCGCAGGCTATTCTGGGCCAAGCAAACATGCAGTGTCTACTTCGTACAAATAGACCACCCGAGGCTGTTAATATTGGAGGCAAGCACCACACCATTAGGGGGACAAATGTAATTTTTCTTCATGTTTACACATACAATCATTGATGCGCTAAGTGGTGTATTTTGGAAAGCCAATCTTGTGTTTGAAGAGAGGGAGCAATTGTTCAGACTGCAGGGAATACAGGCCTAATCCTGATATTTCCACAGGCCCTAACTATAGTAAGCAAAGTTTCAACACACTAGCATAGAAAATGTATTTGCCACCTTCTACTGAAAATTGACATCTGTTTTGACAGCATTTCAACCGTCATATCAGTGTAATCATGCATACTTGCAAGTTAAGACACCGACACCAAAAGCCTTGTGAAAATAATTAGACAAGTGTTTGCTTTCAGGCTGAACTAATAGAGCCTACAGATCAGAAAACAGCTTTGACAGCTTGTACAGGTCCCTTATTAGCTGCATTAAAACCATAGCATGCCAACATACAAATACAAAAAAGTGTTACATAATGTGTTTTTTAGTTCCTCTCTAAGGCATAATACTACTCGCATGTTCAGAAATGGGAATTAAAAGGAAGATGCCAGTCAAAGAACACGTACACTAGTGCAGATTAATTTAGAAAGTGACTGGGTGAAGGGGGCTATCAGTAAAATGGGCCAAATAAGCTTGTAGTAATTTAAATTTTTACAGAAAATCACAATAACTGATCTTGCATTGTTGCTTCAACCCTTGTTTGAATGTAACAATTTTTATTGGTCTGAGTTTAAGGAGGGCAGGGCAGTGTGTTGCATGAAGCTCAGAGAAATCGTAAGGTAATTGAGCCTGACATAGAAAATTTCATTAATCACTAATAACTTAAGGGTACTAAAGCAATTATAAGTAAGCTTACCAATAAAGCAAAGGTTTATGAACAATGTTTTGACATGCTCTTTTAAAAAAAGAAAAAAAAGAAAAAAAGTTTAATTTATAAAAGAAATATTTTTGTGAAAGGTCATTTTAGGTAGAAATTTCTGGTTAAGCTAAAATGGGCCACAATTTTCAGCTAAAATGGGTTGCATACACACTTTTACACAGAAATTGAGGGTGAAAATAGGTTTATAGGCCTACTGTAGATATGTATCCATACTGAATCTTAAGTCTTTAAAAAAATACAAGCATACACATACATGTACACAAAAGACACCAATGCACAGAAACACACCTATACAACATGATCAGTTCATTTTTAATTGCATTGTTTAATTAAATATTCATTCAGCTTTCTATTTAATTAAATGCATTAATGGTGTTGCTATGGCACACTAAAGAATAGTCAATTTACTGTTAAAAATGCTGAAATTACCTGTGTTGTTCTTTTTATATTAGCCCATTTTAACTGAAAAGCTGGCCCATTTTACCTGAATGTTGTGCTGTGGCTCAAGAAGGTACCTGCTGATACTCTAACTCTCATAATTTTAAAACTTTTAAGAGACCCCACATAAGAATATCATTAGATCTCATAGCTTATTTGATGGTATTTACCAAAACGTGGCCCATTTTAGCTGACTTCACCCTACTTGAGCATTTCAACTGCAGGAATTCCCAAGAGGAAAAAAAAAATATCAATCCATCCATCCATCTATCTGGTCCATGTCTAAATGAGTAAAATGAGTGTAAAGCTAGCAACGAAACTGTCAAATAGATAACCGAAAAAAGGGATAAAAGTGAAGTATTTGGTTCGATGGAAGACAACTCTAGATTGCCAAAAACTTTAGAAACAAGGAACGAATCGTTCTCAATGCGGCAGAGGGGAAATGGAATAATGTTGCTAATGCTACCTAGGCTTGAACATTGATTACTATGGAGTAGAGGCAAAAGACTTAGCTACTTTAAACCTCTCTGAGTTTCTCTACCCTGGAGCTCAATTTATTGACCAAGCACTCAAAGCAGAAAGTAAGTAAAGAGAGAGACAGGGCATGTTAAATCTCTTTAGATAAGAGGGAAGTAACAGGCACAAGGACTCAATCAAGTGAGCCTGTAGAATTCAAATGAGAGGCCCAAAAAGCAGAACTGGTGGAGGAAAGTGTTCCTGATGCAGCTTCTCCCAGGAGAGAACAGTGCTCTCTTGTTGGATTATTAGCGCTGGCCTATCTGGACTAATATCAGTGACTGAGATACATTCTCGTGTGTGTAAACACAATGGAAAATGGTAGGTGAACTGGAATTCAATTGGATTATCCTAAAAATGGTTTGATCTTTGTACTTTAGTTTAGACCATTTGGCTTAAAGTCGATTAGTTCATCACTTAAGGAATGGTAAAAGGTTTACAGATAAAGCATAAGGAAATATGAAATTTCTTTGACGCATAGCCAGCTACTATCATATTTACTGATTTGTAATGTTTGTACGGCAGGATTATATGGTAAAAAAAACTTTTGCTCTAGCACACTATATTTAATATCTGTAGGTCTATATTTGTAGTCAAGGTATATATTGGCTAATTGTTATTGCTAAGGCAGCTGTGCTGTTGCATTAGATACATGTTAGTGTTTTGCAGATAAATTTATCCATCCTCTACAGTCAAAAGCATCCGTTTGTCTATTCAGTAGTCCCTGCACTCTACAAGTTTGTTTCCAACCATAATGCATTTGAAAATCTGTTGGCTGTAATAGATCTGTTCAAGAAAGAAAGTACGAGTTTGGATAAGCATCAGGTGAAAACAGAGTCATACACACTTTTAAGTCTGTCAGTGGCTCATCATAATTTATTTCCTGCTAAAATGTACAGCATTTAAGTGACCGACTAAAAAGGTAACTCATAAATACAGGACTGTTGCTCTGTTAATTAGTACAGTCAGGATATCCCTCTTACGTCAAACTGCCATTCTGTACAGGTACAAAGGCTACAAAATAAGCTATACAAACAGACACCGATACAATTTACCTTTTTACATGCCATCTGTTTTGTCTATCAACAAGGCTACTGCTCTACATTTCAGTAAAATATAAATCAGATGTTTTATAAAGATAAAAAAAATCTACAGATGGAATGAAAATGTAAGTTTAAAGGCATTTCATAAAAGACCAACTTTGGAGTAAATTGACACTCATAATAATTTTGCAACTCTCCCCCTTTTGAAATGGTTTCGTTTCCCCTTCCCCTTTGATTTAAATTTCTACATGTACAAATACTGACATTGACTGTTCTTTGCTATTGTGACAGAAATTGCTTTAAATTGTATAAAAACAGAAAGCTGCCTCAGGTAAAGAAACTTGTTATAAAGTAACAAATTATACACAATTAGCAATAGAACCTTCCAAGCCGAACGTGACGATGTTTTCAAATCTTTACAGTATTAGAATCAACAAAAATAGAGTTTAATTTTTCCTTCCATACGAGGGAAACCTAACCAAGGCCATACATTTAATATAAAATTGCTTGCTATTAAGCACAACACTGTACAGTACTACTTTGATGCACTGTCACTAACAAAGACGTTATAGCATGCTAAGTATAACCTTACATTTAAAAAAATATAAAAGTAGATTTACAATAATTTAAATAATATGAAGGCATGAGTACAGACTTACATATATAACCTTGCGATTGCTAAAGGTACATTGAAAAGGCTCTTTTGTCCAAAAACATACAATGCAGGCACATTTAAAGGTTCCATAATGCAGGTTCCAAATTAAAGAAAAAGTAACCTCCATTCAACTGCAATGCAGTTCGGGGGAGATTTACGTTTACACAAATGTTACATTTTAAATCTTATGCTGTAAGGCTTCCCATAAACAGGGGAGAAAAGCTAAAATTTAGCCAATAAACAAAACTTTTTTTGCATTCTTACCAAGTGCTGGTTCTTTCAGAAAGATCCATAAAAGCGAACATTAACCATGAAAATAACTAAACTAAATACCTCAAGTCAACTAGCTGACTTTGCAACGTCACGACCCTTCACTTTCAGGTCGTTGATTATCGTCTCATGTAAGGCCCGTTTAAGGGTTGTTTGGACATGCCAGTGTTCACATAACCATGATGACTTGCTGGGCTGTACATCATATTGCCATGGGGAGGGGCCTGCATGGGCTGCTGTGGGTAAGGCTGAGAACTCATCATGCCCATCTGCATAGAGTACTGTGGAGATTGATTCATATAGGTAGGATTGCCATGGTAGCCCCCGTTCATCATGGGCTGCGTCACTCTGTAAGTGTTCATCGCCATATTGACGTTTACGTTCATCGAGTTGACATTGTAAGCCGGAGCGGGCATGAGGTTCACCCCCATGTTCATCCGCGGCGGCATAGCCAGCGTCCTCCCGGGAGCCTGCATGGCCACAGTCTGAGGACCCCTACCGTACATCTGCTGCTGGTGGTGGGGCGGCAGAGGGGCCGATTTAGAGCGGATGGACACGTGGTGGTGATTCTTGGGGGCCATTTGTGTCTGTAGTCTCTGAGACTGGGCCAGGTTCATGTTGGGTGTAGCCATGTTGCGCTGCAGCATCATAGGTGGTGTAGTCATGTTGGGCGAAGGAGTCACGGTAGCCTGTGACTGAGGGCCTCCGCCAGGTTGCGACAGGGACACCAGCGCGGGATTGTGAGGGCCGAGTTGTGTGGACAACGAGCCGTTGTTGTTTGCATAGGATGAGATGGAGTGCGAGGCAGAATGGCTGAAGGGCAAGGAGTGGTCCATGATGGTATTGGTGAGCTGTTGTAGCTTATGCAGGCTGAATGTAGCTGAGTGTTGACCGTAGTGTCCACCTCCATACTCTCCCTGGCCCATTCGGTCATACAGGCCCAGGTTGCCAGAGGGGTTGTTGGATTCTGGGATGTCGGGCAGCTGCATGGGTGGAGGGAAGCTGCCTGGCATGGAGCAATGCGACAGAGGTTGCTGGTACTGGTGTTGTGGGTGTTGGTGATGCTGATGGTGCTGGTGATGGCTGTGATGATGACTGTGGCTATGCCCGTGGCCATGTCCGTGCGGATGGCTGGGCTGCCTCTCCGGCACACAGCCTTGCGGAGACTTCACACTGCATCCCTGAGGGGAGCTCATGCTGGTTTGCTGGAGCATGCTGCAAGCGCCAGTATTGTTCACCACAGGACCGGCCATCTGTTGGGACACAGCACAGCTGCTCTGACTGTGGCTGCCACCGGAGGAGAGGTTGCCATAGGAACAGCTGCTCTGGGAGGAGGTGCCCGCTCCTGCTCCAGTGCCACAAATGCTGTTACCCAGCGTGGAGTCATAACTGCTGGGATTCTCGTAATTCTCCGTGGTGCTCTCGATGCTACCTAGGTCACTGAAGCCACTGTCCACCACCTGCTGAGAGTGGTCCGACACCGAGGGCACATCCATTATTGGGCTAGTCTCCATGTTATGAAGCGAGTGCACCGAGACTGTGCCCTGATCGGGGCTGATCTGCGTGTAGCCACTTTCTAAAATGGACACCGCTGGACTGTTGACTGATCGTACAGATTGACTCGGGTGAGAATGGACAGAAGACAGAGGACTGCTGTGATCGGACTGCTGGCAGTCGTCCACGGGAGTCATCTGAGGGCTCTGCTCAACATGAACATACCTCTGTAGGCTGTGGCAGGCCTCCTGAGTCTCCGCGCAATCCTGAAAGTGCCTCTCCTGCTCAGACTCTTGAGTCAGAGACTGCACTGCTTGAGCCGTCTCCATGTCAAGATCAGGGCAAATGTTATGGTCCTCTTTTATTCCCGGGGTCAACGGGCCCATGTGCTTTTCTTCAGGCCTCTGATTGTTATCCTCTTCCTCGGTTTCGGAGTCTGGAGGGTGATTCGAGTCCACAGTGTCACCCTGTTGCATGCCCAAGCTCACGAGGGTGCTTTCAGATGCAAGCTCCTCTGAGCAATGAGGCGGTGGGTCCACAGGGCTCGACTGCACTTCAGGATCTTTATTGTCATTACTAGGAGTTGGAACTGGCTCTAGGTCTTCCGTAAGGTCTCTTTCTGGTAGTGGCACCGGGTCGTCTATTCTCTGCTCATGGCTGTCATCTTCATCATCCGCATCATGATCATCCACATGAGATGGTTCTGGCTCTTCTTCCTCATCCTCTTCTTCATCTCGTTCACCTGAGCCCTTGCCAACCCTGCCTTCTGCTTCATCCCCTGGCTTCAGGTCTTTGACTTCCTCTGTATTTTGAGTTGATTCTTTAGCATCATCTATTGGACCTGATTTTGTCTCACTGGTCTCATCAACGCAGGGTGAATTTTCCACCATGTCAGATTTGTCTGTCGGTTCATTCTCATTTACTTTGTGAGACTCGGGTGGCTCGGGACTGTGTAGCTCTGAATCGCAAGGGTCCAGCTCTGGGTCCTCTGGTCTGGGCTCTCTAATGGACTCACATGGCCCTGATAAGGAGGCAGGGCTGGCATCCTGCTCCTCTTCTTGCTCCTGCTCCGCTGTGACCATTGGCGTCTCAGGAGGTGTGTAGAGGTTGAGCTTAAAGCCCATTTTGCGCTCCTTTAGTCTCCATTTGGGAGGGCCTCGTTTGACACCTTTGGGCCAGCCTTTCTTCCGTTTTAGAGGTCGAGGATTGTCCTTTTTCACTGCTTCAGAAACAACAAAAAAGAGGTTCCATGTTATTTTCATCTTTCAAACATGCAACAAAACAGTATGTTGTAAATATTAACATGTATGGCTTTACCTTCCACATTCCCTTCTTTAGATTGATTTGAGTGATTGTCATCTTCATATCTCCTTGGTCTTCCAGGCCGACGCGTGGCTAATCTCTGACTCTTCTCCTCTTCCTCATCCTCGCTGCCAGCCCTCCTGCTGGGATGTGGCAGAGGGCTTTCAACATCAGAGTTTTCGAATGGCTCATCTAACACCTCTGTTCTCTCCGAGATGGTCTCAGTCGTGACGCTGCTGTTGATTCGTGTTCTCCTTCTCCCTCTCTTCCGTCGCAGAGTTGGAGCCCGCTAAGAAAAAAAACAACAAAAAAACACATTTAAGGGGGCTATTCACTTAGAGGTGCATATTGTATGCTTGAGAACAACTTGTGCTTGAGAATGGAATAAATACAGGGAGATGTCAAAGACTGTTAGACTTAATAACTGTCATAGCAAGAGTTGGCAACTTTGTCGAACTGTCCCTGGTGCCCTTTAATCCAAAAAGCAGAGGTTTGGAGGAGACAGATACGGTCAAGGGTGATGCTAAACATAGGGTAATCTGGCTGCGTTGTGAATGGGTTGCTTCATGATCTAAATGCAAAAGCCCATCATTTAGACCACACTGCCTACACCACAGGCCATTCATTTGGAAAGCTTAGCCTGCCCAAAACCCCAAATGAGAGTTTTCAGAATCAAGCTGACCACAAGTTCCTCACAACATACTCTTCCCCCAGGCATTCTGGGATAGCAGTGCCCCAATGCAAATAATCTGCAGCATTACTTGGCGATACAGAACCAAGATTTCCCACACAAATCACAAAAGCAATATTACTTAATTATGGACTTAAGGACTGAAGGAAATTTCTGACTAATGGATAGTTTTGGATCTTTTTCCATCCAACTAAAAATGCCTCCCAAATGATGAGGGAAATTCAATGTGAACAATGATACACAGAACTAAAAAAAAAAAAAAAAAAAAAAAAAAAAGCACACTACCATTTATTCTGATGTTTACCTTTCGCTTGAGCCCCTGCCCAGACTGGGATTTGATTGCACTGTCTTCATCATCATCATCATCACTGCTGCTTCCTTCGCTCACTTCGAACTCTTTCCCAGCGCTGTTGGAAAACAGTGGATCTGAGTATCTTCTGCTGAAGTTCTTGCACTTGGTTAGTGGAGGTCTTGTGCTAGTGTAGCCCATCCCTGTTGCCAAATTCCTGGTCGACGCACTACAGCCCGCACGACGGTCTCCTGCCTGTTGTGCCACAAAAACACAAACATGAGCTCGTCTGAGCCACTCTGTACAGGCTAAAGACAAGCAGACAAATAACATCTCAGTTATCCATTTTGCTTCCGCAGCACCCCTGCAGTGCAGAGATTGTCTCTTGATTAGCCGTTGATCTCAGCAACATTTATTTTTAAGTGGCTGTGGAAGATTACATTTCATGGGACATTCAGAGGCATTAATAATACAGGGCTTTGATTTAGGTCACTCAGGAAGCTGGGTTACTGTTGAAAGTGCTTTCAGCTATCTCTGTGAACTTACCCTGAACTCCTGAAAGGCAAACGATGGGATAAATTTAGCTCACTTTTCATGCAAGCATCATCTTGTAGCTAATAATGCAGAGCCAAGGAAAGAATGAGTGACCTGCGCTCATCGTGATCGCCATGATCTGCCTATTGAATAGGTTTGAATTAAAAACATAAGCTCTGAGTTTAGACTCAGCCACAAGAACAGCCTTTGATCATCTTACCAATTATGGTCGAGTTCAGCATTACGCAAAAAGAGTCAAGCTGTGTCAGAGGCCATTAGGAAACAATAACGGAACATTTGACAAAATCTGCTGTTTCCACTGCAATATCTGTGGCAAACGATAACAATGCATACAGAACTTAGTAATTTGATGCGAGACAGATGTAATTATAAACTGGACTTCAAGTCACCCTGTGGAACGTACTGATCAAGCCTCTGTATATGCCAGGAAAACCACCTAGATGTTTCTTGTATATTTGTTTAAAGGTTGTTGCAGAGGGTTCCCTCTCTTTGAATTTAGCAACATTCTTAAGGTACAATACATACGTCTGGGGGCTTTTTTGACATTTGAAACAATATAGGTATACCTGCGGGTGTTTGTGATTACCACAACAACGTGATCACTGATAGTGGGTAGAACGTCTTACAAGACACGAATTTGGAAAATCAGAAATCTGAGCTGCCACAGATCTTTTCTTTGTTTGCGGACATGAAGTCAACAGATGAAAGAATGACAGAAGCCTAATTTTATGCCAAATCAAATCTGAAAGCTCTGAATATAAATCATTATTAAAAGCTTATCATAGTGACTGCAGGGTAAAGCAAAAAAGTGGTTTTAAACAGATTTCACTAATTTATGCATTTGCAATGGCTCAATAATTCATTTCTGATGGGAAGCTTAAAAAAATCCTTGATAGTTTAGCTTTAAGTATTAGAGCACTCTGTACTCGGACAGACAAATAAAAACTGTTCACTAATATCAGGTGTTCACATTCCCTGATTAAATCATGAATAGACCTTTAAGCCTACCTGTGCTATAGCACTCTTCAGCTCCCCCGGAGGGCTTCTGCAGACTGAAACTGAAGTCCAGCTCAGGCAGTCAGGATCAACCTCATGAAGCCGTGGCTTCATTCTCAGTCTATCCATGTGCTCCTCAATCAGCTGATGCCTTCGAATGATTACAAACCTAGACAAACATGTCAGAAAATATTAAAAACAGAAATTGTAATTTGGTATTGATACGCATGCAAATATAGCCATAACGTGTCCAACCCCCCACCCCCTCTGGAATATAGTAATGTCTTTAGAGATGATGCAGTGTACTGAAAGCATGTGAGTGAATTGTCAGATTGACAGATACCACCACAGTCAAACCCACCTGCCATCCTGGAAATCAATCATGTTGAGCTGCTGAAGTGTGGTAGCGATGTCATGTGGACACATGCCCGTGGCTCGGCTCATTCCCCTGATGCTGACACTCTTATTTGGGTGGTTGTGCAGGTACTCCAGTATGACACTTTTCCAATAAGCCAAGTAGGACAGACGACCCAGATCAGATAGAGGCTTCTCTGGGGAGCCAGCCTGGCCCTCTAGCCTGGAAAGTAAGTAACCTGGAAAGACAAGAAAAGAAAGAGCAGATGAGGAAAGATTGTTTTTGAGTATTGTTATCAGATCGGGTTTGAGTGTCACTTTGACAAAACATAAAACAACTCAATCACAATTTATGAAGACATGAAGTAATGTTTATGTGCAGCTTTTTAAGGTCTTGAGGCACATTTCACAAGCTTGATTTGAATTATATTTTACATATAAACAAAGCAAGTTTCTCATCAAAGCCAAACAGTTGTATATAAGGAATTTAATGATTATGCTTTTGAGTCTAATGGCTAAAGACTTGTCTCAGTTCTTGTGATGTCAGTGTTAAATAAAAAAAAAGCAATATTACAGTACAATATTTTAAGACAATTACAAACAAGTCCAGTCTAGATAACCACAGTGACATAACCACTAACTGTACATGCGTGCACACACACATATATATAAATCATCTATGTAATTTCAATTTTAAACTGACCCATAAGAGTTCACATCAAGAAAATATATAGTCTGTTTTTTGATTGGTTAAAGTTTGAGCTGATCTTGCACTAAGCAAAGTCAGATTTAGATCCAAGTATTTTAGTCTTAACACAGTATGCAAATGCTCTACTGATTCTACACAATGAGCAAATCAAAACATTCTCAAGCAAACAAATTATACCATGCACTACATTTAACTGTATATAAAAAGACATGCAAACCCAGTACTACTCAGTACAATGAAACAGGCAGTCTTTCCATCATGACACTCTAGTCTGAAACAGATCCTCTTTTTGCTTTCATGCAGAGCACAGAAGCATCTGTTCATGATACAAACAATCTTATGCTCACATCTCATAAGACGTCCAAAACAGTTAATGAATAACTTACTGAAATCAATGAGGAACCTCCCAAATCCTTGCCTTTGGTACTGAGGCATAATCATTATGCAGGAGACATTGTACTTCTGCTGGCAAAGCTTTTCCTGTGGGAGAGAAAGATAGAGTGTGTCAGCGCACTGCCAACGCATGCAATTCACTGCACCTGCCGTTGTCCTGAACTGAACCACCACACAAAAACCTTCAAACATATTGCAGGAAAGGTTCAGATCCAAAAACAAGCACCATACAAGAAATGCTATCTTTAGCAACCCACTAGATAACCCGCTGTTACTCTTACTCAACTGTCATAGGAATAGATATATTTAAGGGTTTTAATACCTTTGAGAAGTATCCAACAAGTTGACAACCTTTCTCATCCTTCTGTGTTAGAACGTAGAAGAGAAAAGGCTCCACATCATAATACAAAGTCTTGTGATCCAGAAAAAGTTTTGCAAGCAAACAAAGGTTTTGGCAGAAAATTTTGCTGATATTTCCATCAACCTGAGCAAAGAAGACAAAATGGGAAACAATTAAGAGTCAGGTAGGCCATACAAGGGCAGCTCCTGCCAATGGAGCACCTGTGAAGTTCACAACTCATAAAAACAGAATGAAAGGTCTTTAACACTTTTGGAGGCCTGATAAAATTTATGCATTTCCTGTTCACTAGACAAACAAGATCCTTGAAGAATTGGCTTAATCTGACATGATTTATTCATGCAAGTCCAGTTCTCATCCGTGATGCTGAGATGTGTCTTTCGACAAGCTTGGCATGTCATAGCCTTTAATCTCTGGACATAACCCCCTCTCGTTTTAATTGCAAATGCAGATGATGAATTAGCATGTGGATAAAGTCGTGCATGTGCCCCTTGTGCAAGATTTAAGAGCAAGCACTGACCTCAAACACAGAAAGGTTATCCTTCCTGTAGATCTCATTAGCTGGCGGGTGAAACCACCCACATTTCTTTGAATGCCTCTGCAGAATGTCTTGGCTTTTCATGTACTTTAAGCAGAACTCGCAGAGATAAAGCTTCGGTAATCTGAGGAGGTGAGCAGCAATTAATTATAACGAAGAATGTGACAAGCAACAAGAGCAGGGAGAAACTCTAAAATCACATACTAGCTTACATTTGCTTAAGGCTGTATCTGGCATTTACTGCTGCAAAAAATGTTTCTGAATTAATTTCAGACTTACCTTGAGTATTCTGGAGGGTATGGTGAGGAATACCAAGTTTGTATTTCATATTTCCCAAACTTAATCAAAGGAGGGGATTGTCCTTGATCGCCACCAGCTTTCTGTTTTTGAAATAAATCACAAGTTAGAAACAAAATTAAAACACTTAAAAGAATTAGATTTTTATATTACAGCCACAACGCTAATGTGTTTGCCAAGGGTTGTGCCCAGATGCTCTAATAAAGCTCACTTCAACCAGGCTAAGCTGGTTTGCTGGTCTAAGGTGACTTATGCTGGTCTCGCAGTAAGAAAAATGCCCAAAACCAGTCAAAAGACCAGACTGGGAGACCAGTTAATAGGGCAGCACAATTTTAGAAAGGGGAACAGGGTAAAATGAAATATTACTATTGCAAATTTCCACTGTAAAATATATATAAAAAAGATTTTACAGTACAACTGTAAAATTGCAGTAGCAATATTTAAGTCTTAATTCTTCAACTATCAAGCTTTTTATTTAGCTCTTAAACCTTCTGTTGACAACGGGTGGTTTACTCTCCACACCTTTGCTGTGATCTCCTTGATGCGTCTAAACAATTTCAGATCCTCTTCAGTCACGTGGTCATTGAGTAAATTCATCCTTCCTTCCTGTGGTTTTCTTGAGCATCTCTCGGCATTAAAGGCTGTGAGAGGTCAGAAAAAAAGGACCTTTAAAAGTTGATATTTGCAGATTATAGCACAAAAGAACTGAAAAGATGCTGACACAAAACCCAAAGCTAATATAAACAAGCACTAACTAACTTAGACTCGATAAAACGGCATTCAAAATCACAACTGCTAGCATGCAAATCACTAGTGTCATGGAAAGAAAGGCTGATAGGAAAGGCTCATATCAACATTGCTGGCCAACACACTAACCTCAAACCACACATCACAGTTTGTTTCTAGGCAACAGTGACCTCTAAACAAATACTCCATTTGTGCAGAGGTTGAGAGGGAACCAAACCAGGAGCAAGGGTCATTTGAAATGCAAACACTTTCCATTAAAGTGCTTGTTACTAAAGGGAAAAAACATTAATAACTTGGGTTTGAGAGGCAGGTGTGAGCAGCATGAGGACGTGAGCAGAGAGCAGAAATCTAAGGCTTTAGTGGCTTCAGAATTAATATAATAAAAAAAGATTGAAGAAAAAAGGTTAAAAACAAAAATGCAGAGATGCAGTATTAGTTGGAAAAACAAAAAATCCATGTTATTTTGCTTCTAAAAATGAGGAAGATGAGTAAAACGGTTGAAGATTAAAAAGCCAGTGGGCCGTTTGGAGGTTCAGGCCCCTGTGCTTACCATGGTTTGGGTCTGGTTTTACTCTTCCGTCTGCCAATCTGCCCTTCCCTGGTGTGGTGTTCTCCCTCTGCGGGGAGGCCTTAAACCTAAACCTGCCTAGCAGCTTGTGCTTTCTCAAGAAGGGTGTTCGTTTGAAATGAAGCGCCGACTTAAACGGCCGGCCACGCTTGGGCGCCCATCCTGAGGCTGAACCGGACAGGGGTGCTAATTTACTACTGAAACCCTTGACAGACTTCTTTCCTTGAAGCTGCAGGGACGTTTTGGGTGAGGTGGAAAATTCCTGTCTGCGGCGCGCTCGCTTGGGCGGTGCGTAGCTGGGGAGTCCCTTTTGTCGGGACTGTCCCTGAGTGGTAAAGATGTGAGACAGTCCATCAAAGAGTCCCTTCAGCTGGTTGTTGCCAGGGAGGCTACTGAGGGACGGGCCGCTAGACTGGGAGGAGGAGCTGTGGGGGGAGTGGGCAGAGGAGGGGGAGGACAACTGGGCGGGGTTCAGCGAGATGGGGCTGTGTCCTTGTGATGGGGACGGGGTAAGGAGAACGCTAGACGGAGTGTTTAACCTCACACCTGGTGTCGTCACGTTGCCATGGCATTTCCGATAGCCCCGTTTCCTCGGCCTGTGCTGTTTCGAGGAGCCCGACGCCTCACCGCGCAACCGGCGACCCAAGGGCGATGGCGTGAAAAATTGTGAAAGCCCATCAATGAGACCTTTGGTTTTCTTGTTGATTGGGGGCAACGTAGTGAGGGTGGGTGTGGATGTGAGGGGGTCAGTGAGACTCCTGCCGTCTGTGGTGGGTATAAAGGTGCTTGATGAGGGTGGGGTACAGAAAGTGCTTATGGAACCCCTACCATGCCGTGCTTTTTCAGACAGCTCAACGGATCCCGGACCACCACTGTCAGACCTGTGAAAGCAGACGATGGTTGCATTTAGAACACGAGCCACAAATGAACGAGAATCAGTGTGCACATCTCGACTGTGACTAAGCCTGAGCCCTGATTTCACAGTTTCAACAACACGTTCCACTGTGTCTATCAGTGCTCATCAAGCCTTTAGGAAAGATGTAATCCCTCAGGTCTCACACATTTAAAAGCTTGCTGACCCAGACTCACCCAGTCTGACTGACAGCGTTCCGATTGAGCTTTACTGCACAGCCATATGTTAAAAATAGACTTGCAAAGAATGCCCCAGGCTAAAAGTACCTTGTGGCAGCCATGCTAATTTTAGACCTTTTGGTTGAGAGGGTATGAAACCTACATATACTCTCAAGGCAAGGTTGTGAAGGACAAAAATCAGAGTAGGCCATCAAAAAAGAGCATTCACAGTTTAGGCAACATACTGATTGTGACACCTGTAACCTTAAGCCTGAAGCGTAACGAACAAGAGAGATGAAATGAGTTATCATACACTGTTGGATGTGCTAGATTTTTTCTTGGCCTTCCTGGCTTTGCATATCGCCTTTTGATCTGGGCCGCTGTCTTGTGTAGCAACCGTTTTCCCTCCTGCTCCTTTGGCCTGCATACTTGGCAGATCCACATTCCTGGGGGAGGTCCAGGGAAAAAGAGAGAGAGAGAGAGAGAGAGAGAGAGAGAGAGAGAGAAAGAGTGGGAGAGACAAAAAGAAAGAAGCATTTCAAGGATGGTTCATCATGTCTGCAGCTGTGACAATTTTCAGATATGTCTTTGTAGTGCTGAGCAGAGATGCCCCGCTGTGCCTTTCCCTTCATTTCCACTGTCTTTGGAAGAAAATAAACAGAGCAGAGAAAAACAAGCTTTCTACAGGTAACATACCAACAAGGAAGCACTGAATAAATGGCTTTGAAGTTGTGTGGGGTGCTCTTTTCCTGACATGGCTTCAGCCTTCTCATCCTCTTTAGAGAGGAAAATAACAAATTAACACAAATTAAATTATTAGACCTTTAGTTTATCAGATTTTGCGCTGCACTGATGTTCAGTATAGAACTGAAGCTCTCAGATATCTTGTGCAGCAATACGTGGCACTGATTCACAAGAGAAGCATCACGTCCTAAAACAGGAAGAAATTTCATAGTGGCGACCATATGGAATTACAAAAATGAAGAAAGATACAGAAGCTGACAGAGGCTAAGCATTATACATTTTCTGTATTCTTGTGATCTTGACAAAGAGAATAAATGAAACTCTTGACAAATTTTATATAAAAAAAAAAAAACAAGAAAAACAGTCTCAATCCTCAGACAGGTAGACTAATTATTTGAGGCCTGATATTAGAAAAAGTGTCCAAGTCATTATATTGTTTGGCTTTCTCCATATCAATAAAAACATCTATTGCTGAACAACAATCCATGTGAATGTGCTTTGCAGTCACATGAATACAAGATTGTCATTTTGTCTGCAGTAGACTGTTGCAAAGTCCCACAGGGCAATTCACACAGGAAGCGTTCTTATAGCAGAAATGCAGACAGATGTCTTTGGTCTTGCTTTTCTGTTAGCGTCTCTCGCTATGATTAACAGCGTTATTTTTGCTATAATTAAAATCACACTAATTTAAAAAGTTAAATTGACACTTAAGTTTGTTGAAGCATTTGCATTTCACCCATAACAAAACTCAAATGAAATTTGATGATTTCTCATGGCAGAATGTCACCTCCCTCCAGCAGTTTCAGACATTCAGCACTGAAGGCTCTTGTAAAATTAAGTGAAATGAACCTGTTCTGCTCTATCGAAACACTTTATGATGCTGCTCCCTTTTTTTATCTTGGCACTTACATGCCCATTTCAGACAAACTGCCATTAACTGAAAAGGACAAGAGTCATTTGCAAGCCAGAGGAGAAATCATTAACAACGAGAAAGAGGCTGGAAAGAGAGGGGGGGGGGGAGAGAGAGAGAGAGAGAGAGAGAGAGAGAGACAGCCACTAAATAGTTCAGGATGCAAGGTACATATCATCTTACTATTATGTAACCAAGCCTTTGTGTAATGGCACATTTAACAGCTTCACCTTGAGCATGGAAAAATCCACAGAGGCAAACAAAAGCCTAATGTACCTTTTGGCATTCTGGAGAGCGGTGGGTCACAACACTCCATATGGAAACCCCTGTCACAGGAGTCGCAGAAGAGCATCTCGTCCTGGATCCACACACACAGAAATGTGTCAGACACGCAAAAAAAATAAGATGCAATCTACACAACACAAGTAAACAACATCCTGCAGTAAAAGTGTCAGAACACAGGCAGTGCTCTGACACTATAAAAGATGTCAGCAGGAACTGGGCCAAGGCCATCAGTGCATTTGAAAAGAACTTACAGCATTCTTCCCCTGAATCTGACAGGAACTGCATGTTTTGCATTCGATGCATTGCCATCGCAGGGCCTTGACATTTGCAGTCAAATCAGCGGAGAACTTCAGGCATGATGGATGGCCTTTGAGGAGAAATGTGGAATAAAACAAACAGGCTTTAGAGAGAGAGTCTCCAAACATGCTTAATTAAAAGAGCGACATTACCTAATCCTTTAACTTTGGCAGGAAACACAAAAGCCTGTGCTGAGACATTACAGGATAAATGTTAACAGAGACTTAATCAAGCGGAGAGAGAATATCAAAACGAAACAAATGAAAGATTCCCCCGACCGTGGATCAGTTAAATATTTACACGTGGCATCAACAATGTGAAAAACCACGCGTGAAGACTTTCCAAAATCGGTGTCTAAAAGCACTGTATTATCAAACACTTCTGAGCGGCTAATTAAGGATAATTTGATCTTAACGAGGCAGAAATGGTATGCGCGTACACCGTAATGGCAGTCGATCCGTTATAGTCATGTAAAAGCATGCACTCCTGTCCCTGAGGGCTACGAACCAGCTGCAGTTTACAGTGGGAGCACATTTTCTATACTTTCATGAACACTTAATGAAAACCACCTCTGCGTTGTTAAGTCAAACTCGGCCGTAAAAATGTCACCGGGAGAACAATTCCTTGTGGCATTTCAAAATCACTGTTCAAAACAAATCACGACATAAGAGCAGGTAATTTAACAGGAACATGGCAATTCTGTCTGGAGGAGGGAACATTTTTTATAAAATAGAGTAAAAGAAACAAGCAAGCGAACTTGAAGCGAGGGAAAAAAAAACATTTTATAAACTGCACACCTTTCAGCTTGAATCCATCTGTGATTGTGTAAAACCCTTCTGCCAATACTTTTAAAGAACATAATTTTTATAGTTAAAATAATATAAATCTGCCTTCTCAAGCATCTTTCCTGAAGATCTTTTACAACATTTCTCAAAGATACAGCACCTACACAAAATTATCCCAAACAAGAAAACTCTTACATATGAGCTACCCTCTTTCTCCCCGTCTCATCATCTGGCTGGACATCTCCTGGACTGTTTCATAGATTTGTACATCATTCTCATTGCACTCTGACTTATGTTGTACCAAAATTTGATTAACAATGGTGTTTTAGGGCCAAAAAAAAAAAAGAAACAGACTGAATCTGGGCAGAAAATATAAACCGCAAATTAAGCAGATTGAACAGAAATTCAGACATGTAAAATTATCCTGGTAAACATTTCATGCAAACACTGGCTAATGAAGATGTCTTGTCAGAAAGAGTGTTTATAGTTGATGAGACACACACTACCACTCTGATGCGAGATGATGAGAAGAGTGCAGAGAAATGCAGATGGACAGCAAACACTGCTGTGCATCAATCTTATACAAGACAGTGAAAGCATATTGCGGTCAAAATTCAAACTCCATTTCAAATTGAGTTCAGATTTGTTTTTCCTAATTGAGCATGCACAATGTGTGGCAATTCAAATACTTAAAAATAGAATGCATATTTTGAGTTTGCATTTTCCTTTTGGATCCTAGCTGATTGATTAAAGAGCATTTCCTGTTCTTAAGACTGCACACATGCACTTATTTGCCTCATGCACTCATATGGACTAACCGACACCTAATGCAGGGGTGTCAAACTCAGTTCCTGGAGGGCCAGAGCCCTGCAGAGTTTAGATGCAACCCTAATTAAACACACCTGCTCCAGCTAATTAAGTCATTCAGGCTTATTTGAAAACTAGATGGTTTGTGTGTTGGAGCAGGGTTGGAACAAAACTCTGCAGGGCTGCGGCCCTCCAGGAACTGAGTTTGACACCCCTGACCTAATGTAATATACTCTAGGCTAGGGTACAGAATCAGAATACTTAAAAAAATAAATGAAAGTCAATAAAAACAAATCTAAATTAATAAAAAAAAAAAAAGTTATTGAGGGAATTGTGATCCTTTTTACACAGAAATAGTCTATAAAAGTAGAAGCTCTGTTTTGAACAGTTGTTTAAACAATATTTTAAAAAGTAGCCTTTGTGTTATTGAAAGACGACACCAATTGAAGGAAGTTAGTGCCCATGATACAGAATCGACAGTTGTTACAAAAGTTTTGGTTTTCATTCGAACGGTCCAGAATGTACAGCTTCTCTTTTGGCAAACAATTTTCATTTAGGTGCATCACGATCTCTGACAAACTTTCTTCTGGATTTGACTCAATCACATAAAAGTAAAAAAAAAGTCGTGACGTATTGTCAAGTATGGTGACCCATACTCGAAATTGGTGCTCTGCGTTTAACCCATCCAAGTGCACACACACAGCAGTGAGTAGTGAACAAATGCACACACACACACACACACCGTGAACACACACCCGGAGCAGTGGGCAGCCATGCTGCAGCGCCCGGGGAGCAGTTGGGGGTTCGGTGCCTTGCTCAAGGGCACCTCAGTCGTGGTATTGAGGGTGGAGAGAGCGCTGGACATTCACTCCCCCCCACCTACAATTCCTGCCGGCCGGGGACTCGAACCCGCAACCTTTCGATTACGAGTCCGACTCTCTAACCATTAGGCCACGACTTCCCCACCCACGACTTTCAGCAGTCATTTCATTACTATAGTCTTCAGTGTCGCATGATCCTTCAGAAATCATAATATACTGATTTGGTGTTCAAGAAATTGATATAGCACATGATCATGCTATATCAATTGACACTGCTGATGATTGAAATACTGTAGCTGTACTACTGGAAAATCATTATACTAAAAAAGAATTCCAAAAATTTCAACAACCGACAACTATGAGCAGCTATTCAAACAAAACTTGCTGGTTTGGTTACAGCTAAATGGTTAGTTACAAAGTTTGATTCACACTTCAACCAATAACATTCCTTGTTATAAGATAACTTGCTTTTGGCCACTTGGCACAGACGTTCAGCTGATGCACTGTCCATATATAGGCACCACTTAAGTGTTCAAACACGGGTCTTACCGCTACTCCCACAGTCAGCACAGGACAGCAGCTCCTCTGGCCTCTTGTCTCGATTCGACTCCTTTGTGCCTAAACAGAAGCTGCATATGGGTATGGGATCAGCACGTGGCTAGAGAGAGAGAGAATAATAAAAAAAAAAAGAGCAAGCTTTTAATTGACGTAAATTTTAATTAACTAGCAACAAAGTGCCAACATATCTTTAAATTCCTCTTATAAAAAAAAATAAGTCTACATGTTTTACAAAACTAAACACTAAAGATGTACTCTAACTAAACCCCCAACAGCTGAATGAGCGCAGAGGCTTAAATCATATTATGTACACACACACACACCAAGATTTGAAACATTAAGACTATTATTAAACACAAGGCACATGAGTGGCATAGACAATGAGTACAGATTGGAAGATAAAAGATTTGGCATGTGTTTTGATTAGCTTTGTTTGAATATCGGATGTCAAACTAGACAGGTGGTTACAAACCCAGGGAGCCAGCTAGTTATTAAGCATGTGATTATAGAGGACAGATACGCGGTGCCAGATATAAAGTAGTTCCTGGCAGAGGAAGGGTACCAACACGAGTCAAATCAATCTCAAATCGCTCCATTAAACGAAAATGCACATCATAGGGATGTTAGATGTACCGATACTTTAGTAAAAATAAAGATATTAGTAAGAACAATACTAGCCTTTCTGCAGTATTGGCAGTACAGACTCAAATGGAATTGAGTGCTCTTTGACTGATGGCTGCTGATCCAAATGATCAGCTCTGTGAATTTGGCATTGCAATGTAAATGCAACCTATTAGTGGTTATATATAATAATATAATTATATTAAAATTAAAACCAAGCAAATCAAATCAATAAATTTAGCCTAAAAAAAGAAAAAGAAAAATTAAAACCTCACATCGGTCTTCACTTAGAAAGACTACTTAAGACTATTCAAAAGTTTAAAGTCAGTAGGATTTAAAAAAAAAGAAAAATCAACACCTTTAATCAGGAAGGATAAAACCGATCAAAAGTTACATGTAGAAACTTAGAATATTGTAAAGCAATTCTATTTAGAATAAATTACGTCCTTTTGAACCTCTTGAAAAAAAAAAAAAAAAAGATCATAGTTTCCACAAAAATATTAAGCAGCACAGCTTTTTTTTTTTTACATTGATAATAAATATTTCTTGAACACCAAATCAGTATATTATGATTTCTGAAGGATCATGCGACACTGAAGACTATAGTAATGAAATGACTGCTGAAAATTCAGCTTTGCCATCACAGAAATAAATTACACTTTAAAATACTTAAATTGAAAACAGTTATTTCAAATTGCAATATTTCATAACATTACTCTTTTTACTGTATTTTTAATCAAATAAATGCAGCCTTGGTAAGCATAATATAATCAATAGGCATATACAGTGGCATGCAAAAGTTTGGGAACCCCTTGCAGAATCTGTGAATAATTTTAACAAAATAAGAGAGATCATACAAAATGCATGTTATTTTTTATTTAGTACTGTAAAAGATATTTTACATAAAATATGTTTACATATAGTCCACAAGATAAACAAACAGCTGAAATGATTAAAATAACCCCCTTCAAAAGTTTGGGAACCCTTGGTTCTTACTACTGTGTGTGGTTACCTGGATGATCTACGACTGTTTTTGTTTTGTGATGGTTGTGTTTGAGTCCCTTGTTTGTTCTGAACAGTTAAACTGAGCACTGTTCTTCAGAAAAATCCTCCATGTCCTGCAGATTCCTCAGTTTTCCAGCATCTTTTGCGTATTTGAACCCTTTCTAGCAGTGACTGTATGATTTTGAGATCCACCTTTTCACACTGAGGACGATTGAGGGACTCAAACACAACAATTAAAAAAGGTTCAAACATTCACTGATGTTCCTGAAGGAAATACGATGCATTAAGAGCCGGGGGTGAAAACTTTTTGAATTTGAAGATCAAGGTAAATTGTACTTAATTTGTCTTCCAGGAAACATGCAAGTAGCTTCTCTTGCTTCCGAAGGGCAGAACTAAATAGAAAAAAAAATTATATTTCTACAAAATAAGAAAAATTTGGACATCTTCATTCTGTTCAAAAGTTTTCACCCCCGGCTCTTAATGCATCGTATTTCCTTCAGGAACATCAGTGAATGTTTGAACCTTTTTTAATTGTTGTGTTTGAGTCCCTCAATCATCCTCAGTGTGAAAAGGTGGATCTCAAAATCATACAGTCACTGCTGGAAAGGGTTCAAATATGCAAAAGATGCTGGAAAACTGAGGAATCTGCAGGACGTGGAGGATTTTTCTGAAGAACAGTGCTCAGTTTAACTGTTCAGAACAAACAAGGGACTCAAACACAACCATCACAAAACAAAAACAGTCGTAGATCATCCAGGTAACCACACACAGTAGTAAGAACCAAGGGTTCCCAAACTTTTGAAGGGGGTTATTTTAATATTTTCAGCTGCTTGTTTATCTTGTGGACTATATGTAAACATCTTTTATGTAAAATATCTTACTCCGGACAGTACAAAAAAAAAATAACATGCATTTTGTATGATCTCTCTTATTTTGTTAAAATTATTTACATTTTCACAGATTCTGCAAGGGGTTCCCAAACTTTTGCATGCCACTGTATGTTGTTATTGTGACATACTAGCACTGAACAGTGTGGAGTGTGCAGGTATCCAAGATCTCTGGAGATCAGATGCAAATCTAGATGCAGAATCCATGAGAAGTGATACCACAAACAAAAAGGAAATTAAATCTAAATGTCTCCTTTGAATTTAGGGAGACGTGCTGCATTTGACTACTGTAAAGATTACATTCTTGTGTAAAAGCGTTCTAAAAGGCAGCAGCCAAAACAACAGACATCAAACACACATACATGCAATAAATCTGGTACTACTGAAGGATAAAGGATGCCCAGCAGGATGTGTGTGCACGTCACCACACACACACACAAACACATCGCCTTGCCGTATCACCGAGCGCTGTGATACACAACGCTGAGCCTGTGTAAATATTGGGAATGGGATGTTATACAACTGCGAGAGGTGTAGCCAGTGTCCTCTGAACGAGGGCAATGCAAGGTGCTGATGCCAAAAGAAGATTAGAGGGAACCGAACAGGCTCAGCAAATAGCTCTCGAGATAAGACTGTATCTTTCCTCCCACAAAAGCCTGTGGCATGCAGGACTCGTGTAGTGGAGATCAGAAAAAAGGTTACATGGAATCTGACGGGAAAGTCTGCCACCACACCCTCATGTCTCCAAACAGTTGCGTCTAAATCTCCGCACGGCTTGCGTAAGCCCATTCAAGCCCAAGTCCTTAGATTCAGCATCAGATGCTCACAAAAACATACCAGTCTCCTGAGAAGAGGAACCGGTAGAACTTGAGAGTAAACAAGCAAGCAATTCAGCTCAATTCTCTCCCAAAAGGCTTGTCAGCAAGAGACGGAGCGTTCTGTTGGGGGATGGTGTATATTAGATGCAGATGGGGCATTAGAAGACGGAGTAAAACTACATCTAGTGGGTATGTTCTCTGTACCATCTCAAGAGAGCCACTCAGGCTGAGCTCCCGCTGTGCCGTGTTGATAAATATTGAGTGTCTGTTCTGGTGAGAAACCTGTTGAGAGTAATGCCAGACTAATTGTTTTATGCAACAGGCAATCAATCCCTAGCCTATTAATAATTTTGGCAGACCATCAATTTGCAGATGGGTTATTAATAAACATTGCAAGTTTTCATTTAAGTGCCAATTGAAAGGCTCCAATCGATGGCCCCTGAATGATACGTACAGCTCTTCATACAAATGACGAGTTGGTTAGCTCAAATAAATGTGCGCTTATTGCTTATAAAAGGGCTTCTCTCCCCGAGGGCAACGTAATCACAATACACAACAAAAATCCCACCACGCACATAATGCTTGACCTCAATTGCCTCCAAACAATACATCTATATTCACACACAGGAGGGGAAAAGCACAGGCATCGCCGTCTCATATAAATACAAATAAACCCTCTACTGCAGGTCTACACACCTCATCATTCAATAACATTAGTGCTAAATTGATTTCAGTGGCAGAATTCCACTGCCTCTTGTTGGATTTCAGCAGCACATGAAACGCACACATTTACTTCACACGCATAATGTGTTCATGTGCACAAAGAAAAAAAAAAAAAACATAGCTACTTGAAAGCCTGGCATGCTTGACATTGAGTTAGACATAATCTGAACGTAAGCTCCTTGATATGTAGGAAAAACTAAACAAAAATAAACATGCAGGCAGATTCTTAGATGATTTCTTAGCACTCAAGACATAAATATATGATGTGATGTGAACATATATGTATGTGTAGCCAAACTGTCATTATGGAGGTGATTATATGCACTATTTAAGTTTCATGTAAATCCCGCTAGAATCTAAACCGTTTTCCCATCCTAGAAGAACCATCATGTTTTCTTCCCCACTGCAATTTACATAGCTCAAATTTACACCAAACCTTCAGTATAAATTTAACACCTCTGAGAGTTGCAATCATAAATACATAGGCTTTTACTGCTAACTTAATGGAGATCCAGAACCACCACAAACATTTAGGCCTAAAATTAAAATGAATACATTAATATGTGGTTCTCAATGGCTTGTCACTCAAATTTTTTATTAAAAGGGACAGTTTCACCCAAAAATTTGAATTCTGTAATTTTAATCACCCTTATGTCATTCCAAACCTGTATGACTTTCTTCTGCATTGCATGAATATGTTTTTGTCAATAAAATAGAAGTCAACAGGGTCTAATGCTGTTTGGTTCCCAAAAAATATTTTCTGTTGCACAGAAGTCAGTAATACAAGATTGGAGTGATAGTAAGGTAAGTAAAAGATGATTCCTTGATAACCACCCCCGATCATGAGCATTTAGGATTAAGTTTAGAACAGCACACTCCTTTTACTATTGCTGAAGTGTTTAGGATGTACTGTTTATGGCATGAACAGTGTACATACAGTTTCATATAGGTGTCTTAAATTAAATTATTAAAAGATGCACAACAGAGTTACTGAAGAGAATACAATAATGCATAATGCACTGTAATTGACTAGACCTTCCATTTCCAGTGTGCTGGATTAACCAGAAGTTACGTCAGTCACAATTTTTAACCTCTTTCCTGACTCGTCATTTAATGACTGATGACATACCACAATGTCGCAAACTACGGTTTCAAATATGTATGATGGAATATCGCCTCCTAGTAATTTTTAAAAAGCACTACAACTTCATTTAGCACTAAAAAATAATGTAAGCAGCATATAGTTAATACTGAATCAGAATCAGAATGAGCTTTATTGGCCAAGTATGTTTACACATACAAGGAATTTGTTGTAGTGACAGAAGCTCCACAGTGCAACAGAAATACAGCAACAGGACAGGACACAGATAATAAAAGAATAACAACAAATAACCAAAAGGCAATGTACAAAGCAGCAAAAACACAATATATAATATAAACAACTATGTATGTGCAGGTCAAGTATGTGCAAATTATAAATGAGAAAATAAAGATAAAATTAGTGAGTGTGGTGAATGGATAATGTATTATAGCTGTGTTCCACATTTATTGTTGAGTGTTCATGAGATGTATTGACTGAGGGAAGAAAGTTCCTGTGTCTGGTCGTTCTGGTGCACAGAGCTCTGTAGCGTCGACCAGACGGTAACACTACTATTAGTAGTGTTAGTATTCCCTTCCAATCCTAGCCATGGTTACATATTTGACTGAATGTACACCAACCTAGCAACAAACCTCATGTCTACTTGCTCATAAATTACACTAGGACACATTCTCACGTCAGTGAGAACAAATATGTGCTGGCTGGTGACTACACCCTGCTGAATATTGTGACAAATGTGTGATCTGGGATGTTTGCAAAAGTAACATTCCACAGATGACACAGCATTCCCCTCTAAAATGGGCAATAATAGCATTCTTACTCCGAAACGGGTCTATTTCGCTGAGGGACACAAGTCCTTTTACCTGAAGCACTCAGCTCATTAATTAACAATATCCTTTTATTTAAGGCAACATCGCAAAGCAACACCACAAACATGCATTTGTCAGTTGTTTTGTCCACTAAGTGGAGCTAGCGCGCATCCACACCAGGCTGATGACAGAACGTTCTGTGCCATGTTTGGCTCTGAATTAAAGGCCAATGAATCCTGACTGCAGCGAATCTGGTAACAAGCAAGTGCTACAGGTGCAAGAGTGCAAAACAAGCTACGAAACACATGGCTGTGTTGTGCACAAATGCAAATTAACTATTCTAACCAGTCTCAGGTCTAATGTGTGTTTATAATTTAGCCCCATGCCAGCTAAAATGGCTATATTAATAGAGAGACCCGTGAAAAATAAAAAAGTAAAATAAATAAATAAATTACTTAGCATAATAAATAAACAACAATTCACAATTTTTTTTAATTAAAAAAAAAAAAAAGTATAAAACTCACTTTATTACACTAGACTAATTAGACAACCAAATGAAACTACAGTGTGAATGAATTTTCATGAAATGAATTAGCTTACAAACCAATGGATAATAGATCAATTAAATCATTGGCTTGCCATTGCTTTGTACATTTTCAATTAATCCTTCAAAATTTGTTATCCAAGAGGCCTTGAATGTGTGTCGAAGTTGCAAATGTAGTGCATTGATTAAACATCAATACATATGGTTTTATAATGTCAGAATATGCACAAAACTAAATAGTGGAATAAGTGTAAATGAGTAACGATTACACACCCGCATCCTAGTAGTTTCATAAAAGCACTTTAAGAGGAACAGGTTAGGGGTGGGCGATATGGGAAAAATATCATATCACGATTTTTTATAGAAATATCACGATTCACGGTTTTTATCCCGATTCTTTGTTAGTTTTACTATTTTGGTTTTACAAGTTGTCTGAGCATTACAGCCAAACTAGAAAGACAAAGATGCATGGCAGATATTTAGGCCAAAGTGGGTGAAGATAAAAAATCTTTGTCATTATTTTATTTTTCTTATTAAAAAATAAGAACAAAGATACACATTACAAATACACATAATATACAAATAAAACAAACAGTGCTTTATTTCCAGGTACAATAGGTGTATTTAGCAGAGCATTCAATGAAATTGAATGAACAAATATAAAAATAAAACACTAGATAGACTGATTCCTAAAGCAACTGTATTAAAGTTTTTCAGTCAAGAATAGTGAGTGATTTTTCTCTGTTTTGTTGTTTTGTTAACGTTAAATGAATAGTTCCCCCACAAATTAATATTCTGTCATCTGTCTGTCAATTCTGTCATAATGTTGTATTTTTATATCATCATTTACTCAAAAGTTGTTTTAAACCGGAAGGAGTTTCTTTCTTCTGCTGAACATTTATAAATGCCATTTTGAAGAAGGTGGAAAACCAAACAGTTGCTGGTCCTCAGTGACTTCCATAGGATTTTTCTTTCCTACTATCAAAGTCAATGTAGACCAGCAACTGTTTGGTTTTCCACTGAGTAAATAATGACAGAAATTCAATTTTAGGGTGAACTATCCCTTTAATGACAGTCGACAGCATGTTTAGTGGCCTGTCCCTTTAAGAGCTGCACGCATCTAATATACAGTACAGGCACGCATCCGTTTCTCTCTTAACTATTTACTTTCATTTTAGAGATAACCAACTCAGTCTGTATGTAAACCTTGTGTGTTTTGACAGTATTAGCGCAAAATATAACTTAGTTGAGTAATCAGGCGCTGTTAGACAGGCGTTTTAGTGCGCGTGCTTCAGGTGTATGCGCTCAGAACAAGCGCACACAGACCAGCGCGCGAATTAAACATTTAACCAGCAAGGCTTGTGCAAATAATGTACTTTTGCGATCGCGAATAAGTGCAGTGTCCTGTCTGAGTAACTCTACTGCTGTATGTCGTGTTGTACAGTACATAGAGACGGCGGCGCCAGAACTGTATTTGACAATGTGCGCGGTAGCGCGATACTACGATATTTCTTCAAAAGCAGATCGTGGAGACATTTTTATCGTCCACGATCAAAAATCGTCATATCGCACACCCCTAGAACAGGTAACCACTCTTTGGTGTAGATGAAGTCAACAGTGTCTCCATCCATCCACCACTATGTTTCTACCACTCCAGAAAAGCTAAATATGCTTCGGCATGAGCCCAAATGTTGTGAAAAACATGCAGTGCGTTTCTTACAGGTCTAAAGGACTGCTTGCTAATTAATCAATTAATCAAAACACTAGCTAAACTAGTTGGACAATTTATCAGCTCGTCATTGGGCAATTAGTCAACCTCTGGAAACATACATAAACTCTGCTTTTCTGTAGCTCAAACAGGAGAGCGTGGGATTGACTCGCATTGAATTGCATGAATTCAAAGACAAACTGCAATATAGGTTGCATCGCATAAAAGCATCTGCCAAATACATAACTAACTTTGAAAGCTACATGAGCCATCCGTAAAGCAGAGAAATGATGATCAGAAAAAAAAAAAAAAATCACTTAAAGCAAAGTAAACATGGGCTTCATCCCACATTAAACGTGACTGCTGTGCCTCTTATCTACATAAGCTTCCTGAGATCTCACCTTGGATAGCCACAAGTAGAGGCATATCACTTTTGTATGGCGGCGTGCATGCGGTTATGCCTTGCCCTCATCCCATAACCAGACACTGACAGTAATTGACACGTAAATTGTGTGCCTCTTGGCTCGGTTTGTGCAATCCAATGCAGTGACATGCACATCAGCATCATCTTTCAAGTGGTTTGAGACCAAATAGAACCAGAGAGAGAAGTACAGTTTTATTTAAGCCTGACGACGTCTCATGCTTCAGTGTGAAAGCGGAATGTAGGGCAGATCTGTTCTAACACTGACCCGTGACTCGTCCCATTACATTTTCCAACAGCTCTATTAGCTCATCCAGGCCTCTAAAGCCCAGGAACTTAACGAGGACGGCAGGGCTATTACATTACCATTACTTCATTCAGGTCAGTCTGCCTGAGGAACAGCAACATGGCACACGCTCAGGTATCAGAGACTCGGGTTAGCAAAGTGACAATTACTCCAGCACTAATTAAGCCATCTCCACTTCAGGCTGTGTCTGACCTTTACTAATTATGCATATATGTGGTGGCAGTGGCTTAATGCTTAGGGACTTGAGTTGTTAACACAAAGCAAACAGGTTCAAATGGCAATAAAAATTGATCCAGGAGCTCTAGAGTTACAGAGATCTCAATCTTTCCCTGTCAGTAGTTACTTTGAGGAAACCACTAAACCCAAACAGCAAGTAAAAATCTGTACTACTGGCCTGCAAAAACTCTTTTCGTGTTAGCTTCTTGTCTTAGTCCAACTAGGGCCTTAATATGCATCTCAAAAAACATTAGCGAGCATGAGTTTCTTCACATAAGCCGCAGGCTCTTTGAGACTGCTGTGCAAACAATAATGCTGATTGAACAGTTAAAACTATACCAAATAAACGGAAAGAAAGTGGTGCTGCTTTGAAAGGAGCATTTAGCAGAAGTCACAGAGGACGGAGATGACATCGACAAACTTCACAATGAGCTGAACAAACAGTCGCACAGATAGAAGAACAGTAATAAATTTCACTTATGTGGGTTAGCTGACTTAAGCATATCAAGTCATTTTCCAACTGCAAGTTCAGTCTAGAGCAGTTTTTTCTTTGCATTTTTGGTCTTCAGTACTCCTACAGATGCATCAGTAAACTCCATGTACACTATCAGAGATGTACAGTTTTATACATATGCAGAGTAACTTAACAGCGACTGCCAGAGGGTGTGAAGACAGTGGAACGACATTCGTAACCATTACTAGAAAAACCACTACTAGGAACACCAACTTACGACTAAGCACTGGCAAAATGAAGCCTTTGGTGGTGTACCTCTCAGAAACCAATTAAATATTTTAGTTAATATTTATTGCAAATCTGTATTGAATTACATGTGCATAAAATGTTCATTATATATATATATATATATATATATATATATATATATATATATATATATATATATATATATATATATATATATATATATACACATACATACATACATACATACATACACATGAATCACTATTAATTATATTCATCTATTAACAGACCATGATCAAATCAAAAATGAAACGTTTACAAGACCGGCCCTGGTTAGGAATCAACCAACTGGACTATTTGATTCATTAAGTTAATCATGTTCTTTTGGTTGCAACTAAACTTAAGGCAAAATTCTGCAGTTTCTTAGGGAGACTAAGGTAACATGCATTGCTAAGACCATAATGCCGTAATGAAATTTCTATAAAGTGAGCAAACTGCATCAGCCACAGCTGGTAAATAGCGGTCTAGTACTGTTTCAACACCATTACTGAAGAACAGATGTAATCAGCAAAGCTTTAACAGACCTTCATTGAATTACTATCTTTTAAACTAAGCAAGAGTTTCAAGAACGTCAAAAAGAGAGGCCATCCATGAGATCTAATACACCTTCAACGCAAAATCTAATCCTGCCAGCTAATGGGACAAAAGAAAGCCGGATTTGGCCCTCTCTTTTCTCATAATTTAACCCCTCGCAGAATATGATAAAGAGGCCTGGAGCAGCTGCAGACTGACCAGTCCCCAAGCACACAATTAACAACAAAAGAGCCCTTTTAACGCATTGAGCTAATCAGCAGCCAGCCCACCACTGCAGTCCCCCTGAACCATCTGCAAGACGGCAGACCGTCTCCGTGACTGTGAAAAAAAAGACTGGCACCATGCTATCATGTCCTAGGGTCAATGAAGCACATTGCTTAGCAACAGTCAAGCCCCCATGCATGGAAACCAAAAGCTTTAGCTTTCAAAGAGTAACTCTGAGTGGACAAGGGAATGTGCTCCAAGATTTGATTACCAAATGGCCTCTGATTGTTCACTGACCACTGTAGGAAAAGAGACCATTAAGAGCCACCTAGTTTAGACATTTAGTGACCAGCAAGTGTCAAAATTAAACACTTACTTTTTCATTGGCCTATAGACTATAGCTACATTGTGCCTAAACTATGTGAGATGATAGAAAGATAAAGAGCTTTATGTAGTCCAAAGAAATATATATGGAGAAATGCCAGCCTGCAATGGCACGACTGGTGTACGAATAATTTAAAGGTTTAATAAAAAGATTGCAGCTTTTTAAACAAATGTTTAGAGGGAAAGGCAAGACAAGGTTGAGTCCCAGTTGAAAGCAACCAAAAACACAGGACACCTATCTATAATAATCCCTGTAATAATAATTAGTTAATAATGGGTTGTCAACATTTCCTAATCAAATTTGCCTAGAATAATGTAGGGATCTCCATCATTAAGCTTGAACGTCATAAAGGTAAAAAAATAATAAAAAATAACCCATTTACTTTAATACACAAATCGCAGTCTTTTTAAATGATTAATCAGTGCACATTATTCCAAGAAACAAAAAACAAACAAACAAAAAAACAACAACAACTTTATTTTAGAAATATTTTATCGCTGGCTCAGCCTCTGACGTCACAAAACTCTAACTTCAGTCAACCCATCTCCTCCAACCAGCTTCATTCGGGCACAATTCACAATCCAAACAATTTCTAAAATGAAATTTAGTTCACAGCCTACATTTTCACTCATTAAATACATTTAAAATGTTTTACATTACAGATGTAGAATGGCTTGCAAATGCTATTTCATGTTGACTTAAGATTTTTAAATATGGAAATCGCACCAGCGAGGTCTGGATGATGAAGCTTCAGGACAACAAACACAGCAACTCAAAAACATTTCCTTAGTTCAATAACGCACAGCTACAACATCTGTAGCGTATCATGCCCTCATTTAGAAAGCTATCTTGGAGCAAACCAAATATAATTTAGGAATAAAAACATGGTCTACTCATTTTTCACACAACATTTCAATCACATGTTAAAATTGAAGCCAAGCTCACTCATGTGGATGACAAAGCGGTTTGGGGCCATTGGTGAAGAAACCCTTTACCTAAACACCGAGTTAGGCTATGGTTTCAAAATATTTCAACAATTTTGAATGACAAAGCCACTTTTGTATAGTTAAGCCCTGAAAAGCTACAAACACTGGACTTAATCTACTGACTTCCTGGATGTTACAACCTCTAAATGACACGGGTGACTCTGGTACGCATGTCAACATATGAGTATTTCTGGAAGGAGTATTTCTGTTCCTGACACTTCTTGTGTACACTAGATTTTGAAACTTTGCTGAGGTCTCAAAACAACAGTCCATTCGAACACCACAAATCTGCTTGGTACTTAATGAAGAGGTTCCCAAACGACTAAGTTTCCAATGTCATTCATAAGAAAAACCTTGGCTTTAAATAAGTTTGCATTTGCAGAAACAAAAAAAAGTTTTTATATTCACAGCTTTTCAGACAAGCACACAGAGCCTGATACAAAAAGTTCTAGACGTACCTGGTCTCTCTCATGAGGGAGTAGTGTCACAGGTGGGAGGTCGACACCAAAGACCCCCACGCTCCTGAAGCGAGCTTTGCCTCCTAGCCCACCACTGTTCATCCTGTAGAGTGGCCCATCCTTGAGCAGCCGCCCGTTGTTAACCGCCCGCTTAGCAGCTAGCCTCAGCCTCTGCTGAAACCTGGGGTTCCCCACAACATTCACCAGGTCGCCCTGGCTTCTAAGGAATCTCTCGATGTTCCTTAGAGAGGAGCCAGCCGGGACACCCAGACCTTCGATAGCCCTCCTAAGGATTTTATTCCAATCCACATGACGCAGATCTCCAGCAGGTATCACAGATCCAAGCGAGACTGGGCCAGAGCCTCCCAGCTTGAAAGGCCCAATCCTTCCCGGGTTATCCGGGTCTTTGTATGAAGCGCACCCTTTGCTGGTAACCTTAAGGATGGATCCATCCTTCACAGAGAGCTCCAGCTGTTGGAGTACGATGCCCTTGTCTAGCCCATGTGAGGTTGAGACAGCATGGCAAATCCTCTCCTCCGAAGGCCGCTGCTTCTGCCTTTTGATCTTCTGGATAGCCTCAAGAATCCACTCTGTGTACAGGGGATTGGCCAGTTTCACCATGGTGAAATAAGTTGTTTCATTAAGGTGTGATCCATGAATACATTCCTTTTCTTTTAAGAGCGAACAATACGCATCCACAAACAAAAGCCAGCCATTAGTACATGCCGCAGGCAGGATATGGGACTGATGTAACTCCTCAAAGATCAGACTGGCTATTCATTTCTTTTCCCCTTTGTCAGAAAGAAAAAATCCCTTGTGGTAAATCCAAAGTCAGAGGACTTGCTGAAAAATCCTTTCGTGTTACACCTGTGGGTGTGAAGAGGAGAAAAACAGAAAATACATGTTACTTTGCAACAAAAACTCTCTTTAGAGCTAGTTACATGGGCATGGCAACCTGATCCAAGGGGTTAGGCTAACCAACACTGCCAGTCGTTCACATTAGTCATACTTCTACATTAGTCATGCTATTTTACACAAGTGCAATGTAAAATAGGTTTAAACAAAGTGAGAGTTTAAAAAAAAGAAAATTGTAAAACACCCCCGAAAAAACATTATATATAAACAGTGTCATTGTTAAACTAACCCCATGTATATATACATGTGTGTGTGTGTGTGTGTGTGTGCGTGTGCATGTATGTGTGTGTGTGTATATATGCAAATAAAAAATAAAGGGCACTGTATTGTTTAAGCCAATTTAATCATACACATGTAAATATATAGCCTACATGCATATATCTATATCAGATGTATAGTAATAGTATATAAGTAAACGATTGTGTAACGATACGCACAGTCGCACACACATATATACATATACATACATATACATATATATATATAAAATGTGTGCGACTGTGCGTATACACACAAAATCCTATATACTATTACTATACATCTGATATAGATATATGCATGTAGGCCTATATATTTACATGCGTATGATTAAATTGGCTTAAACAATACAGTGCCCTTTATTTTTTATTTGCATACATACACACACACACACACACACACACGTATGCACGTGACTTCAGGTGTTAGGTGCACACATTCCATAAAAGGAAAAAAATCACCTGTCCAAACCAGACAGACTAGTATAACCATGAGATTAAGATGAACATGTTAATTCACATTTTGATAAAATGCGAGCCACTTTATGAGTAGCTGGTACTCAAAACCTGCCTGCCTACCTAGACAGCAAAAATGATACGTGTTTATGATGCCCATATATGCAGTTTAGCTAGGGAGCTCACTACATTGAGACATTCATTCACTCCAAAACAACGCAACAATATATTTTGCGCATATATATTACACACACACAGCACACCATGGATAACATAACATTTTATTAAAGCTCATTGATTTATGATAGTGTAAAAACCCAAACAGCATAAGCAGGGAAAGAACAGTGCTGCGAGCAGCCAGCAGGTGACATGCAGAGAACAATTTCTCAAGAACTCCTCTGATCGCCAACAGCAGCCGTGTAAACTCAACCACAACTTATCTGCCATAATATTATATATAAAGCCTCGCACACATACTGAGGGGAACACTTGACCCATTCCTCTGAGACATTAGATCAGGCCTAAACAGATCCGAGAAAAAGCTACAGTAAATAATTGAACAGCGCAACTTGGTTAGCCAGCAAAACAACTCAGAGTTTAACTGGGGAGGCATGACAGCACACACAGTGTTAGCAGCACATATAAAACAAGACAAAAAAGTCTTAACTGACACTCACTCCTTGTGGATGTTCAGCTCAAATGTAAAAACACAACATGCAGCGTTGTTTAAAATTTGACACTTGTTTAATCGATTTTAAATCTCGTCTACAGTCTTCCAGCTTCGGTCACAAACTACGACTTGGCCGTGACATTTCACATTAAGAGTCTAGCAACAACATCTCAAATGTTGACAGCTAAAACCAAACACAGCATCACAAACGCGTACTGACATTGTTACTTCAGCTCGAGTCCTCTGATTAAAGCAGAGATAGTGAGCTAAAGTCATGCGAATCTCAAAAGCAGTCGCTTCTTATCTCCAGCATCGGCTTTCTAAACAGCCCCGGAGCTCAAATCTAGCACGCTAAGCTAAAGCTGGCTAAATTAGGTTATGCGTTATGACCACTTCCGACAGATGACTATCTATAATTTATGATGACAAAGTCAAGACGTCAATTAACCTACGGTCTCGCAAACCTTGTTTTCTGGACGCTTTAACACGGTGGACAGGTCAGGTGACTTCGCCGCTTTGCCCGGTCGCGTTACTAAACAGACGCCATTTTGTTACAATGTTGTAGTTTACATGAATCCGACATGACACTGATTACAACCCAATGGAGTCTCATTAAACCTTACCTTCACAAAGACGGTCCCGCCCAAGAAACTTTAATATTGGTTAGAAAGGGCAAATACGTATCCCTGGTTCGATAACCAAAGTGTCAATCACAAGAAAACAGTTCGGCCTCTCAGGAATCGGTTGGTTTCATAATCTGTCAATAATCCCTTGACCCGCCTCTTAAAGGGACAGTTCAACACCGCTGAACATTCTCATCATTTACTCGCGCTCATGTTTTTTCCAAACCCCATGACTTTTTTTTTTGTTCTGTGAAGCACAAAATGAAACATTAAGCAGAAAGTGAGGAACTGACAGCCTCAATCACTAGTTACCTTCAGTGTTTTTTTAATTACACATACAATAAGTGATAACTGAAAACTGTCATTCTTCATGTCATCTAATTTTTAGTCATATGGGATTATTACAACGCGAGGAGGAGAAAATTACATTTTCATTTTTAGACAAAACTATCCCTTTAAGGTGTCAACTGCTCTTTAGTCCGTCCTGCGTGTGGAATACGATACCTGCTATTCTGTCCACATTAGAAGTACAGTTAACAGGGATATTTTACCACAATATAACAATGAGTTTAAAACTACTTGACTCTTTAAAGTAAGATCAGCCGAAACTCGCTCTATACCTTTAAGAAGGCTCCCCCTTATGAGCATCGCACAACACTGCAATATGAGCAGATCGACCTAGTCACACTTTTTGGAGAATAATGCAATGGTGAATAATTAGTCCAAGTGCTCGAGTTATCCCTGGCATTCCCCGTGCTGTGTGCACTGTAATCTAATATGATAATTAGTTTGCACTTTACAAAAGACACGGGAGGCCACGAACTATCGAGCGCGCGTAGGTAGTGTGGACGCAAATAGACAACATTTATAAATCCTGCGAATGCCTAAACGGGTGATGGCATATCATTTCTCCGAAACGCTAAAAGCATCGCTGACTGCCGTTTGTTTACGCGCTTCTGTCTAAAGCATGGAAACTGCACTCATATTTCAAGATCAAGCAACTGAGAACAGATCGCATCTGGAAAATTCCACTTATGCGGGTCAAGCAGTAGCTTGCGATACTTGCGCGTAACCCAATAACCTTAATAGCCCGAATTAATTTCTTCGCTCGCGTCAAGTTACATCACTCACAACAACTTAAACTTGAACGATTAAAACATGCCACTCAAGACACCGCCGAGATAAATGCCCGACAACGCTGGCAAAGCGAACATTTACCTTTAAGTTCCTCGCGCGATCTCTCCACGCTTCTCGTATAAGCAATAAAAACACGCTTATTTGCAAAGCTGATGATATATGTGTAAAGTAGCCTGATAAATCCAATGGGGTCCTGTTTGATTCGGAAGATGAACGCACGCGTAGGCAGAGGGAACCTGATAACAACTAATTGAAAGGTTAATCTACATAGGAGTCTGTGACAAAGTAGTACCCTCCCCTTTCGGCACTCCATCAGCCACAGAGGAGGACTAACTCGCTGTAACCGCTACGTGACATCACATCGCTCATTGGGAAACAATGTACATTGTTTCAGACTACATGGCATGGGTGGGAAAAGAGGAGACACAATGTGCCGTCTGTGAAGAGGAAAAGGAAACTTTTAATATCGCCTATTGGGATACGAATGTATGCATAAAAATAGTCTCCAAGGCAATAGTCGTACTCTATGCAAAATTTCAGCATCAGAAAGAGCTTTGTACATTTTTTTTGATCATACAAGGAATTTGTTTTACTGTCAGCTTCCAGTACACAGAGAAAACAACAACAACAACAACACACAGATAATAAAAAATGTGAATAAAATACACACACAAACCACAACAAAATAAAATATTAAAATAAATAAATTGTATGTACAGGTGTGCAATAGAAAACATTGAATAGAAATGGAATAAAGAAATAAGATGTAGGGATGTACTAGGATGTAGGGTGATGCACATTTTTATTGCACAGTGGGAGAACATTTAACTGTTCGTGATGTAGATTGCCTGGGGGAAGAAACTGTTCTTGTGCCTGACTGTCCAGGTATTCGGTGCTCTGTAGCGCCGACCAGATGGCAAAAGTTCAAAAGTAGATGGCATGGATGCGAGGGATCCAGAGTGATTTTCTGAGCCCATTTTCTCACTCTGGATGTATACAGTTCTTGGAGGGTGGGCAGGGGAGCACCAATAATCCTTTCAGCAGACCAACCTGTCCTCTGTAGTCTTCTGATTTTGTGTCGGAGGCAACCCAGACAGTTATTGAAGTGCACAGGACAGACTTGATGGCCGAGTAGAACTGTGTGAGCAACTCCTGTGGCAGGTTGAATTTCCTCAGCTTGTGAAGGAAGTACAACCTTTGTTGGGCCTTTTTAGCAATGGTGTCTATGTGAGTTTCCCACTTCAGGTCCTGAGAGATGATGGTGCCCAGGAACCTGAATGTCTCCTCTGCAGCCACAGTGCTGTCCATGATGGTGAGCGGGGGTGTGCAGGGTGGGGTTCCTCCTGAAGTCCACTATCATCTCCACTGTTTTGAGTGCGTTGAGCTCTAGGTTATAACTGCACCAGACAGCCAGCTCTTTAACCTCCTGTCTGTAGGCAGACTTGCCACCTTCCTGAATGAGGCCGATGACTGTAGCGTTGTCTGCAAACTTCAGGAGCTTGACAGAGGGGTCTTTAGATGTGCAGTCGTTTGTGCACAGGGAGAAGAGCAGTGGGGAGAGGACGCAGCCCTGAGGGGTGCAGGTGTTGGATGTGAATTTATCAATTCTCACTAGCTGTTGTCTATCTGTCAGAAAGCTGGTGATCCACTGACAGATAGAGCTATGGACAGAGAGCTGGGTTAGTTTATTCTGGAGGAGTGTATAGGGATGATGGTGTTTGAAAGCAGAGCTAATTTCCATGAACAGGATCCTCACATAAGTCCCTGGTCTGTGTAGATGTTGCAGGATGAAGTGCAGTCCCATGTTGACTGCATCATCCACGGACCTGTTTGCTCGGTAAGCAAACTGCAGGGGGTCCAGTGATGTCCTTCAGATAAGCCAACACCAACCTCTCAAAAGACTTCATGACCATAGACGTTAAAGCAACAGGTATAGTCCTGTTAACTTGGGTTTCTTTGGGACGGGGATGGAGCGTTTGAAGCAGGAAGGGACTTTGCATAGCTCCAGTGATCTGTTGAAGATCTGTGTGAAGATGGGGGCCATAAATTTTAAACTATTTGGGGAAAAAGACGGGATGCTGTGTGATATGCCATGTTTTTTTTGAAGAGGAAGTTGAAACTTAATATCACCCAGCACAAATCAGTTTATTATGAATACACGCATAATTATAATAAAAGTTTCACACCGTTTAATTATACATGGCTTTATAATTGCTGAGAAGGTGTTGCGAATTTAATTGATGTTTGTTTGCAATATAAATACCATCAACAATTAAATAGTGAAATGTGCTTCACCACAGTTGGAACAACATAATCAGAGTAAATCTAAACCATTCCATAAAATTTGCAACAAAATCCCCCTGACAGTTTGCAAACGCACCTGAAAGCCCATGGTTTCGCCCTGTGGTGAAACTTTGGTGTAGCACAGGGCATTCTGAACCATGGGCATGCTACTTTTCACTGTGCCTGAAAGGAAAACAAATTGCACACTAAAAACTTGAGCCATGCAGGATGTGGTTACAGTTTGGCAAAAGCCTTCATATTGGCTTCTAGCAAAGCCTGGTCAAGGTGATTTGACACCAAAGGGTTGTCTTCTTTGAAACACTGGGCTGAGCTGCTGACAGCAGCTGGTCTGGGTGAGATGTACTAGCACACCACTAAATATTGTGTTATATGTAATTACACTGCCTTCAGTTGGATCCACTTTATAGTTTTGATGTTTTAGATTGTTACTGTGCTGTTATTTTAAAGTTACAACTAGGCATTGTTTTTGATCATCTGCATTGGATCATAATACCCGTCAATTCTCAGGTATAACTGGTGATATTTTCAGCCAGAGACCTTTTTTTTTTTGTAGCACTGTAATTTGTGTGGCTATTGCAAGTCAGTGTTACTTATTTGTATGCCAAAAGGCAAGGTACAGTTTTTTCCAGTTTACACAGATACATTGGAATTATTAATGTTTGCATATTTCAACCACTGGCACATTCATATTCACATGCAGACAGAGACAGGATAAATGCCCTGCACAAGGGTATAATAGCACTAGGGTAAGTAGATTAGCGCAAACTGATGACCTTCCCAATACTGCTGCATTTTTCAAACTACAAAAATAAAACTGTTGAATGTTCCAACTAAGCAAAGACAAACATTTCCTGGATTGCTGACTAGATGGTTTTCTTCTTTATAATATTATAAACAATATATGCTATAATGGTCCAAACCAAATCAAATAGCTCTAAGCATTTTAAGCATCAATCATTATGAAATGAATAAACTTTAAACGAAGCCACACAGTAGCTGGTCTGATTCATTGTTTTAAATAAACTGTTCCTGTTGCTTTCCAAATTGATACAGTTTGGCATTTTTAACGAGATAACATTTATATTAAGTTGTGTATTGAAAACGTTTGGTAACACTATTTTAAGGTGCCCTTGTTACACGTTACATGTACTTACTAATATAATAATTATGCATAATTACATGAAAGTAACCTTAAACCAAACGCTAATCCTAAACCTAACCATATAGTAAGTACATGTAGTTAATTAATATGGCTCGGTACTTAAATGTATAATTACACTGTAACAAAGACACCTTAAAATAAAGTGTAACCAAACTTTTCCTTTTTTTGGTCTCTCTAACCCACTTTATATTAAGTGGCTTTAACTATTATGTACTTACATTTAAATCAACCATTTAATACGATGGACTTATTGTGTAGATCCATATCTTTAGACTGTACTAGTATTTAAATACCTGCATGTAATTAGTAGTAAGTTATTTCTGTTAATACATCTGTAATTACGGTTGACCTCAAATCTACCCATACCATTAAACCTATCCCTAGCCATCTCTCACCTCAAGTACATAACTGAACATTATCAATCTTTCTGTACTGTATATAGTTGAAGACACCTAATATAAAGAGAAATCAAAATTTCCTCTATATTAGAAGTGTTGTTTTTCTTGTTTGACTAACTTTGTTCTTCCATAATGTCTTCTATAACCATTGACTGAAATGTTGTCCAACAGCAACACATCTGTGAATCAACTTGTGTTTTATAAACCTCACAGGCAACTTTCGCAGGTCTTAAAAACACCCAGCATCATTGTAAAACACAGCGGGAGGATTAGAGAAGTGGAAAAAAACAAGCGAGACTGTGTGTGTGAGCTGAAAATGTGAAATCGTGCTCAAGGACTTTGTCCTTCGCTGTCATTATGGATTTCGCATGGACTCGTGGGTTGTTTAAAACCATGTGCTCGGTGATGCCAGGGCCTGAACAGGTTTGTCAGTGACAGAAACTGAAACTACTATGATTGCTGTCACACACCGGGAACACAAAGGGTCAGCTGTACCTTCAGTCTCTCTAATGATGCTCACAAATAGCTACTCCTCATCCCATATCACAGAGATGATCCAATGCAGATCTGCCACTGTCATCAAGAGGACAGGTAGAAGCTGGAGGCTTTCTAACATCCAATAGGACACAGAAGTTGAGAGAGTAAAATAGGCCAAAAGTGGAGTTCAGGTTCTCTGTTGAACAAAAACACAGATTAGGCAAAATATAAACATATTTCAAGTAATAAACATCCATCCATTATTATAAGGTTAGAAAGAGAATACAAGTGACAGCAGTAATACAGCCTTTGTTTATTTTGGCAGTTTGGGACACATTTAAGTGTTTCCCACAAATACATTTGGTTTACAACAACAAGACTGGCTAACAAAATTTCTTTGACATAAAATGAGCCTTTGATTTCAATACCTGCCTTCTGTATGTTTTTAATACCGGCTTCAGTTTTTAAAGCTAATTACACCTAAAATAATTTTGTTAGCAAACACCAGATCTGGAAAGACGCTGGTTATGATCATCACTCTTAATCGTGATTCTAAAATGGCTTTAGTAAAAATAATTCAGTATTTCCAACAGAAATTCCTCTTTTGTAAACAGTTTTTAATGTGAAATATGTCTCTGTGATCGCATTAGGCTGAGAATCAGAGAAAAGAGGCACAGCAGAAGGCAGGCAGTGAACAAGAGAGGAAAGAGGAACAGAAGATAAAAAGTCAATTAAAAAAAGGCATTAGTCTTATAAAACACTCGGGCGGTCGTATCTTCCGGTCTCTCAGCGGCCCATCAGTGGAAGTCTGGCTTTTCTGGGAATGTGCAGCCCGCGTGGCGAATAATGACGTTAGCAGCATAGTGTCCAGCGCGGATGCACTGCTCAAAGGTCTTATCCTGTACCAGCTGAGACAGGAAACCTGCACACACATGCAAACAGACATCGAAAAGAAAAGGAAAAAGACAAATCAGATCCTCCGCTTGCAAAATATTGGACAGACAGAAAGCATGTGCAAACATATGTTTAATGAACGCACACATTCACACACATCCGAGCACGTAAACACACAAACATATGCAGGCGAATGTTAGCTCAGAAAAGTAGTCTGGTATCGATTTTGTACTTTCTTTTAAAAAAAATTAAGGAAATCAGGCTTAAGGGGGAAAGGTGATGCAAAAGGCCCCCTTTAGTGATGTGCGATACATAAATCCTCCAGCTGCCCCCGGGCTCTGAACCCTCCCACCTAGATCTCTGCTCTCTGCAGCAGCGCCGGAGCGCATTGAAAAACAGCTAGCAAATTCATTTTCCAACACGGCAGAGCGCTGGCCTCCAACCTCTTGTTGGAACGGATAAAGGAGTTAAAAAAAATCAATACGACGTTTGAGCAAACACGCTCACAGCTCTATTAGTCGCAAGGTTGTCCTGGAAGAGCTACAGGAAGACATGTTAGCAAATCAGGCTCGTGGCCTTTGAAAAGCAGAGGGCCGCAGAAGAGGCGTCGTATGAAGATAAATTACGCGGACCCGAAAGACCCGTACGAACGGCGTGATCAACATCGATATTTCTGTTTTTCATGGGGAGCCAAACAGCGTTGTGCTTTACGCTTTTGATGGATGGCTTCACAGTTCAGATTGGAGTAGACACGCAGCGGCTATCTGAACGCACGGTTATTAGCGAAACCTGCAGATTAAACATAACGGCTGTGGGGAGTCTGGAAACTCCATAATCCATCATGAAAGTGATCTATATTTCCCTGTAACTGTGCTATCTGAGGTTAAATAGTACATGGGCGGCTTCATGTGACTAAACTAAGCCAAATGAATGAAGTATAACTACAATTCATCTAAAAATTGTCATTCCAGAGCAGCTGCGCAGGAAATAAATATGCATTGCGTGTCAGAGCTCTTGCATCACGGCCCGGTTTTCCAGAGGATACAGATCAAACCTAATCCTGGATTAAATTGTCCTGTCAATAGTGATTTTCCATTGAACATACTTTCGTCTAGGACCGGTCTGAGTCTATGACACCTGTTTCAACAATACAATCCATTTGTGTGCTGACTGTGATTTCTTTCTTCTGCGATTTATGCATTAATTATTGGGTTAATTAATCTATTAGGTTATTACACCTTGTGTTGTAGAGAGACACCAGTTTCAACATTTCAATTCATTTGCATGCTGACTGGAGTTTCTTTTCTGTGATTTACGCATTAATTATCAGGTTAGTTTAGTATGTTATCACATCTTGTGTTCTAGAGAGGCTTAATCAATTAAAATAATGTTTGAATATTTGTAGGAAAATTTATTTCATAACAATAATCCATTTGTTATAATTCAATCAATTCGTATGCTGACCAGAATTATATTCTTCTGTAATTTAATAATTAGTATTGGGTTAATTAATCTATTAGATTAGGCTATGAATATTTGTAATATTTATTTAAACATTAATAATAATAATAATAATAATAATAATACTAAAGAATTTATCGAACACAAAAGATATTTTGAAAAATGTCTCGATGCTTTTTAGTCCATACAGTCAATGGAAGTCAATGGGGTCCAAATGTTGTTCTGGACACCACTGACTTCCATTGTATTGACAAAAACAGTTGAAATCATAAATCATCATTATCAGTTTTGCAGGAAAAAGAAAAGTCGTACAGGCTTGCAACAACAAGGGTGAGTAGATGACAATTTTTATTTTTAGGTGAACTATTGCTTAAAGTATTGAAGTTATTAAAGATGTACTTTGAAAGTACATCTTTATAGCTTAGTCGCACAGTACCTCCAACAAAGGCATCTCCAGCACCGTTGGTGTCCACTATCTCGCTCTGGTTGATCTCCAGGACAGGGAATGTCCCCACCTTGTCACCTGTGGAAAAGACAGTTCACAGTAAGTGTGAGCTTGTTAAACTATTGTTGGACTGAAAAATGAGCCTCATTCACAGACCGGCTGTTTGGCAGACGTGAGAGACTTTCTGCTGTCAAAAATGGTTGTTTGTTTTTGACAAAAGACTGTATATTTTCTCGTAGAAGCTCAAAGCAGTTTTTCATTTTACAATAGTGTCAAGTGTAGATTTAAAGCTGTAAAAATAAAAGCCAGTCATCTTTTTGTCAGTTCACACACCTCGCAAACAAATCTAGTTAGCATGATGCTAATCATCTATGATACAGCAGAAACAGCAACAAACTTAGTACTGAGAAAAGATGGAGAAGTTCGCATGCAGAAAGGAAAAGGATGTGCCATTTTCACTTGATGAGCTATAAGAGCCCTGCTTGGGCCTTGAACTCAAGGAGAGGCAATTATATAATTTGCCGGTTCTTCGGCATGACAATTCTTGCACAGAAATGGATCTGCTTTCCAAAATAGCATTTAAAAGACAGCGTCAGTCTATTTTCAGCATTCAGTTTGAATAATCTGTCCCCATTCAGGCTAAAATAATGCATTAACTGTCCCGCGGTTCGCTCTCGAATGCCTTCTGCTGTACGCTTGTTTTATTCATGGCATTAGCCTCCATTAGGGTTGAATGAGGCTGATATAACTTTGCTTTGCAGTAAGAAGAGCACTTCAGAGAACCCAATATTAGATTCTTGAGGACCTTCAGAAAATTCCACATGTGGCAAGTCTGGCAACCCACTCCAGTGCCGCGATTTACCATTTGAAACTGAGCTGCTGCTGTCTTCAAGTGCACCTGGTAGACCTCTACTCCACAGTTAGGCAGTCACTATTACGACATGTTACAAATTCAAGTCTAGGGAAAAAAAGTGGGAAGTAGCCAAAACAAAAACAATAGATGACAATTGCTGTCACTTCTTCTATACCATAAGATAAGCATAACTGAATACACCAGGATACTTTACACAACTTGATTTATGCATTAATTACTGGATTCATTCATCTAATCAGGCTTGTGTTCTAAAGAGAATATTTCTAAAGAGAATGTTTGAATATTTGCATGAAATTAATGATAATATTAATAAAAGTTATTACAATAATAATAATAATAATAATAATAATAACAACAAGCCACTATTAAATAAATAAAATAAAGAATAAAAATACCAACAATATATTAGTATAATTACATAATATTAACACATATTAATGTATTATAAATATATGAATACAGTATATTAATATTTATTGATACATGTGCATTTAATAATATTTATTTCCTTTGAATAATGTAAACCGTGAAGGGCATGTCTTAAAGTGGGCATGAAATGAAAATTCTCCCTATTTTTTTTAACTGCATGTTATTGATTTTACTGTGAACGATTCATTATTGCATATGCTTGTTTTATTTTTAATAAAATTTGTTTTTAAACGGACTTCTCTCTGGTGTGTATTCTGGATTTCTCCATTCATTTAGTTGGCTTAAACCCTGACTCTCGTCAAGCATTTTTTTTTTAAGCAACAACCACATCTCAAAATCCAATCGTCAACTGATAAATCAAACGAAATCCCACCCCACTTTTTCTTTTTTGATAAACAATTACACTCAAAAAAAGAAATTTGTCGCTACCCCCATTTGATCGTGACTAAAAGCTTTACATGTTTTGACACCTGAAAGTCAAAATAATAGTTGCCTTTTGCCATCTGTCAACATATCCCTTTCCTACATTACTCTGGTATCAGAGAATTCAGAGTATCCCATAAGCAAATCCAAATTCTTGTGGTCATTCATGTGCACGTAACTCAAAATTACAATACTACACTTGAAGGTTGCATGAAACTTTACATTTCCTGACATAAACAAGAGGACCCCAGGCAGAAAGTCTCAGCTAGCCCTTGAGAAGATTCTTTCACCAAAATAACCTGTAATCTGCGACAACAGAGGGCTTTAAAGCATACACCTGCTAATTGTAGTCGGTAGGTGTCAAAGACCATCACTTTGTGTGGAGAACTTCAGAGGAAGCCTTCAGATGCATACAGTAAACAACAGAACGCAAGCAAAGGCTTTCAACTGACGCAACAATGAGCACTCAAGACACGTCTGCTGCGTGTGAGTGGTTTCTCCCTAAACGAGGCAGCCGATTGTGTCTTTGATAATTAATTACACAAAAAGCAGATCCTTTTAGAATCAGCTAATTAGCAGCAAAACGACTTTGCTTAATTAATGCAGGCAATGAAGCATGCTCTCCCGCCTTCCTCTTGAAATGATTAACCAGAGGATCTTCCGTGTGAATTAAGTTAACAGAAACTCATGATCTATCTATTATTTTGCAATTAAAGATTACAATATTTTCATTGCCATCATAGCATGCTTTCTCCCTCATGACAAACTACAAAAGGACGCAAAATACACGTGTTTATTTGGAGCCTACAGCTGCAGTTTTGGTTGAACAAACAAATTACTGAAGGTGGGGACAAAAATGACCAGATGCAAATGAATGTGTTCAAAACTAAACTGTATGTGGTTCCTTCCTTTCTGTACACAGGCTGACCTCATTCTACTTCCTTTTATGACTCAGAAACAGCGCAGCCTGAGAGTGAAAGAAAAAATAGCCATTAACTGTTCCTCCCTTTGATACCCATGACTGAACTGAAGAGGCTCTAGACAATAATGGACATCAAAATGACGATTAAGGCTCGTATGAAGCAATGGCACTCTTTTCTTCAGATTTGCGAGGGAGGTAGCAAAGAGAATGCAATTCAGCATAGTGAGAATAGGTACTTGCACAGACTAACCCCTCTGCCCTTTGATGACAGGTCACGCACCAGAGGCATGCTGGGAAATGTCCAAACATCCCAGCCGTGTTGAGTTATCCGGAAAAACAAATATGAGGTGGTTCTTGGAAGTACATGGTACATTAGGTCATATCCAAGGGTCCACAATAAAAAAAAAAGCTACAATAAAAAAAAAAAAAAAAATCTTAAGAGCACGCTGCCTATTAAGTCCATGCAATTTGCTGCATAGAACAAATGTCAATACAATAAAACCTTGGTGTGTAAAACAGATTTAAACTTGATTTAGGGTTCGGAGGGAGGGCTGTGAGCTCTAAGAGCTTGAGAAATATACACTGCCAGTCTTCAAGCTTGGTAAACAAGGCTGAACTTGCATATGTGCTAGTCCCCTTGCATTGATGTTTAATGGTGCATGTTGCTCTAGGTGGTTCCCATAACCTCACTTTGTCTCCTACAAGCTGCATCAATTGATATGATAATGGAGGGAGGACGTGTGAAATGAGAGGGGCTGCGCTGGAGGACGAGGCGTCCAACCACTTGGATGCCAAATGGTGTCCAGGAGCCTCTCTCAGCTCTCAATGGGGACAATGACAAGAGTTTCAAGGAATGGAGGCAAGAGGCAGATGCTTAGAAAAAAGAAAGATTCACACTACTATTTGGTCCAATAGGATGTTTTCGAGGAAGGTAGCAAAGAGACTGTGTGTCATCGTTAACCAACATCTACAGCAAAAATAATAATTCAATATTATCTTCTAGTACTCCAAAACTTAAAATGAGGGATGGGAAGACTTTTGTAATTTGTTTGGAAAAATTAAACTCAATTCCACATAATATAAAAATTTTCGTAAGATGTGTTTACGCAGACATTTTAGTCTTTTTAGAACTTGCTTAAATGCAATCCATTAATGGGCCTTAACTATAAATTAAATACAAAAAATTTGACAACCGTGTAAAATCACAAGTGAATCAAAAGCTTTGAAGCACATCATAAAGTTGTAAGCTGCATGTGTTTGAATCACAAAAATGTTTTGATTCATTAGTTCAGGAATCAGTGTTGAATTATACTGATCAAATGAAGAACTGACTCATAAGAGTCATTCACACTACACTAGTTGTGGCATATATTTCTGATTCACTATGAACCAGTTCATAAGAGTCATTCAAAACAAATTGCTACAGTGCGTTTTTTACTCGCTAAGAAAACCCATCCTATTAGAGTAATTTGTTCGTGAATCACACTGTTTGGTGCAGTAGATTAAGTAGCTGTTGTAGCACCCCTGACTGTACTACAGGAAACATCCGCATGGGCGGAAGAATGAACGCAAAGAACCATTAACAGAATCAATCATTTATTTCCCATATTTTTTTTAAAGGAACAGCTAATAACCAGAATACTAAGCCAACAGTGTCAAATAAAAGGCAAAACAGTATGAGGGAAAGGACAAATGAAAAGAAAATTTAAAGAGTAAAAATTAATAATTTCTGAATTAGGTTTTACAACAGTTTCTGGTCCAATGTGAATGAGGACAATTTATATAAGCACGCAAGAGCAAACTAGGGCAAATAAAAGCAGAAATTAAATTCCTAAATCGCTACACGCTGCTCTCATTCCCCCCAAAACCATCCTTGATGGACATCTTCCATTTCATCAAACCGGAGAGAACACATCACATCTTTATTCAAAACATTATTGAACTTGTCTCTCAACATGCTGCTTTGGTTAGTTAGTGCATTCCAGGACCAATTTCATGTTAATGTATAACACAAAAGAGGCCATTGGCAGGGCTTTTTAATAGGCATGGCAATTAAAACTTTGCTGCCAAAACCTGTCTTTGTTGTTACTGGCTTGTGGTCGTCCCTGTAAACACAGTCTCTGGGCAGTTCACAGGGAGTTCCATCACTTTAGTGGTTTTGCCATTCTTCGCTTTACATGTTCATGCAGAAAGTGAAAATACTTTCCTCTGCGTGACTATCCAGGGAGTGGGAAAAAAAAAAGGGGCAACAAAGTTACACCTCCCGAGCTGTGAGGTTATATTAATAGCTCCTGTACAGCGGTTTCTTTTTGGTGCTGTGTTTAACACTTGTGTGCACAGATCAGAAGTGAGATGTTGCTTTCAGGGTTTTGTATCCTTTTGGCACAGGCCTCTCAGGAGGAAGAGGAAACCGCGGCTCTGCTCGCAAAGGCACTCTAGGAACAAGCAGCACTGTAAACACGTATTTGACCAGCGCAAAATAAAACAGGCCGGCGAAGACAAAACATGCACGCGAGACTATTTATAGAGGCCAAGCGTCAGAAAAAGCCATCGTAACATTTACAGTGCTGTGTACGTGTAATAAATTCTTACGTGTAATAAATTCTCTTATCACTAGTTACGTGTGGCGTAAATATGATTATGCTCGTAATGTGACAAGCCAAAACCATGAACGCCTCGGGTCATGCGATAATTACTCTTTTACTGTATCTTAGGCAGTGTCGTTTCCAATATATCACCGTGCGACTCAAAGTGATCGCATGGTGGATTATTCTTTGGCTGTTCAGATAGCAACAGAAATGTTTCAAGTCTCCAATAGATACCTGAGCTTCTGAATGACAAGCTATTCTCTACACAATGAGACATGACAAAACCAATGAGCGGGAGAAAGATTCAAGGCCTTCAGACAGCTGCGGAACGGTGAGAGATTATTCCTCTCAAATCCACTTCTCGTTGGCTCCAGAGCCAAACAAAAGCTCCTAGGAGTAAACAAGGATGGCTATCCTCTTGGCAAACAGACTGAGGAAACTGCCCCACTTGCCTCCTTTTCTCCGATCCACTATCTCCACGCTAGGGCTGGTCAGAGAAACATGAGCGTGACAAACACATTTAGCCGCTAATAAAGGGCACCCACCATGCCGAGAGTGGCAGGAGATAACCGGCACAAATAATCAGGAGTCTGGGACGGAGAGAGCTTTAAGAGGCAGTTTTGCCCTTTTCAAAGCGAGACACTGATCAGATCCCCTCGCCTCTGAGCCATGCTAATTAGCTGAAGACGAGCGGTGATGATGTCACGATCGATTTGGCGGACGTGAGGAGGTCTTCATCCATTGCCCTTCCCATCACGAGTGAGATACTGAATGAATGCGATGCATATGCTCAAATTTCATGAGGTGAATTCAAAATCGGTGCTTGAAAAGAGTAAAAATAAAAGGTAATTGTGAGTTTTAATAAAACATGATAGAAAACGTCACAATTGTGAGATAAAGATGCACATATGAGTAAATTCTACCAGAATTGAGATATCTATATAATATAAAATGAAAAAAAAGATAAATAGAAATAGAATGTCACGTTTAGAGATGTCCATTATGAAAAATAAGTTTACAGTTGTGAGAAAGTCAGCTTATTTCCACCTCAAAGTAAAAATAAAGGCAATTGTTTAATTTAAAATAAGAAAAAACAAAAATATAAAACGTCACTTTTGAGATCTAAAGTTAAAATTATGAGAATTAGAGACTGGGAGATACAAAGTTTCAATTTCAATTGTGAGATGTATAGGTCACTATCATGATAAGCAAGCAGCAAAAAAATCTGTAATGATATTAAAGGGGTCATATGATACGATTAAGTTTTCTTTTCTCTTTGGAGTGTTACAAGCATAGATAAGATCCCTGAAGTTGCAAAGACTAAAGTGTTAAAACCAAAGAGATATTCTTTAAAGTTAAGAGTCTGCCACGCCCCCTAAAGCGGCTCATTCAAACACGCCCCTACGTCTACGTCACGATGTGGAAATATTTGCATAATGCCGCCCCAAAATGTTCACGCAAAAGAAAGGCGGCGTGGTTTCAGTAACCGCAGTAGTGTTGATGCAGCCATGTCAGGGAGACACTGTGTGCTATACAAAAGCACTTTATTTGGCCTTCCGAAAGTAGATGCATTTAGGAATCATTAAAATTACTTACAACAGAAAAGCAACGCATTTTATGGATGACTGCTTCATGAACCTAGGAGAGGAGGTAATTCTGACTGCTATTACAATCGCGTGTTTCTGAATCAGCGACTGCAAGTATGTTTTGTTATTAGTTTAAGTATTTGCTATCGACTGTCGTGTGTGTGTGTGTGTGTGTGTGTGTGTGTAAGTGAGTGAGTGAGTGAGACAGGGTCACATCACAGTGGAGTCAGCTGTCTTAATCGCGGCTCGTGTGTAAACACATACGAGCATCATTACTGTGTCTTTACATTTATTTTGAAAGATGAAGCTCACAATTATGGAAAGGGCGTAACATTTCCGACAAGAGCTTGCGGTGTTTGGCCAATCACAATGCACTGTTTCAGTTGGCTAATCAGGGCAGAATGCACTTGTTGGAAGGACGGACTTTGTAGAAAACGACGCGTTTGAGAGAGGCGGGGCATAGAGGACCTACAATACTGTAAAATATTTTTGAAAAAAAAAAAAAGTGTTTTTTGAACATTAGAGCATGTCAACATATTCTGTTACACCAAATACACAAAATAGTGATCTTTTAAAAAGTATAATATGACCCCTTTAAGTTGGAATTGTGTGAGAAATTTGCATTTGTGAGATTTAAAATCAAAACAGAAACCAAAACAAAATTTAAAATTAAAATTGCAGGTATGAGAAAGAGAAAGAAATCTCAACTCACAATGACAGACTGTAAAATATGTCAAGAAAAATGTTAAAGTATTAATTGTGAGAAATAAAGTCCAAACTGTGAAAAAATAGTTTCAGTTATGAAATAATATTGCAGTTGTGAGACATAAAGTCACAATTTGAGATAGGAAATTGGGACTGCAAGAAATACAATTAGGCTACTTTTAATTTTTTTACTCTGACATACAAACTACGGTGCCTAAACAGGAAAGTTCAGTCCACCTTGTGTCAGTAAAGTCATGACAGAGGCTGTTTACGTAATCAATCAATGCTACGTCTTATAGCTCTTTTCTTTTGCTTTTTAAGCCCATCAAAACAAGCAGCCACTAACTGGCTGTTTACAGCATTTCTGTTTTAGCTCAGCAGCGTCAAAGGTGCATTGCGTTAATGAGAGACAAACAAGGACGGGCAAACATTACAGAATAATAGCCCTAACATAAGAAAAATGTGAGGGAGAGTGTGAACGCACGCACACACAGGAGGAGCGTGTGCGTTTATGAGTGCATAATGACCTTTGCTAAAGGCTCACGGAGATGGAGGAAAACAGACTGAAATGAAAAGGCTCCTCTAGGGAGTTCATTAGGTGCAGGTAAATCAGACAGCGCATTAGACACATTCCTCCCGAATAAGTTTCAAGACGAGCAGCACCTCTCCAGGAGCAGGAATGAAAATGTTCCTCTTTAGTAGGATGACAAAAACAAAATGGATTACATGGAGTGACTTTAGAATTATTCGCAACTGAAGTAAAGGCAATTTATTTCTTTAACTCTTAGAGTCACAATGATACAGAAGTAGCGACAGAACTTTTCTTCCATACTGTGATGTACATCTGAGTGAAACAGATTATTGAAAAAGGAAAAAAAAAAAAATGTAGGGCAGGACTTGGTTATATACATTAGTTGATGGAAGCAGATCTGAATAAATGCTTGCAGTCACTTATAGCAAAGGGGCAGGGTTTATGCAGAGTAAATCATTGCAGAAGTCCTGCATGTGTCACCAAGGAAAAGTTGTAGATTTATGACATTTTAATTCAAATTATGAGCTCAAATCTTAGTTGTTTTTTTTAAGAAATCAAACATATGCATGGATTAACTACTCAATCTATAACATGCATTTAGAAAATAAGATGAATTTTCATTTTATGCCAACTTTAATGTAGCCTGCAAAACACCAGGGAAACTTTGGAGAAGAACTTTGGAGAAGTCAGTCATACACAATAACATGAGGGTGAGTAAACGATGACAATTTTCATTTTTGGGTGGACTATCCCTTTAAATCACATGTGCTTGAGTTTGGACAACCACATCCAAGCCCAGTGTTTTCCAGCCTAGATAAGGATATGGTCACGTCCAGATATCACTGAACAGTGGAGTTTATAAAGTCGACTGGAAAATAAACAAAACTGCAGCAGCCTCGCTCTCTCTCACTCTCTCTCTGCAGGAATGCAAAAACGCCCCTCCTGTTGTGGTGTTAGTTTCACTTCTTGTGATATTAAAAGGAACACAAAGGTTATCGCTCTCTCGAACCTCGGTTCCAGGAAGTTAGAGTAAAGTGCGACACTTATGAGTCATGACTCTACCCGAAACTGTCAGCCTGCCCTCGTTGGGCTACATTCCTACACATCAAGTAGTTTGGGATTAAACGGGACATTCTATTTTGCAAAGCGGTCACGAAGAGTGCGATTAAGTTAGCTTAACACGTGAACTCACGGAGGAGGGAAAGTACTAATAGAACATCACAGACTCTCTTCCTCCCCGTGACGCCGTCGTCCCTGCCGGAACCCCTGGGCGACCCTGCACACTCAGCCATCATTAGATCAAAGACTGTGGGTGCCGCGCTCTTAATACGAGCCTGTAATAGGTGCGCCAGCAGGGCTGCGCTCTGTTCAGCGATGTCACAAAGGTGCTTCATTAAGGGCTCCTCTTCTGGCAGCTTTCATTAAGGAAATTAATGTGGAGGGGCGAGGACAGCCTGCGTTTATGCCGCGAGAGAAAGCCGGGCGCGCACAAAGAGGAACTACACAATAACAAATCTGCATCTCTTTGGAGCGTCGCCCCCAGGGCCCATCATCCCAGCCTTCTTAATCACCATTAAAACAACTTCATTGTGACATTCAGAGCCTGCTGAATGATCACATCCCCACATAGACAGCAAATTGCAAATGAAATGTAGAGATCAGATGGCATCAGAGCACAGCCTCTGGGAGGCTGAGCAAATCTTCAATTCTCTTTTATATTGATGTTTATTGGTGGAGGCAGCGGGGAGCAATAACGTCCCTCTCCTTCTCCGTCGCCCCTGCTATTTGAACCCACTTATTCGGCGCTCGTGTGACGCCTGAAATTTTTTACGGCCAACTACCTTGTGTGCGACGTCCTCGTTCACTTCGCATAGGTTCGCCGGGGGTTGCCGCCGATCCCACGGCTCCTTTTGAAAGGGCTGCAGGAGGTTAGCCGAGCCTGCCTTTTTCCTCAGCGCAGTGTAAAATGCCTCCAGGAGAGTATTTTCTCTAAAGCCGATGCTTAGGCTGAAAGTTAGCTAGGAACAAGTGGGAGCGAGGCGGTTCTGTAGCAAAAGGAAAGGATTGTCTTGTAGCGCTTTCCTCTGATGAGGCTTTACAGGAGTAGCAATTGCCTGAGCAGCCTTATCAGCCCAGGGGGACTAATGCTATTAGCGTTTGTGTGATAAACGCAGCACAGTGGAACCAATACAGCCAGAATTGCCACGTTACTCTGGTAACATGTTGTGTAAATTGTATAATACAGAGCTCTGCGACAGCTCTGTTTAACAACACTTCAATCCTGTGAATAGGATTAGACCTATAAGCTAACGGGGCAAGGGGACTCGGAGAGGCCTGCGGTGTCATTGGGATGTCATGTGTCAAGTCACTAAGAGTGAGGCCTATGAAATCAGCGAACAATCTTAACAAGGCATTTTATTGCATCAGTGGTCGAAAACCTTAGGCACTCATGTCACCATTGGTAAAAATTATTGACAATGTTATAGGATTATAATTATTTAACTGTTTAAGAATGTTCAGTAAAAATAAGCTTTGATAAGAAAATAAACAGTTTAAATGTAATTAATCCATTAATTAAATATGGTCAGAAAAAAAAGACTGATTTATACAATCGTATTAAATAAATTCAAATTAATAGCATGATGACATACACTACCATTCAAAATATTTTTCTTTAAAAGGAATACTTTAATTCAGCAAGGATTAAATTGACGAAGTGACAGTAAATATATTTATAATGTTATGAAATGTTACATGTTGTTCTATTTGAAATATATGCTGTTCTTTCGAACTTTCTATTCAAAGAATTCTGAAATAAATGCCATAATTCCACAAAAAATATTAAGCAGTACAACTGTTCAACATTGATAATAATAATAAGAAATGTTTTTGAGAACCAACTTAGTAATGGCTGCTAAAAAAAAAAACAGCTTTGCCATCACGGGAACAAATTACATTTTTAAAAGATATTAAAGTAGAACAGTTATTTTGAATTGTAATATTTCAGTATATTACATTTTACTGTATTTTTTGGTCAAATAATAGCAGCCTTGGAGAACATAAGAGATTTCTTTCAAAACCATAAATTATCAACTCTGTTTTCACCATTTTTAGCAGAGAGGGAGGAAAAACTGGACGCAGACTGGATTCAAACTTGTTTCTTGCATGAGCACCAAGGCTCAACTAGCTGGTGCGTATGTGCTAGGTCAAACCTCTTCAGGGTTTTTGCGTCTAAAGGTCATGTACCATGTTTACCTCATCGTTTTTCCAGGGTCTCGAGAGCGTTGCAAGAGTAGCCGCTCATTGTGTTCCCAAGAGATTTAAATAATGTCCAACCTCGACAATTTATTGTAAGAACACTGTGAAATTCAATGAATCAAAATACAAAAGGCAATAAAAGGCGAATTATCCTGAACAAATGGAATTAAGCCGAGACTGGGCACTGGCGGACTGTAAAGAGAGGAATATCGTTCTGGCAGGTGCAAAAGGAGAAGAAATGAAGAGCAGGAGAAGAGCATAAACAGCTCAGCCTGTCCCCTTTACATTCCTGCTGCCTCCCTGCTTTCTACTTCAAACCCCGCTGGTTTAATCAGCTACAACTGTTATGCTTTCCCCACTATTCGGTTAAACTTATCCACTCCACAGAAAGATCCCCCACCACTCAGTTACCATAGCAATGTGACTGCAACAGCCCTTTGGATTCAAATTCTGCATCTGAGAGATAGGAGGTCATTGCCAAGGGCAAATTCATTTCACACTGAGCAACATCGAAAGCCACCAGAGAGAACGGCATTCTATTCTTAAGATGACCTTGTTTGAGGCTATTCACTAACATTTACAGAGGAAATCTATCAACATCATTCCAACTGTAAATAAAGTGTTTCTGGGGGTTGTTTTATTTCTTTTTAACATGTGACAGTCCTGAACTAAAAGCGTGATTATGAAAACCTAATTCCGAAGAGATGAAAACTGACCCACGCACCTTTGGTCATTATAGTTCCTTCTTTGCCTTGGGTGAACACAACAATCCTCTGCCTTTTCTTGTTCTCTTTGGGTAAGCTTTGGGCCTTCTTCGCAATCTCCAAAATGTCTTCAGTCTGCACGGGAGAAAAAATAAAACACTTGAGGGTAAGAAGCAAATATTAAGTTCTTCCAGATCAGATTAGATTTACTTTAATACAGCAGCTTGTAAAACATGCACCCGAGTCATCATCGTACATACTGAGCATGTTTAGTGACTGCAATTGCCAACTACATCTCACTCAGAATGGCTGTTGTGTCGAAATGCTAAATGTCATGTGTAATCACATCACCCATGACTCACGTATTCATTCCAAAGACAAGTTTAAATGCTAACAAGACACTAAAATGATGCATGTATCGCTCGGTGGCTTTAAAGCAATCCAAAGATATATACAGTCTTCTGGCTTTTGAACAGCTACATCTGCAATACGCCAATTTTCTTTCAAGAAAAAAGCTGGACAGTCTAGCAGTTGTTCGAAATGATGGGAGAGAACCAATGATTGAATAAACAAGTTTAAAATGTAACAACAAAAACGCACAAAAAAATGGGAAAACTGATGTAATAAGTAATCCGATGCAATCGTAGGATCTAGCAATGAAATGCTTCTTTAGGATTAAATGATGCAGGCAGTCATTCAGAAATTGTTTTGGATAGGATGCAAATAGATTTACTATATACAAATATGCATGTGTGCATATTTGTGTAGACAAAGACAGTAACATGTATCACTGTCTGTATGTTAAAAATATATTTCTGTGGATTTGAGGTTTACTAGTTAAGTCAGACTGACTGACTGACAAAGCACAGTTGGTCGCAAACTGTTTGACTCACTAAAAATAATCATTCAAAAGAAACAGACATTCGGAGTCATTCATTTGGGAACTGGCAGAGCTATATGGGTTTGATTCATGACAAAGAAAAATAATCAAATTCAGACTACACCATATGTTTTTAGTTCATTTAAAACCACCTCATAAGAATCATTTCGTTTGGGAATCGGACAACACTGGTTGAACTGTATGTCTTTGATTCAATAAGAACCGGCTCATAAGAGTCATTAGTTTGTGAATATTACAGTAGTCACGCTGTATATTTCTGATTCACTAAGAACCAGTTAATAAGAGTCATTCGTTTGAGAAACGGACTACACTGCTCGTGCAGTAGATTCTTAAGCTGTTTTGCTATAGCGCAGGGAATTCTGAGAGTATTTTTTGCACAGTATGTACGGAATGCCCATACAAGAACCATTAACACCTTCAAACATAATTTTGGCTCAGGGTTTCTTTTTCATAATCACTTTCTCTTTCATAATACTGTTGTGGAACAAGACATTACTACTACTGCTATACAATACTCCAAGGATGAATAGAATTGTTTGTAGAATTTGACTAAGGACTTCTAATGAGTCCAGCAATAGAGATGCCACTAACAGAACATTTTTGCCTGGAAAAGCATCAAATAAAATAGCCAAATATACCTATAGCAGCCTGTTGTACATGCTAAAAAACCTGCGCTTCCTGATCTGACCTTTCTGGTATTGCACAGCTTACTTGTTTGTCCAGTACAGTCTGCTGTTTAAGTGAACTCCAAGCAACCTGTGGAACTAGATCACCTCCACGCTCTCTCCCTGGAGCCTCGCAAACTTCTGCCTGCTGGTAAAATAGTCTATGATTTAGGAGATTGTGGAGGCGTTCGCTGGTATCGCGCTGAGCTGGTTACCAAGTCGGAGAGGCATGTTGAGGGCACCGAAGAAGTCAAAGTACAAGATCCTGATTGGGGTGCCAGCTTTGACCAGGTGGGAGTAGGCTCCAAGCATGCAGATCAGAGCACTGTCCACACCTACAGCAGGTCCAAAATTATTTTGACCCTTTTGGAAACCAAAACATTTCATTGAATTAAAGAAAATATGAATTCAAATGACATCTGCAAATAAATAATACTATAACTTCTATATGTAAATTATTTTTCAGATATATAATTAAATATATAAATTAAATAATTAGTATAGAACTAACAGTTAAGTGTGTGAGTGATTGATGTTTAGGGAATTGAGTGAGATCATCTGCATTTCCTAGTCCTCTCACCTCCCAGCTGACACTGGACAGAAGGAGCTGGGATGTGGGGGGTGGGTGTGTGTGTGTGTGTGGAATGGGTTCGGTGCTGGGGGCTGGGTTGATCTAAGGGGTTGAGTGCTGGTGGTTCGATACCATCCCCCCACCTCCAGTCACACAAAGCCTCAGTAAGAGGGTCTGAGGCAGTCCAACCCTGCCAAAGCTTTGAGTCTGTCACATGTCCACTCGTCCCACTGCCAAAAGCAGGCTAGAGAGGCTGCTTGGCCAAGGCAGCCACCAGCCCTTGACATTTTTGTTAATGGCGAGGTAGTGTGGGGTCCCAGGCAGGTCCAGCTGCCTCATCACCTCTGTCTCCCTCCTCACTCGACAGAAAGGGTCCGCTTTCCTGCAGTCTGGCCAATCAGCAGAGCGCCGAACGGATTCAATCAGCTTACTGCAGAACTTGCGGTTCAAGATATTGACTTGTGAGTTTACACTGCCAGGCAGTTGTTTTTGTTTGCATGTGTATTGCAAGTGAAATTGGCTAAGTGATCCACGTTTTTCAATAACAGGACACTAAAGGTGCAGGCAAAAAAGGTTTATTTTCTATTGTTAATAGAGTAGCAATAAAAGAAGCACAGCTCACACAGAAGACACTTACAAACCAAGGCTTGGTCAACAAAAATTTTTTGTGACCAGTTGAACCCAATGTGAAATCTGCATTGGTAATTCCCAATTGCTTTGATTCTTATTGAAATGACTAGATTTTGAGACCTTGCAGTGCTTGGATATATAGCGCAACTGTGCTTCAGACAACCCAAGGTCAACTATTCTATCTGAATAAAAGCAAAAATGCCAAATGCCAATCACCCAAAGGGAATTTACAAAACCATGATAAATGTGACCACACCTTAAGACCAAATTTACTGTGAAGCATCAGGTTAAAATGTACTAGTGACCAACATTTTAATAGAAATACAATAAAAAGCCCCCCCACAACAAGTATAAAGCTACTTCATAAATATGGATGAAATCATTAATACAGCATGCTTTGGGAAAGGTTAACAGTGTTCCGATCGGAGCCAACACCAGAATGCAAAACTAACTAGATAACGTCTTCTCTGGAAAACTCAACCACAGACAGTATAGGTCCAAGGCTAGACCCAGAAAGCAGGCAAGTATGAATGTGGCGGCTTGTTTTAAGCAGAGCCCAGGGCTCTATAAAAACCTTACTGTTTTACGGTATCAGCTGAAGTGGCTGCCTACAAGCCCACCATTATCCCGTCATTATAACTATCAAACACATGATAGCCATGAGAGAGTGTTACTACACATGCTCATGAACACTTAATCGCCAGGAGACCCAGAGGGGAGGGGGTTGTACAGGCACCTATGGAGTCATTCATAATGGAGCTCCATTCAACTGCGCAGATTAAATGTCTGACGTGCCTGAATAGCATTACTCATAATTTACTCTTTTCTTGGCCTCGAACAATGCAAATCAGCAATGCAAACTCTTCGTGTCATTCCAGCTTTTTTTTTTTACTCCTAGAAGAGCGAGGCGTTTCATTTCAGACATAGGGGAGTCTGCACGCATAGAAACTTGCAAGGCGCTTGTAAAAGCCGAGAAGTCTGTTATATGTATTCAGGATACAGCGATTGCCCATTGAAAAACAGCTGTTTAGCTGGAGTCCAAGGGCCCTGAGCTCTGAATAAAAGCCCCCAGCAGCCACTGCCTACTCGTTTTCTTTCTACATATATATCTTGGCACTGCAACATCTGCGATCACAGTTTGTCTTTAACCCTGCTTGGCATTTCAATTATGATTACAGTGTATGCCTGTGACTTATTAGAATGCAAGGCTTCATTAGCAGAAGTAGAACACCTCTGCAGCTTCATTAGATTAATCATTCACTTCTAAAGAGTCGTTTAATTTTTAGTAGCATGATTTTTTTTTTGGGTGGGGGGGTGGTAGAGGAGGGGCGAGTTGGATGCAGAACAGTTGGGAGGGAGAGGGAGGGGGGGAGAGAGAATTTGGGAGGTGTGGGGTATAAATTAGCCTTCCCGCCTCACTCTCAGGCACTTATCTCTGCATAGCTATCTGCTGGTGTGAATACATATATGCCTGAGGGACCGAGAGGGACCGAACGCCTGTTCGCTTTGATCTGAATATCAACTGTCAGAGCTATTCTCATAATTAACCCATCAAGACACATCACAACTGGATCCTTCAGTCCAGACAGAGAAAGGCAAGAGCCCTTCTGGGAATAAAGAGGCTTTCTGTGCGCATCTCTCCTGCAGACAGGTGCTGCGGTGGGGGGCAGAGAGCTGCGGAGACTGTTAGGAGTAGCTGCCGTGGGATGCGTGCTTCCATGTTGCGGTTTCTCCCACTGGCGCTAACTTGCTCCAGCTAAATTGCGTAGGGGGCTTTTAATCACTTCCCCAAACACAGCCTCTAATCACCACTAAAAGGTTGATCGTTCCCAAGGAGGAGAGAAGGGAGATGCATAGTGGGAGTCTACAGAGGTGCTAATGGAGTGGTTAATATTGTGATACTGGATTCCAGGGCTTGTTGAAGCCAATTTGTCACTGAGACTGAATGTAAAAAGTGAGACGAATTGAGGCTGTGGTTTAGAAGTCATGTTTCTTTGTCTTAAAGAGATTTCACACAAAAATTAAGATCCTGTCATCATTTACTCACCTTCATGTCATTTTAAAAGTGAGCTTTAAAAGTATACACTTGTTGCTTGAAACAAATATGCGTGTTAAATATGAACTATTTTTAATAAATATTATAATCAATCTTGGTAATAAAATGAAAGCATAAACAACAATTAAAGTTCCCCTATTATGGATTTTTGAGAATTAACTTTCATGCAGTGCGTAACAGCGAATGAAAGTGAATGAAAACATCCTGCAAAGTTTTAAATCTGAAAGTGCACCGTGTATAAAGTTATTGTCTCTCAAAAGAAAAAGCAGGATCTGAAGCATTGAATCGAGTCGTTTTCAAAACAAATCCCAAGCCATTTCATGTTGACATCAACATGAAACATTAGCCTATTGCCCGCCCACTTGTTGGTCCTTTCCAGTTGGTCTGAATGAAAATGCAAATTCATTATTTGCCACTAGGTGCTACTTTTGGAGTGGTAAAAACAGCGGTTTCCCTGCTAACGCTGTACACAAAGCAGCACTGCCCTCACAAACACTGCTTTATCAGGCATTACAGACATGATGAAATTTAAATGAGAACAATCGGACCAATCACGGCAGATTAGCGTCACGCAAAGGAGGGGTTTGGAAAAAGGAATTGATGAGTGAATAGCAAGTAAGGAAAAAACAAATGCATATTGTAAGACAATTAAAGTGTTTTTGGACCTTGCATGCATGTCATCCTGTTGTAGACTCCCAAAACCAAAATATGAACCTTTTATTACCCATAATAGGGCACTTTAAACAATTATCAAGAACAGACCAAATAAATTCCTAGAGTTCCATCAAAAAGTTACATGACTTTGCCTCTACAAGGCATGTGATGAGCAATTGGCTCAAGAAAAAAAAAGAAGTTGCTGCTGATCTCTGGCAAACAAAGTGGTTTGCATTTTGAAGTGTTTTGAAGTAACTCATTAACTAAAAAGTGCCACAGCAGCTGGGACGGATAGGATGGGACGGAAATGCTGCTTTCACAATTTCCCGATGGCTTTCTTTTGTGTAATACCAAAGATGATTTTTTGGAAAATGTTTTTGTTAGTGTTGGTTTTGGACCCCATTAACTTTTTCATTGTATGGACAAAAACTGAAAATATTCTTCTAAATATTTTCTGTTGTGTTCTACAGAAGTCATCAGTTAGTCATGTTTGGAATGACATGAGGGTGAGTAAATTATGGCAGATTTTTTGGGTGAACTAACCCTTCAGTGTAAAAGACCAGACTACATCGTTCCCTGCTAAGGTCTCAGACATACATTAGCATATTCATGCCATTGACTACTTGCTACTCAATAACTGTGTTTGATCAGAGGGGTGTGTAATGAAGGTTAAGCGTAAAAAACATAAGCACAAGCTTAATTAAGCTTAACCACAATATCTCTCCATTCACTGGTAACCATCAGTTCATGAAAGCCATAATGTAGCTGTCAGTGATTATAAGAGATGTTCTCCTTTAATAATGATGAAAGCAGGCGAAAAAAACCCTGCATTATTAGGGTGTCCAATTCTGTGTCCATATTAAAGCTAATAAAACAGCTCCTTCATTGTAATCTGTAGGAGGAACAGCAGCCAATAGAACATCAATTACCCTGCGGCGGATTCAACATCTAAGGGTATTTAAGTAAAACAGATGAGGATCAGATCACACTGCGAGCCAGATCTAATACCGGCTCAATACAGAGAGAAAATAATCTTATCTACCTTCTTGAGATGCAAATTGATTTATTAACAAGCTATCTCTTTGAAGCAAGGGAAATGGATTGACGCTAAGCAGAAGTGTTTGATTTTCACTTTCATAAAGCATGTAGATTTTCACAAGATGCAGAGCTGTATTGTAAAAACACTCTTCTTTCACACTTCTGAATGTTGCCACATTGTTTAAGACGTGAGAAAAATCTCTTTACAAAGGTACAGCATGTCTAGCAGCGTTTACTAGGGAGTTCTTTGGATAATCACAGAGCTTATTGGAAGTTTGTATTGAAGAACAGGCTTCCTGGGAAGACCACGAGATTTAGAGTGCCTACAACCACAATAATGCATATCATTATCCAGGTTTCCATCCATGTATTTTATGCAAATTCTGAGATATTGCATAAAAATGCTGGGAGGATACATCAATATAATGAAACTTAATACAATAATAATAAAAAATAAATAAATACATTCATGCACCTTAAAAATGTCTACTTTTTTCAGAAGGAAATATATATTTAATAAATGTTATATTATACATTAAACAAATTGGCAATACCTGGCAAACAATGAAAACACATGTTCCTGAAATATTATAAATTCAAAATGCACCTTAAAGTATAAACCTGGTGGATGATTTTTTTGTTTTTAAATTTCTGTTGTAAATGAAGCATTATATTATATTATATTATAATAAAATGTCAAAAGGCAAGCAAAAAAAATTATAATTAAAAACCTAATTTACTGAATAACTTCCTAAATGTTCATTTAAAAAGTCAGAAGTAATTAAATAATAAAAAAAGGACCACAGCTGCTACAATTTCCATATCTATTTTGCGCCTAAACGCTGGAAACGGTTTATTTAAAAACTGATTTCACAATATTATGATTTTTCAAATAAATTAAATTCCCAACTTGGATGGAAACAGCTTTTGTGGCTTTATTGGTTTATTACCCAATAAAATAAAACCTTGGTTTTCGCTCTAGGTACGAGTGGGGTACAAAGTTTATTGTCGATAAATGAGGGGGAGCACATCTGTGATGCTACAAACCACAAACTGAGAATCGGTCTGCAGACGCACAGATGTGGAAAGTCAGCTGATGTGTGGAGGCGTATATGAATAAGATCGAAAGACAAAAGATGACATGCTTCTTAGCACGTTTGGGGCCTGAAACGAGCGTTTTCTAGATTTCTCTCCGTCCTTTCACTAAATGCTTACATTTCAGCTGCCATACTCTGTTGAGATGTTTATTTCTGAAGCAAAATCAGGGGCAAAGACTCGTATGTCAAAGATTCCCTTTTCTCTGAGCCCTAAATCAACATGACGTGTGTGAAATCAGTGAAGAGGTACTCACAGTGTGTGACAGTGCTTGCCATTTATATATTTACTCTGTGCGATGCAAGCTCTCGCCCCCCCCCCCCCCTCTATCTCCCTGGCTCACGAACTGCTCCTCCTCTCTCTCTCTCGCCCCTGCATGCTCTCTATCTCTCCCTCCCTCTCTCTCTCTAACTTACTCTGCTGCCAGAATCTACTTTGCATTCCAGTCACGTCGATCGCACCTTGAGTGATCCTGGAAGACAATTATTCATACTGAGACGAAACACATTCAGGCGGATAGCACTGCATTTGAAAAAAGATAAGCCACTTCAATTATTTAAGCGTGCTGTTCCTAAACTCACATTTACTTAAGAATTCACATTTACCCCCCCCCCCCCATGTTTACTTGTGAATATGAGACGAGAAACACTACTATTACATTTGCATTTCCCTGATATTCAGAGAGATAACTCATTGTTTTGACGTGTTATGTGCAAACAAGGCCAATCAGTGTTTCCACATTCTCAGACTGGAGGGGAAGGTGATCCAGTATTTATGAGCAGGTGCGGCGTGGTATAATTGAGCGGATCCTCACGCGGTCTAATGAAGCCAACAAGGTGGGTTCCTCGACAAAGGCACCTGCCGGCCCTGCCCAGTACACAGACAGAATTGAAAGTAGCCCCTAAGGATTTCTTTTTCTCCTCCCAAGAGCATTCTCAAAATTCAATAAATAACATCTGTAGGCGATGTTGGGTGCAGACCTGGGAGGAATGCGTCACAACAGAAAAGGAGGGGGACGAGAGAGCGAGAGAGAGAGAGAGAGAGAGAGAGAGAGAGAGAGAGAGAGAGAGAGAAAGAGGAGAAGAGAATGTGTGAGAGTAGGGGAGAAAATGTGTTTGTGTGTGTGTGTGTGTGTGTGTGTGTGTGTAAGTGTGTGTGTGAGAAAGAGAGAGAGTGTGTGAGCCAGAGTGCTGGCTGAACAAAGAAACCATGACGACTGCCAGGTTGCCATGGCGACCACTGCAAGGGGGCCAAGAGAGTATAATAGCACATCAATCACTGTCCGAAAAAGAACTTCATTATCAGCTGAAAAATAATCCTTTAGGATCTGTTTAGTGTGTGATCCTCCATCCACTCACCTCAAAGCCTTGTTCTCGTGCAAACGCGGCGGCCTCCTGCAAAACAAAGCACACATGCAGCCTTAATTAATAAGAGCTTAGTGTAGCAATGATATTTAATTTAGGACACATTTCAAAGCTCTGTTAGAGTATGTAGAACAGGATATACATTATATATCCTTCAGTTCTTTCAGTGAAAGTGGAAAATTAGTTTTTCTTGACCTAATAATTCAAATTTGTAATTTATAAAATTTAAAGAAAAATTGGTTACAGGCATGCCAATACAATTATATATCAATGCATTGAAACTTCACTATACACTATTCATAAGCAAATTTAGTAACACTTTAGTATAGGGACCAACTATAAACATTTATTAGTTGCGCATTAGCATGACTGGCTATTTATTAGCACTTAAGCACATATTCTGCATGACCATATTCTACATCCCTAATTCTTCCCAATACGTATTAATAAGCAGCAAATTAGGAGTTTGAGGCAAATAGCGGGAATTGGACTTTAAAATAGCATGACTGCAAATTTTTCAGCTGCGTCTAGAGATGCAGATTCACTCACAACCGTGTGGGGTTACTCTCATGCATTTGGCATGAATTAAATAGCGAATTATAATGATTTAAAATATTCTGATGTGTCAATGTATCCAATGTATGCTTATGGTATGATAAGTTAGTATGGTATTGTAAGCTAGTTGCAGCGAATGTCATTCACACCAAGTACAAAAATAACTATGTTAGTGACCACACCAATGGACGATAACAGGCCTTTACTCATAAAATACCTGAAGCTCAAGCAAGATGAATAAAACCGCTTTATTTCAGATGATAAAAGGGCTCTGCAAGGGTTAAAATATTCCAATTACGTGTGCTGGGCTTCGCCCTTTGCTCAACTGAACGGCTCTAGGGACCAGTTGTGACAACCTCGGCCTTTAGAGAGGAAGAGGGGGTGGAAAGAACCAGTGCTTCATGGATATAAGGGGCCGAGACCACCTGCAGTCTGTCTGTCTGTCACAGACACTGCATTATAGAGCTGAGACATGTACATTAATCTATAATAGACCATCTGACATCACTCAAACTCCAACCTGGCATTTAGCGGTTTTTGTATTTGGTTCCAGTCAGATGATGTTCCCTTTTCCGGGTCACAGAGCTGCAGCTACACCCATGTTTGGGTTCACTGCACAGAGGTCAAACACTCCAAGGTTAATCTTTGCGCCATAAAGTTGGGGAAAAATTCCAGTCCCCACGGAGATAACCCACCACTAGGTTTCATGACACCAATTACAGCTCAATGATCTGATAATGCAGCCAAGGTGAGCCACTCTTTTATTAAGAGTGATTAAGCAGCATTATTTCAATATTAGCTCCAGGAATTAGAGTTAATGCAACCCCACTGGAAAACTGCAATAGACCCTCTTTACTAGGCAAGACTATGAAATGCTGGACTTGTAATAAATCTACACTTTAAAAGTCACTATTGGCACAACAGACTAAACAGAACCATATCCAAGGCTTTGTGCTTCATAATTAGGAAGAAGCTAGAGACATGTCAAATGACAGAAGCCAATCTCATCATATTCTGTGAGGAGATAAAATACATGCAAGGCTGCTATCACACAAGACTTTGTACTCCACTGACTTCCATTCATATGTATGCAAATAGTTTTACATTATTATTTGGAATATGCAAATTTATTACTATTTGATATTTATTTGCTAAAAAGAGAAGCCCTAGGCCTAGAGCATGACAAACATCTCATGTTTACGGTAGGTTTCGAAGACATTTCACATGCTCAGAGTGAAAATGGCTTACGACAGCTAAATATTTTTCATAAACAACAAATCTTCACAAATCAATTTTAAAGGCTTTGTGTAATTGTATAATTGCCTTATGTATACATTTCCCAACAGATTTCCCAAATATTTTACCATCTGCTATGATCATACAGACAGGTAGTCCCGCTCCAAACTATAGAGTCGGGATCCCGAAGAAAAGAAATCTCGTTAATTCCCTCCATAGGGGTTTTGATTTATGATAACTTTCAAAGATTCAGATTCCTGGTGAAATATACATTGCCTATAATTCTGTAGCGAATCAGAGAACGGGTCTGGAACTAGCAAAAATTTTATTTTAATATTTGAGTTACATATTTTTACCTCGCCTCAAAGCTGTTAGGTACATTTGTCTTTGTTTTTTTGCTTCACAATGTAATGTACATGGTTTGTTTCATGCCCTACAACTCTTTTACAAAAGGTTTTTAAAAATCCCTATGGGAAAAATGAATTGGAAAAATATTTCCGCCACCAAGACAGCTAAAAAAAGTGGGCATGCAATGGTGCACTTCATTGGCTGAGCCAGAACTTGTCATGTCAGGCAACTGAAACAAATGGGCTGAAATGTTTTGAAGGCATCACAGAACCACAGTGTTTGTTCAGTTCATGGATTAAACCAACAAATTGCTAACTTGTTGTGTCTACAAATTAAACTTAAGTATGGTGTATACTGGATATGGCATAAAAAAAACATTACGCTCGACAGACTTGGGAATGGCACAAAAATAGATCATGAAAGAAGATGGACGGAGAAGAACAAAGGTGGCATAGAGGAGGTGAGGAGTGTCAGGGTGAGTGTACACTGTCATCTGGTCTGGGTTAGAAATGTGGCCCTGACAGACCGGGCCGGGGAGCTTGCGAGGCCCAACCTCACTGATTATTTACTTCAGCGCCCACTTTCATCTCCATCCTGTGCGGTTATCCATGTTGTGATGAAGTTCAAAGCAGAAAATTAAGAGAGTATTTATCTTTGTGAATTGGGCCAGTGGGTTAGCCATGCCAGGTGCAAGAGGAAGGGACCTAAAAAAGTTCAACAAAACACACCGCCTGAGGGATGGGTTGAGCTCTAAAATCATCAACTAGCTAAACGAAGAAGAAAATAACAGCAGCAAAAACAAAAAAGAGAACCAACTTGACCACACGGTCATAAGATGCTATTTTTCCCCACATTGTTTTTGCGCTGGTGACAAACACTGGTGAACCAGCGGGAGCTCAGAGAGAAAGAAAAACAAAGATGCAACTGTTGGTTACTCACAGGCCAATCACAGTGCAATTTCATTACGTTGTCTCAAACGTCCCACGTAATCCTGCATGAGGCAGGACTGTATGGCCACAGGCTGGGACTGTACCAGGGCAGTGCTGTCTGAGGGGGCCGGCAGATGGTTATTGATACAGTAATCTGGGAAGGGGAAGGGGAAGATTAGAGAGAAGAAAGCCAGCACTGCTGAGGTGTTAAAGGTACTCCCCTGAGAATGCAGCAGGCCAACTGGAGCAAGACACGCAACCGACAAACCAATAGAGACAGACAGACAGCGAGACGGACGGATGAAGGAGAGAGACAGAGAGAGCGACAAACAAGCCACAGAAGACAGGCCCTTTTGGTGGAAATTTATCTAAAGCCACTAATCCTATACTTACCACCACCAGATGCAATTACTGCTAAAGAGCTGGGAGTAAGCGAAGCCTGTCCTAGACACCACTTCCATTACTGATGACATGTCGCCCAGATATAGCCGCAAACAAAGCTTAAAATTACATCAGTAAATAGCTGATCGGCCGCGAATGACACGATGCAGTGGTTATGTCGCTAGGCTGCAAACCCAAAGGTCACATCCTGAGGTTGAAACCGTAAAAGCAGCAATACATGAAGTTACTGAGACCACCTTCCACCACTGTGACCTTGAGAAAGACACATTTTTCTCTCATGTCAATACATTTCCTATTGAAACAAAAGTTAGGGCAAGGCATCACTGGTTATAAAAACCATTTATAAAGAATGTAATAAAGGGATATATTTGATGAGATAATAGAAGATATGTAAGAAAAAAATGGTCTTGTACTAGGAAGATTTATTTATTTTATTTGATTGTACTGTTTGATTTTTTTTATGTGTATGTACATGTATGTATATGGGTACTTGTGTATATGTATATATATGAGCATTTATGCTATATTTTATGTAGCGTTAAAAGCAATAAAAATATTTTACAAATATCTATCCATCCATCCATCCATCCATCCTCAAAGCTACTGAATACAAATATTTCTGCAAATTTGTATCCAAATTGGCTCGTGATACATTAAAATTCTGACGCTTAAAAAATATGCTGCTAAATAACATTTTGCAGCCACGTGAAAATGTTGGCAGGGCAAACAAAAAAATAACTACTGACTTTACCAGGCCTGCAGAAAAAAACAACTTTATTATTGAGTTCAGCGCTGTCAAACTTAGGTTTATGATGCTTCATTTTAGATACCACAGAGATCTGAGGTTGAGAAATGCTATGGGCATGCTCTGTAAATCGGCGTGAGATGTGTTCTGGTATCCTGGATGTGAGCGTGTGTTGATGCCGTTTAGAGCGTGTGGGATGATGGATGTTGATGTGGCTGCAGATGGCGGGCGCCCAGGTGGACTGCAGAAGCAGTGTGTGTGTGTGTGTGTGTGTGTGTGTGTGTGTGTGTGTGTGTGTGTGTGTGGGGGGGGGGGGCTGGGCCTGCTTTTCCTGCGGCTCACCTCTGTTAACTGCTCCACTCCCGCTGGCGTAAGAACAACGAGCATGTGACAATTCAGAGGAGAACGAAAATATCCACAGGGTACATTCAAAAAAAAAAAAAACCACACTGCAGCCATGATAACAAGATTGTCAAAACATCCCATCTGCATATAAAGTGGCCTGATCTAAACCACGATTGAAAATGTACAAGTGTCTTTAATTTTATTGTATTTTATTAAACGTAATTTATTCTTGTGATAAATAACAGCCATTAGTTCAGCCTTCAGTTTACATGAATGTTGAGAAATTATTCTAATATGCAGATTTAGTGCTTTATTATTATTGGTGCTGGATTATTAATAATGGTTCTTGTTATCTTTAATGTATTATATCAATGTTGAAAATAGTTGTGCTTTCTAATATTCTGGAAACCATGAGACATTTCTTTTAGGATTCTTCGGATTTATTTGAAACTTTTGTAACATTATTAACGTCTTTACTTTCACTTTTGGCCAATTTAATGCATCCTTGCTAAAAAAAAAAAAAAAAAAAAAAATCATATTTTTTATCTTATACAACACTTTTTAATGGTAGTTTATTACGGTTTCCACAAAAAATATTTAGCAGCAATTTTTTTCAACATTGATAAGAAGAAACATTTCTTCAGCACCAAATCAGCACATAAGAATGATTTCTGAAGGATCATGTGACACTAAAGACCAGAGTAATGGCTGCCGAAAATTCAGCTTTGCCATCACAGGAATAAATGACATTTTAACATTAAAACAGAAATCAATCATTTTAATATGTAATTATTTGTATTGATATTTCACAATACTACTTTATTTTTCATCAAATAAAATTGTTTTTTGAAAGTAGTATATTGTAATGAAATAACATTAAGGGTCCAAGTTCACTCTATATGGAGAAGAGTGTTGAATTAAAAAAAAAAAAAAAGCTTTTTACATGCTGTCATTTTGGGATGTTAATTTAACTTTCTTCTCTCTGGCAAGTGGAGAGCTTAAAAAGGTGTCTCCTGCTCTTGATCTGCTCTCCGCCTTTTGATTCAGCTTGCAAGCTGAGAAAGCTCTGCCTGAGCTCTCTGCTGAGCACTTCAAACATGTCTTTGTTAAACAATGCATGAGAAGCAATGACTAGCTGTAATGATATCATTACCAAAGTCATGAGTGCTGACTACCGTGTCTCTCCTGGCCTGTATGGCATGGCCTGTTAAGAGAGGTGGAGAAACAACAACAAAAACCCAAAACACCCCCGCCCAGGGCACATGACATCTCCCTCAATGACAGCCTTATTGGCGCAATCCGAGTACGTTCCGATCACTTTCAAAGCCAGCCATTGTCCGCACTTCATCGCAGGAATGCAAGTTAGCGCACAAACAAGGTTGTGGGAATCTGACAGTAGCTCAAGCTATTGCACGATTAACACAGGCTAACAGTAAATAGAGACCACGCATTCACACACACACACATACATAAGCAAGACCACAGAGTTCCAGACTAGTCAGACACACACATATGAGCTGCTTCAGATGAGTCACTTGTTCGATGTAGTCATCCTCAGGGATAACAAAACCTATTAGAGCAGCTGAAATGGCTCAAAAACATTACATTTCGCACTAAATTTAGACTGGCTACATCATAAATCATTGCTATTCTTACATCATGACTATTACTTAATACCTAGTCATTAAAAAGCAAAGAAATTCCTTTTCTTTTGTTGAAACTCTTGACAAACACTGTTTTTACTTCTACAAGCTTTCAAAAAAATGTAAATTAGTGAAAGATCAATTAACTGGCCAATTTTTTACCAATTTAAAATGATTAGCATTAGCCGATTAACAGATGTAAATCTACTCAAATTCTACCAACAGTCTTAAGGAAAGGTTAAAAAAAAAAACATTTTCAGCAAAAAAAAAGTTAAAGTATTTGTTTAAAATAAATACATAAAACGAAACTGTCATGAAAATGATCAGTATAAATATAACGATCAGTATACTAAACATTGCACATCACAGATGCGCACATCGCAATATCGATGCTGAAACGATGTATCGTGCAGCCCAATTTTATAATACCTTCAATCATGGCTCATCCAATCAGAATTTAGAACCATAACTACTTGTTTTATGAATTGGCTTTTAACAGCCTTGTATAATGGTGTCAGCTGAACTAAATGGTGAGCGATAATAGTAAAGTCACTAATGAGAGGTACTTCACTGCAAACATCATAAGTACCCCACACACGAGAAGATCAATAGGAGACATACATTCACAGATGTGTTTGTGTGTGCGCGTGTCAGAAATGACCGTGAAACCCTTCTGTTACCCAAAATGACTGATGTGTGGGGCGTCAGAGCGGGTTGGTGTTAAACTTTCCCAAATCATCCTAGCAACAACCAGCTGACATCCTACACTCAACTCCACAGTGGCAGAAATACACTGGGCTTGGTGGCAGCTATTGATCGGCCCTCAACACAATACCGTGTCTTTCATCAATCATCACTCTGCGTCTCTAAAGAGAGCCAGACGCCTCTGCTGCCGTCCCTATTAAAGGCAGTGCTGGCCCAGGTTCACTCTCACCCTCAAATCTGTGTTATGGAACTCCCCATCAAGCTGAAAATGGCCTCTGTGGCTCAATGTGAGGGATATTCTGGGGAAAGCCTCCCGAGTCCTCCGATTATAGTGGTTAGCTTAACTTTTCTATTGTGACCCTATCTGATCCAGCAGCGACACATACAAGCCCACAACTATCATCGCTGAGATATAAAAACCGACTAGGATGGACTATAAATCTACAGAAGTATTTGTTTTATGTAAAATGGGGACTTCCCACTGGGGAAGTCGTGGCCTAATGGTTAGAGAGTCGGACTCGTAATCTAAAGGTTGCGAGTTCGAGTCCCCGGCCGACAGGAATTGTAGGTGGGGGAAGTGAATGTCCAGCGCTCTCTCCACCCTCAATACCACGACTGAGGTGCCCTTGAGCAAGGCACCGAACCCCCAACTGCTCCCCGGGCGCCGCAGCATGGCTGCCCACTGATCCGGGTGTGTGTTCACGGTGTGTGTGTGTGTGTGTGTGTGCATTTGTTCACTACTCACTGCTGTGTGTGTGCACTTGGATGGGTTAAACGCAGAGCACCAATTTCGAGTATGGGTCACCATACTTGACAATACGTCACGACTTTAAAGAGCACAGACATTTATGATGCTTTTTCTATATGATTTTTAAACGTAATAATAATAATATTTCTAATCTTACTAACAAGTTATTACAACAACAATCATTGTAATGAAAATCTTCAAAAAGTAGTATAGTACATACATTATGGCAGTAATGTATAGCAAATTTATGGGGCTTGAGCTGAACTCAAAGATCTAAGACTTTTTCTATGTACACAAAAGGCCTATTTCTCTCAAATATTGTTCACAAATATGTCTAAATCTGTGTTAGTGAGCACTTTGCAGAGATAATCCATCCACCTCACAGGTGTGGCATATCAAGATGCTGATTAGACAGTATGATTATTGCACAGGTGTGCCTTAAGCTGGCCACACTAGAAGGCCATTCTAAAATGTGCAGTTTTAATCACAGCACAATGCCACAGATGTCGCAAGTTTTGAGGGAGCGTGCAATTGGCATGCTGACTGCAGGAATGTCCACCAGAGCTGTTGCCGTGAATTGAATGTTCATTTCTCTACCATAAGCCATCTCCAAAGGAGTTTCAGAGAATTTGGCAGTACATCCAACCGGCCTCACAACCGCAGACCACGTGTAACCACACCAGCCCAGGACCTCCACATCCAGCATCTTCACCTCCAAGATCGTCTGAGACCAGCCACCCGGACAGCTGCTGCAACAATCAGTTTGCATAACCAAAGAATCAGAAACCGTCTCAGGGAAGCTCACCTGCATGCTCGTTGTCCTCATCGGGGTCTCGACCTGAATGCAGTTCGTCATCGTAACTGACTTGAGTGGGCAAATGCTCACATTCGATGGCGTCTGACACTTTGGAGATGTGTTCTCTTCACGGATGAATCCCGGTTTGCACTGTACAGGGCAGATGGCAGACAGCGTGTATTGCATCGTGTGGGTTAGCGGTTTGATGTCAACGTTGTGGATGGAGTGGCCCATGGTGGCGGTGGGGTTATGGTATGGGCAGGCGTATGTTATGGACAACAAACACGGGTGCATTTTATTGATGGCATTTTGAATGCACAGAGATATCGTGACGAGATCCTGAGGCCCATTGTTGTGCCATTCATCCACGACCATCACCTCATGTTGCAGCATGATAATGCACGGTCCCATGTTGCAAGGATCTGTACAAATTCCTGGAAGCTGAAAACATCCCAGTTCTTGCATGGCCAGCATACTCACCGGACATGTCACCCATTGAGCATGTTTTACTGACTGGTTTTTGGATCCCCCGGACCCCCCAATACAGTAAAACTGCACATTTGAGAGTGGCCTTTTCTTGTGGCCAGCCTAAGGCACACCTGTGCAATAATCATGCTGTCTAATCAGCATCTTGATATGCCACACCTGTGAGGTGGATGGATTATCTCAGCAAAGGAGAAGTGCTCACTAACACAGGTTTAGACAGATTTGTGAACAATATTTGAGAGAAATAGGCCTTTTGTGTACATAGAAAAAGTTTTAGATCTTTGAGTTCAGCTCATGAAAAATGGGGGCAAAAACAAGTGTTGCGTTTGTAATTTTGTTCAGTATAATTATAAAATATACAAAGAAATACTGATACTACTACTAATAATAGTTATAAAACCAATAATAAAACCATGATCATTTACAATCTTTGTCCAAACAATATAACTTAACTTGCTTATTAACATGATTAACTTGGGCTTTTAAATATAAATTATGAATTTTTATGACCTTTCCAGTATTTTGTGGTTACTGCATGAAGAATTTTCCAATTAGGGCCAATTCCCTAATAAGTCATTAAAAGAAACAAAACAGAGCTTCATTGCCAAATTTGTTATTCTGCAATTTAACAATATATAAAATTTACACAACTTTCTCAAGATTGAAAAATATTACTATTCATATTATAATATTACTACTAATAATGCTAATTACTAATAATAACAACATGAATACTAATGGTTATATAATAATTTTTTTGATGTTTTTCAATGCGGCAATACGGTTTTAGAGAGAGAGAGAAAAAAAAAAAAAAAAAACACTTTGGTACTGTAGCGAATTAGCTCAAAAGGGAAATATTTATAATTAATAACTGGTTATAATTATGAATATTTAGATCAGATCTTGGAATTAACTGTAGCAGAATCAATATTACAATGATTAAATCTGTTCGTCCACCGACAGTATATCATTTATCAATTCTAGGAAAGATTATTTTCCTGGCCTAGTAAGAATAACTTTCCTACTTCATACAGTACTAGCATTAACTTAGCAGAATCAGAATGAGCTTTATTGGCCAGGTATGTTTACACATACAAGGAATTTTTTGTAGAGACAGAAGCTCCACAGTGCAACAAAGACAGCAACAGAACAGGACACAAGATAATAAAAGAATAACAACAATTAACCAAAAGGCAATGTACAAAGCAGCAGAAACACAATATATAATATAGACAACTATGTATGTACAGTTCAAGTATGTGCAAATTAGAAATGAGAAAAAAGATAAAAATAAAATTAGTGAGTGTGGTGAATTGGATAGTGTATTATAGTTGTGTGTTCCACGTTTATTGTTGAGTGTTCATGAGATGGATTGCCTGAGGGAAGAAACCGTTTCTGCATCTGGTCGTTCTGGTGCACAGAGCTCTGTAGCGTCGACCGGACGGTAACAGTTCAAAGAGGGAGTGTGCTGGATGTGAGGGGTACAGAGTGATTTTACCAGCCCTTTTGCTCACTCTGGATAAGTACAGTTCTTGGAGAGCAGGGAGGGTTATACCAGTGATTCGCTCAGCAGTCCGGACTAACCTCCGTAGTCTTCTGAGGTCAGATTTGGTAGCTGAGCTGAACCAGACAGTTATTGAAGTGCAGAGGATGGATTCAATGATGACAGAGTATAACTGTTTCAGCAGCTCCTGTGGCAGGTTGAACTTCCTCAGCTGGCGAAGAAAGTACAGCCTCTGCTGGGCCTTCCTGACAATGGAGTCTATGTGAATATCCCACTTCAGGTCCTGGGAGATGGTGATGTCCAGGAATCTGGATGACTCGACTGCAGTCACAGTGCTGTTCATGATAATGTGTGGGGGGAGAGCAGGGGGGTTTCTCCTGAAGTCCACAATCATCTCCACTGTTTTGAGAGTGTTCAGCTCCAGGTTGTTATAACTGCACCATACAGCCAGCTCCTTAACCTCCTGTCTGTAAGCAGACTCGTCACCGTCCTGAATGAGGCCAATCAGTGTGGTGTCGTCTGCAAACCTCAGGAGCTTGACAGAGGGGTCTTTAGAGGTGCAGTCGTTGGTGTAGAGGGAGAAGAGCAGTGGGGAGAGAACACAGCCCTGAGGAGCTCCAGTGCTGATGGTATGAGTGCTGGATGTGAATTTACCAAGCTTTACTAGCTGCTGTCTGTCTGTCAGGAAGCTGTTGATCCACTGGCAGACGGAGGTGGGGACAAAGAGCTGGGTTAGTTTATTTTGAAGGATTTCCGTGATGGTGTTAAAAGCGGAGCTGAAGTCCACAAACAGGATCCTCACATAAGTCCCTGGTCTGTCCAGATGCTGCAGGATGAATGTTGTGCTGCAGGATGATGTGCAGTCCCATGTTGACTGCATCATCCACAGACCTGTTTGCTCTGTAGGCAAACTGCAGGGGGTCCAGTAAGGGTCCAGTGATGTCCTTCAGATAAGCCAAAACCTTTCAAATGTCTTTCAAATGATTTCATGGCTACAGACATCAGGGCCACAGGTCTGTAGTCATTAAGTCCAGTAAATTTGGGTTTCTTTGGGACGGGGATGATGGTGGAGCATTTGAAGCATGAGGGGACTTCGCACAGCTCCAGTGATCTGTTGAAGATCTGTGTGAAGATGGGGGCCAGCTGATCAGCACAGGTTTTTAGGCAAGCTGGTGACACACCATCTGGGTCTGGTGCTTTCCTTCTTTTGTTCTTCCTGAAGACCTGGCACACATCATCTTCGCTGATTTGAATCGTAGGTGTGGGGGAGAGAGGGGTTGCTGGAGGTGTGAATGGTAGTGTGGAGAGGTGTTCAGGGCGGGTGTGGGGTGATCTTTCAAAACGACAATAAAAGTCTTCCAAGCCGTCTGCCAGGTGTTGATTCTCCAGAGTGCTGGGGGATGGTGACTTAACATGTAGCAAGATCAACATTCAGTGACTGAATTGTGAGCAGCACACCGAGGCAATCAATTGTGAATATAATGACTTTAATAAATGAAACCACAGCTAACATACAACTAGACTAAACAAAACACATATACAGAATGAAGGAAAGGAAAGAGAGAGAGAGAAGAACAAAGAATGGTAGTATTTAGCATCAATGAACCACAACCTAAAGAGAATCAGAGAATCAAAAATCACCGCATCTAACTAGTTGGAAACGGTTACATGCATTGGCTTTGTTGCTGAACAAGAGTCCGGATGCGGTAGAAAACAGAGGTTCTTGAGTTCAGTAGGAGTGAGCTGGAGGCTTTGGTCAGGTTCTTCTGAAGATTGAGATTTCACAGCGAATTGACGAAGTAACTTGAGGATAAAAACTGCCAGAAGGTCCGACTCAAGGGTGATGAGTCTTGGAGAGTCTCTCACAAAGGGAATGAGCAATGATGGGTTTGGGTTAGAGACTTTTAAGGGTCTACCAGTCACACCCATCTTTGGCAGCTTGACCAATGCAGAGGTGTGAATTTTGAGCGGGAGAGGTTCCTTTGTCATTGGAGCTTCACTACAGTACTACAGAGTTATAACTAAGCTACTATAACCTAGGAACATGCATACAACAGGAATACACTATATACATTTTGGCACAGTTTGTGGATAAATGGAGCCAATGTCCTTTCCTATGTGTATTGTGGCTTTTGAGTGTGTCTGGGCCACGGGTAGTGGCTCCTCGTGGGGATGGGGGGAGTCAAAGAGAAAGATGACGACTGTCCCTGCTGCATTGGAGAAGATAGCAGAGGTGATAATGCCCTTTAAACAAGAGGTGGACGTTAGACATGCATTTGTAATTGCATCTAATTTTGTTACACCAAGGGAGGAGGGAAAGTTTACGATACCTAAAACCTGATCGAACATCTTGATTGCATTCAAACGCTACAGTACTGTTTTGTTAGCATCTCTTGCTCCCTGAGAGCAAATCACTTGTCCTACCACTCCTAACTGACTCTCCACACAGCGATGTCTTGCAGGTCATTGTATAGGGGTCGAAAGCAGACAGACGGCTGTAATTGAGTGCAGTGAGTAATGCAGTAAAGTGATGCAGTGAGTAATGCAGTCGTGTAGAGTGTGCATCGCGTGAGTCTCCCTGACAGAATCCAGCTACAGCATTGTTTTAATTACCTCACCTTGCATCTCTCTCTCTCTCTCTCTCTCTCTCTGCCTGTCCCTCTTTCCTTATGCTCTGAATTCAGACAGCTGCTTCCAAACTACTTTAAAAAATTTTTTGCTAACCATGTAAAACATCACCAAATGTCTCAGGAAGACTTCTAAGCATCTCAGAGGGGGCCTGCCACGGCTCAGAGCTCTGGAAATGTCCGTGTTTGATTGTCAACAAGATTTTTAGAACTTGACATCTGTCTCTCAATATTTGTGTGTGTGTGTGTGTGTGTGCGCGTGCGTGCAGCTGTCTGAATCAGCTGGGAGATGGGGGCCCAATGTCAGGCATATCCCTCATCGCCTCGGGCTTCCTGCATGAACTGTCCGTCACCTACACGCAATCAGCGGGGGAGGACACACACTCCAGCACAAGAAAATATCACTGTACTGTAGATATGCAAACATGCACGTATCCTTGCACAGTGGTTACTATCAACGGATGAGTCTAGGATGTAGAGCACCAGACAGAGTCATAATTATGCCCAGACGGATTCTGGACGATTTCTTCATTTTCTGTTCTGATTTTGGAAGAAAATCTGTGGAATAGATTTACTTACGTCAATATAGTAAAAGGTCTTAAATAGACCTGAGAGTACTGCAGTTTTACTGGTAGTATAAAGTATAATCACACCGGCTAAAATATTGACTCAAAAATATATTGGGAAATTTGTAGAATTCTGCTAATATAATGAATTCAACAGAGCAACAACAATAACAAGAAGTTAATATTGAGTAAAAGATTTTAGATAAAATGTCAGAAGATACTTTGGGCCAGATTTTCTTACAGCTTGCGCAACGCAAACCATCTTTTGGCGTTACGATAGTACTGTCAGGATTTACTAAAGATGCGCAGTGAAGAATTGGCGCTAAAAAGGTGTGGACAGTTATTTTTGTGCCTGACCTTATTGAATATGCATTTGTAGGAGTTTCCCTTTCAGATGCAAAATTTATGGAAGGAGCGTATTAAAATGAATCGTGCAACGCAATTTACTAATGTTTGCACTCGACAAACTACTGGTATTTGTGCCATTATTTAATGCTAAAAAAAAGAGCAATGTCTTAAACTATTTTGCGCCTGTGTCGTAAGTAGATCACTCACACCTGATGAGCAGCGGCTCTGCTTATTTGCAACTTCACTAATTTGCGCTGCGCTTGGTATATTGCGCTGGTCGACATGTAAATGAGATGTTGCGTCTGTGTTCTTAATTGTCAGTAAATCACCCACAGAAATTTCCATGCCCGTCGGCACCGTTTTGGAATTGCACTCTTAATTTGGCCTGTTTAGTAAATCTGGCCCTTTGTCTATTTTTGCTAAGACAATGAAAATTAGGGATGCACCAATATTAAAAGAAAGAAAGAAAGCTACAAGTGAATTTGGGCATCTTAAAATAAAGTACAGTGTGAAAAACGTAATCTTTAGCAAATCTCAAAATATCCATTGAACTGTTTTAAAATTATTAGCATTTATAAAGATTAACTTTAAGCATGATGTTTGCATAAGTAATAGATATGTAAAATAATAGAAATGAGCATGAATAATTAAATACCCAATATTGGCTGATATTGTTAAATAATTTTAAAAAGTCTAATATTATCTAATAAGTGGTATATGGTACTGACATTTTGCATCCCTAATGAAAATAATTCCAAGTGAAGTTAAAACGACTTAAAACAGTGACTGGAATGAACAAACGATGACATCAGGAGTCAGACAAAAAGTGAAACTTCCCTGCTGTTTGACCGAATATCAGTGCCGCTCAGCCAATCAAATTGGAGGACTGGTACTAACCGTTTTATAAGAATGATTAACATGCCACACACACACACACAAACAAGGAGGCTTCTGATGCAAATTACAAGATCATTTGTTCTGGGGCATGTCAAAAGCTTCCAATTTCCTTGTCTGTCTTTTGGGACATGAATAAAATTTTTTCAAAGTCAGCGTTAGGCAGAAGGCCTTTGGGTAGATCTTCACAATGAGTCAACTATTCCAAGTTCTCGTCTTCCTCCTCCTCCCTCCCTCGATTCTCGCTCTCTCTCCCTTTCCCATAAGCAGCAGCGGAGCGATTTCAATCATTTCGTAACCTCCCAGCAATCATGGCTTTAACTCCCCTGTTATTTAAAACAATCTGAGCTCTGAGCGCGAGTTAATCACTGCTTATACAACATCAGTCAGGGTTATTCATTCTGTTCCAATTAATCATGCCATTTATCTACATTGTCTGAGCCTTCTGCTCAACAAATTCATCTGTAGTGACAGACAATTCACATTGTTGAATTTGATCATGTACTGTATGTGGCAAACGTCGGGCAAATTGCTGGAGATTACGTATGCATTTGTGTACGCGCCGCTGTGTGCGTCGATTTCGGCGAGCATAATTTCAGCGCCATCTGGTTTTGGCTCTTTACTGCACGGCTCTCTCACTTAATTAACTGGAGGCCATTACATTTCCTGAAATGTTTCACTTTCTCTGGTTCATGTCATGCAGGCAGGCAGGAGGGGAGCAGGGAAGGACTCAATTAGACCAAAGCCGCTCCCTGGATATTACACACTTTGTGTGTGCCAGTTAAGGGGGCGTGAGGCTGGTGTAGGGCCTGGACGTCTCTCGCTGCGCCTACCCTGTCAGCACAGATAAAGGTCTGCCTGTCTGCGTTAGATCCCGCCCCCACACACGCATTCAGACAAGCTCCAGCTGCCAAAACACTTCATACCAACCAGCAGAAAGCTAGGCGTACATAAAGACCAACACACATTAATACTGCCCAACAAAGACTGCAGCTACACGCCACGTATGCACTATTTAATTAGCCTGAGAAAAAGCTAAATTGTGGCTGTCAGTTTAACAGGAACTACAGCAGCTCTATAAATAGTCTGGGTGAAGAGAACCTGAATCTGACCAACATCAGTGTTTAATTTCCTGGTTGGGCTATTTGACAGTATACAGTATAACGCAACACTGGAAATCGGTCGAGATTTATATTGCAGCAGACATTTATGCGGATATCGGTGGGCAGGGTTGCTTTATGTAATTTATACACAATAGAAACAAATAAATGTGAAAATACACTGCCAACACATGGCTCAAAATGAGGAAGAACTTCACGTTATTAAAATAAATTCAAATTGTGTGTGCAGAATACTGTGTAGTTCAGAATTCAAAGATCTGTCACATGACTTCACTTTGCACATTTTTATTTTGGAAATTGGTGTGCGGAGTCAATTTTTTGTCTGAGTTTTAACTTGTGCGCTACATAAATCAGCTAATTATTATTATTGATTATTTTCATTTGTCAATCTTTTGAAGTTCTAAATAAATGAAAAAAAAATTGAGTACCTTTTCATATACCACCATTCAGATTTTTCTTAAGTCTCCCACGCTCACCAAAGCCTGCATTTACAGTAAAAATAGCGTAAAACAATATAAATATTATATTTATAGTAAAATATTATAACTTAACAACTGCTTTCTTCTGGAATAAGTCAAATTTAATTTATTCCTGTGATGCAAAACTGAATTTTCAGCAGTCTTTAGTGTCTCGTGATTCTTCAGAAATCTTAGTGCTGCACAGTTCTTCTTATTAAAGTTGAAAACAGTCGTGCGGTTTAATATTTGTGGATTTTTTTTTTTTTTTTTCAGGATTCTTTGATAAATACAAATTTTTAAAACAACATTTACTTGGAATCATAAATATCTTTTGATCAATTTAAAGTATCCTTGCTGAATAAAAAAAAATAATTTCTAAGCTACTATTGATAACTGATCTTACTGCAAAAATCTTACTGGTAGTGTGGAAAAAACAACAACCAAGCAAAATAAACTGTTACCAGGAAATACATTCTCACACCATGGAGTTCTTGGTCATACCGCCCACCCTTACCCATAAGATGAAAATATGTGCTGAAAAGATATTTAGATATAGAAGTAAAGCTTTAACTTGTCAAACTAGTCAAACACCTTTACCCCACACTGCCAGTCAGTAACACGTCCCCACCGCCTGTACAGAACAGAGCATGGACCGGAGACCACGATGACTCAGAACATTACTCCAGTGTCTGAGTCTCAAACGCTGAGGTAAGAGGCTGTTTATTGCCCAGTCTGCAGGCGGTCTGTGTGGTGTTACTCTCACAATGAGTACAGTCAGTACTGGACGACAATTCATTTGAAGTGAGAGGACTATTCTATTTGTATGATTAAAAAAATATTATATTTGGAATGAAAATTGTTTTTTTTTAAATTTCGAATTTTAATTCATTTGGGTTCCTTGTCTAATCAAGATCTTGCATCTGAACTGTTGCAAGGAACTGACCACATCAAATAAACAGTAAGAACGGAACATAAGTGTTACATAAGACAAGCAATTGAACTCTTTCACATGTACTGTTTTATGCCGTGTGTGTCCGCATAAACTTACCGTCTCATTGCCAAAAAGGATGTCCACATAGGGCATAACCTTCATCAGGGCCTCCTTGAAGAACTCACAGATGAATGGAGCTGACAGATTTAAGCAGAAGATCTTCTCGTTTTCAGAAGCGTGTTGGGCTACCTTCAGGATCGACTCCAAGGATACGGTCACGAAAAACCCCTTCAGAAACCGACAAAAATGATAGTCAAAACGTATTCAGTTTGAGACCTGACCTGGTTTGAGTTATTTTCTGCACATTAATTCATTTAAACCCCACATACAACTAGAGATTTTGAAGCTTTCATATCAGTAAATCTCAGCATTACAATACAACAGATAGAAAAAGAAAAATACATGCTCCATCTCCAAGTGGAGTAAACATGGCTAAGCTTGATATAATGGAGAGTATGATGAGGCACAAATAGGATTAAGGTTTTAGGAGATGAGAATGAATGATGACAAATAGAGTCCATAATTGCGCTGGTGCTTCCATCAGAGAGCAGGGAGAGTTCACAGAGACAATCCAATACAACAGAGGGCACCTTGGCCCACCTCCTCACACAGGGACAACTGCAAGGTCACACGGCTCTCTGAGGAGCACTTACACATCTCGTTTATGCCTGCGCTGAGGGCTCTCTCTGTGCAAACATAAAAAATATCCATACAACATTGTTTTTGTGAACCTTTGTTCTTTTACAAACTGTCAAACCAAGCCAAAACAAAAAGGTTTTCATTAAAGTTAAGTGAAAAGACTTCTATTTAGATAAAAAGTAATTTAAAAGCATTTACTTATATTTTGTAAAATTATATTTAAAAAAATTTGTGAAATAACGTACTGGGACCAGAGTTGGGTAGTAACTGATTACTTGTAATCTGGACTACATAATCGAATTCCAAAAATGATGTACTTGTAATTTGATTAAATTAGATTTTAAAACGCTGTTTCCTAACTACACGGGACACGACAAGATTACAGCGACAAGCAATTTGGGTGTCCACAATAGATGCAATGCAACACCGCGACGCGACAGAATCAATTAAATATCACAGCCAATCAAAAGTGTGTGTGGGCGGGCTCTCTCTTGAAGCGCTCTGCACTCGCATCGACATAGTTAAGTTTATAATCTAATTCATAAATATTAATTTTAACATTAAATGTACATACTGAGTGACTGATACCATCTTTGTTATGGAATACGTTTGTTGGTTCGCATTTTATTAATGTTCATCTTTGCTTTAATTTACTTTCAAGATCTAAGGTAAACTCTCTGTTGTTGCTTTCAGTATGGCTATAAGGCCATGCAATATGATATTCAAACTCACATTAGACACGTTTAACTTGGAATAAAGCACATTATCACCTGAGATCATCTACTGTCATATAGTTTGTTTGTTGTTCCAGTAGGGCTGTGTATTGGCAAGGATCTGGCGATACGATACGCATCACGATACAGGGGTTGCAATACGATATATTGCGATACTGTAAGCAAGGCGATATATAGGGATATTTCTTATTTTAGGAATAGGATATATATTTTTTAGGAAAGCTGTCATTAAGAACACACCACCATATGCAAACCTTAGCAAAAAATAAATAAAAATAGTTTAACCAGAACACACTGCAGAACACACTGGGATCTGCATTTGCAATAATCAGTCCCTATAACATTCAACATTGAACCACTTTTTGTGCAGTACGAGTAAAGGGGGAAATATTCAAGTGCTTGCATGATTCTTTAGTTAAATGCATGTAGAAAATGTATTTTATAAAAATATATATTTATAGACTACTTTAAAGTTTCACAGTTTAAGTTTACAACTGTGACATACAATGTCATAACATTTGATCTGAACAAAAAATGACATCTGCTTAATATCAATGAAAAATAAAGTGCTTGCAGGATTCCTAAAGAAAACTAAGCAATTATAAAACAATCAAATAAATAGATGTTAAACATTCTCAGAACTTTTCAACTTGGATTTCACAGGTTTTTCAGTTTGTATTTATGTTCCACGTGGAATCGCGAGACCGCGACGCGAGCACCGCCCCAACTGCACAAAACGCCCCCGAATTACGAGAGAAAGCTGCAGCTGCGCGGAGACACTAGCGCCCACTGCGCCCCGGGCAAAGGCTCTTCAATACGGGACGCGGCAAGTGGCAGAACCGAGGTTGCGCTCGCGCCGCGGCCCCAGGGAGGACATTATCACAAAAGCCCAAATGGTACCACACTTCAGCTTTGTACATCGAAACTAGAACTAGAACAATTCTTTCATCCTCCATTACTGGCAGTGAACTATATTAATACTAACATTAGTGGAGTGCCCTGATGCTAGTATTTTCTGTCACTGTTTAAGTTCAGAGATGAAGACTAGCGGTCGGGATATGAACTCAAAACGAAACAACTGCCACGAATCTTGTATGATTTTTTTTTTTTTTTTTTAAATATCGATATTCTGTTTTGGAGAATCGATACAGTATCGCCAAACAAAATATCGCGATACTCACATGTATCGATATTTTCTTATACCCCTATGTTCCAGCCATAGATATGTATACGTAGATGCCTCATTAGCGACTGTTTCTATGGGCCGCTATACGTAAGCCATCCACGATATTGCAATGGTCAACTTTACGTCATTCACCAAAATAATCATGGAATATGTGAAAGATGTCACAATCCTGCATAGAATGGCTCAACCATAGACATACATAGACACCCTATTCGACCTCTCCAGGCACGTAGATGCGGCCGCCATCTTGGAACGGTACACTTGATGTCATTCACCATACTGTAGGTTCGCACAGAGCCGTTGGGTTTGCAGATCATCGGCTGTGCAGGATTGTGGCATCTTTCGAATATTCTGTGATAACTATGGTGAATGGCATCAAATTGACAGCAACAATATGGCAGATGGTTTACGTATAGCGGCTAGGGCTGTCGCGATTTCATTTTGCTTGCATCGCCTAAGCGGCAAAATACCGGAAGTGGCGCATTTCACGGACGAGAATCCATAAGACACATAAGACCGTTTTCCAAGGCTGCATGATATACTAAACCCATTTAAAAATCATAATTAAGCATAATTGTGAATTCCCAAACGCTACGATTGAATTAAATTATATGCGATGCAGTTCTAATACAGTATATGCACTTTAACTATTTACATGCGTGTACGTTAAGTACGTGCGTCACAGCGGCTCCATTCACAGTAGTTCCGCAGAATTTATCATTTACATGTGGAGCGTCTCACTCCATCTCTGCATGTTGTTGTGAGTTTGGGTTTATTAACGTTCATCTGGGAACGCAACGTGCACCATTTCATCAGATTTTTAAGGTAAATCATTTATAAATCTACGCAAACACAGGAGAATGTCGCAGTATCAAAAAAAATCAAACCCTCACTCTGAGTTTACACTAGGGTTCCTCAAATCTTACCCAGGATGGGACAATACACTGTTTATTTAGCTCCAACCCTGATCAAGCTCACCTATCTGATTTTCTAATGATCCTGAAGACGTTGATTGGCATGCTCAGGTGTGTTTGATTAGGGTTAGAGCTAAACTCTGCAGGAAAGTGGATCTCCTGGGCCAGATTTGAGGATCCCTGGTTTACACGTTTTGATGCCCACATTCATTTAACTACAGTGGCTATAGCAAATATTAAAGATTTAGTGGACATTTGAATTAAATGGTGCTTGGTCAATATTAAACAAGGATAAGATCGCACAGTAATGTGTAAAAACAACCGTCAGGCCGTTGGCACCCAGGCCTTTGTTATGCATAATGTACATTAGCTCTATTGTTTATAATACATTATATATTTTAACAGTTTTGTTCAATAAAACTTTCTTGCTTTTGATGCTTTATTTGAACTAATTATTGCCTCATTGATATATGTATTTTAAGTTATTTTAAAGGCTATTGTTCACTTACATCTATCTTTATTACTACAAAAAAAGAAAAAAAAAAATTATAGGGCCGTATGAACTTATTTCCAAATTCATTTTTGAAATGAAAATGGTTAAATTAAATTTTATTAATCAAAAAGACTGTCTAATTAGAGTTTTACAGTTTTCTCTACCAAATTCTGTTTTCATATATTTTAAATGGAACCATTTTAAGGGTTCCATTAAATTAATAATCAAAAGCATCTCCAATTAATTGATTTTATTTTATTAAATCATTTTCTTTCCAGAAATACTGCACATTTACATTTTTCTCCTAAATAAATTCTGGTAAATAATATTTCTGGTAAAGACTCCTTTAAAAAGTGTTTGATTATAATAAAAATATGGCATGAAGCTTCAAACAATGGCATAAATCTGTTAAAAAATAATCGTTATTAATCCCAATTACAGTCTCAAGGGAATAATCGACAATGATGATTTTTGTCATCGTGCAGTCCTAGTGTGACTATTGTCATTCTTACGCTATAATACTGAACTTTGATTTCAGTTTGGACTATAAGATGGACACTTGCTTCTTGCAATCTGTTGCACTTTACTTTTGCTTTACAAAAAGGATTTCATAGAAATTTGGTTTTCATTATATATAAATTTATATTATAAATATGGAATATACAAATACAACATTTTTCTTAAATATATACATGCACGTGTGTGTATTTATATATACATAATAAATATACACGGTAATCACATATTATGTAAACAAAAACTTTTATTTTGGATGCGATTAATCATTTGACAGCACTAACCATAATACAAAAACCTATGATTACCATGGTACCCAAAATACATGTTCATATCACAATTAGAATTTTTATTTTTTTGTATGAATTGTGATATTTGTAAGCTACCCAAAAACTGTTTGTTTGTCAAATGTATTATACTCCTAGAGAGTCAATTTGAAGACATGATGGGATTTTCCCCTTGCTTGCCTAGCACGGCCTAAGAGAGCCATTTGAGCCCAGTGTGATGGCTGCTCTCCAGCCATTGTTCCAGAAAGACAGGAGTGTATAATAAAAAAAGAAAAAAAAAAGAAAAAACATACTTGCATCTGATGAAGTGGAAAACAAAGGTCTTGTCTGGACTCTTCTTACCGAGAAACAAGAGAGGCTCCTCAGTTCATTGTGTGAATGAATACAGACCTGGTAAGGAAACACCTTCACGTTTAAACCTGAAACCCTACGCTGGGCCTGTTCCTGCGATACAGTTCTTCTTGCACTGAGAGAATAATTCAGAGATACAGTGCAGGTGAGATTAAGGGGGATAGGAGGACAAGGAGAGGGAGAAAATAGAAAGAAACAATAGAGAGAGAGTGTGTGAACTAGAGAAAGGTGCACTGCTAGAGGAGCGCTGGCTTTTACTAATGCTCAGAGCACTCCATTAAAACAGATGAGGCTTTTGTAGCTGAGAGTGGAGAGAAGTGACCTTCATGTGTTTAGTGTGACTGTGTCAGCTATTACACCGTTCACACACAGGAATCTGAAGGCATCTTTACACAGCCGATTTAAGGCTGCTGCTCTAAAGCGGGTCTGTGTCTGCTCAGAATTCAGTGTAAAGACGCAATGCCGCATAAAATCCACCAGATCTGACCCACCTCAGTCCCTAGTATAAGCAATAACTAGTCTGTTATAGTAAATTATAACTGTTACTGTATTTTGTAATTGTGTGTAATATGTTTATAATATATATATATATATATATATATATATATATATACATACATACATACACACATATATGTGTGTGTATGTGTGTGTGTATATATATATATATATATATATATATAAAAACATATTACACACAATTACAAAATACAGTAACAGTTATAATTTACTATAACAATTAAACTAATTATCAACTGATAAATAATTACAAATACATGATTATTAATGGGCAAACAGTCATTCAACTTTCCAATCTAACTGTGCAAAATATATCAACATAATTGAGCTGTAAACAACCTGACTTAGTAAAAAACAAAATGCCTTTGAGAACAAACATTATGGTGGTTATACTGGCTCAGGCCCAACAGCATCCTGGGTAGCTTTAGATGCTGTCTGTGCAGAGGTAATGGACCATCCTTGTGTACGTCTCTCAGCATTACCCCCATCATTAGCACACCTCGGCTATGATGTGCGAGCATCGTTTGGGAGAATCAGCCCACTGCATTATTGGAACTTTAATATTGGTGTGTTTGAAGTTGGAGAGATGGCCAGAGGGAAGCTGCTTTAATGGATGTGCTGCTCTCTTTCCTCCCTGAACCCGACTCCACCTGCACTGCCACTTCACAGGTTTCTGAGGAGGAACTTCTTTGTGCAAGAGCAGAGTGCCAGAGCCGTACTACTATCCTCCCGCTTTCAAAAGTTTCGCAATTCTCTGGACATGCAGCTGAATAAAAAGCACACACTCAACATGAAAAGGTCACCTGTCACTCAAAGTAGCCTAAATGCACAATGTATCATTTATGAATTACAGCTGTCCGTCACATGGAAATGCATGTATCCAGACGAGTCCATTCGGCGGCAGAAGACGCAAGCCCTCTACTCACAAGACATCTGCTCCAGTTTATTAAAGCCCTTCAAAGGGCCGTGTCTAGCATTCTCTATTAAATCTGCATGCTAAACAGTCCTCTCAAGCCCATGTGCTCAGCTTGAACTTCCCCGTACCAGAGCGAGCCCTTAAGATGAGAATCTTCACCTTTTCACATGTCATACGCAGGTTTTTATCTCTGTAAGAGTCCCACGTGAAGGATCAATACATGGCCTGCTTGGAACAGATTGCACTGACCTGACACCTGGCTATCACAGCAGCCATCTTAAACGAGTAATACACTGCTGCCTCTCTTCCCTGGATGGAGTGGATGATTGTCCTCCACCAAAAGGAGCATAGTGGAGTCTCGTCCATTGGTTGTTACTAGCTGATTTGATCACAAATTTAAATTGTGACCCAAATATTTTAATTGCGTCATCATTTACTCATCCTTATTTCATTCCAAACCCTTATGACTTTCTTCTATGGAACAAAGGAAGATAATTTGAAAAATATCAGTGTTTTTGTGCATACAATGGAAGTTATGATAACCAAAAATCCATGGTTTATCTTCAAAATATTTTGTGTTTTGCAAAAGAAATGCATACAAATTGTTAAACATTTGGTTATAGAACCAAAAACCACAAGGAGTTTTATTCAGAGTGTCTGAATTACATCAATTCAACATTAGATAAATCTATTTTAATAGAAAGACGCTGCAGGATTGAGCATACCAAAGGGATTGGAAGATGTTTGCTGCTCATCTTACTATACTGCAGACCTCACAGTCCACACCTCATCTGGTATATTTTTGCCTGTCTTAAGAAACATGTTATACAGGGCCTTATCTAATATTGCTGCTCAGTCTAATGGCAGGCAGCCTGTGACATGAAAGCTCAACAGCTGCCAGCTCTTTTCAAACACGTTATTCTTTTTCGATTTCTTCCTGGGCCCCATAAAACGTGTCTTTATCTGACTGCGACACCAAAAGGAAAAGCCTGCGCTTGATTAAAGAATAATTTTATTATAATGAACACAGAGACAACCATAACAAACATACAGAGACCATCAGCGCAATCGGGCCAAAGTATCACATTGTGATGGACTTAATATGTGCATTTATTTCATGTTAAAGAGTCCCATTTAAAATAAACAGCTGATTGCATCGATTAGCCAAATCTCACTGCGGAATCGCATGTCAGGAAAGGATGTTTATAAATTTAATAATAATTGAATCACGATGGATTCTCAGCGGACAGGTACAGGTGAATACAAGTCAAGATACATTTCAAAAACCAGACAACTTAACCACCGTCCTCTAGGGAGAGCAAGGCTATTATATTCATCTTCAATAGCTGTGGGAGGGAAAGGGGAGGTCAGTTTTCTGGCGGGCCGACTCAGCCTTCAACTATAAAAATGACTGTGTAAAGAAATTAGACACTAGAAAAATATGTAATCAGCAATTTAGCAATAATGCCCATAAATATATAATCAGCAGCGCCATTAGCCTGACATGCATCCGAGACGCAGCGCGTGACGCGACTACCAGATCGCCGGAGTGCTCGCAGACGGTCAGTCCATTAAAAGAGAGTCATCCGTCCTCACACACTTCCCGCCGCCACTTCAGCAGGAGTGTGTTATTCTGTGAGCCGAGGGGCGGCAGGCCCAGAGCGCTCATTTGTAGCACCACAAGACAGGTCGTAATTACACTCACCCAGCGCAAAGGCGATAGCGAGAGAGTCCTGAACCTGACACATTAACCCTATGAGGAGGTTAACCGTGATGGACATCAGAGAGCTAAAGGGAACTACTGGGTTTTACATAATTAGAGTCACAGGATTTCTCAGAAGCCCAAGAGATCAAAACTTTAAGCTGTCGAGTTCACACAACGTGCAGAGTACTTAGTGTTCGAAGAGCGAATTTATCTGGGATTTAGATAAAGTTTGAGTCCAAGGCCTTGAGGTGCCAGCATAATAATTCATCACCTAGATCCAATAACAAAACATCTACTGCAGTGAGAGAGAAGACTCTCCAGATATGGTGTTATATGTGCACTGGCATATTTTTGTTTGTTTTGCCTTTATTGTTAAAATGTCAGTTTGACAGACTTCAAGATGGGGAGAGGAACGTGCTAGTGCTAAAGAAAGCTTAGGAGGGAAAGAGTAAACATCTTTCCGTGACTTTTTCAGACACGGAGACATTTTTCATGGTGCGTCTCCACATGGGAGTGAGTGCATGAGGCAGATTATTTAGCACACAATTAAGAGCTGCTAAAATATGGCAACAGCTCGCCTCCTCTCGCTATCCTGGTATAATTAGATTTTCACCTGCTGTTGAGATACCGAAAAAAAAACGCTTGATTCGTTGGACAAGACAAAGAGGCACCTGACGCACCGGCTCCGGATCCATCTCGCTCCTCAGCATGCCGGGAGTTTGCAAGGTAAATGGAAAATGCTGTTGAAAGCTCGCCTGGATGAGTTGCACAGTCTGCTTAACACATTGGAATAGGGACAGATGCTACTTTGGAACAATATTGCCATCAACAATTTTTATTTTTTTTTAAACAAAAATAAGCAAACAGATGAATGTAAACTGCTAATATGCAACCAATGTGGTTTTGACAAGTGTGGGATGTCTTTATACAGTTAAAGGGGTAGTTCTCAAAAATGACAATTCTGTCATACTAGACATGTTGTTCCAATCCCATAAGACTTTCATTTACATTCAAAAACAAATTAAGATTTTTAATATTCTCTCTTTGTGTGTCAATGTTTCAGTAAGTACAAAAAAAGACATTGTAAAAGTAATCCGTACTCCTTTTTGCGCTTTTTGATTCATTAAAGTTTTGGTTGCATGGTCTTCTCAATGGATGAAGATGAGAGAAATGATGAGAGAATATAAAAAATATCTTCATGTGTTCTAAAGATGAACAAAATTGTACTGAGGGTGAGAAAATGAAGACAGACTTCTCATTTTTGGGTGAACTATCCCTTTAAATCAACAGTTGCTGTGACTTCATCAAGTCGTTGTTTAACATTGTTTCAGTGAATTGCTCATAACTATTAGGGTTACAGCCAAAGAAGCTGAAGCAGCCAAGAGTAATAATCACAGAGCAGAAAAAACACTTTTTAATTTACGGCACGATGCCAAGAGGAGGTAATATGTTATTGTCTACTGAAAATTTACGCCGTCGAATGCTGGGATGCCAGAAGACATGGAATTGTGAGCCAAGAACACAGTCTGGCCTCGTCTTGCTTTAAGTGGATACATATTCTAGACCAGTCTCAGTCTTTCCGAGGAACCGTCGGGCTTATTAATCCTCCACACGCTCTTCGGGCTTGTCAAATCCCATTGGAACGGCACAGGAAACAAATGTGTAAACACATCCAACGTAGTGTGAAGGCTGTCGAACTCGATGCCTACCCTCGCGTAGAGACGTAGGCTAAAAGTGAAATATAAGCCGTATTCGAAGGCGTTTTTTCGATTGCGACGTGCCACGCAGCGTAACCGGCTCTCGCGCCCTCAGAAACATAAGAGCGCATGCAAAAGTGGGCCATTAATGATTAATGGCTGTTTAAATAATCATCTGACGGCAACTGTGGAGAGAGTCCCTGATGAAAACATCAACAGCAGTGCCTCTTGTCAATGCCTAACGATGAGACTAAGTGTGAGCAGGGTGTTTGATAGCAACATCAGTCATTCATAAAGGGAAAAGCAGGTCAAAGATGCAGCGCGGCAACACGGGCAACGGTCAGTGGTGGACATAACCTTCTATTATACCGCGACCGTCGCAAAGGAACAAGAATTGTCACTATTTTCAGCTCATTCCTCATGCTATTGTGTAAAATAACTCTAAAGGTCATTAATAAATCTGGGTCAAGCACCTTAAATGGGAACAGCGGGGTTTGTGAAGTGAGCCGAGGTCCGCTGTGAGTTAGTGTGTGTTGATGGACCTCAGGCCTCAGCCAACCTGACATTATTATGTAAACATTAGCAGCCGCCCAATGCGAGGGCCGGCTACTCATGATGTGCACTATAAACCAAAATCACATAGCGGGCAGGACACTTCCAAACACTGAGCCGAGGTCACATCAGGCAAACACCATTTTCTAAACAAAGAAGAAAATGAGAAGCTCAGTGGAGCATAATAACCTGCGTTTGACGCCAGAACAACTCATGATCTCGCTGCATTTTAAAGAGTATAAACAGATTACATGTTGATTTGATTATAGCTTGTCGCTCCTCCATTGATATTTTCTATTTAAGGATTTTTGTATATATAGACAAACCTCTGTAAACATGACAAGAGATGATGCCTTTACACAGATCAGATCCTCAGTTCAGAGCAGAAGACGCTGTGTGTACATGGAGTCAATTGAGTAAATTGCCTTGCTTAAAAATAACTGGAGGAATGAAAGAGCCAACTTGATTCCCCACACATTCGTGGTGGGTGGCACAACTCCACCGGCTTCTCTTCTCTCTCAACTACAAAGGTTTCATCAGGACACTCAGGCAATTATCCTTTCAAAAGACAAGACAGATCGGCTCATAGAGCATGTAATTATGCAACAAGTCCTCTCCTGTCCTCCCAACAAGGGTGTTTTGGAACGCAATGAAAAGCCTGTAACATCATCATAACATGCAATGCTACTTATCAATTAGAAATCATTTGGAGCCAAACACTTGTCTAACACTTTCATAAAATAATCTTTCATAAATCTACCTGAACGAAGTCATCACCAGGGCCAGACAGAATCTGAAGATTTTTTGGTGTTGATTTCAGATGGAAGTCTGTGGAATGGATGCGAATATGGTAATGCGTGTTAAACTAAGAGTATTAGACGCTTATTGGCATCTGAAGGCATAATTAATAAGCCGAAATGTTTAATAAACTAACACACGAGGGGTGGAGGATGTGAAGAACTGTGAAAGATTGGCAGGGTAGTCAACACAAGGGATAACTGTGAATGTTATGATTTCATTACGGAGGTCCACTAAAAGCAACTACACTTTAGCCTGGGGCTTTCAAATGGGGTTGTAGGGACCCCCAAAGGGGTGAGTCGCAAGGGGGTGAAGAACAAATGTAACAAATGAAATGTGTTTTTAAGGCCATCAAAGTTAAATGGTACGATATAAGTGTAAATTAAAATTTAATAAGTAATATTAATTAAATATAATTAATGCAACATTTAATTTCAACAAATTTGGATGTTATTACCATTTAACTCTGCTTTCTAAAGACTGATAATAAATGCAGAAATCATGACATTAAGAAAAAAAATATATATTTTATATACTTTTTACATATTTAAAAAAGATTTTAACTACACTTTTGGTCAGATTTGTGGTCAGTAAAAATGTTTTGTTACGAAGTCTCTTAACATAGGCTGCATTTAATTGATCTAAAATACAGTAAAAACAGTGACACTGAAATATTACAATTTAAAACATATTTTTCCTGTGATGCAAAGCTGAATTTATTAGAAATAAAATATTTACTTGAAATGGAAGTCTTTCCTAACATTTTACTTTACAACTTAATGAATCCTTGCTGAAGCAAAGTATGATCAAAGTATGATAGTAGTGTTATAAATATATATCTGATTAATCTAATCAATTAAAACTAATATTAATGGAAAAAAAATTGCTTTATAATATTCAGCATTCCGTTCCAATTCTGTAGAAATCTGCAAGGCGCAGATTCTGTGTTGGCCTGATAATCACATACAGGATGATTTTTTTTAGCTCCTCATATTAAAAAGACCTTTGCTAAAAGACTAACAAAAGAATCCGGCTGCATCAGTTTATTAAATGATCCAATTGGATGATGTCACAGTGCTCCCTCTTTAAAAATATGATCATTTTAACTCACATTATGTAAATGTCACCCTCTTTCCCTACAAGAAAATGAGAGTGTAATAACATATCCAACAGGAAAGAGGATATTGGTGCTTCTGAAAAAGAGACTGTACATACTAATGTATTTGGCTCCTTGGAGCAGCTGCGGGGCAAGCGGCTCCTAATTACTCCTCTAAAAAATTCTCCTGAAAGTCAACAGAACACAATCGATGGAGAGGATTATATTAGTGAGGCCTTGGACCTTAGCCAATAAGAAAGGCATGCTGCTCACAGTCTCATCAGTCGCCAATGATTGAGCGAGCTAATGGAAAGACACACAGCTAAAGTGACACATTTGTGCAATGAGGAAAAAAAAAAAAAAAGGATCAGCCATTGATCTGCCAAGGCCATGGTAATTAGAGTGGTGGCCAAGGCGAGAGACTGTTTGCCCTTAGAAACAGAAGACAAGCAGTTCTGGTATACATCACCCTTGAGACCAGACACTGAAAGGAGAGAGAGAGCGCGAGTGAACACTTGTGTCAGATAGCAAATCAGCCCTCGTCACCTTCCAGCGCAGCATCACAAGAGGAAGCTGAAGAAAAGGTGGAGCTGGGTACAGCTTATGTACACACGTGTGAAGTTAAATGCAAACAGTAGCTAACAATTACATAACTGCATTTTAGATTTATAAATGGATGTGTAAGGAAACATGGAGAGTCAAGACAGTCATTATAACAAAAAAAACTGAAAGGATTAAGTCTTATATCATTCTAAAAGTTTATTTTACATTATACAACAGTTCTTTCTGTTCCTCGAATCTGATTGGCTGAGAGGAGTGTGATATTCTAGTAATAACAGAACTCCAACCATTTCACCATTTGTATCACTCTGCTTGTGTTGTTTCTCAAAGCGAGTGTCATGGTGGACGCCCAAATCCACTATCATTTTATAAATACAGAATGTGCCACAGAATGTAGAGTTTTATGGCAAGAATGTCCTTGTTTAGACTTCAAATATGCCGTTTGTTACTAAAGATAACATCTATTTAAAATGAACAGTTTATTGCTCATTATGCAAAAACATCTGGCCACAGAAAGTGGCGAATGACCAATCAGAATCAAGTATTCTAGAGAGCCATGTAATAATTATGATTATTGCTCACATAATCAAGAGCAATTTGAATTTTCTACAAAGAGTCTATGATACGCCAAACTAACTTCATAAGGCTAGTTTTACTGTGCACTTACCAAACTTTTAATATACTTTTAAAAAATATATAATTTTCCTTTTCATCAGGCTCATAATGATTTAAGTCCTCTGCTGGAATATCTGAAGGCAACCAAGGCCAGTGTTTATTCCCTACAATCAGAGAGCATTAGAACGGAAAACATTTTACACAGGGGAAAAAACAAACATCTTGGTGGAGATCCAGGCTTTAAAGACCTATATTCTTTAGAGTTTACACACTTACCCTTACTGAATACTAACAATTATTCTTCTACTTTAACTGTGGCATTTGTAATTATGAAACAAACTAAACTAGATAATACACTGATGGTCCCCCCATGCAAATACGGTTTCTACAAAACAAAAATTGTTATGAATAATAAGGGTAGCCAAAACCAATTTGGAAACTATAACTATAACTCCCAAAGTTATACCACAACACATTTAGTATGAATCTACAATATATAAGCCACTATCTCACAGTTACTACAAAAACAGCAAAGTTTTATTCTCACACATCTGTTGAGATGTCCGACTTCCTCCACAGCTCTTTATCACATTCAAAAGGGCCGCACAGGTTTTATGGACAAATATACAGCGACCCATGCAGAAACATTTCCCATGTTGTTGGAGGAGCTCATTTAGCATACAAAAGAACGGAATGAAAAACAAACAAACAAAAAAAAACATTAGATACGATTAAATTTGTTTATTTTGCTTGAGTGGACAAAAATGTATAAATGCATGAAAAACCCTGTGCTCAAGGGCCTCCTATATGCCAGGAAATATGAAACAGCTTGTAGTTGTAGCATATAGGAGTGTGATATGATGGACGCTGGTATAAGAAGCCCTTCTGCATGACTTTAAGGCTTGATGCCACATGGACTGATAAATATGCTGTCTGTTTTAGGCTCTGCTTGTTTGGTTGGGGGCGGGGGGTTAGGCTGGAAGAAGCTCACCCATACTGCACATTAGACAGAGAGAGAGAGAGACAGAGAGACAGAGAGACAGAGAGACAGAGAGACAGAGAGACCGAGAGAGAGACAGAAGAGCGAATCTGTAACGAATGTAGATCTGGATCAGTTGAGACGGAGGAACACTTTCTCCTCCACTGTGACAAATACACGTCCTTAAGAGACACACTGTACAGTCAAATACAGCAGATTATTCCTGAGTTCCAGTCACTTCATGAAAATGACAAATTAAGAATATTACTCGCTGAAGGACCTGCTTCCTCTTTGGTAGCACAATTTATTTATAAATGCCACAAACTAAGAAGTGAAGAGTGAACACATCTGCATTAGTAGTACCATCAATATTTATATAAATATATACATGGATGTATTTTACATTTGTTTTGTTTTGTTTATTTATGGATATACATTATATATTTTTGTTTTTATTCTGCTATGTACAATGCTTTGGCAATATGTATCTAAGCATGTCATGCCAATAAAGCAATATGAATTGAATTGAGAGAGAGAGAGAGAGAGAGAGAGAAGGGACCTATGGAGTCATTCTGTCTGTAATTGCATGGTTAAATGCTCCCCTCACTTCCTGCCCTCCCCCTCGGTGGCATCTCCCTGCCCGCACCAAGAAACTGCAATTGGCATAAGCCACTTAAGGCAATCTGTGCTGAGCGAACTACAAAACCCTGAGAGGGCTTAAATTTACTGAAGCCTTGAGAGACGTGCAGGAGGGAAGAGGAAAAATGGTGGTGCTCCTTATTTAGCTACTGACAATCCAATTCTACAGCTGTGAAATTTAACTTCCATCTATTGCATTTTAATCCCTTGGAAGAATATCACAGAACGTAATGAAACAATTTATTGATTTCTTCATTTGAACCAGTGAATGGGTGTTCCAAATGACTGCGCTGGGACTGATGTCTTATGAGTTATTCTTCATGCATTTCTCTCTTGCTTCAAATATACTAGAATTGTTATCCGTTATTAATTAAATAATCATAATGAACACCAATAATTCAAGCAATTCTCTTTTACCCCGCCCCCGTCAAATTGTACTACAAAAACATTACACAATCAACAGTAACAGTAGCCCAAGTCAACACTCATAATAATAAAGTCATTTTATAAATATATAAATATAAAAAAAACAATCACAAAGTGATCTAACATAACAGGAATAGTATAATAATAATAATAATAATAATAATAATAAATATATAATTAAATATACAATAATTTTATTTTGCGAGTATACTACTACTAATATTAAACAAAATAATAATAATACAAATTGTTACATTATAAGTAGTAGTGGGATATACAGAAATTATAATTGTATATATTATATATTCTATTATATTAAATTACTGTTAATATATTATAATTGTCTATATATTTAATATTTATAATAGTACACTATAGTACAGTGCATTTATTATTATTCAGCTGTTCGTCTATGAATATCAGTCATAAAGGACAGTCATTTTAGAGGCAGAGCGCAAAATTTGATGAAGGATTATGACGACAAACCTTTTATTTGAAATAATTGATAAATCATTTACAATATAACCAAAGAAGTGCATTAATAAAGTAAACATTGTCAATTTGGTTTCATGTTGACTTTAATGTCTTGCAATCAGGATATGATGTGATGGCTGCTTTTAACTAATTTCTGACCACTTTAATGTATGATTACAGAAAACAGAGTGGCTGCAGACAGCCACACAGAGACATTGTCTTCAGAATCATAATCAATAAAAGCGAGGCAAATAGAGAGCACCCCTAAGCACTGGTTACCGGACACAGGATTGATTATTACTGAGGAAGTCAGGTGTACGCTGACAGGAAGCATGTCTTAATGAAGGAAAAAAACTCTGCCACTGTGTGCATTATTTAGTCCTGTAATAAAGCACTCAATGAAACTTCAAAGCAACCAATTCATTTTTAGCTTCGCTGGGAGACCGAAGAGGAGAGAGTGATCACGGGGCTCACTGAGAGAGACAGATGGATGGAAGGAGGGAGGGAGGTTAGGACAGAGAAAAAATAAGGACGAACAGCAGAGGAAAGTGAGAAGCTAAGGAAAAATGGGGGTAAAAGAGGACAGGCGTCAAAATCGGGTACATGCTGAGATGTAAATGAAAGATGAATATAGGGGAAGAGCAAGAAAATGTGGAAAAATAAAAAGATGGAAAAAAAAAATAAAAAAAACTTACAGGGATAGTTCACTCAAAAATGAAAATTCTGCCATCATTTATTCACTCTCAGGCCATTCTAAACCTGTATGATTTTGCTTTTGTGGAACACAAAGTAAAATGTTTTACAAATATCACAGCAGTGAATGAGAACAGGGGCTGTCATCTTCAAAATGACAAACCACAAAAAATATCCAGAAGCCTATATTAATTTGAGAATTATATTTCAACAGACCTACATTTAAAGATAAAACTTACTGAACATCATTCAACAGCATATAGTATACATTAGAAATTAATACTCTGAGCAAGTAAGCATTATTTTATCAAAAGTGGCAGGATGTTTACATCATTACAAAAGATTTCATATATATATATATATATATATATATATATATATATATATATATATATATATATATATATATATATATATATATATATATATATATATATATATATATATATATATATATATATATATATATATATATATATATATATATGAAATTCTGTGTGTTCAACTTGAAAGAGTGTGTTAAGGGTGACAAAACAACTTGGAAGAACATACTGATTATATTTTTAATTCTTGGACTTATCCCTTTAAGATCAAGATGTCTAAGAGTCTGCTTTGTAACCATGGCAGCCTCCCATCCGAATCACAATCATCCTGAGGATATTAGAAATGTCTTTGTAATAAAGAGGACATTTAGTGCCACAGCTCTGAGAGAGCCACCTGACTCTGTGCGTTAAACAGCAGTCCTCAGCCAGCCATCTGCAGGAGTGGGAATAAAAAAGATAAATAAAATAAAAATTTCCTGGCTGGAAAGGAGACAAAAAACAAAAAAAAACACGTCCTCTTCTGGCCCAGTAATGACTTTCAATGGGAATAAGAAAACTTAAGAGGAATATTTCCTCTTGATTTTAACGTGCAGTCATACTGAAGCAGGCGGTGAGTTTTCTGGAGTGATAAGGGCTTAGCCAATGTAATCCTCACAGGCACTTGGCCTTATCTCTCCTGCGAGGAAAAGAGAAACTTTCTGCCTTTTTTAAAAGGAAACCATGGTCCAACGAGAGGTTTCAACTGTATGGTTTTCTTCCTGCAGCTCGACAAAGATTTACAATAAAATCCACCCTCACAATGCCCAAACACACTCGGAAAAATGAACATCCTACAGTAAACAAAAAATTGCAAACAATATTGCATTGAATCTATGACACATTAATATGAAATGGCACAATGTTACGATATCCTTTACAGCTTTACAGGGACAATGAGGGCAGTGTTACACCAGCGCACAAGTAACTTGACAGCGTGTTGATAAGGATCAATCAATCACCACCAATTCATCACGTCTGCTTGAGAAACTGAGGAACGGAATGGCCGACAAGTCCTCAGAGCTGACAGACAACTCCTTGACAATCCTTTATGTGGGGCAGCGGCTTCGCTCGGCTGACCTTTGGCATTAAATATTGAAACAAGTGCAGTGAACAAGGGAGGATATGGCTTACAGCTACACCCTTCAAAGTGACGCCAATACACGTGAAAAAGAGCCGAGAGGGGAGCGAATCGTCTGTCAACAGTCACATCAGAAGGGCCTGTTACATGTCGAGCATCACTCCTCTACAAGCGTGTGTCACTCTGCCCTCACGGCACAAACATCTGTGTTCTCAATTCCATTGTGCCTCTAACAGGGAAATACGTTGCATAATGCCATCGTGCTACCCAAATGATGTGCAAATCATTTGTTCAAGGCTCCCCGTCTATGGCAAAAAGATCACACGGATCTGCTCTCCAATGCAGAAAAAGGGGAAGAGGAAGAGACAGATATGACGCACACAGGAGAAATAAGTGAAATGTCACAAACATGTCATGCGCTGTATGCTTTTAGAAATACTTTTCTTTTAATATTCAGTGTCTGGTGATCTTTAAGCATCATAGGTTTATGTACATAACCAATACATTCTCACTAGAGGATATTCAGCTTGAAAAATGCACGGCTGAAATCTTGATATTCAAAATTATATCATCATTCAAGCGTTTGGGGGCAGTAAGATTTGAAATAGCTGTTCTTATGAACTTTCTATTCATCAAAAAATCCTGATCATTTTTTTTTTTTCATTGTATCGCAGTTTCCACAAAAATATTGGCCATTTTTGACAAAACAGCCACTGCAGCAAATACAGATTCAAAATGTTTAAATCAATAAGTATAATACAAAATTAAAAATTAATTAAAATAAAAATCAAAGCAAGATTTCACGTTTTTCACTAAAAGCACATGAAGCATGATACTAATTTTTTATGTAATAGTTTTTCGGAAACAAATGAAAAATGGCACAAACAAATCTCTGAATTCAGATTTTAAGTCAATTCATTAAACCAGACAGTTTGAACTAATTCACAAAAATAAAGTGAACTACTAACACTTTTTTGCCACTGAAATTTAAATCAGAGATGCTATTTAAATCTCAACACTTAATAAAAAAAAATAAATAAATAAATAAATCTAAGTCAAATAGTAGATACAGCATAAACACAAAAATGTGAAAAATAACATTTGATCAAGTCACGTCATTAACATTAAATACACCAATGTGCAGAAAACTAATTTCTTTAAAGAGAAAATATCCATGCATAGTCTACTTTAATTCCATGTTGCACACTGTATTAAACATTGGACAAGACACTGGATCATCATACCATAGTGCTAGAATTATTTCACACCAAACAAAAGGTGATTTGTGAAACACACCACAAAGATTCCCTCATGAATAGAGTCTCTCCATAAGTCCCTCAACAGCTTGAATTGTAGTTGGTTTGTATACACTGATCCTCATGGTAATGTCCCCGCAGATTACAGATCTGAAAACATACCTCCCTTGGGTCTAGTTCATATTACTCTCCGGTAGCTACATTTTCTTGTCAAAATTGTGTCAGTGCTTCTGGTGTACACACAAACAAATGATATCACCTGTGCTGCTTATAGGAAACCGATCTCAGAGCAAAATCCTTTTTAAAAGGTCTCTGGCAGACAGGGAGAGCTAGTGAAAACAGGGCTTCTCTCTCGGTCACATTATCTCCCTCTCTCGACACTGAAGGGTTCATCAAAGACGTGTCATACTGATTTCAGAGCCACTGATCAGCGTGCGATTCCTTCCTCTAATCTAATTGTGCCACAAAATGGAAATCATCAGAGCCAATTTAACAGCCCCGACTCGTAGTACAAGCACATACATCCGCTTCCCCCTTCATTCATCTGCACAAGTACATCTGCCTGGTTTAGACTCCTCCACTCAAAGGGATACTAATTGGAGCCTGAATCCCATGATGGCTATGCTTTTTACCAGGAAAAAAAAAGAGGGGGAGGGCAGGAGTGGGCCAAATTGGTGGGAATGAGGCGCACATGAAAAACCCTTCCTGCTTTTCTTAAATGAAGGTCCCAGCTTGCCCTCGTAGGAGTAGTACACATCTGTCCAGCATGAGACATGAGTGGGGATCCTCGTCGCTGGTTGTGAGAGCGGATTCTAACTCATTTGAAAAGCAGCGGGCATTTACACTCATAGCAAAGCAACAGGTGAGTCATTCCCACAATATGGTGACCATAAGATCCATGACTTTTCAATGACAGTCATGAGAAATGTCAAACAGTCAAGAAATGCAATATAAAATAGCATTATTCAACAGCCAAAAAAATTATTAAATTATATGAAAGTTTAAATAAGCTCTATGTAGTCTATATTGCTGCATTTTTATTTAAAGTGCTAGACAAACTGTCTTCATATGGTTTTAATTAAATTCTAATTGTAATTTAATTTAAATTTCCCATTTTGGTTTTCCAAGGTTAAAAAAAACAAAAAAACAATTTACTTTATTCACTTTAATTTCTTCACATTGATATTATTGATGTTAGAAACTAAACTAACTAAAATGCAGAAAAGTACTTCCAAGGTCAAAGTTCATAGTGATCGTTGCACCATGTTGAAAATGTATTATTTTAGAGGTATATTACCATTTAAAAATGAATTGAGTAATATAATACCTATTGTTTATGTAATTTTTTTTTTAAAATGATCAATTTAAGTCTGATGAATATATGCTGTTTAGAGATGTAACAAATACAATAAAAATGGCATATAGTAATTATACATTATTTTTATATATTTTCCATGAGAATTTTTTTAAATATTGCACTTGAATGCTTACTATCCACTTATCAGGATGAAAACAAAGTTGAATTCAAAGCAACATTTTGCAAGATGTAAAAAAACTATTTTTTGAGAATGACCCCAGCTTTTAGAAGTCATAATAACAGTCTACACCAGACGTGGGCTTTGTATGGCCCCCGGGCCACATCCGGCCCTCTGGCTATCCTTGACCGGGCCCGCATGAAGTAATTTGTGAATAAAAAAAAAAAAAAAAAAAAAAAAAAACGCAAATATAGATGTAATTAGGTGTACACAAAGCAACACCTTTGTTTCCTGATAATGAAACAACCTAAAATCAGTTCAAAACAGATTTTTATTTCTGAAAACTCATAAAAACAACAAAACGTTGCTTTTGTAAAATAATGAAAGCAGGACGCGCTTTCTGCCATCTCTGAAGCTGGAGTGCATCAGAAAAAAGAACCGAAACTCCGTGTACAGCTGCCTCTCAGACATGTGAAATAGGCATATCTATAGAAAGATTCAGATGTCTACTTTTAAAAGAACCAATTCAAAAACAAATAATTTCCGGATTATTGTAATCTGTATGAAGGTTGCATTTCGCTCTAAAAGAGTGTCCAAGTAGGCTACTCTGGAGAGAGAATTAATAAATTAAAATACCCCCCCCCCCCCCCCCCCCCAACACATTCAGGCGACTTTTGCCTGTGCTTGGTGGCAAACTTTATAGATTACGTGTGCTTGAGCGCGGAATATATTGAAGCTCATTGGATTATTAGCTTTAATATAAACATGCGATTAATTAATAATGACTTATGAACGACTAGTTAAGATGTTTGGGCAGCCCTATTAAATGGCCTACCAGCTAGACATCTCAACGCTACAGGTTTCCATTGTCGGATAAATTCCGCTTTCAGAACTGACATGTCCGTAACGGAGAGATGTTCGTCCGTGATATTGATTTTTCCTCTGAAACACAAAAACAAATTTATTTAAATAAAAAAAAAAAATTGCCTATGTAGGTTATATTTTATGTTGTGAATAGCCAAACCTTTCCATCCGGCAGATATCGTTGCTTCTGGGCTGTGCATTGTAAAGCAAAGTCTACAAATAGGTCGTTGTCTCCCAAAAACTTGGGTCTTTTTTTTTTTTGGGTCACATCAATAAAACGCATGTGTATCCAATTTTCCTCATCGTTTATAGACTAATACTTTACTGATGTCTGGACTCTATTTTCAGAGGTTTAGAAAAATATAAAGAGATGGGCCAATATAGCTAGCCTATTGGTAATGAATGCAATTTATGAGAATATTTTTCAGATTTTGACTGCGAATGTCACATCCATAATCTTTGAAATACTTTTGTTCAAAATTGTGATGGTACTTTTTCAAACACTGCAAAAAAATACATTTTCAAAACTATTTTTATGAATGTTCATTAGCTACTGGTATAATTGTGTGCTCCACATTTTCATTGTATGATTGTAATGTTCCATTTATTAGAGGGATATAAAATATATTGGGCAGAACCGAGTTAAGTGTATTGGTCCGGCCCTCAGCAACCGCCCAAATTTCTCATGTGGCCCCTTGGGAAAATTAACCTCCCACCCCTGGTCTACACTAATGTCTGGCCTTCGAATGATCTACAGTAAAACGCATCGAACCTTTGGTGGCGTGAGTGAAACTTCTTGTAACTCGAACAAGCATGGTTTTCAGAAGCCAAACAGTACGCTGTTAGTTGACCACATCCTGGCTGACAGCGTGCAAAGTCGTGTAGGTTTAGCTGCGAGCAGGACAGCGCAGGGCTGGGCGGTGTTTATTACTGTGCTAACGTGGTTTGTGGTTTCAAAACATGCAAAATAATGTTTTATTAAGAAGCCTGCAGTTGCAATGCAGAGGGCGTGCATGTTACATTAAGGTTAGCGTGAGATCAAGAGGGGTTTAATAAGCTGCAGCATCTGTGATTTGCCATGAAATTGAATACATTTATAAAAGGTAATGCTGAAGCAGAAATTGCTGCTGATTAATTGGAATGCTGTGATATGTGAATACAAATGGAATCAAAAGTAATTTCCTGCGTTATTTATCAGTCAATAATGTCAGGCGCGCAGTCGGCTCATTAACAGAGTATGACATGATGAGGAGGAAAGAAAACTCCCTCGTTCCACTCCACCATGAATCCAAACAAACAGGCCATTTATTACGGGGGCAGAAATTGATTGTTTTTCGAGAGAAGCTCACTGCATCAATCCAGTAGTGATATTTTCCGAGGGAGAGAAAGGAGCTGTCTCCGCCGCTATTCCCCAGCGCTCTGTGTCGCGGCTAAGCTGCTTAATCATGATAACCCACAGTAAATGTTTTGGCTTTTCTAGACACATTATCTACTTTACAGATGAGAAATCTGGTTTCATGGATTAAGAGCGATGCCATAACAGGAAATACTTGTGGGGTTAACCTTGCCTGATGGCTTCAAAGCCAGCCTGTTAATTCAAACTACTTCCTGAACCCAAAAGATAAGACCCACACAGAAGAGAAGACAGGACTACTGTGTGTGTGTGCGCAAGTGGAGAAAAATGGTGGGGGGCTGAAATGATTACGGGTATACAAAAAAAAAAAAAAAAAAAAAAAAAAAAAAAATAGCTTTGACTTATTTGGGTGGCTTTCAAAAACAGGTGCAAAAAAAATAAAAAATTGCTTGCATATAATTTGCAAAAAGAAAAGTAAAGGCATCTCTAACCATCTAGTGTTGAAAGAGGTAAAGAATTAACATCATTCAAATAAGTCACTGGTTGTAAGAGAAATCTACGCTTCATGATCCACTGTGTGGCAGAAAACATTTATATTATACTGCTCAAAAGATTCAAATCGGTAAAATTTCTGTTTTTGAAAAATTAAAGGGGTCATATGATGCGATTTCAAGTTCTCTTTGGAGTATTACAAGCTGATTGTGCATAGATAAGATCCCATAGAATACGCCCCCATGTGTCTACGCCACTGTGAGAAGATTTGCAAAACACCACCCAAACGTATACGCAATGAAAGGCGGCAGAACTATTATTCTCGCTGTAGTATTGTTGCGGCCGCCGGCGCCATGTCATGGAGACGCCGTGTTTCGTTGTGAAAGTGAAAGTACTTTGTTTGGGCTTCCAAAAGAGGACACAACTAGAAATCAGTGGTTAAGTTGTATTTGCAACACTGTTCCAGAACAGTTCAACCCAAATATTCAAGTGTGTGTACTAGGGGTGTGCTCAAAATATCGATTCTTAGATACATACCGATATAATTAAAAAAGATACAGTATCGACATTCTAGCCTTTAGTATCGATACTCCGCCCAGCCATTTAAAAAAACTCATGGAAAATGTTAAAGCAAGATGTAGCATTTAAGTGATTTCATAGTGAAATATGTTATGGCAGTACATGGTGTCACAAAAAATAATTATAAGAAGATTTAATAAGAAGTTAAGAATAATAAGAAGAAGATTTTGTGCTTGTGTGAGCTCAGACTGTACCCTTGGAAAGTTAAATGTTGACTTATGGTAATTTCCAGATTAATACAATTTGTGTACAATTAATCAGAGCACTTAAAGTTGCAAATATTTAAGCAAAATGCACTGTTATAATGCACTTTTGTCTTCAATAAATTGAAGAAAAATGCAGAGTTCTGTTTGTTGAGTAAATGTGTTCCGCATTAACTAATTGGCTCTGGCCCATGTATTTTTATTGAATCGTATCGAATCGTGTCACATTGTATCAAATCGTATCGAGACAGCTCTGTATCGAGGTACGTATCGAATCGTGACCTGTGTATCGAGGTATGTATCGTATCGCCAGGTTCTCCAAGGTATACAGCCCTAGTGTGTACTGTGCAGCGCATTTTACGGAGGACTGTTTCCTGAACCTGGAAGAGAAGCCTACAATGCTGGCTTGCACAAAGGCCGTTTCTATAAAGTGGGGCAATTCCAACTTTGCAAGGACAGTCTGACGCTTCTGACTCCAAGCCTGTAAGTACGTTGCTACTGACTATTTAAATGTTTATATTTAAATTTAAGAATATTTAAATTTAAGTTTTGAGCAGTGTAGAGTAGTTCTTGCTGTTTGTCGTTTCTTCGATCACAAATGCAGACATGGTAATGTTTACGCGGCACGATCAGCAATTATGTCCCCACTGGATGCAACAAACGCCTAGTCTATAATGGGTTTTATTGTTTTTGTGTTATCGCACCAGGACGCGGCATCACAAGGTAAGGGGTGTAACATTTCCGTCTCACGCTTGAGGTCAAACACAATGCATTGGATAGTTGGCCAATCAGAGCACACCTCGCTTCTCAGAATGATGAGCTTTGTAAAAACCGGCACGGTTCAGGAAGGCGGGGCATAGAGGAGAAACAACAAACGCATTGCATTACACCAAAACCACAAAATAATGTTCTTTTTAGCAACGTCATATGACCCCTAAGAGTTTTATTCAGCGAGGATGCAATAAATTGACCAAAAGTGACATTAAAGACATTTATAATGTTACAAATGATTTGCATTTCAAATAAATGGTGCTCTTTTGAATATTTTAAATCAAACAATCCTGAAAAAAAGTTGGTTTCCACAAAAATATGAAAGCAGTTCTCAATTGCTGAACCAGATGCTTCAACCGTTTCAACTGTGATAATAAGAAGTGTTTCTTGAGCAGCAAATCAGCATATTACACAATGGTTTCTAAAGGGTCATGTGACACTGAAGACTGGAGTAATGATGCTGAAAATTCAGCTTTGCCATCACAAGAATAAATTGCATGTAAAATATTAAAATACACGTTAAGTGATTTAAAAATTGTAATATTTCTAGGGCTGCAAAACTATTGTGATTAAATCACATTCAAAATAGTTTTTTTTTTTTTTTTTACACATACTACATGTACTGTGTATATTTATGAATATACAAATGTTTTTAATATTTACATGTGTATATGTATACATATTTATACTTTTATATATAAAATATATTTATATAAATTATACATTAACACATTTTTCCTTATATACATGTGTGCATTTATATATACATAGTAAGCGCATAGCACGTAAACAATTTAGAATGAAATTAATAATTTTGAAAATTACTGTTTTTATTACTGTTATTGTATTTGCAGCCTTAGTGAGCATAAAACTTTTAAAAACATTAGAAAATATATCATTCGGACCAGAAAATTTTAAATGGTAGTGTTTATTATGTGCACTACACTTCATTTAAAAACTTGCTTTGTGACATTTCAGAAATCCGTTGCATCATAATTTCTTGTAAAATGGCTTATTAAAGCACTGCTAATTAACTCAAGCTGATCTGAGAATTGTACGCCATTTCAAACTCTAACACATTTGCGTTTTTCGCCTTTTAATCAGATCCATTTCAAACGTACAGTGTTATTAAAAAAAAAAAAAAAAAAAGGGAAGGAAAAAGAAAAGACTTCTTTCTGAGAAAGATCCCAGGGCAGAAATGCCCCCGCATCACATCCTGATGTGCGTATACCCACCAGCTGCGCTGCTTCAAACTCATATTGAAGCGTATCGCGGAGCCCGCAGCCTTGATCCAGCTCTGTTCTCATTAATGGAGCTGTTTGAATATTCATGCAGCGGAGCGCTGGAAACTCCAGAGCCAGCCACAGCACCCAAAACTTTAGGGAATTCAGCACTTACCATTAACAGGCCTAATAAAAGCACCACGCCTTTATGGGATTGTTATGGGTAATTCTAAGCACTCAGTATTTCTGTGTGAAAAGTAGGAAAGTGTTTTATTCTATTATTAATAGAATTAAATTTCTATACAATAAATGTGTATAGTAGTCATGGAATTAAACACCTATGAATACACTGGGGAACAATATGCTTAACTAAGAGAAAATGCCTATGTAATGTTATTTCTAAGATATGTTAACTCAACAGCAGCCCCTGCTCTCATGACTGATGAGCTGTTGTATCCCTTAATGGACAGGGCTGATATCTGAGATACCGAGCGGAAATTCTTTCACATTTACTTATTCATTTCATCCCATTTTTGCTCTTCCTGTTCGATGACTCACATCTTCCAGCAAACCACAGATGATGAGCCCATCACAGAGCACTCCGTGACGTCACCTTGTTATGTCACAGGCTAATAGCTCTTTTAATAGTTTCTTGTCAGTGGCTCCATAAATAGGCACAAGACGGTCTATGATGCTAAGAGGTCCTGTTCTAGGGTGAATACTGTAGCGGTTGCTATTAGAATATATGGGAGTTTCTTCAACTATGGACATCTTGACCTTTAGGAAATAAAAAACTTTATTCTCTCTAGTTTCAATTGTCTCCTAACAAAAATTCTGTCATTACTGTCCTGAAAATTCCCACCACATCTCAAATCATGTATTATGTTCAACAGCATTTTGTGGTGGAAATATAATTTTAAACATTTTTGGAATAAAATGTCTGACCTTTGTGTTTTTAAGGATAATCTCCTACTGTAGCTAGAATTAGCAGACACTGTTAAATAATATTTTTACACTCTTTACATTGACAAAATTAGAGCTCAACTAGAAACTCATGTGATACTTACCTTGATTTCTCTATTTACTACATCACATCTCATACTTTGTAGACAAGTATACTCATTTCTAAAAAACGAAACATTTTGAACAATTGTTCGGTGTTATTTTTATCATGAAAATTTAAACAAAGTGTGAAAATACTGAATAAGGTTAATGTAGAGTGCAAAAATGCATAAAGGTATGCAAGGTAGGCATAAGGTATAACATTTTATTCCAAAAATGCTGTCATTTAATAACTGTCAATTCCAACTGTACCAGCCATTTTTTAAATAAATATACAATTTTCTATTTAATAAACTCCATTTGTATGATGGATTTTCATGGTGTAAGATTGAAAGTCTGGGTTCGGTAGAAGGTTAAAATCATAAAATCTCTACATACTGGCCATTCGAAAAATAGCAAAAAAAATAAATGGTAAAACATTTCCAAGACAGTTTTAATGTGACCTTCATACAATAAAAGAAAAATGTTTTTTTTTTTAAACAAACCTCTAGGACATTAAAGTGACCAAAGTTGAAGAAACACCCAAATACAGTCAGATTTAATCATCTTACTTCAGGTTTGTGTTTTAAATGTTTAACCAACATGATATATCAAATGAATGAAGGTCAAACGACCCATACATGTATTTGATACTCACTGCTCTGCTCCGGCATATCCTACAAGTCCTAAACATGACCACAGCATCCATCCAGGAGGCTTAAGGCGGCTGTTACGGATGGAGCATGTGTCTTGTTTATAGGAGGGAGGGTGTGTGGGAGTACAGCTGCATTGCTGCTGCCTCTTTCAGCCAGTGCCCCGGAGGCTGTATGATGGGCCCCAGCCAGGTGTGCCAGGTTACGGCCAAAAAAAACAGCTTGAATTGAAAACAATATACAAATAAATCAGAAACCGCTTGTTAACATCATAGTCTGGAGGAAAGCAAACGGAAAAAATTATAACTCGGGACTAAGACATTTTATGTTTCACCGAGCATGCTTCCAAACATGTCTCACAAAAACATTTTATAGGACTAGAATTTTTTTTTATAAAGCCAAACACAAAAGGTAAAAGGATATTCAGGTGTTCAGTATACGTGCCAACCAAAAGCTCAACATACGCTCACCCACACCACTTCACTTCACACCAGTGCTGACTCTCAGAAAGTAAAAAAAAAAAAAAAAAAAAAAAAAAAAAAAGAGCTCTGGTGTACAAGAAAGAAAAATAACCAACAACCTCTTTTGCTTTTTGGAAAAATCTCAGTGCTTCAGCTAGATGCAAGCGGGTCCACATTGGGCCTGTCTACACACAGAAAAAGGGATTTGCGTACACGTGTACATCATTACCCATCAACAATTACAGGTGATATAAAACGAGCAATCGCTCTGAGAGAAGTGCGAATCCCTCCTTCCCCAAACCCCCGTTCTTGACATCTGCTCCATGCCCAAACATCTGCACAGTGTTACTCTAACTCTTCTCACACACATAGCTGGGATCCGCCAACCTAACCGCTAATAAACGACGAGGTGAATTGTGGCTTTGAAGGAAACTTCATCTCTTCTCTTTGGGGCCCCAAAAGTGCTCATAAATCTTAGGAAAAGACAGTATTAAGCATACCACAGACTGCGCCTTTAGCCGTACAAACACGGGTGAAGAGAAGTTCAGGGCGATACTCTCAGGTAGCCCTACGTTGGGCGCCAAATCTCATATTAACCCAAGGGGAAGGATTCTAAAACTCCAGAATGAGGTCTATAGAACGAGATATATTCAGTACCATTTAGCGTTTGAATCATTCACCGTGTTTCGAAACGCCTGCTTCATTCAGCTAGATCTCAGCATGTACTTGATACAGTATTTAACACACTGTGATATTTTATTGATCCTGTCATATCGGAGAACTCATCCCCTTCTCATACTCTGATCGGTGTAGTAATGTGCGAGTCTCAATGCTCAACGCATTAAACAATCAGCTGCAACTCGGGTGTCTCCGCAATTCATCTACTCGTGGCAATTTCACGGCCGTGGCACAAATGTTTCAGCTGGAGTGTCTGGTAGACCAGTGATCCCGTGTCTGAGGTGGCGTGAAGGAGGGGCTTCTCGGAGCCGGGTAACTAACCCTTAACAAGTGGCCTGGAGACCTCCAGCAGTATCCACTTATCATCTCTAAATATTAGTCTGACCTCTCAGCCGGTCGCTTCCTCCCCGGGGAAGGCAGGAAGAGGGGTTTCCATTGGCCGTGGAGAGCACTCCGTCAGATCAAACATTCATCTAACACGCGACTCCACGAGGCTTTGATCGTTTCGAGTCCTATTCAGCGACAGGAAAGGATTGTGTTTGAAGGAGGTTTACGGCATTGAGCGTGAGAGTGTTTGTACACTTTAGCGGCATCGACTGTGTTCGAGTGCCGTTCCTCTGAGTGTGTGCATTTACTGGAACTTTTGGAGAGCACTTGCTTTTCTGAAAATGTCCTCGCAAATGTACTGAAACCTGCTGGCCTCACCTGTAAAAAAAATATTGATTATGAAAGGGTCAATTAAGGTGCTCATTTAAAAGTAAAAAAAAAAAAAAAAAAAAAAAAAAGGAGGACAATGAAAGAGAGTCAAAATGTTTTGTGATCTGATCACTCAAACCACATTTGGGCAGTTGGTCAGTAAAACATTGTTTTTATGTTTTGAAATAAGGCAGCATTTATTTGATCAAATACAGTAAAATCTCACAGTAATACTGGGAAATATTATCAATTTAAATTAACTTAATTCGCTTTATTTGAATATATCTAATACATTAATAATATATTTGAATATATAAAATAATAAATATATCATTGATATTATTAATAATATTAATATTAAGTTTGGGATCAGTAAGATTTTTCATGTTAAAGAAGTTTCTTATGCTCGTCAAGGCTGCATTAATTTAAATACTTTATTCCTGTGAAGCAATGCTGAATTTTCCGCATCATTACTCTAGTCTTTAGTGTCACATGATCCTTCAAAAATAATTCTAATTTGCTGATTTAATCAATGTTGGAAACAGTTGTGCTGCTTGATATTTTTTGGGACCTATGATACTTTTTTCAGCATTCTTTGATAAATAAAAAGTAAAAAAGGACAGTGTTTGTTACACTGACGACTAATGGCTGATAAAAATTCAGTGCTGCATACAGAAATAAATGATATATTTTAAAGTATATTAAAATGGGAAACCAATATTAGAAATATTTCACAAAATGACTTTATTTTATTTAAATTTTTGATCAAATAAATACAGCCTTGATGAGCAGAAGAGACTCCGTAAAAAAAAAAATCTTTCTGATCCCAAACTTTTAAACAGCAGTGTATTTTATAATATATCTTTTAAATGTATTTATTTCTGTGATGCCAATTCCGCTTCAGTCTTCAGTGTCACACAATCCTTCAGAAATCATTCTAAAATGCTGATTTGGTCAAGAAACAGAAATCTTTTGTAATATAAATGCCTTTTACCGTCACTTTTGACTGATTTATTGCATCATGCTGAATAAAAGTATTCATTTCTTAAGTATTAAACCCAATTTTAACCCCATTTTTTTAAATGGTAGTGTACAGAGCCACACTGAAACAGATGTATCCAGTGAAGAAATGTGACTGAAATCCAAATCACAAGTCGTCAAAGGAGATGCCATAACGTCACATAATAACACACAACCCCATGTGCGCTCACGTCAGCTAATGATGCTTCAATTATATTGCAAACATGTCTCCGCCGGGTAAACAGCCTCCTATCCCCAACCAGCACAAATGCCTTCCTGATTCGCAGCAAATTAGACACATGGCAAATAATACCTAACTGGCTGCTGTTGTGTTTGCACTACGCATGCATAAATGAATTGGCAAAAGGGGGGAGCGAGGCTAATGGTTAAGATGCAACGTGCGTATAATTGTACAATTAGGCTCTTATCATCATGTAGGACCTCACCATTACTGACTGCTATTAGCGAAAAAATAATAAAATGGTAAACAGATTATAAGTGCAATATTATTACTAGGTGAAATTGATAGATTCATTTAGCAAGGGTTTGTGATTAATTTGGTCTCTCCCTCGATACAGCATCCTGGGCCACAAAATGCTTCCTCCGTGCGGTCTCATATTTGATGAAGTTTGCATCATTGATTCGGTTATTTTCCTGTTTATTACTGTGAAGCTGCTTTGAAGCAGCCTGTATTGTATAGAGCACTATATAAATAAAGGTGGCTTGACTTGACAGGATATCAGAAATGTATCACGCTCCCACAGGCATGAGATTCACAGACCACAGAAAAGCTAAACAAGCCATTTCACTGACAGCATGACTCACGCATATAGTATGGCAGATCTCTTTAAGTGTGTCCATGTCCAGCAACATGACAGAGGCGTGGAAACCACCTCCAACCAAACACTAATTCAAATCAACATGAAGTGCATTCACAAATTTCCTTAAGGTTTACAAAGAGTGAATGTAGCTTTGTAAATGACAAAACATCATTTTACATGCACTAGCCAATATTTTGACAGGATCCAATATTTACGTTTACCTGCCTGTTTACATTCACTTGAGACATACTTTGTTTACATATATTATAGATTTATTTGATGAATAGATTTTCCAACAAGAAAGGGAACAACTTAAAATGAAAATTTACCTGCAATGTTTTAATTACTTGAATTGATTGTTTACTTTATTATTAATAATTAATAATACAATTATTCAATAAAAAAAACACAATAACAATCATTGAATAATTATTAAATCAAAATATTGGTTGTCATACAATTTATAAGATTATTAGTTTGTTTGATGAATAATAGATTTTCAAACAAGAAAAAGAAAAAACTATTTAACGAAAATTCACCTGCAATGTTTTTATTACCGATTGCTTGCTTGAATAATTACATGGAAAAAATATAAGAATAATAGAAAAATACATAAAGAAAACTGACACACTGAGGTTAATGCTTAGGTGTAATACGCAATACATTTGCACTTTACGTTTATGATGAATAGGATGCTTTGGAGGTACAGTATAGGCTAAAAAAAAAAAAAAAAGTCATATACTCAGTTTTTCATGTTTAGCAATATTTACATTTAATTTCATCTTTATTACATTTAAATGAATGAAAATGCTTTTTAAATGTTTTGGTTAAAAACACTGGCAGCTATCATAATGTAAATATTAATAAAGGAATTAATTCCAGAAAAAGAGATTAAACAATGCAACATAACGATTTTCATCTGAAAAAAGTTATAATATTTTACATTTAAAGACTACATAACCATTTTATATTTTATTTGTTACTATTTTATATTAATATTTAACTTTAATAAATTAAGAATGTACATGCTTATTCTCCAGCATCTCTGAGCCTACACACAATCAGCTTGGAGAATGAATATAATAATGTTATGTAATGATACTTAAAGGATACATAAGTGTATCAATTTTATTTGTTAATATTTTAAATGAAGTTTGGTTATGCATATTCATTTCTTGTTGTGGTAACAAAGAATAGTGAAATTTCACTGTTATTAGTATAGACTACTAAAATACTGGTATTGTGACAACCCTAAAAGCAGCACTAATTCAATTTCATCGGAGCAATCCAACATAGTGACCAGCCTGCAGTGACGGGGTGGCTGCCAGTCATTTTCTTTCCCTCACTAGCTGGATTTGCATTGTGTGATCTTTCTGGGTGGAGTGGAGTGGGGGATACAGTTTGGTGGGCAGCTGACGCCAGATTCAGCTCAAGGTCAGCAGGAGGGCTGCCTGTGAGAGTGAGTGTGTGTGTGTGTGTGTGTGTGTGTGTGTGTATCTGAGCAAAAGCAGCGATACCTACGTGGGAGGGATGGCATTGCGAGTCACCTCGCTGAAATCGTCGGCAGAGCCCTTGTGAACGAGGTGTCATTATGAGTATGAAATACAACCAACCCCCAACCCATTGCCCAATTTTGTTGCCAGGGAACTCTGATGTATGATTGGTGAAAAAAGGACGAGGGGAAAAAAAAAAACAGAGAGGGTGATGGAGAAAGAGAGAGAATAATGCCACTTCAGGGTGTAGGCTGCCATACTGCTTGCTGTATCGGTTAATGGTCTCTCTCTCCTGCTCTACTGACAGGATTTTAGACGTAGCTCAACCTGCTTTGTGTGCACCATAGCACTTACAGGTCTGAAAGCTCACGCTAGGCAAATGCACAATGTGAAAAGTGAGCTATAGATAGTGTTAGAGAGAAAAACAGTGAATGAGTTTTTTTTTCCCCACAGGTGACACTTCCTTTCACAGCTACCTCAGCGGCAGAGCCACATCCTCCCTGGACGAAGCATCCATTCAGTGGAACTGGCACACGCCTGCAAGTGTCAAGAGCTCCTCTTTTATGTCCCTGGGCAGCTCTAGAACCATCTGCAGCTGGGGCCTCAGAGGCCCGCCGGGCCCCGCTTTTAATTATCTTCATCTCTTTCACACTTCACCACACCCACTGTTTCTATTTTCTCCCTCCCCCATAACGTGACTACGTGCACACCTTTAAGTGCTCCTGTCTCTTTAAGAGAACAGTTGTATGTCAGTGCCTTCAGAGTGTTCACTCAGAGCAGAGAAGACTGACATGCTGAGGTTAATGCTCAGGTGTAATACACAATACATTTGTGCTTTGTTTGACAAGTAGGATGGTTTGGAGGTACAGTTGGCCCATAATAAAACAATTAAATAAATAAAAACTATCATATACTCAGATATTCATGTAATACTAACATTTAATTTGAGCTTTATTTCATTTTAATGAAAATGCTCTTTAAATGTTTTAGTTAACAATAACAGTCAGTTACAATTTTTCAAAAAAGTAAGAAAACGACTGATCAAAATGAATTCTAATTTAAATTTTCTTAAGTTCTAAAATGATAAAATAATTAACAACATAATATAATAAATATTTCAAGGCTCCATCTAAATGCTTAAATTTGATTAATTTTCTAAATTTTAAAAAGGTAACAGAGCAGAGACGACTCGCATGCTGAGGTTAATGTCCGGGTATAATACACAACACTTTCTTCTGATGTTTATGATGAAAATAATTATTTAAAAAGAACAGTACCCCTGAATTTAAAAACCCGTGAACATTTACTCACCCAGATATTTTGTCCCAGATCTGTGCGACTTATTTTTGCATGGAAAACAAAAGGAGATATTAAGCAGAATGTGCATGCTGTTCTTTATGTCATACAATGAAAGTGTATGGGGACTAGAGGCAGGTTGTGAAAAAAAAAAAAAAAAAAAAAAAAAAAAAAAGGAGCAGTTTAGACATTGTGCTAAATATCTCCCTTTGACAAAGTTGAATAAATGACTGAATTACAATTTTTGGGTGGACTACCCCTTTAATGGACATTGACCATAATTTGACATTCTTACAGTAGTCACGACAAAAATGTGATGCATTTTTGCAGAACTGGCCTTGTGAATGTGCACCGAAATCCATCTCCATTTTTGGTGCGTTTTTTGCAGCTCTGTTCCTGTCTCTCATTACTGCTCACTGAAGAACACTCTGCCTCAGGATTCTGATTTCCTAGCAACAGCCTGCCACCAAACATTTGGCACAAGTTCAACACCCCTCGCCCCCTCCCTCCCTCCTCTTCCCTTGCCTCCTCTCTTTCTCTTCTCTAGTGAAAAATGGCTGTTCTGCCTGTGTGCTGTCCTCTGCCGTGCCACGGTGGCAGAGCGGCGCATTGCCCGGCCCGAGCCTCTATTCCCGATCTCTCGTCCAATTGCGCCCTTCAGTAGCGGGCGCGCTGGGAGTCAGCAGCAGGCATCATTAACCAGTGCTTTACCGCACAAACTTCCTCACGCTAATCTGATTTACAGATGAATGAAACTGAGGAAAGAGGGAGGGGAGCAGAAGAAACGAGGGGAACAACAATCGAGAGTATTGCTGTTAATATTTACATAGCTTGCAAGGCGGCACAGTGTTGATATTCCCCAAACACTGCTTGGGTTTTGTTAGTTAGTGTAAAAGTATAACTTTTGCAATTAATATGGCCCCGAACGACATTACAGTGAATCCAAACTGTCTTTTGTAGATAATTTCAGATTTCACAGTGTTAAGAGTTTATTTTTTTTTTATTTTTACTTTAAATCTACCTTACTATACATTTATGATAAAGGTTTTCATTTTTATTTAAAACTTAAAATATTTTTATTTTATTCAAAATAATGACAAATGTATTATATACTACAATTAGAAAATAGTAATCAAATATACCAATTTTAATACATAAATTATGATTTTTATAGAAACTAATAGTATAATTTATATTATTTATAGTGTCTAAAATATATAATGTATACTAATGTATCAATGCAAAGTATATAAATACATGTACAAATTATATCATTTTTAATAGTCGATAAATTGTATAAGTTTATAAATATAATACATAGTATATAGTAATATAATAATAATAATAATAATAATAATAATAATAATAATAATAATAACAACAACAACAACAACAACAACATCATAACAATAAAATTTTATACAATTAAAGTATAATTATATTTAATAACTAATAAAAAATTAAATTAAAATGTATTATATTTATAAGATATGTATTATAAATATAAATATGTTGTCGTCATTTTTATATATTACTACATATTATGTAATAAGTAATACACACTATAAATGTGTATATATTTGTATTCTGAATCATTATGTGCTTGGTTGTGTCATCCTTGCAGATATTTAAAATTACTTTTAATTGCCTTTACACTTTGCGGTGATGTTAAGTAGCAGCTGACTAATAAAAAGTTGTGCCCTGAATGTCAATAACATAAGAACCCGCCAATAATTTAGCATTTCAGTTATGCAGAACCACAGCCTAAGGCTTCTTTTTACCTAAACCTATGCCACTATTATTCTTAAGCCTTGCAAGAACTGGTATTTCCTTCAGGAAATGCATATCTATCCTCTCAATAGAACACCATCAGGGTAAATAAAAATCAATCCCGGAGGTTAAAGTGAGCAAGTTGCATGGTTTCATGTTCACACAGGGATGTCTTCCACTCTGAACACAAGGTCAATGGAGATTACCGCTCAAGGAGGCCTCCCTTATCACTGCACTGAAGCATGCCACAGTGCATTAAGTGGAAATGGCGCTGGATGGTCTCCACTCAGCTCTCTTTAAAAAACAATCTCAGCAAAATGCACCGCCGAGTACTATCGAGCAGACCTTTGCACTTACGATTCACAATATGTCCTTGTTTACCATTAAACGAGCAAATCTAGCTGGTTACTAAGAGGTGCTTAGGTGGAAAATGGAGCAGTCCTGATTTATGCCATGATACGGTACAATTCTAAGGCCATGTCTCTGTAAATAGCAGATAAGAATTCTGGCAGTGGACCCGGGTGCCGTCACAATGTGCTATCCCATAATGTCAAGGGAGCTATGAGAGAATCAAACCAGATCTGAAGCAGTATAGAAGTGTAAGAGCTCTCTAAGGGGGTGAGCTGAGGATTGACCACCACTGTATTGTGATCTCACAGATGGGCGCTCACGGTTGCCAATTACATATTTGCACAGCCACCAATGATAAATCCGGCCTAACTCGCTACAAACCCAGCCAACATATTTGCATTTTAAATGAATTGGGATTTAATTCACCACTTATGCTGAACACCCAAAATGTGGATGAATTACTATGCCGGTTATCAATATACATTTCCTGTTTCCATTCTGATTCACTGATTCTCCATTTGATTCAATTAGAGCTACATTAACATCAATTTACTCAGTTAACATTATAATTATGTTCAGAAATTGAATACTTAATTTGATGATAGACAGATGATAGATAGAGGATACAATGATAGATAGATGGTAAAAAGATAACCGAACAGACAGATTCTATTGCTGAAAGATTCAACAATGATATAAGTAACAACTCAAATGGATCTATCACTAAAAATCATTAATAAGAGAGTCATAAGTCTTTTGTTTATGAATCAAACTACACTGGTCATGCTGTACATAGAATAAAAGATCAATCTTAGGATTTTATGACTCAATATCTACATTTAATGGTTAAATCAAATTAATTGTTTAAATGAAAATCGATATTTTTACCCTGCCCTAATGAACTGGTGTAGAATTTATTCATTAGATGACAAGGTAAGACACATGCCTCCTTGTGCAAGTAAAGAAAGATACTCAAAAAAACTTAAGGTCAGCAGAGAAAGTGTGAGACAGACAGACAGAGAGAGAGAGAGAGAGAGACAGAGAGAGAGAGACAGAGAGAGAGAGACAGAGAGAGAGAGACAGAGAGACAGAGACAGAGACCGAGACAGAGACAGAGAGAGAGAGAGACAGATGTGGCTTGATGCATAACAAGGACAGACTGGCTGGTGCCACAGCCTGTGATGGTTATATGGAAGAGGAAATCGCTTGCATAATCCTGCGTCAGTTGAATACAGAGACTCCTAGATAACCAGCAGGACAACGAACAAGAGTGCTCAGTTTATTTGATCAACCGGCTTGTTTTCAGTTTCTCAGTTCAAACAATCAAGATCTGACACCCAGCCAAAACAAGCACCAGAGTCCCTTCAGAAACAAGTGCGTGTAGAACAAAAAGGAAGTTTGCTGAGACTTCGACTGCCAAGACCTCGGTCGGTGCTCCTGTTGAGTCGGCTCCCTTAGGGACCATGTCCATCTCTACCTGCTCACCGCTTTTAGACCAGGGGCAGAATTTAGGAACATTCGCTCCACCATTAAGGTGAGAGAAGATCTACTCCAGTAATGAACTTGCTCTGGCTGGATAATCAATTCTCACACTCCACGACCATCCCTGGCCCGCCTCTGGCCAGAAAGTGAGAGAGCGAGAACAAGAAAAATGCGGGGCTGGAGTGGCTGTGCAGCTCGGCCAAATGCATTAAACATGTCTGTGGAGCGGAGACCTGCAGTGCACCTGGAGAAGTTGTGTTCACGGCTCGATTTGGACCTGTGAAGGAAAAACAAGCCAGACCCGCTGGGACGCTCAGCACTCCAATCTCAGCTGAAATTTGAGCCTCAGACAAACAGAGCAGGACATCCACAACAGAAACTATCACCTCTCCCTCAGGATCGCAGTCAAACAAGCACTGGGCTGACAAAACGGGGACAAGACTTTCAAAAAACACTGGAATTTGCTTGCTTGCTTTCTCTCTCTGCAACCGAGGACAGTCATTCATTCAAGGTCACAGCTTGATGTGGATCTCGATGTTCGGCGGAGCGCCTTGTGCGACTGCACACTTATGCAACAAGCTGAAAAGAAATGACGGCGACAACAAGCCGACGAAGCGGCAGAGCCATCAGGGCACTTTCCCATGAACGTCGGCTTATTCATGCAAGTTTGTAAACAAAAGGCCGTCAACACGCAACGGCTCCTCAATATTCATGTATAGCCTCGAGCTTCCCATTCACCAAACGGCAGCATGATGAAAAACATTTAATCAGGGACAAAAATGATTTGATTAGAGTGTCACGTTACAATGGCTGCCAAATTGAGCTTCAAAGACTGACTCCTGCTTCGAGGTTAATCACAGTCCTACAATACAGGTATTCAACAAATGATGTCCGAGCCGGTGCGGATGCCAGACTTTCTCTTGATGAATGGAGCTTACAGCAGGTACAGACCCACATGGAGAGCCATCCCAATCACATTTGCAATGGCTCATTAACAATAAGGTCGGAGTGTAATGGGGTCGATCGTTTCACACCAACCTTGATTACCGGTAATTACGAGCAGCGGCTTTTTGCATCTCTCTCTTCTCATGGTGTGTACTCAGAATTAACCAGCACAGTTGACTAGCGGAGTGGAAGAGTGCCTAGACAAACTTTTTTTTTAGGGCTTAAGGTAAATGATCGGTCGGTGACCTTCAGAGTGAGTCATCCCACCCCCTCGTGACCTGTCGATCAAACCTCTCGACTCTCACAGGTCAAAGAGCAGCGACTGCACTTCAGACTCCATCCCCCACCTTCCAGTACCAGTTACGGCCCTTAGGGATTTCATGCATTGTGGCAGTGTAGGGTTTGGAACAGAAGTTACATACTCTAGATGACAGCGTTTCTACCATTAGATCACAATTGCAAACACGCATTCAAACAAAAACTCCCATCCTTCATCAAGAGAAAAAAGCTGCACACTCTGCAATCTGATTTTTCTGAGTTTGGCTCAGAGAAGAATAAGCAAACTGCCAACAACTTGGAAAAACTGAATTTTAACATTTTGCATCATGTGGTGACAAACTGCAAAAAAGGCAAGTGTCAAGAGGCATTTCTACTTACAGCGATGTAGTAAACTTGGGCTCTCTCAACAAGTTTCCAGTTCTCCTCCAGATCGAGGTGTTTCTCCTTGTAGCAATTAGCGGCTGCAAGATTCGCAACAAGAGACCTAACAGACAACAAACACAAAACTACAGTCACTGTCAAGAGTATAAACTAGGATCAACATTATATTTTCCAGCAAAATATATGTGCACGAATATTAAATAATGGTGTTACATTATGGAAATATAATTTCCAGATTTACATTTAAATTTAATCATTTAGCAGACGTTTTCATCCAAAGCGACTTATAAATGAGGACAATAGAAGCCATCAAAACCAGCAAAAGAGCAACAACATGCAAGTGTTGTGACAAGTCTTGGTTAGCCTAACGCAGTACTCGTAGCAAGGTTTTTTTATTTTTTATTTCAGAATTGCAATAAATTAAAAATTTTAATAAATGACTCAATATTTGTAATATAAAAAATGTTTTATACAGTGTACAATTGTATACATTTCAAGAGTAGTAGTGTTAAGTAAATAACATGGGTTCAGTTAAATGTTGGTGGGCTTCTAAAAAAAAAAAAAATCCAGCAAGACAAATTGTCCAGGAAGATTAAAGTGGGGAAAAGAAAAAAAAAAAAAAAAAAAAAAAAAAAAATAGTTGTTGAATACATCAAATAAAATGTTTCACAAATGCATGTCTCTCCAGAAGGTTTTGGAGAAAAATTGTACCTTTTATTTATCATTATGCGACCCAAAGGCACGGTCTATTTCTCATAACACCAGTGCCCATTTCCTTCTCTTAAATGGCTTTATATGAAACAAACCACATAATGTGGTTGAGAAACCGACTTAATCTTCAGGGTGATTGCGTAAATTATGTAGCTCCTTCACTGAGTGAAACGTGCTGCTGCTGTACCTTTGTAAATTGCTGTAGGCGGAATATGGCTTACATATGGACTATGATTTTCTAAACAGCTGCTTAGTGTCAGCTCTGCCAGAATTAAATATCAACTCACATTCTTTACTTCTCTTTTTATTTAAGTGTAAATGCCTTACAAGACCTTTCCCATAAATAAATGAAACAAATCAGGAGATAATGCAGGAGAACTGCAAACGTCCACCGGGACTGCCGTTTCTCCATTAACCTCCCAGTGGTCCTCGTATCAACAAAAACAACTAATTCCACTTTGAAAAACAACCACTATCATTATTCACTTGTTACTGAGAGGATGCGGTCCCAACAGGCCTGCCGCTACAATGAAGCAGCATTAGCCTTAGAGAAGAAACACTGCTATGCACAGTCAGGCCACAAATGAGAATCAATAGACCTGCGGTTATGGCTTTTGGAGGAAAAGTGAAGAGGTCTGATAGAAAAGGCAGACAGAGAATTTATGAGCAGGTGCATGCTTGTTAAAAAGGCTTCAAGAGAATATAAATGTAAATCATGTAATCAGAAATAAATACATATTATTTCTGGCTTACAAATTTGATTTGCTGTTGGAGCTGTGTTGTAGCGCATAGTGCACATGATCAAGACACAGAGCAACATTGTCCATGTGGATGAGTGTGTGCAATATGTCCACATCATACATCCTTTCTATCCGTTTCCTATGTATTTGGGATATTAAAATTCTGGACAGTGCAAAAAGCTGAATCATTTTCATTTTATTATCGGCCATAACTTGAAAATGATTAAGTTTGAACTTTTTCCATATATACACATACAGTGGGTACGGAAAGTATTCAGACCCCCTTAAATTTTTCACTCTTTGTTATATTGCAGCCATTTGCTAAAATCATTTGTTCATTTTTTTTCCTCAATGTACACACAGCACCCCATATTGACAGAAAAACACAGAATTGTTGACATTTTTGCAGATTTATTAAAAAAGAAAAACTGAAATATCACATGGTCCTAAGTATTCAGACCCTTTGCTCAGTATTTAGTAGAAGCACCCCTTTGATCTAATACAGCCATGAGTCTTTTTGGGAAAGATGCAACAAGTTTTTCACACCTGGATTTGGGGATCCTCTGCCATTCCTCCTTGCAGATGTATGTATGTATGTATGTATGTGTGTGTGTATGTGTGTGTGTGTGTGTGTGTGTGTGTGTGGTGTGTGGTGTGTGGTGTGTGTGTGTATATATATATATATATATATATACACACACATATATACATACATATACACACACATATATGTGTGTATGTGTATATATGTGTATGTGTATATATGTGTATGTGTATATATATGTATGTGTATATATATGTGTGTGTGTGTGTGTGTGTGTGTGTGTGTGTGTGTGTGTGTGTGTGTGTGTGTATATATATATACACGTATACATACATATACACGTATATATACACATACATACACACGTATATATACATACATACACGTATACATACATACACGTACACACACATACACGTACACACACATACACACACATACACGTACACACACGTATACGTACACACACGTATGTATACATACATACGTATACATACACGTATACATACATACGTATACATACATACGTATACATACACACGTATACATACATACACACACATACATACGTATACATACACACACACGTATACATACACGTATACATACATACGCATACATACACGTATACATACATACGTACACATACATACATACATACATACATACATACATATACATACATACATACACGTATACATACATACATACATACATACACGTATACATACATACATACATACACGTATACATACATATACATACACGTATACATACATATACATACACGTATACATACACGTATACATACATATACATACACGTATACATACATACATACACGTATACATACATACATACATACATACACGTATACATACATACATACATACATACATACACATACACGTATACATACATATACATACACGTATACATACATATACATACACGTATACATACATATACATACACGTATACATACACGTATACATACACGTATACATACATATACATACACGTATACATACATACACACACACACGTATACATACATACACACATACATACATACACACACATACATACACGTATACATACATACACACACATACACGTATACATACATACACGTATACATACATATACATACACGTATACATACATATACATACACGTACACGTATACATATACATACACGTATACATACACGTATACATACATATACATACACGTATACATACATATACATACACGTATACATACATATACATACACGTATACATACATATACATACACGTATACATACATATACATACACGTATACATACATATACATACACGTATACATACATATACATACACGTATACATACATATACATACACGTATACATACATATACATACACGTATACATACATATACATACACGTATACATACATATACATACACGTATACATACATATACATACACGTATACATACATATACATACACGTATACATACATACACGTATACATACATACACGTATACATATACATACACGTATACATACACGTATACATATACATATACATACACGTATACATACATATACATACACGTATACATACATACACGTATACATACATACACGTATATACACATACATACACGTATATACACATACATATACGTATATATATGTATATATATATATATATATATATATATATATATATATATATATATATATATATATATATATATATATATATATATATATATATATATATATACACACACACACACACATATATATATATACACATATATATAAGCTCGATACCATAGTGTGTATGCAATATATACATACATACACACACACACATACTGTATACACACACACGAGTTCACGCAATTCTAAGGAGAGAAAAAAAAAGAAAAAGTCAGCTGTCAGCTGAAAATATTCAGAAGAAACAAATTCCTTGAGAAATAACTTCCCGCTCATGTCCACTGCAGTCATCATAGCCTTCACATTCTTTCTGATTTGAGTGATCCTTTTCTATCTAGCTAGCTAAATGTGTTTAACGTGAATTCTTGCTAAATGGCAGTTAAATTACAGGTCGCTGGCATGAATTGTACTCGTGAAGGAGCGGTGATGGAGTGCACTTGGAGCGAATGAAAACCACGACGTTCCGACCACTGCTTTAAAATATAATTTATTCCTGTGATGCAAAGCTGAATTTTCAGCATCATTACTCTTCAGTGTAATCAGTCTTCAGTGCCACAAGATCATTCAGAAATCATTCTAATATGCCGATTTATTATTAATGCTACCTATTTTATTGGAACCTGTGATACTTTTTTTTTTTTTTTCTCAGGATTCTTACATAAAGTTAAACAAGAACAGCATTTATTTCAAACTGAAATCTTTTTTTTTTTTAATCTGAAAAATATATTCAGATGTAATTAAATCACTAAATACAGAAAAAAATGTGATGCATTTAAAAACAAAAACAAAAGTCAGCCTATAACCAATGTGGTACCAACATATTGTTCATCTCTACCAGATCTAATAAAACACCAAGCCTTCTTGCCAAAAAAAAAAAAAAAAAAAAAAAAAAGCATCTGATTGTAATTTTCACAGAGGGACATGCAAGATGCTGATCTGACACCTGATCAAATGATGCTGATCAAATCCATTAAGGCATAATAAGCATTTCAAGTGGCAGAGTCACGCTGATCTGACCAGGCAGATTATGTCGGACTTTCCTCTGCTTTATCATTACGGCTTGCAGTGAGAGGTGGCGCAGAGAGAAAGGGCAGACCTCTCGCTGTAGGCTGTAGACCCGAGACCTCTCCCTCCCCCCACAAACCAGTCTGAAATCAGTGGCCTTTTAACACAGTTTCTTGTCTGGCGGCTGCGTACAGGTGCACCGCGTAGATGGAGGGAGAAAGTATGGAGGGAGATATTGATCAAACTGCTTTCAGGCCTTGAGCTGCAGGTCTGCGAATCTCCTGTAATGAAAGGGTCTACTTTGACAGGTGAGGTGCTAATGAGAAGAGTCTCATAAGGCCAAGGCTGACAGCTCTACAAGCCGCTGCTCTTTCAAACGGTCTCTAATGCATACCCCGCTCACACTAACTCTATGACAGTCTAAAAGACCAGCCCTCATAAATATCCTTCTCGAATTTCACGTTCACTGGTTACATGGGACCTTTTAAACATATTATATGACTAAGTAGCTGCGTGTACTCCAAGGTGGTCTATAATACCTGCAGAAGGCTATCTGTTAGTATTTGCTTTCATAAAAACTCACTCAACATCAATTCTATAACAGCAAATGCATAAATCCACAATAAAGTGACCAGGATGATCTGCAATGCCTCATTTGTCAGCTTGGCTCAGAGAGGACACACCTGTGAGCGGTTGTTCACATAAACACACACTTACAATAGTTTTGTTAGCAGCTCTGATTAAAAGGCAACAGCATGGCTGACAACATGCAAAACAAATGCAGATCACCACCTGAACGATCACGACCGCCTCAGAGGAGCATCTATTATTCAGCTGATGTCACCGACACCGGTGCCCCTGCAGATGCATGCTTATTTCATTAAAGGAATAGTCCTGCCAAAAATGAAAATTGTGTCATAATTAAAGTGTATGTTTTTCAATGAATCCCAAAAATATCTTTGAAGAACCCCTAAGCACATAAAATCAGTTTATAGTGACCATAATGGTCAAGCTCCAAAATACAGTTTCCTGCACTACTACTAAGCAGTGCTGTTGTGAATCTACAGCATGAAGCTTCCAGTCTGATTTTTGAACCAATCGACTCTGAGCCGGATCTTTCTAGAGAAAGATTCAAAATATGAATCAGCTAGTGTGGTTACTAAAATTAACCCCATTTACAAGACTCAAACTGAACGATATTCGTTTTGTCATCATCTAATATGTGTATGTGTATTGTGTTTATTATATATATATATATATATATATATATATATATATATATATATATATATAAATAAATAAATAAATAAATAAATAAATAATGTATATACATATATAAATGTATATATTTTGAAAATATTTATATGTATTTATATAAATGTTTATGTATATTTAATATATAAGCATAAAATTCTTAAATATATACATGCATGTTTGTATTTATATATACAGTACATAAATATACACAGTACACACTCATATTACCAATTTATTTATATTTTTGATCGTGGACGATAAAAATGTCTCCACGATCTACTTTTGAATAAGTATCGTAGTATCGTGCTACAGAACACATTGTCAAATACAGTTCTGGCACCTCCGTCTCTATATACTGTACAACACGAAATACAGCAGTAGAGTTACCTGACAGGACACTGCACTTATTCGCAAAAGTACATTACTTGCACACAAGCCTTGCTGGTTAAATGCTTAATTTGCGCGCTGGTCTGATGTCTTTTTCTGAGCGCATACACCTAAAGCAAGCACACTAAAAAGCCCTGTCTAACACCACCTGATTACTCAACTAAGTTAATACTGCTAATACGCTAATACTGTCAAAACACACAAGGTTTACATACAGACTGAGTTGGTTATCTCTAAAATGAAAGTAAACGGTTGAGAGAGAAACGGATGCGTGTCTGTATATTAGATGCGTGCAGGACTTAAAGGGACAGGACACTAAACATGCTGTCGACTGTCATTAAAGGGATAGTTCACCCTAAAATTTAATTTCTGTCATTATTTACTCACTCACATGTTGTCCCAAACCTCTATTAATTTCTTGTGCTGAACCCAAAATAAGATATTTTGAAGGAGGAGGGTAACCAAACAGTTGCTGGTCCACACTGACTTTGATGGTAGGAAAGAAAAATCCTATGGAAGTCACTGAGGACCAGCAACTGTTTGGTTTTCCACCTTCTTCAAAATAGCATTTATGTTCAGCAGAAGAAAGAAACGCATTCAGGTTTAAAACAACTTGAGTAAATGGTATAAAAATAAAACATTATGACAGAATTGACTGACAGATGACAGAATAATTATTTTTGGAGGAACTATTCATTTAATGTTAACAAAACGCAAAGAGAAAAATCACTCCCTATTCTTGACTGAAAAACTTTAATACAGTTGCTTTAGGAATCAGTCTATGTAGTGTTTCAGCTGATGTCACTGACACCGGTGCCCCTGCAGATGCATGCTTATTTTCAAGCCTTTCAAGGACATACCACACCCACACCAACACACACACACACAAGATTTTTGATTTTTTACATCTGTTCTTTTAAAAAAGTAAGTATTTTACTATTTTTTTATTTCCAAAAATGTGTCAGCGGTCCATCAGAACTTTAAACCTGGTGTTCATTTGAACAAGTCCTCAGAGTTCATACGACTACAGATTAGTCAATAAACTTCCATGTTTACTATAGCATTTTCTTTGCAAGCAGAGAAATAGTAAGTGACACTTAAACACATCAGTCTGCTCCGTTCAAATGTGTAGGTAGCATGTAATTCGGCACAAGCAGTTTCACATATCTGCTCAGTCATGGAATCTTGCACCCTTCAGGGCCAAGTCATGCGGTGTATCAAAATACCTCTGTGCTGATCTAACCCCAGCAAATAAATCAAGAGCTCTGGCAGAAAAGAGCAGAACAGCCGGCAAGGGAACAGCAAGTCCCAATGCATAGTAAGGTGGGGTGTGTGAATGTGCGCTGTGTGTGTGTGTGTGTGTGGGGGGGGGGGGGGTGGCTTGCTATCCTGAGGAAGCGATAAGGGCCCTTCCCTAGAGGAAAGGGGTGGCTGACCTGTTGTCGCCAGTGATGCAGGCAGCGCAGGTCCCTGTGGGCTCTTCGCTCTGCTCGTAGTAGTGGGCGTCCACGTGGGCCTCCTCTGCCTTCTCCTTAAGGATCTTCCCAAACTTATCCTTCCCAATGCAGCCGAAGAAGGTGGCCACTTTATGCGGTTCCTGGATCATCCACTGAGAGGAAGGACAGATTGGGCAGGTGGGGGGGGGGGGGGGGGGGGGGTATTCAAAGGAAAGAGAGAAGAGGAAAAGCCATTATTCTAACACGTAAACACAGCTTCCATTTCTAACACTTAAAAAAATACTGGAAATCACATATCCAGGATCTAGGAAGTTGTCTATATATTGACAATTCCTGGAAAGGCAAAATAGACTGTGGTAGAGAGGCCCTGTGCGTGCAACTCTGCAAGAGAATAACTAGTGAAAACAGGAAGTAATAGCAAACTGATAAGGAAAAGAAAAATACATTTCACGGTTAAAAAAAATTTAAGTCAAGGAACAATGAATCGTTTAGCATTTCATAAAGACTTTGTTAGGGACCTGCCAGCAATGATCAATGATGAAAACTCAATTGCGTGACAAACAACTTGACTTCAAAATATTTACATTTAAAATATTTTTCCTGCTTTATTTTTTCTTATTACTTTCCATATATGTGTAGTTTTACCATGGTTTAATATTCTACATTTTAATGACACAGTGACTTAAAAATATTTATATTTTAAAGCAGATAACCAACAAACTGACTTAGATATTGATTTACATTTGGACTGCTTAGGAAAAGGGCACTTTTTTACCCCACAGTTAATTGAAAAAAAAAAAAGTATAGGCCTACTATGAATAAAAAAAAATAAATAAAAAAAAAAATAAAAACATCTGTGAGGCTTGACATTAATTTATCTGTATAGAGCACTAGGCAAGCCAACTACAAATTTGGCTTCAATTTATCATCTTAAATGTATCAGCCCATTTTACCTATATGGATAACATTAAAAAGTTTCAGTTTATAGCAATATAGCTGCCAATATAGTATCCATATCTGTAGACCACGTCATATTTTTTGGCACTGAGATGGGTGGCGCTACTGATATTGCATTGAGTTCTGGACTTATAAACGCTTCTAAATATACCGTGATCCACTATGATGGAGTGAAACTTGAACAAAAACTGATGGAACAATGAAGTGAGATACAGGATGTTTGTCTGTAGGATAGGGCTGGGCGATAAATCGATTTTATCGATTAACTCGAATGTGTAGTTTACGTCGATTTGTTTGAATGAAAATCGGTTTTCGTTTTAAAATCCGCCGACGCTCCCCTCTAAGCTCCCGTAGTTCCGAATGAGCTCAGCCCACCCCACCCCCCGCGTGTTTGCCATATAGGGTTTGGCCGATAGACGATGCCATCATCCATCGCCGATGGCTGATAGACATCATGATGTTAAAGGCCTAACGTTACTTCGTTTTTGTACGCGAACGCGCAGCCTTTCGTGCTCTAGAAAGCTTCAACCATGTTCAGTGTCTGCTCTTTTTTTCCCCGTTAAGTCATGACTGATAAATATTTTTTTTTAACTCTGTTAAACCAAAGCTGAGCTGTCGTATACCCTCTCGCTCACAATGTCAATGTGAGCGTCTGTTGTTGCAGTCTCAGCTATTTTGATGTCCATCTCATTAGTTTGTTTTCAACTGTGAAACAACGGTCTGGAACAGTGTTGCCACCATGTGGAAAAACTGATTACCGTTAAATCACTTCAGTGCGCATGTGCGTCCTGAGCGTACAAAGTACAAGATGTTAAAACTTGCGTTTAAAGACAACTTATCAAAAAGGGTCACAATGTTACGTTATGTTAAGTTACATTCACTTTTTACAATGGTTTGCAATCTAGTCTTTTTGGCTTGTTGTTTCTGATTGCACTTTAACTCCAAGGCGGAAATCCAGATTCAGATTAAATCCCAGAAGGGAAAATCAAAACAAGATGAAGTTAAAATTTGTTTTGAACAATTTCTTTGTCATCTGCAGATTGATTTTAAAATCAGGGATTTTTTTCTTAGGCCATATCGCCCAGCCCTACTGTAGGCTGTGTTAAACTAGATTACAGGGGAACACTAATTCCAGCACCCTGGACGGTGTCTTACAACAAACACTGTGACATTGCCACTTTTATGGGGATGATGAAAAGGTCTTTCTAGGTTTTTAGTGCTGTGGGGTTTAACCTCAGAAGATTTATTAGAGTACACGGTGCTACGTTTGCTGCTTTTATTGCAACCTTGCAATGTCTGTTGATGGGGCCCCTTGTGAATGAGATGCTCTGCCTGAGAGATGACCTGTATACATGAGTAATTAATCTCTCCAACCAAAGAACAGTGTCTGTCTGTGGAGCAACACACCTCTGTTTACAGTATGGAAGTAGTTCTGCACTGTCTGTTCAATGTTAGGCTAAAAAACAAAACCATTCTAAAGCTGTTGATGAGGCTAATGTTGCAGTGGGCACCTCAGGAGCTTTAACCCTCTGAGCCCGACAAACGCGAATACGCGTTTTGGGGCAGATTTTCCTGATAAGGCAGAAATGAGCTTGAATTACTCTGCCATTTTTGATCGTTCAGATAAAAGCAATACACCATTCGAATCTGTAAGGGGTCTACTTTTATTTGTATACACTCAAAATAACAACTAAACTTTGTGCTTTTGAAGAATAAAGAAAACAAACAGGGTGCGCGCTCTGTCTTCTCAGTCTCTGCGATCTGTTTTCAGAAATGCGTCACTAAAATTAAGTGCAACTCAGCGAATACTCACACAGACGAGAGTTATCTCTATAGAAAGCCTGAAGTGTCCACTTTCAAATGAAGTCAGTCATATCGAAAATAAATATTCTGTGATGAAGTAATCCGTATGAAACCAACACGATATTCAGTCTGTCCCGTTTAACTCATTATTTTTAATGAGATCCCGCCCCCTCGCGTTCACATGCAAATAACCACGTGACCCGCGCGCGGAGCATAAACAAAGCGTCAGTGAAGAGGTCATCGCTGCTACTGTTAGTTTCTGGAAGACGCGCTGAGTAAAGGCTGGATTTCCCTTAAAATAACAGCAAGAGTTCATCAAGTACAGAAGATCGATCTGATGAGTAAGTAATGCTTCTTTTCTGCATTAGTTAACGTGTTATTGTGACATAAACTTGAACACATTACTAGATGGGTTGTTCCCAAACTACAACACGATAAATGCTACGCATCTCAGAATGTTTAGACCATGTTTATTATTAATAATCGGTTCACAAATATATTTTAATAGCGTGCTAAACGATAATTAGTTCTCAGATATAAAATATATTTTTTATAGTGTAAAGTTCATCCTTTTATAGTATAAAGCATGAGTGAGTCTATGACTGCAGAATCATATCTTTTATACTATAAAATCATACATGATCTTCAGGATGGCTATATGACTACAAAAATCATAGTTGGGTTTTCCCCAAACTATAATTCCTGACTAAAATGTTTGAAATCCAGTAAAACATTTTGAATATGATGGCCAATTCATTGTATTTAAATTTCTTACGGCGCGAGTATGTTTTCATGCTCTTTATAAAACAATAAAAGTAATATGAGAGTACATTGTAACATGATGAATGCTACGAGTCTAAGTATGTTTACAACATGTTTATGATTAATAGTCTACTCTGTTCAAAAATTAGTATAATTGCATGCTAAACAATAATAATTAGTTTCTGAAAAATGTCTTTTTACGATAATACAAAACATGAATGAGTCTATGACTACAAAACACACACACACGCTCCTGATATAAACATGCTCACAAATGTTTTTTCTCTTTTTTGATAAAAAAATACAATGGTTGTTTGTATTTTATTGAATCAGACACCTGCACCACAGATGATGAATCCTGCTGACTTTCAGTCTCTTCAAACTGTTTTCCTCGCTGCACCAACATCAGAAGTTCTTCTTCAACAGTTTCTTCTTGAATCCATGGAAAGTAGCAGAAACACTTAAATAACACGTAAATATCAGGCATGATTTATCGGTTTCACTTGTTGAACAGAATCTGTTGCAGGAACGAGTCAAAGTCTGTTCACATCTCTGTGGTTAGATCAGTGCACAATAATGTGTCTTTGACCCTCATTATGTATGTTTTGATTATACTGTGTTGTAAATAAAATACAAATAATTTAAAAACCCCATTTTTTCAGTCTCCTCACACTCTCTGTCTTACCTGCCTCAGTCACAGTCACACTGATGGCCCATTAGCAGCTTTAGGGGAGGGCCCTTTGTCTCTCAGGTGAGAACCACTTAATATTCAAGCCACCTCCCTCGCATATTGGCTTTCAATCACAAAACATGTCTTTAAAAATTTAAATCAATATATTGTTTTCTGTGAATGAGTAAGCTGAATAATTTTCACATAATTGAGAAATATTCTAGCCTACAAGATCCGATTCTCAAAAGTCTTAAACAATTGTTCTGTATGCGTTTTATGGTCTTATTTCAGTGACTTCAAAATTTTAGTTTTTCACTAACCACGCATAAACGTGGTTTTCTCAAAAACACAATCATGTACATAAATGCTGCTAACATAACATTGTAGCCCAGTTTGTGCTGTTTACAGTGTTATTAGACTTTAGCCATTTATATTTTTATAAGCAACTGAAAAAAGCACAAATGTCAGGGCATGTCGAAAGTTCTCCAGGCCCCCAAAACACCCTCAGGGCCCAGAGGGTTAAAGTCAACGTGAAGTCACTTTCACAATCCATTTTACTTTATTTACTTACTATATCCTGTCAATCGAAAGTTTCATCAGCTGTGCTATACTCTTCTCCACTTCTTAATTAAAGATTTAAATTGAACTCCAAGGGATATTCAATGACTTGGAAATCTTCTTGCCTCCCTCTTCAGCTTTGTGCCTTTTAATTACTTCTTTGTGGAGTTGTTCGGAGCTTTCATGTTCATGGTGCAAGTCCTGCCACAATATTGACTTGCCAAATTGAACCTTCCAGATGGCGCATTTATACTAAAATCAATTGAAAGCCCTTCATTGCACAGAAATTATCTCCATTTAACTATTGGTGTGTCGTCTTAAACCAACTGGTAGCACTAGTGATGGTTTAAAACAGGTGAATAATTCTCAAATTAGTTATTTTGGATTCATACTTGTAATTATTTTGGATCAAAGCCAAATTAAATGGATGGTTTACACAAATTAAAATTCTGTCATCAAATACTCACCCACATGAGAACATTCCAAACCCACAAGACTGTCATTCGTCTTCAAAACACAAATGAAGATTTTAATGAAACTTTTCAAACGAAAGATTTCAATGTCTCCACTGAAAATCCATTCACCCAAAACTTGGACATTTTAAAAAGTTCATAAAGACATACTCCGTAATCCGTATGAATCGAGTGAAGTCTTCTGAACAGAATGAAATGACGGTGCAAATTATGACTTTTCGTTCTTTAAATGATATATAAATCATGTATTATATTTATTTAAATGTTTTTATTTGTATTTTTTACCTCTTTAAGTTCAGTGTGATGTATTGCTGTAAAAACAACAAACAGCGAAGTCCACAGGTGGTGAATACTTTATTAGTGCTGTCAAACTATTAAATCGCGATTAATACACATACACACAATTAGGGGTGTAACAGTTCACAAAATTCACAGTTCAGTTCGATACGACAGTGGTGTCACGGTTCAGTACGTATTCGATACACGGGGCGGGGTAATTGGTTACGGCGCAATGTTGGAAATAATTCTGTTTTCAACCTGTCACCGCTTATTCTCTCAGAGACGACGATACGAATCTACTTCAACATAGGCCTATGCTGATAACGATATAGGCTATAGCTGTTTTCATTTGTTCCATTAATATTTATCTTGTGGCCCATACATAGTGAAAAAAACAAAAAGAGACGAAACTTATTTAGTGTTAAACAGGTTGTTTTTGAAAGTCGGTGCTTTTTATTTAATTGATTTGTTGATGACTGCAGTGTTAATATTTTAACTATAGGACTATAGTTCATTATATAGCCTAATAGACCAGTTTTAAAAGACCTTTTTTTAAAAACATTTTAATTGAGTAAATAACCTAATCTTATCTTTGCAGCATGTCAGTTATGTGGTAATTATTGCAGGGCAAATTAATTGTAATTTTAATTTAATAATAAAAGTAACTTAATAGGCCTAATAAAAATAAGAATGTAAAAGGCCTACATTAATTGGAAATGCCAAATACTGTAATCTTGCCAATAATTTATGTTTTTGACAATATCTCTGGCTATCGTCGATACAAGATCGTCTTTTGACGCACCCCAGCAAGGGGAGGTTGTCACGGGGCAGACAGCACGTTGCCTGTTAGTTTGGGCTGTCTTGTTGAGCGCAGTGGCACTGAGAATATTATATTTCACACACTTTAAGCTCTTTTATTTTCGAAACGTAATAGGATTAGTCCAACAAATCGTTTGGTTTGTAATGCGTACCAAACCGAAAGCTTCGTACCGAACGGTTCAATACGGATACGCGCATCTTTACACCCCTAATATATATTTACATGTGAAGAGTTTTTGCAAAAACAGATAAACATTAAAATGTTCAAATATCACGTTTTGTGTTGTGTTAATTAGCTGTTTTTTTAGTTATTTAAAAAAAAAAAATGCAGTTTCATTGAGATTAATTGGAATGCACAATGAAAAAATATGATTTTTGAGAATTGTTTAAAAAAGTTATGTTTTTGCAAATGAACCGTTCATGTATTTACATGTATATATTTATATTCATATAAAAATATATTTAGTATATAATTGTAACATTTTTATAAAATATATACATGCATGGGTGTGTATTTTTAAATACTTTATAAATATACAGTACACATACTGTGAACAAAAACTTATTTTGGACATGATTAATCGCGATTAATCGTTTGACAGCACTACTTTTTGTAGGCAACCTCAAAGACCAGGAACATGCGTTCAGAAAGTAAAATCACTTTAAAATGCACCATCTCTGATGGTGGAAATATATCAATCGTGATAACTCAATGAGCAAATGCTTAACTCTTTGATCATCCCTGCTGAATCTAAGATTTCCTGAGGTCATCTCCCATGATTCCTGCTGCTGCTGTGTACAGACCCAAGACTTACAGACAACAACACTCCCATATGGCATGCTGCATTGCATTTTAACTGCACCTCGAGAGCGTTACTCATCTTGATGGTAAACCTTGGGTATAAAAAAAAAAAAATTTAAACTAAAAAACATACGTGTCAGCATTGCAATTCAAAAGCTACACGCGTACATCTTTGATGGTTTTGGAGACAGCAGAGCTCCAATGGCAGCTGATTAGGAAGGATAGGGTCGGGGCGGTGCTTCTAATAAGCCTCCAAAAACAGCTTGGCACTGCACACACCTTTGTTCCGACTCACATAATCAAAGCCAGCCAAAAACTGCAGCCAATCAAAGAGGTCTGCTGTGAAACACCAGTCTATTCATCTCCATCTACTGCAATAACCCCCTCCTGCTGACAATTACTTTCAAATGGATATCTAAATAAAAGATGATATGTCCATTAAGACAAAGAGCTATCTGCAGGGTCGCGGGGAGGTCGGTCTGCGGCAGGCGTAAGGGATATTCATGCTCAGTCACATCCCAATTACCCGCCAGCAGCATTGGCAGGGTGTGAGCAAATGCGCGTGAGGGAAGCTTCATTATGAAGGGGGATGAAGTGCTGAAATTAAACAGCAGTGTCTCCCGCTGCGTTGAGCCCCCCGGCCTGGCGCGCACAGCCCGGCTCTGACATAATGTGGCTGCACATGATCACGTAAGCGAAGACTCTCACGCACTCACACTGTACTGTACGCATGCATGCATTAGGGTTGTTTGGGGAAGTGAAGAGAAATATGCAAACAAAAACAAATTATGTAAAATGCTGACGTTCTCAATTTGCTGATCGTATGGAAAATACTTTTTTTATTTTAACATTAAGACTACAGCACAGCAGTTAGAGCCAGATTAGGCCATTACAGGAATAAAACAAATCAGTACATGCACACATGCCATAGTAAACAAAAATTATCCCATATTCCAAAACGGTCCATGCAGCAAGGTGGGCAATTCTGTGGTCATAAATATCTTAAACTTTTTACATTCCTAAATATCTAAAATATTTACATGCGTTTCTTTTCACTAGGTTTAAGTTTTTAATTGAATCTATGAAAAGGAAGTGAGACCAGTTCTTATTCCACATCAAAACAAAGTGCAATATTTTTGATTCACCAAAAATAACCGCCTCAGTGTGACCAGTAAGGTAGGACTCATAAGAGTATTTGTTGTAGTGAATCAAACAAATACAATTACACACTTCCTGAGTTTAGTCAACAGCATGCTATAAAAATAAATGAAATGTACACTAACTTTTTTTTTTTTCAAAGAAATTCATTCAATAAGGATAATCCTAAAAAAATTGGAAATATATGGTTCTGAGCAATTTTGAGATATTGAGTTTAAGTTTTTGCATTGAGTATACTTCGTAGATAGAACCTTTGTTTTCTAAATAAAATCCCAAAATATACAAAACTTAAAAAAAAAAAAAAAAGTAAATAAGTTCTCAGAATAAGAACACGTGAATAACTAAATTGACAAATGGCATAATTCTAAGATGACGAAATGATTTTTACAAAAAATATCAAATAGCTCAACTGTTTGCGACATTATAAATGTTTCTGAAGCTCTAAATCAGCATATTAGAATGATTTCTGAAGGATCATGTGACACTGAAGACTGGTGGTAATGCTGAATATTCACCAACCATTACTTTACAGAAATAAATTAAAATATATTAAAACAAGTAGAATATAATATTTTGCAATATTACCATTTTACTGTATTTGTGATCAATTAAAGCCTTGGCTTCTTTCAAAAACAAAATCTTACCAAACATTTGAACCTAGTAGATTTGACCACATTTATTTGTTTCTGTGGCACTGTTCTTCAATGTATAGTTAATATCAATTACAAATCTTAAACAAACAAAAAAAATCCTATCATTTAACAAGGGAGATATTTCTTCCTCAAAAGTTCCAAAAGAAACCAGAACGATAAAATTCTTTACAGCTTGTCAAATTTGTTACATGGGTCAAATTATGACACATACTTTGATATTCCTTTAATTATCTGAAGCATTACAATTGTGAGGGTTTTTGCTTGGGTAGGTGACCCAGCACGTATCTCTGCATCCACCAGCTGCCTCTCCTCTCAGTCACATGCTTGCTGCAGTTATCTCTCATTTTCCAGAGGACAATCAGAGCGTCCTCCGACGGCCACTAGCACAGAGCTGCCGAACACTGGGTTCCATAACAGAAGCCCACCAGGTTCTGATGCATCAACGCACATAGGAAAAAAAAAAAAAAAAAAAAAAAAAAACCCTAAGAGCCTAGAGTGAAGTGATCCGTTTCATAATCACGTCTTCTCTTTTGATCTACCACAAAGAGGCCGACTACTAACCACAGCAGAGCTGTAAAATCCCAACAAACTGTGCTAATTCAGGTGAAAGAGCGACATAACCTAATTTTGAACTATAATCCTTAGAAAAACCCGAAGTAACTCATGCCAGGGGCTTAAAAAGGAAGTCTGAACACAATGCCTGATTAGGGTTGACTGTTTGGCAGAGCTACAGAAAGGCAAAATGAGATTAATTTGCTTTTGACACACTGTAATAATCTAATAGCATTTAGCTCAGTGAACCCAGGCTTAAACAATGGCGGTGAATGCTCTTTAACCTGAAACCCAGCCAGAACCAGCTCCAGAACCCAGCCAACACGTCTCAGGATTAAAAGCCCTCTGTAACCTGATGGATGCAACTCCAATTACAAGCTTATCAAACTGACAAAAACCGCAGCATGGCTATTTATAGACCGACCGAAATAGACAGCCAGCACTGGCCTCCCAAAAGTGGTCATGAGGCAATCTGGCCCACACGAGCCGCCCGCGTCGAGCGATTCTTCCGCCGAATGTTGACGCGTACCCTCCGTGCGCTGACGTGGGCCGCTGGATGTGACTGATGCATGTTGTGCATTCGCGTGTCACTTTTGAAGCTAACTGAAAGCAGCACTTGACAGAAGAGAGAATGATGCGAGCAGAAAGAGTGAGAGAGAGAAAAATGATATCTCTGAGGACGCAGACATCGAGGAGAGCTGTGCACAGGCACGGCTGTCACTGGCCGCAGACACATGAATAAATAAAGGCATTATAATGAAGACAACTCGCCGTCTGCCCATCAGAGCCTGCCCAGCCTGGCACCAAAGCTCAGGAGGGAGAGAGAGAGAGCAGCAAACAAATTAAAAAAATAAGAGTGAGAGACAGGACGAGACAGGAGAAGAGAGAGCAGCCCATCACTGTGATTGACAATGATGAGCACTGTCTTCTATTAAATCAATCATCGCTATAGGACTCAAGTCTCAGCTCTCTCAATAGGCTAACAAGCTCAGGACTTCAGCGTTTCTATCAGCGGTTTACTCTCACGCCTCCCCCGCAGAGCAAAACATCTGGTCAGTTTCTCTTATCTCCTTTATTTCACGCTCAGGTGGCTTAGTGAGGTGTTGTGTGCCATTTCCCCGCGTGCCCCCTGCCAATGGTGTCATATTTGGACTGCTGTCTGTGACATTCTCTTTCACACCTCCCACCACTGGGCTGTTTCCATGTGACATCCTCACCATAGTGACAGGGCCGGAGGAGGAAGACAGCCTGCGACTCTGCGAGGGATGATCAGATGCATGTGGGCCTGTCAGGAGTCTTCATTGCTCTGCCCAGGCTAGGAATAGGTCATGCTGGTTGAGTCATTCAAGAACAGAGTAGTCGATTAGTGAGATTGACTAGTTTATCTAGACTTATTCCTCTTTTACTGTCTATCTGGAAAAAAAAGACACCAACACAGCTGCTATAAACCGGTTTTGGTTAAACTACTTTAAATTATCTTTGTAACTCAAGAAACGTGCTTAAACTACAGTAGTCAGGCTACAAGCAAAACTATCCTATACTAAAGCTATTAAGAACGTAATATCTTTTAAAACACAACTTTCTCATTAAAATATATATAATTTAACTAGTGTCAAATTTTCTGGAACAAAAACAAATCAGTTTGAAAAGTTTGTTGTTTACAAGAACTCCCTGAACAAACTGTTTAACTAGAATGAACTGAATGTCTAACATTTCATACGAGAGAAAAGACAATGAGTTTTAGAATAAACTCATTACAATTCATCTTTTCCTGAAATACTTGAATAAAAATGAAAAAAGGACCATTTAGGAAGAAACCATTCACTAGAATGACTCATACTTTCTACATTTCAATTTTATATTATGCATAATTTAATTGGGCCATAGTTTTCTAGGATAAAAACTAAAACTTCAAAACATTTACACTAAATGCAACAACAACAACAAAAAAAACACTTGAGTAACTGAGTTAACAGTATTAAGTTAATTACACTATAAAACAGACCTAAAAAGCAGGGATATGAACCTTTTGAGATACCGTTTGTTCACAAAAACTGTCTGAATGAACCAATCCAGTTAAATGCATCAAACATTTAAATGTTTCAAATGAGAAAAGGACAGTTTAGAAAGAACTGACTCATTAAAATCAACTGGAGTTTCCTACAATAGAACTATAGATATAGAACGATAGATGGATAGAACGATAGATAGAACGACAGAACGAACGATAGATAGAATGAACCATAGATAAGAGCATGGGTTTTCTTGAGACTGACTAGCTGACTATTTTATGCAACCCACCAAATAGCTGATTCTGAAAATGTAATTTTGCACATCCCTCCCTACTCCAGACAAACACAACAGATCTGGCGACAAGTCGAACATACAGATCTCATCTTTTCCCATCCACAGGCTGGAGCAACAAACACGCAGCCACGCTTCCCTGTAATCCCAGGCATTTCGGCACCATCTAATTTTCTCAGAGTGTAGGCAGACAGAGATGGCGGGGGAAAGTGAGAGAAAAAAATAAAAAATCTTATTACATAAGCTGCTTGTGCGACTGCAGTGCCCACACCATCACAATAAGTGGCAGTTTTAGAGCAATCTAATGTAACAATCAAGGGACACACACACACAGAGCTGCTGGGTAATGTGCAGGAACGCAGGCTGTTTTCATACTGGGTTTGACTGCTTGTTCAGAACCAGAGTTTCACCATCCTAACCCTGCAGGTCTCTGTTAATATCTGGTTCTGAACTGAATTATGATTGTCATGACATCCAAGACAATGAATACTGCAGGCAACTGTAACACAAATGTCTGAAACATTCAGCACATGCTAAGTAAAGTTCTCTAACTGGAAAGAATTCTTCACTTTCAGAAACAAGAATTTTACATGTAATTATTCTTATATTACTCCTATCTTTATTTTATTTAGCCGTCTTTGAATTTACAGTAATAAATAGTAGTATGGTATTGTTTAATATGAACAGAGGCAAAACGGCAAACACTTACTGGTAGCAACTTTACCAGCGGTGAGATCAGGGGCAATTATAGCACTAATTATGAAAAAATTCATCACATAAAATGCATAAATTATTTCAAAGTATCTATTTGAAGACTCTTAAAATGATCAGTTCAATATCAATATACAGTAAATTATAGTCCCACTTAGACTTTAGCAAGACCGCTTAAATAACAGCTAAAGTAACGTAAAAAGTCAAGTAATATTCAAACGTATTGTTGTATAATAGTTGGGGAATCTTGTATTAAATATTAAACAAATATTTGTAAAAGTATAACATTACTACTATTAACTACTCCCGAAATCAGGGCAACACTGTCTTCACTGATTTTTAGTATTAAACTCAACTTTATGATTTATTCTCTCACTATAAAGACTATTAATAATGCAATTACATTGGTACATATAAACATTTCTTATACCAAAAAGGTTGATTTGTAGCAGTCTGGTCTAAGAACAGAAACAACCCAACCCCTAAATAATATAGCTAAATAACAATACAGGAAACAGGTGGAAAATCATCACACTGCTCAGACATTCCACGACCCAACAAACTCCGATTAAGCATGTTCAGTCGGGTGAAAGACTCTGACCAATGGCAACAGACGCCTACAGGGGTAACACACTGATCCGACAGACTTGTTTGTTGCCGTTTGTCTGTGCAGTGTGAATTGGCCTTTACTGTTTTACTCTTGTTTATGTACTTTAGGTTTTACTATTAATACTCAGCAGATTTGCAAAATGTAATGCAATAGAAACAAAGAGTTTAATCCAGTTTCTTTGGAAAGAAACAGCAACAGAAAATGCATTATAGGCTAATAAGCGAATCATATGTAAATCAATAGAAGTTCACTCTAGGCGAACTGCTCATACTAGACATGTGCCGTATCCGGTAATGCGATATCACGATAACTAATATGCACAACCTTGTTATCGTGGGCACTTCAAAATACAGAGAATTATTACAAATTATTCAGAATTTGGAATGCATTTTAAGAATACTTTTCCCATCAACTGGTCACAATGCACCACTGTATGCTGCGTCAAAGACGCGTGCGTACTCTGATGTAAACAAGCACGGATGCGAAGCGCATGGCGGAGCGTGTGAGAGATGCTATGGATAAGGTGCACATTCACTGACAGCAGATGGCGCTGAACAGCAGAAATGCAGCCGTTACCCGGAAACAAAGCAGCTGCTACTTTGTTTCTGAAATGCGTTTAAATTACTTAAATAGCCATTCAGATTTTTGTATTCGCTATGGTGTTCATCACAGCGCCAAATACTTAAATATATTTTTAATAGGCTATTTATTTTCAAACTTTTTTCCATTTTAATCTGTATTACAACATGCCCTAGATATGTTTGAAAAGTGTTTATTGTTTGGTCACACTTTACATTAGGGCTTCATTAGTTGACATTAGTTAATTCATTAGTTAAACTGCCAATGAAAAATACTTCTAAACATTCATTAACCTTAGGTAATTCCAATATTTAATAACACGTTTTTAAAATCAAAAGTTGCAACTGTTACTTAATGAGCTAAAATTAACTAAGCGTTGTATTTTTTTAAACGGATTAATAACTTCTGTAGCAAATGTAGCTATTGCTTATTGTAAATGTTAATGCATTAAGGTTAACTAATGAGATCTTATTGTAAAGTGACACCTGTTGGTCTTTATAATTCTTTAATCTGTGTAAAGTTTTTAACTTTATACATTTTTGGTGTATTGCTTTATTGTATTTAAATGTTCTGTTATTTTTGTTATAAGAAAGAAGTTAAACCTGTTATACTATGACAACTAGTGTTTTTGGCGGCCTGTTTTAATTTTAGTTTTAGTCTAGTCTTTGTGTGAAGCTGTCATTTTAGTATTTATTAGTTTGTCACGTTCATACTCTTTTTAGTCGACGAAAACTGATGACATTTTAGTCAGAATTATCCATGACTATTTTCATCTAGTTTTAGTCGACAAAAACTGATGACATTTAGTCTAGTTTTCGTCAATGAAAATTGTATTTTAGTCTATTTTTAGTAATACAATTCTATTTAACCCAGTCAATATAGTATAAGTACCTAGTAGTATAGACGAAACCAAAATTCTCTTTTAGCTAAACCCATTTCAAACAAGGTTATTATATATATATATATATATTCTGGTTAGATGCTAACTGCATTTCATTAGCTCTGTACTTGTACTCTGCATAATGACAATAAAGTTGAATCTAATCTAATTTGCTTGGTTTTTCATGAATGTATTTTACAACAGCTCAAAGAGCAATGTGTATAATTTCACCAGATTTAGTCCTACACTTATTCACTTTTATTTGTAAATAAAAATGTTTCACTAGGTTTTATAAAACTATTGTGCACCCATGATTTTTCTAGAGCATCTTTTGCTGTATTATAAACAAAGTTTATAATAGTATTTTTGTCAGATTATAATTATATTTTCTCATTTGTTATTTTTTATTAAAATGACGTTATCTATATGTAGTAGATTGTGTTTAATACAAAAGAGTAACACACACAGACACACAGAAGTATAGAAATTCTACATCGATTTAAAAAAAAAAAAAAAAAAAAAAAAAAAAAAAAAAAACTGCGCTGGTATCGGAATGGATCGGTATCGGCAGATACTCCGAATTTTCAGGATCGGATCGGTTCTGAAAAAATGGTACCGTTGCATCCCTACTAAATAATGCCGAGAGTGGGGCTTAAGGAAGTGACGTTGCCTGCGTCTGCGCAGTGCGACCTGAAGTGAGACACCGGAAATAGAAATACTGCAAAATAATAATCATAATAATCACAACAATCACCACCACCACCAACAACGCGACTAAACGAGACGAAATAACGTTATATCATTTCAGTTTGTCTTGTCAACAAAAATGAGAAATTTTAGCATAGTTTATTTTGTAAACCACATTTAGTCTCGTTATTGTCAACAATATTGCATTATACATTTAATTATCGTCATCGTCACATGACCAGCAGTTCGTTGACGACGATATTTAGTCAATTTTCGTTGACGAAAGCAAAACTAATGACAACACTTTTTTGCAATAATTTCAATATCGTGATAATACCGTATACTGTGATAAAAGCATTAGCAATTAAATCACAACATGGAAATTTGATATCGGCATATCCCCAGTTCATACTCATTGAATACAGTACTGGAGTCCACACCAAATCACCATTTTCAAGTGGACTTGAGTGCGGTTCGCTGGTGATGTAAGAGAGCTGCTTTCAAACCAACCAAACAAACCAAAGTCAGGCCTTCACCAAAAGCCCCAGTGTGAAAGAGCCCTCAGAGAGGAGAGAGCAGGTCTCTGTGAGAGCCTGTGAACACCACTTCCCCTCTTGGCCAGGGCGGCGGTCTCTAGCATGACTGTATGGTTTCGTGTTTCGGACAAGGGCTTGGGAGAGAGAATGGAGTTAGTTTACCGGTGTCTTTGAACACTGCGGTAGCACAGTGTAAATGACACCATCCGGTCTGACTCTCTCCTTTCCTATGCAACTCACACACACTTGTAGGGAACCACCCGGTGCTATCAGCTGAGAGATCAGATCAGAGGCACCAACGGAGGCCCATTTCCCAGGGTAACCTTTCAGATGCAGCCGAACAGACCGCTTGCGCATCAAGGTCATGCAGAGTTTCTGACAAACATACTGGTTTTCCCTACCCAACTGGTTAAACATACAGTACAGGCCTCTGTTGTTTAGTGCTGGAGAGGCCTGCTGAATTATTCATAAAGAAACAAACCCATGCTGCCTGGGCTGCCGCACAATAATCCGTCACAATGGACTCTTTCTATTGGGCGTCCTGCAAGTTGGCGCTCTCGACGGGGGCATAGTCTGGGTGGTGTTCGTGGGAGACTTGTCTCTCTCGATCTCTCATTAATATGAGAGCGAGAGGTTGTGAAACCTTTTTCTCAATTTATGGCTAGAGTTTATCTGGTCGTAAAATGGTGCTTTGCGCTTCTTGGTCCAGGACCATGACGCACAGGATGCTAATCCTGTCTGCGGGGTGAGGGGGTGAAGAAAGGGGAGAGAGTGTGAGAGAGCGACAGAAACTTTCCCCTGCCCAGACGGAGCTGCAGGTGAATTGGTTTTGCCCCTGAACCTTGGGTTGACACTCTGCTTTGATCTCAAGCACATGCCAGACGCCCATAGGGAATAGATCAGTGGCACACCGGGACAGGGTGCTAATAAGGGGGGGTTGTGCTGAGAAAGAGAGGATGTGAAAAACAGGGGAGGGGGTAAATGGAGAGGTGAATGAGAATGTGTCTTAAAGAGATAGTTTGAAAAAAAATAAATTGCGTAATTGCTTACTCACCTTTACCTCATACAGTGCTTGCCTAAGGGCTAAGCACTGTACTGAAATGTTCACAATATTATTTTATGGCCTTATTTATTTTCAAATAGCCATAAAATAAATTTATTAAATTATGTAATTACAATTTATTAAATTTATTATTATTATTATTATTATTATTATTATTATTATTATTATTATCATCATCTAATAATAATAATAATAACAATAATAATAAAAATTTATTAAATTATAAAATTTAATTTCTATGAATTTTATGTAATTAATATCATCTAATAATTACTATTATTAATATTCAAATCATGCAAATATTATAATTATTAAATGTGTAATATAACAAGTATATAAAAGTTTGTGAAAAACTGGGGAAAAGCTTTGATACATTTTAGCAACATTTAGTATTTGCATTACACGTTTACAATAAGCTTAATTGATGGTTCTTCTGATGTGCTGAAATTTTCAATAAGATGCGTGATACTGACATACACATTTCTGTATTGATATAACACCTCACCCTAATACATAGTATCAGAAACATTTTAACACTGATCTCCATAATGCATGTCATGTTAATAATGCTGTAGCATGACCGAGACCACCACCTTACTGGGTGGGGTGTGTGTGTGTGTGTGTGTGTGTGTGTGTGTGTGTCTGCATCAAACTGGATGTTAACTGATGGCAAATGAACTCCCATAAAAGGTTTCAAAAACTGTTTGTGTATGATGGTATTAGTGGCTCGGGGCTTGAACACCAAACAGATTCATTGAGCTCCTGTTTGTCTTTCCCAAGCCCCTGTAGCTTGATTCTGAAACAGAAGTCCAGGAGCCACTCTAGTGCAATTCATGGCGTGTTAATAAACTCCCCTGTCTGACAGGGCCGTTCATTGCTCTGTTGCTTTGTGTTCTTTTATCGGCACAAATTGACCACCCCCCTCACCCTCCTGAGAAAGAAAGAGCCTTTCAAAAGCTGCAGGCAGCACTCCATTCAAACCGAGCTACAGGATCAGAGGCATTGCAGAGTGACCTTTGACCCCACAGTGCCGCAAGGGTTTGCAGAGCAACAAAAGACTGTTTTACACCCCTCACAGCCTGACAAGAACACGACAGGAAGTTATCAATTTATCCAAAGAATGAAAACAAGCCAAGAGAAAATTGGACCCCGGAGTTAATGAATGTATTTTTTAAATGCACGCATTACAATCTTTTATGCAAAGATGAATGAGTCCTGTTTTTATTTTGGTCACCATTGATACTCCCATAACAGAATGCCGAATTGAGAAAAGAGGACCTTGGATGTCTTTGTTTTCTCCTTTTTATATCTCTACCTGTACAGCAGTGACAAGCAGGATATATAAATAGACAATAACAATAAAACTACAAACTGATGCATATGTAAATTGACAACTTCAAAATAGATGACTGACACAAGGTTACAACCGTTTTTTACATTGTAGTATACTTAATAAATGCAAGGAATCCTTAGAGGAAAGTGTGAGAGTGCGGAACAGTGTCGAGCAGCTACAACATTAAGAAACAACTCGCAGCTGTGTGTATGCGATTACATGTCTTTGCTGTGAGCAACATAATCTCACCCCCCGCTCGACCCCCCCTGCCAGGCCTGGAAACATCTGTGGGAGTTTAATGGAGAGCAGTAAGACTCATATCTGGCGGCTGAGATGACTGTTTGAGACATGAGCGAGCATGGAGTGTCTGATTTACGAGACAGATAGCACTCTAGATTCCTCTCTCCACTACAGCAGAGCCGGCCCAACTCTTCTTCATTAATCTCCATAAATACTGGTCTGATAAATAAAACAGCCCCACTCTGGTGAAAAATAAGGGTGCCATTACCAAACTATAAAGCAAGCCGTCTGGATTGGCCCCTTTGAGTGCGACAGTATGGGCAGAGATTGCAAACTGCAGGCGCTGATGCTCTGGAGTATGATGCGAAACGGGGCAGTTTCTAAGCGCTATAATAATAGATATCATATTATATAAACCTAAATTCAACCAAAGTTTTTTTTATGACAAAACGTTTTAATATGGACTTGGGGTTGGACAAAATTCAGAATTGGTTCCCTTAAATTGGCCACAACAAGAGTGAATGTAACTTTAATTTCATAGAATTCAATGATTTGCCTTACATTACGAGTCTTTTAACCTTATTACGATGAAATGAATAAACTAAATTGATATGAATTAAATACTATTTATAGTTTATTAAATACTATTTAATAAAATCTATGCATCCTTTCGGACAAACTTTACTTGTGTAGTAATTTCTTTGAATTTCGGTTCTACTTCCCAATTTGAAATTGCAATTTAAATTGCTATTCTGCCTCCACTTTACTGCAATTCAATTCTAAATGATGTGTTAACACCAGACATGCACAACAGGATGTCAATAAATTTGTTGCGTTATAATTTTAAAAAAGCTGTCTAGACTCTAAACCCATCTGAGATAGTTCGGAAAGTAGACTATACTGTAGTTTTGCACTGTGTTGGATTTATTGAATAGCTGACTCTCGTTGAAAACACTTATTTACCACCTCCAGCCACGCACTGTCAGTTCAATGCTCGCTGGAATGGATAAAAACATAAATTACACAGCAGTCAGTCCAGGAAAGCTTGGTCATTCTTTATTAAACTGAATTTAATTAAACTAGGATCTCAAGGCTGAATGTATTCACATATGCAGCAATGTACTGATGTACGTTCTGCGTATTGATAACTAACTGAAGCAATCAGTGCTCCCTTATTTCTTTTCTAACGATAGCTTCTCAGCGTTAGACAGATCTTGATTGAGAAGGAGCCGTTATTTGTGACCACCTTAGACAAACCCACTTATTCGCTACAAAATCCTGTAAAAACAAGATTTTATCTGTACTAATTTGTACCGCTAGCTATGCAAACCTCAAAAGTATAGCAAACACAGTAATTAAGGTTTGTGGTTCCCTTGAAGACGTAACAGGGTTAAGCAAGGGTTCAAGTCACGGATGAGTCTCACACACTATACGCTTTGGAACGGAGGGCAAGTAGGTTGTTTTACCCCACGTTGTGCGCCCTAAATCTAATCAAGGTGATAAATCAAGGCCATTCTGACAGGGCAGACTGTAACTGTATTGTAACGGAACCCGAGGAGAGCGGCAAGGGCTGGGAACTAGGGCATTAGGTCCTCTCAATCCCCAGCTTTGGGTAAGGTTTCTTTAAGCATGTAGTTAACTACACTCAGGAAATGATTCCTCTCCAGACCATTAATGCACTATAGAATAATAGACGCACTAAGGACTGTGGCAGATGTATTTCTGCGCCTATAAAGCAGTCTCTCAAAAGCCCTCTTCGCTTGCCAAACACAACACCTCTTGCTCCAGAGCAGCGACGAAGCCTGCAAAGGTTGGCCCGCTCTACGCGTTCCCAGACAAGGCATGTTAACAGGGTCAGCGCTGGGGACTGAGCCCTACAGTTAAATCCATTTGAAAATGCAAAAATGTGAATTCTGCTTTATAATGGCTCCCGCAGGTCCCAGCGTTACGGGCCAAAAGAAGCTTCCCTGAAGCCAACTGCTGGATCTGATTTTCAGCCCTTCTACCCCACCCAGAAAAAAAGAAAGTCAAGAGAAAGACAGACAGAGGAGGAGAGACATTTAACGCACATTTCACTTCAGGACAACCATACCAAAACAATTCAATTATCCCATTGTCCTTGGGACCCCCAAAGTGATTTATCAAGTCGTGGCACCTGAGATGCAGATCATTCCAGGTCTTCACTCCCTCTTATTTGACTTGACTTCCCCCATCAAAAAAAAAAGAAAACACTCGTTCTCTCCCTGTCTTTCAGACCCCTGGGATCCTCTTAAAAACCCAAGGCAAGAGATCTAGAAAGAGAGGCCCTGACAGCCCTGTCCGAGATTACAGCAAGAAGGTCGTCTTTGAATGAAAAGCTCGTTTATCCGAGTTAACGCTGGCAAATTTGCCTCTCCACATCCAGCCCCTGTTAGCTTTGGCAAGTCGAGTGAAACGCAGCGGTAGCGCTACGCAAACACCGACGGGGCTGTGCTACACTTTTGGGAGCCGGAGAAATTATCCAGCACACCTGGGAATGACGAAGCCACTCGCTGTCCAACTTTAACTACTTGAGCTGACAGGCAGAGGCTTTAAAATTTGGGTAGCTGTAATTCTTCTTGAGTCTGGCATTCACACGCAGAAATCAATATATGATTCTCATGAGCTTTCACTGGGCACAAAAAAAATCTATTCGTTTTAAATAGTCTGTCTGATAAAAAAAAATTCAAACATCGACAGTGCAGAATAAAGGAAGTGAATAAAAAGAAGTAGTTTGATATTTTCAAAGTAATAGTTATGCTGCACGCTTCACTGATGGCTGCATTTATGAAGGTCGTACTTTCAATTGCCAGTGGAAATTCTTGGTATTCAGTGCATTTCATTGTACTGTGTTGAATATAATTTACGTGGCCTAGTCTGAAAATTAAAATCGAAGATTGTCTTAAAAAAAAAAATAAAATAAATAAACAAATCCTCCCGCTCAGATCCGCCTGAGATTCAAAACAAACAGCTGCAGCACAACAACTACTTGTTTAATATCATTTCAATGTTGACCTTGTGGGCCATCATTTCTTGTCAGCCCAAATTTTACTTCTGCAAGTTTTTCACAGCTCATCATGAAATATTCATCTGAGGAGCTTCCAGCTCCACGGCACAATTCGGACCAGTAATGAACAATACAGATTCAAAAGGGGATACGATTTCACAAACAAACAAAGAAAATTACCAAGCATCTTGAATCCCCCTGCTGGGCGACTATCCTAGTTAATTAAAAGGATTTCACGGTTGCTTTTCTTCAATGCATGTTCTTTTCCTTTTGTCCTGTTTTTAGCACACTGCGCATTTGACACGAATCAGGTCAGGATTAATTATGGAGCCAAATCCAGTCACTTTTATTTCTCAGTCAAAACCATGATGTACTGCGTTTATCAGTGGCAAATCCTGCTATGAGCGGCTCCCTCTCAGCATGGCAGCAGCCTCGGGGCACTGCCCAACAACACTGCTTCTGCCCGAGTTTACTACTCTGCACTGCACCGCTAATTTAAGTTATAATCAAGGTGTCTCATTCATTAAAACTGCTTAAGAAAGGCAGCAAGCAAATCTCTAATGATTTAATCTCCCTCGTGCTCTCATACACACCCACACCAGAGTATGTGTTAGGCTAATGTGCTAATGATTAGAGCCCACATCTCTACCTCCCGCCGCTCCTTAAAGAGCAGTACAGAAGAATAACAAACAGCTGCCCACCGCAGGAATCCACGGCTGCTCCACCGGCACTCATGATTGGCATGAAGAAACTACACCGACCTCTAAAAAAAAAACACGCACTACCTGCTGAATAAAGTACAGATTAGCCGTCACACAAAAGACTATTGAGATCACATATGATTACTTGATTGCTCTTACAAATTAAAACGGCTCAATAAGTACATTTTAGACAAAGATGCGAGTATGAATTCACTCATACATTCACACTTTATCCTACTATAAATAGGATAGGACTAATAAGAGCAAGTGTGTCAATCACTTTGAACGGTGCAAAGTAAAACATTTGGCAGATAAACAGTTCTAGTAAGCCATAAAGAATAACAGAATCACGGGCCAATCTAAAGGTTATTTCAGTCTAGTTTATACAGCGTTAATTTACAACAGGGATTAATATACTGGAGGCTTGAGCACAAAGCAGATGCTAAAAATTCTTATCTGCACAGACGGTACTTTAAGTGGGGTTGCACTTACCGGTATGCAGTATTATAAATATATACTTTTTATTTGCCCTGTCGCTCTGACCAAACAAAAATTAATAGGCTTTAGTCTCAATTGTTTTACAGTTTAATTAAATTAAAGGACAATTTTTGTTAAATGAAAATGTGCATGGATAAATCATATCTAATATAAACTGCAACATTCCCTGCACCTAAACGAACGACTTCATAAATATTCATATTTAAAAATACAATATAGTTATTCACTGTGTATCATTTATATGACCAAATGTTATACATAACTGTAACTTTAAATAAATCAAGATTGAGGTTAAACATTGAGTTGTGGTTAAACACTGAATTTTGCTGAAATGTGCCTCTACACAAAGTTTAAATCGCATTTAATTCCTCATTAAGAAAATAACATTTATAAAACTTGTCACTGCTCACATTAAAACTAGCAGAAATTTGGGACCATTTAGAAATAAGGAACGGTTTAAATTGGAGTTATTAACCAATCAAAATATTTTATTAAAATCAATAGGGGTGTAAGAAAATATCGATACACGTGAGTAGAGCCCTGCAGTAGAGCTTATCAGAATTACCGGCCCGAGTCCGACCAGAGCACATCTTTTTTTTTCTCCCCTTCTCCCAAAACGGCTCGTTTCAGCTATTAAAATAATTCAGTTTTGTATGTAAATTGAAAAGTGATTATATTTCGTTTTTTTTTTTTTTTTTTTTAAAGGTAATTTAGAAAACCGTTTGGAGCATTTTTTTGTTCGTTAAACAAGTTTTTTCTTCCGGCAGGCTGATATAGCATGTTTGATCAATTTAGCCTTCTCAAATCACCACGACTTCTCTTAGATAACATCTATAGATAAACATTGTTATATGCTTGAACTGTTTTAGTATAAGCATTAAACCTAGATAAATGTGCGCTGCATCCAATAGTTTGTGCAGAGAGTGGAAGCTAAAGCGCAGGACATGGAGGCACCAGCGCAATCAATTGCATTATTTTCAGTGGAAAAAACTTAAGACCTAATTTTTGCTCATAAGAGTAATACATCATTCGGAACTGCAAAGGGTCTACTTTTATTTGTGTGCACTCACAATATCAACAAAACGTTCATTTAAAAAAAAAAATAAAAAAAAATAAAAAAAAAATTCTGCCATCTTGTCTTGAACAGGAGCGCTTTAATTCACAAAAATGAACTGAAAGTCAGCGAATACATGCCTCACTGACATGACAAATATATCTATAGAAAGCTTTAAATTACTAAACGAAATAAATCAAATGAAAAAAAATAAAAATCATAATCCGTGAAGATGCACTTCTCTCTAAAGGTGCGTCTGAGGAGATGGCGAGTCAGGATCATCATCATCTTTGCGACACTGACAGAAAACACTAGTTTATTAGTAAATAATTCAAAAATCTCCTTACTATTTCCCCCGGACACGTTCGTGGTAATTATTTTTGCTGGGGCTTTACGGCAAGCTTTATTGCGTGTATTTGAACACTGAACTCTTCAGCTGTGCTGACGGCACTCGCTGCTGCGGGACACTAAACACCGCCGACCCGCTCTTGACAGTCGCGGTAGCACAGATTCGTATTGTTTCCACCAGGGCGGCAATTTTTTTCCATCACTAAATGACTGATGTCTAAAACAAAAATAAGGAGAAGCCTAAAACAGGCCTGAGGTCCGGCCTGAACTATGACGTGAACTATGACGTGAAAATTGACCCGAAGCCCGGCCCTAGGGACAAAGTCTGGGCCCATCGGGCTCAGGCCGAAATGCAAGGCTCTACACGAGAGTAAAAAAATAAAAATCATACAAGATTCATGGCAATTGTTTTGTTTTGAGTTCATATCCCGACCGCTAAAAACAACAGTGACAGGAAATATAAGCATTAGGGCACATCACTAAAGTTAGCATTAATATAGTTAACTGCCAGTAATGGAGGATGAAAGAATTCTTCCAGTTCCCATTTTGGTGCACAAATCTGAAGTGTGGTGTCATTTGAGATTTTGTAGTAACGTCCACCCCGGGACTGCAGCATGGGTGCCACCTCGAATCCACTGCTTGCCGCATCCCGTGTGAAGAGCCTTTTTGCGGGGCGCAGCGGGCGGTAGTGTCGCTGCGCGGCTGCAGCTTTCTCTTGTGTTGGGGGGAGTTTTGTGCAGTTGGGGCGGTGCCCGCGTCGCGGCCTCTGTGAATTAGAATAATTTGCGCCTCAGCTGAGAACAAGCCTGTGTGATTGTGCGAAGTGTTCGTTTAGTCTTGAGCTATTAGCAGTCCTTTAACCTTATTGGCTGGACTGATCAGAGGCCGGCCACAGCTGTTTTCACTTTAGTTTTCTAGACTATTTATTTGATGTCAGAGCGCTGACGCGGAAGCGTTCAGCCGTCGTGCTCAGCCTCCTCGTGTGAAGACCAACGAGTGTAAAGACAGACGACTTTTTCCTGCGTGACTTTAACCGAGCAACAATACAGAGCACACACTTAAGTATCGTTTTTATCATCCCTCACACTTTCCTATCCCCTATCCTTCCACCTCTATCATGTGTTTCCAAACCATTCCGGTTTGCTCAACCCCGCTCTAAAAACACACGCAGAAGGCTACGTAACCCTGCTAACCTGTGCCCCATCTCTACATCTTCCACTGCACCTCTTTCTTTCTCTGTGGGTCTTTGGAATTGCCAGTCACCCGTCAACAAAGCCGACTTCATTTCTGCTTTTCCCTTACAATCCACACTCAGCATCCTGGGCTTGACTGAGACCTGGATTCGTCCAGAAGACTCAGCAACCCCAGCTGCTCTCACAATTTATCTTTCTCTTACACCCCTAGGCAAGTAGGCCGGGGTGGGGGCACTGGTCTGCTCATTTCAAACAATTGGAAATACTCAACCCACTCTCCCCTAGGCAATCTCAACTCATTTGAATCTCATGCCATTACTGTAACAGCTCCTACAAAACTCCAGATTGTGGTAATCTACCGTCCCCCTGGCCAAATTGTAGCCACCTTCCTAGATGAGCTGGACGGACTGCGGTCCTTTTTCATGGAGGATGGCACTCCACTCAGTCTTTGGTGATTTCAACATTCACCTAGACAGGCCTTATGCTACAGACTTCCATTCACTCCTAGCTTCATTTGATCTCAAACGCCTCATCACTACTAGCACGCACAAATCAGGTAACCAACTTGACTTAAATTTACACACGCAATTGTACTACATATAACATTCTGGTACAACCACTACATATCTCTGACCATTTCTTCATTACATTTACTTTACATTTTGCTACCCAGGTGCCACCATCTCCCTTACCGGTTACTTTCAGACGCAACCTACGCTCCCTTTCCCCCTCCCTTCTTTCCTCTGTAGTATCCTCCTCTCTTCCCTCGCCTACCCATTTCTCATCTCTGGATGTGAATGCAGCTACTGACACTTTATACTCTACCTTAACCTCTTGTCTAGACGACATCTGTCCTCTCTCCTCCAGGCCAGCACGGGCTGCCCCTTCTAACCCCTGGTTATCCGATGTTCTTCGTGAGAATCGAACTAAACTCAGAGTGGCAGAGAGAAAATGGCGCAAATCAAACGAGTAGGTATCAGTCTTTGCTTTCATCTTTCTCTACTGAAGTCCACACTGCCAAATCCTCACACTTCCACAACAAGATCAACAGCGCTCCAGACATGCGTAATCTCGTCAGAACATTTAATTCTCTCCTCTGTCCCCCTCCTCCACCTCCCACCACTTCGATAACCGCTGACGACTTTGCCACTTTTTTCACAGACAAAACTAGAACAATCGGTAACCAGTTCTCAACTCCACAGGACCTCCAATCAACCACATCCACTGCTCTAACTCCCATCTTCTCCTTCTGTCCCCTCACCGAGGCAGAAGTATCCAAACTTCTCTCCAGCCATCCTACAACATGTCCTCTCGACCCAATCCCCTCACACCTTCTCCAAACAATCTCTCCCACACTCTTACCGGCACTCACTCACACACACACACACACATTATCAACACATCTCTCCTCACAGCATTCAAGCAGGCTCGGGTAATCCCACTTCTCAAAAAACCTACATTAAACACTTCGCTTTAAGAAAATTACAGACCTGTCTCTCTCCTTCCATTCATAGGAAAACACTCGAACGAGTTGTCTTCAACCAGCTCTCACAGTTTCTTTCACAGTACAACAAACGATGCTAAACAGTCAGGTTTCAGGAGTGGCCATTCAACAGAGACTGCGCTACTCAGTCACTGAAGCGCTGCGAATTGCAAAGGCCGATTCCAAATCATCAGTGCTCATTGTGCTGGATCTTTCTGCTGCTTTTGACACTGTCAATCATCAGATTCTCCTGTCTACCCTCTCATCACTGGGATTCCACGTCGCTGGTTTGAATCCTATCTCACCGGTAGATCTTTCAGGGTGGCCTGGGGAGGGGAGGTATCCAAACCACATCAACTGGTCACTAGAGTTCCTCAGGGATCGGTTCTTGGACCCCTCCTCTTCTCCACATACACTACGTCGCTGGGTCCCATCATACATGCACATGGCTTCTCCCATCACTGCTACGCCAATGACACACAGCTCTCTCTCTCTCTTTTCAACCAGATGACCCAACGGTAGCTGCACGGATCTCAGGTTGCCTGGCAGACATCTCGGAATGGATGAAAGAACATCACCTACAGCTCAACCTGGCAAAGACGGAGCTTCTAGTCTTCCCTGCCTCTCCGACTCTACAGCATGACTTCATGATTCCATTAGGCTCAATGATTACCCCATCAACTTCGGTCAGAAATCTTGGTGTAATCTTTGATGACCAGCTGACCTTTAAAGAGCACATTGCAAAGACTGCTCGATCCTGCAGGTTTGCACTACACAACATCAGAAAGATCAGGCCCTTTCTGACAAAGCATGCTGCACAACTTCTTGTCCAGGCCCTTGTCGTTTCTAGGCTAGACTACTGCAATGCTCTTCTGGCTGGTCTGCCATCAAACACAATCAAACCTCTACAAATGATTCAGAATGCAGCGGCACGACTGATCTTCAACGAGCCCAAAAGAGCACGTTACACCTCTCTTCATCCCCTTGCACTGGCTACCAGTGGCAACTCGCATCAAGTTCAAGACACTGATGCTTGCATACAGAACTACCACAGGCTCAGCACCCTCCTACTTCTACTCACTATTACGAACCTACATCGCCTCCAGAAGTCTGAGATCTGCTAGTGAGCGACACCTTGTGGTACCATCACAGAGAGGCTCAAAATCACTCTCCAGAACATTCTCGTTCACCATTCCTGGCTGGTGGAATAATCTTCCCACCCCTATCCGGAATGCTGGATCCCTGTCAATCTTCAAGCAACAACTGAAAGCTCATCTCTTTCGGCAGTATTGAATTTATTTATTTGATCAGGGACAATGCACAAAAAACATTAGTCTAAAAAAGAAGAGATGTCATGTGCCAGGTTATAGCAAAAAATGCTAATTTCCACCCGCAGTCCCTGGACAGGTTGATATTACACTTACACAAATTCATAAAATATATACAAAATAATACATGGAAGCATTACTTCACTCACATCATAAAAATACTCTCCACTTCAGGAATCTATCACTCACTTACTCACAATTTACACCATTCATATCACAGTCATTCAGTGTGTACAGGTTTGCTTTAATAACCACTGTTTGGTCAGGCGTGTAAAAGTACTATAGTTTGTACATGAAATAATTTCGTTTGGAAGAGTATTCCAAAGGCTCACTGCTTTATAAGAGAATGCTTGTTGGCCATATGTGGTTCTACGTCTGGGAACACTGCACTCTCCTCTGACTGTCGACCGTGTGGCTCTAGAAATTCTCAGAATTTAGTGTGACAAATTTTCTCAAAGGGGGAGCAGCGATGTTATGGATAATTTTATATAGAGCAGAAATTTGATTATATTTAATGAGATTTTCAAAACTCAATATGTTGTATTTACTTTGTATTTTACAATGATGGTACTGGCGAGGCTTTTTATCATGAATTTTTATGGCCCTTTTATATAATGATTCAAGTAATTTTAACGATGTTTTACACGCCTGAGACCAACTAGACATGCAATACAGAAGATGTGGGACAATCATAGTATTAAGATATATATTTGAGGCTTCCATAGTTAATGAATTTCTGATATGTTTATAGTTCATTAAATTAAAATTTCAATCTATTACCAAGTTTTTTTATGTGACTTTTAAAACCAAGGTTCGAATCAAGTATCAGACCTAAATATTGTTTCAATATTTGTTTCATTTATATTTTTTATTTTGTCCATTAACTTGAATTTCTTGAGTTAGTTGTACTTTACGTTTACGTAATTTAGTCCTTGACTTCATCCTAAACTCAAAAAAAAAAGAAAAAAAAAAAAAGAAACCTTAATCTTTCCCTCTATCCTTCTCTCCCTCCCTTACTAGCTTGTACTTATTTGAATAATGACAGACTCTGTGTTACGAGCACTTCCTCTGTCTGATTGCCTCTTCAAGATGAATCGCTTTTTGTATTCCCCAATTGTAAGTCGCTTTGGATAAAAGCGTCTGCCAAATGACTAAATGTAAATGTTATGACATTGGATGGTACAATTGTAAACTTAAACTGGGAACCTTTAAAGCAGGGTCTAAAAATATATACAGTGGTGTGAAAGTGTTGGGCCCCCTTCCCGATTTGTTTTTTTTGCATGTTTGTCAGACTTTGTTTCAGATCAAACAAATTTAAATATTAAAAATCAAAGATAACACAAGTAAACACAACATGTAGTTTTTGAATGAAGTTTATTATGAAGGGAAAACAAAATCCAAATAACCGATATGCAGAACCAATATTTATTTATTGTTATAAAAGTAAATAAATGACCGAGTGAACAGCAACACCAATATTAGCAGTAAGCTAAATAAATGTAGAATGTCTAATGTTTTCAAATGGAGAAGATAACGGACAGGAGTCATTTTAACTACAGTTTTAGTAGGTTTATAAGCCGTTTAATATGCTAAAGAGTGAAGAATAATTCACTGGATAATGTTAATTCACTGAATAATATTCTCTGGAATATAACATTGTATTTTATTGCATTTCTCAAAAGGCATGTTCTATTTTTTGTGGTTCTAAATTATGCTGCTAACAGCGCGGTTTATCTATGCATTTACACAGAACTATACTCAAACTGATCGCGGCAATGCTAATTTCCATAGAGTTGCATTTATTTAGATGTTTATAAGCCAAATAATGGTTATATAGTAAGTGTTAATACAATCTAGGGTGCTTCAAAAAAGTGAATCTTGTTAAAAGTTACATGTGTACAATATGAAAGCGGCTTCACGAGACTAATGATGAGCAAATAGACAGAGAGAGACTTAAATTCAGCGCTTTTATTTCCAACATGCAATCATTCATGGCTGTGTTAATTCAGGCAAAGTTACATCTTTATTGGGACAGGGCTTGACAGATTATCTGCTTATTTCTTAGAGCCAAGTTGCATAAATTACATATCAGGCATTTATGCAATACATCTAATTTGTGCATTAATGGCTGTTATGTTAAATAAAGTTTAGCAATCAAGTACCTGTGCACGCCGTTGTTGTTGTCTCGTCTCCCCTCAGACACGCTGTGCAATAGCGATCCTGTGAGCAATTCTCAATATATGAATCCGATATTACAAAACCGATATCCGATTATGGTAAAACATATCGGTAAAATCGATATATTGGTCGATCTCTAATTGTGAACGATCTGTGTATGTTTGACTTTGTAATCCTTAACTTACAACTTGATCCATAACTTTTTTTTCCTCTGAATCAACTTTGCTTAAATTGAGCAAGGTACTGGATAAAATGTCAAATAGCTATTTGATAATTGTTTTAGTGACCTCTCACATTCAGTTTGCTTCCATTCTTATTGGTTACGGACACTTTTTATCATCCATCAAATTCTTTACGGATACAAACCTGCCCACTTGTCCCACATTACAGAAAATGGGCTGCAATCAACAAATCACATTGACTTATAGTAAAATAACTAAATGAAGTTAGCTAAAAGAAGCCAATCAGGCAACAAGCCTGGACTGAGAACCCCAGACCCTTACAAGCAACTAAACAGAAGGTCTTGTGGGAGGCAAAGCAGGTACAGAAGTAGCTCTGTACAGCAGAGGTAATACATCAAAACAATGAGACAACACAGTAACACCTGTTCAGGGTGCACACTACTATTTCTCTCACACTTTTTAAAAATACAAAATATAGTTGCAATTGCAGCTTGTCACAGGGTGACCTGCTTCCTCAGCAGACCTCCTGTAGGTCTCCAGAGATGCTCTGGCACTGATCTCAGCACAGCTGCACCTCACCAATCTCAACCGCCAATCAAAATATGACCTTCCTTTTCTTTTCAAGAGCACGCCGGAGATGCTCCAGTGTTCGCACACAACTACAGCTATGCTAATTCCTGTCTAATTTCTCACCCCCTTCTCTCCCTCCTCCTGTCACTTAGACAAACAGAGGTCGTCAAACATCCCAGAAAGCATGGCAGGCTCTCCCTGAGCCGCATGCCGATTTTTATGAATTATGGAGCGCGCTGTAAAGCATACTGCCTTCACTTTAATTAGGTTTGAGTGTGGAGGGCCGTCTCTATGGGAAGTCTAGAAGCAGCAAGTAAGACAATTCCTGCTCAGTACTGTAATAGCCCTGGGCACGAATGTCCACGCTACACTCTACACTGGGTTGCCAACATCTACAAATCTAGTGAATGGCTAAGGGGGAAGGCAATTAATTTGTCCGAATGTTTATTTTTCTCTAATAAGAAGATCTTCTCAAAAAGGACATTCAAGCATATTTTGGAAAGTTTGTTATAGGTTTCAATGACAGACAAGCTGAAGCATGTCTGCAAATAAACTCGACTTCGCAGATCAGTAATCTGGAGGCTAGTTGAACCCTGACCCAAGTAATTAATTAGTCATGTCAGCAATTAGAGAACACTATAAGCATCATTCGCAAGTCAAATTACTGGTAATCCAATTGGCATGTTAATGATGAGTCAGCGATGCGAGCAAGACGTACGAGCCGACAGGTAAATCAGCATGACGTTAGCTGTGTGTTTATTAGTGCAAGCTAACAAGGCATGAATTTAACAGCACCACTATACTATAAACTGGCCAAGACAGACAAGCTGGGTGATTATATCAAAAAAATAAAAGCTAACAGTTGGATTTTAAACCTCTAATTGGCAGTGGAAACGGCCTTTATTGCCTGGGATGATACCAATCAAAAAAAAATGGCAGCATGGATCACTTCACAGGTTAATGGCATGCAGAAGCAACATTTCTATAAAACTTGCAATTACCTTGACAGTTTATGCTCTGAAGGAGCCTGAAGACTCTGGCAGCCATCTTGTTTGCTGCTGCAAGCAGTCAGGTTGGAAAAATAAACTTTTCAATGTCATATGGAAATAATATTATTTCTGGATTGAAACGTGGCTTGTAATCTGCAATATATAACTCAACCAGCCTTAAAAAGGGATAGTTCACCAAAAACTCTTAACATTTATTCACCCTCATGTCTTTCCAAACCTGTGAAACACCATAAAGGACATTTTGAATGTCTCAGGTTTTGTTGTTTTTTAAGTTAAGATTTAATTTAGTTTGGACCTCTGTGACTTTCAGTATGGAGGGGAAAGTGTTCATCAATTTTCACTTGAAGGAATTACAGTATTCCTTTAAGATTTGAAAAGAGAGAAAAAAAAAGAAAAAAAGAACTTAAAATGAAAGACTGATTTTAGGCAATTAAAATAAGCTAAAAAGGAACTAAAATCAGATCTTTGCCAATGTTGAAAACAATTGATGTAGCACAATAAATTAAAACTATGACAGAGTTTGCCACCAATTTACAGCAAACGATGGGTTCTCTGGAGAGAGCACAGACTCCCAAAGCTGTAAAAATCGCTGTGCACAGGTGTGTGCAGTAATTCTTGGAGATGTGAGGCATGTGACAGTAGACAGGCGGACTGTGACAGCAGAACCGACATTGGACGCTCATCTGAAGAATTACAGCCGCGGCTGGATCCCAAAGCCATTACACAGCATGCTGTGAAGCGGTCACTCAACTCATGCCGAAAACACTGGCCAGGAAGTGCTTCACTTCAGGGATTCTGGTGTACATGGAGATTTCTGAACATTCATGTGTCTTCAAGATAATTTTTCAAAGCAAGGATGGATAGTAGAGTTCTCCAGCCACTGGTGCCACTAGATAGAGCCCAACTGTGGGAAGTCATGGCCTAATGGTTAGAGAGTCGGACTCGTAATCCAAAAGGTTGCGGTTCGAGTCTCCGGCCGGCAGGGATTGTAGGTGGGGGGGAGTGAATGTCCAGCGCTCTCTCCATCCTCAATACCACGACTGAGGTGCCCTTGAGCAAGGCACCGAACCCCCAACTGTTCCCCGGGCGCTGCAGCATAAAATGGCTGCCCACTGCTCCGGGTGTGTGTTCACAGTGTGTGTGTGTTCACTGCTGTGTGTGTGCACGTTGGATGGGTTGAATGCAGAGCACGAATTACGAGTACGTGTCACCATACTTGGCTGAATGTCACTTCACTTAGCCACTATGAGGAACTAAGTCAAGGTTCAAAGTTGTATTTGTCACATGCACAGTGGTACCCGATAGTACAAAAAAGTTCAATGTTTTATTTACATCACAACTGTGGAAGAAGAAAAAAATATATATCTCCTTATTTTTATATTGTAGACATCCATCGAATATTGATTTAAAAAAAAAAAAAATTGCCGCACTGGTGGAGACAACACGAGACCATGCTGCCTCGACAGCAGCTCGATGGTGTTTAGGGTCCAGCAGCAGGTGCGCAAGTGACTTCAGCGCAGCTGACGAGTTCTGAGTTCAAATGCACACAATAGGCTAAAGCTTGCTGCAAATCCCCAGCAAACATAACCATAAATGTGTCTGCGGGAAATAGTAAGGAGATATTTGAATTATTTACTAATAAACTAATGTTTTCCGAGTCTGTCGCAAGGATGAAGTTGCTGATCCTAACTCGCCGTCTCCTCATTAGACGCACCTTTAGAGAGAAATGCATCTTTATTGATGATTAAGATTATAATAAGTTTTTGTTTTCGATTTTTTTTATTTCGTTAAGTAATAAATTTAAAGCTTTCTATAGATATATTCGTCATGTCTGCGAGGCATGGGCATGTATTCGCTCAGCTTCGGTTCATTTTTGTGAAGCGCTCCTGTTCAAGACGGCAGAAAGCGCATCATGTTTGTTTTCTTTGTTTTATAGAAGAACTACCTTTTGTTGGTATTGTGAGTGCACACAAATACAAGTAGACCCTTTACAGGTCCGATTGATGTATTACTCTTACCTTTATTAAAAAAAAAAAAAAAAAAAAAAAAAAAAAAAAAGTTTGCCATTTTCACGCGTTTCCACTGAAAAAAAAAATCCAAGTGTTTGCTCTGGTGCCTCCATGTCCTGCTTTAGCTTCCACTCTCCGCTCAAACTTATATAGCACACATTAATATTATAGCGCAGGTTTAACATTTAAACATTGTTATATGCTTGAACTGTTTTAATAGATCTATAGATTTTATTTTAGGCAAGTCGTGATATGAGAAGGCTAAATTTATCAAACATAGGCTATGATCAGCTCACTGTCTGCCGCTGGCCGCTTGCTCATTACTTAAAAATAAAAAACTTATAGGCTATTTAACAAACAAAAATGCTCCAAACGTTTTTCTAAATTAACTTAAAAAAACAAAACTAAATAATTTTGCCATTACACACAAAACTGAACTATTTTAATAGCCGAAACAGTAGTATAAACTGTTTTAGGAGAAGGGAAAAAAAAAAAAAAAAAAAAAGACTGGCTCGGGTCGGACTCGGGCCGGTAATTCTGATAAGCTGTCGGATGTGGGCCAGGCTAGGGCCTGAGCGTCTCGGGCCAGGGCCGGGCTAGGGCCTAAATTTGAGGCCCGTGCAGGGCCCTATTCTATAGTAGGGAAATGAATACGTTGGAAATCAACGGTGACAATCAACTGTTTGACTACCAGTATTCTTCAAAATATCTTATGTTCAACAAACTCGTACTGATTTGGAGTGCATGCTGTGTACAATGTCCAAAGATGCAATGAACTTGCAAGAGTGATTGCGCAAAACAAAAAAACAAAAGGATTTACTTAAGCATATACAGTAAAGTTCACAGGTTCTGAGTCAAAGTTAACATTTTTATAAGTCTCTAATGCTCATCAAGGCTGTATTTATTTGATCCAAAATACAGTAAATGCAGTTGTGTTGTGAAATATTGTTAGTTTTAAGTAACGGTTTTCCGTTTTGATGATATAAGATGTAATTTATTCCAGAGATAGAAAAGACAATAGTTCTGCCTAATGTTTTTGTGGAAACTGTGGTAGATTTTTAATCAGGATTATTTAATGAATATAGAAAGTTCAAAAGAAAAGCATTTATTTGAAATGAATCTTTTGTAGAGGTAGAGGTAGCGAGAGAGAGAGGTAGCGAGAGAGAGAGGTAGCGAGAGAGAGAGGTAGCGAGAGAGAGAGGTAGCGAGAGAGAGAGGTAGCGAGAGAGAGAGGTAGCGAGAGAGAGAGGTAGCGAGAGAGAGAGGTAGCGAGAGAGAGAGGTAGCGAGAGAGAGAGGTAGCGAGAGAGAGAGGTAGCGAGAGAGAGAGAGAGAGAGAGAGAGAGAGAGAGAGAGAGAGAGAGAGAGAGAGAGAGAGAGAGAGAGAGAGAGAGAGAGAGAGAGAGAGAGAGGCCATAAAACGACACTGTCCTATAGAAATCCCTATTAGAATTTGGCTGAAAATATTAGAATCAGTAATTGAGCCCATTGCCCTCTATGGCAGTGAGGTGTGGGGTCCACTGACAAATCCAAATCAAGATCTCACCAAATGGGAAAAACATCCAATTGAGACCTTGCATGCAGAACTCTGTAAAACTATATTACACGTGCACCGGCACACAACAAATAGCACATGCTGGGCAGAATTAGCCAAATACCCTCTAATCATAAAGACAAAAAAGGCCAATTAAATTCTGGAAACATCTGAAACCCAGTGACCCCCAATCATATCATTATAAAGCCCTGCAATACCAAGAGATGAGCAAAGAAAGCAACCCCTTCCCTCAGCTCATCCAGAGCTTCAGTCCTGATGCTTCACTAACATCTACTGATGCTCTGAATCACAACATCAGAATCAATCAGATTACTGCACAAATCAAACAGAGTTACATCACTCATTGGCAAACCCAAACACAGAGTAAAATGCAATGCTATTCGGCCCCTAAAGAGAGAGTACAGTATGGCAGAGTATCTGTACACAGTGTCAGATAAGAAGCTGAGAAGCACATTGACCAGATACAGACTCAGTGGACACAAGCTGATGATAGAGACGGGCAGACACAGAAAAACATGGCTGCCCCCAGAGCAGAGATTGTGTTCACACTGTGATCTGAATCAGACGTAACAGAACTGCACTTCCTAACAGAATGTTCCAAATACACAGATATACGGACAGTGTTCTGATAAAATACAGCAGATCCATCCGACATTTAAAACTTTCAAACCAGGAGAAACTACCCTATCTGTTAGGAGAACACAAGAACTGCTGTGCGTTTGCTGCTCAATATGTGTCTGCCTGTCACCATAGAAGAGAAAACATTCAATCTGCCCTGATCTGATGTTTCCAGCACATCTAGATTATATTAAACCATATTACTCTATTATATTACTTAGATGTACATTTTGCCTCTGTAAATCTGTCTAATCCCTTATTTTTATTTCTAGTTTATATACTTACATTAGTAATTCATTTTGTACTACATGCTAAATACTTATACATTATTATTACAATTATTTCTGTTAATACATATATGCACTATTTGTAAGCAGCCCAGCTGCAATTGCTTTGGCAATACAAATGTATAGTTTGTCATGCCAATAAAGCACACTTGAATTGAAAGAGAAAGAGAGAGAAATTAGAGAAAGATCTATTTACAATTATCCTCTTTCTCTCTCTATCCATCCAGACAGGCTGACACTGTGACTCACACAATCTAAACATTCCTTTGAGCCATCTCAAGCAAGGTCACAGACATTTGTATATAAAAGAATAGACCGAGTAATGTCACTAATGACGCAAACTTAGGGGGAAAAAAAAAAAGCAAGAGGAGGAAAAACGCTACAGATATGCGATTTGTTTGGGCACACTTAATGACAAGCAGAAACTGATCTGTAACAGTGCAGCAGTAAATTGCAGCCTCCAGCCAGTTCTTTTATAGAGAATATTATGGCGATTAAAAACAGATTGAAAAATCCATCCTTGGTGGTCCTCTCAATAACATGGAGACATCATGACTCTTGCCAGCTTTGCTCTTGGAACCCGCCTGCTTCTAATTTTGCAGTAAGAACAGTTCATTTCTGGACAGGCCAAATTCATTGTCTTTTTGGTGGGGAGGTACATTCTCCTGTCATCTTGGGAAAACAGGGACCTCTTTGATGAACTTCTGAGCAAAGACTTTACAACTTCTGCTACACTACTGTCCAATGTTTAAATAAACAACCAAAGAGCACTTGCCTTATAAATCATATCTGGAAACGAGCTAAAAGGATTGGGTTTCTATTGTTCAGTTGGTGAGAATATCGTGTGCAACAGAACATAAGCTTTACCCAAACCTCATCCATCACCGTGCTTAAATACCCAGTAGAACGAAGCACAACGGCACACCTCAATTTATAGACAATAAGGCATAGAAAAAGACATGCATCAGTACATTAATCAGCACAAGCTGATATGTTTTTATGAGTCAGACTTTAACATCTCCATTCTCTTTGAACATGACCACTTCAACGCCAAAAGGTTTATCTGCCATTTCAGCCATGACCTAGCGGAATGGCAGAAGTGATCTGTGAATGATAAGACTTCAAAAAGTACCCTACAAACTTGAGTCAAGCCCTCAAAGAAAGACGCGAAGCATTTAGGATATGAAAGACGTTCAAAATCCAGCACTTCTTAATGACCCAAATATTCCTGACATCACTCAGTGTGAAAGAACAGAAAGGACATTTTTCAGATCACGACTTCAGAACAGAAAAACAAAATGTTCTGGCTGGAAGGAGAGCGGAAAGATTTCGATTCCACGCCATTTGGCAGACTTTTCTGGTTTAGTGGCATCCTATGAGCTCTACCATCCAAAAGCCCAGCACAGTAAGGCAGGCTGCAGCTCTGCAGGGAGCTTGAGCAAGCATGCAATGGCAAGAAGCAGACTGTTAGTATCTTGTCTGTCACCTGCTGTGTGTCACCAGGCTCCTGTCATTTTCCCCCATTCATTTTTCACAGTCACTCAACACTTCGACTCTCCATCTCCTCTATATACTCCTCCAATACTGTCATTTTGGGAAGTGAAACAGAACACGAAAAGACTGGTACTGACACTACCAGATACAAGGATGTTCGTCATCTAATATTTATATAACTTGTTTTTTTTTCCTGCTCTGCTCCAGCTGTTGTCAGAATATGCCAGTGTTTGTGAGCTCTTCCATTTCAAAATCTCTCACTTTCTATATTAATTGTCAGATCGCCATGACATGTTTGTAAATGTTTGCACTGCTTCAAAATGCAAAATACACTAACAAGCACATGTGTGGCTTTTATTATTCATTACTAATTGTTCATAGTCAGCTACTTCATTGCATGTTACCTTTACACAAATAAAAAACATTTGTGCCATTAAATATTTTTGTGGAAATAAGATTGATATTATGAAATCTATTTTTCTTCCAAATTTCAATTATGGACTTTTTATTATATATAAAAAAAAAAAAAAAAAGCATATCTAATTAAAATCATGAAACAAAAATACATGCTTAGAGCCCATGAAAACTTATTTTTCCTCACCTTATGCTGGTTACCAAATTTTGTGTTTTAGCATGCCTAATTATTTGAATGCATAAAAACAAATTAATTACTACAATAGCCTTATGAAGTGTTGTTTTTTTTCCTAAGAAATTCTGTATTCTGCATTTAAATTTCTCTGGTTGTCAAACGAAGGCATAAAACATTAATTTATCTTTCAATTATTGAAAATTAAACCAACTTTATCAGCATCACGGAAATCATAGGGCCCTACACTTAACACTTGCTAAATAAAACTAATTATTCTGAATGACTACATATTTTAGATCCCTTAATACTACCTCATACCTAAACTTAAATGTCTACCCTACTAACTATTAATAAGCAGTAAATTAATTTAGTTTTTTAGCGATTACACTTGAGTGTGGTTTCTCAAAGCTAAATATTTTAGAGCTGAGCATAACTAGAACAACTTATAATTCAACAAAGAAGTGTCCATCATTTTACATTATTTACTTTCCTTTTCCAGGCCTGGAAACCACAATGAAAATTCCCTGATATTTCCAGGTTTTCTATGACCGTAGGAACCCTGCATAAGTCATAAAAGCCATAGGCGTCAACCTGAATCACTCATTATTAAATTTCATGAAACTTCAAATCCATTTAGATTCAAACTTGACGAAGTGATGTCTGAGTAAGTGAGTTGTTAACCTATCCATTGGGTTGTTAATAGCAGTCCATTTCCAACGGTTTCACCCATTTGTGCCTGTAATTCGCTACTGCCACCTCAGAAGGCAACAAGCTCAAAAGATCAAGACACTATTCATGTTATTTTATTTTTGTACTCCTGATTATTTTCCTCTTCAAACTTTTTTTTTTTTTTTTTTTTTTTTTTTTTTAAAAAGAAATGCACTGCCTCCCTGGAGAAAACGTCTTTGCTCCAGACTATGAAACATTAAAATGAGCAAGCAGGTAAAAGACAGTAAGACAGAGGACGCTTAGAGAAAAGATGACTCTAAAAGATGACTTTCCATGTAATTGCTGTTCTTTCTCCTGGTCACATCTGTCATTGATTTTAATCTGGACGCTTCCTCAGGACTGCATTAAGACTCCAGCAGAGCAAACAAACAGGAGAGTGAATCCGGGGCTGGCAGGGAACGCACCGAAGCTTAAAAGGCCAAAGCGTCTTTCATGTAGTCCAGCTAGCCTTTGCGCTACTGCCCGAGATCTTTCACAAGACTTTAGGGGATTTTGAATGGATCTGGGAAGTCTGACGTGCTACCTTTCCTCACCGGTACAGCTGCCGAGATCCAAGGTACAGTTATTGGACCGATTGATTGTAAATCAAAGTCTAAGTTTAGCCATAATGATGCTGGGGAGAAACACTACTTTACAAACGTTCATCAAAAAAAAAAAAAAAAGACTGATGTTGTGCTCCATTATAGACAAAACTGGAAGGAAGCGACTAATTTCCTGGACCAAGTCCTAAGTTAGGAAGAAGGGAAAAACAACACTGATAATAGGATTTGCTGAGAGAGAAACAGTAAGCAAGAGCTCTGCCTGTTCTATATCAGGAGCCGGTGCTGATGCCAAATGAACAGCTTTGTTAGTGTTGCAGTTATGAGACGGACTGGGGGCCCAGTGTTCATCAAGGTGGCGTGTCATGAATACTGAATGGACAGCTACAAAGCGCCTTATCCTCCAGGATAGGCTGGTGTTAAAGGACAGACAAGACCAGGCTGTGCTCTATAAGCTTTGTCCTCAAAGAGATCTGTAGCAATTTAGCTCGCAAATGACTAATTCTGCCAAAAATAAAAGAGGGCGCAAAGTACACGGAAGTTCGAGTGCGTTTGTGTGTGTGCGCGTGTGAGAGAATGGGAAAGTTTCGTATTGCAGCCTCAGGCCCCTAAACACAATTTATGTCTATGTGTCACAATCTACATTGTACAGAAGTTTGTCTCAAATGAATCTCCCAACGCCTCCCTGGAATACACGACATTAAATCAACAAGCTTACTTACGAGGCACTATGCACACCGTTAAACCCTCGCCGGCTAACGACGGCTCTGCGAGAGTAAATTAAGCAATATGGAAATCCATACAGCCCACAGCTTGTGAACTGTACCCCTATCGGTGGTTTAGTCAAGACATTGATTTTATATGTAGGCACATGATATGGAGCTGATTGTGTAACCACACACACTGAACCGCACGGTTTTAGTACTGAATGAATGAGTGCTTTAATTAAGACCTGAGAAAGCTGCAGTCAATTTAATTCAGGGAGCAGTGAGAATTACAACCACACCACCAGTAAAGCCATTGACTAAAACCACTGACTGTTTCCGCAGAAGCTCATGTTGATGAAAAACAGGATCTGGTTTTAAATCAAAGCCTATTGGATTGTGTTAATAAATCTGTCATTTAAACACTACAAAAAGGTCTTTAAGCTCCAGGCATGTCAACTCTAACAACCCATTATTTATATTTACGGTAGTCTCTCCAAGTGGTAAGTGTAGGGTTGTTCTTAACCTGTTACCCATCACCCCCCATTTGGGGCCTCACAGGTGAAAATAACCTACCTAAATTAAAATGGTAACAGTTCCTGACAAAGTGTGCTACACAAACAAATTGGGTATCTTTGGAAAGACACTCTAGGCTTTACTATCCATCATCCAGAGTTGATAATGCTCAAAAAGATAAAAAGTTATAGACACTGACGTGGCTTGAAAAATGTTTTTCCACACTGAATGTTTTTTTATTTCATATACAAATACATGAAATAAGTCCTGGAGAAATCCAGAAAAAAAGCCACTTGTCTCATGAGTTTATATTTCAAATTTGAAGACGATACCATGAAAAATTAGATTCCTGCAATATTTTTTCTGAAAATATTTATAGTCCCCCCAACCCCTCTGTTTGAGGAAAAATAACCACCAGAATTGCAGTATTGCAGAATTATACAAACTATTTTAGTCATTATACATATTCATGACATGGTCATACAGTCAGTAATCGCACGCTGATGTGCTTCCATACAGATGATAATCATACAGATGGGCCATAATCAATAATAGCTGATCATTGAATCACAATGATAGCCGTCATAGAGTGGGTAATAAACACGCTGATGTGCGACCATACATATGATAATCATGCAGATACGGCCACATTCCCCACACATAAAAAAAAAAAAAAGTTAAAAAAAAAAAAAAAACCAGCAGATCGCTAAGTTACGCCCCCGCTCAGATGACAGCTGGGTCACAGCGTGCGTCACGCTTTCAGGAGAGAGCGCCAAAAATTCAAATAATCTATATTCCGCTTTTGAGACTTTTTTTTTTCCATGGACGGTCTCATTCTATTTGTAAAACTGTATGCTACAGCACCGTGTTGTTGTTTTTTACCACCAAGACGCTGTTTTTGAGCGCAATTTATTCCATAACGGACACGAACAATAACTCTCCCGAAGAAATTAAATGTAAACAAAGGAATATTCATCCTTATTACGTTATCGTTTCATTGGACTAAAAGTGCTTGCTGGATGTTGTTCTGTGGACCCTTACCTCTCTAACTAAACTGGGATTTCAGCAGTGGACGCGTTTGTGGCTCGTTATTACAATAATAAAAGGTACGTACTGCTTTTTTTTTATTCTGCATGTTTTGATGTGTACTGCTTACACAAATGTAGCAAATACATTCCTTATAAGCTTTCCATCGGAAAACAACAATCTGTCGATGCTTAGACCTTCAGAATGATATATAGTTTGTCAAGATTAATGATATTCTTTCACAAACATTAAACTAGTGGGGGGAAAAAAACGCTTCAGTGCGCCGTCGCTCTGGCAAACGTTAAAGGATTAGTTCACTTTTAAAAAAGCTTTTGCTGATAATTTAAATTTACTCACCCCCATGTCATCCAAGATGTCCATGTCTTTCTTCAGTCGAAAATAAATTAAGGTTTTTGATGAAAACATTTCTCCATAAAATGGACTTCATTGGGACCCAAACGGTTCAAGGTCCAAATGACAGTTTCAGTGCAGCTTCAAAGGGCTTTAAACGATACCAGACGATGAATAAGGGTGTTATCTAGCAAAACGATCGGTCATTTCAAAAATAAATAAAAAAAGTTTAAGTTTTATAAGCACAAATGCTCACCTTGCTCTGTTCTGTGATGCGCGTTCGTGACGTCACGTAATACGCAATTACGTGGAAAAGGTCACGGTTGAGGTAGGCGGAAGTACCGAGTCAGTAGGCTTTTTAATATTAAAACACCCAGGATACGCACACGAAATGGGCATTTTAAACATAAACTGACACAAAGACATTTGAATGTGTATATGGTCCTCCTTCCGCACATTTGTAAACACTGACTCTGTACTTCCGCCTAAGTCAACCGTGACCTTTTCAACGTAACTGCGTATTACGTGACGTCACGAACACGCATCACAGAACAGAGCAAGGCGAGCATGTGTGCTTATAAAACTTACTTTATTTATTTTTGAAATGACCGATCGTTTCGCTAGATAACACCCTTTTTCATCGTCTGGTATCGTTTAAAGCCCTTTGAAGCTGCACTGAAACTGTCATTTGGACCTTGAACCGTTTGGGTCCCAATGAAGTCCATTTTATGGAGAAAGGTTTTCGTCAAAAACCTTAATTTCTTTTCGACTGAAGACAGACATGGACATCTTGGATGACATGGGGGTGAGTAAATTACCAGCAAAAGTTCTTTTTTAAAAGTTAACTAATCCTTTAACAGGTTAAAGGGATAGTTCACCCAATATATATATATTTTTGCCATTGGTTATTCAACCTATATGTTGTTCCAAAGCAGTATGATGATATGGAACACAAAACCAAAAATGTGACCCTGGACCACAAAACTAATCATAAAGGGTCAATTTTTCGAAATTGAGATTCATTCATCATATGAAAGCTGAATAAATAAGCTTTCCATTGATGTATGGTTTGTTACTAGGATAGGACAATATTTGGCCGAGATACAACTATTTGAAAATCTGGAATCTGAGGGTGCAAAAAAATTAAAATATTGAGAAAAATCATCTTTAACCCTTTGGGGTCGGCTGTATCGACGGCGATACGAACTCTGTTTTTTTAAGATAAGTGCAAAAGACACTAAAAATGCTCTGTTGATTTTGGTCACACAAGTAAGTGTTAAACATCAATCGAAACTGTTAAGTGTCTACTTTTGAGTACACTCACGATTACAACAAAACTTTGTTGTTTTGGGGAAAAAAAGAAAACAAACAGGGTGCGCTGTCTGTCTTCTCCGCGATATATTTATAGTAACGCGTCACTAAAATGAAGCGTAACTCAGCAAATACTCAACACAGAAACATGAGTTATATCTATAGAAAGCCTAAAGTGTCTGCTTTCAACTGAAGTAAGTGTTGTCGAAAACAAATGTTCTGTGATAAAGTAATCCGTATGAAACCGACATGATGTTCAGTCTGTCCAGTCTAACTCATTATTTCTAATGAGATCCCGCCCCCTCGTGTTCACATGTAAATAACCACGTGACGCGCGCGCGCGCTTGGAGACGCCCAACAACAAACACAGTCACGAGACTCCGTTTATCTCTGCTGCTGTTTGTTTCTGGAAGACGCACTGAGTAAAGGCTGGATTTACCTCAGAATAAGAGCCAAGAGTTCTTCCAGAATACATCGATCGATCTGATAAGTAAATGCTTCTTTTTTGCATTAGTTAGCGTGTTATTTTCTAACGCGTTTAGTTGCGTTTTCCCCAAACGACAACATGAATGCTACGCATCTAAGAATGTTTAATGTTCACAAATAGATTTAATATCGTGCTAAACAATAACAATTAGTTTCTCAGATATAAAATTTCCTTTTTTTAAATGGTACAAAGTACATAATTTTGTGGTTCACAGCATACGTGAGTCTATGGCTGCAGAATCATAACAGCTTCTATAAAATCATGCATACTAGACTATATGACTAAGTTACACAATCATAGTTGTTTTTCGCCCAAACTGTAATTCCAGACTACAATGTTTGAATATGATGGACAATTCATTGTATTTCAATTTCTTACGGCACAATGTTGTTTTCATGCTCTATATAAAACAATAATATGAGAGTATATTGTAACATGATTAATGCTACGAGTCTAAGTATGTTTACAACATGTTGATTATTAATAGTCCTCTGTTCAAAAATAGATTTAAATTACGTGCTAAACAATAATAAATAGTTTCTCAGATATAAAATATTTTGTATAGTACAAATTACATCCTTTTGTGGTTCACAGCATACATGAGTCTATGCTGCAGAATCATAACAGCTTTATAAAATCATGCATACTAGACTATATGACTACAAAATCATAGTTGTTTTTTTTTTTTGGGGGGGGGGGGGGGGGGTTCCCCAAACTGTTGTTTTCATGCTCTATATAAAACAAAAGTAATATGAGAGTATATTGTAACATGATGAATGCTACGAGTCTAAGTATGTTTACAACATGTTTATTATTAATAGCCTACTGTGTTCAAAAATAGATTTTAATAACATACTAAACAATAATAATTAGTTTCTCAGATATAAAATGTATTTTGTGTACGATAGTACAAAGCATGCATGAGTCTATGCTCACAAATGTTTTTGGTTGTTTGCATTTTATTGAATCAGGTACATGAACCACAGATGAATCCTGATGACTTTCTTCAAGATGTTTTCCTCTGAGAGCGCTGTACCAACATCAGATGGTCAACTACACTGATATTCTATGGTAAAACAAGATCCTTGACTACTGATTATGTTTTTTTCTTCTTGAATCCATGGAAATAAGTAAATGTTGTTGAACAGAATCTGTTGCAGGAATGACTCAAAGTCTGTTCACATCTCTGTGGTTAGATCAGTGTGCACAATAATGTGTCTTTGACCCTCATTATGTATGTTTTGATTATACTGTGTTGTAAATAAAATACAAATAATTTAAAAACCCCATTTTTTCAGTCTCCTCACACTCTCTGTCTTACCTGCCTCAGTCACACTGATGGCCCATTAGCAGCTTTAGGGGAGGGCCCTTTGTCTCTCAGGTGAGAACCACTTAATATTCAAGGCTATTACCACTCCCTCGCATATACACTTTCTATCGCAAAACATGTCTTTAAAAATTTAAATCAATATATTGTTTTCTGTGAATAAGTAAGCTGAATGATTTTCACATGTGAAGTAAATATTCTAGCCTAGAAGACTGATTACACAAAAGTCTTATTCAGGACGATTTAGTGTGGCTTTTATGCCTTATTTCCGCTACATTTTTTTCCCCCAAAACTTTCTAACCACGCATAATATTTTTTTTCTAACAAATGCAAACATGTACATCCACCTTGGTCACATATTATTGTAGCATAGTTTGTGCTGAATACAAAAAAAATACATGTTGGTCAATAATATATTATAAGTAGCTGAAATAAGCACAAATATCAGGGAATGTCAACACATCTCAAGGGCCCCAAAATTACCTCAGACCCCAGAGGGTTAAAGTTGTCCAAGTGAAGTTCTTAGCAATGCATATTACTAATCAAAAATTAAGTTATATATTTACAGTTGGAAATTTACAAAATATCTTCATGGAACAAGATTTACTTAATGTCCTAATGATTTTAGGCATAAAAGAAAAATCTATCATTTTGACCCATACAGTATTTTTGGCTATTGCTACAAATATACCCCCGCGACTTAAGACTGCTTTTGTGGTCCAGGGTCACATATTAGAATTTACAAGCTACTATTTTACATAGCATTAAAGTGGCTGGTGATTTACAATAAACAAATAACATTTTACATTATACCCCAAATTATATGAATTTCTAAGAAAGCTTTATGTGAGGTACAAACCAAAATTTAAGTTGTAATTCCCTGATTCTCTGCAGGGAGCTGCTAACTGCTGCAACAAGATCATTGAGATGAATCAATTCAATTCATGAATCAATCAATCATTCACAACTGATTCACTGAAAATATTCAGCTTCAATGAGTCGCTCACAAAACGCATCAACTTCTATGACGAATGTTGACAAGCAGAACTATGATGAACAAATTTATACTGAATGATGTCTGTTCTTCTCAAAGCTTTCTTTCGGAGTAAAGGTTTTAAAGAGATTGAATGAGGTATTTGCATCTATTCGCAAATGATTACTTTCACTTGTCACATTAAAATATATTTTACAATATTTTATATAAAAATTATACATGAATACAAGGATATTTTTTTATATAATTATACTTTAACACCATTTACCATATTACTACAATCTATCATTTTTTAAAATTAATTATGGGCCAAATTACAAACAAACGGCAATTAAAGTCATATTTCAAGACTGATGTATCCGGATACGATTTTTGATGAACACGCAATGAAAACCTATTTTAAAAAAAAAAAACAAACAAAAAAAAAAAAACATGGTTTGAATCACGATGCATTTCCAACCAGATTCTTTTTTTATTATTGCTAAAGAGAATCAAAGATTTGATTGCTAAATAAGTTAAATGACGCCTAGAATAATGGCAACTTAAAAAAAAAAAAAACAAACAAAAAAAAAAAAAACATGGTTTGAATCACGATGCATTTCCAACCAGATTCTTTTTTTATTATTGCTAAAGAGAATCAAAGATTTGATTGCTAAATAAGTTAAATGACGCCTAGAATAATGGCAACTTAAAAAAAAAAAAAAAAAAACACTTCTGGTTTGAGGTTCTACTTGAGCATTACTGGACTAAATTAAGCTTGAAAATGCTGTTGGAGTTATGCGATAAACCACTTTTTTTCATTTTTGCCAACACTGCAGGACGCTGCAGTAAACCATAAACCACAACTGCATCCTTTATAGTCCATTTAGTGCTAAGTGAGAGCTTCATATAATAACTTTAGACTATAAACATTGATCATCAATATCCATCGCTCTGCAATGCATTAGCGATTTCTCAATGCCGTTTCCTCACACACAAATTGAACGTATGTTTTTCATTGATACCAAGACCACGTGCTTGCGAAAGGTCAACTATATTATGAACGTGTTTTTGTGTGTGGGTGTGTGCAAATGCTCATCCACAGTATGGCTTTGTTAAGTAAGTGAGAAAAGGTCCTTTTCTGCCATATCCCACATGCCTCATTGCTTCCTCCTACAGTCTGAGCCCCTTCTTTAGTGTGATAGCAAGCGAATGAACAAAAGACAGTCTATTTATATCTCTCCCCACCAAGCCCTTCTTGGCGGTTGCCTGCAGTTAATCATTATTCATAATGCGGGGGAAGCGTCACCTTCACTATGTCACATAACACTAAGTGCTGGAAGGATCTAAGTTCTGTGTTCATCACCATTTGTCACATCTGAACGCTTGCATCTATAAATACACGTGGCGTCTATGCATGTGCCACTCACTTTGACCTTTCCACAATGTCCCCAGGCTTGACTCATCTCTGCTGCCTTTGTAACACCATGCTATATCAAGTAACAAATGTCACACAATTACAGCACACAGAATGCCAAACCAGATGCAGTAAATGGCACACTGTCACAATGCCATCCAGGGTCTGACTCCAAGGGCATGACAAGTGTTGTCCTGAACTGCTAAATCAGAGGTCGGCAACCTTGGGCACATGTGCCACCATTAACACGCACAGATGTAACCACTGAAACAAAAAAATTAAGTAGCTTATTTGAGAAATTAATTGTTAAGTGCTTCGAGATTCAGGGCTCCAGACAAAAAAAAAAAAAAAACCGAGTAAGGAGCCATTGGCTCCTATAAGAGAAAAACTTAGGCGCCAAATTATTTTTTTAGGTGCCACAGAATAAAAGTGGTTTATTTTATTATTATTATTTTATTTTTCCCCCCTATTTTAACATTTCAATCATTTTGTCATGTGTTTATGTCTTATCTTTTCTAGGCTTTATCAGCATTTTAATCCATCTTGTAGATGATCAGGTCGACCGGGGGACTAAGGTTCACTTAAAGTGTGAATTAAATGTCTTTTACAACTTGAAATATACAGTCACAAAGAATTGTTCGTTACACAGAATCTGTACCAATATCATGGACCATACGCATCACTTGGCAACTGAGTGCAGTGCATCCTATAAATGTTGTCAGGTCTTTCACACATTCAGTCTGTTTTTCTTCATTAGTAAAATGCAATTTTATAGGAGGAGTTGAATCACGTACAACAGAATAAGTAAAAATATTAATATGCAACAGCGCATAAATATAGCAAAACGCTCCTCTTTATAGTTATTTTTCTAGCTGACTGATGAGTTTATGGACACTGAGTGGTTATTCTGGAGGTAAATGTATTACAATGCAATGTTTACAAGCTTTATACATTTCCTCAGTTTGAAACACTGAATGAGCTTTTACATAAAACATTTCAGTAAGTTGTACTATAGGCTTTCTTATTGCCTACCTTTTGATCATGTTCATTTCATACTATAGTAGTAAATCGAAATATATAATGGGTTCACTTGCTGCTTTAACTGAGGTGCTAAAGAGAGCATTAAGTGCGATACTCTCCGCTCGCGCGATCCGGACGCATACACTGACCGTGTGGACGCGGGTACTGGTGTTTACATTACCGAAAGTGTGCGCTTGTGGTCCGCATTAAAGAGCACCCAAACCGCATCATTTGAATTTCGTAGCATTTTAAAGCTGATACTTTGTTTATTAAAAAGTAAGACAGCACAAAGCTTTTTGCGATTACTGGATGGCAAGTGCGCTTCAAATAACAGGAAGTCCATGCATTAACAGAACACAGCATATAGACTAAATAGACACGGCTTTTGCACTTTGGGGCTGTTTACACCTGGTCACTTCATGCATTTTTTCCTAATCGGATAGCTATCCGATCCTAAAAAGACCAGGTGTAAATGCCGTCCGAAACGCATTCGAGACGGATATAAATCCAATCGCTCGAACCACTTCAGGAGGTGGTCTGTGCAAAACCGGACAAGTGTAAATGCATCTGGTTGTTGAAACCACATATGGTAATTTTACTCCTCCCATAATATTAAAATAATAGACGTGTGAGAGCGTTTTATAGGCTATATGGCATGTTATAGTCAGATATGACAGCGCAATGCAACAAGCATCACCGCGGATGAGTAGCGGAGTATTTCTTCAGCAAGCGACGCGCAAACTCAATGAACCTGAAAGTAAGTCGCAGTCTAGACGCTCAACACACAATCTTCTTCATTAAAAGTAGCGAGACTAGCCTATCTTTCCAGTGCTGATGCCGCGCGCTCTCTTGTTGCGGTCTCTGATATTGAAATTAGCTGATAATTAATAAAATTATCCATTGTTTTCATTGACGTGAACTCCGTTATATTTGCATATGAAACGGGAATTGAAGAACGGATTTATAGCCGTTTTGCAAAGACACATTTATGTGGCCAAGTGTAAATGGGGAAACGTTTTAACAAATCATATAGATATCCGATCAGAGAAAACGCATGAAGTGACCAGGTGTAAACAGGCCCTTTCAGGTCTCGCTCACTGCGTTCAGCAGACTGTGTGCGGCAGAGACGAGGACTGTTTGAAACTCTTTTCCAGTAAAACTTTAATGCGCATCTTCTTATGTTTAATACGTGAACATAAGATGTGAGCGCAAAACAATCGGGAAAAAAGTCCTTTCATGCAAATTATATATATAGTCGCCAGTGGCGACCTCAGCAAAAACTTCTCGCAAATTAATATTTTTGGTCCATTTTAGTCGCAGTTTGGAGCCCTGAGATTGATACTTTTTTTGGGGGGGGGGCCTTTTTGCGTTTATTTGACAGGACAGTAGTGAGATATGAAGCGAAGTGGGAGAGTGAGGGGGGACAGGGGATTGGGAAAGGTCGGCGAGCCGGGACTCAAACACGGGATGCCTGAAGCACAACATGTTGACGCACTGCCCACAAGGCTATCAGAGCCGACGGGATGAATGCTTTCTATAATTGCATAGTCTTTGGATGTACAAAAAGGCTGCATTTATTTAAATATAACTTAAAGTGGAATTCATTCCTGTGATAAAAAAAGCAGAATTTTCAGCAGCCATTACTCATCTTCAGTGTCAATCGTCAAATAATACATTTTAATGTGTTGGTTTGGTGGTCAAGAAACATTTCTTAATGAGAAAATAACATTAATATAATATCAAAATATATAAAGATATTAGTGTAAATACTGATTTTTTAAATATTCTTTCAGTAGAAAGAGCAAAAGAACAGCATTTACTGAAATGGAAACTTCGTAAGCAAAATTGACACGTCACTTTTGCTCAATTTAATGCATCTGTGATGAAAAAGTATCAATTTCTTAAAATATTTTCTTGATGTCACCAACAGACTAGTCAAATTACAGTATGTTAACTAGTCTGTTTGTGGCACTATTTCAAGACCAATTCTTATTTTACAGGACCAATTCTTGTAATATTGACTAGCACGCATATTAGGCTGTTACCTTAACTTAATTATTCGGCATGGCCATATACATCCCATAATCCTACCCCATACTAAACAGCTACTACCTTACTAACTACTAATATGCTACACATAAGTTTGAGGGAAAGGCCACAATTATTAGTTAGTTAGTGCGAATTGGACCTTAAAATAAAGTGAGACGAAACAAAACTAGATAAACTAGCAGATGTCACTCCATGACTTGTCGACCTTCGTGAAGTTTTCACACATGTATTCATATGTATTGCCTGTAGTGAGTGTATGACAAGGTGATTTTTTTTTTTCTTAAAGTGAAACAATGCTGAATGGACTTATAGGTCACATAAATAAAGCCCAAGTCCGAGAAAAGTGTGGGAAACGGTGCATCACCGACCCTTTTAGATTATGAGGTCTTGAGATAAGACATGAGCACTCTGATAAACTAGAGCGCTCGAAGAGAATTGGGAGCCCCTGCTGGGAGGCCGGTGGACGGATCAAAACGAAGATTAGAGCTGTTATGATGTATTCTGCTCTCCAACTCCCTATGAGGCACAAATGGTGAAATATTAGCTGAGACACAGCACATGAGCTCCAGCCACAGACAGGGCAGTTAAGGGGCAGTCGTGGCCTAATGGATAGAGAGTTGGACTTGTAACCTGAAGGTCGTGGTTTCGTGTCTCGGCAGGGATTGTAGGTGGGGGAGTGAATAACCAACACTCTTTCCACCCTCAATACCGTGACTGAGGTGAGACCCTTGAGCAAGGCACCGAACCCCCAACTGCTCCCCGGGCGCCGTAGCATTGGCTAACCACTGCTCCGGGTGTATGTTCACTACTGTGTGTGTACACTTGGATGAGTTAAATGCAGAGCACAAATGGGTCACCATACTTGGCCACACACCACTTCCCTTCCCAGCCAACAACGGTACAGTCTAGAGTATCCGACCACTTCACGCTTCCAGTAAATAATATTTGGGTGGAAGGAAGAGAAAAAGGTGCGATTTCACAAGAATTCTGCTAATTCTTGCTAAAGCGTTTGGGTGTAACTGCTCTGGCCTCACGAGAACTGCAGAGCTTCCTGCGCAAGACGGAAATGGATGCCAGTCCGCTGCTCTCCAGGAATGCAAAAGGCGAGTCGGTTACGCTTTTCTTTTTCAGGGCGCTTAATTGTCTGTGACCCTTCAACTCAGGAAGGAAATAAACTGTTCTTGGCAGTGCAGTGGTCCAAGAAGCTTGCGCTTTTGAATGTTAACATTCAATTAACCTTCTGTCGAGAAACTGAGGAGCATGCTTAATGATGGGGCCGTTTTCAGCTTCTCACCGTACATCTCCAAAACCTGCAGGTATTTTGCAATCATTAAATCAGACAGCTTCCTTGTGCTCAAAGTACATTAAACATTCCCTCTGCAGAAATCCAGAACAATGAGGAGGATTTCACACTTGTATTTATCTAAATCCTCAGTCACATACACTGAGGCACTGAGACGTTTTCTACTTCCATTCTCTCCTTTGTGAATATCGGACACAGATGTTGCGGCCGTTCACCGTGGAGAGTTTAGTGTTCCCTGGTATGAGTCTTGTTAATCTCATGAGCCTTCAGAGCTTTCAAACTTTCCTTTTTGCATTGAAATTTCCTTTAGTCCAAACGCTTCTTCCTGCCAAGTTTGATACACGTAACATTTGCCATTTTGCTCCCCTTTCCACTGAGACTAGCTCTTCCATGAAAGACAAAAAAATATTTTAACTTTATCGAGAAAGGTCAAATGGACAAGAGATTTTTCTCAAAGGAAAGCAAAAGAAGTCAGTCAAGTCAAACATGAGGTCATGGAACGTTTTGTCTTCTAGTCTGATGTCTGGTTCTAGGCACCAACTTTTCCCCAATTTAAGTTTCCATGCAAAAAATATGAACTGGGAAAGGCCTTTGTGTGCTGAAGAGAGCAAAGTGATTTTCTTCACAGAGGAGTTCCAACTACAGAGTGCACATGTGTTTCCAATAAAAGAGTCCGGTTTGAGTCCAAGGTTGGGCCCCCTCACCACTTTGAAAAAGAATCTGCGAAGGCACCATGGGCCAGCGACAAAAAAAAAAAAAAAAAAAAAAAAAAAAAAAAAAAAAAAAAAAAAAGAAAGGTTGCAGACGCAAAGATATCCTTTTGCTTGCCTGCTTGTGTTCACCCAAAAATGAAAGCAGTCATGATTTATTCACCCTCTTGTTGTTCCAAACCTGTATGGACTTTCTTCTTTGGAACACAAAAGGATGTTGGTAACAAAACTGTTTTGGTGACTATTGACTTCTATTGTATGGACAAAGAGAGGCATTTTTAAAAAAGGTGTCTTGTCTTCCACAGAATAAAGAAAGTCATTTAGCTTTGGACTGACATGAGGGTAAGCAAATGACAACAATTTAAATTTTTGGATGAACCTTTAATACGAAACACCAATTACATTACACTTATGTTAGAAGTTGCTTTCAAAAATGTCAGTTTGTAGACAATGAACCTTAAGACTCTGCCTGCAACAATTTGCAAGTGCTCAAAAGTGGCAACTGTTCAAAGCTGTAGGCCTATCGAGCTCTAGAGGAGTAATTTAACCTCCCAATAGAGGCAGCACCTAACAACTGCTCTCTCTGTTGGTAAGTGTCAGCCTCTTCCCCTCTCAAACTCTCCGTTGCTCAAGGGGCCGCACTAGGGGTGCACATGTAATGGAGCCGAGTCTTGGATCACAGTGCAGAAGAATGCTTGGGGAACATTGTATATACAGTGGAGGAGAGTGTGATTCTCTGCCCTGGCTTTGATGTATGGGGCTGTAGAGCAGTGCTGGTGCGTTCCCTTTGCAGTGCTATATAAAAGAGAATGGGAGATCGTTACATTCTGCAGGTGAGAGTCTTCATCTGTGAAAATCCTGTGGCGCAGAGTGGTGCCTGTCAGACTAAGACTGTCTCCTGCACAAATTTACCAATTCAGACACAAAAGAACCATCCGGGGAGGCTTAGAGCTGAACCATTAATAGATTTATATTGACGTCCTAGGCTTTATACAAGAATGAGGAATGTATGCGGTAACAGAAAGAAATGTCTTAAAGGGATAGTTCAGAAAAAATAAATACTTATTCATCACTTATTCACCTTTATACCATTCCAAAACACATAGAACTTTCTTCTGTGCAACACAAAGAGAAATTCTGAAGAATATGCTTGTTGCTCTTCTCCATGATTAAAACGCACGAGGACTAGAGCTTTCAAACTTCAAAAAGCGTTATAAAATGTAACTTTTTATTTTTTATTTTTTTTTTTTCACATTTCATTTCAATATTTTCCAAAGCCATTTGATAGGTTTGTGTGACAAACAAATTAAATGTAATGTTGTAAAACCAGATCAGTCTGGTGCGTGAATGAATCATCGAGAATGATTCTGTAAACTGAGTCAACTAATGCACTGAAAAGACCTCATTCAAAATAATGGCTAAATCGATCTTCAACTGTTATGAAGGAGATCTAGGCTGGATTTTCAGTGAACAACTTTTTCAATGGCAATTTTAGTCTATTTCCTGCACAAAGATATCAAATGGCTTCAAAATTAGAAGACATTGAATATAGTGCACAACTCGTGTATTGTGTCATTTTGAAGCTTGACAGTCCCATTATTCCAACTTTTGCATTCCACAGAAGCAAGCAAGTCATACATGAAGGGGAGTAAACGATGACAGCATTTACATTTATGAGTGACTGAAACTTTAAGAAAGACTCTTTGGGGAATGCGTGTTTGCGGTGTGTCTTTCTCTGAAGCATACAAATGGAATGAAGAGAAAGGAGGGGGGATAAGGTGGCAAAAAAAATAAAAGGTGATCGGTTTGATTTCATGGTCTCAGGAAGAGCAGGGGAGAAGTGAGAAAAGGTGATGCAGAGCAAGCAAGATAGCTCTGCCTCTCCAATGACTGGTTCTTGTGTAAATGGTCTACCCATCTTGGTCGGGTATTGGGAGCAGAACATGCTCCCTCCCACGTCTGCCAAGCAGCGCCTGAGGCTGAGAGCAGCCTCCGATTGGAGCACCTCATCTCCACATGGGCGCTTTGATGTACGCGCACAAGGCAGCCCATATCATTGAGTTTGAAAGCTCTCGTTTTCCACGACACTAACACACAGGTCGCGTTGCTTCTGGCATTCCAGGTGCTGCCATGTGTTAATCTCAGAGGCCTGGTTCCACATCAAGCTTCCCTTCTTACGCGAACTGGCTTTGAAGAACTGTCTGATCAAACCGCTGCTTAACAACCCACATATCACTGGGAGCCTTCATAACTACCTCCGCTTCAAATGGGCACAACTTTAACCGCCCCGACTCTTATCTACAACGGCAGGTGAAGAGCTGGAAGATAGCGCAGACACCCTCGCAAGGACGTTTACAGCAAATCCAGTTAAGCAAAATAAATGTTGGAACGCAGCAGAAAAAGAAAGACTTAAATGAAGAATCATTTCTCTAAGTCCTTTCGGGCTGTATTCGGGTCATAACAAATGCGCCCGGCAACACGAGGAGTCAGACACTAAAGTAATGAAATCATATTTGCTTGCACTGGCAGATTCCCAAATGATTATCCACAGTCTTACCTCATCACACACCGAGGTCTGTATTTCACGGTGATAGATGCACGGTGTGTGAAAGGCTCTGCAGCCTAATGCATCTGTAGATTTGGATGCTGCGCATCATCTGGAAATCATCAGAAAATTCCATGTGTCTGTTTAGATGATATACATCTAAATAACTCCTGTATTTGAGGTCTTAAAAATATTGATGTCTGCAGCCACCTGCAAAAGTACACAGCAGTACTGGACATGTGCTGGAGGAATCAAACTCAGTCTAGTTGGGCCCTGAGGGCAACAAGGCCATCTGAGCAGATCTCATTCTCTGCTGTGACAGCACCCTACTGCACCATCAGGGACTTAAGATTATTTCTGTTGTTGGCCTTAAACAATACATCACAGAAATAAAATATCCCACTCAGATGTGAAGCATCATGTCTTGGGAATTCTCGGAAAAAGCTCGAAAAAGGGAAAAACAATATTTAGACTCTGGAAATGCTCGAACCCAAGGATGGCTGCAGTCTAGGCCAGCTAAAGTGAAGGGCTGAAAAGATGTTAAGATAACCGTCTCTCGTTTGGGTTATAAATCAGGGCGATGCATCAAATTTTAAATCTTGCTGTGTCTGATGTAACAAATATAAACCTGTAAAACTGGAGTAAAAATGGATTAAAAAAAAAAAAAAAAAAAAAAAAAAAAAAAAAAAAAAGGTACTGCATGCAGCAAGTTCTTAAAGTTAAGCTGTGAAAATTACTGTGCATGTCTCACCCCTGACATTATTCTGTATTACTACAAAAATATTAAATAGAAATAATACATTTCCATTGAATTATAACACTTTAAAACTTGACAAACAGAAATAAACAAACAAAACAAACAAACCAAAATCTACCAAAGTAGTAGATTGCAAACAGCTACAAAATTTAACAGGGACAACCAATCAAATAAAACTCATATTTTGTTATTATATCTTATGCATCATTTACATTAAAAAAAAAAACATACATTTTATAGGTACACCCATATTTATTCAGGATTAGTAATTCTTTATTATAAAATGTACATAAGAACTATTTATATGGTTAGTAAAAATACGCCCGTGTAAGGTTAAAAAAAAAGTAAATATCAATCTGTATAAAGATATTCATTGATATTGCAAACAATCATCTGACATCTTGACGTTTAGAACTCTGCTGAGGAACTTTTCTAGATGTACTAAACTTCTTAAACCAAATATGATAGCATTTATTTTTATCTTTGTGGTCTAAAGTGCTCAACTAGGATGTCTGTAAAACCACAGAGGATGTACAAAACCACCTGTCCATCTGAGGGAGCTGTGTATGATGCCTTTGGCCAAAAATAAAAAAAAATAAAAAAAAAAAACTTGCACTTAAGCTATACATTTTATCCATTCATGCATTCTCTAGAAATTCATGACCTTGTTCATTGCTAGCATACATTTAATACTGGCTACAGCTTGTTAGCTGCTCACAGCAGCAAAAAACTGCTAGTCAACCGTTGGAATCCTCCTCACACAATGGACAGACAAACTGTTTTTGTTGGACATTCTCAATGGAACGCTCTACTTCTCGTATACATGGATCTAACGTGAAAACTGTAAATTCATGGCATTCAGCTTTTAATGTTGTGTCTTTTCTAAAATCTTTGTAAAAATTGTTATTTGTTAATATTAATGTGTTTATCTTCATTTTATTTATTTACTTTGAGTCTACCAAGGGGTGGGATGGGTTTTAAATTTGTACAGCTGCTTTTTGTTTTGTACTACTGTTCTACAAAATAAAACTTCAACAGTTCTATTTGTAAAAAAAAAAAAAAAAAAAAAAAAAAAAAAGACTTGCTACAGCTTTGAGCACCAACCTGTGCGACTTTTACAGAGTTCTGAGTGGCTCCTCCAGCGTGATATTCAACCTTGAATTTCTTGACTATCTCTTCAAACCTAAAGTACAAAAGAGAGAGAAATGAAAAAGATTACACAAGGAAAAAAATAAAATAAAAAAAACTATGCATACACAGTTAAAAACAAGTGAAACTTTTGATGACACTGAAACAAGGGTGTCTTATTTTTAACACGGGCCTTGTCCAGAGTACAATCACAAGATCACCCAGTGGAGATGCATCGAGAACAGGAAACCTCAGACACTGTAAACAGGAAACAGAGGACTTGAAGCCTTGTGCCGCAGGGCAGTGAGCCTTCTGAGAAAGTGCGTGTACTGTACTTCTGCACGCATCTCTCAGCGTAGAGACGTGCACACAAACACACACAAAATACAAAGGCAACAAACGACCTGCCCCATGTCTGGACATTATTACAGAGAAAAGCATCCACCACAAACCTGTCTGTGCAACAGATTTGAACAGCATGCAAATAGTCTGAGTCACTGAAGGATGTGACCTCCCATAGCCTCTGCAGTGCAAACACAAGCATCAAAACCACACACACACACACACAGAGTTCCTCTCCACACAACACTGATGTCTGAAACCGATATCTGCTAACGCTCACGTGCATACATGTGCGCACGTATACAAAAGATGAATGTATGAAGAATATTTATCCAGTATTCAAGAACCATCTGACATGACAAACACTGTTACACTGATATTAAACAATATTTCATGCAGTGAATCCAGGGGCAGCTGTTGCTAAGAGAAGTAGGACGCTGAACTGAACATTTTGATTAAAAATTCCAGGCGAATTTGTAAAAGATGCTGACATTTCAAATACATTCCAGAGGCGATACCTACAGCAACATGCTGCCACATACATTAATACATGTGGCCTTTTAAAGCAAATCAAGAATAAAATCTGAAAATAAATTTAGTATAACACTTTAGTATAGAGACCAATTCCCACTATTAACTAGTTGGTTATTAGCATGTCTATTACTAACATAGTGGCCGTTTATTAATAAAGCAATATTCTGTAGCAACATATCTTTTCTTCCATATTGTGACACAAAAAGTGTAACAGATCAAAGAAGAAAAATGTAGGATGAGGACTTCAATTCATCGGTTGTTGATTGGACTTTGAGACACGGCCGATGTACTTAAGTGAAGTCCTGCATTCATCACCAGAGAGAAGAAAGAATTCCACCTGAAGAGTAATGACAAACTTCTTGAGGTCAAACATTCTTAGCAGTGAAACAAATTAATGGTACAAAATGAGATCAACAACATGCTTTTGCAAAAAATATGGGTTAAAACTAGCCCAATACTTCAAGCTGGCCATTAATATCAGTAATAAGAATAAGTATTTTTATCTGGCTGGAATCAGTATCATTAACAAGGTCTAGTTGTTTTCACACATACTAGGCAAGTTGGGTAACCTTAAATAGGTGTGGCTCTCAATTACAATTCGTGTTCCCATGAACTTCGAGCAAAGCGATGACGGCATGATGTACCGAGCCCACAGAGACACACAAGCGCACAAAAGCAGCACTGCACAGTGCCTCATGAAAAGCTTATCATGTTCCATTAGAAGAGTGTGGCCTTCGAGCACTGAATGGACCACCCCAGGCTCCCAGCACTTCCTCTAGGAGGAGGGTCAGCTCTCCCACGGATCTGTCACTCCTCTTGTGACACTGTCAGAGGGGAAAAGCCCATCAAGCAACACTTCATATCCAGCCAAGGAGCAGGAAGAAGCAGCGGGGGGCCGGCTTCAGTGAGGAGGGATCTCACATAACTACACATTTAAGTACTTCCTTTAGCAACAGGAGCTCCGCACGCTTGGCAACAAAAGGCTCAGGCTGGAGATGGCTGGCATGTTGAGGCTCTTCAAGATGCTGGCCGACAACAAAATGCACCGATTTCTCACTCCAGCTCATCTTCAGCCTTTTGAAGCTTTTGTAAACAGTGGAGTGACACCTCCTGAGAGCACAATCACGTGTCTCTTCCTCGTGTGTGCCTGTGAGAGATGCCTCTTAAAGGGACCGCTCACCTAAAAATGACAACTGTTTTAATTAGATTACCGTCATGCCATTCCCTTTTTCTTACTGAAAGTCTAAGCTGATATTTTCTATAATTCAAGAGCCAAAAGCATCATAAAAGTCATCAGTACAACTTACAGTAATATTTGTGTAGTCCACAACAGGGTTGTGAGAGTAACCGATCAAAATACTGGGTCACAAAATTTCACCATTGCAAAGCTCAAAAAATGTTCAACCATAAATAGTTCATTTAGTTATTTGGTTGTTTTATACCATGTAAGCACCTATGGCTATTTTTTATAAATGGAAAGAATAAGGTAAAATCTACTTTAAAATATTTAAATTAAATCAAATTACTGGACATTTAAAAGGAGATAGAGATGCACAAATTTCAATGGAGAAAGAAAATATATGTAAAGATTTTTAGTTGCACTCAAAGCTTATGATAAAGTTTTTTTTTTGGACACTTTAGATCTACACTACCATTCAAATGTTTAGGGTCAGTAAGATTTTTTTTAAAGACATTAATACTTAGGAAGATACAATACTACAATACTTTATTAATTGTAACTTACAAAATAAAATGTTGCTTGGAACTTATTCATCAAAATCCTGAAGAAATGTTTAATGAGCAGCAAAATCAACATACTAGATTGATTTCTAAAGGATCGTGTGACACTGAATTTTCAGCGGCCTTTACTTCAGTTTTCCCATCACAGAAATAAATGACTGTTTAAAATATAACAGGAGTTATTTAAATTGTAATAATTTCACTATATTACTGCTTTACTGTATTTCCGATTGGAGAGTGCAAAACTTTTCAAAAAATTTAAAAAAAAAATCTAAATTTAACTTTGCCACAAAAGTTTTGGACTACAAAAATAGTGCTTTGTTACATCATGCAGATCACTGTTGGTTCTTGCAGGGCCTGTTTTAAAATATTATTATGTCAATGTACCTCACAGAAAGTTATCATATCACTGCAGGCAAACTTTAAATAAGGAAGATGTGTCCCACTTTTTTTTGAGCCATTTAAAAAAAAAAAAAAAAAAAAAAAACCCACCATCCACTTTTGTAATGAAAAGAGACTCCTTAACATCTCATTTTGCGTTTCATGGAAAAAATGATAAATGTCTGTAATATCCCTTTAACCCTTTGGTGCATCAAAAATAGTGGAAAAAACTAATAAAATGTTAAGAATTCGACAGAAGAGAACCAAATGGAGATTTCCATTTCACACGGCAAACAGTTCACTGAGGTTTACTTAACCATGCTGCCCGTTTACAAACATCTTGGTATCAGGTCGTAACAATTAAAGCGTTTTTCCAACATTCCCGTGCAGCCTGGGTCAGGGCTGAGTGCAGAGGCTGTCAGCGCCCCCTGTCTGGAGCACGGGACCCTGAACTCTTCATAGCGTGGGAACAATATACACACTTCCTCGGCCTACAGAAAAAAAAAAACTAACCATTCTGACCACAGTGCGTGGGACTGAGCAAAGCAAGTCAAACCACGAGTATACGCACACACAAACATTACCCTTTACACACGAGGGAAAAAAAGCTCTTGCACTTTGTACCCAGTGCTTCACTGGAGAACACATCTTAGTTCTGGCCTGAAATGGGTCAGGAAAAGAACTGATGATTTGCTACAGCGCCTCAGTGTAGGGTTACAGAGCACACACACACACACACGCCCCTCAGAGAAAAACTGAACGCACGTGCACTCCGAAAACTCAACTGCACTCAGAATATTGCACTCAGAAAACAATAAGAATAATAAGAGAGGTAAGGAACATACATGTGAGCATTATTGATCGAAAGAGGCGCTATTCAGAACTGTTTACTACCTCTGCAAAGAAAAAAAAAAAAAAAGCAGTCTACCGCACAGCAAGAGGAAGCATCACCGATGCTCAATATTGACGGCGGTTTTATTTACTGTATAGAAGCTTGACTGGAAGCAGCTGATGTGGCTACATAGGCAATTGACAAACAAACAGTGAGCCTGCAGGGAGAGCCAGGGACTGTTCAATGGCCACAGGCAAACACTGCTCTACACACAGCCTTGTGTCTAGGCACTCCACCAACATCAAAGCAGCACTCCAGTCAGATTGTAGAAAATCTGAATCGATTGTGAGAAGCCTCTTATTTCAGAAATGTAAATTGGGCGGCTATAGAGCGGTGACAAAAGGAGTAAGTGGTGTGAATCAACGGATGGAAACTGGTTTGAAGTCAGACGTAGATGTTGCACCTATAGGGGAGAATGTTACATTAAAATTACTGAATATATCCGTACCTTGCCTTTAGACAATTCTGTGGTACTTTTAAAGTGTCAGACAAGCTACACGATATCGCGTTCATAATCGAATGCGATTCATCTGCGATAATGAATGCGATATTGCCTTGCTTGTCAGTGAACTATGGCTCTGTGCATTAACTGCCGCTATCTATCTATCTATCTATCTATCTATCTATCTATCTATCTATCTATCTATCTATCGTGTAGATTCCCTATTCGACCGCTCCAAATATGTTGAGGCGTCAGCCATCTCGCATTCACCATAATAAATGAATATTCAAAGATATACAAGAGTATAACTTGCTATTGTAGACGCACAGTCAATGCGCTCAAATTCACAGACCGTTCCAAAAATGGCAGATTGATTGCGTATCGCAGCCAATAGAAACAGCTGATAATTAGGCATCTATGTAGCTCTATGGAGTATGCTAAATTTCAGCCGCGGAACTGGCTAAATGGCACATTAAGAAAGGCGATTTGCAAAGATTCATACAAACCCTTATACTCACTTCTGTAGATAAAGCTGGATCACGAATGATTCGCACAAACATAGAAGCATTTACGTAGATTGGGTATCAGCGCATTCACTTCAAAGCAAACGTAACCTTAATACTCTGCCTTCAGTGGCTCTGATGTGGGGAGTTAATGACTGCTATATTCATTATTACAATCTTCAAACGCTTAATCTGAGACATCTCGTCTTCCCCTGCACCGGAACTGACACAATGGCAGACAGCTCTCAGCTCACTCAGGGTGGGTCTAAGGTAAGATGACTTGTCAATCAACTATCGTGGGAGGGGCTTGTACAGAACTACGTCATTCTGACAGGGCTCTCAGAACAGCCTGATTTGAGAAAGGGGATTTAAAAAAAAAAAAAAAAAAAACCATTTGCAGGGTAAACTTAATCATATGTAGGAATAAAGTGCCTAACAAATATAACCCACAGAATCAATGATGGACCTTAAAAGTCCCATGACATACTGTTTTTTGGATGCTTTTATATAGGCCCAAGTGGTCCCTAGTACTGTATCTGAAGTCTCGTTCCTGAAATTCAGCCTTGTTGCAGAATTTCAGCCACTACGAGCCAGTCCCACAATGAGCTTTCCTTAGGACGTGCCATTTCTGTGTCTGTAGCTTTAAATGCTAATGAGGAGGAGAGAGGCGGGGCAAGGTGGAGGGTGGGTGTGTGGCCTGCAGCTTGCGGCCACGGTACCATGCGCTAATGTTGACAGTGGATGTATTGCAATGGCTCGTAGACACGCAGTCGTTCAAGCATTTCAGTTTGACCCAGAATCTGATCAGGATGGAGAAGCACCAGATGAAGAAGTTGCAACTCAGCGGCTACAGCAGGACGTCTCCGAATGGTTAGTTTAAAATATTGTCTGATACGGTCAATGTTTCCCACACATAGACTTTACCTGGGCAGACCGCAACAATATCCACCGCCCGCTGCCATCAGCTCCCGCTTCTCACACACACACACACACGCACGCGCGACTTTAGCACAATATTTAGTCGTTTTCAGACCCCTTTGGCGGTTTTTTTCCCATAACTGGTACATACTAACAAACCTAGCGACTTTTTTTGTTTTTTTTAAATCTATCATTCAGCATATAACCACTGCATATAGTCGCTTTTTAGTGCAAGTTAGATGTATATTGATTTTATCAGACGATGTTGCGATTACAAATCATGATTTAAGGAGTATAGTGCGAGTGATTCAGGGTTAACGTATTAATGGGTCGTTTTTACTATTTATACTGGTTTTATGCATGACAACAGAAAATATGTAAATGTGAACAGCTTTATTGGGCTTTCAGTTGTATTACAGTATGTGACAGTTCATAGAGTAGAACAGATCTGAAGTGCCAAAAAAAAAAAAAAAAAAAAAAAATGCTTCACTCGTTTGCAAGCCATGATGTCTCTCGCTCGCACGGTTGTAGCTCATTTTCTCATGGGCGGGCAAAGCAGAGAAAGGGGAGGTAACCTTTCCCCGTATGACGACAAAGGGAAGATTCCAGATTGGGCCATCTGAGCTTTCAATTTCTCAGGCGAAGCAGGATACCCAGGGCTCGGTTTACACCTATCGCCATTTCTAGCCACTGGGGGACCATAGGCAGGCTAAGGGAACTCATATTAATGTTAAAAACCTCATAAAGTGAAATTCATGCCATGGGACCTTTAAGCATGGCTGGGCAGCAAACAGTTTAATTTAAGTGAAGCACAAGGACCACATTTTTCCTTTTTTTTTTGCCAGCACCAAATGTTCACTTATGAAGAGAGGGGGCACAGTGAGGAACGTCAGACTGTGCTCTTTGAAATGCCTCACCACAAATGTTACAAGAGCTGAAAAGAATGCACTTAAACGTCAGATTGATAAAACCAGAGGCAACATGTCTTGCATATGCTTGTGGTTAGACATATTAAAGCAAGATGAGAGCCCAGTGTCTATCCAAGATGGGGAAACGACAGATTTTTCAGACAGTGATTTAGAAAAAGCCACTATTTAGGGACTTGTTCTTAATTGTTTTTGGTCATAGCAAGCTTAAGCAAAATATAAGTGCAAAAAAGAAACAAAAATAAGGAGAAAAGCACAAGGATGGAGGCAGGGAGAGAGAGCGCAATGTAATGATGCTAAACAAAACCAGGTCAAGTCTTCAGAATTCTTTCAGATGGAGCTTTGAAGCACAACAATCGTAGTTAATTTGATCCAGAATATCCTCCTCCACTCCAATAACAGTGTAGCCAGTTCTATTGACAAAAACAATTAAACAAGAACAATAAGACAGCTCGCTCTATATGCTGAAGTGAGACGCTCCGCTCTGCCAATGACATTGTTTGCAGAGAAGACCTAATGAAGGAAAAATACAGCGCTTTACTAATGCAGGCCATAATCTAAACAGAACTGACAGCTTCTCGCAGAACCGCTTCCTTTATGACAGCAGACACCGCACACCCTAAACATACAGAGCTAGCAATAACAACAACAAGCACTTAAATACTCATTAGCAGGCCGATATAAAAACCTGTCAGGGCTGCATCCAGATAGCGAGAGATATAGACTAGAACTTTGATGGATAAGACAGTGGAAGGGCTGTAAATAAGGTGAGCGGCATGCATATGTCCATGTCTGAGCTCACAGCTGCCCGCTCCTCAATGATTCATGGAGGTCCTTCAGAATGCCTTATGATGAACCGTTCAGTAGTGGTTTGGGAGAGTGCTGGTCAACGGAGCCGAGAAATGATTGCACCGAATCCACAATTACTCATAGATGCCAATACATCCCCGGCTCAGGAGGTGTTGTACACTAGAGAGGACAACTGACAAATAAATAAGAGCCTTTTTGTCTGTAAACACGGGTTTATGTAAGTCCAAAGCTTCATGAGGAATGGATGGAAAACACTCAAGGGTGCAAGGCAGGGAGATCATAAAAGAACAAACACTTTACTAGGAACAGTTTGTTTTGTGAGTAATCACCCCACTGAATAAAGTGAAGTGCATGCTGAAGCCGATGCCAAAACATTAAGATGCGGGGAGAAACTCTGCAATAGCTGGTGTAGTGACACTTCTAGTGGAAAGTTGCATCTAATTTTGATCAAATGATAAAGTACGCTGACAGCAAATTTTATCTGCCAATATTATACTAATTACATTAAGAAATTAAAATCATTAGAAAATGGATTAAAAATAAAAGGTGTAAAATAAACAATTATACTTTAGATGACAGCGTATTTCACAAATAAATAAAAATTAAAAAGTAAACCGTAATCACCAGTGCACTCTGTATTCTGGGATGTTTGTGTGCATTGGCTTTATTTGAAAAAATGATTCCCAAGGTAACACTCATTTTATATACAGAACACCGTGAAAGTGACATGAATATGGCAGTGGGCAATGCATAAAGCGCAGCATAATTTGAAATCATGAGTTTAAAGTCCAGTAAGCTGAACTCCTCCGGTCCAATTTCGATTCACATGGACAGACCGTCACGCAGAGAAGACGCGATCATGCAGGATACCAACGCACACTTCACAAGATCTCACAACTGGATTCGACTAGTCTGCAAGGTTTGAGAAATTAAATGTTCATTAGCCATTTAAAGATTTGTTTAAATGATATAAACGCGCATTCGCTTAATGCTGATGGGAGTATTATAATGTTTGCCTTTCTACTACTAATAACAAAATCAATCGTTAATACTTTTGTATACTTTTTAATTCCTTTGTTTCACAGTTCTATTTGATTATTAGATAGACTTCTATCCGTATTAGACAGAACGGTTAACGACGACAGCGAACTAGAGTGAAGAATGAGCATTGTGCGCTCAGGCACTGCTGTTCTCAACACAGTCAAAATAAAAGTCCCACCTCAAACGCATTGGCCGAACAGAAAAACCTATCGGCCGATGCCAATATTTGAAAAATGCCAGATATCGGCCTTGGCGATATATCGGTCGACCACTAAATTATATAGTGCATAAAGTGCCAGTCCAAGGGCGCTACGAAATCCATTTAATTTTTTCCCAAATTCCATTTTATTTTTGTCCAAGTTAGTTTTTTTTTTCTCCTTTCATAAATTAATGAATTTCCATTCTGGATTGTGTTTTTTCCATTTAAAATTTTTCTAGACTCTGTTTAATGGTTAAAATTGATGTCATCAAAAAGCATGTCTAATTAATAGAAATCATGAGATTTAAGAGCAATTTATTAAAAGTTTAAAGTTATATTTTTTAAAAGGCCCTATGAAATACACTTTATATTTTTCTCAAATTTAGTTAGTATTTTTTACAAATTCTGTTTTGCATTAACTTTCTGGATTCCATTTTAATGGTTTCATTAAATTTGAAGGCATCTCTAAATAGTTGATTTTACTGTGTTGTCCATTTACATTTTTCTGGTAAATAAATTCTGGTAAATGTTATGGTAAATATTCCTTAAAAAAAATGGTTTTAATTTTATTAGTAGTAGTAGTAGTAGTACCATCATTATATTAAGTAATATTTCTGTCACAGTTTCTTCAAATTAAACCGAACTTATTTTGACGGGTTGTGGAGACCTTTAACTTTCTCCGTTTATATGATATGACAATAGGTTTTCTCAAAAGAAATGGTAAAATGCTCATGAAGTAACTCAGCAGTTGTAGAGACTAGTGGTCGACCGATATATCAGCCAATATTTGGCATTTTTCAAATATCGGCAAATATGTTGGACGTGGGACTTTAATTTTGACACCACTGAGAACGGCAGCAACTGAGCACATAGTGCTCACATTCTCCCCCTAGTTCGCTGTCGTCATTAACAGTTCAGTCTAATACGGATAAGAGTCTAATAATCAGATAAAATGGTTAAACAAAAGGAATTAAAATGTATACAAAGTGTATTAAACGATTGCTTTTATATAATTAGTAATAGAAAAGCAAACATTATACTTTCTCGTTTGCAATCTGCATTCAGCAAATATGCATTTATATAATTATACAAATCTTTGAATGACTAATGAACATTTAAATTTCACAACCCTTGCAAACTTAGTCAAATCCAACTGCGAGATCTTATAAAGTGTGCATTTGTATCCTGCATGTTTGCGTGTTTTCTGCATGACGGTCGGTCCGTGCGAATTGAATGCAGACAGGAGGAGAGTTTAGCGTCACTAGATGCCCGATCGACAAACTTTAAACTTGTGACTTTAAATTATCACTGTCATTTTCACTGTGTGCTGTATGTAAAATGTGTTCCCCTGGCTTTACTTGGGGGGGGGGGGGGGGGGGGGGGGGGAAAAAAAAAAAAAAAAAAAAAAAACACGTCATCTAAAAGTATATTTTACACATTTCATTTTTTTAATCCATTTTCAAATTTAAAATAAATTATATCGGCCACACTCTCTGTGTGTGTGTGTATTATATATATATATATATATATATATATATATATATATATATATATATATATATATAGTAGAGACTATGGTCATGCGTTTATGTACTCATATTTTGAGGCGGCAAGGCTGAAATCATCATCATGCGTTTCAGTATATGTGAATAAATAAAACCCGCATCTGCACCATTCATTCATACAGAGACATAGTATTTTGCAACTTAAATAGCCCATATTAGCGCTGTGCAATTGTGCTCGATTTCGGCCTCCAACGATTATGAAAATACAGTAATCGAGATGAAACTATCATTGCACCCCATTCCGCCCCCTTTCCAGCGGTGCCCTTTTGTTCCTCCATAAAAGGCCAATTTCACGTGCAAATCAGTAAAATCATGTAACAAGATTTTTACAAAATGGGACGTGCTTGATTTAAGTTGATTAGATTTATTTTTGTTTAAGAGCATGACAGAGAACATGCACTTCCTCGGAAAAAGATTACCGTGTATGCGCTCAGAGACAGAACGCAACACGGACGTGTAAAGTCATCTTTTAGCGCCTAAACTGTGAAATACTCGCAAAAATTTGTCAAAATGCTGCGCTTAGTGATTATTCGTGTAAATCACTGTCTGTTATGTAATAAAAGAACGTAAAGAGTCGAGAATGAAAATACTTGTGTAGTGGTAAATTGGATCAGTGCGGCTCTTAAAGTGACAGCAGGCTATATTCCTGCTGCCGACTGTGTGCGTTATATTACTAATCAAACAACAAGACAAATTCAAAATCACTCACTGCTCTTGACTACTTTTGTAGCTTTAATAAGAAACAAAAGGAAGTTTAATTCTTACAGTGAAGACTATGCGGTTTTATTTTACATAGGTCATTCAAATCTCAAGTAGGCGGTTAAACAAAGAGAAGGGAGTTACAACAGTCAATGCGTGAGGTAACTAGAGCATGTACAATAGCTGTGGAATTTGGTGTGAGAAATGGACGAAGACGACTGATGTTCTGTAAATGGAAATACGCAGACCGAGTAATAGTGTTCACATGCTTTTCAAAAGAAAGTACTATCGAGGACGACACCCAGACTTTTAACCCGAGCAGATGAGGAGATTATAGAGTTTAACAAAGTGAAAAACTATTGGATTGAAATTTCAAAATATCACATTTTGAATTAAGTGTACTGACCTACTTTTGACTTATGCATCCAAAATTTGGCAAATTCCGTGACACTCCGCATTATACACTAAATTCCATTTTTATGACCGGATTCCACGATTTCCATCCACTTTCTATATCGTGGAAATCATAGGGCCCTATATTCCCCATTTATTGCAAGTCGCATGAAAAGAGAAACCAAAGCATTATTCATGTTTCACATAGGGATGCACGATATTGGATTTTTGCCAATATGCCGATATTTTCCAAATCATTTTGGCCTATGATATATTTCCTTAAAAAAAATAAACTCATTTTATGACATCAATTACTGCTTTATTTAATCAGAAACAATTAAATAAAGTAAAATTGCCTACACAAGTAACATTTAGAGTAAGTAGGCCAACAGCACCCCCTACCGATTAAAACTCCTTACTGCACGGGCGTTAGGACCCAGGGGAGGCAGCCGCTGCACGTGCTATTACCGTTTACTCTATCACACACCGAAAACGTCATTCTGTACATGCTTTCACAGATTAAATGCAGCATTCCAAAACAGTGAATCTAATCATCTTTCAGACAAAGCTTTGCTTCAAGAATGACCCACACTGCTGACGTGATCTAATCGCTAGCACACCCTGAGCACATGCGAGTTAAAGTATTCCTCTTATCGACAAGACATAATCGGCATCATTTCTCATATCGGGCCAATGCCGATATTTACATTTAAAGCAATTATCTGCCAATTCCGATGTCAGTACGATAATATCTTGCATTCCTAGTTTCACAAAAAAAAAAAAAAAAAAAAAAAAAAAAAAGAATAAATGCCAGAACGTTCGAGGTAACTAAATACAGTGAATGTCAGATACACTATTCATTCAACGGTGCTTAGGAGAGACAGTCTGGACCGGGATGCACAAAGGTGCATGTCTATACAGCACTGAGCCTTCTATTAAAAATTTATATAGCATCTGTTAGAGCTATTGACATACAACTGTGACCTCAGAAAGAGCAGCCTTGTTTTCCCATTTGAAATCATGGCAAGCATTTGGGCTCTGTCGAACAAATTCTGCAGAGGCAGAATCAGGAGTGAGCCAACATATGTCCTCACATATACACGAATACAGACACCTATACATATAGAGAAAAACACAGACAGACACAGTCAGGATTAATGGCAGGGAACAAATTTAACCTGCTGTTGGGTGGTCGTGAAAAAGTCCGGATAAACTTTTAACTGCCGAGCACGTCTGAATTATGAAGTGAAATAGATGGGTTCATTTATTTGGAAATGCACATACCAGGTGGCAAGAGCGTGGGACATTATTAATGTAGCTGTCATGTAAATTCCACAAACACAGGAACAGAGAGGAAATGTACAATTTACAAGCATCTCACTGACCGAAGCCACAAAGCAGCCATTCATTCACCAGGGCCGTACGTTTAAATAGAAACAAGGTGGTCAATGGTTGCACGTCATCGTTAGCCTCTCAATAAACAAGTAAATTATACAGGCCTGTCACAAAACAGACTCAAGGTTTTGATTTAGCATAGATAATGTATATTTCAGAGAAGGAGTGGAGAGGGGAAAAAAAAAAAAAAAAAAAGTTACATTTAATGCAAACCGCAATGGCAAAAAATAAATAATAGGTCATGCAGCTAAATGCGGATACAACTTAAGCGATAACGCTTGGAAACCGGAGTTTGCATTTAGACTGTACAGAACAATCTGAAATCTATAAATTGAAGCTCAAGCACCGCAGGCTGGTGCATGACGATCCAAAGCAGAGTGTAGTTCGCTGGCGGCTGGGCAGCAGCCCTTCTCTCCCTCTTTCTCTCTCCCCAGATGAGTCATTAACAGGCAGGCAGAACCAAGTGTCCTGGCTTTAAATGCCACCCACTAAAAATAAACCCCCAATTGCAGCCTGACTAATGTCTCCATCAGTATTCTCTGTTCCTGGCCTGTGTGCTAGCTTAAACGCTAACCTGCAGAGCACTTTTCCGCAGGAGGGGGGGACCTCCATCTTGCCCTCTCTCAATGTTAATGATAACACGCTTGGAAATTTCCGCCTTTTACACAGTTCTCTGAGGGTTTTCTTTACACATACCTAGCAGTGGAGGGGATCTGCTTTCTCACGTAGTCATATGTTAGGAAAAAGCTGTAACTGCTTTGAAAGGTGTAGAAAGACTTGTTGCACAATATATATATATATATATATATATATATATATATATATATATATATATATATATATATATATATATGGGTGTTTCTTCAACTACAAGCACATTTATGTCCCAGAGGATGATTTGTATCACAGATTAACATTTTTCTTTTTGTGAAGATCACATTTAAACACTCTTGAAAACTTTTTACCTTGTCTTCATTATTTTTGCTACTTTTCGAAAGTCTTTTATAGAGTTCAATGTTTTACCATTGTTCCAGACCCGGATCTTCAAACTAAAAATATGAAAATCTATTATGAAATATTGATCTTTACATTTTAAAAACCATGAGATGTTAAAGACTGATGTAATGTAACATCCTTTCTAGTGCAGAAATCATTTTCACAAGACATTTTTACACAATACCCGTGTAATTCATATTTGTGGTGTAATATCACGCCCCAAAACTTTGCCCATAATAAAGTTTTCAAAAGTCAGTGTACTTGGTTATCAGGGAGACAATATAAGTGAAAAGCACACTTGATATGAAATTAGGCATGATGACAAATGTGGAAGTATCTGTTGCATATCTTCAGTCAAACTCTAATTGACAAGTTCCAGTATGTAAAAACAAAAATATTCAAATAAAAACTTAAAACAAAATGCTAGCTACGGAATTAGCCTTGGCAAGACAATTTAGTTATTTCCAGAAATAAGGGATTCTCATTTAAGCTAAACCCATTTAATGTAAAATACACCTGTGATTTTTGGTTAATATTTCAATAAAATTACCAACATTCATATTCACCGTTCTCTCATTTTGGTTAATGGTCACATGACATGCAGGTAAAGCAATAAAATATAGTCTGTTTAATTTTGACTGCTTTTATTTGAACATTTATTTATATTAAAATGTAAATTTTTCTAATGCAATTCTCACAATTCTCCTACAGTTCCTTCACAACCCCCAGTTTAGGAAACCCTGCCATAATATAGTTTCCTCCAGAGAAGTTTATCAAATACAATGATAACTTGGTGGAAATTACATAAAAATCAAAAGAGGACAAATTAAATAAAACCAGGTGAAAAACAATAGGGTCGATAGGTCCAAAAATACCCATAGTTAAAGAAACACCTATAAAACGTGACACCCTGAAGATACTGTGCTCATTAACTGCTGGAGATCCCTCCTTTTAAAGACCAACTCAGCAAATGAGTGGGGAAAAACACGAGGTGAAGTCGCCAATAGCTGAAGAAAACCGAACATGCAAGATCGATGTAGAATGAAGATGGGTCTCAGGTTGAGGTGAAAGAGGAGGGAAGGTTCCTGTGGACAATAAGAACCATACTTTCAAATAAGGCTACATAAAGATTGAAAGTGTGGTTAAGCCAGCTCTTGTGTGGAATGCAGCGGTTGACGTGCATGCCTACATGGCCTTTGCATCTGAAATCGCAGACAGACAGGGTGTCTACGGCCTCCTGTGAGGGCCTCTTCCCCACCGGACCACATTCACCATGTTAATGGAGAGAGATGGAGAGGACTTAATAAAGCTTGGTGGGACACCTGCTCCTAGTCATCCACACTAGGGAATCTGAGCAGCCTGGGTGTTTATTGCACACGAGGGGACTCCAACGGACTGGAATCGAACACACACACACACACACAGGGGCTCACAGGATTTGGGCTTGAATAACTGTTTTTCAGCACCTTGGAGCACAGACGGTGAGGGGCCCTGCTCTGAGGGCTTAAGGAGTCCTGCTCAAAAGCAGCAGCTGCCTCGGGACCCCCCCCCTCCTAGCAGGGGCCCAGGGGATCACGTGGCTCGGCTACAATCAAGAGCCTTTTAACCATTTAATCATTTAGCAGAGAGCACACACATCATTCTCCACCCTAAACAGCTGTCACGGGGCATCCTGAGCCGCTGAAACCAGAGGACGTCATTAACTGCCATAAAACATGCTCTGAAACAAGTTAGTATTTTATATCTGACAAAGTTTTCCCATGGGATGCTACTCAATGTCAGGACGTCCTGGGTAAAGAGCTTTTGATGTGTACGACTGATAAATTGCAGTCTGCAATAAAAAAAAAAAAAAAAAAAAAAAAAAAAAAAAAGGCTGTGCAAGCTGCAATTCAAGTTCATTTAATTACTAATCCAAGAGCAACTAATGGGGAGTTGACATTACTTTCTGTTCTGTGGTATGATGCGTTGCATTTCATTTAAAACCTGCAGCATTCACCTTTTTAAAAAGAATTATACATTTTATCATAAAAACACATGCAGATATTACCTGAAAGACAACATAACATGTGCTTTAAAAAAAAAAAAAAAAGTTAACATTAAAAATACTACACTTAGCCTAAATTATAGATTTTTAATTGTGTTAAAATATTTAGCTATATATATATATATATATATATAGACAAAGCAATTTGAAGTGAAGTGACATTCAGCCAAGTATGGTGACCCATACTCGGAATTCGTGCTCTGCATTTAACCCATCCAACGTGCACACACACAGCAGTGAACACACACACACACACACACACACACACACAGTGAACCCACACCCGGAGCAGTGGGCAGCCATTTTATGCTGCAGCGCCCGGGGAGCAGTTGGGGGTTCGGTGCCTTGCTCAAGGGCACCTCAGTCGTGGTATTGAGGGTGGAGAGAGCGCTGGACATTCACTCCCCCCACCTACAATTCCTGCCGGCCGGAGACTCGAACCCGCAACCTTTGGATTACAAGTCCGACTCTCTAACCATTAGGCCACGACTTCCCCCTGTATGCTCAAAAGAAACTTAGAAAAATAATGTTTTAAAAATATATTTTCTTTTTCCAAACTTGCTTCATTTTACGTCTGATGTGTAGATTTTCTCTTTATTATTTATTTAAAAGCCATATACAAGATTAAGGGAAATATAGTTGACATTCACCAAGTATCCACACACTTTCTCACACACAAAACCCACATGTAATCAAACTAAGTAAAACTGATTGAGTTTACCAACCACAGTAACATCTAAAATGTACAAGACTCATTTGCCAACAGGAATTAGTACTTCAGAAACTCAAAACTACAGAAAGATCTGAAAGACAAGCGTTTTCTCCACATGAATTCTCTGTCGAAATTACTCGAGAGGAGAGTTCTCCATTTGATTGGCACTGAAGGCTATATTTAGACAAACAGCTAACAGACGCACTGGGACGCGCTCAAACAATGCAGGACGACACCGAATGTAAAAGCGGCCGTCAATCCTCATTTCAACAGAGTCATCTGGTGCAGCAATTCTTCCAGACCTTCAGGAATTAGCAGCGTGATCAATGGATATATTTTCCTTCTTTTCTTCCTCTCTTGGGTGAGGCTGCTAATCAGCAACACCAAGCTTAGCAACATGGTTTGTTTAATTATACTGGTAGTTTACAAGGAGACTGAGGACTTCATGAAAAAAAAGAAAAAAAAAAAAAAGTGGGGAGGGGGCGGATCAGTGCAAAAAACTGGTAATAAATATTGTTGTTCCAGCCCTAATTAAATTGTTCAGTAATTTCTCAGCACAAAAGAGAACACAGTTTATCTGTTTAAAATCAATAACCCATTTCACGGTGAGCCAAGTCCCAGCAAGACGACAGTGTCATTACTTATTCTGTTCTCTAAGCTTCTACTGTGCCTGTTCTCCCAAGGTTGAATCTGTTATTTTTTCCCCCTTGTTTAAGGAGAGTGAGAGAGAAAAAGGGGAAAGTCAATAATAATTCCTCTTTTTTAAATGGATGGATTTTGCTGTCAGGGGACAGCTTTTCAAACGCAGTGTCTCAGCTCTCTCAATGACTCTTAAGCAATGTCTACAGAGCCACTCACGCACAAATAAGATCATTAAAAGCACTGATTACCTCTGAGCCTTCACCACTCATCTTTAAAATATTCTTTACTCTGACAAGTGGAAAGCCAATTTAAACTGAGATGTTAAAATGAGCTGAATGCCATGTGCTGCAGCAGAGGCAGTCTTCCAAAACAATTCCGAGGCGGCCCGATGACTGATTACCCAACCGCTTATTTGTTTTGAAACAATTACTGGTAATCATATTGATGTTTATGCGCGGTGCCCTTTCTGAGAAGTAAAACTCCGCTTTGTAATTACATCACTGGAATCTAATCAAGAGGAGATAAACCTTCACCTATGCTAACAACATATTAAAATGCAAATCAGCGCAGTTGCAGATTCGCACGCACTCGCGGGCCTAATTATCCCGTGATGTCACAGACGCGGTCCTTGTGTTCCGTTTCCTTGGCAATCTATCAATCTGAATCTGCTCATTAACTTTACAAATATTAACGACGAGACGTACAAATCGAAAATAATCTGTTTTTGATGAGCAGCACAGGTGCAGACCAAGCTCAGCAGAAGCATGACATCACTGTCGCCCTATCAGACAGACATCATTGAGCCCTTGGACTCGCATTACCAGATCGCCCTGAGGTAACGCTACTGATGTCAGATCCTCTTCGGGTCAGAGGGCAGGGCCCCTCACACCGTCGTGACTCGGACCCTTCGTCTGGGATGAAACGATGTGTCTGTGGTGACAGTCTGGGTTTCAATTAGACTCAGGGTTTGAAGGCGGACAGATGGTATGAGAGAGACGTCCTGCTCTTTAAACCTGAAGTGAAAAGACTGCCCTTAGCTGATCTCCTAAGGGAGACACATGGGATGATCCGTTGAGCTATGATGTTCCATGTCAATTCATATCCATGCAAAGAACACCACACAGCCTAATGTGAACCATCTACGAGTGCACGACTGCAGAGTTTCATCAGTAATAAAGAAAGGCATTGAAGAATTTTCTAGTCCAATTTACTCCCACAAAATGGCTGTAGGATCTTGGTTTCTGTAAAAGTATGCTCATTTAAGGAACTTTTGGCTGTGAATCAGTCAGAGATAAATGAGGGTAATTACACACATGGCCCAACTGTTTAAATTAGGTTACAAGTTGGGCTACAATACTTTTAACTTCTGAGCTAAAACGAATGCTGAAACTGCTGGTTTCCTCTGGCAAAATACATGGGTTGAGTTTTCTTAACATGCCATTTGTGTAGTGTTCAAATTAGTGTTGTCACGATACTGGAATTTCTAACTTCGATACGATACCTTGAAAAATATCGATACCATTTTCGATACCACGGTGAAAAAAACTGCCACAATATTAAGGGGGTATTTTTTTTAATTTAAAGATAAATATAACAAGTCGAGAACATGTGGTATATTTTACATGAACAAAAAAATGTCTTGAGGTACTGCCTTTGTTGATTTATTTATTAATCGTTTATTAATCTTATTTAAAATGTTAATTGAAACTAACGTTTACTAATACATGTACTAATTAAAATCCAAAGTTCTATTTGTTGATATTCTCATTTGCTTCATAACCAAAATATTTCCAGATATAGGGCCCTATGAAATCCGTTTTATTTTTCCCCAAATTCCGTTTAATTTTTTTCTACATTCAATTTTTTCCATTTTAATTTTTCTGGATTCCGTTTTTTTCCGTTTGAATTTTTCTGGACTCTTTTTTTTTTTTTTTTTAAATGGTCAAATTAAATGCTATTATTCTAAAAACATGTCTAATTCATGAAAATTATACAATTTAACATTTAAATTTATTAAAAGTGTAAGAAAAATGACACGTTTAGGGCCGTATGAAATGTTTTATTTTTCTCACCTTATGTTTCATTGTTACCAAATTCTGTGTTTTAGCATGTCTATTATTTGAATGCATACAAACTATTTTTATTTATTCTTACAGTAGCCTTATGAAATGTGTTTTCCCCCTCAGAAATTCTGTGTTGTGTATTTAAATTTGACTGGATATCAGATGAAGGCATAAAACAATTAATTAATTTATATTTGAATTAATGAAAATTAAACATTTACATTTTTGGCAAATGAAGGGGATTTACTATTAAAATGAAAATATTTTGTGATTATTTCTTTAAAAAAAATGAACAGTAGTAGTATTATGTACATTCTACTAAATAATAGTAATATAGCTTATTTCTGGCACACGGTCTTTAATAGGCTAAGTTAAACCGAACTTTTATTTTGACGGGTTGCCGTGAATACTTCTAAAGTTCTGTGTGTGTATGATATGACGCTAGTTTTACTCAACTAAATGGTAAAATGCTCGTAAAGTGCCTTTCAGATCAGTTCTGGAGATATTGTTGATGTATTTATGTCCTCATTGAGACGGCAGACGCTGAAATCACCGGGAGCGCCACATAAACAAAACCGCACGTGTAGCACATTCACACAGAGACGCGCAGAACATGCAAGATTCATATTTAAATCCACTTTTGCAGCTTAATATTTACAGATACTAGTCCATATCGCGATTTGATTTAAGTGTAATGACTTACTTTTGATTAATTCATCCAAACTTTGACAAATTCCGTGACATTCCGCGTTAAACTGTAAATTCCGTTTTTATGACTGGATTCCGTGCGCGTTCTCTGCATCGTGGAGATCATAGATCCCTACAGATAGCGCTCCTGCTGTGTTCTTTAACAACCAGAGCAGTCATCTTTCTATTCACTTCACTTTTGCCATTTAACCAGAGCGAAGGAGACGAGTGCGGTCACGTGTGGTGCTTGTCCACGCGCCTTTGGAGAGAAGTGAAAGTGACAGCTCGGCTAGTATCGGTGTATCGATACTTCGGGAAATTAATATTGGTACCGTTCAGATATTTCAGTATCGATATTTTTGACAACACTAGTTCAAATGCTGCGCCTCTGATCTGCTCCCTAAAGACATGATAAATCAGACGATAAAAGGGACAAATGAGAAGATACAGTCGACAAAATTTGGTGATTTGGTCACCCTTATGTCACTCCAAACTGTATGACTTTTGTCCATGGAACACAAAAGTAGTAATTTTGAAGAATGTTCAAGCTGCTCTCTTCCATGCAGTGACAAAAAGGACAAAAAAAAGAGAAAATGCATCAGAAAAACATCAAAATGATTCAAATACATTGTATGTGATATTTTGAGCTGGCTGATAGTTTTGTGTAAGGAAAAAAACCTACATAAAATAGCATCAAATCACTTATGTTGAATAGTGTAGCTTTGACATTATGTTACATAATGACTATCACTCAAATAAAAATCACAAAAGAACAACAGGATACAAGGGTGAGTAAAACTGAAAGTTTAAATCTGAACAAACTAATCATTTATAATAAACTTGTATAACATGTTTTAATCTGAGCAAACTTTTGGATATTACTAGTATTATTAATCATGAAATATTGAAATTGCATTAATAGTAGTAATATCCAAATAGAATAGATATTATATTTTTATAGTACATAATAGAACATTTAAATCTGATCAAACAACAAAAATGAACTTAAACATTTCATAATTATATTTCTAAACATCTATATAATACTGTGTTCATAATATTACATTAATATATAAACGTATAATGTATAGCGTGTAGAAATGAAAAAAAGTTTGTACAACATGATCACATTTGTATACATGCATACACGTGTACATAAAATAAAAATAGCTATGCAAGTAATCATCTAAAATCGTTTTGCTGAAACTGAACAAACCCTGAATGAGATGACCGTCATCACAGCTATTAAAATCTTGAGAATCATTCAACAATACCACATTAGGAAAAACTTATTCCTCTACAAGACACCTAGCACAATACTTCATTACACACCCAGCATATTTTCCATGATGATAGCTGGCTGACTCTCAAGAGCACAGTGACTTACAGCTCCACCTGCAGGAGGACCCACACGGTGCGTTTCAGCTAAACTGCAGGCCAACCAGGACTAGGGGGCAATAGAGTGCACATAATCATTCGGCCCTGTTGGTAATGAGGTGCTAGGGAGACAGTAAGCACAGAGCGGCAGGTCTGAGGTCAGTTTTATAGAGTGATTCGAGATGATTAAAAGTCAAAGCTGGGGTTTGTGGCCATTCGAAACCCTAGAGCCAAGCGTACAGAACCAAACACTTAACCAGGAGTGAAGAGGAAAAGGCATCTGAATGCTGTCGTAAACATGGCAGGCATGCATGCTTGTAAGGAGAGCGTGGAGCAGGACCAGCCCACCGCCAATCAGGCCAGCATTTAGTGCAGCAGGAAAACAGACGGCTTGGCTGGGCTCCACGGCGGCCCGCAGCTTAGCAATTAGAGACCGCCCAGCTTTGACTGGAGAGCAAAAAAAAATAAATAAATAAAACTACCTGACTCCCTGTAACACTAGGCTACAACCTACCTAATGCATCTCAGCAGAAAAAGATCCATGTTCCCACCTGAGAGGGCAAAGACCAATGGAAAATCCCATAGTGGCCATAAAAGCCAATGTTGCGTTTCTATGCTGGGCCGCAGTGTACAATCTGGAGTTTCCTGGCAGTCAGTTTACTGCCGCCGTAATTCACAGCACATAAATCTAAGCAGTCACAACGTACACCAGAGCTTGAACGATGATGAAGACTGAGAAGCGAGAGAGAGAGGATATCGCATGTTGTATTCTCTCTCTTTCCTTCAAGATGAACAGAGCAGAGACTGGGCAGAAGTGGATGCAGAGCTGAGTGTTAAGAGGTTACCGCTCGGACATCGAGCCATTAGGGGAAATCACTTAGAGGACTGGCTGCGAAGGGATGGCTGATGGGAAATGAATCAGGCCGGAGCCAGAGTTGGAGTCAGAGCCACCAGGGACCATTGATCCCGAGCCGGATGAGATTCTGGATCCTGTAGACAAACCACCTGCTTTAAGCCTCCCTCCTCATCTGTAAGGTCGAGGTAAGGTCACCGTCTTGACCCCTGGAATGTGATCCTGAGGTGTGCCGCTTTATATGCGCTTCTAGCCAAGGCTGGACGAGCACTGGTGCGTGTCTGCCAATGGGAAGGCAGAGTAAGGACGGCTCACACAGGGATAACCTAACAGGAACATACAGTACAAGTTTGTGGCTCATTTAAGTGAACAATGTGTTTTTCTGAGCGTGTAGCTCTCGACAGAAGTGTCAGGAACGCAGCGCCGATGATTAATTGTAGCCATCTCCTCCAACTCTAAGAGCTAAGCATCCCTGCCAATCCATTTTTCCCCCCTTTCTTTAATGTTGACAAAGCGTTTTGCCCCAAACGCTGCCGAGTAAATGTTCATACTGCAAGCGTGCGCAATTTGCAAATGCTTTGTCCCCCTCAAATATACATTTTTTCCCAATCCTCTGCGCACCTGCAATTTAGCTTTTGGTGTGCAACAGCTCTTTTTCCTGCCCGCTCTCACATAAAGAACAGCACACTCATCAAAACCAGCTCCATCTGAGACAGGAAACAGTCAGACTCAGCTCTCTCCGGGGGGAGGCAGTTGCCCGCGGGCTGTGCAGAGTTAGGACAACCTACAGTACAAAAGGACACAGATCAGAGCTGGTATGTTCTGCGATTGTCGTGGTATTTATGAACACAATGCGATGTGTTCTCAATAACTGTTTCAGTATATACAAATGACTCAATTAGAGAACTTCAAAATAAATAACTTCAGTCATGCTTTGCCTTTCAGCCTGGGAAGCAGCTCAATTGTCCGTCCCTAGCTAACCAAAACTAATCTGAAATCGGATAAGATTTCCTGTTATGCACAACCAAAAGCCACCCTGCGGCATGGTGCAGTGTGAAACTGTTAAAATGCCTGAGCGTATGCCTCCACTTGCTGGCTGCCAGTGGTACTTCATCTGGGGTCTGTTCACATGAGCTGATGCTTTTTTCCCCAAAAATGCTGCTGTGTTACTAGACCAGAGGCAGCTGCTCACTATTTTAATACACTGGCACACATGCCACCACTTAAGAGAAATTACTTCAATTACAATGACATAACACATTGCAGAGCTATATACAAATATTTTTGTCTCCGAGTCTTGATATTTGGGGAAAATATATATAAAAAAAATAATAATAATAAAACAAAAAGTAGTTATTTTTTATTGCCATGTCAGCATCTAAGGCTATCTTCATGGCAAAAACTGAGTCGGAATAATACAAATAAACCCAAATAAAATAAGTTAAATACAGCAGATAAAGTTACACAAGATTTTTTTTAAACAACATTAAAAATAATTAAATTTCAGACAAAATCTTACCTAAATCAAATAGAATCATTAAAAATAATAAATTAAAATTAAATGCTTAAAAAAGGAACTACAAATAAAAATGTAAAAATAATTAATCATTTTAAATAAAAACACAATATTTTTTATAGATAATTATAGATAAACGTTAAATAATTATTTGTCACAAGATGGCAGTGTTACACAAGTGCGTTAGCCACCTGGGTTTCTGCAGGGGTCAAGGTTTTGTCTGATTAACACGGCTCAGTTAAGCCCCTGCTGGTAGATGCTCCAACTACACAATCTTGTTCTAACAAAAACAAAAATTATGAAGGATGTTCAAAATTAACTTTTTTTTTTATGACACCAACAAAATATTTGAGAACAGAATGGGAGTGCATAATACTGCAGACTTGGGCTGTGCGATTTGGGGAAAATATCTAATTGTGATATTTGACATATTTCGATTGCGATTTTAAATTTGCAAAGTCAAGCTTCAGCTCAATATTGTCAATGTGCAGCACAGTACGAGTAGAATTACCCTGCTGAAAAAAAACAAACGAAACCTTTGTTTTGGGCATTATTCCAATAGGAATTACTGTTGTTCTGTTGGTTGCCATCTGCTAGATAACATCCCACCAATAGAATGCATCAAATACCAGAGAGACACCATTATAGTTTACATTAAAACCAATACAATTCCCATCATAACCCTTAAATCCATTACAGATTCTATTGTGTTTTGGGAGGGGTTCTACTGTTTTTTTTGTTTTGTTTGTTTTTTTCTGCAGGGAAGATTATAATTTTACAGAATTTCACAGGAAAGATTTGTTTATTTTTTTATAAATAAAAACTGCATTTCTTTAGTCAATTATTAAAGTATTACAGGTTACACGAGCTGATTTATTCGTTTTTAAGTATTTGGGATTTTAAGAACAAGTGGGAAATGTGCTGAATGTTTCATTTCATCCAAGTGAAATTGGCAAGTAGTAGAGCCCTGCATTTCGGGCCGGGTCCGATGGGCCCTGACTTTTTTTTACGCCTCTAGGGCCGGGCTTCGGGCCAATTTCCACGTCACAGTTCAGATGCGGGCCGGGCCTCGGGCCTGTTTTGGGTTCCTCATTTTTATATTAGACATCTATCCATTAGTGATGGGGGAAGAAAGAGAACAGAAAAAAAAAAAAAAAGGAAAAAAAGCCCCCTTGCTGGTGGAAACACGAGACCGTGCCACGACAGAGCAGCTCGATGGTGTTTAGTGTCCCGCAGCAGCAGCTGAAAAGTTCTGCGTTCAAGTGCACACAATAGGCAAAAGCTTGCTGCAAAACCCTAGCAAACATAACCATGAATGTGTCTGCGGGAAATAGTAAGGAGATATTTGAATTATTTACAAATAAACTAATGTTTTCTGAGTCTGTCGCAAGGATGAAGTCGCTGATCCTGACTCGCCGTCTCCTCAGATGCGCCTTTAGAGAGAAATGCATCTTTATTGATTAAGATAATAAAAGTTCTCATTTTTTTTTTTATTTTAAGTGATAATTTAAAGCTTTCTATAGATATATTCATGTCTGTGAGGCATGTATTTGCTCAGCTTCGGTTCATTTTTGTGACGCGCTCCTGTTCAAGACGGCAGAAAGCGCATCATGTTTGTGTTCTTTGTTTTATAGAAGAACTACCTTTTGTTGGTATTGTGAGTGCACACAAATACAAGTAGACCCTTTACAGGTCCGAATGATGCATTACTCTTACCTTTATCCAAAAAAAAAAAAAAAAAAACTGCGTAGGCTATTTTAATTTGTTTCCACTGAAAAGAATCCAAGTCTGCTTCGCAGCCATATCACCCTGTAGCCCAAGACTGGTTGCCTACTGAAGCTAAGCAGGGTTGAGCCTGGTCAGTACCTGGATGGGAGACCTCCTGGGAAAACTAGGTTGCTGCTGGAAGAGGTGTTAGTGAGGCCAGCAGGGGGTGCTCACCCTGCGGTCTGGGTGGGTCCTAGCGCCCCAGTATAGTGACACTATACTGTAAAAAGCACCGTCCTTCAGATGAGACGTTAAACCGAGGATTGGCTTCATCACGGTCTCCTCTCCATCAATAAGCTGGTGTGTGGTGGGCGTTCTGGTGCACTATGGCTGCCGTCGCATCGTCGTCATCCAGTTGGATGCTGCATACTGGTGGTGGACGAGGAGATACACCCCTTACTATGTAAAGCGCTTTGAGTGCCTAGAAAAGCGCTATATAAAAATGTAACAAATTATTATTATTATTATTATTATTATTAAAGTGTTTGCGCTGGTGCCTCCATGTCCTTAGCTTCCACTCTCTGCACAAACTTAGATATAGGCTAGCGCACATTATTATTATAGCGCAGGTTTAACGTTTAAACACTATTATATACTTGAACTGTTTTAGTATATCTATAGATTTTATTTTAGGCAAGTCGTGATGATATGAGAAGGCTAAATTGATCAAACATAGGCTATGATCAGCTCATGCAGCTGGCCGCTTGGTCAATACTTAAAAAAAACTAAAACTTACAGGCTATTTAATGAACAAATGCTCCAAAAATTAACTTAACGTTTTTCAAAATTAACTTAAAACGAAATAATTTTGCCATTACACACAAAACTATACTACTGTTTCGGCTATTAAAAGAGTTCAAACGGTTTTAGGAGAGGGGGGGTAAGTGATAAGCTGTCGGACGTGGGCCAGGCTAGGGCCTAAATTTGAGGCCCGTGCAGGGCTCTAGCAAGTAGTTATTTACATTCGTTTTAAACCAAGCGAGAGTTGACAGGTTGCGCGCATGTGTCAGGCCTCGTCCATATTGCCAGGTGCGCTCGTGAGAGACTTGCGGAGCAGAACCAGGCGCGAGACCGCGAGTATAAAAGAGCATTACGAGACCGGCTGTGTGTGTGCTGCTAACTTTCGATCTGACCCTTTTTAAATGGTGGGCGTTTACGCAGTTGACTAGAGCAGTGCTGATTGGGGAGAATGTAGGTGCGCCCACTCTATTGGTTAGTAAGACGGTCATTCAGGGCTGGCAGTCATGCATATGCTCTGGATCAGAATAATATTGTCCACGTCGCAGGCTTTGCGATTAGGAAATCACAACATCTCAAATCCCGATTTCAATTCGATTTCGATTAAATCGCACAGCCCTACTGCAGACTCACCAAATCAGACCCTTTCAACCTGAAGTGGTCGGAAATAAACTGAACATTGCACAAAATTCAAAAAAGGAACATATACATGAAGAGAAAGTGTTTTAAAAAAAAAAAAAAAAAAAAAAACGCAAGCATGAGTCAACTGAAAGTCATTGTTGTGACAACTCTGAATTGCACTTCTTTCAAAGGGTGCTTTGCATCAAATAGTTTAAGGTTTAGAGATTGACATACGCCTCCACACTGCTTTAGGCAGATTACAGGCCTTTTCTAACTTGAGTGGGTTTTTTTTTTGGCTTGGACCAATTTAAGCATCTGAATTCTTTGAACAATAGGATGTAGGGTGGTCCTTGCTTTTTCCCAGTGGTAGGCCGCATTAATTTCTCTTCATACAAGGCCAACGAAGAGAGGCCCACAGCTTCAAACATAGTCAGTGACAAGAGCTTTGGTTCCCACCGGAATCATCACAACCTAGTTTAAGCATCCAAACACTGCAAAGCAACACTTCATGGCTGAATCAAACATTTAGCATGGTTTGAGGTTACTGGCCCACAGAAGATAATCATTAGCAAACTTCATGTCACAGTGTTCATGTCACACAGGCATCCATGTGCATAAGCCAAGAAGGAACAGCCCAATGATTTACAGACAATAAGATATTGATAAAATATTGTTTGAAGTGTAATGAATAGGCCCCCTCGTGATCATGTTTTACATTGTGCATGCTGAAGTGATGCATTGTTGAGATCCACACACAGAGGGAGGAAGCGCACAGCGCAGCCGAGTAAACCAATACAGGGCAAAAGGTCTCTGTCTGATCCATGTCTTTCGGCTCAATCTCAACTTAATCACACTATAATCTATGACTCCAAACAAAAACAACCCTACAACCGTTGGAAAGAATTTCTGAGAAGAGCTTGTTATACACAACCACAGTCTGATCTGGATAGCCAAACATTTCCTATAAAACAAAAAAACATTAACAAAATATTAAGTCATCGTGTGTTCAGGGTTTATATTTAACTTCTGATATGAAACAAGGTCTCAGGACCCTCAGCTTTTAAATGGAGTAATTTTTAAAGAATTCAAACAATAAATACCATTTGTTGCTCTTCAATGTGTGCGGCACATAATATCCGCGTTCTGATCAATCAAGCTCTTTGCGCACGGTCAATTGGGATCGTGCTAAAGCAGCAGAATGGTGCATATCAGCATTTTATGATGCAACTATGACATCAAAATGTTTAGATAGAAGTGCAAGTTACCATAAAGCTACTGCGAGTTTCCCCTGACGCTGAAATTACCGGTGCCACACTCTGAGCATCACATATTAAATCACCGTATCCATCTGAAGATCTAATCATTATGGGATTCACTGCCGAGACCAAAGAATACAATTTCAGACTTATCAAATACTGCTTTCACACATGATTAGACCAAGGGAAGTGGGATCAGATGAATCCAGCCGTCTGAACATAATTCAGAGTTGTCAGTATCCAACTAATGCGTTACACATTCTTCTGATCTTTGCATTAAAGAGGATCAATCGTTTAGATCAGATGCTAATCAACATGGAGTAACATCAATACACAAGATGGCAACAAAACTACAACAGTGATTTGGTAATGCATCGTACAGGCACTTGCCTCCTGAGGAGATCTCACATCCTCTAAAGATGGAATGAAGTGCTTTGTTGGCATTCAGCCATGAGTATAAAACCTTTTAACACACGTGCTTCTTATTGAGTGCTACTAAATAGGGAATAACACTAGGGAAGTGGAGTATGCCACACGCCAGTATGAGAGCTATTCTCATGAACACTAGAAATAGTTGGGGTGAATGTCTATCACTGAACATACCAAAATGGCCCGTGTTAAAAGGCACTGGTAAAAAACACTTACATTTCCTTGTGTTTCTCTTCTGCTAATATCTGGTCATTTGCCTTGAGTCCATACCTGTAAGACAAACAAAGCATCTTTGTAACAAGAACAAGTAAAAGAAAAATCTTAATTTTTTTTAGGTTAAAATGTTGTTTGTTGTTTTTTTCCCATTCAGTGACCGTGGCATAAAATTATGGTTAAAAAAAAAACCCTGTGTCTAAAGCAGTGTTGGGTGTAATGCGTTACCAAGTAACTGCAATTTAAATTACTTATCCACTGAAAAAGTAAGGGATTACTCTTCATTTTTAGTTTTTTTATTACAGTTACATAAAGTACTTGTTACATACAGTAAATAATTTCAACCGTTCTAAAATCAATATTAAATTTGAGATCTAAATTTACCATCTAAAGATAAAATTGAATGCAGAGTCTTAACCCTCTGCACCCCGGCGCGTTCGCTTTCAGTTTTTCCTGATTCACAGAGAAACCTTAAATACAGATAAGACAAATCGAATCTAAAAAGGGCCTACTTTTACGTGTACACTGACTATAACAACAAAACATTGGGCTTTTGTAAAACAAACAGGGTGCGCTTTCTGCCGTCTAAGTCTCCGTGAGCAACATTCTACGCATCACAAACTCAGCGAATATTTGACACAGAGACATAAGAAATAGGTCTATAGAAAACAAATCGAAAATTAATATCCGATTATGTAATGCGTATGAAACTAAAGCAAGGTACTAGTGTTGTCAAAAATAATCGATATTTCGATAAATATCGATACTGAAATATCTGAACGGTACCAATATTAATTTCCCGAAGTATCGATACACCGATACTAGCCGAGCTGTCACTTTCTCTCCAAAGGCGCGTGGACAAGCACCACACGTGACCGCACTCGTCTCCTTCGCTCTGGTTAAATAGCAAAAGTGAAGTGAACAGAAAGATGACTGCTCTGGTTGTTAAAGAACACAGCAGGAGCGCTATCTGTAGGGATCTATGATCTCCGCGATGTAGAGAACGCGCACGGAATCCAGTCATAAAAACGGAATTTACAGTTTAATGCGGAATGTCACGGTCCACGGAATTTGTCAAAGTTTGAATGAATTAATCAAAAGTCATTACACAAATTAAATCGCGATATGGACTAGTATCTGTAAATATTAAGCTGCAAACGTCGATTTAAATATGAATCCTGCATGTTCTGTGCGTCTCTGTGTGAATGAGCTGCACGTGCGGTTGTGTTTACTAATGTGGCGCTCGCGGTGATTTCAGCGTCTGCCGTCTCAATGAGGACATAAATACATCAACAATATCTCCAGAACATAATACTACTACTGTTCATTTTTTTAAAGAAATAAATCACAAAATATTTTAATTTTAATAGTAAATCCCCTTCATTTGCCAAAAATGTAAATGTTTAATTTTCATTAATTCAAATATAAATTAATTAAAATTGTTTTATGCCTTCATCTGATATCCAGTAAAATTTAAATACACAACACAGAATTTCTGAGGGGGAAAACACATTTCATAAGGCTACTGTAAGAATAAATAAAAATTGTTTGTATACATTCAAATAGCCTAATAGACATGCTAAAACACAGAATTTGGTAACAATAAAACATAAGGTGAGAAAAAAATAAAACGTTTCATACGGCCCTAAACGTGTCATTTTTGTTACTTTTAATAAATTAAATGTTAAATTGTATCATTTTCATGATTTTAATGAATTAGACATGTTTTTAGATTAATAGCATTTAATTTGACCATTTAAAAAAAAAAAAAAAAAAAAAAAAAAAAAAAGGGTTCAGAAAAATTCAAACGGAAAAAAACGGAATCCAGAAAAATTAAAATGGAAAAAATTGAATGTAGAAAAAAAACGGAATTTGGGGAAAAATAAAACGGATTTCATAGGGCCCTATATCTGGAAATATTTTGGTTATGAAGCAAATGAGAATATCAACAAATAGAACTTTGGATTTTAATTAGTACATGTATTAGTAAACGTTAGTTTCAATTAACATTTAACTAAGATTAATAAAAGATTAATAAATAAATCAACAAATGCAGTACCTCAAGACATTTTATTGTTCATGTAAAATATACCGCATGTTCTCGACTTGTTACATCTATCTTTAAATTATAAAAATTACCCCCTTAATATTGTGGCAGTTTTTTTTCACCGTGGTATCAAAAATGGTATCGAGTATCGATGTTTTTCAAGGTATCGTATCGAAGTTAGAAATTCCAGTATCGTGACAACACTACAAGGTACAATATTTCCCGTATGTGAAGCTTGAAGTGTCTACTTTAAAATTAATGAATTCAAATCGGAAACAAATATTCTGATTATATCATCTGTATGAAACTAAAGCGAGGCAGTCTTTCCCGTATCGGAGCTCATTATATGCAGTCACCTGCACGCAAACGCCCTCACCTAGATACAAAAAATAAAATCTAATTTATAGTTTTTGAAAAGACCTGCTACGTGGAATTTCCCTCAGAAGAACAGCGCGATCTGACACTGCTTTATTCAGCAGAGAAGATCATTTCTGTAATTTATTCTTACCTACATTAGTTAACGTGTTATTTTTACATGTAACTTACCCAACACTGGTCTAAAGTAATTGATGTTAAACGAATTTGTACCATATTTTGTCACGTGCAGCTAATCATCTTGAAATGTACTCTGTAGATTGTGCCATGATTTCTGTTGACACAGAACAGATCCATCCACCCCGAGATAAATATAAGCACATGCGACAGCTCATTTTAGTAAGACGGCTGTAGGTGAAGGTCTTAGGCCTAACACAAAATAAAGCTTCTTTTGTTGAGCCATAATCACTTCATCACCTTAAAACGTCTTTGGAAGTGAGAACAATAGTTCGCCCATTTCATTTAAACTGAACTCTGTACCTAAATCCATCCAAAAACATGGTCAATCAACTATTCGAGGTCTTATGAAGGCAAAAATACTAAAGTGACTTGAGTATAACTTAAACCACCTTTTTTGGTTGTTTACAGTCAAAGATAGTAAAAACATTTATAATGTTTAATCTTAAAGAGACTAATTTCTAAAGGATCATGTGATGCTAAAAAAAAAAAAAAAAAAAAAAAAAAAAAAAAAATTCAGCTTTGCCATCAGAGGAATAAATTACACTTCAAAATATATTCAAATAGATAAGTTATTTTGAGTGTGTGGTCAATCATGTGCTGGCCAATATCCAATCATTAAATAGGCAGCTTACTGAGCTCTCTTAACACATTTTAGTAATCTATTCTTTGACTCTGCCCTACAAAACAGCAGGTCATGCAACAAACTGCTTCACACTTATAATAAATTGAATGGAAACCATTACAGTCAAAGTCTGCCACATATCCAGCTGTTCTGTCTGAAACTGCAGTTAAGATTATTAAACCTGTTTGCAATAGTGGTGACAGTTAGGAGCCAACAAACTATAGTTTGATTTAAAAACACTAATATTCACAGAAAAAAAAAAAAGTGACCTGGTATATTCTGCAATTTCTGATCAAGCTTATACATTTCCGCATGAAGTACTGACAAATAAAGTGACCACAAACAAAAACAGATCAAACCAACTAGACCTGCACATTATTTTAAATGGTTCAGAAAAGTTAGATCAGGTTACACAGCTGAAAACATCCGTTTAGTGAAACCGCTTTAAGTGTGCCACCTCACGGTCATGGTAAGGCAAGGACGCTAATGGCAAATCAGGCAATGCCAGTGTGTTTGAGGTTATGTAATGGAGGGGGTATTGTTTTATGACTAGTGCTGGAATGGCACTCTGCGAGTAGGCCTACGTGTCAAACAGGAGATTTCCTCTCACCCGCAGAGAGTCCATGGCACACGCCGCCTCAAAGAACAAGGACACTTGGCCTATTAATCGTATTTGGTTTGATTTCTTTACAAAAGAAAAAAATATTATGAACCCAAAAGCTACTGGGCTTCCAGCGTCTCTTCAAACCAAACATAGGCTGACCAAAGATCAACCACTCGGTGACAGGTTTATAAAAAAAAAAGAAAAAAAAAAAAAAAAAAAAGGGTTGTTCACATCACCCAAGACAAAATGCTGACACGACACAGGTACAAAAGCAAACACACAGCAGTGCCCACTGCCCAGTCATGTCATTAAATAGATCCAAATCAAATTGATTTGAAAGAAACATGTGACTTACTTGTCTAGAAAGTCTTTGTCCACCACAGCGCAGATGTCAAGCAGGGGGTTTCCCATCCCGAAAAGGGCATTTTGACTGAAAAAAAAATAAATAAATTGCGTATCCAGTTAAGACATTAGGAAAACAACTGAGTAGTCCTGACAGACGCAAGCATAGTTACACTAAAAGCATATGCACAGGGCCCTTGTGATTCACTTGTACATTGTGTCTTCTAAAAAAAAAAAAAATCACAGGGACGTTTCTTTGACCAAGCAGACCATTTTAAACATTTTCAACAAACATTTAAAAAAAAAAAAAAAAAAAAAGTGGATAACTCAAGCATTTTTGTCTTGAGGGACTTTTCATAAGAGAAATTCAGCATAACATAGGAGATCCATTCAAACAAACTACAATACATTACACAAATTTGAAATACATAAGCATTGCTTATTAATGAAATCCATAAGCTACAAGCTAGATATTTTGTCTATCAGACACTAAAACTGTCTGGTTAAACAAATACTGTTTCGAAGCAGGAAAGTCAGAAATATTTCAAAATGAGACCGCACTAAAACATTAAATAAAGTAGTAGACAGTCACCACATCTAACAAACCAAGCATTCAAGCACGTTCATTCACCCTGGATCAGACATGTGTGGTGGAGACCCTAAGATTAAAACTTTGCTTCTAATCTATTGTTGACAGATGATAAAATTACTCATTTTGCAAAGAGTAATGATAAAAGTCTGCATGTTTTCCATAATATATTATTCTCCATTAAATGTTAATTAAGGCAGCACTTCCAAAAACTACAAGGAATGAGACATTTGCACGCCTAGATTCAAAGAAAGACAATTGCAAGTTATAAGAAACATGTGAATAAGCACAGATGTGTCAGTGTGGGAGTTTGTGAAGCTTGTGCTGCTCTAAAACAGATGTTTTAGGGGGTGCTGTTCAATGCATAAAGAAATATAAATATCATTTCTGTAGTGACTAAAACCATTTCTGTACAACTAAAACCGTCATCTCAGAAACATGGTAAATAAGCAATCCATCCAGAAAACAGTATAGTACCACATCTTGTGAGCTTCCATTAGCCAAAACATGACCAAATTCTCTTAAAACGACACGCTATTTGAGTTAGGAAAAACTGTTTCTCTTTATGGAATGACAATTTTAAAACTTATAAAATTCCTTATATAGGTGTCTGATTACCCAGTTTAGCCCTACCTGGCTGTAGGCATGAGGGTGGCTTGAGGTGATGCTCACTGGAGCTTGAACAGTTGTGACTGTACAGCAGGAAGACTTTTTTTTTGCAGCAGAGCCCGACTGCATAACAAAAGACGTGGAGCAGGAGAGACGCACTCCATTGGACTATATAAAACACTCAAGGACAACGGATGTTTAGAAGTGTTCAGGATACGTACACAACACGAACTCACCACTCGACTATAAATGAATGAAGTAATTGTGGAACGCTTTGGATGTTGTTCACTCATAAAAATGCCCCATGATCACGAGTTTGCGATTTATGTTTTGCAGCAAAACCTAACGGATTCATCGGCATTGCTTTATATTGGGAAAATGTTCAATTCATTCCTGTCCAATGCAGCGACAATGTACTTTTGAGAGAAAGCACTGAATTGACAGCACATGGACTTTAAGTGACGCGGAGCCGAGACCTCTGACCCAGAAGTGCTGGCAAACAAACCGCCCGGTGTTCAATAAAATACCAAACACACCTTTTGTCATTCTACGCTGTTCAACCGATGCTTGTGTTTGCTGTACCTGATCTTTTTTTCCTCGAGTTTAATCCTCTTGGCTTTAGGTTCATCGGACGCCATGCTGTAGCAGCGTGATAGTGCTATCAAATATACTCCAAGCACTAGTGATGGTATGGCAAGCCGGTTTAACATTTAATCTATAAGCCGCACTAGTATCCAATTTAACGTTACTGGTAATTATTTTTTTAAATACTAGTATCTTTTCCGTTAAGTACTAGTACTTAGTCATTAACTACTAGTGCTTATTCTTTAGGTATTAGTGTCTTTTGTAAAGTTACTAGTACTTATTCATTAGATACTAGTATTCATTAGATACTAGTACTTATTCATTAGATACTAGTACTTCTTTCAATAGTGACTAGTAACTATTATATTGTTACTAGTAACAAATTTGACATTTTTGCCATTGACTTCTATGGGGATCCGTCATTGAGATATCAACCATTCAGTTTTGACTATTAAGTATTCCACTAGTGACTAGTACTTCTACTAGTATTTTTAGATTTAAATAGATACTAGTCACTATTGCAATAATTACTTGTCAGAAATTAAAAGATGATATCACAAACAGAATAACTACCACTACCTGTTCATTTGGAGATATCTTCAACCTCAAAGAACTAGTAAGAATGTATTTGGAGTAGGGCTGCAACTAACGATTATTTTGATAATCGATTAGTTGGCCGATTATTCTTTCGATTAATCGATTAAAAAAATATTGACCAAAAAAAAACACTATTCCACATTCTGCCCAATGTCCTTCAAACAAACGTGACAACTGAATGCTATGAAAACATACAGTGCTTAATTTATTAGACCACTTAGCATAATAAAGAGAAAACATTAGAAATTTGTCAAAAATTTGTTTAAATTTAAAAATGTTATTGTCATTTATTGGACCTAATAATAAAAAATGTCCTCATAACAGCTTGCATTCTTGCTGGTATTGTTTATGTACTTTTTGACTGCAATTGGGTATCGCGAAAAAAAAAACAAATAAAAAATAAGTGCTCTGGTTTTCTTTCATAGATAACAGCAATAATGATATTATAGCATTAAAAATAGCCTACTACTGTTACTAAAGAGCTTACACATATTGGAGTACTAACCAGTACAGAAAGCCGAAAAATGATTTTGGTTATCACCAATACTGTTACTTTAGAGCAGCAGTGGCACAAACCTTACATAAACACATTGTTAAACTTACATAAATTTGTTAAGCATTGTAAAAATTGAATATAGTTTAAACCTCTATTAAAAATTAAAATAAAGATAATAAAGACGAATAAAAACACAAACTCAGTGTTAACCAACAGGTAATGTTCTGCAGGAACTACTTTGATCACAGTCACCTCGTCATTTCTTTATCCTGTAAAAGGCCGTTATGGAGCGTCTCATGTTTATATTCAGACAGACAATTACACGCTGTTATCCCTTTAAAGTTCCTACTCTCATAAAATATTTTAACTTATTTTAAACCTTAAATTAACTTTCAACAACAGATAATTCAGCACAATGGATATGTTTGCGCTGAAAAGCCTATTAATTGTCTCCCTCTCTACTGTGTTCTGTCCGTCTGACGCGCGTGCGTGCGCCCGCCGCGCCGGCGCTCATTCGGTATTTTAAACTTAACACAGACTGTCAGGACGGACCTTTATGCAAAAATGGAAATGCTCGCGTGAATGTGGCATTTATAGATAAGGATATGACCGTAAACTGAACGTTTTTGCGCTGAGGACGCACACGCATCTGTCAAAGCGCCTGACAGGGCAAGCCATTACTCTTATGCATTAACTTAAAGCTTAAAATAAAGAATTATCATGTTTTGGGCAGCTTGGATCACGTGCTTCTCCGGCAGAATCTCATTCTGTTTCCTCCACTATTTTTAGATGCATTTTGTCCATAGAAATGCATTATTCAGTGCCGTAATTTGACTAACCAGCTGAAGTTGGACGTGCACTGTGGGCAGACCCGATTAATCGATAATGAGAATCGTTGTCGATGATTTTCATAATCGATAATAATCGATTTTATCGATTAGTTGTTGCAGCCCTAATTTGGAGATATCTTAATTCAAACAAATCATTACATAAACATGAGTACCTCTCAACCGTCCAATCAGAGTCCATGTGGCAATACATACATTAATATGCTGATTTAATTTGATTGTTAAGTAGGGCTAACTGGCTTTGTATGTTAGCCTACCTTGCTAATTGGTTACCATAAAAACACAAGAAAAGATTACAAACCTGTTGTCCAACAAAAGTATATCGACATGTTTTTACTCCAAATTCACATCATAACATCAGCCGAGTGTTTGAAATAAGTTCCTTTTGTGATCTGACATGGTTTCATTAAACAGAATGAGGCAGAAATCATGCCACTTCATATTATTACAGTGATAAAGGCTGTCGATTAGCATTGCATTTTAAACATACTTTATTCTTATAAAAATACCCGAGATGGCTTGAAGAACATAGATAAAACCATACATTGCTGCAATCATAGTTTATTTTCTTTATGCTTCATCATTAAAACATTTATCTGCATAGCTACTAGGCTACATAAACAGGGAAAGCTGAATGTCTTTGTCCATATGGGGGATTTCCTGGAAGTGAGTCTCACTAGTGGAGTTTTGTGAGTGAGCCCTCCGGCGAAGAGTATGAATGAAATTACATGTTATTTTGTGAGCAATAACGAATACTCAATTCGAGTAAAAATAGCTAAAATAATTATGAACTTTGAGATAAACGTTTGCAAATCCTTACATTTTTCTTCAGTCTACAGAAGTGTAATTGTTTTTCTCTTTTCTTGCAGCTATATTTATTATTATATTTATTCTTAAATACTCAGCTTTGTATATCATAGTGAAATAGTGTTATTACAAAAGTAATATTCCTTATTTTGTTTAATGTTTTTTATTTATTGGTATATAAAAACAGATTTGTTGACCAAATCATGCAGCCCTACATGTACAGAAAACCTGTTTTTTTTTTTGTTTTGTTTTTTTAAATAAATAATGTTTGGCCTTTTTTTTTTTTCCAAATAAAGAAAATGTTTGTCTGAAAACCATAAGGTTCAGATTTTGTGTGCCCTGTACAGAACATTAATGTAAAAACATTCAGTGTCTGTAGCACCAGTGCTTTATGCAAAAACATTAACGTACAGCCCTGATATGATATTTATTGTTTTTACTGGAGGAAGAGGAAAATAACAGATAATAAAATTGGTGTCTTATCTCCATCCTTAGAGGTCACTCGATGACCAGCAAATACATTAGACTACTATGTTTACGCAAGTACAGTGTTTACAAAACTGACAAAATAGGTTTTCTATGTGCTTGTGTACAAATGATTGCTTCTTTTCTACGTGGTTTCCACAAAAAAAAAAAAAAAAAAAGATTAATCTCCTTTCCGTTTCTTGTCTAATCTCTCTCCTATATGTTGCTGGTTCATTAATATTCAACATACAATTAGCACACTGGGCAGAAATGCTAATTTTAAAAGTACTAGTATCTATTAAGTTCAGGATATCTCTGGTCTAAAAAGTTACTAGTAACTAAAAAATAAGAACTAGTTCTATTTTGTCTTAACAAGAAGAGTATAAGTAGATACTAGTCACTATTGGAATAAGTACTAGTATCTAATAAATAAGAACTAGTATCTAATGAATAAGTACTAGTAACTTAAAAAAAACACACTAGTAGCTAAAGAATAAGCACTAGTAGCTGATGAATAAGTACTAGCACTTAATGGGAAAGATACTAGTATCTAAAAAATAAGCACTAGTAGCATGAAAATAGATACTAGTACGGCTTATAGATTAAATGTTAAAACGGCTTGCCATAGTGATAGGTCGTTCTTAAACGATTCGTTAATTTTGAACGAATCTTTAATGTGACTCGGGAAGAACGAGTCGTCTCGGGGAGTGATTCGTAAAGTCGCGCATGCGCATTGCACAACATTCTATGGGTCCTGTACTGGACTTAGGACGTTTCTCAATACCAAGTTCGCAGAGTCTGGACTTCCGTTCTTTCGAGTTTGGACTTGCCAAGTTCGACTCAGAAGAACGAACTCTCGAGGACGGGAGGACGAACTGAATTCTGGCCCGTATCAAGTCCGCACAAGACACCTCTCGATGCATCCTCGGTAAAAGGGGCGGATCAAGAACTGGACTTGGCTAGATGTGAACTTTGAATTGGAACAGTACTTGGGCAGCGACTGATGACGTTTCACAAGTCCACAAGAACACAAGTACAGACAAGTACGCATATTGAGAAACGGCCTCTGTTCACCTCCGGAGTCTTCGGGTTATGAATCGTTCGTTCATCACGTGACAGCCCCACACGCTTAACCAATGCAGCCTGAGCCGGAAAGAGAATAGAGTTGGGGAACTATGACGTCACTCTGTAGGCGGATCGGCTGTTAGCATGAAACTGGTTATCTCGACAAAAACCCAATAGGATTTTCCCATAGGCTTTTGGATAATCGCAAAAAATAAAACTCTGTGTTCAATCATAGTTCATGAAACTTACACGTTTTGACAATCGAGATAATCTTTACAAAGTAATACAAATTTTATGAATTTTGAAGCCTAAATACAAGCGCCAGAACTAAAAAGCTAACATTAGGCTATAAACGAACTACAGCACCACGGTCGCTCTCCTTCAACGTCACCACCACCATGTTTCCGACCACTTTTAAACTTATTTTTAGAAACATTTTCCATGATAATTATTTACCCTGGATGAATTTTAATCCAAAAGAGCACGAGACTGTAAAAGCGGGTTAGAATGAGTTCCTGTTCGGCGTAATGACGTTGAATGTCTCCGACAGCGCCTGTAGTCCCATTTAGCAACTTGTTAGCAACCGTCTTTTTAAAGAAACGTAACAGCTTTATAAAAATAAAAAAAAATCACGAGTGGGGTGTAACTGGTGTGTTTTATGTCGTAGAATAAAACGTGAAAGTATCTTGAGCCTGTGTAAACCACAAACCTTATTTAAGGGATTTAACCAAAATCCCATTCAAAAAACCCATTGACTCTGGGATGATGGAACCGGAAGTGCTCAAATGCTAACTCGCTTCCGGGTTTTCGCCTACAAAGTGACATCATAGTTCCACCGCTCTATTGATTAGTTCACCTCCAGAGTCTTCGGGTTTGAGTCGTTCGTTCTTTTGTCACGTGACCACTTGCCGGATCAGTACATATCAAATAGGCTACTATAAAGTAAAACAGTTTTTTTGCATGTTGGATCATATTTAATAATCATGAAATTATCAAAATGTGTAATAAGCATTTTCCTAGAAATAAAAATGGTCTGTTCATTTTTTTTTTTTATGCAAACATGCCTTAAAAGCATGTTCTAATCTAAAATATAGCCACAGTGTTTTATTTATTTTAAAGCTTATTTAAAAAAAAAAAAAAAAAAAAAAGCCTAGCTTGTTGTGTGTGTGTATATTTATTTTTTTATATAAATTGTTTAAATTAATTTGGGATTAGTTATTCTCTTAGCTAGAAAGCTTTTTTTTGGCACAAAAGTGTTATTTATTTTAAAGCTTATTTATTTTATTTATTATTAAAAAGCCTAGCTTGTTGTGCAGCATTTTGTTTTAGTTTTTTTAAGGCTCTGTGGCTTTAGTATATTTTAATTTTCTTGTATTTTTTATTTAAATAGTTTAAATTCATTCTGGAATAGTTATCCTCTTTGCTATAGCTTTTTCTGGCACAAAAATAAACAATAAAAAACAATTCAGGAGTGTGTACAGAGTGTTAATGTCTAAAGTGTCATATGCTACAAAAGTATAGTAAGTAACACTATAGTCCAATCTAAAGGGTTAACGCAAAAGACAAATACAACAAGGTATTGTATTTTAAGATTAGACTCCCCCCCCCTCCCCAAAAAAAAAAAAAAAAAAAAAAAAAAAAAAAAAAAAAAAAAAAGCATAACCAACTCGTTATTATCTTTATTACCACATAGTGTTATGGAAAAGAACCATGTGACAGAAATTAAAAGCAATAATTTGAGACCAGAAAAGCATCATATCAAAATAATAATAATAATGCTAATAATAATAATAATAGACTTTGCACCCGTTTGTAAGGAAGGTTGTAAATGAACTAATTTCTCTGTCCAAAACTGTCACGTCACGTGACAAAAGAACAAACGACTCAAACCCGAAGAATCGGGAGATGAACTAATCAATTCTCTTTCCGACTCAGACTGCATTGGTTAAGCGTATGGGGCTGTCACGCGATGAACGAAAGACTCATAACCCGAAGACTTGTCAGATAAGAGGTGGTGCGCAAATCATAGACTAAAGACCCAGGTAAACAATTAATTAATATTTTCTGTTTCTTATAGCATTATAGTTTTGTATTGTTTGTAGTGTGATAAACGTTTGTATAAGTAGTAGATGTGTTTGGAAAGTAACACGTAACATTTGAATTATATTTTGCTAAAATGAACGAAATGACTCGGGGGGGGGGGGGGGGGGGGGGGATTCGTTCATTTTGCTGAACGAGACTCAAAGTGAGTGAAGCGAAGTGACATTCAGCCAAGTATGGTGACCCATACTCGGAATTCGTGCTCTGCATTTAACCCATCCAACGTGCACACACACACAGCAGTGAACACACACCCGGAGCAGTGGGCAGCCATTTATGCTGCGGCGCCCGGGGAGCAGTTGGCATAAGCAGTTTGCAAAGGTCCGAGTCGGTAAAATGATCCGAACATCACTAGAATTAAGCATCTTTTAGTTTGATGGCGGATCGCAAACCAGCATTTATAGGTGCATACCGCCACCTACTGTACAGGAGTGTATAATATCAGAGTTTTATATACTTTAGTTAAAAAAAAAATAAAGACAACATATATTCTTAATTTATTTTCCCCTTTCCTCCCTTCCTCTTTATTTCCTTTCGAATTATAACCTACCTATATTTTCTGATCTAATCCTGTATTTCTTAGAAAAAGAAATGAAGCCCTACAGCAATCCCTCATTTCTTCCTAAAATCCCTTCCAAATTCCATCCACGTTTTAATCCATACATCTTGACACGTAAAATTATCCTCTCTGCACTATATTTATTGCACCACAAAATGACATGCTCAACATTTTCTGGTAACACATTACAACTGTCACATTCATCAGAAACGCGTTGTGTCATTAAATACAAAGTTGACTTTAATCCTGTGTGTCCAAGTCTTAATCTTGCAAGAATCACTTCCTCTTTTCTACACTTCCCTTTAAATGTTTCCACCGTTATTGATATTTGTATGTTATAATAGTGTCTCCCTTTATCTGGGTCCCACTTCTTCTGCCATAAATCCCTCACTGCCTTTTTGATTAATGATTTGGCCTCACCTTTTCCAAATGCAGTTTCTCTCTTCGCAATCTCATCTGCCTTCTCATTACCCTGCAGTCTACACCAACATGAGCAGGAACCCAACAAAGCTGTACATCAGTTCCAGCTCTTTAAATGAAGCATCTGGCGGATAGTTCTTATGAATCGAATCTTTTCACTGAATCGATTCACAAAACCGTTCGTTACTACGGTGTTGTCAAACTGGCTTTAGCTACTTTCCATTGAAAGAAGTTAGCAACACTGCGTTACTATTCCTCACGAACCGGACTGAAACGGTCCGAGCCGTTCTCTTGGACCCATTTGAACTGTAATGAGCCGAGGACCGATGAGTGAGCTGCTAATAAAAGCATTCGATTCTCTGTTCAGAGAGTCGGTAAATAACGTGAGTGAATCGAAGACTTGACTAACAAGTTTCTTTAATAGCCAAATAGCAAAAATGCTTAAAAGAACCTACTGCAAATGAATTAATTTGTAAGTAACTTTAATATTTTTTTGTGTGCGTGTATCATTGTAACTGTTAATGTTTGTACTGCTTTAAAAAAAAACTAAAAAAAAAAAAAAAAAAAAAAATACATAGCTGTCCCGGTATATTGCCGGAACAAAAAGTACACTTCCAAGCTAATATAAACTTTAAATAAATACACGCTTTGTAGAGGTATCGTTGAACGTCTTTGATCTCAAGCTTTTTTTCACAAGGAGCGAGTGTTTGTGTTTTAAATCTACTTTAATATAAATTCGCGACAGGCATAGATTCGAGGAGGAGTAACTTAACATCTGCCACATTGGCAAGCGGGGATACTGCCTGAAAACATTCATCAAGACAGCTGTCTAGAGGTAATATTTATTTAGAAATAAGTTTAGATGTGTAGTTATGAACAACCTACTGTCTGTATTTGTTCAGCTGAATTATGAATCTCAAATAATCGGTAGACGCAGGATATCATAAGTTAACTCTTCCTATCTTGCTATGATAGATTTGAAAGACGTTTAGGTTATGAAGTTTTAATTTAATGTTATAGGATAATACAGTTGTTTGCAGAGAGCTCAGGACCGGAAATTAAACCATTAACAACATTTAGATCTAACCCCTGGTTATTATAATATTTTTTCAAAATAGTTATTTTTATTATTTAATTGATCATATGGGATAAACATTGATCAAATAGGGATACATTTGTAATATCTTTTAAAGTCACTATCCTAGATACTGAAAGTAATTAGAATATTGTTTTATTTCTTATACAGAGATTTAGTTTTGATATACTTTAAAGCAGATTACAAAGAAATGGCTTAAAACAAACGTGGACATTAATTTGTGGGTGAGCTTACCCCATAGTTCTCATAGTACATTTTGATTATTCATTTAAAGTTTTATCACAACAACCCTTTTTTAAATGTTATTTTTATAGCCAGTGTTAAAAAATAAAAAAAAGTTAAAAACTTTGAATGTTCTAGGCATATTTCTCTCCAAACACTGGAATAACAGTAGCTCATACTTGCTGTTAGCACCGTGACTCCCATTCTCATTGTCCCATTTTCATCCTGTTGAAATTCCAGCCCTCATCATGATTCACAGCTTGTTTCTGATAAACAATGCTGGCGATTTATTCCTGGAGAAACACTGGAAGAGTGTCGTAAGCCGCTCTGTCTGCGATTATTTTTTCGAAGCACGAGAGAAGGCAGTGAAACCTGACAATGTGCCTCCTGTCATCCGCACCCCTCATCACTATCTCATTAACATCTACCGTGAGAAGATCTTCTTTGTTTCGGTCATCCAAACAGAAGTGCCTCCACTCTTTGTGGTAGAATTTCTGCATCGAGTCGCAGAGACATTTCAGGTATCAATAACCCACTGACAGTGTGGCGTAGAAAGTATATGCTAACATACAGTATGGTCAAAAGTTTGGGTTCAGTAAGAAGTTATTTTAAGAAATAAATGCTTTTATTCAGCAAACTTGGTGAACGTTTTATTGTAGATGTCTTGCATAGAATGTGATAAATGATGGTATTTTATAATCATTTATGCAGGACTATTTTGGAGAATGTTCTGAGACCACCATCAATGACAATATGGTCATAGTCTATGAGCTCTTGGAGGAAATGTTGGATAACGGCTTCCCCCTCGCTACAGAATCCAACATATTGAAAGAACTCATCAGACCTCCCACAATCCTGCGGTCGATGGTCAACACCATCACAGGTAAAACAACACATTCCGGAGTATTTTGTTCATGGCTACGTGATGTTGAGAATCTAACTGATTCATAATCCTCAGGCAGTAGTAATGTTGGTGAAACACTCCCTACTGGTCAGCTCTCCACTATCCCATGGAGAAGAGCAGGTGTGAAATATACAAATAATGAGGCTTACTTTGATGTGGTGGAAGAAATCGATGCCATCCTGGATAAGTCTGGTAAGACTGTTTGTGGTACTTTAATTTCACAGTTAGATTGTTCAGATCAGCGGCTCCCAATCCCAGTATTTTGTATGTCTCTCTTAGTTAACACACCTGATTCAGATAATTAGCTCGTTAGAAGTGAGCTACGTGCATGAACTGTGTTCTGATTGACAAGATCCCTACTCCCTGAGCAGGGGAAATCAAGTCAAGTCACCTTTATTTATATAGCGCTTTTTACAATGTAAATGGTGTAAAAGCAACTGCACAATATCAAAAAAGGAAAATAGTGTGTCAATAATGTAAATGAAAAGATTTTTTAAAAAATCCATTGAAGTTTTTATTCATTAATGGATTTGCGCTGCGCAGCGTCTTCACACACAGAGGAAACTTTCTAGAGAAGTGTGACATAATATACCTCTGTAAATAAATACTATTTAAATTTACGTCTCGCACTCTTTAAAGCCCTTTGTATGGAACACATACACTCGTTTCGAACTGGAATCATGGCGGAATATCTGGTGATGTCCACTTCGCAAGGGCACTTACAGACTGGGATTGGGAAATGCTGGTTCACGTGAATACATAATTCTGAAGGTATGCGGTTGATATTGGGTTTCTCTTCTGTTTCAGGAACTACAGTCTTTGCAGAAATCCAGGGAGCTATTGATGCTTGTGTCAAGCTCTCTGGAATGCCAGACCTTACTCTTTCATTTATGGTGAGAGCACATATTCATATTCATCTCTTTTTTTTTTTCTTTTGGGATATATTTTAATTTGCTATGTCTTCAACCATATTTAAAGTTGCAATGAAACTGAAGTAGCGACATATCTTTTCATTTGTATTATGATGGCTTATCAGGAAATAAAACATTTAGAGCAACGACTTGGATTATGGCATTTTCCTTAAACATTACAAGGTCAAAAATAAAAGAAACATACCCATAGTTAGACAGTTGTTCACAGTAAGATCTATAACATGCATATGCAGATTTTATTTTCACTGCTACCTTGGAAAATCTTGTCCATATCCATATCTGTATCTAGCAATGACCTTATTCAACAAAAGTTCAGAGTACAAGTGCCACCACTGGGCACCTGTAATGAACCTGAGGACTGAGTATCTTGAACAAAAGAAAGCATTATACACACTATACTTGATCTAAAATTATTTTTAACATTATGCTAACTTTAAATGTATTAGGCATGCAGCTTTTATGATCCCATATTAATCAAGGGACAATATGACATGTGGTCTTTTTTACCAAACTGTATGTTGTCCACAGAACCCCAGGCTCCTGGATGACGTGAGTTTTCATCCGTGCGTCCGTTATAAGAGATGGGAAAGTGAAAGAGTTATCTCTTTCATTCCCCCCGATGGAAACTTTCAGCTCATGTCGTATCATATCAGTGCGCAGAAGTAAGCAGAGTATAGTTCTGGAGAAAATAGTTTAACCATAAACCTAAAACATGTATGAAATATATTTAGATATTGCCCCTTAAAAGTTTTTTTACCTGTTTTTGCAGCCTTGTAGCAATCCCGGTATATGTGAAGCAGAACATCAGTTTCTTTGAGACTGGATCTTCAGGAAGACTGGACATCACTGTGGGTCCTAAGCAGACCATGGGAAAGACTGTGGAGTGTTTGGTAGTGACCGTACACTTGCCCAAAGAGGTTCTCAGTGCCAACCTCAATGCAACTCAGGGAACCTATAACTATGACCCTGTCAAGAAGGTCAAATGCAATTCCATTTTCATTGATTTATTGTAGTTGTGTTATTTTAGCAATGTCACAGCTGCTGATCATTTGAAACCCTATATTTGGCTAATTGTTCTGACTGTTGTCTTGTAGCTTTTGGTGTGGGATATAGGGAAACTTAACCCCCAGAAGCTTCCCAATCTGAAAGGAAGTCTAAGTCTGCAGTCTGGAGCTCCTAAACCAGAGGAGAACCCAAGTCTGAACATTGACCTGAAAATCCAGCAGTTAGCCATCTCAGGTAGGCTGCGGTTCTTTATCAGCTTTGGTCGTTATTCATTGCCAGCAGGACCTTGTGATAAAGCACTGTTGTTATTAACATGCTTTTAAAAAGCACAATAGGCTGCTGTAACCCTATTTCATTTCCTATTTGTTCACTTATTTTTTTTTCTTCTAAATGTTTCATTTCCTTCCACATGTTTGTATGTAATCGCTGAAATGCCATCAATGGTTTAGGGTCCTTTTTTAAAAAGACTACTTTTATTTTTATACATTCAATTGATTAAAGGTGACAGTAAAGACATTTTTAATGATACAAAACCTTTCTATTTCAAATAAATGCTTTTGAACTTTCTATTAAGTGTTAAAGCTATACAAGTTTGTCTAAACTCTGATGCTCATATGATTCAATGAGCATTGAGAATGATATTGAAATAAATCTGATCTTTTGTAGAGAAGGAGAGACAAATTTGCTTATTTGGACAATGACTTTGAAATTGTGTACCTTCACTTTTCCTATCCTAATCCTAAAAACAAAAATCATATTTTCAGACTTATGTAAAGTGCCTTGAAGCACTGTTTTAAAATGTGTTATATAAATACAGTTATGCGTACTTCACTCTCTCTTCTGCTTCACAGGACTGAAAGTCAATCGTCTAGACATGTACGGAGAGAAATATAAACCATTCAAGGGTGTGAAATATGTGACCAAAGCTGGGAAGTTCCAGGTCAGGACATGAGGTCAACTGCAGAGTATCACAAGGATATGCCAAAAGTTTATAAGAGGTGCCATTTTCTCAGTGACAAATCATACAGGATTGCAACCTTGTGCACAATTTCCATTATTTTTTTTTTTAAAACATGGCAGTTACATTTGTTATTGTAATATTTATCTTTCTTGTTTTGTGGGAAGTTACTGGCAATTTGCAAGACATGAAAATCTTTCCACTGGATAGTATTGGGAGAGCATTTGCTTTGGGAATCTTTCACTTCATATCAACAACATTCCATTAATGTATTAAAACTGCATTATGTTAGATTTAAGGTACGGTAAATCTTTGCCAGAAACACAATATATTAATCGCAATACTGCTCTACAGTCTTTCATATTGTCACAAAACAATACTTGTGAGTTTCTGCACATTCACAGGCCTTATTTTTTATTTGCCTTTTCAGTGGCCTTTGAATGAAAAAAAAAAATACTTTGAGAAGGCCTCACACACTCAAATGGCCTTTCTTTAAAAGAACAGTCATGCTTATAGCAGGACATATTTACAATGATGCAATCTACTACACAAGCACATCACTGCTCAGAGGTGAATAGAAGCTGTATCTGCTTGAGAGACAATTTACACTTAAAGTAGTTTGCCACATACAAGCACTATGGAGCCATTATGAGCTTAAGTGATAAAATCCGTTCTGTTGCACTGACCTGCACTGATACGGTAGATATGCAGCTCTGCCACCTTAATGAAGCTTTGAGGATTTGCACACAAGGACACACAATTGCATTATTTTGTAAAATGTCAAGGGAACTGCATAATTGCATTTTAAGATATGTATTTAAACCAAAAGCCTTTAGATTTATAAAGTTTGCGAACAAAATGAGGTCTTTTTTGTGTGTGTGTTTCCACTTCTGAGTAATACCTGTTTATTATAGCTTCACTTGAATTTGTTTGACAAAATTAGAAAGTAACTTGTCCCTTTACTGACATATTTGGGGAATGAAGTATCCAAACAAAACACCTTAACAGAATTTTTTTATTAATCTGAGGCACATAAGATGATTTTTCTATGTGACACTGAAAAAGTCAACATTAGTGTCGTATATACATTCACAAAGCAGTAATTTCACCCTTTCTAAATGTCATCAGAACCCACTACATGCTATTACACATACAAATACAGCCCTGTAAACTTTCACAATGAGGCACTATATTGGGGGCTGAAAAGATACTCTTTCAAATGTATATGTTGCAGATAAGAGTTTTTAAGTGAATGCAAGGCAGTGAAACATCATGATGGTGTTCTTGTAGCTGTACAGAGAATTCAGAGTGCATCTTCAGCTAATAATGGTGATGAGCTTGTGCTACTGGGTTTTTCATAGTATGACTGCACAATTTCCACACATTTGATTCTATACTGTAAATTTACTGTCCTTAAAACGGTAGATCACACAAAAACTAAAAATCTGCAGTTTACTCACCCTCATGTCCTTCTGTATGACTGGAACACAAAAGAAGGTATTTTGAAAAATATCTCAATTTTTGCCCATACTTTGAAAGTCATTGACAAAAAACATTTTCAGTTTTAGAACAACATGAGGGTGTTGATAGAGTTTTCATTTTTGGGTAAACTGCATCTCCAAACTCATAGGTATCGCATATAAACAAGCCACCTGGGTCTTGTTACCCATTCTGTTTAAATGCGTAAAAACATTAAGACAGTTCCATCATCAATATAATACAACTGCAAACACAATCACACAGAGAAATGTCAACATTACAGCTGTAAACTGTAAAAAGACTGAGCTAAGAGAGAACAGTTCAACTGTTGTGAGGTTTGTGCTTTTCTTTTAACAAGTTAAAATAATCATTCACTCTCTCACAAACTTTAGTGTGAATGAAGTATAAAGAATTTCAGTGGTAACTATCCAAGCTTTCGCATGTCTGTGTAGATTTACATGATAGATGTGTTTTTTGATAGCTAATGGATATTAAGTGTAAAAAAAACTAAGTCTTTGGCATCAACCATGCCACGCAAAATACATCTCTGTAATGGCACGACCCATTAAAAAAGGCAATATCATATTTAATAAATAACTAAGCATAAGTTCATTATAAATATGAGCGAAGAACAGTTAATTATAGTGAATTATAACTCAAAAACAACCAGCCATAAGGTTTTTGAATAGCAAAGTAAAACTTGCAACATTGTACATGGTGTATATTTGCGACTAAAAAGTGATCTGTGATAATGTTCTGAAGAAATATAAGAAATATAAATATATACATTTTCAATAAGAAAATTTAATTGTCAAAAACTAATTTAAAGTAAATTTCATCATGAACTCCAACATTGTTCGAGAGAGGCATCATGCCGTTTTTCTCCAATACAAAATAGAAAACAACTTCATGCAAAAAATATATATATATACCTGGAATTTGGAAACCCAGCATACCAAAAATATATATTTAAAAATTAGCTTCCTGTATACTCCTACACTATACCTCAGTAGTGTGAGATAAAGGTAACAACAGCAAACTTTCAGGACAAAAATAGTCTCCGTAAGGAGCAGCGGAGGTGTACCAAGTACCCATACAAGCAAGTAAATAAAAATAAGTATTACCATTCACCCCAAAACTGGAGCCGGACACTGATGTCCAAAAATGTAAGAATCAGACAGGGTGCTTTCTCTCCACCTGCCACCCCTTATCAGATCTCAGACGTTTGAAAAGGCAAGGATGCAGATTGCTAATGGAAATCAACTAGACCTCAGTTTACTGGTACCAGGGGGTCTTTCGGACCCAGCGAAGAGTGAATCCTGCGTCTGTGCGGATCTTGATAGAGGCAGCTTCTGCTTCTCTGACCGTCTCCTTCACGGACTGCATGAGGTTCTGCGCATTGTGCACAAGCATCTCGGTGGCCTTAGGACCAAACACAATCATTTTAATTCCAATCCAATCCAGTAAATCCTTCATTAAAGATGTGCCTTGTGTCCTCACCTGCTCAGATTCTTCCTCACTGATGTTTGTGCGTCCCAACATAGTGGCCTTTACTGTGGACAGGATCTTCAGCTGAGTGCTAATAGTTGGGATACGCTCACAAACCTGGAATAAACATTACAGAGTTCACAAAGGAGAAATTTGCAAATCAGTTCTCTACTACTACTGATATTTGCGCCACTGACCTGCAAGAGGTTTGTGCGAATCCGTTTGTCGGTGCATTGCTTGGCTACCTCTTTAGCCAACCGTGTGACCTCATCGGAGGCCTTGGCGATGTCCTTGGCGCACTGAATGAGGGCACGTTTATTTCCACTGCCTCCACGCACAAGACGAGACATCTCCGCCATGAGCAGGGCCATGCGCTTAGCTGCTCCAATGATGTCGTTACCCTAAGAGGAAAAAACACCCATGTGGACATAGCATAAGGACTTAAAATAAGGGTTTGATTACAGACGTACTTTGGCAAACACGGGTAAAATCTAAAATTACTACAAAAATCCAACTGTTCCTATAGAGTTGGTTACTGTTTATTTAGATAATTTTTGCCTGTTATCAATCTGTGATTGATGATGAGCTCTATGTATCTCACGTCTATCTCTAATATTTTAAAATGGCACAAAGACGAACAAATAGTGTTTAGAATAATGTCATTTTCATCTAGCGCACATCAGTCATGCCTTATTGAAATTAGTGTAGGTTTATCATATGTCTCCTGAAGTCACATTTGTAGGACAAAATATGAGAAGCAAATGCACGTGAACAAGAATTTTTTTCTGTGCATTTGCATGCTTATTATTGATATAAATATACTTTTCTGATGTGGGTGCAAAAGTTTCCCATCATTAAATTTTTTTGTTTGCACATACAAGTTTCTCGTACATGTCAGAAAGTATGGAAGCTCTTTTTTTTTTGAAATTCTGAGTTTATATCTCACATTTGCAAGAAAAAAGTTTGTACGATTATACAATAAAAATTATGCCTTTTTTTTTTTTATCTGTGACGGAAATAAGTTTCCATAGTCCTCCTGTGTGCACAAGAAACTCTGAGGGCATTTTTTTTCTGCAAACGTAAATTTAGGGACTCCGTAGAATCTAATGTATTTTCCTCCAGGTTGTCAACAATATGGTGCCCATCTAATGAATAAATCATAATTATTCATAAAAAAAATAACTTGAGTAGAATTCTGCATGATCCTTTAGTGAGACAGTTATGTTTATACACAGGCATGCAAAGTTTGTGTGTTAAAACGAAACATCCTACAATGGCTTTGATATGGATCATGTAAAATGGTTAGAAAAAGTGTGCAACAAACAAACAGGCATGTGACATGACTTCAACACTTGTAATTCCGAAGTCATTGGGAAACTGTCATCCATGGCTTCACAGGTTGGCAAAAGCAGTGTTTGGCAGCAGCGGTTGAGTGAATGGCTCCTCGTTCAAATCGGGGCACAGAGGCGTGAAAACTATCAGAAATGAGCAGGGAAGTGACTTGTGAAGCCAGTATCAGTTTGTCCAAGAAATGCACAACAAACTTGCCATTCCAGTCGCGGTCATTGGCAACCCCAGCAGCAAAAAAACACACCGGACCCAAGTGTGAAGCAGCAGCAGCAGCTATCTGGTTTCAGCATTCCCACAGTAATATCTGGATGCAGAAGGGATGCTGCGGCCTGCCAGGGCCAGAAAACGGAGTACCTTACTGGACCACTTGCGAGCCTCCTGGTGCAAAGACTGCGCAGCGGCCAAAATGGGCTGGTTAACTGTCTGATTGGAAGACATTAAGAGCAGCTCTGGCTCAAAATCATCCTCGTTGTCTGTGAATTCATCCTCATCGTCTATATCTACTTCTGCCTCAGCGGCCTCAAAACCCTCGTCTGTCACTTCAGGCTGGGGAGGCTGGGAAGGAGGGGGAGGAAGGAGCCAGCATGGAGAAAGAAGGACAGAGTTAGTACGAGAGGCACTGCAAGGAGATTCCCAGGACATGATTGTGGGAACATCTGGGTTTAGGATAGCTGGGAGGGGCAGCATTCTGGATCCTGCTGGGTAACGTCTGCCACAGAGTTTATAATGTCAACTGAAAATCATGTAACTGATCTATTCTCACTTAAAGTTGAGGATAGAAACTGGGTGGGTCATTTGGACACAGAGCAAACAAGCAAAGCCCCCAACAAGATATGATGAAATACATGATGGGTTCGCCATAAAAAAGCAGCTTTGACAGATTGTGTTACAATGACTTTATATTTCAAATTGAATGATACTTAAGATAAAAATACTCCTAGTAAATTATTTTGTATAGACTGTCCTTAAATTGCCTTGATTTGTTTTCTTTTAACTTTTCCAATCATTCATTATTACTGAATAAAGATTTTTAAAACATATTTCATAGAGACTGTTCTCACAAAAAAAAGCCATTTATAGCTGCCAAAATAGTTAGTCGTATAGACCGTAATTTCCATGAACACTAGCATTCAAAAGTCTGGGGTTTAAAGTTTATTTTATTTTATATATTTATTTATTATTTTTAATGGATCAAAATGACAGTAAAGACATTTATAATATTACAAACGATTAATATAAGTGCTAAATAAAATGAAATAAATGCTGTTTTTTCCCCTTTCTATTCATAAAATAATCCTAAATAATTGTTGTAGTTTACACAAAAATATTAAGCAGCAAAACTGCTTTCCACATTGATAATAATAGGAAAATGTTTCTTGAGCGCCAAATCAGCATATTACAATGATTTCTGAAAGATCATGTGACATTAAAGACTGGAGTAATGGCTGCTGAAAATTCAGATTCGCCATCACTGTAATACATTTCTTTTTAAAATATGTTAAAATAAAAAACATTTATTTAAAACTGTAAAAAATATTTCACAATATTACTGTTCTACTTTATTTTTAAACAAATAAATGCAGCCTTAGTGAGCATAAGAGACTCAAAAAACAAAAAAATCTTTCCGACCCTAAACTTTTGAATAGTAGCGTATCTGTCTATCTATCTGCAATATCTCAGTATTTCAATAATACAGCTATTCCTCATTTTTACACTGTATTCAGTTTAGTAAAGTGAATATTATAATAACTAAACTGGCAATAAAGGGGGCTGTGTGTAGATACAAACAGGGAAAGACCATGTTAACACGCAAGAGATCAAAGAGTTTTCAAAAGGACCAAGACAAAGCCATGAAGGAACTGTTCAACTATTATAGAAATATAAGAAATAGCACAGAAACATCCCACAAAAGGACAACGACACAACCAGTAAGTCAAACCCACCCAGTGGGCTTTCACTATGGTCACCTGATTGGAAGCATTATTGCTTACATCACCTTCTAGCACCGACACAAGCCTTTGTAATGAGCTTGTATCAGCTCTGCACTAGTTCCAGTTGATATCACATCCACTGAAGAAGACATTTCCCATTAGTTAAAGTTAACTCAGGTAGTCCTGTCTGTCTCGTTTCATAGCAGGAGCTCTTTTTGGGTAAAGCTGCGAAGAAAAGTCATGTATTGCTCCTTCACTTTGGTAAAAAAAAAAATGAGTCTACTTGTTAAAACGTTAGAGCATGCAAACATTTCTTTCATAGATGACAGTTTCCGTTCTTTTTTCCCCCTGAAACTGGAATCATCACAGAGATTTCCACATTTCAGGTTAAAGACAACAAAAACATTCAGATTTCAACAAAGGCAACATTTCACAATCCTAAAAAGCAGACCAGTCCACAAAGCGCATCTCAAACACTTGAACACATCATTTAGTTTTTTCATTAACTTTGTCATTTCATCTTGACAGTCTTTGTGAGATTCAGTTTATTTTTTAATTCTAATTATTTAAAAGTATTTATTATTGTGTTTTATTTACAATACATTACTGTTTAAAAGTTTGGGGTTGGTAAGACTTTTTGTTGTTGTTGTTTTTAAAGAAGTCTTATGCTCACCAATGCTGCATTTTTAGTTTAAAAATACTGTAAAAATTATTGTTAAATATTATTACAAGTCAAAATAAATTTTTCCCTGTTTTTAGATATTATAAAAAGTCATTTATTCCAGTGATGGCAAAGCTGAATTTTTCTCAGCCATCACTCCAGTCTTTAGTGTCATATTAGCCTTCAGTAATCAATCTAATATGCTGATTTGCTGCTCAAGAATGACCCGGTTAGCCCGCCGGGCAAAAATACAAATCTTACTGACCCCAAACTTTTGAGCCATAATGTATTTCTAAAGAACTACAAGGAATGGTTTTGTGTCTAAAACATAAGAGTTCTACTTACCTTACTGGACCATTTACGGGCCTCGTCGTGTAGCTGCCTGGCCGCAACCATCATCGGCTCGCTCACCATCTCACCGGCTTTCTGCTCTGGGAACTCCTCATCTTTCTCCTCTGGAGGTGGAGGTCTCGGGGGAGGAACCTCTCCCTCTGGGAGGGGCGGTTTGGGGGGAGCCTGATCATCACTGACCTGATAGAATCATATGGGTGAGCAAATGATGACAGAATTGTCCCTTTAATGCCTGATTTGACACTTTAATTTCACTTACATGCAGCTGATCAAGGTCTGGAGGTGGAGGTGGAAAGTCAGGCTCCTGAGGCTGGAAGGCTTCCCTGACTTTCCCAACAGCAGCCAAGATCCTGTAGCCAGAGTCCAGGAAGCTCTTTTGTGAACCTAATCAATAGGAGAAAAAAAAAATCTGTCAGTAATAGGAGAAATTGTTTTCTATAAATGTATCCGGAACATTTACAAAAAAAAGACCTGGATCCTGGATGTTTCCTGCCACGGCTTTAGCGGCCATAACCATGGGTGAGATTGTTCTACCAAGTTCATCTGAAGCAGCTTTGACCAGTTCTCTGAATTTAGGGTCCTCTGAGTTCTCCACTTCCCGCTTGGCCACCAGAAGGACCCGGTTAGCCCGCCGGGCAATGCTGGTTGCCCCTGCAACCAACATCTGGGGCTGAACGTTAGCCATTGCCACCCGACATTTATCAATGTCTTTCTTAATGGCCTCCTCTGATGCATCCAAGAGGGATTTCGTGTCAATGGCTTCATCCACAAGACCTGAAATAAAGATTGAAATAAAGACTGAAATATTTGAAGGATTTGAAAATATTTGGTAAATATTTTATGTGATACGAGTTTTTGCTTACTGGTCATTTTTTCAATGTTGTCAATCCATTGGTTCTTCATGGTCTCAAAGTGTTCATATGCAGCCTGGTTGCCAGGGTTCTTCAGCAAAATGCGTGCAGCAGAAGTGACCTGCTCATGAGTACAGCAAAAGTTAGATAAACATGTCAAACAAACAAACAAGATTACAACTAGTTTAATAGTACTCATTCTGAGAGCCTTTATTGGTAAAATGTTTAATAAGGCAGCGGCTATTTGCACTAAGAGTAAATAGCTATAGATTCTATTTACACTGTGTTAAAATAGCAGGATTTTCTGCTATTTATACTACTTGTTGCAAATAGTGGCAATTATCTGCACTTCAGTATTATAGTACATTATAAAACAGTATGCAATAATAACGTATTGAGTGTAAATTATAATTTTCACTCAAATTATTACAGTTTTTCTCGATTGCTTAAACACATTTCTTGAAACTATGCCTCGTATTCTCAAAACAGTAAACACGAATCCATAACTTCTAACTCAATTCCCCAAACATCCTATATTCAGGTCAAAATGAAGCTCTCCACTCAAAACAACTCAATCTTGCTGAAAAACCAAACTTTGCTCTGAGACATGACACACAAACAGTCAAAAACACACGCACTACAACACAGTTTTACACACTGATGAGATCAATTCAAAACAATACTACAGAAACCGGTTATAAGTGCGGTACTTCCCAAATGTTTTATTTCTCAATTTACAGTTTTTCTCAATTGCTTTGGCACATTTTCCGAAACAGTCCTAACATTCTCTAAACTGTGAGTGCAAATGTCACAACTGTTTGCTGGAACTTCAGAACTTTATTGCATGTCTACAAAAAGTAGTTACTCACCCAAAACATTTCATTCATGCTTAAAAACCTAGTTATCGTGTCTGTAATTTGGCCAAGGTCACCAAAATATAAAGTATTTTTGTCATTGTGTGAGCCTCACTGGTCAAAATGTTTAGTTGTTTTTTCACCATGACTAGAAAACTGTGTAGTATTACCTGAGGCAAACTATGGCGATAGTTTAGATGACAGTTACTGTAGGCCTACTGAAACGCAGAAGATATATTTTGACTCCTAGTGTTTCCACTTGGGTAACTGTGTGCTAATTGAGCTCAAACTGTGCAGACTTGAGTGAACAATATTGAATGCTAGTGCTTTCTAAATGATCCTATGGTGTAAGCACTGAGAAATGTAGGGATTTGTGTGTAGAGTTTTGCAGTAACAGTTCACCAAATCTGACTCATGCGTTAAAGCAGGGAATAGTGTTTATAGTTCAGCAAAATGGGTGTGCTTTTTGAAAAAAGGCGCTATGGTTTTGAAATTTTAGTTCAAAAGCCTGGTTATAGTGTTTTAGCAATCGAGAAAAACTGTAAATGGATGCCACCTTACTGGTACAATAACGCCCTCCCTGCACCTACCCTAACCCTACCCGATACTTTATTTTCAACTTTTTGATAATTAAAATAAATGCCTTTATGATGTGATAGATTTGAAAAGGGAAAAATAAAAGTTTGGTAAAAGGCGTGTTCGAACCCGGGTTGATCGCGTCAAAAAGACCATAGCACACACTTTACCATCTACACCACTGGAACTGATAAACTACAACTGTTTTTTTAATGTTGACTATCCCAATCACACGTTGGTGGGCCGAGTTTGCATAAATAGTCTCTGCCAACGAGGCGGGCTATTTGCACTAAGTGTAAATAGTCACTCCGTTTTAATAAACAGTAAAAAAAAACTTGTAGTAATGTGTAAAGTCCCACTTTTTAACAAAGAAATAAAGATTTTTTTTTTTAAAGGTTTATATTTCTTAAATTGCAAAAATAATTTGTTGTCCAAAAGTTAGGGGTCTGTAAAATGTTTTAATATTTTTTTAAAGGGTCTCTTATGCTCGCCATTTATTTGGTCAAAATACAGTAAAATTGTAATGCTGTGAAATATCATTAAAATTCTAAATAAATTTTGTATTTCAATATTTTTTACAGTGTAATTTATTCCCGTGATGAAAAAGCTAATTTATTTTGACTTTAGTGCTGTGACAACATAAAAGCTAGTTACTTTAGAAACATCCTCGTAATTTAACACTCAATACTTTTCTCACACAGACTTATTTTAAGAATGAGGTCTCACTCAAGATCATCATATTTGGTAGTATCTGGCATCAAAAAGCTTGAATGTCCCTGGAGATTTGATACTTTGGCTAATGTCCAGGTATCAGGCCAAGCACTCCTTTATGTGCCCTTAAAGTAGCTCTGGCATAAGCACAGAGTTGGGCGTCCAGACATATACATATGTGAGCTGCATACCTGAGGTGTTAGATCTCTGGCTGATTTCACAGCCGCCTGGATGCCTTCAACTGTGCTCTTATTGGCTGTTCCCACAGCAGCGGCCTTCTCTGCTGTAGCACCCAGTCTACTGGCATGATTCTCAAAGTTAGACGCCCTTTCTTCAAAGACCTAGAGGGGAAAAATACTAAATTAATTATAATTATTATTTTATAATTAATAATTCTGTTTATAGTTTTTGTTAATATTTTGAATAAAAATTTCATTTTTACATTTTGCTTTCACTGTAATTTAAAAGTTTTAGTAATTTTTGTTGGTTTTGTCATTTTAGTATTTTATATGTCTATATATATATATTTTTTATTATTTTTAGCTTAGTTTTAGTTATTCAAGTTAAACTAAACAAAAATGAGAAATGTTGCCTTGGCAATAAAATTTTATTATATTTTATTTTAGTTAATGCTAATTAGTTTTTTTTCCCAAGTAACTTAATATTTTTTTTTTTATGGTTTTAGTATTAGATAACACTAGCTGTGTTTCCTTCACCCTGTTTTAATGCGCATTTTGTAATTTATCGCATGAGAAACGAGTGATAGAAACGCCAAATTTTGATCAAAAATCCCTTAATTCACAAAAAAAGTTTTTACGCTCGCTTGAGGTGATTTTTGACTTGTGCAAAAAAGGGTTAATGCGAATAATGAGAGATGGAAATGCATTTTGCGAATAAATTCCTCCAAGCGCATCAAAAAAGTCATGTGACTGCGCTATGAGACGGGATAACTTGAACTTGACTAGCAGCGGACTGATCTCGTTCCACAGCATCTGAAATGTTGTTTTGGTCATTCTGAAATGCCTGAGCAAAGTCTGTCATCAAAGTATTTCTGTTGTCTTACATACTTCTGTTGTCTAATTGTCTTACACGACTGTGTTCCCAAACAGCAGCATTCACCTCCGAAAGCAATGACAGCATTTATTGTGTTTCGTCTGCTCGCTCTGAGGCGCAAGTCATTTTTCATATATGAAAATTATTATATTCAGTAGCTTATCCTAGTTTTCCATAGGCTATTTAGTGCCAGTTTACCAGGAAGTGATGATTTTGTTCTCTTTGATTCGTTGGATGGAAACGAAATTTTATGCGATGTTCCAATATTGCACACAAGTTAAATTCGCAACTTTGGATGGAAACCCGGCTTATAATAACAATACATAATAACTATGATAATGACTATGAGTATGATTGTATGCATTTCTGACCAGGTATAAAATAATGATTTTTGGGATTTCTTCAAAATAAATAATAACCCTAAGAATAAAAGTGTTTATTTACTTCTAAAAATGTCTAAAGTCTTTTTACAATTAGGTTTAGAGCTTGGAATGCTTTGTGTGAATTAGCATATTTGATATGATACTGAAAAGCAAGCTGTACTCTGTTTAAAACAGGTTGTATACTCAACAGACCTCCTCTCTGTTGGGGGCCTCAAGAGGCGCCATTGCTGCCACAGCCAGGAGTTTAATTGGTGTGGTCGTATCACTGAAAACATCAGACACCTCCTGGGTCATTGCTTCCTGCATCTTTGCCTTCAGATCCTTGAAAGAAAAATATGATATGATGATTTATTTATGTGTACAATTAAAAAAACAAAAAAACATGTCATTTGCTTGTAGCAGAAGTAGTGCAAATATGTTCCAGCAGAGGGCGGCATTTGCTTATATATTACATTGAGCTAAAAGCCCTGGTGCTTTGTGTACCAGCAGATCTGACCTCTGCACTTCCCATTTGAGAAGATCCAAACATCTGATTATGCTTCACCCACACCTGCTGTGTGAGAAAGATAGCAGGATCTTTTAATAGAAAAGGGGGACACGATGCCTTACTTTAATTGCCTCCAGAAGATGAGCAGCCACAGCGCGCGCCTGAGGACTCTCTCCCTCTCCCCGCGCCGCAAGATCTGCCAACTGCATCATCAGCTGCTCCACTCGCTCACACTTTGCTAGCAGATCCTGTCTGTACGGCCCTGGTAGAGAGTTCGCCAGCCGGCGGCCTTCTGCTATCAGCCCCCGTATGGCAGCCTGGCCTACAGACAGAGACATGACAAGCTCCCATTAAAATTTAATGGTGAAATATGTCATTTCTAGCTGAAACGATCAAACAGGTTTCCCAAATTCCCAGGTTTCATTATACTACTTTTTGGACAAACAGACAGTCTCTTCAGGGAAATTAACCAACAAATTGCTCACCCAAAAATCATTCATCATTAAATGTCATTAATTACTCCCCCTCATGTCGTTCCAAACCCGTAAAACCTTAGTTCATCTTCAGAACACAAATTAAGATATTTTTGATGAAATCTGAGAGCTTTCTGACCCTGAAGACAGCAACACAACTACCACGTTCAAGGTCAGGAAAGGTAGAAACGACATTGTTAAAATAGTCCATGTGACATCAGTGGTTCAACTGTAATTTTATGAAGCTACGAGAACACTTTTTGTGCGCAAAGAAAACAAAAATAACAACTTTATTCAACAATTTCTTCTCTTCCGTGTCAAATCTTCAACCTAGATGTTATACTGGTTTGGAACGGCATGAAGGTGAGTAATTCATGACAGAATTGTCAATTTTGGGTGAACTATCCCTTTAAGAAGAAGCCACAATAATAATAGAAACATTTTTTTTCAAGCCACATTTAAACTAAAAACTATAAAAATCCATTTTAACTCAATCATTTCAATTATTTTGCACTAAAATGTTCATCTTTAAACACTAAATTTATAAAATGGGTGGTTGTGAGAAATAATTTTGTAATTATTACATAATTATGTTAATTAGCCCTAGACAGCCTACTATGCTTTTCTTTCAAACACACTTACAGTCATTTGTTTTGTGTGGATATATTCATGCATTCATGATTCATTCATTTTACCAAATGGAGGGCAACAGCTGCTTTATGATTTGAAATAGCCATTAATGTGACAATTGTACACTTTTTTTTTTTTGACTGATTGGCTAATAATTCAGCACTATTAAATTAGCACTACATAGTATCTCTACTTGCTGGTTTAAAAAATATGTTTTTGCTCCATAACAAACTTACATAACGAACATTTACTTCACTTGAAAGTACTAACATACCACTTAAATAGTATGCAATATTAGAATCCAAGTATGCCATTATTAGACGAAGAGTGCATCCAAAATTATAGTATATTAAGATAACAAGCCATAGGTGCCCAGATAGTACACCGTTTCTGGTGGATTTTAAATTGAGAATATGTGCCATAGCAGATTTTTAAGCTTATTAAGGAAAATTAACAATGAATTCATAAGTAATTAAGTTAGCAAGATGACAAGGTGTGGTATCAAGAGGAAATTTTATGACGTGATAATATGTCCCAATACTAGCCTTGCTATACACTCGAAAGTATAGATTTTCCCTATCACGAGTGAAGTACAAACTAGTGTAAATGAGTGAATTGGGACAAACCCTGGTACTAAACTTTGCAGCTCTGGTCTAGAGTTACTCCAAGACTAAGTTAACCTGAAAGTAACATGACCTGCTGTGAATAGGACACGAAGCAGCTATTTGTGGTTTGAAATATTTTAAGCATGAACATAAATACAACAGGGACAGAGGAAATAGCCATCTGTCACATCATATAAAGGTCCAGAGTCAAGTGCCTAGTTCCATACGAGTCATTCAATCTGCCAGTGTTATCCTTTGGGGGAAAAGTAAAGGCCTCAGATGATCAGATGAAGATTTTACTACACTAATAACAGATAGAGATATAACAGTTATTGATTCAATTCTAAACGTAAATGGATTGCCAAGCTGCTTTTTTGTCACATTTAAGGAGTAATGTTTCACCTCATTCTGCCACCCACCTACTCCATGATCGTCCACTCCAGGGTTGTTGATCCAGTGCAAGGCCTGCTCCATTTTGCCCTCTAGTGTAACAGCAGCCTTGGCAGGTCTCATGTTGGCCACGGCACGGTTAGTCTTTGCCTGCAAGTTCTGCAAAGCAGTGCCAATCTGTTTGGCCAGCGCTCTAGCCTCAGGAGTATCCCCTTTACCCCTGTGGCACAAAAAAGTTAAAAAGAACAGCATTATTTTTTTTTTGAAACAGAAATATTTTGTGACATCATAATTGTCTTTACTGACACTTTTTATAATAAAATGTTTCATAATATTATGAAAACACTAAGAGTCACATCAGGCACATTCTCTTGGTTACATAATCTGTCCTAACAGTGAGCATGATACTGATTTATCAAGTTCACATTTTTCATCATGTGCTGATCAAAGTCACAACATTACCTAAACATGATAGACTGGCATGAATGATATCAAGCTAAAAACCATCTGTTCTTTGAAAGTGGAAAGAACACTTTGAATGCTCCTGTAAATTAAAGAACTCTAACTATATGTACTGTAGATCTATAATTACATTTTACGAAGTTCAGCCAGTCTCGCAGTGAGTCCTGCGACCTCGCTGATGGAGCGCAGAATGTCGTCTCTCTCTTTAGGATCTTCACACAGGTCAGCGATGCGCTTGGCCTCCACCAGAAGAGCACGGATGTTCTCTTCCCCCTCCGGACCACCGTTAGGATCAGCCAGCCAGCTCTGTACAGAAACAACCATTCACAAAACAAGTTCAGTTCAAGTTTTACTACGATCACAATCCTTTCATACATAAATGTATATTAATGAGTTCATTTATTAATTGATTTGTTATTTTTGTTTTTATTTGATCAGTAAATGGTTTGCCTTTAATTTATTTTACATCACTAGAGCTACACCTACTAGTTAGTTAGCAAAAGTAATCTCACAGAACACTCTCAGACTCTTCTGTTCCTTTTTTATCAGAATGAACAAACATACTACACTGACACTTGGCAACATTTTCTGTTTTGAATTTGAAGGAATATTTATAGTCATATTGTTATTCAGCATAAGGAATCAGTCTGTTATATAATCACATGCTTTGCTGTTGTCTGTCACTGCACAGACAGCACAAAGTAGAAGTATTCCTTCTGGTTTTCAGTTAACCACCCTTTAAATACTTAGGAGTCACAGCACATCTCCACTAAATAACATCAGTCCAGACAGATTTATGTAACAGCTATTTAAATGAGGACACGTCTGTAATTATATGTACCCATTTTAAGTACCCATTCGTCCTCTGGGATGCATATACAAACTCTTCAAATCTGTAACTATAGCAAAATGAACAATATAATAAAATCTTAACAATAGACTAAAATAAAAATAGAACTTTTAGGAAAAACACTTCACATATCTTTAGTTGTTTACATCAATGGCCATTCATTGACTCAAAACTTAGGAGAATGAATTTGGTGGAAATTCATCTGTGACTTGATTCAAACTGAAGTTTTCCAATTCAGCTTATGTTATGTTTAATAATTGTAAATATTTTAGGCCCTGCACCTGTATTAATTATAACAAACAATATCCATAATGATAATATTACTTAATGATGATATTAATAATAATAATAATAATACATTCCATTGTTGATAAAAAGACAGTTGTTTACATTGGTAATATTGGGTATAAATTTGTTTTAGTATACATTTTGGTACTTTTCAATTGAGTCTTGAAGCAAAATCAATTGACTGTTCGCAAAGAGCTTGATTGACAGGCGATCTGACCACTCATAAACCTCAATCTGCCATTTTACCCGACAAACAAATCAGACAGCAGAGTAGATGTATAATTTTGGTGGACTCAAACTTGAAACATTTTGTGTATTGACGTCGTTCTGCGGTTGAAATAATATACATTATGATGTTCATGTTTATGTCATGCTTTAAGTAAATATGAAAAGACAATCAGTTCACGTGTGGCAATACAGCGATCTGCCACGACACATTAAAGAGCCACAAATGGTATTTATTGTTTGAATTTCTTAAAAAAGAGAGAACATTTTAAAGCTGAGACCTTGTTTCATACCAGAAGTAAACTGCTCTGTCTTGTCTGTCAGCGTGTTGTCAGTTTACTCTTTGCGCCGCAATGTATTTTTTACTGCGTGAGAACATGATGTTTATTGTGAGTGCCATGGCTTGCCGAACATAGCAATAGTAACTAAGGAGGACGGGTTTTTGTGAAGGGTCAATTGAGCACCACTTTAGACACACTAAACACACCAATTCACTAACAAAACAAGCTTCAAGACTTACCTGGGCCGTGTCGATTCTTTTGGCAATGGCTTGTTTGGCATTGGTCAGGGCCTCCAGTTTCCGAGCAGCATTCTCCACTTTCCCCACCAGAATATCCAAACCCTGGCCCACCTGCTGAGCTTTCTGCATACCCATAGGGGTGGCACCCTGACCTCTGAAGAAACAACATATATAAAGAATAATAGAATACAACCCGAATTCCGGAAATGATGGGACGTTTTTTAAATTTGAATAAAATGAAAACTAAAAGAATTTCAAATAACATGAGCCAATATTTTATTCACAATAGAACATAGATAACATAGCAAATGTTTAAACCAAGAAATTGTAAAATTTTATGCACAAAATGAGCTTATTTCAAATGTGATGCCTGCTACAGGTCTCAAAATAGTTGGGACGGGGGCATGTTTACCATGGTGTAGCATCTCCTCTTCTTTTCAAAACAGTTTGAAGACGTCTGGGCATCGAGGTAATGAGTTTCTGCAGTTTTGGAGCTGGAATTTGGTCCCATTCTTGCCTGATATAGGTTTCCAGCTGCTGAAGAGTTTGTGGTCGTCTTTGATGTATTTTTCGTTTAATGATGCGCCAAATGTTATCTATAGGTGAAAGATCTGGACTGCAGGCAGACCAATTCAGCACCCGGACTCTTTTACTACGAAGCCATGCTGTTGTAATAGCTGCAGTATGTGGCTTTGCATTGTCCTGCTGAAATACAGGTCATCTGGAGAGGAGCATATGTTGCTCTAAAACCTTTATATACCTTTTCAGCATTCATAGTGCCTTCCAAAACATGCAATCTGCTCATGCCGTATGCATTTATGCACCCCCATACCATCAGGGATGCTGGCTTTTGAACTGAACGCTGATAACACGCTGGAAGGTCTCCCTCCTCTTTAGCCCAGAGGACATGGCGTCTGTGATTTCCAACAAGAATGTCAAACCATAGAACACTTTTCCACTTTGAAACAGTCCATTTTAAATGAGCCTTGGCCCACAGGACATGACGGCGCTTCTGGACCATGTTCACATATCAAGTCAAGTCAAGTCAAGTCAAGTCAAGTCAAGTCTGCTTTATTGTCAATTCTTCCACATGTACGGCACATACATACAGAGAATTGAAATTGCGTTACTCTCAGTCTGCTGGTCCTCGCCTGGAGACTCTGCAGTCTCCTCCCTGATGGCAGCAGACTGAAGAAGCTGTGTGTCGGGAGGGTGGGATCACCTGCAATGTGGAGGGCTTTGCGGGTGAGACGGGTGCTGTAGATGTCCTGGAGGGAGGGGAGAGAGACACCAACGATCTTCTCAGCTGCTCTCACTATGCATTGAAGTGACTTGCGGCAGGATGCGTTGCAAGCGCCATACCACACAGTGATGCAGCTAGTTAGGATGCTCTCGATGGTGCCTCTGTAGAAGGTGCACATGATGGGGGCCGGGGCTCTGGCTCTTCTAAGTTTGCCGCCGCGGATCTTACCTCCCTCGATGAGAGCTCTGTCAGCTCGATAGCATGTTAGCTGGTCGAGCTGTATGGCGCAGTCCGGTACGCTGTTGTTAAGCCATGTTTCTGTAAACACAAAAACACAACAGTCTCTTACAGTCCTCTGAGTAGAGCGAAGTAGTCGGATGTAGTCCAGTTTATTGTCCAAAAAGCGTACGTTCGCCAGTACGATGGTGGGGATAGCTGGCTTGTGTGGGTTGGCCGCTAGCCTAGCTCGGATACCTCCGCGCTTACCCCTCTTCTGCTTCCTCTCACGCCGCTTGTAGCGCCTCCGCTGTGGGCGAGATGCAGTAGTGGGGGTCGGTGATGGAGTGGGCTTTCGGAGCAGACCGAGGTCCCGCAGCTCTTCGGCGTGCGCTGAGTTTAACTCTAAAAATGTGATTCTGCCGACATTGAGCAGAAACTCACGACTGTATGCGCGCTTAAAGACAGGTAGACGCGACGAAGATGTACAAAAACATTGCGACTTACAAGACAAAAAACACGAAAACACCATTCTGTCGGAAGAGAGAGAAGCCGCTGCGTCTGTGCGCGCCGCCATGTTTCAAATGAATAATGGCTTCCTTTTTGCATGATAGAGCTTTAGTTGGCATCTGCAGATTGTGTTTACTGACAGTGGTTTCTGGAAGTATTCCTGGGCCCATTTAGTAATGTCAATAACAGAATAATGTCGATGAGTGATGCGGTGTCGTCTGAGGGCAGAAGACCACGGGCATCCAACAAATGTCTGCAGCTTTGTCCCTTACGCAGAGAGATTTCTCCAGTTTTTCTGAATCTTTTGATGATGTTATGCACTGTAGATGATGATATTTGCAAACATTTGCAATTTGACATTGAGGAACGTTGTTTTTAAAGTATTCCACAATCTTTTTACGCACTCTTTCACAGATTGGAGAGCCTCTGCCCATCCTTACTTCTGAGAGACTCTGCCTCTCTAAGACATCCTTTTTATAGCTAATTTTGTTACAGAGCTGATGTCAATTAACTCAATTAGTTGCTAGATGTTCTCCCAGCTGAATCTTTTCAAAATTTCTTGCTTTTTCAGCCCTTTGTTGTCCCCGTGTCAACTTTTTTGAGTCCTATAGCAGGCATCAAATTTGAACTCATTTAGTGGATAAAAGTGTAAAATTTCTCAGTTTAAACATTTGTTATGTTCTCTATGTTCTATTGTGAATAAAATATTGGCTCTTGTGATTTGAAAGTCTTTTAGTTTTCATTTCATTCAAATTTAAAAAAACACCCCAACATTTCCGGGTTGTAGAATAGAATAATCATTAATTTTCATGATCACAAAATCAACAGGAGAATAGAATGACTTCATAATACATTAAGATCTCTCTGACTACCCACTACCACTGATTAAACGTGGAAATTGAACATGAAAAGCATATGAACTGCATGTGAAGGTCAGTGTAAAGAGCCCCCGTGTGTGAGAGTGATCAGTGGGCCTGGGCAGCTGCTGATTATCCGGCCCTTCAGCCTTTAATCTGCTTTCCTTGAGTCTCTCTAATGAAGTCAGAGCCCAGCGTCTGATCTTTCACTTTCACTCCAGCTTTCAACATACTTGACACATGGACCCAAACTGTACCACAGCGTTCCTTCCTTCTCCTGTACTCAGCAGTCAGGGATAAACAATCCCCGGAGAATTAGCCCGCTAACAAACAACGTCTAAACTGTGTTTATTTAAAAACCTGACACACTTTCTCGTGTTGCAAATTAGAAGCAGTTACAGCCCCTGAGACATATCACACAGGGGTAATACGCTGTATAAAGGATGATGAATATCGTTATGAACAGCAAACAGCTGCATTAATGCATAATTCAGCTCATGCGAGTGCTACAGGAACATGTGGTGGCATTTGGCTCTCAGTGTGAAATGCTGAACTCTGGAATCTCATAGTTGGTTGAATCAGCAGTATAATGGGCTTTGATTATAATTCTGCCTTTTTTCCAGGTGCACCTGAAGGGGTGTACCTGACGCGCACATCTGACACCTGATCCGTCATCTGGCCCAAGGTCTTGGCTGTTCCCAGGATCTCTCGTCTCTCTTTCCCCGCACAAAGCTCACCCACTTTTCCTGCTTCATCCAGTATGTGACGCAGCGCATGCTCTCCCAGATCTCCTGCAGGTGTCACAGACATAGTGTTAACTATGTGTTAATATACTTTTAACCCAATTCAATTAAAATCATGTACATTACATATATTATGTAAATAATCAAACAAAAGCTGTCACAGGGGCATACCCTTTCAAAAGGTACACCTTTGTACTTATTTAGCACTAAAGGGTACATATTAGTACTTAAAGTGTATATATTTGTGTACACTTAAGTTTGGGGTCTGTAACATTATGTTTCTAAATAAGAAATTTATATTTTTATTCAACAAGAGAGCAATAAATTGTGCATTAAAATGTAAAAAAATACAGTAAAGACATTTATACTGTTACAAAATATTTATATTTCAAATACTGTAAATGCTGCTCTTTTAAATTTCTATTCATCAAAGAATCAAAGATAGGTTTTTCACCAAAACATTCATCAGCACAACTGTTTTCACCACTGATAATAAATGTTTTTTGAGCAAATCAGCATATTACTGTGATTTCTGAAAGATCATGTGACAAAAACTGAAAATTCATAATTTACATTTTAAAATATATTAAAAGAAAAAATAGTTATTTCAAATTACTCACAATATTTCTGTTTGATTTTCCATCAAATAAATGTAGCATTAGTGAGCAAAAGATACTTATTTAAAAAAATAATAAAAAAAACAGTAGCATATGCCATACAGGATTAGTTAGAAGGGTTATTTCAAATGTTTTTTTAATTATTTTTTCCCTTAAAATTAGGGAAATATTTTTATTAGTGCTGTCAAACGATTAATCGTGATTAATTGCATCCCAAATAAAGGTTTTTGTTTACATAATATATGTATGTGTACTACGTTTATTTATTATGTATATATAAATACACATACACTCACCTAAAGGATTATTAGGAACACCATATTAATACTGTGTTTGACCCCCTTTCGCCTTCAGAACTGCCTTAATTCTACATGGCATTGATTCAACAAGGTGCTGAAAGCATTCTTTCGACATGTTGGCCCATATTGATAGGATAGCATCTTGCAGTTGATGGAGATTTGTGGGATGCACATCCAGGGCACGAAGCTCCCGTTCCACCACATCCCAAAGATGCTCTATTGGGTTGAGATCTGGTGACTGTGGGGGCCATTTTAGTACAGTGAACTCATTGTCATGTTCAAGAAACCAATTTGAAAAGATTCGAGCTTTGTGACATGGTGCATTATCCTGCTGGAAGTAGCCATCAGAGGATGGGTACATGGTGGTCATAAAGGGATGGACATGGTCAGAAACAATGCTCAGGTAGGCCGTGGCATTTAAACGATGCCCAATTGGCACTAAGGGGCCTAAAGTGTGCCAAGAAAACATCCCCCACACCATTACACCACCACCACCAGCCTGCACAGTGGTAACAAGGCATGATGGATCCATGTTCTCATTCTGTTTACGCCAAATTCTGACTCTACCATCTGAATATCTCAACAGAAATCGAGACTCATCGGACCAGGCAACATTTTTCCAGTCTTCAACCGTCCAATTTTGGTGAGCTCATGCAAATTGTCGCCTCTTTTTCCTATTTGTAGTGGAGATGAGTGGTACCCGGTGGGGTCTTCTGCTGTTGTAGCCCATCCGCATCAAGGTTGTGCGTGTTGTGGCTTCACAAATGCTTTGCTGCATACCTCGGTTGTAACGAGTGGTTATTTCAGTCAAAGTTGCTCTTCTATTAGCTTGAATCAGTCGGCCCATTCTCCTCTGACCTCTAGCATCAACAAGGCATTTTCACCCACAGGACTGCCGCATACTGGATGTTTTTCCCTTTTCACACCATTCTTTGTAAACCCTAGAAATTGTTGTGCGTGAAAATCCCAGTAACTGAGCAGATTGTGAAATACTCAGACTGGCCCATCTGGCACCAACAACCATGCCACGCTCAAAATTGCTTAAATCACCTTTCTTTCCCATTCTGACATTCAGTTTGGAGTTCAGGAGATTGTCTTGACCAGGACCACACCCCTAAATGCATTGAAGCAACTGCCATGTGATTGGTTGATTAGATAATTGCATTAATGAGAAATTGAACAGGTGTTCCTAATAATCCTTTAGGTGAGTGTACATACAGTATATATTTTGAAAAAAATTACATGTATATACATTTATAAATTTGTATTATTTTATTTTATATTATATATAAATATATTTAATATAAAATTGTTTTTTCTTTAAAAGTACTGTAATCTTAAAAAATGCATAATTTGTTTCTATTACCCTTTTTTCTCATCATATAATCAATCTCTCTCATACATATAATCAAACGGCTCCATTGTACATGCTCTCTCAGCATGTAAAAAGAGATACAGATCCAAAAAAAGTGTCATTAATGCACAAATGTTATTGATCGTGTACATATGCTCAGATCTGAAAGTTGCAGAAAAATTTGCAATTTTCACAGCATAGATTTAATAAATGGTCTTATTTCACTTTAGAAGTTTTGACTGAAAGTCACAGTGTTTCTAGCACAAAAACCTGAAATATCACAGTGAGCTAATGGGTGTACTTATATTACCTGGTAGACCGTTAGGGTCCCTCAGCCAGCCTTTAGCCTGACCCATCTTTGACTCGATCAGTGCTAGTGCTCGCCTCATGGCCTCTGTGTCCTTCAGAGAGAAAGAGTGTGTTAGTCAGTAATGTCTGTCATATTGGCCCACAGGGCAAGATGTCATAGCATGGATCTGAGTGGTTACATCTTTTTGTTGTAGTTGCAGTTTAGGTGCTCATATGAAGGAGTAGATGCTGAAGGAAGGGGGCTCTGCAGCTCTTTCCCTCGGACGGGCATAAGGAGCCTCTGCCTCTTTCAATCACACACACAAAGTGCAAGAGCGGCCCACATAATCACCATTTCACACTCCATTGCACCACGCACACATCTGAAGGAGAACCCATCTGGTTTGGTAACTCAGCCATGCATATGGCACTCCTCTTTATTGCAGTCTAAAGCAATAGTCATCTGCACAGGCAATGCATTCAATGCACACATTATTAGAAAAATGAGCATATCAAGAGCATAACACTGAAAGACAAATGAAGGGCATGGGTCTGAAATTAGGTTCAGTATGAGTATCAAGGTCATGCTTTCAATACTGATGCCTCAAAATATTACAGCTAATTGAGGAGATGTGTGCTATAAGTTTTCTAAGTGATCAGACTTATCATTTTTGCTTGGCTGCAATTATTAATACCCTAGCAACACCTGAGCAACCATCTATAACACTTTAGCAACTGCAAACATGATTGAAGTTGTAAATAAAACAAAGGTTACTGGAGTAGGTTACAAATACTATTTTTGTTTTTCTGCTTCTGAATTTCATTTTAGTTCAATCTGTTACTTGCAGGGTTATTACAGTTAACTAAAACTAAAACTGAAACCATAACCATAATGTCATGAATAAAAAAAAAAATAATAATAATAATTATAATAATTTAAACAAATGAAAACCATAGCCAAAATGTTAATTGAAACTAAATAAATGTTAACTAAAAAAAACAAATTAAGAAACTTTATTTTAGATATTTGCCAAGGCATCATTTATCATTTTAATTTAGTTTAACTTGATGTACTAAAATGACTAAACAAATAACTTAAAATAAAAATTAATAAAAACTATACAGACATATAAACTACTAAAAATAGCAAAAACACAACAAAGTAACTAAAACTTCAAAATAAAAATGAAAACAGAAAATATAACAATTAAAACTGATTTAAAATATTAATAAAAATCTCAATGATACTAAAATAATTCTGGTTACCTGCATTTCTTTTTAATTGTTTGTGAAATTTACTAATAATTTGTGAAAATTGTTTCTATTTAATTTTCATTTCAGCCATATTTGCATCTTTTTATCTTTTGACTTGTGGCAAGGTTTTGAGGTCCCATGTGGGGCACCACTGGCCCCTGAGGGCCCCAGTCTTACTACTAACATATCAGAAAGACATGGGATTTGTATTTTTTTTACTTGAAGCAGTGTATATCCTGGCCAGAAGTTTTGCGGCAAGCAGCACTCAGATGCTGATCTGAAAATGTACAGATCCATTTTTTTTGCTTTGTTGTTTTTGATTCGGCAAGACAAGACGATAATGGACCTTTAAAAAGACTTAGAATTGAGTTCTTGTTTTTGCTTGTGGTATTTCCAGCAGGAGACACTCTGGCAGATCCAATCAGGAGAGGGAGACGGGCAGGAAATTAACCCCTCACACCTGCGCCTGCTGCCTATTACACTCCATCTCACCACTAAAATAGTGTATGTTAAAATTTCTCTAAAATATGCAGCTAAATTCATGTTAACCCGCTTTAATAAATCCATATCAAAAAGCTTAAATATAGTTTGTGGTTTTTCTGAAGCAAACCTGAAGCACAAATATAATCGACGAGTCTTCTCTCAGCTAAAATGAATTATCCGCCCAATCCATTTCCTCTGCCTGCTTTGCCTGCCTGCTATCCAGTAACTGCTGCTTTCCAGCCAACCTTTCAGCATCCAGCAAGACAGATCACATTATTTGTAAATTGATGAGTCATTTTCTTTTCGTGTGCATTAGGGCTGGGTGGCATTTGCAAGCTTGGAAAAATGTTATAATGTTGTTCAGGTTTTCATTTTTCTGTTTACTTCACATAATATGATTTTAGAAAAAAATAAAATTCAATGTAGAACATGCTTTTGCATTTATATACAGTTCAAATGTTTGGGGTCAGTAAGATTTTTCTTTTATACTTTTTACTTTTATTTAGATTGAACTGATCAAAGGTGACTAAGAAATCTGATTTATATTTCAAATAAATGCTGTTCTTTTGAACTTTCTATTCATAAAAGAATCCTGAAAGATGTTTTGCAGTTTCTACACAATTATTAATTAGCAAAACTGTTTTCAACATTGAAAATCATTAGAAATGTTTCATAAGCACTAAATCAGCATATTAGAACGCTTTCTGAAGGATCATGTGACACTGAAGACTGAGCAATGGCTGCTGAAAATTTGCCATTACTGGAATATATTACATTTTAAAATAGAGAAAACTCTTATTTTAAATTGTAATAATAATAAAAATTCGTAATATTACTGTCACAATATTAACTGTATTTTTGATCAAATAAATGTAGACTTCATGAACAGAGACTACTCATAAAGACTTAAATAAACAACCCCAAACTTTGAACATTAGTGTATTGAAAAAAAAGGAACATTATATAATTTAAATGTAAAATGAACCTAATTCTTGCTTTACAATTTGATGTTGCATTAGTTATTTGCATACTGTTGTACTACAGGCAAAGAGTTCAGAAACAGGGCAGGGCGTCTAAACCTGATCAATATTTCATGATGGAGTCAGAAGACCTGTTTGAACAATTTCTGCTTGAATATGCCTGATCTCATGACAGATATCACAAGCACCTGCTGTGGAGAATTACAATATGATGGCAAACTGATGACTGACAATGATGCGCTTACTCTTCAAGAGTAGGACACTGGAAAGCTGTAGCATTATTCAGTTGGCTAACAACATCTGTCTCCCTTTGGCTAACAAGAGTTAATAATGTCAAGAAAGATTTGGGCCAACTGTACTTAGGCTATTGGCTGACAAAAGCTTTGAAATTGTTATGTAGAGAATTTCAAATAAATGCAAAAGTTTATATTACTGAATAAGGAAACAAATCAAAGTAATTTTCTGATTACAGTTTTGAGTTAAACAATAAATGAATCCGGAAACGCATTGGCTTTTTTTCTTCCATTAATCATTCCCCGCAAATGGACTTTGTGCTGTGTGTATGAAGGAGCTGAAGAGCAATAACTATGTCAATCCATCTTTCATGTTGTCAGTCATAAGGCACAAGGGAGCACAGAATGAGAACTGAGTTTCAATTCAATTTTGTCTTAAGACAAAAGCAAGTGGGTCCAATGCTAAATGTATTCTACATTCAAAAGATTGAAAATGTGCCAGAACTCTTTTATTATGCCAGAACGATTACTAGATTAGCTACAGTAAACAGTTATAAATAAATCCTTTCCATATATATCTCAGATATATGTGTATTTTCTTAAAAAGTCATTTTAAAGACTCGCGCAAAATCAAAGCTTTGTGGCTGTTTGAGCTCTAATGATATGCTATACTCCTAAAAAACTAGGTTAATTCTTCGTACATGCAAATTAGTACATTTAAAATTCTTGTCAAGGAGAATAAACAAAAATATTTATTATTTATAAAAAAAAAAAATTCAGCCCATTAAAATCCATTTTTAATCCATAAAAATGGGCCATTGTCTAATGAAGAGCCAAATGCCTTGAAACTTACATATTTGTGAGAACATATATATTTTTTTCTATTTTTTCAACTTGTTTGTTATTTTTTGTAGTTCAATATACTCATTGAGATTTTTTGGCTGCAACATGTGCATAAATTATTGTCACAAAATTTGTAAAAAATAATTTACTTTAACTTGAAAATCACATTCCTCCAAACTAGCAGTAGCCAGTGACAATGACTAAACCCCCTGTTACTGCTAAACTAAAAGGTAAAATAAAGCTTATTGGCTATTTTAATAAAAAAGGGGGGAGCTTTCCAGTATATCCCACCCTAATTTCCTATTTCAACAAGAAATACATGAACACTAAAGCAAAATACACTCATCGAGCATTTTCACTGGGTTGCAAAAACCGGGAGGAGCTGTGTATCAGGAAAGACAGAGCCTAAATTCAAGTTAATCTGGTAAGACAGCATTCAGGTAAAGGAAATGCGTAAAGCGGGAGCCATGGAGACAGACACCAAGCGTAAAAAAGTTGTCACATCCTGAGACAGACATTAGTGATTAACTGTGAGACGGAGTGTCTAAATGAGGGATGATATGAGACTGGAGTAAATATGGATGTGGAGGGTGAGTGATGGCACAGTGTCATTCTACAGCACATCCGAAAACAACCTCTCTAATTGCAATTTATTGTTTTGTTTTGGTCCTGGGTTAATGAAATACAGCACCCCTTATATACAGCATATAAAATGGCCAGGCTAAGAAAAAAGTCTTCTATCAAAACAAGAATGAATGTACTAACACACACATACTGTTAGCAACACAACGATCTGGCATGCAGTTTGTCGCATTACAGAGCGGGAGAGAAGAGAGCTTACCTTCTATAGGAAGGGAAAAAATGGAAGAACACAGAAAAAAAGAGAGCAAAAAGAAAGAGGCATGTTTACAGAGTTATATCAGGGCAAACAGAAAAACAGAGGTGACAGCAAAGTAAATGAAAGCCCAGGAAACTGATTTTAAGAGTAGAGTGATTTCTTATGGAAATATTTAATATGCATGCTAAGCAAGCAAAGGGTATCAGTCAGCGAGGGATCAAATGATTCAGTAGGCTTCATGAAATATTGAAAGGCAGATCATTAATCTTTCGGTCAAACACTTATGTGTGTACGATATATGGTGATGTTTTCCGCCTTTGCTGGTTACTAGGCCTGTGTTTTTGTGTCATATAGTCAGTGAATTCTGAGCCTGACTGTGAGCAGTGCTGGAAATGGAACATATTATTACATTAGCAGGATGGGAGTGTCACATTCATTCAGGGAGAAAAACAAAGATACACCAAGGGGTCTCAATAGAGCGCAGCAGTGACTGCCCACTTCTAAAGCAGCCATGTATTATTTCTATTAATTTTCATTATATGCATTTTAAAACAATATTCTTAACAACATATTCTAAACTAAAATAACCAGCTTTGAGATAAATCACAAGATTAAAACCGTTTTAAGTGTAAGACTAGGCTACAGCCAATAAATTTGGTATATTCATATATACTACTATTCAAAAGTTTGCGGTCAGTGAGATTTTATCAGTGAGTTTGACACATTACTGTTAGAAGTCTTTTTTCTATGGAGACAATGAATGGGATTTTTACTTCTCTCTACCGCTCCCACTGTTAATTGTAAATTGTTCACTTAACTTGCTTGACCCATTGAAGCCGACATAGCTTAGTGTAACCGTTTAAGGTGGAGTTGCAGAAAGGAGTGTATGTGCATGATAAAGCTCATACTTTGTTGGCCCAGGCATCCTCGTCCCATGAAGTGAGTTGCAGCACTCTGATTATCTCGTTGATCTCGGCGCTCATCTTCTCAAACGTGTAGTTTCTGTTCTTCAAGGCCTCCTCCACGCCGTGACTCTTAGTGCACTTGGTTGTCACAAAGATTTTAATGGCTGACGGGTATCAAAAAACAATTTGGTTAGTCCTCCCTTTCATGGGCTATCTAAAACTGCTGTACAAATCAAGATGAGAGTGCAGTTTATATTTGATGTGTCCAAAAATCAGGGAACTAATTATCACCATACGAGTAGACATATTTGAAAACATCGACATTAAAAGCCTTTCTTCGAGTGCAGATGAGCTGCCATCAACGTGGCTATTTATTGCTGAGCCAACAGCAGAAAGCCAACTGGATGAAGGGAAAAATCTATCCCTCCCCACAAGGCGGTTAAATGGCTCCAATTATCAGTGTTGCCATATCAACGGGCTGGCACACAGAGACCACAAGCTGCACACACGAACACACAGCACTTCGCTGGCCTCTTACCTGATATAAGCACAGGCAGCAGTTCCTTCACTGTGTTCATGGAGGTGACCAGCATCACACGGTGCTCCTGGTGTGTCAGCTCCTGTTGCCGCTCATCAATCATCTTTGCCATTTTCGTCATGCCTAACAAATTCATACATCAATACAGTGACAATGTAGAGGTCAAAAATGGATGTTCCTTTTGAGATTTGCTAAAGATTACATTTAACAGTGTAATTATATTAGATTTTTAATGATTAAGTAAGCATGATGACAACAAGGGTAATTTTAAAAAAAGTCAATACATGTATCTCCAACATTAAAATCTAAAAATATACGTTTTTTAAAATGTCTTTGAAAGAAGTCTCTTATGCTCACCGATTAATTAAAAAAAAAGAAATCATATTGTCAAATATTATTTCAACTTGTATTCCATTTTAATATATTTTCAAATGTAATTTTATTCCTGTGGTGCCAAATACTGAATTTTCAGCAGCTATCATCAATGTTGAAAACTGCTGTGCTGATTAATATTTTTGTGGAAACCATGATAGTTTTTTTTTTTTTAATAATGTACTTTTTTTAAAAGTTTTTTTTCAATAGCTCATGTCATACATAAAGTAAAACAATAAAAGTGAGGGAAAAAGCCAGATCAAGGCTACTAGCAACTGAAAATACCTCACATAAATAGAAATTCTTACTTCAAAAACAACCTAACACCTAATAAAAGAGGAGATACATAACAAATAATCATACATCAAGTGTAATCTTTTAAAAACAAGAAAAGTAACAAAAGCATATAATTCAACCATAAAAAAAATTAATTCCATTCATGCAAATAGTCTCTGCCAACTGTCCAAATGCATGAGCTAGATGCCAACAGCATCAACTTTAAATTCAGAAATTCAAATCAAAATTAAATGAAATCTCTTCAAAAGGAAGTAACAGGACATATAAAGTACCTGGTCCCAGGTTTTTAGTGTAAGTGATCAAGTCCTCCATGGTTTCCACAACCTCTGCAACGGTCAGGTACTCCAGGATGCCTTTACACACCCGGATAATTTTACGCACCTTAGAAATACACAAAATACACATTTTAATGGCTTTTAGACACATTGGCATTTATGCATTTTGGCATAAATGCTTTTATTCAAAGCAACATACAGTGCTCCCAAGCTACACATTTTATCAAAGCAAACATTTCCTGGGATTCAAACCAATGACCTTTACGTTGCCAGCGCCGTGCTCTACCATTCAAGCAGGGATCCTTACAGGGATCCCATAGGACTAATGTTTTATTCTGCAGGTCTCTGCCACAAACAGGCAGACCCACAAGATATAGTACTATAACATCATGCTTACTCAGTGCCCTGTGAACAACACAGCTCCTTGAGAAAGATGATAGCAGCACTATTAATAGAGCTCAGAGTTAGCTTTCACCACAAACCGATGATCTAATATCTCGCCAGTATGTACATACACACCACAATCTGTGCTCTCTTGGAAATGTTTATATTATACATTTTTTGGTCATTATATAATAGTACAGAACTCGTTGGCACTAAATCTGCATATGTTCTTACTGGTTTTAGGGAGTATTTTTGCTTTTGAATACATATTACCAGCCCATTTACACTGTGCTGCTGAGTTCGTATCTTGTCTTGTGATGAGAAATCTTGTGACCCGAAGAAGCAGAAACTTCAAAAGTCAATCGCGCTGATAGAAGACACCCTGTGTGCGAGGCGGCTCACTCAGATCATGCGCTCCGTGTGAGCTCCATTATGCTGTGCCCACACGGCAGCACACAGGGGAGGCTGGATATGTGGAGCACGGCACATTAAGACCAGTTATAACGCATGATAAGGGACTGTGTGTTTAATGTTGTTAGGCCAGAAGAAAAGCCGTTTTTGTAAAGATAAATCCAAAGAATTTAAATTCAGGATTTGCCCTGAGCTGATTATTATTCATCAGAAAGACAGAAATATTTTACAAATCCAATTTGCTTTATTTCAAGTTCAGCTTTAAAAAAAATATATGCGCATTTACACAGGATCTTTCACGTATCTAATGAGGTTAAACAAGAAAGCACGCATGCAAGATTCACATCCAACTGTCAAATAATCTACATAAATCACTCTTCACAAGGAAATTGCTTGGTTAAGATAACAATCTTGCTTTCAGTCAAAACCCTCTTTGGAAATTCAATATGACATTTCCCAGAGAAAAATGAAAAATATCTGATCTCATCAATCGACTGCCAGTTTCACATTAATAGCCAAGCATCTGAAAAATTGCCAAATGTGAAATAAAAATTACTGTGCACTTTACAACACAAAATTTTAAAGTGAATATAAAAACACCATGAAACAGTCAAGTGTGAAGAGAGTATTAACAAACACTTAATTTTTAATTAAAATATTGTCATCTACCACTGTGCACTATTTGTTCACAAAGCCAAGAAAAGAATACGTTTCATGGTATGATTCCAAGTTTAATGTTAATAAATGATATTGTGTACAATATTGTTCAAAAGCATGGGGTAAGTTTTTTTTAATGGTTTTCAAAGACATCTCTTATGCTCATCAAGGCTGCATTTATTAGATCAAACATACAGTAAAAACAGCAATATTGTGAAACATTTTTACAATTAAAAAAAAACTGTTTTCTATTTTAATATATTGTAAAATGTAATTTTCCTGCAATGGCAAAGATGAATTTTCATTAGCAAAATCTGATCTGTCAGAAATCATTCTAATATGCTGATTTGCTACTTAAAAACATTTTCTATTATTATTAATGTTGAAAACAGCTGTGGTGGTTAATATTAAAACCATAATTTATTTTTGGGGGGAAACTTCATAAGAATAGCATTTATTTGAAACAGAAATCTTTTATAAGATTATAAACATTTTTACTGTCAATTTTGGTCAATTCAGTGCATCCTTGCTGAATACTGAGCTTCTTTTGAATGGCAGTGTATGTGTATTTAGCTTAGCCTAATCATTAATCTCAATTACTTTTTATGAAAATTAATCATCAGCCTTGAATCATCATCAAGATAGCCTTCATTTCCATTCGTACCTCTGCCTCGTCAAAGGTCAGAAGCAGGTCTGAAGTGCCTGAGAGGATGCCCCGCGAGCCATCGATGAGGTAATCACGGGCCGGGACAGAGTACGGGTCTGTCCTCAGCATCTGAGCAGCTTCCACCAGCTTTGCACAGGCATTCTCCACCCTGAGAAAAAAATCACAACTGATATGAATATTCTAAAAAAAATATATAAGGCAAACTGTATAAATCTATAATGGCTTGCTCTATTAAAAATGCTCGATACTATATTCAGTGCAAAAAGAAAAACTATGCATTTGACTCAAATAAGAGGTGACACTACTAATTGATTTAATTGAAATTAAATCAATGGCCCACTAAATCACAAATCAAGATTATTTAAACGGCCCACTAAATCACAAATCAAGATTATTTAAACACTCAATTCCCAGAAATGAGAGCAGTAAACAACTCCAAAGCTTTTCAGTAAGCAATGTAAAATCTTCTCTCCGACTCAATAACACTATATTAATAGAAATTAAAGTACGTCCCTGTCGCCCCGAGGCCCACGGGAGAGCGGGATGATGACGTGTTCTGGAGGAGGCGTCTTCATCGTTATTCTGCGGTGGAGACCCAGACTTACGCAGGCACCTCCCTGTATGAGGCACTACCCGGGTGTCTTACAACACAGCCTATATATAGAGACGTTCACATTTCCTGTCACCAACCACATGTGTGCTGATTGATGAGCCCTGTGCCAGCTTGTGTTTATGGTGCGAAATGTGTCAGCTAAGACTTTTGCTGTCTTTAATTGAGCCCATCTGCCCGGCCATTTCAAATAGAGACAGATACCCACACTTTATCATTCACCAAGCCTGATCAAGTCTAATCGCTTTGTAAGGTAATAGCACAAGGCTGATATGCAGCACAACTTGAGTTATTATCATGTCTGCAGCATAAATGGTACAGAAACATGTTAAAACTTTATTATAATAATTAAATATGAGCAATAAAAATAGTGAATCATGTTTTAGCAAACACCACTAATAACTGTAAACATTTCTTCTAAATTTAGCCTCCATCTGTTTCTCCAACTAAATTTGGACTTGCTTAGTATGAATGACCATATCACAGTTTGTAATTCTGGTTTGTCATGTATTTCACATTTGTACAACCTCAGGAGCTTGATTAGTGAGCCAGGAGATGCTGTGCAGGGTCCATATGGACCTGTCAACTCCACTGCTGCTCGGAGGATGCTTCATACGCCACTACATGTGCATGAGGTCTTACAAATCTATATCCACAGTATATTATATACAAAAAATAATAATTTAATTTAATAACTGGTTATACTTTACGTAAAGCCTGTGTAATGCATTATTAAAGGGTAAAATGCATTATAATTATTCAAAATGTGCGCTGTAATACATTTTATCTGGCCATATATATAATTATAACCGAATTTAAAATGCATAGTGTAACAATGAATTGATAAGTGTTATAATGTATTAACAGTGGTTACAATTATTCATGAGATTGTACAATGCATTACAAGGCATAATTAATGCATTTAAACAAATATTATAACGCATTTTACATAAAGGTTTTAAGCAAAGTGTTACCTAATAATTTACATTTTTATGAGAAATCTTTCTCTCTCTATATATATCTATTAAATTTTTATATTAAATAAAACATAATTAATGATTATAATTATATATTATTAAAAAATAATTAATGTTTCATTTTTATTTTATGCAAAATATACATTATATACATTATAATATATCATTACATATAATATAAAAACATGATATATAAAATGGTGTTTTGATCCAGTTTTCTCCTATTCTCTCCATCATTTCTTGCCATCTCTCCTCTTCCAAAAATATTAATATACATTTATATTCTACTTTTTTCTATAACTTATAATATTTTAGATTTTTATGTTATGCAATTGCTCTATTATATATATATATATAATATTAATGTCTTGACCCAGTTACCTTATCTTCTCTCATTGCTAGTCATCTCCCCACTTTTCTTTTCAAAAAGCTTCACATCTAAAACAAAAAAAAAATGCTGTTTTATGGACTTTTTACCCTTTAAGGTTTGAGGAACAAAGGGACAAGCACCTTTTTGTGTTCTGAGAAAGATCTGAGAAAGTGAGGAAAAAGATGGTGAAAGACAGTCACAAACAGACAGTCTGCATCAATATTAAATTCAATACTAACTGCTCCATGTGCATTAGCTGACAAGACACCACTTCACACAGCCGCGGAGACACTAGGGAGAGCAGTCATGTAGTGTTTGCGTAGACTTATCAATAATGCATCGTAAGCTCAGTAGAAAACGCCCCCCAAGATTCAGCAGTGAGAGGATGACTCAGCCACTGACGGCAAGCAATCGCACCAAAGGAACATGTCCAGCAAGACCTTATTTAACCTCCATTACACTGTACATTATTTCAAGCTTTCTCCAAGGTCAGTACATCAAAGACCTCAAACTGTGACATCAGGCTTTACAAGTATCTAAAATCGGGAAGAGCAAAAAGCTTTAGATGTTTGGACAATCCTGTGTAATGTATCATCACTTTAAACTTCTCTTGACAAGGTAAAGGCACGTTTGTTAATCCTGTGTAATGAGCGTGTATGTGTTCAGAACTGATGTATGTACACATGACGGGTGCCTGGAGAGAGACAGGAAGACAGGTCTTACTTAATGAAGGCCGAAGGCATGTCTCTCTTCATAATCTTGTCTTCTGTGGTCTGTACTGTCTCCTTCCCCACCTGAGAACACATGTAAAACAAGCTTGTTTACAAGATGCATAATGAGATCATTAAATACATTTCTATTTTTCTGACACCAGCCTCCACTCAAAAAGGTTATAGGGAAAAGCTTCAGCCCTTAGGCAGACCAGATTGACACAGCTTGTGAATGGGGTCGCTCTGAGTGTCTGGACACAATAAAGGCCTGTGTGTCTTAGATGAGCCCTGAGGCTGATCAACCACTCGCTGTCTGGGATGCTGCCAATATTTCCAACTGTCCAATCTGAAACAACAACCCATGCTGCTCATCTGCCATTACCACACCCAGTTATTGATTATTTCCAGAATGAACTCATTGGAAAAGGAAGATGCACTCAACACATCTACAAACATGTAAAAAATAAAATAAATAATAAAAAATTTGAAAAACAAAAAAGGAAAAGGAAAACTAAACAAAACAAAATTAGAAATGAAACAAAAGAAACAAAGCTAAACTAAATGAAATTAAAAAAACTCAACTAAATGAAATGAAATGAAAAACAAAACAAAAACAAAAAAAGGGGTGCAATCTAATGATAATAATTCTAGAAAAACCTGTACTGGAATTGCTTTGATTTTATAATTTTGCTATTATTTTAATTTCATGTTATCAACATTATACCGTGTTATTAACTCTTTTCAGATTCAATGATGTGTTTATTTAATTAAGTTCCACAAATCAGTTCAAACTGTCTCACTGATTCAAAACCTGGTCCCACTTTATATTAGGTGGCCTTAACTACTATGTACTTACATCAAAAAATAAGTACAATGTACTCATTGTGTTCATACTGTATTGCAAAACACTATTGCTGCTATTGAGGTGGGATATGTGTAAGGTTATAGGGACAGGTTTGGTGGTATGGGTAGGTTTAAGGGTGGGTTAAGGTGTAAGGGATGGGTCAACACTGTAATTAAAAATGTAATTATAGAAATTAATTACAGGTGTAATTACATATAGGTATTTTTAAAAATATAAGTACAATGCAAAAACATGTATGTACACAATAAGTACATTGTACCAAATGATTAATTTAAATGTAAGTACATAGTAGTTAAGGCCTCCTAATATAAAGTGGGACCCAAAACCTGTCACTGGGTCATTGATTTATTTGCATCACACAGAATAGATATTTTTTTTAGCTATAATCACCTAACCCTATCAACCATTAATGCAAATATTTTCAGTGTCCATGCAAAAAAAAGGAAAAAGTGTCCCTAATTCTTCCATTCATCACAGCAAAACCATTGTGTGATTTTTAAACCATAATCCTGAGGTGACAAGATATCAGACCACACACACATGCTCCCATCCACGTGGTCTATTTGCCCTTTCACTGGACATCAGGAATGACATTACAGTGTCCTTTTTTAGAGTCCACTAATGCAGAGATAGCAGCGTAACAGAGAGATGTTTGTTATCTCCACACGGCACATTGCCACTTCCTGCCTGCTCTTTTTTCCAATGATGTAATTACACACAGGCAGTCACATTCATTTTTCTATCCTCCATCTCTGAATCATATTTAAAGAAGATTTTTCAGCTCCCATCAAGCTTTTCATGAGTTGACGTGTAAATATATATAGAGAGGGAGCTTTTATTTGATTGGATGGGTGAAAATAGCAGGGAATAACAATGAGATGAAAAAAGGTAAAACAGACGCAAGTAGTAAATAATAGAGTGCACTGATTCACAGCAGATGACTTGCTAAGGACCATTGATCGCATTGGAATGCGCAAAGCATGCAGTTGTATGGAGGATGGTGTTTTGTAGTGCAGCGTGCCCTTTTACAAAGTCCTAATTGGGTGAAGGGGACTCATAAATAAGGCTAACTGGGTTAACTGCTGGGCCAAAATGGGAACAGAGATCACATATGCACACACAGCAGCCAGTCACAAACAGCAGTCCTGTGCAGGCTGTGATGAATGCTGCACAGGGCCTGTTTGGTATACATATTCAACAGAATGAAAAGACTTTCATTGCAGTTCTGGTTAAACATGATGTACCCATCCCAAAACGGTCAAAATGTCATGTGGTCAGGGGGTTGAACACTTGCATTTATTATTTTCACTGTATCTGAGGCTTATTAGAGTCTAATGGCACCTGATATATTGAAACGCTCTTTTCAATGGGGCCTCCACCTGACGCTTCTCTTGAGATACTGGACCTGCAACCACATTCCACACAGTTATTCTTAGCTCAGTGTCCTGGTCTATAAGGCCATCCGAGGGGCAAGAAGTAATGGTGGTAAATAAGAGCCCATTAACAACTTAGTTAGGGGTTTGCAAGCCCCTAAAAGCAACCAAAGTGACAAGGGCACAAAATATGTATGTAATTAAATGGCATGTTCACTGATTTTCAACCAGCTTTTTATTGTAACTAGTATAAATAAATGTACAATATGTATTATTTGTTGTGTTATCTACATCAAGATATTCCAGTTTATTTGTCAGCAAATAAATGGTTTTACATCATCCGATGGACTTTTGACAGGGCTTTGTGAAAACTAGATTGTACTTCCAAATTTTTGTATCCTCACCCATGGATAGTCTGATCAAGCCATTCATTTTTCTCAGTTCTCTCTTGTCGTGTAGCACTGATTTCACTACACTGTCAAAAATGTCTAATAAATAATTATAAGATACCTTTCATATAGGATTAAAAATTACATTGCATTTGATGGGGCAATGTGATAAACATAATTAATAACATTTCCAGAGGTCCCCGTGTGATACATCACATTTGATTTAAAAAAAGAAATTCACCATTAAGCCATTTTGTGTAACATTTAAAATTATTATTATAAAATATATTAATTATAAAAACAAAAATTATTAAGTAAATATTGTGTTTTTGAGTGATCTGAGTTATGATAATGATACATAGAAGAACAATAACTATACATTTTTCATTAAAAAACTCTAATCTCTAATTCAATAAAATGTCCATACCATTACTATAACTATAACAATAATGGCACTTTTGAATCGCTTTCAGAGTTATTATTTTTCAATTAGTGAATGTTAGAAATGACAGCCAATCAAAATCCACTTTTTAAGCATGCACTGCAGTTATATTGACAGACCATAACTACATAACAGTCATTGATATGGACGCTAATATAGTCATTACTATAGTTTTCATTCTTGTTGAGTACAGGCCTTTATCCTGATGGTTTCATTTTTTTGTGGGTGACACTGTACTCTGTCACTGTCTAAAATATTGCTGCAGCATTCTATTTCACCACCAATAAAAAAATGTATTATCATTTTAAATGTACTTTTCTTTTACAGCGTAGTGGCATGTGTTAGCAACAGGGCAGCACAAAATCCACCTGTTCAACAATGTGATTATAACAGGCGATGGCATGTTTATTTATGACACTGGCTCATAAAAACTGAGCTGATATTTGACATCTGACATGATTCTCATTCCTCTGAAGTTCACTTGTGTGTGAGGGTAGTACTGGACACATACACAGTGAGAATGTGACGGCACCTGCAGTAAGATACCTCTCCCTCAGCCGAAAGCAGAGCGGGTGAGACTGCAGCATTCTCTCTCCATGATGGCTGTTTATATAAGAAGGCTCCTGGTCTGTCACAGCACTCTGTCATATGTTGACTGTTTACGCTTGAACTCTGAAGTATCTCTCATTGATTCCCACAACCTCCGCAAAGACTCACGACTCCTTTAAAGGGAAACTCTGCACACACGCCGGCGGATCCATAAAAGGTTTGACTTTATAAAAGGGCCCTCAAACGCACATTTGGCAGTTTCCGTGGTGTCAAACAAAGCATATGGGTAACAGAAAGACAGACTCAAGAGGCATCAGTGCATTGATTGTGTACTTTTGATGCATAATTAATGCAGAATGCTTAGCAGTTGTAGCTTCACTAAAAGGCTGTTTGATCTCAGGTGCATTAGTGCTGTGATAATGGGTTTTGTGAGAGCAGCCCAGATCAGCAGCTTCTCCGGCTCCCGTCTATCGGCCACTGTCAGATATCATTAAAGACAATTCAGATCATTTCAGCAAACAGGACTGAGGAAGCCGGACTTGAAAGACTTGTGCATTGTAGATGATTACATTAAGTACAAGCCCAAGTAACACTTTAGTATATGGACCAATTCTCACTATTAACTAGTTGCTTATTAGCATGCCTGTTATTAACATATTGGTACTCACATATTCTGCATACAGCATGGCCATATTCTAAATCCCTAATTCTAACCTATCCCTAAATTTAGCAACTACCTTATTAACTATTAATAAGCAGAAAATTAGGAAATTATTGAGGTAAAAGATGCAGTTAATGGTTTGTTAATAGCAAGAATTGGACCTTAAAATAAAGTGTGACCTAACTAAGAATTCCATTGAGTCTGTTTTGAGATTTGTTTTATGGATAATGTTTGTAACTTTAGCAAAAGTGATAGACCAATATACAGTATTGGTTTATATTTTACCATTTTATTGGTCAAATAAATTACTTTTCTGTTCTGTTTATGCCCATTTGGCTGATTATCTTCATCTTCATCCTTCATCCTCAGTTCTTTATCAAAATAAGTAAATATAAGAAATAAGGTGTTTTTAGTTATTTTTAAAGAAATTAATACTTTTATTCACCAAGGATGTATTGAATTGATCAAAAGTGTTTTTTTTTTTATTATTTCTATTTTTTAACATGGTTTCCACCAAATATGAAGCAACACAGCTGTTTCAACATTGATCATGATAAATGTTTCATGAGCACCAAATCAGAATATTAGAACGATTTCTGAACGATCATGTGACATTTAAGACTGGAGTAATGATGCTGACAATTCAGCTTTGCCATCACAGGAATAAATACATTTCAAAATATATTAAAAAGAAAATTATTTTAAATTGTAATATTACTTCACAATATTGTAGTTTTTACTGTATACACAATATTGTAGTTTTTTAACAAATATACACAGCATTAGTAAGCACAAGAGATTTCTTTCAAACACATAAAAAAAAAAAAAAACTCGCCAACCCCAAACTTTTGAGTATTATTTATATATCAAATATTATATTCTACAGTGGTCGATACTGAGATCAGTCAACCACTACATAAAAGGAATTCATTTTTTTTAGAATTATTTTCTTTCCTTCATTTTGTTTGGGGTAAATTTTGAGAAATGTATAAATAACAGTAATTTCAAACCTATACAAATTTAAAAAGATTGCATATGTTCACTGTCACAGCCCTCATAAAAGAGCCGTGCAGAATCTCATCTATATTGTGATTCATAGAAATCAAACTGGAGCATTATGCAAACATTCAAGCCACTCAAAATATATTCTCTATAGTCGAGGCTGGATTTATTTTGTGAAGAAGTCACAATGGAGACGTGCTTTAAAAAGAATATGCCTGTTTAAAGTACTTGAGGGATTATGGGAACTGGGGGAAGCAGACTGCAAACAAGTTTATGCTTGTGTCATCAGTGTGGGTCTTACTATGACATTGTGATCGATCTGTATGAATGACTTGGATTATCTGCAGTTTAACACATTTCAAAGGGCATCACCTCCTCTCACACAATCATTTTATCACTAAGGGAGTTTTCCATGCAAGTGGAAATTCACTAATGTACTAGAGTTTGGCTTTGGGTTACTAGGTCATGTCTTTAATCACTGCATTTTGCTGTTGACATTTGCAGTTTACATATATTGAAGCTCCGCACTACTGCTGACTCCAAAGGGAATCTAAGAGCTTATGGATGACATAAATGGCACACATTTACAAATGCATATGGCGTATGGATGGTATGCCAATGGCTCTCTTCCAAAGCACTGTGGCAGACTTGGCTGAAAAGACAGACAGACAGACAGACAGACAGACAGACAGAGATGGAGACTCCCCTCCATGCCAGACCCATGCTGTCTTCTCTGTTAAGATCCAGAAAAAGCATTCAGAGAGAAGTAGATAAATAACTCAAATAGTCCATATGAATCCAGGTAGATCTCGTTTTCTATTCCTCACTGGTTTCATTCCAGCCCTTCCACACACAGCAATGATCATTAATCAGTTCAAGTTACAGTCTAAGACCAAATATGGTTCTGGATTGTATCTATTAAGTCTTATCTAATATTCTGTGGAAGCATGAAGTAGTGAGAGTTAACTAAAATGTATATAATCTAATCTCTCTTTCCACAATCCCACAGTGACCAAAAGAATGTTGACAATCTAAACATAGAACTGTCTCCAAGATACAGACTGGTCTTTAGAATGAGAAGAGATATAAAACCTTTTCCCTCATCCTTGATTTCGAGGCTTAGCTGATGTGCTGGACACTTCAGCAGTAACAGGTGCCGCATATGAGGGGGATGGGGTGAGTCTCCAGTGAAGACGCTGACACCTTAGACTTCCTCAAGCCAGCAGGGATTCACTTTCCCTGTGCATGAATCACCCCTCCAGCCATGCACCGTGAGACCGTGTTACTTCCCAGACTAGAAGACCTATTTATTCCCAGCACAAAATGCTCACTCCCTATTTGTCACTTACTCACGTACATTAGGAGGATTCTTTTCGTGTTACTTTACTTAATGATGGCTGGGAGTAAATTATCTTGGTGCAAATAAACAAGAAGAAATAGCCTAACACTTGACAGCACTTCTGACCTCTCAACACAGGTCCTGCTTGAGTTAAACCATATACTTGTGAGAACATACTGTATACAACTTGCAACAGAATAGAACAGAACAGAACAGAACAGAACAGAACAGAACAGAACAGAATAGAATAGAATAGAATAGAATAGAATAGAATAGAATAGAATAGAATAGAATAGAATATTTATCTACAGGTATAGACTAGTTACAACAAATATGTTTCAGATGGCTGAAGGCATTAAAACATTTAGAACACATTACAGATGAGAGCAGAATAGAATAGAACAGAATAGAACATTTAACACAAGGATCAAGAGCTCATTTTCAAATGCTTGAAGTTATTTTAAACACACACACAAACCAATAGAATAGAATAGAATAGAATATATCTACAGGTATATGCACTTATTAAAACAAATATATTTAAGATGGCTGAAAGCATTAAAACACTTAGAACACATTACAGAACATAACATAACATAATATAATAGAATAGAATAGAATGCCAGCTTGTTCACATCAGAAATATCAAAACCAAACTCATAAATTATATACATGATTCTTTTTGGTATATAACACATATTACATGTATTTTCTACACAGCTACATACAGAAGTAAACACTCTCCTAGCAATCAAATTTATTCTTTAAAATATTTACTGCTTCAATAACAGATTGTTGTTGTTGTCATTTTCTTCAAATAGAGACTCACTTATTGAGACCAGAGAGGAACGAGCACATACCAGCAAGGTTCTGTCTGGTTGCTGTGGGTACACTGGGAAAATAATGGTACAACACTCTTGGAAGTTTCTGGGATTGATGATTCTGTTTTTGATGTTTCCTGGAACTGACAAAGTACTTTTCTAAACAGATATACTCCTTGTACAGAGAAGAATACAGCCCCCAAAGACTGCACTATACCACAATCACTTCACCTATATAATGCACTTAGAGAACGTCTAAAATCATGACAGCATTGGAAAGTTTAGAGCCTGTCTTTAACTGCAATATCTCTGTGCTCTTACTGGTTGTCTCAGGTTGAAAATAATTTAGCTACTGTACACTCATCGTCATCTTTTTCAGATGTAGGGACTTTAGTTTACTGTGTGTGAACTATGTTTCAGGAGAAAAAAATACAGAAATTTGACACTGCCTAACACTTCCCGACACATGCTGTGCTTCAGTCCATCTCCTCACTGACCCATGAGGACCCTGTGTTTACATCAACTATTATTTCCTTTAACAAAAAGCCACAGATGTTAATTATCAATTATTAATTATTATTATAAGAAGTGATTATCAAACCAAAACCAGTATGATCAGTTTACACTGACAGTTGGTATTTTCAATTCCTATTGCAACACATTTACCTGATCAGATCACGACCCTTCACCCTCCTCAAAAAAAGCCACTGTTAAAAATAATTTCCACCTAAATACCACAGTGTTATTGTTACTAAAACAAAGCAATACATTTTCACAGGAAACTTGGTGTTAGTGTCATGAAAAAAAGAATCAAAACGACAAAGTTTCATACTAAGTGAAGAAGACCTCATATTTATTATGAGGTAGCAGCAATAACTGCAGTGCCTATGGTATTTAGGAAGATACTGTGGTTACCATGGTAATTTTTTATAAGGGGAGATGTTTTAACGCAATGAAGTGCACGTTGATAAAGACAATAAAAGAACAGATAAACTAAAAGAGCAAGAAGATGCTGTATGGATGGCAGGACTCTCACCCGCACGAGGTTGCTGACAGCCGCTTGCACTGCCGCCACTGGGCTGGTGAGATCTGGGATCGCTTTCCCATCAACTTCGCCCTCCTCGTGCATGATAACCAAGTGGGATATCTGCTGAGCCACCGGCTCCAGGATACTCTCTATCGTCTTGGTATGGAAAACTGGCATCCTGAAATCTCAATATCCTCAACACAAGTGAGAAAAAGGCACGAGTTCGCTCTGCCCTGCGCTTTCCCCCGTTATTTCTTCCAAGGGCACCACGATCCAAACGTCTATTCCCAAGTCTATTCCACTCATGCAGAGATATCCCTAAACGCCTCCTCAACGACCGACGCCTTCTTGTGGATAACCAAAGCACGGCGCCGGTGAGCGCGAGGGAACGCACGGCTTAAAAGAGCCAGTGCTCGTCAACCAATCAGCGCCGAGGTTTCACGCCATGCGGAGCATCTGATTGGTGCGCGCTGACGCTGTCTCCACTCTCCTCCCTACCTGTGATAAGAGCTTGCAGGCAGTGGCCAAAAAGGGAATGCGTCGCGCTGGAATGATAAAGTGAGGATTCCGTGGATTACATTTGATTTAATGATAGCTAATGGTGTTAGTGAAACAAGTAAATGATACTCAATGACAGACCATGCAAGCGTGTCTTTACTTAGGCTGCAGCGTACATCTGCCTTCTTCACGTGATAATACCTGCGTGACTGAATGAAATGTGTAGGTGGAAAATGTATTAATCTTAGTTTTAGAAGATAATGCTGATGAGCAACACACAAAAAGTTCACGTGCCTGATGAATGTCTTTCTGATATAACCTGAAAGCATACTTTCAAATCTAGGTTTAAATGAAGCATACACAGGCTATTTATACACAAACGGGTTTGAACAGAAAGATTTTTAATGTCTTTTAAAGAAGTCTCTTTTGCTCACCAAGCCTGCATTTATTTGATCCAAAGTTGGCTACAGCAAAAACATGTTGAAAATGGTAGAATTTTTCAGGTTTCTTTTATGAATAGAAAGTTCAGAAGAACAGCATTTATCTGAATCTTTTGTAACATTAGAAATGGCTTTATCATCACTTCTGATCAATTTAAAGCATCTTCGTATTATGAAAGTATTTCTTCCCACAAAAAAAATAAAATAATATATATATATATATATATATATATATATATATATATATATATATATATTGGTATAGTAGTGTATAATGTAAAGCTTTTTATTTCAGATAAATGCTGATCTTTGGAACTTTCTACTTATCAAAGAATCCAGAAACAATCTACTCAACTGTTTTAAATATTGATAATAATAATAATTATTATTATTATAATGCATGTTTCTTGAGCATGCAGGGAATCAGCATATTAGAATGATTTCTGAAGGATCATGTGACACTGAAGACTGGAGTAGTGAAAACAAGAAAATTTTGCTTTGATCACAGGAATAAATTACATTTGAAAATATATTCAAATAGAAAGCAGTTATTTTAAACAGTATAAATGTTTCACAATATTACTGTTTTTGCTGTATTTTGGATCAAATAAATCCAGGCTTGGTGAGCAGAAGAGAATTCTTTAAAAAACTTTTGACTGGTGGTGTATATATACATAGCCATTAAAAATGTTCTCTTATATTCACCAAGGCTGCATTTTTATAATTTATTTTAAAATGTAATTTATTCATGCGATGGCAGAGCTGAATTTTCAGCAGTCATTACTCAGTCTTCAGTTTCACACTCTAATATCTAATATGCTGACATGCGGCCAAGTATGGTGACCCATACTCAGAATTTGTGCTCTGCATTTAACCCATCCAAAGTGCACACACACAGCAGTGAACACACACACACACCGTGAACACACACCCGGAGCAGTGGGCAGCTATTTTTGCTGCGGCGCCCAGGGAGTTGTTGTGGGTTCGGTGCCTTGCTCAAGGGCACCTCAGTCGTGGTATTGAGGGTGGAGAGAGTGCTCCCCCCACCTACAATCCCTGCCAGCCCGAGACTCGAACCCGCAACCTTTGGATTACGAGTCCAACCCTAACCGTTAGGCCACGGCTTCCCATTTTTATTATGAGTGTTGAAGTTGTGCTGCTTAATATTTTGTGTAAAGTGTGATCTTTTTTTCAGGATTCTTTGATGAATATAAAGCTTAAAAGAACAGCATTTGTTTTAAATATAAACCTTCTTTAACATTATGGATATATTTACTGTCTCTTTTTATAAACTGAATGTGTCCATGCTGAATAGATGCATTAATTCTTTCAAAAAAAAAAAATCACTAAAAATTTTACCCATGCTTTTAGATGTGACCACTTGCAAACTGTATAACAATGTATAAATTTAAGTGCAATTAATATATATGTATATATTGTATTTAAAAAAAAAATGGTGAGACTGTAGAAATTCTTAATTTGAAGCTAAGCACTGGACACTTAATATATTGACCTTGTTTGGTTTAACTTAATACTTTAGACGATGTGTTTAGAGTCAAGAATAAACATTTGGTTAAAGGGAGACTGACTCCCCATAATGAAACACTCAGTTTGCTGACAAAGGGACAGGACTTCATTTAGACATCTGATGATGTGTTTAGGATCTCCAGGAAAGTAATGTTGAAGCATAATAATTATACATAATTCACAGGTTAGGTCTTTAGACAAGTAAGACTCCCTTGTGACTTTGTTTCAGGCACCATTCAGTGCTAAGAAAACACAAGGCAGCTGTAAGGCTACCAAATAAGGTGGGATTTCGGATGGAGGAGCACAGAGAAGTGTCTTGCAACACTGATAAGGTAAACTGTTTATTATATAACTAGCAGCTGCCACTGAATCTTGTAAGTGCAGAGTCGCTTAGGGATGCTGCTTGCATATCTAAGACGTTGTCTGCAGTCTCTCAGTGTTCTCAAACTTGACAGGAGAACTTCTGCTTTGGCTGTGCTTTTAAACTCTTTCAGACACCAAAAGTTGTCAGTCAGTTCACACTTCTAACAAACTTATAAATAAATGTACAGTTTTCCCCTTCAAGATCCTCAGTCTCTGTCTAGCCACCATTTCAATCACTAGTTTTATTTTGGTAAACTAACAGTTTTAATTAGAAAATATAAATGGAAAACAGCTGACTGATTAATATGTTTACTTATGATATGAATTATTAATTGTCATCATTAGAAATTATAAATCATATTACTGTTATTGGTGTTGAAACGGTTTGTATTGAAATGGAACGGTGGAGAATTGTACCCATTATAGCCAAGGTGAGTAATGCTGTGCTCAGCAATTTAATGTCATCCAGCCCTACTGCTGACTAGTTCATATTTGCTGCATTTGCCCCATTGGCTGTGATCGCATTGTCTTCTCTCTCACACAAACACACTCGCTTACTCACACAGTTTTAAACATGCAAATAAACAAATACTAGTATTTAAAAATTAAAAAATTTCAATCAATATAAAAGCACAAGATGCTTTTTGGATGTTTCTCAAATATAATGCTGGATAATGTGATTATATTGTGATTTATACAACCTTCAATCACCAAATCAAAATCATGGCAGTTCAGCTTCAATTCAGCATTTCACTCAAAGTGTTGTGTTTATAATATAATTTGTAATGAATTTAATTAGAAAAGGAATGAAAAATCACACAATTTTTAGGCTATTAGTAGTCTCTGATGTTTGGATTCCACTTTATTATTTTTTTCTGTATATATAATTAATAATATTCACTGCAGCTACAATACTAATTTAATTAAAAGACAGCCCACATAAAAAGCAACAAACTAATGTTCTCCATTAGGTTGGATGACTCAGACCTGCAGTTAGATATAACCAGCAATGTGGCTGGGAATACCTTTTAATGAGAGGTTGGAATATGACAGAAGAGAGAAACATCTGCTCAACCAGATAACAAGATGACAACAGAAATCTCCATGAAGAGATTTCACTATATAATAAGATAATAATATGATAAATGCCATCATTCCATCATTCTTGTAATGATGTAGCAGCGCCCTCCAATGTGCAATAAGAGTCATTACAGAACTCAAAAACACATCTGTCGTATAGCACATGCTACTGTATATAAACATCTGTTCGAGGGAAACCAGGATTTTTATATTGGCAAGTATATCTACATATTTTTCGGCAATTGACTAACAAAAAAATATATATTAATAAAAATCTGCACAACTATACACAAATGTACTAGACTGTATAATATACTAAGGAAATAGTTGAAAGCATACAGTGCCATGAAAAACACATAAATGTAATTTGATTTAACATATAGTATGGATAGTTGATGTTTAAATATGCCTTAACTGGTCTGCTATAGTGAAGGATTTGGAGAAGATTGATATAGGTTACAGGAAAAAATGACTTTACTGTGTTATATATATTTCATTGCTTGTCATTTATCGGTTAACCAAACTCTTTCCTTTTTAGGTCAAGAGCTTTTTCTTTCATAAGCATATTGTATTCTTGGTAAAAGGAAGAATATTATGTTTGAGTCTACATATAGTCTTTGGTGATTCACTACTTTCTCACGGACGCTTCCCCAAAACTCTCTGTCATCTTACACAACAGCATGTGGTTCTTCTCAGGAAAGTTCTCAGCTGTTTAAATGCAGCTCACCACTAATTTACACCAATGACCATGATCAGTATATCAGTATCTTGGAGGGAAGTCGTGGCCTAATGGTTAGAGAGTCGGACTCGTAATCCAATGGTTGCAAGTTCGAGTCTCCGGTCGGCAGGGATTGTAGGTGGGGGGGAGTGAATGCTCTCTCCACCCTCAATACCACGACTGAGGTGCCCTTGAGCAAGGCACCGAACCCCCAACTGCTCCCCGGGCGCCGCAGTATAAATGGCTGCCCACTGCTCTGGGTGTGTGTTCATGGTGTGTGTGTGCGTGTGTTCACTGCTGTGTGTGTGCACGTTGGATGGGTTAAATGCAGAGCACGAATTCTGAGTATGTGTCACCATACTTGGCAGTATGTCACTTCACTATATGTCCTCAAGATATCAATATCATACATACATGTATAGCGGAGACCGGGGCTGTACTCTAAAGGCTGTAATACACTACATGATTTTTACCTTGATTTTCCCCAGATTTACAGTTAGGATAGGTCAACGTTAGTTGCTGAAAGTCAGAGCCAGAGAAAATTCTATTCCATAGAAAATTGTGTATAATGGTCACAGACTCCGATTTTTTAAAATCAGAATCAGAAAGAGCTTTATTGCCAAGTGTGTTCACACACACAAGAAATTTGTCTTGGTGTTAGGAGCTTCCGGTACAGAAAGTACAAACATAGTGCAAACATACATAAAGTTAAGGTAATAAAACACAATATTAAAGTCAAGTCAAGTTCAAGTCAAGTTGAGCTTTATTGAGCTTAATTGTTGAGCTTTAAAGAGAATATACACTAAATTATAAATAACAGTAGTAATAAAAATATACAGAAAAAGGAAAAATGTCCAGTCAAATTTGTGAATGTGCATATGTGCTAAATACTGAAGAAGGTTTGTTGAGTTGTATACAGATGTCCAGTACTGAGGTGTGTTATGTGTTGTTCAGGTGGGATATGGCCTGGGGAAAAAAATGTTTTTGTGTCTGGCTGTTTTGGTGCACAGTGCTCTGTATTGTCGGCCAGAGGGCAATAGTTCAAAGAGAGAGTGGGCTGGGTGTGAGGGGTCCAGAGTGATTTTCTTAGCTCTTTTCCTTACTCTGGAGGTGAAAAGTTCTTGGAGGCTGGGCAGAGGGGCACTGATAATCCTCTCAGCAGTCCTGACTGTCCGTTGTAGTCTCTTGATGTCTGATTTGGTAGCTGAACCAAACCAAATAGTTAGAGATGAACACAGGACAGACTCAATGATGGCAGAGTATAACTGTTTGAGCTGCTCCTGTGGCAGGTTGAACTTTCTCACCTGATGGGGGAAATACAGCCTCTGCTGGGCCTTTTTCACAATAGAGTCAATGTGATTGTCCCACTTCAGGTCCTGAGAGATGTTGGGACCCAGGAATCTGAATGACTCTACTGCACACCCTAATTACATATAATTCTAGCTTCACAGCTTGTTTTCATTTGTCAAACATCTTCTAACCACTTGTTTGAGTTTGATGTGATCAGAACAATTTTGAAGTGTGGTAGTGTGTTTTTTCCTTTGTGACTATTGCAAAGTTGGTAAGTGATGCCCCGTGATTTAAAATCTGTTTAGATTTCAGCCTTAACTTAAATATTTCTCAAGATGGGTTTATTTTAACAGTCAATTTCTGTACTCATGCTCATGCTTTAAGTCTTGGCTATAAAAAAAAGGACATTTCCATCATTATTGACCAGGTAAAAGAGGAACATACTGACCTTTTGTGACAACAATGTTACCATACAATATTTAATTACAATTAGTTTGGGACAAGAATGTTTAAAGGGATATTAAGGGATGTTTTTTGGATATTTCCAAAAAAAAAAAAAAGTTATTTCAAACCTGAATGACTTTCTTTCTTTTGTAGAACACACACACACACACACACACAAGATATTTCGAAGACTGTTCTTATTATAGTGAAACAGCAGTGTTGCCCATTGACTTCCTGTCACACTCACTCTGGGAGCAGGGAAAGGCAGAGGCAAGGAACTTCTCTTAAACACGACTTTAGTGAAGCAATAACCACAGGCATCACAGGGCATGTGGCAACATCAAGGGAATGACGATCAGACTGGACACAGAGGCAGGGAAACACAGGGTTTAAGAACACTAGGCAAACAAGGAACAGGTGTGGACTAATCAAACACAGGGCTAGGGACTAATTAAACTAATGAAGACAAACGAGGACAGGAACAGGAAGGCCAAATATGGGCACGGGAGGAAGGGAAACACAAGACAAGGACTGACACTTCCTTTGTATGGACAAAAACAAAACTGCCATTTCTCAAAATATCTTCTTTTGTGTTCCATATTTGGAGGAGGGTGAGGATGATACATTTTTTATTTTTAGGTGAACTATCCCTTTAAGGAGGCAGAAGTGCAATTACTGCTAGACCATGCCTATATTTAAATATATATATTTTTAAATGATTGCACATCATTGAGACTAATAGATGAAAAAATAGATGATTAATAGATAAACTGGCCAATAAATGGTTAAAAAGAATGAAAAATTATAGTGAGAATTGATCAGCTGGTTGTAATTTAAAGAAATATTTATAATAAATGAATGAAATTAAAACATGAAGAGATTTAAAGCAAGTTTAATGTCAAATACAATGGTGCCTTAATACAATGGTGTATCATAAAAATTTAAAGAATAATAATTTTGTATTAAAGTAAAAGGCTGTTTTACAGAGCTATGTATGTAAAAATACATAAATACATTTGTCATATATACGTTATTGCAATAAATTAATTATTAAATAGTGTATAATAAAAAGTAACAATAAAAAAGAACTAATATAACAGATTTTAAATAAATTTAAAAATCTAATATTCTGGAACACTACTTCCTCTTTATATATATAGTTATTGCCATAAACTGGACCAATGTCCATGTCATTAACATCAGTCATTTTAGATCAACTTGTTTAGAAAGGTATAAAAAGACAAAATACATTATTTACAGTTCTCAAAATCTGAACAAAGGTCCTCTTTATCCTTCATACACCTAAACACTGGTATCGCTATTGAGTAAACAAGGAACATGTAATTATAACACCATCAAAGATGTTTCCTATTGATTACAGTAGCTGCCATATATAATCTAAATGGTATAAATAATTGGCACGTATTCTGCTCAGAATATAACATAACCCTGAGTGGCTAAGCATCTGAGTAATGCTCACATTTCTGTTGTAAAGTGACCCTGTCATAATTAATCCTTTTGTGGATATCTGGAGCCTGCTGTATATTTGGGTAAACCAGTATGCAGTGAGATCCAGTTATTATAATTGGTGACTTTTGTGTAAACTCCTGGGTTAAACTTTTTTGCACACTCTTTTCCCCAGCTAATGACACCGAATAGGAACATGGTGTTATTTATTTCACACACCAGAGGCCCTCCTGAGTCAGCCTGAAAGCAGAAAAAAAAACACATTCAGATATGTATTTCTTACAGTTGTATGAAGATATTTTCACTTGCCTAGGCCAAATATCGTATTTATCAATCATCAGTGAAAACATCTGGTTTACCTGGCAAGCATCTTCCTCCCAGTCTCTACCAGCTGCGCACAACATGTTTTCATTGACCTCATCCTTGCTGTAATACTTGTTCTGGCAATCATTCTGAGAAATAAGCCTCACTTGAGCCTGTTTCAGATATCGAGAGTAATCAAAGCCACCTTAAAAAAAACGGATAAAAACAATGGTGACTTTTATGTTCATCTCACATTTTACATTCTAGTCCTGGCATTCAACGTTGACATCCAGAGTGACAAAATGACTTGATTACTAAAATGTACAACTACATTCTCTGCTAGTATGTCATAATCATAGCATATCCAAGTTTGTTATATTTCATATCATAGATCAACTTTGTGGACACCATGTTGCCCTTATATCTTGTTGCTGTAGGAAAATAATCATTGTTACAGTGTGTGTCATCTTACCCTTTTGATGTCTTCCATAGCCAGCAATCTCACAGTAGAATCCTGTGGGAAGCATCTGCTGGAAAGGGGGAAGACATGCGGTTCTCACAGAGTCTGTCCTTACTGCACATTGTCCACTGCTGTCCACTATCTTCAGAAGAGCTAAAGGAGGGGAATTTGCACTACTTATTATTCATGCGCTCTTCTTTTAATTGCTGGAATAATCAAATGTAAAGCAAACACACCAATGTCGTTATTATAGTCTTCAGCTGTGTAATTATAGTTCTCATGGACTACAAGTTTGCTCACGTTGAACTGCTGCTCTTTGACAGCGTCGGTTTCATTGATGGCATTCTTTCCCAGATAGACCGAGTATCTCATTATGCGTGTTTTATTACTGTTTAAAGCAAAGAAACAGTAAAATTATATGATATTTTATACCACAATGACATTATATTAACTGCATTAAGCTGTTTTATTACACGGCCCTTTGGAATACTTGATTCTGATCACAGGATTCAGTGGTCTGATATTTCATATTAACTGATTAATAACTTATTAGTATGCAGTTAGCTTCCCACAAATTGTGGCATTATTACCAAAATGTTCTTTGCCATCTACATGCAAGTTACCACGTAGACTTTTTTAAAGTTGTTTTCCTTTCTTTCCTCATGATTTTACTGCCAATTTGGCACCATCTTGCAACTTATTTAATGATATCAGTGAAAATGACTTTATTTTTGCTATTACTGTAATATTGTTGAAGTGTTCATTTTGTTGATAAGCTGATTGTTTTGTATGCTGTAGTGGACTATTTTTTCTTAGTGGAAGCTGAGTAATAAGAAGGATAATGTGCTGTCAGCAAGTCATTATTTCGAAATAAAGCTGACAGGGTGATAAAAGACCCAGACCCCGGAGCAGACTGTTCATTGGCTGATTACTTGTATAGAAGGTCAGATTTTTCCATTAACAACGGGTTGACATACCCGTCAGGGAAGCAGTGGGCTGCAGTGAGGATCCAGCATGGAGCAATAAGAGTTCCTCCACAAATGAATCCCTCTCTTTTGAAGATAGCTGCAATCCAAGGCTGTGACTCAACGGTTGACCTTGATCCTCCTATTATCTTTGCAAAGCGGTTCAAGCGTCGCTCCCCACACGTTGATTCTGAATAATGAAGAAATATCAGAAAAATGAAGTCTGTGAGGAGAGGTCATTTTCTAGGCTTTGTAAACAGGTCCTAGTTGGGGATTTTCCTAAAATTACCACTAAATGATAGAGGATTTTGGTTTAGAATGGGTGATAAAAAGTAGATAAATCATAATTTTACCTGTGTCCTGCTTTGATGGCTCAGATGTGGGTGGACTCGTGGTGGCTGCATAAGCAAATGTAAGTCATATTAGTCAAACTGCTATCAATATTTCCCATGACTTAAACGATCAAAAGAGATGGACTTCTACTTACTTGGTTCCATTTCCCTGTGGGGAATGTGACAGTATTCCCATACGTAACGGTTTCTTTTCCTTACAATGCACCATGGCTGAATTTTGTTATCTGGATTCCTAAAACAGCAAAATCCAGAGGTCTGTCAAAATAATCAGTTTTCACTCTCCATTAATGGGCAACAGAAAACATAAATATAGAATACCTGCAGTAGCTATGATAGCAGTTCCTCATGGAGGAGTTTTTGCTTGGTAATATATTCCATGGTAGACATGTCCGTCCACTGACTGTCACTGACACTTCGTTTTTGCTCTCATTGCTTCCATCAAGTATGCACTTATCTGAGAAGAGAAAAGTCATTATTAAACCTATACTGTACATTCACATGCTAAAACTACAACCATAATCAAATAGCATATTGATGGAAAACTTTAATGTGATAAAATCAAAATAAATTTACCCTTTACTCGAGTAGAAGTGTATTTTCTCTGAGGGCTTTTAGTCTAAAAACAGAAATATTAATATTAGCTATGGGTAAAAAGGTTAATTATATTTAAAGACCTTTCGTAGGAAGTAAGAATTTTCACTTCTATTTTATTTTCCACTTACGGCTTCAGTAAAGTACAGTGTGCATGTCAAGAGTAATATCATAAGTATACACTTCATCTTGACCGCAAACCAATGTTTTCCTAGGCGATCCTAAAAACATTTTGAAGAAGTGAGCTATATATTCATAAGACACATCTTTAAAAGAGAAGGCACATGCTCTCTCACCACAAACAGTTTTCAAGTTAACAAAAACATTTTTAAAGTTGACAAATGAATAAGCAAGCATTGCCAAGAAAATCATATGAATCTGCAAGCACTGATTACAAGCAAGCATGCATATAATGGTACTATAACCCTTGTGTTCTAACAAATCATGCTACCTATCGGATTATGTTACCAACACTGTATTTTTAATACTGTAAGGGTAGGCTAAGGGTTGGGGTAGGTGCACATGTTAATAAAGCCTCGCACCACATTAATATCTGGAAGCAAAATCTGATAGGTAGCATTTTTTGCTGTCGAATTATGCTACCAATTGTTTTAAAGGGAGGTAGCAAAATCTGACAGGGTAGCACAAATCGTCAGAACAACACCATTGATCAGTTTTTTCATACAATCCGTTGATTCCATTCATTTTCATAATTCATTGATCACTTATGAAACTACTCCTAAAGTACCTTTGACTAAATTCTTGGCGCATTTCAGGCATGGTACTATAATAATATGTAAAGCAGCCAAATTAAATTTGATACCTTATATTTGTATCCTTAAGTGTGGTTAAAAAATGTTTTACTAGTGCACTTACAGTTGTATCATATATACACAGGATAAACATATTTAAATGTAATTCTAATTCATTCATATTCCCACATGCAATATGTATAAATCAAGACAATAAAAAAATAGCTATAAAGGCACAGTATGCAAATGTAAAAGAATGAAAGCAAAGCTGATCCAGAAAAAGTGTATTTGGTGCTTACCTTACTGATAGTAGTTGATTTGCTTATTAGCTTGCAGATGTTGCAGTGTAGAGCTGCACTGGGCTTCCTGAGCACTTGCTGTCATGTGCCTGTTAGTGTTCCTGGCTTTATAGTGACGAGGCTGTGATTGGCTGAGGGGGGCCTGGCCTCAGGCAAACTGGCACATGTGCTGTGCACTAAACAATGAGATAGTTGGCTATGCTTTTCGCGGAACCTCATACTGTGACTCATGGTAAATTACTCAAGATCTCTTCCCTTTTTCTAGCAGATAAAACACTGTGAAAATGAAATATTCCTAATAGGGACTTTGCCCCTGAAGCAATGACAATAACTGTGGTTTTTATACTGCAGTGGCCATTTCACAACATGCTTTGAGAATTAAAACAATAAATGATCACAAAGTAGTGTTTTCTGTGACTAATAAAAATGGGTAACTTGTAAGGGTTAATAAGTTGTTGAAGTATAGTTAATATTAAAAAAAATGGATCTTCAGATTAATTAGATATCAAAACAGATGCGTGTTGTTCTTGTCACGTACATAGGTGATTCATTGCTGTCAGTCAATTTTAACTCAGACAATCTATTTTTAAAATCACAGAGTAATGTGACATGATGAAATCACATATCTTCATTGTTTCCTTACATCCGGAACCATTCACATATGTTTTTACTCTCTGCCCAAATGCGTGCCACAGTTTGCATGCCTGATTTATAATAAAGTTGAAATCCCGGACTTTTATGTGATATTGCATTTTTGTAATTTCTTGATTTTTTTTTTTAAATCACTCTACAATATTTTTCTCAATCTCAGACGATTAATCATAGTATTATATTCCTCGGTTTTAGCTTCATCCTGTGAGATCTATACATGATAAATGAGGGGGGTTTCATGAACGAGAGAGCTAGAGGAGATGATGTCACCTCTCTATCACCTTAAGAAATCTGCAGACATTTAAGAAATGTGCAGACACACATTTCCTGTAACACACTACCAAACTTCCAGTGTTGCTGATGTTTGGCTTCTGTGATGATAAGATATGATGTGTCAGCTAAATGTTTGCATCACCTTTTATGATGCTGTTCATCAAGTGTAAGTGACTTCTTTTGTAGAAAGCATTGCCTTTTCAGAAAGTTTAATCTTAAATTTCTCAAAAAGATTAAAGTGTACATGGACTCATATTATATGTTAAACAGTTTGGGCTGAATTCATTACACAGCTATAATACTTTGTGTCAGGGTCTGAGATATAGGCTACACAGCTCTGTCTTGCAAACACTGTAATTAAATTCATATGCATGCATACTTCATATTCATCACCAGATGGGCATTTATTTAATCATTAAGATTAAGCTTTTTTTTTTATTTTTTTTTATAAATTCTTGTAAATATGACATCCATTAAGAAAATATGCAGACATATCATATTTGACACTAGGAAATCACTTCGATAGAAGAGCTTGACTGGCTGATGTAGCCTTTATTGCTCAACTTCCTTAAAACGGAAAGGGGAAGTGGTGTGTGGCCAAGAATGGCGACCCATAATATAGAATTTGTGCTCTGCATTTAACCCATCCAAGTTTACACACAGTAGTGAACATACACCCAGAGCAGTGGGCAGCCTTGCTCAAGGGTCTCACCTCAGTCATGGTATTGAGGGTGGAGAGAACGTTGGTTATTCACCCCCCCACCTACAATCCCTGCCGGACCTGAGACTCAAACCCACAACCTTCGGGTTAGTCAAGTCAAGTTCAAGTTGAGCTTTATTGTCATTCCGCTACATGTGGGGACATACAGTGGAACGAAATGTCGTGTCTCGCAGGACCACGGTGCTACATAAATACAGACATACAACAATGAAGTAAAAAACACTATAAACCTATACACTATAAGTATACTATATATAAGTATTTATCAAACTAAAAGAATAAAGGATAAAAAATACAAACTATACGAATGCTTCACATAAATATTACCCTATACAAACTAAAAAATAGAAGATAAAAAATACAAACTATACGAATGATTCACAAATACTGTACATGTGCAAAGAGAGACATTTGAGTCAGCAGCTGGTTGGGGAACAGTGCAGGATGATTTGTAGTGCATGAGCATGTAAACATATATATATTGCTGAGTCTTTTGTGGGATTGTGCACACGCAGCAGTGTGTGTAAGTGTCCATAGTGCACATAGTGTAAAGTGTAAAGTGTCCATAGTGTAGAGTGTCCATAGTGCACATAGAGGAGAGTGTGTTACTACAGGTGGTTTGTACAGGCCCACTCACCTGTGTGTAGCACACTTCGAATTGCACAAAAAAATTAAAAAAATAAAAGTTCCATACAGTTTTCCTTGGTGTGGTAAGGTTTGGGGTGGGGGGTGGTCCATGTTTCAGGAGGTAGGGGTTTGCATGGGGTTTCAGAGGGGGGCGGGGTGGTTTGAGTTCAGGGCTCTCACAGCCTGGGGGAAAAAAGCTGTTGAGCAGTCTGGCGGAGCGGGCTTTGATGCTCCGGTACCGTCTTCCTGATGGTAGGAGCTGGAAGAGACTGTGGGAGGGATGGGCGGAGTCCTTCACGATGCTGTTGGTTTTGCTGGAGCATCGTGTAAGGAAAATGTCCAGGATAGAGGGGAGAGGGGCACCGATGATCTTTGCAGATGTGTTCACTGTCCGCTGGAGGGTCTTGCGGTCAGCAGCACTGCAGTTCCCGTACCAGACAGTGATGCAGCTGGTCAGCACACTCTCAATAGTGCCTCTGTAGAATGTGGTGAGGATGGGTGGAGGGAGACTTGCTCTTTTCAGTCGGCGGAGAAAGTGTAGGCGCTGTTGTGCCGTTACAAGTCCAACTCTCTATCCATTAGGCCACGACTGCCCCCAGAGGTACCAAAATGGGCTCGTCCGGGATTTAAACATGGGACCTCTCGCACCCTAAGCAAGAATCATACCCCTAGACCAACGAGCCACTGGGCAGACATTGAAAATAAATGTATGATAAAGAAAAATACATATTCCATTAGAAAATTTCATTTAAAATTGTAAATATAATTTAAGGTTTCGTAATTTAACAAAATTAGGTTTATTTAAAAAAAATTAGGCCTATATATACAGGTGCTGGTCATAAAATTAGAATATCATGAAAAAGTTGATTTATTTCAGTAATACCATTCAAAAAGTGAAACTTGTATATTAGATTCATTCATTACACACAGACTGATATATTTCAAATGTTTATTTCCTTTAATTTTGACGATTATAACTGACAACTAATGAAAGTCCCAAATTCAGTATCTCAGAAAATTAGAATATCAATTAAGACCAATGCAAAAAAAAAGATTTTTAGAAATGTTGGCCAACTGAAAAGTATGAACATGAAAAGTATGAGCATGTACAGCACTCAATATTTAGTTGGGGCTCCTTTGGCCTGGATTACTGCAGCAATGCGGCGTGGCATGGAGTCGATCAGTCTGTGGCACTGCTCAGGTGTTATGAGAGCCCATGTTGCTCTGATAGTGGCCTTCAGCTCTTCTGAATTGTTGGGTCTGGCGTATTGCATCTTCCTCTTCACAATACCCCATAGGTTTTCTATTTGGAATATAATTTCAATATTTTTTGTTTTCGAGTTTGCTGGCCAATCAAGAACAGGGATACCATGGTCCTTAAACCAGGTACTGGTAGCTTTGGCAGTGTGTGCAGGTGCCAAGTCCTGTTGGAAAATTAAATCTGCATCTCCATAAAGTTGGTCAGCAGCAGGAAGCATGAAGTGCTCTAAAACTTCCTGGTAGATGGCTGCGTTGACCTTGGACCTCAGAAAACACAATGGACCAACACCAGCAGATGACATGGCACCCCAAACCATCAATGACTGTGGAAACTTTACACTGGACCTCAAGCAACGTGGATTATGTGCCTCTCCTCTCTTCCTCCAGACTCTGGGACCTTGATTTCCAAAGGAAATGCAAAATTTACTTTCATCAGAGAACATAATTTTGAACCACTCAGCAGCAGTCCAGTCAAAACGCTTCTGACGCTGTCTCTTGTTCAAGAGTGGCTTGACACAAGGAATGCGACAGCTGAAACCCATGTCTTGCATACGTCTGTGCGTGGTGGTTCTTGAAGCACTGACTCCAGCTGCAGTCCACTCTTTGTGAATCTCCCCCACATTTTTTAATGGGTTTTGTTTCACAATCCTCTCCAGGGTGCGGTTATCCCTATTGCTTGTACACTTTTTTTCTACCACATCTTGTCCTTCCCTTCGCCTCTCTATTAATGTGCTTGGACACAGAGCTCTGTGAACAGCCAGCCTCTTTAGCAATGACCTTTTGTGTCTTGCCCTCCTTGTGCAAGGTGTCAATGGTCATCTTTTGGACAACTGTCAAGTCAGCAGTCTTCCCCATGATTGTGTAGCCTACAGAACTAGACTGAGAGACCATTGAAAGGCTTTTGCAGGTGTTTTGAGTTCATTAGCTGATTAGAGTGTGGCACCAGGTGTCTTCAATATTGAACATTTTCACAATATTCTAATTTTCTGAGATACTGAATTTGGGACTTTCATTAGTTGTCAGTTATAATCGTCAAAATTAAAGGAAATAAACATTTGAAATATATCAGTCTGTGTGTAATGAATGAATCTAATATACAAGTTTCACTTTTTGAATGGTATTACTGAAATAAATCAACTTTTTCATGATATTCTAATTTTATGACCAGCACCTGTATTTAGATAGGTCAACTGTCCAGTGCTACTGATGAGATGGATTTGTACATGCATTTTAAAGTCTTGAGCACCATCTCCTGGACATTGGTGTTAATATTTACTCTTGCTTGGCCACATAACAGTGGGTCAAGCAAACCACATATTGACTTTACAGATTAGTTTTAGTTCTGTTTCCATGTCTATCTGCTATAAATACAAAATAACATCTATATATGTTGAATATATGTTTTTAATATAAATAAAAATATATAAATGTAAAATATACATATAAATAATAAACAAGCAGTTTTACTTGTTTTTCAAGGTAATCTGGCAGGATACACAACAAAAACATCTATGAACCACGGATGTAAGATTAAAAATGATAAAAGAACAGAAATATTCATACTCGAAAGTGAGAAGTGAGGCAGTGCTGCAGTACTGGTGAACAAAACCAAATAAGAATAAATGCAAAAATACATATTTTGTTCATTGGATAAATAGGAGAAAAAGTCAAAATAACTGGAATGCTATCAGGTTCTAAATAGAAAGCAGACTATTGCTTCACTGTCAAAGATACAAAATAGAGACAGCTGCCTTTAAAAAAAAAAGAAAAAAAAAAAGACTACCTATCTTTTTATCTTATTTTAGTTTTTATGAATCGTTTGTCCAAAGATTCATAAAGAACACGTACAGAGAATTCAGAAGGAATTATTATATATATATATACACACAGTGGTGTTACACAGTGTTGGCCTCCTTCCTGATTTTTAATTTTTTTGCATGTCACACTTTAATGTTTCAGATCAAACTAAATTTAAATATTAAATCAAAGATAACACAAGTAAACACAACATGCAGTTTTTGAATGAAGATTTTTATTATGAAGGGAAAACAAAATCAGCAACAACTGCAATCAAGCGTTTGTGATAACTTGCAATGAGTCTGTTACAGCGCTGTGGAGGAATTTTGGCCCACTCATCTTGGCAGAATTGTTGTAATTCAGCCACATTGGAGGATTTGAGCATGAACCGCCTTTTTAAGGTCATGCCACAGCATCTCAATAGGATTCAGGTCAGGACTTTGACAGCACTCTGAAGTCTTCATTTTGTTTTTCTTCAGTCATTCAGAGATCAGTCATTCAGAGTGGGGAAGTCGTGGCCTAATGGTTAGAGAGTCGGACTTGTAATTCAAAGGTTGCGGGTTCGAGTCTCCGGCCGGCAGGAATTGTAGGTGGGGGGAGTGAATGTCCAGCGCTCTCTCCACACTCAATACCACGACTGAGGTGCCCTTGAGCAAGGCACCGAACCCCCAACTGCTCCCCGGGCGCTGCAGCATAAAATGGCTGCCCACTGCTCCGGGTGTGTGTTCACGGTGTGTGTGTGTTCACTGCTGTGTGTGTGCACGTTGGATGGGTTAAATGCAGAGCACGAATTCCGAGTATGGGTCACCATACTTGGCTGAATGTCACTTCACTTCACTTCAGATGGATTTGCTGGTGTGTTTTGGGTCATTGTCCTGCTACAGAACCCAAGTTCGCTTTAGCTTGAGGTCACAAACAGATGGCCGGACATTGTCCTTCAGGATTTTTTGGTAGACAGCTGAATTCATGGTTTCATTTATCACAGCAAGTCTTCCAGGTCCTGAAGCAGCAAAACAGCCCCTGACCATCACACTACCACCACCATATTTTACTGTTGGTATGATGTTCTTTTTCTGAAATGCTGTGTTACTTTTACACCAGATGTAATGGGACACACACATTCCAAAAAGTTCTAATTTTGTCTCGTCAGTCCACAGAGTATTTTCCCAAAAGTCTTGGGGATCATCAAGATGTTTTCTGGCAAAACTGAGATGAGCCTTTATGTTCTTTTTGCTAATTTTGCGGTTTTCCTCTTGGAACTCTGCCATGCAGGCCATTTTTGCCCAGTCTCTTTCTTATGGTGGAGTCATGAACACTGACCTTAACTGAGACCTGCAGTTCTTTAGATGTTGTTGTGGGGTCTTTTGTGACCTCTTGGAGGAGTCGCTGTGTTCTTGGGGTAATTTTGGTCGGCCGGCCACTCCTGGGAATGTTCACCACTGTCCCATGTTTTCGCCATTTGTGGATAATGGCTCTCACTGTGGTTCGCTGGAGTCCCAAAGCTTTAGAAATGGCTTTGTAACCTTTTCCAGACTGATAGATCTCAATTACTTTCATTCTCATTTGTTCCTGAATTTCTTTGGATCTCAACATGATATGTTGCTTTTGAGGATCTTTTGGTCTACTTCACTTCTTCCTTCAGCTTATTGGTGGTTATAGTGCACTTATAACTTATAGTGCATTTCTGCCACCTACTGAGATTGAGTGTGGAGCAACAATGAAGAGTATAGTAACAAGACACAAAATTCTTTTTATATATATATATATATATATACACACAGTATATTCAAATTATTTTAATTAAATTTGTGACCTTTACTAATTCTAATAATAACTTGAAAACTTGTGAAGAATTACTCAATAAATTCTGAATTGATAACCCACTTATAAATAATAAATAACCACATCTTCCCTCCTATTTCCACAAACCACTCTCTTATGACCTACTTCTCTTTGAATTCTTTGAAAGTGTCTTCCCTTGTTATCCCATCTCTCGTCGCCAGTAGCCTTTAATTACCCTTTTAATTATTCCTTTAACCTCAAATTTGCTTAAAGGAATATTAAGTCCTATTTCAGTATTTTTTAATGTCTTCTTAGCTAAAAGATCTGCTTTTTCGTTCCTTCCACCCCAACATGAGCCGGAACCCAAACAAAAAACATTTTTCCTTTGATTTTGAAAACTATGTAATAAGTGAAGGATTTCTATTAGAATTTCTTCTCTTGAAGTTGATTTGCCATACATAATACTTAACAACGGATATAAATCTGAACATATTACCACATTTTTATGATTTAAGTTCTCTACCCACTGAACTGCTAACAATTGCAGTCATCTCTGCTGTATAAACTGACAAATTATCTGAAATCCTTTTACTTATTGTATAATTTAATTCTGGAATAACAACAGCTGATGCCATTCGATTAGACACTAGATCTTTTGATCATTCTGTATATATTTTTAAACAATGATTATACTCAATGTCCAAATATTGTCTCACTGCCAACTCCTTTGACATAGTTTTGTTTTTCCAAAATTAGGTTCTTCAACTGAAGGTCAACTACTGGTGTCATTTAGAACCATGTAGGGACAGTAGGTAATACTATCGGTGGACTTACTTATAAAAGCACAATATACTCTCCAAAGAGATAATCGACTAGCTCCCCATTCTGTTCCAGCCAAACATCTTAATATATTTATGCCCTTCTTACATTTGTCAATTATTTTTTGAATATGAATTCCAAATGTCAACTTAGAGTCCATCCATATCCCCAAATATAGAACCACATTAACCTGCTCTAATTTCTGGTTATATATTTTTAAAGTAACTTTCGGATTTTGTTTCTTTCTAGCAAAACATATTACTTGAGTTTTAGAAATAGAAAATCTAAGTCCCCAACAGTTTGCCCATTTCCCTACTTCATCTATAGCCTCCAGGACTTTCTTCTCTACATGATTTACATTTCTTCCTCTCTTCCATAACGCTCCATCATCTGCATAAATTGCTCTATTTATTCCGGGCTGAATTTTAGCAAACACATCACTCATCATTATATTAAAAAGTATTGGGCTTGAGACACTTCCTTGTGGGGTTCCATTTTGTGTTAAATATTTTTTTGAATAGGATTTTCCCACCCTAATTTGAATAGTCCTATCCTTTAAAAAAAACTCATAATCCAGTTATATAATCTATCATGTATTCCAATTTTATCCAATTTAATTAGTAATCTTCCCTCCACATCATATCATACCCTCAACATCAAAAAAATACCCCAACTACTACTTCTTTATTTATGAATGCTTTTCTAATATCATTTAAGACATATCAATGAATCTATGGTATTCTACCTTTCCTAAAACCACTTTGATAACTATTTAGCAATCCTTTACTTTCCAGCACGTCAATCGATTCATTACCATCTTTTCCATTAACTTACATAAGTTTGAAGTAAGGGCTATAGGTCTATAATTCAAAGAATCTGATTGATCTTCTCCAGGTTTTGCTATCGGTATGATAATTGCATGTTTCCATACAGTTGGTAACTTTCCTTCTTTCCATATCTTGTTAAATGGGCTTAATATGACATTTAAAGAATTATCTGAGAGATGTTTAATCATTTCATAACAAATTTCATCCTTCCCAGGTGATGTATATCTTGCACTCATTAAAGCTTGTTTAAATTCCTTTATTGAAAATTGTATATTAATATAACCTTCAACATTATCCTTCCACTCGAACAATTTTGGATATTTCCTCAAATTCTGCTCTCTGCAATTCTTCATTTCATTAGAAATATTTCCATTACTATGCACCTTCACAAATTATTTTGCTAAAACTTCTGCTTTTTCACCATCAGCAACTTATAATTTCCCTTCACTGATTCACTCATTAGCCTGAGCTCTTTTGTATAAAATATATTCAGCAAACGAAAAGGTCTTCTTTACTTTCCTTAATAATCTGTTTCTCATTTTAATCGCCAAACTACATTCCTCTGACCACCATGGTACCGCTTTCTTTTTCCCTTTACTTTTTCCTATGACTTCTTCTGCAGTTTTATTCAAAATTTCACTAATTTGATAATTTAACTCATCCACATTCTCTATTGACCCCATTAATATCTTAAATCTATCCTCACAAATATCTTTAAATTTGTCCCAATCTGCTGATTTGAATTTCCATCTTGGAATAATGTCAATATTAACTAATGTTACCTCTACACCTATTTTACTCAAAATAGGAAAATGATCACTACCCATAGATGTTTGATCCAAAACTTTCCTTACACTATCCTTAGCCAAACTTTGAGACATAATTGTCAAATCAATTGCAGAGTAATGCCCTTTACTAGCATCCATTCTTGTATACTTTCCATCATTTATACAAACCAAACTATTGTTGTCGAGTATTTCCTCCATAATATATCCCTTACTATCATTACTTGTGTTTCCCCATAACGTACTGTGTGCATTAAAATCTCCACACCACACAAACCTACTAATCCCCTCACCCCCTATCTTTCCTCAAATCTCTGTACTTATCTTTTTACATGGATCGTAAAAATGAATAATTCTTAATCTCTGATTCCCTTCCCACACCTCCACTACTTCATATTCTGATTTTACAACTACCTCTCTGAATCCTATACCTAGTTTAATGAAAGTCATCACCCCACCACCATTTCCAACTTCTCTATCTCTTCTTACTACAGAATATCCGTTAAATCCAAACTTTAAATGGGATTTGAGCCATGACTCCTGCACACATATTACTTGGTTTTTCCTCCAAATCATCAATAAATTTCTTAAATTCCAAACCATTCGCAATAATACTTCTAGCATTCCACTGTAAAAATTATTAACATTATTACAACCCACCACATACTACTTGAGAATTTGTATCCTGGGCCTTTAGAATTTCATTTAATTGATCTGCTGTCACGCCCTCCACACCCAAGTATTTCCCAGCTGCTCTTATAATTATTCTAATCCTCTCATATCTACGTTCAGTTTGCGCTGAACAGTTTATATCCTCTGCAATAAAAGCAATGAAGGAAACCTTATCCACAATCAAAGATGACTCTTTCACTCTGCACTGACATCTACCCTTCTCCTCTCCTGCACTATTCTTACCTTGTTCTTGCTGTTGCACTTCCTTTTTTGACCTAACACTTTTGCAGGCTTCTGCATATGATATTCCCTCCATAGCTTTCTTGTTTTGAATCTCTTCAGCCTCTCTCCTAACCTGACATCCGTCATAACCGGTACTATGTGCACCACCACAGTTACAACATTTTGGTTCCACTCCCTGTCCACATTTGCCGTAAACATGGTCTCCACCACATCTGGCACATCGCTGTTTCCCTTTACAACTCGCTGTCACATGCCCAAACTTCTGACGTTTAAAACACCTAGTCGGAGGGGGAATGTAAAGGCAAACTGCATAACTTAAGAATCCAAGAAATACCCAACTGGGCAAACGATCCTCTTCAAAATGAATCATGACAGATTGACTATCTATCCTTTCTTTGTTCTTTATCATCTTCAGTCGTTTCACATTCTTCACTTTTGCTCCTCTCAGATTCTTTTTGATATTTTCTTCACTTATATCCGTAGGAATAGCTGAGATTACTCCTCTAATCCACTTATTATCTTCCACCACATTACTAGTGACTTTTTTTCCTATAACAGATTTCAGTCCCAATGCGGGTTTTTTTTTTATTGCTGTCTTTACAAAAAAAATCAGCAGTCTACCATCACGCAGCATTTTAGCATTTTCTATTTTACCAATAGCTTCCTTCAGCACTTTGGTAATTTTGACTGGATTGAGCACATTTAATGATTCAGTTAAGAATTTAATCATTACCTTATACTCTTCTTTTTTCCTCCTGACCTGTCGACTCTCTCTATCACTATCCGTTCCTGAATCCCAATCTGGACCTTTTTTCCCTTTTTTGCTTTTCCACTAAATTCCAACTTCCATCAGTTCCACCTTCAAACCCCTCGCCAAACACTCCTTCCTCCATCTCCTGCTCACTTCCCGAATCTGCGTCACTACCTCCCATCTCTGCTCCATTCACATCTCAGCCACCAGATCGTCTACTTCACTTTGTCAGGCAGGTCCTATTTAAGTGATTTCTTGATTGCGAACAGGTGTGGCAGTAATCAGGCCTGGGTGTGGCTAGAGAAACTGAACTCAGGTGTGATAAACCACAGTTATGTTTTAACATAATATTTTAACACTTTTTCACACCGGGCCATGTGGGTTTGGATTTTATTTTCCCATCATAAAAAAAAACCTTCATTTAAAAACTGCATGTTGTGTTTACTTGTGTTATCTTTGATTAATATTTAAATTAGTTTGATGATCTGAAACATTAAAGTGTGACAAACATGCAAAAAAATTAAAAATCAGGAAGGGGGCCAACACTTTTTCACACCACTGTATATCTTTATAAAAAAAAAATTCACAAGGAATTATGATTTGAAGATCTGAACAAATTTACGTCACTGGAGTTACTTTCACAACAACCGGGTACCATTTTCTGAAGGCCCTTGCCGTCCACGCTGACTTGAGATCAGCTCCACGAATTTTGTTTTGGCTTTCTTTATATGGCATCGGCCATGATCAACTGATCCAAGATCAGTGCTGATGAAACCCAGGCGGCTCCTTACGCAACGCGCATGCGCCGACATTGTTTCGCTTTTAACTGGAGTAGCAGCTGACTGGCGTGGCCGCCGTCAACAACAATTATCACAACAGTGCGCCAGTCAGCGCTACTGTATCCAATCATCAATTTAGGGCAGCAAGTTTTAGTTGTTTTGATATTCTGGTGCTCTCTGGTCCTCGTTTTACCGTGCCTGGTGTTATGGAAAGCTGACATTTGGAGGCGTGTAAGAGACTGCAGGCTAACAGTTCATATCGAGTTGTTTATGTGTAACGTTAGCTAGTTAGCCAGTTAGCAAATCTGACATCCGATGCTCGTTTTAGGATGAAATGGATAGCTTTGTTGTTTCCCATGGATTAATCCGCTTGTTTAACAGGTTCCACAATTTTCCACATCAGATGTGGTCGGTTCAAGCAAGTTAGAAACAAAAACTGACGCAAGGTAAGTCATCACCGGCTGACACTTTGGGTTAGCTCGCCTGCTAGCTGTGTCACCATAACTAAGTAAATATTAATCTATATCATGATCAAACACGAGTAGTTGTCATAGTGTGGATAGCAGCCATTATAAATGTCTGATGAGGCGTATTACTGATGCGTGCAGATGGAGAAACCTCCTTTCAGACAGAATCAGGTCTGTGGGCCATGGCTTATGAAGGAGAGGCTGGGGACAGGAGGATTTGGACATGTCTACCTGTATCAAAATCAGGTAATGCTCTGCCTGTTGATGTGGGAATGTATTGTTTTCTTTGCTTATTTGTCTTACCTGTAAAGACAAAGAAAATGTGAATTTTCCTCATTGTTATTTCTTGCAGGAAACCTCGGAAAAGATTGCTGTGAAGCTCTGTCGCCTTGAACTTAATGCAAAAAACAAAGACAGATGGACTCGAGAGATCCAGATTATGAAAAAGTGTGTAAATCTATAGCAATCTAAAGTTTGACTTGTTTTCTATTAATATATAGTTAATCTATGTACACACACACACGCACACACACACACACACACACACACATATATATACATAATAAAAAATATTGTATGAGGGGTTTTTTCATCTCCCCCCACCCCCCAACTTTTCAGGCTGAAGCACCTTAATGTGGTGACAGCAAAGGATGTGCCTGAGGAGATGATGCACATTGCCTTGAACGATTTGCCGCTTTTAGCCATGGAATACTGTTCCAAGGGAGACCTTCGAAAGGTGCTTTTTCTTTGCATCATGTCTCATGTGCCCTCTGTTGACATTTTTACTAACTCATGTATGTTCTTTGTATCCTTGTATTGCATCTTGTAGTTACTCAGCAAACCAGAAAATTGTTGTGGGTTAAAAGAGAGTGAGGTGTTGGCGCTACTCAATGATGTTGGTAATGTGTCATTTCCAAACTGTTATCGATATTTTTATTATCGATCAATAAGGGTGGTAAATAAAACAGTTTGTTTTATTTTCTACAGGTTCTGGAATCCAGTACCTCCATGAGAATAAGATCATTCATAGAGATCTCAAACCAGAGAATATTGTGCTACAAGATATCAGTGGAAAGGTATTTTCAATTCAGTAGTTTGATTTTTGTAATATTGACATACTTTTCCAACCAAACTTGTTTTGATGTCTCTGCAGCTTGTCCATAAGATAATTGACCTTGGCTATGCCAAAGATCTAGACCAAGGGAGCCTATGTACTTCATTTGTGGGGACTTTACAATATCTGGTACGTCTTTGCATTGATCAGTGATAAGAAAAAGCATTTATCACAATAAGTCGACATAACACTACTGTTCAAAAGTTTGGGTGCAGTACATTTGTTTTGTTGTTGTTGAAATAAATGAATTATTTTCTTTAGTAATGATGCGTCAAAGGGTTTCTGTCATTTACTCACTCTCTACTTGTTTTAAACCTGTAAGAGTTTGAACACAAAAGAAGATATATTGATGGATGTTGGTAATGTTAGTTGATGGTGGCCATTGACTTTCATAGTGTTTTTTTTCCATGCTATGGAAGTTAGTGGCTACTGTCAATTTGGAGGTGAGTAAATGATGACCGAATTTTCATTTTTTGCTGAACTATCCCTTTAAATGAAACAAAAGTGAAAGTAAAGGCATTTGGAATCTTACAAAAAATATATTTCAGTTGCGTGCTGTTCTGTTGAACTTTCTATTCATCAAGAATCCAGAAAAAAAGTGTATTATGCTTTCAATAAAAACATTAAGCAGCACAATTGTTTTCAACACTGATAATAATAAAAAATGTGTCTTAAGCACCATGAATGAATGATTTCTGAAGGGTCATGTGACATTTTGAATGTTTCAGGCTCCAGAGCTGTTTGAAGGCAAGTCATACACAGTCACTGTGGACTATTGGAGCTTTGGCACCATGATTTTTGAGTGCTGCTGTGGATTTCGACCGTTTCTTCATAATCTTCAGCCTGTGCAGTGGTATTTGCCTGATTACCTACATATTAATTATGCCACAATGCTTGTAACTTGCCTTTACATGGAATTCAACATATTTTCTTTTTCTAGGACAAGCAAAGTGCGAAACAAAGGTCCCAAAGACATAATGGCTGTAGAAGACATGAATGGCGAAGTCCGCTTTTCCACCCGCCTTCCATACCCCAACAATCTGAGCAGGTAGCCTTTATACAGACCAAGAAACCTTGCATTTCTTGCACCATCTTTTTTGTTACTATATTTTTTTCTGGGTCACTGAGTTGATTAGTTGTTTTTGGTACTGCAGGACACTACTGGAGCCCTTAGAGGGGCTGCTACAGCTGATGCTAAAGTGGGACCCAGTACAGAGGGGAGGAGGATTGAATCCAGAAACAAAACAGCCCCAATGCTTTGCTCTTCTAGATCAAATACTGAACATGAAGGTTTGACATTGGCATTATTGAATTATTTCATTAAAATGTTACATTTTTAGGCAATAAATTTAGGCTTTCCTCTTTAATAATGCAAAATAGGCATTGAAAAATTATCTGAAATATGATTTTTATTTTTTTTGTAGGTTGTGCACATCTTAAACATGACAACGACCCAGGTTCACTCATTCCTGCTTAGCCCAGATGAAGGACTTCTTTCTCTGCAACAGAAGATTGAGACCGAGACCAACATCGAACTTTTGAATCAAGAGCTTCTGCAGGAAACAGGAGTCATGTTAGATCCCAGGAAACCTGCTGCACAGTGTGTGTTAGATGGAGTAGTAAGTATTTTTTGGCTTCTTGAATGCATTCTTAATTTTCCAATGGGCATTTTAGTAAATCACTAGCAATTTATTATTCCTTTTTTTAATAATCAGAGAGGATGGGACAGCTACATTGTATATCTGTTTGACAAGAGTTTGACCAAGTACTTAGGACCTCTAACAGCTAGAACACTTCCTGAGAGTGTGAACTTTATCGGTAAGAATTGATTGATTTATGTGCCAATTCTATGGATTGTTTATTTAAATATGCTTGGAGGGGGTGTACTTTGTAAACTTTGTGTGGGATTTAAACGTTTATTGAGTTTCCCAAAGAACTTCAAAGTCTCCACCCCTTTCATTTCTCTGTTTCAGTGCGGGAAACCAAAACTCAGCTCCCTCTGAGTGCCCTTAAAAAAGTTTGGGGTGAGGCGGTAAGCTACATTTGTGGCCTCAGAGAAGACTACAGCCGCCTCTTCCAGGGCCAACGTGCAGCCATGTACGTGCAGTATATTACCATGCTCATTAATGTGTATATCTTGTGTTTTGGGACTTTTCTGCTTATGAAGTCAATGTGTTTTCGGTTTGTGTGTTTGTAGGTTGAGCCTTCTCCGCTACAACACCAACCTTACGAGATATAAGAACACGATGTTCTCCTTTTCACAGCAGCTCAAAGCAAAGCTTGACTTTTTTAAAAGCAGCATACAGTACGACTTGGAGAAGTACAGTGATCAGATGCAGTACGGCATATGTACGTTTTAATGTGCGAGATTTCCTTGATTAGTCAGAAATGTATTATTGCATTAGTGATGATTATCTAAAATGGCTTTTTTTTCTTTCTGAAGCCTCTGAAAAGATGCTGAAGGCTTGGCAGGAAAATGAAGAGAAGGCTGCTGCGTTTGTACAGGTGCTGTGGATAAATTATTTACACATACATTTGTTTTGAAATCTAACTGCTCATCTAAGTATTCTTCATGTCACATAACAATGTAGCACACTGTTGTTCAAATGTTTGTGGTCCGTAAGATTTTAAGTTTTAAGAGCTCTTTTATGCTCAACAAGGCTGCATTCATTTACTTAAAAATACAGTAAAAACAGTAGCATTTTGAAATATTATTGTAATTTCACATTTTTTCCATTCTTATTCTGATTTCAAATGTAATTTATTCCTTTGGCAAATCTTTACTCCAGTCTTCAGTGTCACATGATCATTCTAATATGCTGATTTAGTGCTCAAAAACATTTCTTATTATTTTGAATGTTGGAAACGAAATGTTCAATATAAATATTTTGTGGAATTACTTTTTTTTTTCAGGGTTCTTTAATAAATTTATTTGAAATGGAATTCTTTGTAACATTATAAAGTCCTGATTGTCACTTTTGATCAGTGCAGTGCATCCTTTTTAAAAGTTTTATTTACTGACCTTTACTTTTGAACAGTAGTATATATAAATTTATTGACGTGGGATGGCATCGTTTTTGCATTTTTGCAACAACTTAGAGGTTTTGTTTGCTTTTGCAGGTGGCAGAGATCGGCCACCTGGATGAGGAAATAATGGCTTTGCACTCAGAAATTGTTGAGCTTCAGAGAAGTCCTTATGCTCGTCGACAAGGAGACGTCATGGAGCAACTGTAAGTTCATTCTTTCAGCGATACTGTCTAAATTTTCTCAGCAGAGATGCCCCTTAAACCTTTTGAATTTAAATCATGTCTCATCACAGGCAAGACCGAGCAATTGAACTCTACAGACAATTGAAGGCAAAATGCAAAAGTAAGTACAGTCCCATCTTGCATGCTCATTCCTGTACTTGGATTATTTATCGGTGTACGCAAAATTTCCTTACATATTCTTACTATTATATAAGTTTTTGGGGTCAGGATATAGTGTTCTTCATTTCCCTTAGTGCCAGACCCCCAGCACGGCTACAGTGACAGCTCTGAGATGGTGAAGGTCATTGTACAGACTGTCCAAAATCAGGACCGGGTACTGAGGGATCTATATGCACACCTCAGGTACAAAGCTTTTGAAACCATCCAGTTCACAATCAAAGAGGATTGTGATGGTTCATGTTTTGCTGTTCAAGCTGTGACTAGTTAATAAATGAATGCTGCTGTTGCATTTTATGGTTGAAATCGAGCATTGCTGTTGTCTTACTTGCAGTAAAATCCTTCTGAGTAAGCAGAAGATCATCGACCTCTTCCCTAAAATTGAGAGGACACTGGAGAGCATTAAGGAGGCAGACAGCACTGTCATGCAGATGCAAGTCAAGAGACAGAGAGAGTTCTGGCATTTACTAAAGATTGCCTGTGTGAGTCACATGCTTCTAATGTCTCAGGGCCAGATATGCTCATAATATGCACATAATCATGGACTTTCCATCGTAATGGTTTAGTGGGTATTAGGGGTGGGCGTGATGGCCATTATCTGATCATTCCATCTATTTGAAACTTGATAGACATGAACCAAAAGGCAAATAGACAGAAACTTCTGCTAAAAAAGGTTTGATTTTTAAGAAATTCATACTTTTATTTAGCAAGAATGCATCAAGTTGATCAAAAGTGACAGACTTTTACGTAGTTACAAAAGATTCCTATTTCAAAATAAATGATGTTCTATTGAACTTTCTATTTATCGAAGAATCCCGAATAAATGGATTGATTTTTATAAAAATATAAAGAAGCACAGCTGTTTTCATCATTCATAATAATAAAAAGAAATGTTTCTTGAGTACTAAATCAGCATATTAGAATGGTTTCTGAAGGATGATGTGACACTGAAGACTGGAGTAATGATGCTGATAATTCAGCTTTGCAATCACAGGAATAAATTACATTTTAAAATATATTAAAATAAAAAGCTGTAAAATTCTTAAGATTTCATAATAATACTGTTTTACTGTGTTTTTGATCAAATAAATGCAGGCATTTCAACAGATTGTTCAAAAATATTTTTAACCCAAATTTTTTGAACGGTAGTGTACAATTATTCAAAACGAATAAATGATACATCGGCATTACTGTAAAAACGGTTGGAAATTAAGTACGTTGAAAACTCAAAACAAAACTAATACTGTCAAATGAATACTTCTGACTTTAAATTCTGATTGGTTGAGCTACATTCAAAGCATTTCTAAAATGCCTCTGTGTGCAAGGCTTTGTTAAAAAAAATTTTAGCTTAAGCAACATTTGTGATTTGAATGTGTTTGTTTGTTTAGGCACAAAACACCACACGAAGCTCTGTGAGTCAGAGTGGAGAGATGCCCTCCTCACTGTCAACATGGAACCAGACTCAACCCCAGTGCTCTTCCCGCCTGCCCATGTCTCTGCAAGTGCCACACGAGGGGTAAATTTCTCTTCCAAGCCTTAGTGAGCGGCCTACTAGTAGTGATACTAACACCACCTCATAGGTTTCATGTTGAGTTGATCAGCGTATGTGATCACGAGTGTTTGTTTTCAGAGATTCAGTCAATCATTTACTTGAGGAGAACCAGCGCTATTTGAGTCAGCTTACCAGTTTACTGCAAGAGACCACTGAGGAGAAATCAGAGAGCATCATGGTAAGTGCTTTTTGTAGGTTTATTATGAAATTCTGTATATGATCATGACCGCACATATTTGCTGCAGTAACACTCTCTGTTTTTTTCTTTCACACAGGCTCAAGACTGGAGCTGGACTAAATACGAATCCCTGGTTGCTAAATCACAACGTTTGTAGAGTCGTAGTGAACTCTGTGACAGGAAGTAACAAGTCATTCTTTTAAATACATTTATTCATCATCACTGAACCGGGGTTGTGTTGACTTGTATGATTTGTTAATCATAAAGTAACTTCTTTATCAGTATCTGAATTGAAAACACATTTTGCAGTCTTGTAGCAACTCTATATATTTTGAGGATGCATTTGATACAGAACCAAGAACAGGCAAACAAAATTCTGGCAATGTAACTCCAGAAATGTATTTATTTACATCCTTCATAGTTCTCTATATGGGCTGATTGTACTTTAATTTTAGGTGGTTGAGTTTTTTTTTTTTTTTTTGGTAGTTTAGCATCTGCACTTTAAAGGCTCACTGTGAATGTTTGGAAAGGTGTGAGGTCCGACAATGAAATTGGTCATAATGCACTTCAGCATCACTTTTTGAAATCTTAAGAATTCTGTGAGGCCCCAAGTAAAGGTTTACAACAGACAGATTTAAAGGCAGAGCAATGTTGAGGATGATAAAAGCATAAATCTTTAGTCAATGTGTTTGGTCAGACGTATACCAGCACAGTCTTTTCTTATATTTTGGATTTGGCAGTGAGGCAACAAATATCTTCATACAGGTATTAGCGGTTAAGAATGAATGAGATCATTCATCAGTGGGCAAAATATAATCAATAATTTTAATCAAAACAGTCATGTTATTCCCTTTTTCCTTCACATTTTCAACCATGTTTTTGTCCCAAGATGATCAGCGTCACACGAGAGTTCATCACAAACTGTTGTACAAGATTTAGCATATCATTATATTTTGTTTGTTTTGTTGGATTATTATCTAAGGATATTTCAGACATGGGATAAAAGCATCTTATGAAAGAACACTTAGGTTTGAACGAGTTTACTGTATACATGACAAATAAAGTAATTAAAGTGATATCCATTATGTTATCTATGTGGTGTGGAAAGACTTTCTTCTAACCGTAGTAATCAAGTGGGGCTCTTTACTGGTAATTCATGAAGATAAAACGTTTGAAAATGTTTTGTAAAATGTTCAAATTTGTCTATTTTAAGATCCACATTTTTACTCGTAAGATGTCAAAACATTGCCCGCAGTGTTACGATTAAACCAACCACAAATCAGTATGCAAATACAGGGGAAAAGACATTCATGGTGCAAATAGGTGTTGAGAATACCAAGTCATTTTACCTCTGTTGAAGGGAAATGCTCACATTTAAAAAATGTAAACGTTACATAAATTTGAAATGACAAAATAAAACCTTCAATGCTTTGCTTACTTAAACGATCATCATAAAGTTTACATTTAGTCGAGAAGAAGAGATAATATGAAGTGTAAGGTCTTTCATTACAGTAATCGCTGAGATCTGAATTACATTTCACTACATATGGTATGATATAATATACTAAGAATAGTATCAGTAAGTATTGTGTGTGTATTGGGGAACTGTATTTTGAAATGAAGTGTTTGCAGTTTAATCATTGGATCACTAGACATCCAATAAATAACTTCCCATTTACCATCGATAATGTGTAGCAAGTCATTCAATTAGACTGATAAGTGTCATATTAATTGCGCCTTAATATATTTTCTGAATCCTTTAGGTATTTTATTTAGGTTCGATGAGGTGAAATATTAAATGATTAAATTTCTGAAAAGACAGTTACCTAACTTCCTACTTAACTACTTGCTGTTGTGTCCAGTTAATCAAATACAACAGTAGTATTTAAATTGAATTAAACTTTTCCTGGTCTGTTCTTCCACCACTGCTAATTAAAATAATGGCAGCATCTCAGAAATGTGTTGGAAAAGGTAAGAAATCATTATGAGGCACAAAAAACAATTTAGAGCAGCATGTTTTATAAATATAATTTTTTTTTCCAAAAATAGTTTATTGTAGGCTGTGGTTACAGTCTGTTCACATAACATCCACTCGATCATCTTAAATGACGTCTTTAAACATATCCAGATATGTGTCTTTGTTAGAAAACGGGGAATTTCATCGTGTTGAATTGGTACACGAAAACTTGGTGTGTTTAGTGCTGAGTCTGCTGAAGTCACTACTGCATATTACTAATGATATTTATGACTAATCGTGAAATCAGCACAGTCACAGATTGAATTGCTATTTTGAGACACCATGAATATGAACTAAAATGCACTTTTAACATACTATCTTTGCATTTCAAAAATGTATTTAGCTGCCACTTGTAGTACACTTGAGTGTACTAGTGAATGAAAGATGGGTTCAAGTGGTAACTAAATACATTTTTTAAATGCAAAGATAGTATGTTAAAAGCACATTTTAGTTCATATTCATGATGTCTCAAAATAGCACAGTTCAGTACAGTTAGATGATCTTAAGTTTATCTTAAGAAGTACTAAAGGATCATTTTTAGTATGTACAAAATTAGTCCGTGAAAATAAGCACTTTATGTACATTATGGAAGTGCACTTGTTTTTCACCTGGGCACACCTCTCTGGAGTTTAACCTGCAGTGTTGGCATTAATAGCCCTAATCATTAGGTGTCCACCACTTCTCTAGTGAGTCACCATCGTACACCAAGTTCTCAGGATTATATGTGATCCAGAAATTTTCCAGAAGAAGGTGCCACTGAGGTTTTACAGACATGCAGGATAGATAACCACCTAAATCTGTCCTCTTCAGCTGACCATACCAGAGTAGAAGCAAATACCATGATAAGTACATAGAACTCACCCTTGAGTTTTTCTAAATCTATATGAGTTTTTTTCCTCTGTAGAACACAGAAGGTGATATTTTGAAGAATGTGGGGAACCAAACAGCTGATGTAGCATTGACTTCCAGAGTGTAAAAAAAAAAACTCTGATAGTCAATGGCTACCATCAACTACTTGGTTACTAACATTCTTCAAAATATCACCTTCTGTGCTCAGAAGGAAAAAAAAAACTAAACATCTGAGGGGTTAAAATGCAGTAAAGGGGTTAGGTGATTTTTCAGTGCTTGTTTGCTCAAGTGCTCCACCCATCCAGAACAATAAAGCAAAAAACTAACAATGGACATCTGCCAGTTGCCTCTTAAATATTTATTGCATTGCTAAGCATGACTTTGCACAACAGAAGTTTTGAGATATCTGTGTTATAACCTATGAGCAAGTGACCCTTGTGTTAGGCTGAATTCACAAAAACAAAATGTTTTTCTCCAGAAAGGTCTATACAGACAAACTAACAAGCTGACTCATTCTACAGCAGTAGAACTGCAAAAGACACCTTTGCATGACTTTGCAAGTCGCCCACACTAACAACAGAAACAGTGAGTATTATGTGGAAACATAATTAGATTATTGTCTTTTTATTTAATAAAATGTTGTACTTGTGATAAAGATAAGAAGATTAAAATTCATTACACAATCCAGAAATCAGTTGTCATCCCGACTCTTGTGAATATAGTCATGTCTACTGTAGTTAGACAAGGATTAATAAATGGTTAATAAAATGAAGTGAAATGGAAACTTTGGACATTTCCTAGTTCAGTGGCCTATATTGAAACATTATCTATGAATTAAAAATGCGATATATATATATAATATATATATATATATATATATATACATATATATATATATATATATATATATATTTTTTTTTTTTATGTTTTTAATTGTTGCGAGCTCCATACACTATCAAATTATAATAAATAATTGGCTAATTATTATGATGTTTGCAGGTAAAACTGTCCCCAACTGATTTTGTTAGTTTATTACATATCATACTATTAAAACACAAAATTAAGTTTATTTTCTAAATGTATTTAATGTTTTCATTTCACAAACAGTAACTTTAATTCACTTTTCAATTATATAAATTGTATTTTATGTTTGTGCTTTTGGAGGCTATGTTGTATAACTGTGTAATACATATTAAAAGTATTAAGAACACACACTGTTTTTAAATCGTTATTTTATTAAACAGATTCTTTAGTTGTATCCTTCCGCTAGACTCTTCAGTCAATGAGAAGTAGCCTACCTTTAAGAATCTTTTGTAGTGAACTAGTTTGGCAGAAGAGCTTTATTTTGAAAGTAACATGGGTATAACAGTGAGGAGGAGTCATTCTTCAGCCACACCTATTCTTCCATAAAAACTCAACTTTCTTACTAACGTTTACTTCAGTCAGGTCAGACGCTTCAACAGGTAAGCAAACGTTGATTGAGTTTTTGTTTGCTTTTAGTAAAACATATGAAACATCTATCATGACAGCCTCGAAAGTATTTCCCCTTTCTTTCTTCCTTCTGTTATGTAACACATCCAATTTTTGATTGTTATGCATAAAACGCTAATGTTTTTCTATTGTTTGTAGGCTCACCATCGATTGTTTCATTTCCTCCTTTAAGATCTTCTTGAAGTGAACACTCTGATAATGGCACCATCTCCAAAATCCCAAGGAAAAGGTAAGAGAAAGCATGGAAATTAGACTTACATTGTTTGCTCTATAACTTGTAAATGGAAAAGCATTCAAAAAAACATCCAGATATGAATTCACGTTCATCTGCATAGATGTTCAGCTAGTTTCATTATCCACAAGAGTTTCACTACAGAAAACCCTCCCAGATGTTATCAGATCATGTTGCTTAATCATTATTAAAAAATATTAATTATAAACTCTTAAAATGTCATTCATAAACGGTTAAGAACTGGGACAGCTTAGTGATCCACATTATTTTACTGATGAAATTCCATTCATATAATGTAAATAACTTTTTCATATGTATGTAAATATGTACATTATTGTGCACCATGTGTTTCATTGGTGTAACAGCATGTCCTGCTCCCGGACCAGTGCCGAATGGTCTTATTCGCCTCTACAGCATGCGATTTTGTCCATTTGCTCAGAGAGCAAGACTGGTGCTCACTGCCAAGGGAGTTAAGTGAGTATTAATGTTGACCTGCTGTGCAGTATTGGGTTACATGGAGGGTTGAGGTGTGCCTAATGTGTACATGTGATATTTAGAGCGTAAATTAGATTTGAGTTTCTTAATTAATATTTTTTTGACAGTCAATCAAGGACAATCACTCTCTTAAATATCTATCCACTAACTAGTAGGCCTATTGATTTATATTCCTTTTACATAGACATGAAATTATCAACATCAACTTGAAGGATAAGCCTGATTGGTTTCTGGAGAAGAATCCTTCAGGTACAGTGCCAGTATTGGAAACTTCAAGTGGTCAGGTGATCTACGAGTCACCAATCACCTGCGAGTACCTGGACGAGGCCTACCCTGCGAAGAAACTGCTCCCATCTGACCCGTTTGAGAGGGCACAACAGAGAATGCTGCTGGATCATTATTCAAAGGTAGGCAATTTGTCATTTGGAAACATGTACCTTATGTATCTTCATTGTTTTTTATTAAAGTGAATTTATGCATACATTTTTGGAAATTCATCCTCATTTCAGGTGATTCCATACTTCTATAAGATCTCTATGGGCAAGAAAAGAGGAGAGGACGTCTCAGCAGCTGAAGTTGAATTTACTGAAAAAGTCTCCCAACTAAATGAGGTGGGCTGAAATTCCTACACTTTCTGAGAGTATACCATAACAATTTATTAACTGCTTTTTTATTCCTTTTTTTCAGTATCTGGTGAAAAATAAGACCAAATATTTTGGGGGCGATTCAATCACAATGATTGACTTCTTGATCTGGCCATGGTTTGAGAGGGCAGAGATGATGGGCGTAATGCAGTAAGTCTTTTTTTTATTAGATACATGTATATACATGCATATTACAAATATGCAATATATAATGAATATATGACCAAAAACGCACATATTTTACCCGACAGCAAGAGGAATAGTGTGCTGAGTCATAGAGGTTGAGTTAAACAGATAAGAAAACAGTGATGAATGACTGAGATTAGTGAAGGTAGGGCTCTGGTTCCAGCTGAATTGAAAAGCACTTTGGTTCAGTGAACTTTATGCACACAAGTACATGTCTTCACAAGTAAACTTCTTGTGAATGCAACCGTCTTTTGTATGTATTTCTCCAAAGCGTAACTTGCTTGTAAACCTAATAGTTCTGCGTCTCTGTTTGTGGTTCAGTTGTTTGGCCAACACTCCTGAGTTAAGGAAGTGGATTGAATGCATGTTCAAGGATCCAGTGGTCAAAGCCACCATGTTCAGCACAGAGGATCACAAAGTGTTCTTCAACACCTACATGGACGGAAATCCTAATTATGATCATGGTTTATAGAGTACAACGGGATCATATCTGTTCATCTGTGTGTGGATTTTATTTTTTTCATAACTCTTTTCTTAGTCTAAGTATTTTTATACCGAATTGATAGCCAATTATGCTTTTAAGCCTCAGACTTTAGACTAGATCCCAGAAGGCCATGTAAAATGGCTACAATGGGTATATTACTATGTCTGTCTTTCATACATGAATATAAATAAACCAAACATACAAAATATAAACATATTTTTGGGCAAAACTGAACCTTGTGTTTATTCCTTTAATCACTTATCTTTCTAGTAGGTCATGGGTTTGATTTCCAGGGAAGTCAAGAACTGATAAAACATAAATATGTACCTTGAATGCAGTGTAACTTGCTTTGGATAAATGCATAAATGTAAATATAAATCTCTCTCTCTATATATAACCAGTTTCCTCTTTGTTCTCGAGTGAAATGCTACTGGGCCATGCACTGCATGTCATGAGGATGCACAACAACATTGCTTCCTGGGAGGGGAAACTGCACAACTGCATAGTGCTTAAAAGTTTGTTTAGTGCATCTCTATTTAAAAAAATCTAAGACAAATACTACAAAGAGTAAAACCAGTGCATTGTACAGAAAAGATAAAAAAAAAACTTTTCAAACCTGTTAAACAGCTTCTGCTTGGGCCTGTACATGTCACTATGCACCATTTATTTCAATGTGCTTGCTGCTCATACTTTGTTTAGACATTTCAACAATCCCTTATGTTGACAGACAAGATCAAAACTGATAATACTGCTAAATACTCTGCTAATGTTACATAATTTACATTCTTAACATGATATTACATCATTTTCAATAACTCATGGTTCAAAGATCCTGAATCAGCTGCCAGAATGATGAGCAATAGCATCATAGTGGGTGTTTCTTCAACCATGTGCACTTTTACATTTTCAGATTGAAAGTCTCAGTCTGGGACAAGAGTAAAACAATAATATATATATATAGCATTTGAAAAGTAACCAAAATAAATGGTAAAAAAGACAAAAGTTTACAAGACTGCTTTAACGTGACCTACATATAACAAAAATGTAAAAGTTGAAATTTGGCCCCTGGGACGAAAAAAAAAAAAAGCCCATAGTTAAAGAATCACCCAAATATCATCATAGCATCAGAAACAGTCAGTGCTTAACATGTTGTTTACATCTGAGGTGCATAACATCATCATGTAATTAGGCTGTAAAATCCCCTGCACTCAAAGCCAGAGCAGTGAATAAGTCTATGTCTGGTCTGTTGAGCTAAATGCAAGTCTCACGTAACCATTAGAAACGTGTGGGGTATATTCTTGAACAAGCACAGAGGTATTTTTGACCATCTCTTGAAAATGCTCCTCCATTTTGGCATAAACATGTCTCTGCAAAACAAGAGGCCTAAACAAGTTTATCGGTTCTGCAGTACGGATTATTTTGGGAACCAGAATTTCCACTGGGATGCGAGGGTTCCCAACAACAACGTGATAGAGTCTCTTTTCCTCCAGGCTTTGCTGCAGGAAGCTGAGCAGATCTCGTAATCTGTGATTGAGATTCTGCGGCTGCCACATTGCAGGACGTTTACTCAACAGCACATGCAAAAGAGCCGTCTTTATATGGTAATTAGAAAGGGCGCTTCTCCCAGTCAAAGCCGTCTGCTTTTTGTGCAAGAAAGAAACTATCTGAAGACAGTGAACATGACATGAATTTGTAGGAAGTCGTTTTGCTAGATGTTTAAGCAGGTTCTTTTCATAAACAGTTAGTGAGAGTTGCCAGTGAATGTTTGAGGAGTCACTAGTGTCAGATGGGAAATGAGAGATGAGGTAAGCATCCGTGTCTTCAAACTGAACGGCAGGGGTTATGTTAAGAATGACAGTCTTTCCAGACCTAAATCTGATTTTCAGAGCTCCAGGGAAGTCTAGGTTCCGAAATGCCAGCTCAAAATCGTACTTGTGAGAGATCTGGCCCCATGCTTTGCTCACTGAGATCTGGAACCATCTCATGATCTGATCTTTCGACAAATATGAGGTGTTCTTCTCACAGAGGAGCTCCACCAGTGTGTGTTCCTCAAGCTTTTCACTCTCATTTCTATTGTGAAGCAGACACAGCATATCATCACCGAGATTGGTTGAGCCACAAACACAGTCTGTGCCATTTCCACCTGGTTTTATTAGTTTAATCCTTCCACATCCTTGCAAGTCCAGTGGAATTTCTGTGGAGGGGTCACACCAGAGCTGAAACTGGAACCTGAATGGCCGTGGAGGAGCAAAAGGTACAATGAGGTCACATGTAGGAGGTTTAGACACCCTCCAGGACTCAAACATGCTGCCTATGCCAACAAAGTCCTCGACTTCCAGGTCAGAATCTTGATCGCAAACACTTCTCAAAGCCTCGAGCAGATCATCCGCAAAGCCCTCGATAAACTCTCGCACTCTCCCGCTCTCATGGATGAAAGGATGGAAGCGGGTCTTACAGAAGTTACTTAGGACACCTTCATCTAGGGCTACAGTCTTTGTGCTGAGATATTCGGAACTGGATTCTCCATCTTCATCTTCCATGGTGTCTGGCATTTCAGTAGGGATCATATCCTGCCTACACACCTCAATTGTGAAGAATATGACTAGGCAGACAGTGCTCCAAAAGTACCAGCTGTAACTGTCCGGATCATCAATCAGAGCTGTTTCTGCTTGTGAGATCTCCTCTTCCAGGCGCTTCTGTTCGGCCTCCAGCTTCTCCTGGTGCTCCTTCATCCGGGTCAGAAGCGCGTCATCTTGCTCAGGGATGGTGGTGTTCTCATTAGGGAAGAGCAGCGGGTGGTTGAGGATAGCAGCTACTACCACAATGCAAACCCGTGCAATAGCACCTTGCATCCTTCAATGTGCGTCTAGGAAAACACACATTTCTCGATTAATGTGAGCTTCTTGAAAGGAAATGCTGCATCTAACTTTTTGTGAAAACATATCATTCTTCTATTTTTTTAACTGTAATACAAAGGACTGTCCTGCACTGGGTAAGGAAGTCAGATAACCTCTGTTAAATGTCATAAAGTAAACCAGCAAGATAACTGTATCCAGATAAAAGTATCCACTGAAAAAAAAGAAAACAAAAATGCTATCAGGGGGGAAACAATCTGTTAATCTGTTAATTTGAGATTTGGATAAAAAAAACAACAACTGTGGTACCATCTCATCTCTTTTTAAAGTATTTTGTAATTTTGCCTTGACTGAAGCTCTGGAAGGAACCTTATATACACTGAGGAGGACGTTACGTAATTGGTTTATTTATAGTGGCACTTGGAGTCTGAGTGATTCTTGGAATGTGTAACGGCCAAAACTATGTATTTGAATGCATCACATTATTGTGCGGGGTGCCCTTTAAGAGACTGATCACTTCATTTATAACGTGCACTATATGGTGATGACGTAGAAGGACTACGTGACTGAAATGAGAACCACCACGGATGATAATTCCGCTCTGCCGTCTTGTTATTATTTTGTCTTTACTTTAGTTTGTAACGCCAAGAAAGAGTTAATCTCTCATGTATGAGAGGAGCGCGTTTAAAAGTACCAACCATTAAAATGTGTGGGACACCAAGTTTCCGTTTTCCGTCTCTTTCATTTCATGGATTTTAAGAGTTATCCGGGTCAGAGCGTTACAAATGAAGCAGATAAAATTCCTTATTTATACAACCTACTGGCACATTCCATGGATACAGTACACTTTGGTGTCCTGTGATTTTTTTAAAGCACTAGAGACAATCTTTTTTCAATCTTTTGAAGTGATATGCAATTCATAGTAGTAAAAAAATTTACTCGTCTAATTTTATTTATCAGTTGTGTGATTTATTTGGACTATTATTATACACCATGATGAGAAAGCAAGCAAATATTCTCATTCAGTCTCATTTTCTGTTTATAGACTTCATCAAGCTTAACCATACTACTCAAGTTATAAGAAAAAAATGTCAAAACAAAAATGGATCTTTAATAAATTTGAAAGGTTTGGCCATTTTTATGTTTTCAAACATTTCAGTTTTTTAATCTGCATTTAAACATTTTTTGTAAATTAAGAGAAGTGTTTCAATGTTCTACTAGGCCCTATTTTTTATTAGTGTAGCCTACATAAAACAAATTAAAGTCTATGTGGAACTGTATCATATCCCAAGTTAAACAGCAACAAAACAAAACAAAAATTTTAATAGAGTGCAATGATAGGTAGTTGACTAAAAATGGCTGAGCTCCAGTAAAGACGATAATTGAGAAATTTGTGTGGCGCTAGATTCCCACAGGTCTACAAACACTAAAGGGCGGAGTGTAGACAACAACAACAATTTACTCATTAACCAGAGAGAAATCTATAAACAGTTAGACACTATTACAGAGGAAATATTTGTTTACGCGTGACTGAAAGTCAATGGTAAGTTTCTCAGCAACAGGGCGAGTGAAACGTGTAGTATAGAGAGCAGTGACGCAATAAACTAAGCATCTAACAACTTCTCTTTTTAATCGACACAATTGCGTATTTTCTTAACGACGTCTTTGAAGATGTTTTAACTCCTGTGGTTTACAAAACTATTATTATTATTATTTTTACATTTTAATCACAGCTATTACGGTGTCTTGAATAATCTATGAAACAACAGATGGCCACTACTCACTAGTTTAAGACCAAGAACAGAATAGTAACTTACACTGTAATCCAAGAGTTAAAATCCAGCGTTGTTCATGGTTTCAGAACGATACTGAACAGACACAAGAGAAAGCGCTGTAGTACCGTTACTCTGTTTCCTCATCTGCCCTCACATCCAGGAAGTGACCGATGGGGCCTCTATAAAAAGCACGTGGGTCAGTCCCACTCTTGAGTCAACCTCATGTCACACGCACTCAGGGGGTGATGAAAACATTAACTTTTTTGAGGGAAAAAGTCTCACAAGTTATACTTACAGTGAATATTATGTGCCTATAGTGTAAACTGTGCATGCAATTACAAAAATGTATGTACACATAGCCCCGTTGAAGAATCAAAAGCATGTTAGCCTATGATAATATCTACACATGGCGGTATTCAAATGAGGTTTTTCGACAAGGCATTTATGTTGTGTTTTTCGTTACTTTTCTCTCCTTTTCGGCTCGTTTGAAGAATGTGCAGATATACCCACACGAGGTCGCTACCTCACCAAAGTTCCGTTTATTATACACCTACAATAATACTTTGAAACGAGAGAGTTTGTCAAACAACCCCCAAAGCAATCATCCATTTATAGGATCATTTTTTACTTTCTTCTTGACGTTATTTTCCTGAGGGTCACGCTATGCGGTAATTATTCAGACAAATACATCCATTCTCCAAACCGATTATAGGGTCACGCTGGAGCGTTTTGAGAAAAATATGGAAAATGTAAATATAAAAAATATTTTACACCATCCGTTTACTCAAAGGGAAGAAAGCAAATCCGTTTTAGCTAGTTTTAAAGTCAGGTGTTCGTGCGCACATTTGGGTGTGGCCAAAGAAGCAGGTGCGCGTGCCCTACAGGTGAACCCATCACACTTCAGCACGCAGAGCTCGCGAGATGCGTTAATATCTGTGAAACATTCATTTACACGTGATCCATACAATTACTTTTTAAATTAAATTAACCATTTCTCAAGTGAGTTTTTTTTTTTCCCGCAGACTTGAACAGAGCAGATTTGAAGAGCGTATTTGGCGGTCAACAGATAAGTAGCCTATTATAGCGATAACCTAAACTAATTAATGGATCGTTTAAAGTTGGTTCTGCAATATTTCCAGTCAAATTCTGAGTCCATCTCCAATGGTATCTGTATAATATTGTCACTAATAAGCGTCAAGTTGTATACAAGTTTTGATTTCAACTGCCCCTGTTTACCGCAGTACAATAAGATGTACGCACTAGGGGTCATGTTCGTTCCTCCAATTATATTGTTGCTTTTGGGGGTGTTAGTTAATCGTCATACTGGGGTGCTGATGGAAGAGTGGGTCAGACCCCTGGGCAAGAGGACAAAAAATCTAGCAGTGGTGAAGTAAGTTTGAAGCTAAATGATATTAATATTAGGCTATTCATTTATTATTAATATTGATAATATAAAAATACTGGTTGCACTTTATTTTACAATACGTGTAGACTACTTACATGTACTTACAGTTTACTTAATGTGTACTTACTACCTAACAAGTGCTGGTAATTTAAGGTAACTAAATGGGTTAAGGTTAGGTTTAGGGGTAGGTTCAGGGTTAGTACCTACTTAGTTATTGTATTTACATTAATAAGTGCATAGTATGTACACGAGGAACAGGACTGTAAAATAAAGTACTACCAAAATACTTATATTCTCCCAGATTTTTGCTGTCATCAATGTTGCAACGGTCCCTTCTGGCCCCCATGGTCTGGATTCTGATGACACTCTTGGATGGAAAATGTTTTATCTGCGCATTTAGTATGAATGTAGACCCTAAATACTTTACAGGAATACCAAACAGCACTGACCTAGAATTGATCAAGATCATGGCTAAAGTGCCTTGCAAAGAGGATGTCATCTTCAAAAACAGCAGTTTTCGGAAAGCTGTCTCACGCTATGTGCGTTGTTACTCTCAGGTGAATGGATTTTTTCAATTTTTTTGGCGCATTCTTTCAATGCTTACATTGTATTTAGTCAAAGAACCGTGATGTCAATTGTCATTTTTGACTTGATAGCTGCTAAGTAAGATTGAGCTGTACAAAGTTGACAGGAGGAGCAGACCTTTAGCAAATCTGTAGGTGGTTAAAATCCTTTCATGCTTTGCATTACCAGATGATTCATCTAATCTTCTTGTACAATTTATCTTCTTCTCAAAGGCAATAGGCTGGTCAATCCTCCTCTTCTTCATTTTTTTGGGTGCTGTGGGTCGTGTCCTAAAGCCTTGCTTCAATCACGCCACTTTTCTGCAGACACGCTACTGGAGCAATTACCTGGACGTTGAGCAGAAGCTCTTCGATGAGACCTGTGTCCTTCATGCCAGAGATTTTGCCAGAAAATGTGTGGTGCAGTTCTTTGAGAGTATGCGAGAAGACGTGACTGTGAGAATGCCCCTCTCAAGTGCATTCAGACCCAGCACAAACCATAATGAATATGAAGAGGAAGAAGAGGAGCGTCTGCATGGTATAACCAGACAAGATCAGGTGGATCACTTGCTGCAGACCTGGTACGAGTGTAAACCAGAGCTGGACGTGACCAGGATGGCATATAAGCCCAAAGTGTGTATCACTTGGGAAGATATCAATGGAAAGGCATTGTTCTCTGACGTGTAAAACTGAGTGGAGAAAAGATCTTACCTCTTATATCAGAATTGATGTCAATAAGTGAATTGTTCATAAAGATAGTGAAAAATGTTGACCCTAGAAATGTAAAAATTTGAGAACTAATTGACTAATTAATGTTAATTAAGAAGCAAATTTTAAATAAATTGCATGCTGGTGCATTGGATATATAAAAATTATGTATAATTTCTGTCTTCATCAATGTTGCAATGAACCCTCCAGGCCCCATAGGATTCTGGTGCAATGATGCCTGGATGGAGAATTTTTCATCTGCATAGAATGTAGAAGAACCCAAACATTTTTTAATTGTAATGTTACTATCAGATTATTGCCAGTCCAGAAAGCCTTGTTTCAACCTTCCTCGAGCGCTTGCATGCTGGTGCATTTGAATATGCTGGGATTTAGTTTGTGTATTTTTGCATGTCTCTTTCCACACACATTACACAACAACCTCATGGATATGGCTTGGATGCAAATTACTACAGAACCCTGGCAACACCTGAAAAAATGTGTTGTATATGTATTTGTCTGTATATATTGTGCATGTATGTATATTTATTAATAATATTGATTAATAAAATATGTTTATCAGTTAGACCACTGTGTTCTGTGTTTCCATGCTTTGAAATGTACTTTTGCCTTCAATACACCTTTGGAGTAAGAGATATTTTGGCTTGTAGTTATGTATTATGCTTGACAGTAAACAGTTTAAGCACTGGACATTGCGAGGACAAAAATCACAGCCATTTTAGTTGAGGATGTGTTAGAGCCTCTAAAGGAGGGGCCTGTCACTCATGTGCATCCATGCATTCATGCGACCTGGCGAAACTTTGCTCACTTTGGACTAAACTCTGCTCCAGCAGTCTTGCTCTCTTTTCTCTCTGACAAGATAGAATAAGTCTTTGATTATTATAATAAGATTTGTCATTTATTATTGCTCAACTGTACTAATTTGATCTACTATTTTGCTCTAAAACGTGAACTGACTTTTTAAAAATGGATAAGTTTAGAATTATGGTCCAGTTTTTGCAAGCCAACCAAGAGTCGTTCATGAATGGCATCTGTGGGATCATGGCTCTGGCAAGTGCTCAGATGTATTCCTCTTTTGAGTTCACCTGTCCTTGTCTTCCAGACTACAATTATGCGTATGGGATCGGCATTCTAATCGTTCCGCCAATATGGTTCTTTTTACTTGGATATGTACTTAACAACAACATATCAGTGTTAACTGAGGAATGGAAGAGACCGGTTGGGAAACGCAGGAAAGATCCGGCGGTTTTGCACTACATGTTCAGCTCCATGACGCAGCGCGCTCTCATCGCTCCGGCTGTATGGGTAGCCGTGACTTTAATGGATGGCAAGAGCTTTTTGTGTGCTTTTAGCGCCACGACGGATTTATCCGAGTTCCTCAACGAGAGCTATCAAAGCCCATCCAAAAAAGAGCTTCTGAAATTACAAGCAACGATTCCATGCAAAGACGTATTTGATGGGTATGAGATTATTTCCAGAGAAGCGGCCATTAGATATATTCGCTGTTTGTCACAGGTAATTACATTATTTCACAACTTGATTAAATGGGGGTTTCTAAATGATCTTACCTATTACTATTAACGCTGGGTAAAGTAATATTTGTCATTGTGTAAAATTTGGCAAACGTAATTTTGAAAGACTGTAGCTCGTATCTGGGTTGTTATTAATTATAGCCTAGTGTCAAGCGTGAACAGAAGCGGTGCTAAAGTTGTTTATCAACAAACAGCCAATCATGAAACGCTTGCTTACCTCATTAAATATTCACACGCCTATAGAAACTTCGACGCGCTGAGAGAAAATTAAAACGTCAAACGCGTGGAGAGACAAACATTTGAGAAGAAATTAGAATTTATTTTTGTGCTTGAAAGCAAATCTTCACAGATATATACAAGAGGTATAATTATGTATTAATTATATTATAATTAATTATGAACACAGGTAAACTATATAGCCTAGACCAGGGAATTGAAAGTATAGGCCTATTATTAGAGAAATTATGTAGGCTATGATATTCAGTTTGATAATATGTAGGCTATGCTATAGGCCTATATTGTCTATAAATCTAGGCTAGGCTATGAATATATATATAAAACGATATATTGTTTTATTTTTAAATTAATCTGTTGCAATGCTTTTTTTTAGGCCTGTGGATGGACCTTTTTAATGGTAATAACTATAGCAGCCTTCTTGATAAGGGCGATAAGACCTTGTTTTACACAAGCCGCTTTTCTTAAAACCAAATATTGGTCGCACTACATTGATACAGAGCGCAAACTATTCGACGAAACATGCAAAGAGCACGCCAAGAGCTTCGCTAAGGTCTGCATACAGCAATACTTCGAGAGCATCAGTGGTGAAATTGTTCCACAGTTCCAGCTACCCACAAAGAAAGGAAAAGATCATAAAGATGATGATGGGGAAAATCAGAAGAGTGACGAGGAAAAGCTTCTTGGGATCCGTAAAGAAGAAGACATGAATAAAGTCCTGTGGAACTGGCATACATGTAAACCTGCACTATTGCTGAACAAACTCGCTGAAGATTTGAATTTAAATGGACATGCGCGCTTGGATACACTCAGCCTCTCAGATGAGCGTTACACTCACACACCTGTGAAAAACACTGCGGTGGCATACTACTCCAAAGTCTGACTTCATGGTTTAATCTTAGTCTGGTATAGCAGTATTCACTGTCAAGATCTCATTTCTATTTATTGCATGCCATTCTTATTTGATATCCTCCTGAGACTCAGTAGTCATTCAATCGAGCCACTGTTGTAAACATGTGTTGTTTGTTACTATAAATAAATTAGAACATAAATAATAGGATAATATGGGCTTTTCTGTGATAGCGCAAAGAAACACGCAGGTGTGAACATAATGGCAATAATAATATAATGATGATGATGATATTAATAAGTAGTGTCACTCTTTTTCTCTTCTCATGCAACAAATTAAGTTTTACTAAAATTAAGTTATAGCTAAATTTAAATCCAGGAGGAGTTTGTTAATGTAATCAGTCATAGGATAACTAAGACATATCAGCAGCTGCTAACGTCACTCCGGAGGTAATTTTTACACTATTTAGCTTCGCCTACTAATAGCAAGTTGCTGTGGCTGCTAAAGCGAACAAAGTAGTTTACCACATCATAAATTATGTTTCCCACAGTCACAGACACTGTTATTGTCCAACAGAAGCTGCCGCAGCAGTTTGCAACTGTATAGCTTGCTTAGTAGGCCAGACTTTTGAGTTAAGCTCAAGTTTCCTTCACAAAAATATTTAGTTATGCTCTCTTCAGTTGAAAGTAGCAGTATTTATTACTAAATCTTAATTGATTATATACAACCCGAATTCCGGAAATGTGGGACGTTTTTTAAATTTGAATAAAATTTCAAATGACATGAGCCAATATATTATTCACAATAAAACCTGGATAAAATAACAAATGTTTAAACTGAGAAATTTTACAATTTATGCACAAAATGAGCTCATTTCAAATTTGATGCCTGCTACAGGTCTCAAAATAGTTGGGACGGGGGCATGTTTGCCATGGTGTAGCATCTCCTGAAGCATGTCCTGCTGAAATACACAAGGCCTTCCCTGAAATGGGGGGGAGCATGTTGCTCTAAAACCTTTATATACCTTTCAGCATTCATAGTGCCTTCCAAAACATGCAAGCTGCCTATACCGTATGCACTTATGCACCCCCATACCATCAGAGATGCTGACTTTTGAACTGAACGCTGATAACATGCTGGAAGGTCTCCCTCCTTTTAGCCCGTAGGACACGGCGTCTGTGATTTCCAGCAAGAATGTCAAATTTGGACTCGTCTGACCATATAACACTTTTCCACTTTGAAACAGTCCATTTTAAATGAGCCTTGGCCCACAGGACACGACGGCGCTTCTGGACCATGTTCACATATGGCTTCCTTTTTGCATGATAGAGCTTTAGTTGGCATCTTCAGATGGCACGGCGGATTGTGTTTATCGACAGTGGATTCTGGAAGTATTCCTGGGCCCATTTAGTAATGTCAATGACAGAATTATACCGATGAATGATGCAGTGTCGTCTGATGGCCCGAAGACCACGGGCATCCAACAAAGGTCTTCGGCCTTGTCCCTTACACACAGAAATTTCTCCAGTTTCTCTGAATCTTTTGATGATGTTATGCACTGTAGATGATGAGATTTGCAAAGCATTTGCAATTTGACGTTGAGGAACGTTGTTTTTAAAGTATTCTATAATATTTTTATGCACTCTTTTACAGATTGGAGAGCCTCTGCCCATCTTTACTTCTGAGAGACTCTGCCTCTCTAAGACATCCCTTTTATAGCTAATCATATTACAGACCTGATGTCAATTAACTTAATTAGCTGCTAGATGTTCTCCCAGCTGAATCTTTTCAAAATGTCTTGCTTTTTCAGCCCTTTGTTGTCCTCGTGCCAACTTTTTTGAGTCCTTTAGCAGGCATCAAATTTGAAATGAGCTCATTTAGTGGATAAAAGTGTAAAATTTCTCAGTTTAAACATTTGTTATGTTCTCTATGTTCTATTGTGAATAAAATATTGGCTCTTGTGATTTGAAAGTCTTTTAGTCTTCATTTTATTAAAATTTAAAAAAACGTCCCAACATTTCCAGAATTCGGGTTGTATATGATTTTAGGATATTTTAAGATATCTTAAAGCAGTGGATTTCAGGGTCCAGGGCCCTATAGGAAGCTTCAGCAAACGTACAATAGGGCCTCTAGATGAATTAAAATGATTTTAAATAAGACAAAAATAATTTAAGTATAAACTAAAACAAACAAAAATCAATACAATTGTTGTTTAATTCACCCCAAAATTACGAAATTCAAAATTTAATTATTTAAATTTGTAACTAGGCCTAGTTACTTATTTTATGTATGGACACTATCCCAATTTCTGTAAATTAGCTTTGAATATTATTTTGGACAGTGGATGTAGTCAAAAAGGTTGAGAACCACAATGAGTGTCACTTCAGAGCTCACCTACTGTGTGGCTCTCCAGTGGCCTGCCATGGGGAATCCGTTTCATGACATTGTGGTTTCTGAGATGATCTCTTCATTCTGAGATGTTTTGTGTACTTCAATGTACCTATTTTGTATGTCTCCCTAATTAAACACAATTAGTTAAATTCCAAGACCTGTGAAAGGAGTGTCAGATAATTGAGACATGCAAAAAATGAACTGTAACTTAGGAACCACTGGCATATCCATTTTTACTGGGTCTCAGGAGGCATTTTGAACAATACTTTGGATGACATTTATACAGAGAGAGAAAGAGAGAGAAATATGTTTTTGTTTTATTTTTTGAGCATGTGTCTGATCTTTCTCATTTACTTGAGCCCAACCTGTTTTAGTTAAATGCTTGTTGGTTCCACTGGGGCTGAAACCAGATTGTAATTGCTGTTGGTGATTCACTGCTGTATGTACATAACAGACAGAGCGAGGGAGTGATCTCACTTTTTGATCACAACAAATACAGCTACATACAGACAGGTTTTTGTTTTGTTTTTACAATCTGTTTCTGCTTGTACATAATTTTAAAACTTTATGGACGTTCAGCAAGACCATTTGTACTCCCTGGAGATGAAATGTAAGTCTTCATTTCAGAAATTATTAGATTTTTCAGTTGATATTTGGTTTTTGGTAATTAACTTGAGTGGCACATAGAGGCTTGAGGAAACTTTGCCCACAATTAATTGCTTTTATATGAACTGAATGTACGACTATCGATCATTTATTTAGAAATTGTATAATGACGTTGTTTTTGTTTTGCCCCTCTTTTTATGTATACCTGTGTCAACCACAAAGGACTTTGTCAGGTTGTAGGCTTAATTTACAGAGACAATAATCATCGTCAGCGAAAAGAAACAGAGAAAGAGAAACGCCTATATCAAAATAAGATGTCTGCTTTCCTCTCAGAATACATCAAATTTATAGCAATTTACTTCAAGAGTAAGGATGTCGTGTTCTTCAATGGCCTCATTGGTTTAGGAACAGTGGTTGGTCAGACAGCATACAACATCTTAGCTTTTCACTGTCCATGTTCACCAAAGAAGAATTACCTGTACGGCCTGGCTGCCATTGGTCTACCAGCCCTGGCTTTCTTTGTCATTGGGGTGATGCTGAATCAAAATACCTGGGACGTTGTGTCAGAGTGCCGGACCAGAAGATGCAGGAAATTATCATTGACTGCTGCTTTTGCTCTGCTGGGCTCCGTTGTGGGCAGAGCAGTCGTTGCCCCTGTCACCTGGATTGTAATTTCCCTCCTGAGAGGGGAGGCATATGTCTGTGCTTTCAGTGAGTTCATGAACCCCTCATCTTTGGACAACTTCTTTTCGACTACACCTGGTCCAGAGATCATGGCACAGTTTCCATGTAAAGATGTACCTGCTCCATTTATAAACTACTCAGTAGAGGTTGAACGCAAGTTAAAGTACGAATCCCAGGTACTTATCATTTTTCATAGTGTTGTTACAGTCCCTAATTGCATCAATACTTCTGATATGTACAAACTTCATTTTTTCCCTGCTTCATCTAGCTCTTGGGCTGGTTGCTGGTGGGAATCATCTCCCTTGGTGTCTTTCTGCTCCTCTGTCTGAAAAACTGCTGCTCTCCGCTTGGCTACCATCAGGAAGCGTACTGGTCTCAGTATTGCTCCAGCGAACAAGCTCTTTTCCAACGTACAGCTGAAGTACATGCTAAATACCGTGCAGCTGAAAATGTCAAGAGTTTCTTTGGCTTTGTGGCCTTGGACAATCAGGAGAAGCAGATTTTAGAAGACTGCAAGGGAATCAAGAACGTCATTCCCAGACTGGAGTGGAACCGCATCACAGGGGTTTACATGTACAGAGAGATTGATAACACTCCCATCTACAGCCGCTTAAACAAATGGGCTATGCACACAACATGACTGTTAAGTAATTGACAAAGAAATGGCATTTTATCCTTTCCCCCGGTTTCACAGACAAGGCTTAAGCCTAGTCCTAGACTAAAATGTAAATCTTAGCTGTTTCAAATGAAATAAACTTGCACTGACTGATCTTAAAATATATCAGTGACTTTCTTTTGTCTCAAGATGCACCCCAGTAATGTTTTTTTATAAGCATGTTTATAAAAATTACTTAAATGTCCTAATTGAACTATGGCCTAATCCTGGCTTAGTCTAAGCCCTGTCTGTGAAACCGGGCCTTTAAGGCTGACAAATTAGTGTCTAATTAATGAATAATACTACACACCCAAAAACTAATATCTTTGGAATCAAGAAACAATAAACAAATAATTGTTATGTACAGTAAATTAAATACTAAAAGCTTGTGATTATTTTTATTTCTAGTGCAAATATTTAGTTTTTTTAAGAAATCAAATAATTCTTCTGAGAAAAATTCATGTTTAATATTAATTTAATAAATGTTATCTAGTTTGAATATGAATGTTAGAAGCACAAAGTTAAATGATTATAATAGTAATGTAAAAAAATCATTAAAAACTTCATAGCAAACAAAAAAACAAATAATATATTTCTGGATAATGTTCTATTGAGTCTTGTTAAAGGCTGTATTGATGATGGCTGTTGGAACATTCAAACCTGCAACCTTTCAAAAATATAAGCTCAGTCCACAATCCACAACTTTGACTTTTTTCTAAACAGACATCAAGTTGAATGTCAAAACATATCTATGCATTGCTGAGATGGCCACTGTTGCTGTTAAAGTCAAGCTGTTTTAAATTGTCAAATCGATATGTTGTCAGACATAATTTCAATTTTGGCGAAGATTTGCAGGAGGAATTCTACAGAAATGTATCAGTTTTAGAGTATAGTGTACAATTTGCTTTGCTATACTGGACATTGAGACCCACAATATAATGGACATTGAATTATAAAATAATTTTATTTATGTAGTTTTAGATATAAAAAAATAATTCTGGAATGATTTAAATTTATATTAGAGCTGAATCGGCAATCTGGCCCCTTTTTTTTTTTTTACGAAGGACTGGCCCATAACGCAGGGACAGCAGTCCATTGGCTTGTATTGTACTTTAATTCTGGAAATTTGTGGAAATATGTTTTTGCCTCTGAAGCCTTGGAATTTTAATATTTTTAAAATAAATTATGACTATAGCTGTATCTGCCTGTTATATCTTGTGTTTTATTGACAAATGGTTGGTTTAGGGGCAGGGGTTGGGTTACGTGCTCCTTAATGTGGGAATAGTGTAATGTAAATAAAACTGTTGGGTTGAAAAATCACACCCCAACATAATGGCAATATTATTACCCAATATATAATTTAATCACGATGATAAAATTGACCAAGATTATGCTAAAGAGCAAATCAATATAGGCCTATATATATATATATATATATATATATATATATATATATACAGTGCCCTCCAAAACTATTGGAACAGTAAAGCCAATTCCTTTATTTTTGCTGTAGACTGTAAACATTTGGGTTTGACATCAAAAGATGAATATGAGATTATAGATTAACATTTCATCTTTTTTTTAGACCTGGAGAGAACTCTGATTTTAAACAATTTAAAACTGACTCATGGCTTGTTTCTTACTCAACAGGTAAGATATTTTATTTAACCAACAGATAGCAATATAGCTCTCCAACAGCGGGAGTTCAGTAGTGTTATCTATTGAAAGGAGTCATTTCATTATGGTTTGCTGTATAGTGCATACTGTGATAGTTATTTTGGATGGACCATGTAAATTATAAACCTTCTGGCAGGGATGGGCAGTATTTCAAATACATGTATTTAAAATATGTATTTGAAATACAAAATACTATTTTGTATTTAAATACCTTTGGAAAAAAAACAAATTTATTTAGTATTTAAATACATTTAATCTTAGTATTTTTGTATTGTCAAAATACATCAAATACTTTTTGCCAATCAACGTCTTTATTAGACTGCTGATTTCCTGTATCGGCTAGTTCAGACATGCCACTTTCATGCATGTGAGCTGCAGGTGTATGACTCCATCTAGAACTGGGTAATGACATTTTCTGCATTCTTGTAAGGAAACAAGGAATAATACTGCCTATGTGTGCTATCATGTCCTATTTCCAATTTCAGAAGTCCTGATTACAAGCATGTCACATTCAAGTGCTTTGCTGTTGGAGAGAATAGGAATCGTGGAGGACGCCAGGCTTCCTGGGAAAATCTTATTAAAGTCAAAATCGTAGATATTTAAGATATTTAATTTTGAATAAAATGTAGCATCCCATTTGTTGACAACTATATCATCATTCACAGTGCTATCTTTACAGTTAGCTTGTTTTAGCTGGATTTTCAGTTAAATACATGCTGTTTTGCTGTGTATAAACCATACAAAATGCTTGAAATGGTTATTGCACTACTATGTGCATGACTTTAACACATGGTGATCTTACTTTTGTGGGAAAAAAGCACACCTGTCTCAGCATGTAAAAAAAAAAAACCTAGCAAGTGGAACATAGCATTAGCACATAGCATTTATTTATTTATTTATTTTTTTGGTCAGATTTTGGTTTTATCAACTAGTCAAATGTGTTCATTAGACTTTAATCATTACTGCTTGCTATGGCGATATGACAATATAAATGTCGGCGATGATACAAAGTGTAAATCGATTTAACCTTTTCTATATCGTTCATATATCATCGTGGTATGCAAATATAACATGGATAAATGAGTAATAAGCAGCTTTCTGTGTGTGTGTGTGTACCCCAAGACAAAAATAACTATAATGCTAATAATAAAGAAAAAAACTATTTTTTTTTAATTGTTCTAAGAGCATACTCACACTAGGCACAGCTGCCTTGTACTAAATCCCAAGCATGATTTTCCTTTTTCTAACAGACAGATATCACAGGATTCTTAAAGAGGCAGCTGAGGTTAATGGTGGAATTTGCAGCTTTACAAACAAATTACAATAGCTGTTCATCAATAAGATGAGAACCAGACCCATTGTAAATCTAAATGTACTCAAATTACATTAATTGAAAAGTGTGATATCCAAGCAGTTATAAAGATTTTTTTTTTATCATTATGTCATAATAAAATAGTAAATGAACTGTAAGTGATCACACTGCATGCGAATCGCACCTGAGCCACCTCTTCAAGCAGGCCACGGCATGGTTAAATGAACTGCACTGGACACGGTACAGAGCAGTCACACTTGTGAAATGAACTGGACTTCGGGGGTCAGTCGTGCTCAAGCACGGATCAGATCCCCTAGTGTGAGTACATCCTAAATCTAAGAAGACAGCACACCACAACTAAAACCATAACAGCACAAAAAATTATGAATGATAAAAACATTGACAGCCAATCGGAATCATTTCTGCTTTAAAGAGCTTGAGCATTTAGTGACTAGAATACACTAATATAGTTATCTTTATAATTATCGTTCTTGGTGTAAACAGGCCTTAATAGTGTTACTTCACTGGATAGCCAATTTCAAATGTATTTTCTGTATTTTCAAAATACAAAATACTGTATTTGTATTTAATACATTTTCCCAAACAGCATTTTGTATTTGTATTAAAATACATTTTTCCACAAAGTATTTTGTATTTTTATTTTAAATACATTTTGATGTATTTGTGCCCATCTCTGACTATTGGATAGCTAAATCAACAACATTCAGCTGTCAGATTTCTCAATTTGCGACCCATTTAGTGTAGACTGGTTATTTCTTGTGCCTGTGTTTTGGTTGCATTTCTTCCACAGAGGCTCATCTGACTTGTAAAGTTGTAAAGCTCAACCAAAACATGTTCTTTTGCAAGGCGCGTGCAGTTTTATTAACTAAATTAAGTGTTACGTATGCTTTTTGTACTGAATAGTATGCAGAAAATTATCTGCCATGATGTGCAGAAAATGATGCTTCCTGAAAGGTATCACTGAAGAATTGTTCGATAAAATATTATAAAAAATATAATATTTTTTAATGAAAATTTTGACGTTACCAGCTCACACAGCAAGATTTATGTTTGTAATGAATTAATGGTTCATTTAATTTCAGACACTTAGTGTGGCATTAAAATTGTAGTTTAAATGATTTTTGGTCATTTTTAATATTAATGTTATGGTTTTGTCATTGTGCAATCCTGTTTTGGCCTGAACATCAAAATAAATACATTTATAAATAAAATCCATTTGATTCAATGAGAAAAAGTAACTACTGTACATTAAATCCTAAGAGGAATTCTAATTATATACATAACCAATGAAGGTGTTTTTACTGTAGCATTTTGAGGATAGGAGAAAAAATATTTTACAAAACTTTTATGTTAACCCATTATATAGCCTACAGAAAATGCTTAACATGGCTTAAAGGGCTCATGAACTGAGAAATCAAAATTCCCTTGATCGTTTTAAATTAAAGAGATTATATACTATAAACATCCTGTATGTTTCAGAACTCAACATTTTCTTGTTAGTCTAAAAAAGCTTATATTGAAACTAATCTGTCAAAACGACAGGTTGTGGAATGTGCCTCTTTATGACATAATAGTGTGGCTAAACATGGCCTTCGCGGAAGATGATCAACGCCTGCTTCTACATCACTGAAGACAACAGGATGCTGTACAGTGCCAAGTTGTGTAAAAACACAGTCTTTGCATTGCCTTCCTTCTGATCCCAACATTAGGAAAGAGTGGAAGAAATGTATTTTTATAGAAGTTTCAGACCACGTCAGTAAGAACTCTGTCTTTTGTTCACTTCATTTTATCGTGGATTCGTTTACAAACAAGGCACAATTCGACACAGGGTGCAACATTCCTCCCATCCTGTATTTTTTTCACCACATCCCTTTAGGGGCTCCCTAATATTTTGACCCACATTTGGAGTAAATTATATTTGATATTATTTTAAAATCTATTTTCAATTGTCATAACACTTAAGGACCAGAAAAAAGTTTCAGCCTAGGGCATTTTGAAGAGCCATTTTGTATTAACATATATTTGTTGCCAGTATACTATCAGTAATAATACCTTGTTTTAATTTTTGTTTTATCACTTTTTTTTTTCTTCCAACATGCAATAATTACAGGGGGAATTAATTTACAAGACATGCTTTGCTTTATGAGGGGAAATGATCTGAGTTATGACGTTGCCCAGCTTGTTTTAGTTATATGCTCACACTTTCCACTGGGGCTGGAACCAGATGTAGTTCCTGCTGATGACACAACGGACAGAGCGAAGGAAAGACCTCACTACTTCAACACAACATGAGCTATCTACAGAAAACTCATTTGTTTTAAGGACTTCTGTTGCTGCCTGCATTTGTTTGTACATATTTGTAAAACTTTATGGCTGTTCAGGGAGACCATTTGTACCTCATTGCAATGGAATGTAAGTCTCTCCGTTTCTAAATGGTTTTCAGTTTCTAATTCAGGCTCAGTGTCGTGCTGAGACTTGCACAAATGGTCTTTGTTCAGAGAGTTTTTCTGCGTTGTCTTTGAATTGAATGTTTTTGAATTGAATGTTTATCTCATAATCTTCTTATTTGTGCACATGTATTTTTTATGTATCTATGTTTCTCTAGTTTTTAGAGTCTGTTTCTGCTTTTCTGTATGATGGTGTCAGATAACAAAGGAGGACTCTTCGCTCTTCTGTCTTTGTCAGTGTTTTAGGTTTACTTTACAGAGACTTAGTTTAATCTGCATTAATTCACATTGAGAAAATCAGGACAAGATGGCTGCACTCATCTCAGAAAACTTCAAATTTGTTGCGCTCTTCTTCAAGAGTAAAGATGTAATGATCTTCAATGGCCTTATAGGTTTAGGGACAGTAGCCAGTCAGACAGCATACAATATTTTTGCATTTAACTGTCCCTGTTCACCAAAGAAGAATTACCTGTATGGCCTGACAGCCATTGGTGTACCAGCTCTGGCTTTCTTTGTCATTGGGGTGATGCTTAATCGAAATACCTGGGATGTTGTGTCAGAGTGCCGCACCAGAAAATGTCGGAAATTATCACTTTCTGCTGCTTTTGCTTTGTTGGGCTCCATTTTGGGGAGAGCATTCGTTGCCCCCATCACTTGGTCAGTTATTTCCCTCCTGAGAGGAGAGGCGTATGTCTGCGCTTTAAGTGAGTTTGTAGACCCCTCTTCTTTGGATAATTTCCCTCCTACTACAAAGACTCCAGAGATCATGGCCCGGTTTCCGTGTAAGGATGTACCTGCTCCATTTATGAACTTCTCAAGAGTGATTGAACGCCAGCTAAAGTATGAATCCCAGGTATTTACTACTGTAATATAGTCTTGTTATAGTCGTTAATTAAAAATACACTTCTAATTTTAGTGCATTTACTCAAATGTATGAAATGTATAACCTCTTCTTTTTTTTCTTTATCTAGTTATTGGGCTGGTTGCTGGTGGGAATCATCTCCCTCTCTGTCTTTCTGCTCCTCTGTATGAAACACTGCTGCTCTACTCTTGGCTATCAGCAGGAGGCGTATTGGACCCAGTATCGTTCCAACGAACAAGCTCTGTTCCAGCGTACAGCTGAAGTACATTCTAAATACCATGCTGCTGAATGTGTCAAGAACTTCTTTGGCTTTGTGGCCTTGGAAGATCAGGAGAAGCATCTTCTAGAAGACTGCAAGGGAATCAAGAGCATCATTCCCAGAATGGAGTGGAACCGTGTCACAGGGGTTTACATGTACAGAGAGATTGAGGACACTCCGGTGTACAGCCGCTTAAACAAATGGGACATGTATACAAAAGAGAACAACTGTTAGGTTAATGAAAAACATTTAGTGTGTTCTCTTTTAAATATCCATTTTATGCATTCAGAATTTTTCATTTATTGTTTGTTTTTTATTGCTTTTGTTGTTTTTGTTCTTGCATGGTAAACACGCTTGAGTATTATGTTGATATTTGTCACTGAAGGCTGTAATTCAGAGTGATCAGTTTCTTCCTTTTTTAAGGATAATATGATCTGGTTTAGCTTAGTACAGAGGCGACTGGCAGCTTAAATTGTCATATTTTGATAACGCACAATGCAGTACCCCCTCACTGCAGAACAAAAATCCAGGGGGTGGGGTTGGATCCACATCTAGGGGGTGGAGATGGTAGGTTTAGGGATTAGGGGGTGGAGACCAGTAGGTTTAGGTATATGTAAGGTGGGAGGAGTTGGATCTAGATCCAACCACACCCTCTGGATCTTGTGTTCTGCAGTGAGGACCATCTCGCACAATGAGCTGTCTAGCATCTGTTTTAAGAGACACGATGTACTCTCAGGTTGAGATGACCTCTTGTTATACTTTGCTAAGCAATAAAGTGCATCTGACAAATTAGTGTCTAATGAATTAATAGTAATGCCCACTAAAACATACAGTGTTTGCTATAACAAAACACAATACAAAGTATTCTTTTCCATAAAGATGAAAAAAAAAACTTTTCAGATGACATTATTAACTACTATTGACATGTCATTTATGCCATTTAAGAGAGTTGGCAGATGCTCTTATGCAGAATGACCTACAGAAGTGCAATAGCTTCATCACATATGAAACCATTGTGATGAACAGATGGCAAGCACGCATTTGTAATGCTATCTACAATTAAAGAAATGCTTCCTGTACAAATACAAACAAGTGCTCCCTAGTGAAAAAATATACTAAAATTGAAATGTTTATTTCATGCTAAATATACTACAAATACATTTACATATTTATATACTTAATAAAAATACCCTTTTGGCATACTAAACTGTTATACTTAAAGTGTGCTAATTGGGAACATCTAATTTTGTACTTAATGCACTTTAATTGTGCGGAAGTAGTGCTGAAGTCCAACTGAAGATACACTGAAGTATTTTGATTGTGATAAAGTGGAACTATTGCAAGTATACTTCAGGTAAACTTTAAATATCTTGCATTTAAAGGTCGATATTATTCAAATATCATACAATCCTCATCAGGATTGACATTAAAACACATTTTAGGCTCAATAATAAAAATGTGCATTGTGCACAAGTGGTACTCCAAATAAAGTTTAATAAAAATTTTTTTACCAAAACCATTAACTTTTCATTGCACATTATTCTTTGTAGTGGAAAAAAAATCTTTATATTAATAACTGTTTACTAAAACTGTGGGAGGGTACAGGAACTTTGACTGCCTTGAAAGCTAGAACGGTGTTTTGAACTTGATTTGAGCAGGGATAGGAAGCCATGGAGGGGGCGCAGGATAGATGTGACATGGGAGTACTTGGGAAGGTTGAATATCAGCTGGGCTGCAGCATTCTGCATGAGCTGCAGAGGTTTGATTGCACACACTGGGAGGTTGGCCAGGAGTCATTGCAGTAGCTGAGACGATAGCAGATTGGGGCCTATACCACAGCCTGGCAAATGTTTTGCAGGAGGAATCTGCACGATATGGCTGTTGTTAGTATGGAGGTTGCAGTTGACAGCTCATTGTCTAGTGTGACACCAAGGTTCTTGGCTTTCTGTGTGGGTGAGATGGTCGAGTTGTCTATTGAAATGACAAGGTCTTGGCAAGGGTGTTTCTTGGCTTGAAGGAACAACAGCTTGGTTTTTGATAATTTCAGCTTCAAATGATGGGCGTTCATCCAGGCAGAGATGATTGCCAAGCATGCAGTGATTTGTGAGGGTACCTGGTTGTCAGAGGGTAGGAAAAGAGAGGATCAATAGAGCACTGTTTAAATATAATTGCCAGTTTAACAGAAGCCATGAGAGGTGATCACATGGTAATTGATTTGGTGTACAGGGAAAATACTGATCTTTGTTTAGTGGTGTTGTTGATGAGGGGAAGTGTAGTCCTTTCATGATAACTGAAAATGGGCCCAGTTAACTCAAGCAGTGCATTAGAAGCAAATTTACCAATTAAATTGTTTAATGTGCATCAAAAAGCTCACATGACTGCATAATTTGCTCAGAGAAGAGAAGAAAAAAAATATCTTATTTTCATATGTTTAAGAAATATTCCTGGCTGAATTTAGTTCAAGTTTGTTAACCACAAGGTTTAAACAATATGTAAACATGATTTTTGGAAAATTGCTTATTGCTATTCTGTGTAACGTTGTATCAAATTTTGCAGCTTTGTTGGCATGACAATGCATTGTCATAAACAAAAATATTCTAAACACCTTTAAGCACAAATAATACTCAAAACCAAAGAATTTCTAAGAATTCAGTTAATTCTTTAAATTAATAATAATTTAAGTTGTTTCATAAAATTACAAGCTTCCCATTTCTTTAAAATCATCCAAAAATGTGCCCCATTTCACTTTAATTGTGAAAAAAGGTAAAAGTGCCTCAACACTTTTAACACTTTTCTTTAAATTAAAGACAACAAGGCCAAACGTTTTTGTTAGCCAACATTATGCCACACATTCTATCGATTGAGCTTAACTTGACATCTTCATGGAGATTTAGCAAAAGCACCTTTTACATAACACTCTGATATTGTGCAACATAAATCACCAATTGCATATTTCCTATTTGTACATGAGTTAAAAACACTCACTAAATCTGTTGACTAAAACTGTGTAATTAGCTGTGTTTTGTTTATTTGTTTATTTATTTTTGCAGTGACGAAATTACTGGCGTCACTGCTTTTGTCACATGTTCTTTTTTAATGTTTTGCTATACGGTAGGGTTACTCTCAGAGTATCCTTTGATTCTATTCTATTCTATTCTATTTTTTCCTCTTGCTTCACACTCTCACTGTTTGCCCTCTGTAGTCTCTTGCTGTTTTGGTGACTGCCAGTCAAGCAAAGTGAATCAACCCTCATTCCCCTCCCAGCCTTGTCTTACACAGACTCATCAGGGAGAGTTTGACTCGGCCTGCCTGTCTGCTCGCCTGGCCACTGTCACCTCCTAATTAGCCTTCAGCTGGAGAGAAGTAGGATGAAGAGAGAGAGCACAGGATAGAAAGGGAGAGGGGGAGAGCGAGGAGGCGGCGGGTGAAAGGAGAGCTGTAATCCAGACAGCGAATCACATGAGCAGAGATCTGTTTACAAACTGAGCAGGAGAAAAGTCATCGGCACCATTACGTGGAGGCAGGGCTACTGGAAAAGGCGACAGGAAACACAGGAATCTCATCACTTTGTCTGGAAAATTAATTTTATCCTTTGTGTCTCTGTAGCAGAGAAGCCAGACCAGATGGCGTGAGGAAGACAGCTTTGAATGGGCTGCATTCACAAGCTCTCGCTCTGACCGCTGTGTGCCACCGCTCTTCATTTTCCTTTGTTACCGGGGAAAACACTTGATTGTGACGTGAAGGTGATAATCTTGAGTGAGAAGACTAGAGGAAAGTGGCTGACGGCAAGAAGGGGTGAGCCTTGTGACAATGTTTTGAAGATAGACAAAGAAATCTGTGACTCTCTGTAATGTACATTGTCTCTCTCACTGTTTTGTTATCGTGACTCTACAGAGAGGGAAAAAACTGAAAAAAGCCAGTGACAACAACTTGACGTAGATGGTGATCCATTGTCGATGTCAAAGACACATTGCAAATCTTTCATATTCTGTGCTGCCGCTTGATTTTGGATCATGATGCTGGAAACAAAGAGCGCATGGTGTTCTTTTAACTTGCCTGTGGTTGAACAAAACCTTTTAAATACCAAGAAGTAGGTGTTGATATTTGTCCCCGTGTTGGCACAGGTTTCAACAATGACTGACTTGGCTTTGTAAATGTTTCAACACAAAGAAAACAAAATCGCCCTGCCTTCCTCCATGCGCCAGTGAGAAGCTGGTGGGTGATCATAATGTGTTAACCAGAGGCGCTGAAGATTCTAAACCGTGTTTTTGTGGTAGGAGTTTTGAGAGTGTAAAACTAGTATTATTCATCTGGTTTTGAGTGAGGGGATCGGCCCACTCCTTTAGCCTGGTTTCAACACTGTCCCCTTGGACACAAGTTACTGGATCGTTTGGTATAGCGGAGCAATCTAGCACCTATCCAGTGGTGTAACGGTGAGTAAATCATAACCCCCTCCTCCTCCACCACCTCCTCCTCCTCTTCCCTTCATTTCTAGTGGCTGCATAATCTGGACAGCTCCATAACCATGTGTTATTCACAGAGCCCCTGACCCTCCCACTGGCTTTCTATCAATGTTTAACTAAAATCCTTCTTATATTACTTCCACCCCCTCCTTCACCTGAAAACCCAAGCTTTTTTACCTTTCTCCTGATTGGCACACTCTCTTCCAAGATCTGAACGTGTGTGCAGCCTAGAAAGACACACTATGTGTCTGTATCTATTGTGTGAGACAGAATATTGTCTGGTTGTTTGGCAGCGTTCGACCCTGAGGTCAGTTATTATTGTTTTCCCCCCAAATGGTGCTTCCTGTCTGGGTTTGTGAGGCCTTCACATTTCTTGCCTCCCCCTCAAACCCTCACAGAAAGACCAGATGGTGGCTTTATGGCAGAAAGGGTGCACCACTAGTGTTTGTCTTTCTGCACAGACTTGGCCAGGCTTCACTCTTGTTGCCAAACGCTCTCTTGCTCTTTCTTTTGAAAATGCAGATCTTTATACAGTAAGAAAATTAATGGTTTAATGGTTGAATAGTAAGATATAAAATCCATTACATGCATTTAAAATGCTTGAAATTCCGAAACACAATGTTTATAACACTAAATAATGTTTAAATCATTGTTAACCTGTTTATGTAGTACATTGTCAACCCATTAGGAACTACTAGCCCTAAAGCAACATTTCTGTTTTCAGTTGTAGTTGATTGATATAGCTAGATTTTAGTGTCTTTTAACTTCACTTTCAAAACATGTTTATTGCACTAAATAAATACAGGTTTCATTTATTAAAGCATACTGAAGAACATATATATAGCATGTATATAACAACAGCATTCTTTTTCTACTGTTGTGTGCATGTGTGTGTGTGTATAATTATTATTTTTTTTAATTATTTTTTTTCTGTAGCCAAGCACAACAGTATTCTTTTTCTACTGTCATTGCACTTCAGCACAATGGAGCATTTCTTGTCTGCTTTTGTCTCAATCAGCAAGCACAATGCAATGAAGTGTGGATGTCTATTCTTTATGCTAAGTGTTTGGGTCTATGGCAGTTTGAAAATACTGACTGACATGCTACAGAAAACATTTATATTTTGTCAGAGAGCCCAGAGCAATACTCTTTCTACCATATTATAGAGGCAACTGATTTGTTTTGGATCCAAAGATGACTTAGGATATAGGTTAAACCATTGTTGTCTAAATAATGTTCACTGCTCTAGAAATTCTTCAGTGTGTGATAAAATAGCCCGAACCCGAAAGTCAACATGATACACTTAACAAGGACTTTTGGAGGACTTCTACAAGACTTGATTAAGTAAATAAACACAAGATGACAGTTTGTTTCCATCACAACAAAGATATAGTATGGTTACATCAATACACTGCATGAAAATTCAGTTGAGTTTTCTTTGTGCACATTAACAGCTGTATTTTGCTGTGATTTAAAAATAACATCATAAAATGTATTGACATACTGTTTTTAGATATTATAAGTTTTTATTATATACATTATAATTATTATTATTTTTTTCATTTGTTATATACATTATAAGAATTTTTACCCTCATAACTTTTATGAGGGACAGAACCCAGGTGCAATCTATAATAAACTGTACAGTAAATAATAAACTTTAAAACATAAGCTATTGCACTTATCTGTTGAACACATCATCCGACACCACTGTGACATCTCTTGTTTTTCAGTTTTAAAAGATGTATTACAGTGAAAAGTTCATGCTGCTCAGCAAGGTCCAACAACGAGAGCAGTGTTACATGGAGTTGAGAAACACGAGGACAGTCCGCAGGCTCACAGTATGCAATATGCATGCAGAGGCCACTGAGAAGCGTACACATGAGAATCACAGTGATGTGTGTTGTCTTTCAAGGGTCTAAATAAATATGCAACCCACTCGCATAACAGATTCATGATGTATGAGTCATAAACAATGTCTATGCTTTTATTCCATTTCAATTGTGTATTCATTTTACTGATTAAAAAAAGCATGAGCAAAAATCAATCCGTAGCAGTCTTGAGCTCCCATGACTCCCACCAACAAATATTGTTGACAAAAATCATGGTTTTGTTTGTTCTCTTGCAGCATGCCTGTGTGACGCAGATTAACAGACAAGTTCTGCAAAATGACCACAGACGTCACCGGTCATCTTCCACTCAATGTCTATGTCATCATACTTGGGATAGGCCTCTTCATCTTCATGTTGAGCATGATCTTCTGTTGCTACCTGTTCAGGTATCTTAAACTATATAGCAATTAGTAGTTGAAAGTGTTGTGGATATTTTCACAAAATGAAGATAAATAGCTGTATTAAGCATCACATAGCAACTGTATTTATGTAGCATTTTATTTAATAGACAATGGTAATTCATAGTCCTTTCCATAGGCATAATAAAGAAAGTAAAAATATAATTAAAGTCCATTTCAAAAAACAGAAAAATAAAAATGAAATTTAAAACAGGGAAAAAATGTAATAAGCTGAATGCATTAATACAGTGCAAGTACAGTACATCAAACTGCTGTAGTGAAAGAATGTGAAGGAAAACAGATCATTTTTAATGTAAATAATGCTACATTTTTATATCTCACAGATTGAGGCGACAGGGCACACAAGAACAATATGGATATAATGAGGTAATTTATTTATAAATATTATTAATATACATATTTGTTATATACTGTGTATATATATGTATATACTGTATACACACACACACATGCATATACTAAATATAAACAATATTAATTTTCTTCTCACAGGTCATTCTAAAAGGTCCAGGGAAAAAATTGAGTCTTCTTGGAGTAAGAAACTGCCAAAACAATACCTTTAGTTAACCCAAACGTAAAACTCTGACATTTCTATCATTTACTCACCCTTGTATCATTTCAAACCTGTATGACTTAGGCTACTTTATTCCGTAGAACACAAAACTATTTTAGGCTGAATATCCAAGCTGATTTTGGGACTATCCATCAACTCATATTCCTTATATAAAAAAAGCAGCTTGAACATTCTGCTGCATAATTTATTTATTGTTCCAGCAAGGTTTGGTATGACAGAGCGAGTAAGAATTTTAATTTTTAGCCATCTATCTACATTATTGTTTTACCAATGTATGGAACTACTACAATTGATTAAATTAGAAAAGATAAATAATTAAATAAAATATAAATAAGTTAGAAAATTAGACAGCCTGTAGCTGTCTTTGTTTTTTTCATCCATTCTCTTTCACTCTGCAGCAGACCTGTGCAGTTTGTCTGGAAGAGTTTCGGAGCCGGGATGAACTAGGGGTTTGCCCCTGTTCTCATGCATTTCACAAAAAGTAAGATCTTTTACCATCGTCACATTACCCAACATTTCTCATAATGTTTCTGTATTCTGAAAATAAAACATTAGGATGCTGTAAACACTGATTGATGCTTTACAATGTGAACATTTAAAACAACACATTCCTTCAAAAACATTTAAGCATGTAGATTCCTGACACACAGATTGTTGTTAGAGGCACTAAAACAAGAACCACAAATTAAGCTGTCAAGGCACTGCAACTTAAATATGAGTATAAGCCTTGAGTAACACCTGTCAGACTTTTGGTTATTCAAAAACATCCTGCAGTTTCAGCCTGTCATCTTGTGACGTGGCTATAAAGCACTTGAGTCTATAGATAGCTGATGCATAACCAACCCGTCTCTCCTCTTTTCACTTTGTCTCCTATTCAGGTGTCTGGTGAAGTGGCTGGAAATTCGCAGCGTCTGCCCCATGTGCAACAAGCCCATCTGCAGGCTCCAGCCAGATCCTCCGCAGGGGGCCGAGGGGCCCCAGAACCCCCTGGAGGTGTGACAGAAGAGGGACGTCGCTGCTCCGAGATAGGCAGGCTCTCACACACCTAAGAACAGCGTTTAAAAAAACACCACACTACTAGGGGAGGCGGACGGACAAATCCCAAATACACAACAACCGCCCCTGTCCACCAATCACCAGATTTCTCCTACATAGAAGGGGGGAGGGAAGGGAAGCGGGATTTTCCCAGTGGAACTGAACTGATGTGCCGTATTCTTGGTCATAATGTAGCTTACAGCAAGATAAATTGATGCCTTGTGGACTCTAAACAGACAAATATTCAGACCAGGACAGTTGCACAAAACATGAGGTCTGAGTTCACACTGTGCAATGTGTGTGAATTTACAGAAGTCCTCCTCTAAGAGAGACTGTGGTCACTATTAGTACCATAAGGAGTCATGTTTAGGAAGGCCCAGTTACAGAATCCAAAGTGAGGAGCAGCTCAGTGGCCTGAGTCCTGACCTGAAGGACTTCAGTGAGCTTATCGGATTTTACTCTTGCCAATATTTTGACGTTTGACACTCATAAATGTGTTTGTTTAGAGTCACGGAGGTGTTATGAGTGCTAAAGGGAGCTCATGGTCCTGATGAGAACTCACGCTGTAATTCAGAAGCCTCAGAGACAGATTGGATGAAATGTGGCCTAATTTGAGTTAAGATGGATGTTTTGTACTGTACATTGCTCTCAATAAAATGTAAAGTTTCTGTGATGGAACCAGTTTTTGTGTTCATTCACTCCGTAAAATAATTTTAATTTCCATATATAGATAACTTCTTTACTTTAGAACACCAAGGAATAAATTGCGAATGACTCATTTTAAGGTCTATGTATATAACGTATATGTATATTGCACACACAAACACTATTCATCAAAAAGTCCCGAGAAAAAAACAAACAAAAAAAACCAACAAAAAATGCAAATAAGATTACGCAAATAAGCATATTAGAATGATTTCTGAAGGAATGTGTGACACTGAAGACTGGAGTTATGGCTGCTGAAAATTCAGTTGTCAAAACAAGGATAAATTGCTTTTTAAAATATATTAATATAGAAAACTTATTATGAATTTCACAGTATTACTGTTTTTACTGCATCTTTGATCAAACAAGTAATGCTTTGGGGAGCCTAAATGAGATTTCTTTCAAAAACATAAAAAACAAATCTGTTCATATTCAGAGGGAACAGTACTACATAAAAGATACCTTTCTAACCCTAGAAATGACCTGTTGGTGTAACCTAAAGTCATCAGGTTGATTCAGCATTTTACGGTGTACATTTCCATTTAAATCCCATTCTTAGAACATTCCCCATGACGCAATTCAAAGCAACAAAAAGGAAGTCATGACTTGTGGATAACTTAATTATCTTGTTTGAATTGCTCTGAATTTCATATTTGATGTGTTTATTCCTAGTCCAATAGTCTACAAAACACAGTGATGAAAGTCTTGTTATTCTAAAAGCTACACTGATGAGCTTTCATAATCTTTCTCACCCATGAACTTACAAGAACTGCAGCTGAGGAACACAGGGATGGACAAGCATGTTATTGTTCTTTAAAATACAAAGAAAAAAAGGGGGATGGGGGGGAGGGGGGTATTTCTGAGCTGTACAGACTTTCTTGCTAACCCATATCTGACATTTTGCCAGGATAAAAATATTGCTTCTGAAAATGGCCACTAAAAGGGATATTTTTTTTTTACAAGACTAGCTTCACAGCTATGTCAAGATATAAGCATTTTATATGCATAATTACTGGCTTTGCTTTATGGACTGTAAACACACATTAGCATGTAGGCCTACTTACACTAGCTAGATCAGTAAGCTACCCGCATGTTACCAGTGACTCATACAGCTGTGAAACCCTTTCTGGTGCTCAAACTGAACACTGAACGCTGTGAGCCCCTCTGACTGCATGTGGATATTCAAAATAGAACCTTCTCCTCTCCTCTCTGCATAAATACTTAAGAGGGAAGTTTTATCTCATCAAGGAGGAAATGAAGGAATGCACTTCACTAAATGATTAAATTAGATCTTGTTTATGTAGTAAAATGAATTAAAGCAAATGAAAACAAATTGCCTTCAGTAACAGATGGTGCACTTGAGTGTTTTCTTGGGCGTACATTACTCTTTTTGTTTTCATTTGCTTACGACGTTTTACAATTAAAAGCAGCGAAAATGCATTCACAAACGCTGAAAAGAGTAACTGCGCCACCTGGAGGTCAGAATCATGTCTGACAATATATTCAGTCAGAAAACAGTCATCAAATTGCTAAAACATGTATCAAATAAATAAGACCTGTAGAAATACATGGAAAGAATGAAAAAATCTGACAGAAAATGAAGTATTTGGGTTTATTTTTAGAAGGAACCAATCTTCTGAACAAAAATGAGAATATCATCCAAAAAAAATTCAAAAAAATAACTTTAACAATAACCACAAAACAATCTACTTGTCACTCAAGTAATGATATGATTACAAACATGAAAGTGCGTTAGGCTATCACAAATATCTTAAATTAAAACTGACAGAAACAGTCGGCTCGTGCCTTTTACATTTAACTCTTTATTACAAGCAGTCCCGCGAGTCTTAAATAACTTTGTTTTTTCTACCTCCACAAGACAAGTGCATATATGTTGCCTTGTTTATCTAAAAGTGCACTTTTCTTTGTTTTCATCTGAAATTATACCACCTAGTATAAGGAGTGACTATATAAAAGTGTGTGTGTATGTGTTTTATTATTATCATTATTCCTTCCTTCCATAGGCATTGTAAGCCTAAGTAGATCATAGCAGTAATGTCATGTAGAGGTACTTGTGCTAATGATGCTTTTTGGTAAAAAATATTTTATTCTATCATGTTTGGTTTCATAGTGAGCTTGAGCACTGTGTGCTTGATGGATCCACTAGACATCATGCTGCCTGTGAGTATGACAGCTTTTAAAACAGTCATGTAAAATAATGAGTTTAACTGAGTTTAATTAGTGGTTACAGGGTGAAGGCCCATCCACAGTTGAGGAGGATGAGGAGACAGTGTCTGTATGTTCGAGGATGCCTGAGGTAGTCACAGGTTCCATGTGATACTGTATTGTATACCAGTTGCTGGTAGACAGATGAGGCTCGAACGATTCTGGAGTCATGCACAGAGCCTGGCCATTTGGCCTCTACATTTGTCATGATGCAATCTGCATCACAGATCATCTAAAAAAATAATAAACATGTAGGTCACTACACTGTAATTATATAAGGAATATAAAACACGAGTATTGTAACTATATTTAATTGCAATGAACCGAACACTGGTGCCCAGCTTAGTACAGAACAATCAGTGCTACAGTATAGCCTTCAATATCATCTCAGTGGGATCGTACCTGTACTTTGATGCTATGTACTGATTTCCTATTTCCAAAGTCTGCTTCATCTGGACCAGACAGACACTTAATACGCACATGGGTGTAGTCCAGTGCACCGATAACTTTTGCGAAACCTAGGAAAATTATTTGTTTGGTTTAAAATGTGTCCTGTGTAACATCAACAGTCAATAAATGTTTCCACATTTTATACAGTTATTTGAATTTACCAGCTATTCCATAAAAGGCATGTTTAATGGTACGAATTGCTCTGTGGCCAGGGAATGTGATGAACACATTGAGGAGTCTTTTTAAAGAAAGGTACACAGTTCGTACAGAGTGGCAAACCGATGCTTTGCTGATATTCTCTGCATCTCCAACTGTGTACAAAAATGTTCCACTGGCAAAAAAGCAAAGTGCAATGCACACCGTCTGCAGGACTGTGAGCGCTGTATTGCGGCATGTGTTATTTGCAATGTGTGGGCTCAGTAATCTACAAATATACGCAATCCCATCCCTTGAGAACCTATACCGCTCATACAGGTAGCTGTCATGAAAAGCCAATGGGTCTGACCTGTCCCTGAAAGTTTGCTCTCTTTGAAATGCCCTTCGCACGATAATAGCTCTCTCATCCACCACCTCATCAATGAAAGGACACGCCATGGTTAAGTTTGGAAATGAGTTCAGCTCCCTATTTATACACTTTTAATTCATTCATTACCAAACTCATCAACCAAACTCACCAACTAAACACGTAACTTCTTTATATTTCTTAGTGTTTTTGTACCTTATAATTTCTTACATTTATTAGTAAAGTACATTTCATTTATTTATTTTATTAATAGTGGAATAAAATGGCATGAAATTACCAGCAGGTGCGTACTAATGGTATTCTGGTTAAGCATGAACTAAGACTTAGCCTGACAGTTAGTTTTAACTGTTTTAAGTTTGATTTGTGGAACCGAATCCACCAACAATAAGCCTGACTAACCAAAAGAAGCCTGGCTTGTACCCTAATCTTGTTTTATGGAACAGGCCCCAGATCTCAGCCGAATATTTTTTTTTTTCTGGCGGAGCAAAATCCAGCCACGGCTCAGCCAAATAGATACAATTTGCTTTTAGTTCTTTTGGTTGGCCAAACTCCAGCCAGAGCACAGCCAAATGCTGTTTTAAACCAGGCTGTAAAAAAAAACAGAGCCAGAATCAAGCCAGAAGTGCCTAATGTAAGCCAGACTTGGCCTTTTTTGTAACCAAGCACAACTACAGCTTGCTTGTATGATTATTATATTAATGATAAATTATTAATTAAATGTTCATTTTGTTTAATGACAAAAGTTATGTAAAAATATGTTGTTGTTGTTTCTCTCTATGTGTTTTCCAGTTATTATTATGCAGTGCAAATCTTTAATTTTCCCAGAGTAAAAAAAAAAAAAAAAAGCGATATCTGAATGTTAAACAAAGTAAAAGCAACAAAAACTCTGTAACACTGTTATGATTAAACAGTGCTGCTAAAGTAACCTTTTCTTTTGCCTTTTTTTGCATTTTATGAAATCTGAAACATTTCAGATTATTTAAATCTGTTAGTATGTACATTGCATCAAATAAATAAACAATACTTCAAGCAAAAAGAAAACAACATGTACATATGTTTCCATAAATAATAATAATTTAATATAAATTGATTAGTTTGTCTAACTGACAGGCTACAATAAGATGTTGCTTCATTGGCCAGTTAAGATTAAACATAACTAGAAGGGAAAAAAAGGTTCAAATAGGCATGAAATTACAAGCACCTTGCTTGACCTAATTACAGTGACTAGCCTCATCTCACCAGATGCCCTATTTTGATGGTGTTGGTGGGGTGGGGGTTAAATTCTCATCTTCTGTGGGGGTCACTGTTTACACAATATGCCTCACTTTTCTGTATGACCTCATTGGTCAATATGATTTTTCTATAAATTTGATCAAAAATCTTTAAATGTCTGTTTGATGTCTGCAAACCTCAAACTGTTCTCCATATAGAAGTGTACCTTAGCTTAGCATTGTCTTCTTGTCAGTGGTTGTTTGTTTGATAGTTTATTAAATTAACACAACAGTGTAAACTCGTAGCTCAGAGGTCATAACGCCATACAGATGAATTTTGGAAGAACATACTGATAAAATTAATAATATTAGTTTTCATCAGCAGTATTGATGCAGACTCGTTCTGTATTTTAGGCCTGTGGTTTGGCTATTAAGTAGGACTTTAATCATCGCAATAGATTGTCACTTTTCCTTGTGTTTGGAGGATTACACATTCGATTTTTAGGAACATTTTCAATCAATGGTAACTGCTTCACGCTTTAAATGAAAATCAGATTTACTAAATCCTGGCTTAAGCTGTTAAACTGATAATAGACCTTCTCACTTTCTTCTCTTCAAGACTGAGTAAATCTTTAATCTGCTCAACACTGTCTCAAAGTTACAGGACTAGCTAGTAACATATGGTCGTCTTGCATAGGACAGCCTCCGTCTCCAGACAAGCCCATCATGTGAATGAGTGAAAAACAAGGCTGTTCTACATGTCTGGACCAAGCCCTTTAAACAAGACAAGCAGCAGCTGGCCAGCTATGCCAATCTGCAATCAATGAAATCAAACCAGTGGATTGGATTTATATGCCCAACTGAACAGCAAAATTACTTGTCCAATGCAAAATGACCTGACAGCATGAGCTTATATGGCTTGAACCACACTCAGCTGGGACATGAATTATGTACAAGATCTTTTGTACACAAAACTGATGTACTGACATATGTATTTAGAGCACATTAGCATAGAATGCTACTTTATGCTTGTAGGAAAATATTCAAAGAGAAATACTGTATTTTTATAAAATATTTTACTTAATGTATTTAAGTAATATAATGTGTAGAATTAATATTATATTTTAATTCAGTCAGTGTCAAAGACAGATTTGCCATTTTTAATTAATATATTAATCTAAAAACATTAAATATGTCTTTAATATTAATTAAGAAAAAACTGAACTATTAAAGGTAGTAATTATGATGAGTTTATTGCTCAACAGGCTTTTGGGTGCAACCGTGACTGAATCTACCCATTTTATATGATTAACATGGAACAGATTGAGATAGACAGCTTGTGGAAGACTTCTGACTGTCTCAGTCCCATTGAGACACTTAAATCAATTATTTATTGTCCTAGAAATGTTTTTCATATGGTATCGTCATTAGTTTACTTCAGTAGTTTAAAATCCAATCTACTAAACATACAAACTTAATTTTCACAAGTTTATATATAATATAAGAATGTTTTATTAAATTAACTTAAATATTCAATTTGTTTTCATTTTTTTATTTTAACATAAATATTCAATTTGCCAAATATAATATTATGCATTTGCTAAATGCATAAATGTAATTGTAATATTACTATAAATATAAGCATTTAATGTCTAACATGCATTATTAATTATAGTATGAAATATAATAATATATCAGTTTAATATGTAATAAAAATCTATCTGTCTGTCTGTCTATATATCTATCTATTTATCTATCTATAATTAAAATATAATCATTGTAATATTTCAACATCACTTTAATACAACTAGCATACAGTATATAATATATTTATAGAAAGAATATTACATTATTAATATTAATGATTATATTAAAATGTTAAAGTCTTCATAAGACAAAAAAATAAATAAATGCACATTTTGAGAGCTAGAATCTAATGGCAAAATCAAATTGATTCCATAAAGGCAATTACTTGCAAACAATTTTCTCATCTAAGAAATACAAAGATGTCATGTTTGCTTAAAGATACATGCACTTTTAATTAGGTAATGGTCAATGTTATCCACCCCTGGTTGATGCAGTGGCCCTGGCCAGATGGTAAGTTATCTATGTCTTTAACGCATGGTTTCCGTGATAGACCAGCCAAAGTTAATTGGAATGTCATTAAAGTTTGAGTTAATGGGGGTTGGGCTGGGGAGCTAGTTTGAGTGCTCTAGTCCTGCTGTTGGATATGTGTGTTTCATTAATAATAATGGATGTTTGGATGAAGCAATAAGGGTGGGGCTCCACCTGCTGCCACCTGTTAAAACTCTATATAAGCATCAGTCATCCTTAAGGCAGAGCAGAAGCACTATCTGGATTTACTTCACTACACGGACAACAAGAGGAAATTTTCCACCTCAGAGGCTCCGTTTACAAGACCACCGTTGGCCTTTGAGAAACTTTGGCCCAGGAGTCATGAAGCCCCGCAGCCCGAGCTGTGCAGATTCTGGGTCAGAGTCGGACTCTAGAGACCCAGAGAAGTTTGAGAGTGCCATGCGGCGGAGGATGGCAGCCAACGCTCGAGAAAGGAAGAGGATGCAGGGCCTGAACACCGCATTCGACCACCTCCGCAAAGTGGTTCCTCAGTGGGGTCAGGACAAGAAACTCTCCAAATATGAGACACTGCAGATGGCCCTGAGCTACATTATGGCTCTCAACCAAATCCTGACTGATGCCAGCAGACACGCAGCTCCTCAGAAAGACTGGCTGAATCTACAGTTTGATGGCCTACAGCCAGAGATCTATTCTTGCTTTATGCGCTATAACTCCCCTGAGGAAAATGACTGTATGCACTCCTCCTTCTCCTATCACTATGAAAGCCTCTAAGCTCTCACTGACTGATAAGCAATGGTGCGTTCAATTGTATCTTTTTTAAGATAGATACAGCAGTCAGTAAATATATTTGTATTACTGTGTAATATTTTGGTTTTTGGTTCTGGAAATCAAATGATTAGCTTTATTAGAGCCTGACTCATTCTAGGAGTAGAGTTGCTTTAATTGTTGCAAAAAATGGACATGATTTTCTGTGCAATTGTAGAAAATCTTTCATCAGACATGTTGTAAATGATGACTCGATAAAATCACATTTGTAAATTCATCTTTAAGTCAGATGTTTGAATTTTCCATTGCTTTGTATCAAATTTTTTTGTATAGTGTGTTCAGACAAAGCTGAAATCATTCAAAAATACACTGATCTTATTTTGCCAATATGGCATCCTAAATTGTTGTTCCATTATTTTCACTGTTATTTGGTATTAAAAAAGGAAAAAGGCAGGCTAACGATAATAATAATAATTAACAACAACTACACAATGTTTTGTACAGTAGGTGAAATGTTTTGAGCTGTAGTTTATCCTTTGCTTAAACATGTATTTGTTTATCAGTACAAAAATAAACAAACACTTTTGGGTCAGTTTAATTTTTACTTCATTTTAAACATTTCTTTCAAATATTTTACATATTAAATATTAATTTATAAATTAATTTTAAATAATTATAATAATAAACATATATATAACATAGATATAAAAATAAAACACCTTCGAAGAGTAAATATAGGGAGAAAAGTGTTACTTTAATATTACTTTTAATCTTTTAATCTTAGAGTATATATTTAGAGGAAGAGTTTGCAAAGGATTGCAAAAACATAACTCAGTTTTTAAAAATGTTCAAAAATCATGTTTTTTTTGTCCTGCTTTTCATTTAATATCAATCAAACTGCAGTTGGGTTGTTTTGATTTGATTAATAACAAAAAAAATACAGCTAATTAACACAGTAAAACATGATAACACAATTAAAAACATGATTTATGAAAATTAATAAAAACGGAATGATCTGTTTTTGCCATTTCCATTTCATTCCATTCCATTCAGTCATTTAGCAGATGCTTTTATCCAAAGCGACTTACAAATGAGGACAATGGAAGCAATCAAAACCAACAAAAGAGCAATGATATTCAAGTGCTATGACTAGTCTCAGTTAGCCTAACACAGTACATGTAGCAAGGTTGTTGTTTTTTTTAATTATATAATAAATAAAAAGAAAGCAGATAGAATTGGAAAAGAATAGAGCAAGCTAAGTGTTGGAGGGCCCTTTTTTGCTTTTTGTTAATTGTATAATAAATAAAAAGAAAACAAATAGAATACAAAAAGTATAAAAAGAATAGAGAAGCTAGTGTGACGTTAGTGTTTAGTGTTTTATAGCACTGTTAAGCAGTTAGTAAATGAATAGAGTGCAAGTAAAGAATAGAATTAGAATAGAGAGTGCTAGAGTTAGAGGGTCAAATAAAGGCGGAAGAGATGTGTTTTAGCCGATTCTTGAAGATGGCTAAGGATTCTATTTATTTATGATGATAATATTTATGATGGAATCTTAATATCAGAATTATTTTAATGAATAGAAAGCTGAAAAGCACAGCATTTATTTGAAACAAAAATCCTTTGTAACATTACAAAAGTCTTTACTGTCACTTTTGATTAATTAATGCATCCTTTATGAATCTGTAAAAAAACTGACCTCAAACTTTTTAACAATAATATAATTATGTACATGTATGAAATGTGTACAAATGTGTATAAGACACTCACCAGCAGTGAAGTTATATCCAGTCACAGTAGAAACCATAGAGGTCTTAACAGTGCTAGCTAATAAACTCTTCATATATATGCTATATATTATATTTGATATAGGCTAATCTTTGAGTAACACTTTTATTTATATCCTACAATGTAATCTACAGAAAAAAACATATATAACGATAAGCACACATTTTCCTCAATTTTGCATCAGATTTGCTATAAAAGTTTTTAAACCCAGGTCCAGATTAACACATTTCAATGAAGGCCTCTGTGTCCCAAGATAAGACAGCACCAAACAAATGACAGTTCAGTGAAGGTAGCCTATAAATAATGTTTAAAGGACTGAATGATGTGACGGTTGAATTGCGTGTCCCACTTTATAAGAGGAAAAAAATTAGATTCACTTATTATTTAAATAACCAAATATTCAAATCATTCAATTTTGGTTTGCCTCATATTTTAAATCAACAAAAGGTCCAGTATTCAGAGTTTAAGATCACCAGGGGAAAGAAGACAACGTCTATTTTAAGACAGAGTGGCTCAAACTTGACTAGGGCAGTCCTCATTTAGAGAGGAGATTAAACTCGTTGCTGTCCAATGGCTGTGTATAACGTGTCTTTTCAGTGCTAATGAGGCGTGAACAGCCAGTGCTCGACAAAAACCATGTAGGCTACATGAAGCTAGAAACACCCATCTTAATCAGTTTAGCCTCAGCTGTCATTATAACTAATCATCCTGTCATGATCATTATCAACTAATCTCAGTCAAAGACACTTCCTTGCATTTTGTTACTAATAGCCTATAGGCCGCTTAAGGTCAAGACATTGTTCATTTTATTTTCAACAAAAATCCTTTATCGTGCAACCATATTAAATCTCGCAAATATTAACATTTGAATGAGAAACAATCCCCATGGTGCTTGAATAGGATACATGTCTCATGTTTCCTTGCCATTTATAAACTCCCGAGGTGCCACAGGGGGTGCTAGGGGATCTTGGAAAATGTTAGCGTCTCAAACGAAACAAACAAACAAAAAAAAATTAACAATGCAGCTATTTTTATATCTCCCCAACTTGCAAAATAAACGCATCTTTAAATAACAGTCTTTGTCTTTATATGCAGATATTTTAAATGAATATTTTTTAGTGATTCACAAATAAATAACAATTTTAATTCAAAATGTAACATTTATCTTATTATATATATTTCTTATATTCCAGTGCTGAGTAAAATATTTTAGGCTACACATACAGAATAAACAGACACTGTTATCTAAATATAAAGTACATATTTTCAGATAATATGGTTTTCGATCTAGTACAATGACAAATAAAAGCCAATCATTTAATTCTGGTAATAATTTATTTACCATTTCTGTGCATCTTTATTATGAAGTTATTGATCTCTGTTTTTCAGCACGTCTTTAACAATGTGACGCAAATTCACATTATGTCTGTATTATCAATAGCACTGTTCTAGAATCTCTAGCTTGTGGCTCAGTTTCCTTAATGGCAGGATTGTGTTTTTAATGGATCTGTGAACAAAAGACGAGCCCCTCCTTCCGCTTTGCTCTCTTTTAGAGGATTCAACAGGAAAGGTATAAATACAGGTGGAGACTATCCTCAGCCAAAAGCTGCACTTCAGCACTTCCTGTTAAATCCACCTCTCCGTTCACCACAATGCAACACCTCAATAACCGGGCAGAGAATCAGCTGGGCAGCACAGTGGCGTGCGAGATGGAAAACCTTGGGAAAGGAGGCTGGGTGAATCAGGCCTACAGTGGCTCTCCTGCACCCATCAGACGCCCCGGCCCCATCAGCACCGTCTACAACCCTCAGCCCATGTTCCACAGCTCTTTGGAGAACATGAACCAGCTGAATCTGCCTAACCCTTATCTGGCTGAGGATAAAGTGCGGACAAACCCCTCAGAGGAGAAGAAGTCTAGATGCTGCTCTTTTCTCTTGAGAGCTGTCAAAGGTGAGGGAAGGTCCATGCATTATCACTTTTTATTATTTATTTTATTATAGTAAATAATACTTTAAATAATATTTTATTATTATTACGTTGTTGTTATTATTTCTGATTACTGTAATACTGTATTTCATTGTTTAAATTTTTTTTCCCTGCACAAATTACAAATGTCTGAGTGTTCCTTTTATTGCGTTAATAATTTCACAAGTGAAATCTTTTTTAATATAAAGTTGTAATATTTAAACATTTCTAATGACAATTAAATTATTTCTATATCATTACTTAAATTTAACAACAAATAAATAAATATATTTTAAAAAGTGTTTGTTTTGGTTTGGTAGGACTGTGGGGAACAGCTCTAAGAAAGGACACAAAGGAGAATCCAGAGCTCAATGTCAAAGCAAATCTCAAAGAACTGCTGATCTACATTGTTTTCCTGGTGGATTTGTGCCTGTGTAAGTATCATGTTGATTGTATGATACATTTATAGTCCTGCTGTCCCTGTCTGAATATTTATGAATGTTATCTGTTGCACAAACACCTGTTTGAAGTTTGAAACCACTATGTGGATTACTGATAGTGGATAAATATAGATCTGTGAATATTAAGATCAGATAGATCCAGTATATCCATTAAAACATTAGCATGTATAAATGTATAATTGTTATAGTGTCATTAGCCTGCTCTTTTGTCTTTTTGATTGTACTGTATGTGATCCCATGGCTTTCATTTATATTGCGCTTCATTATGATCCAGAGATGTGTATCAGCCTAAGTGCTTGTTATAAAATGTCCCCTGTGTTAAAACACCGCATTGTTCAATGGAAAATTAGGCCTGAAAGGAACACAAGCGGGACCCTGCTGATAAGAGCTCAGGTCAGGCAATTGCGGCTTTGTCTGTGCTGGAGTCACATTGTTCAAGGGGGCTATTTGTGTACTCAAACAAATAACCCTCTGCAGCTTTCATGACGTGAGCACTGCTAATGGATCAAACTTGAATGAATTAATGTCCTTTATCTGTGTGGTGCTGAATGGTGTAGCACGTCTGTGCAAAGCTCAATAAGTGATGTGATTGTTGACTGACTGTAATCCTGTTCTCGTGCAGTGACCTATGGCATGACCAGCAGCACCACCTACTATTACACGAAAGCTATGACCGATCTCTTTGTAAACTCACCGGGTGACAGTGGAATCAGCTTTTCCTCCATTGGCACCATGAATGATGTCTGGACAGTGAGTTTTACCTGCTTGTCCTGTTCAGACGTGAATGAAAATTAGGATTTTAAAGTATATTTATCTAATTATCTAAGTATTAAATAAATTTAATAATACATTTTTCCTGGTGATTTTTTTAAGTGCAATTTATTCCAACACAAATTCCACATTTTAGATGTTGCTAATATTGTTTATGATATTTTTATGTAATTAATATTTATGTAATTCATTGATAATTCATATTTAATGTTTTAAATATACTTGTTTTAAGTATCAACTACTTTTAATAATACATTTTTGTCTTTGCCTGGACATATTGGCTAATTTTTATGGTCATTACTAAAATTAAATCCATAAAAAAATGCCTTATTTGTTAATAAAATAAACATTAACAAAAAAAAAACACTTTTAATTCAGCTAGTTGCATTTCTGATTTTAATTTAGTTTGATTATGTATATATAAACTCCAAAAAAAACACAACAAAATTAAAACGGTTTCAAAATATTGATAAAAACTATGATAATAGCTATGATAATTTAATTTTGTTGTGTGTTTTGTTTTAGTAGTGGCTTTAAAAAACAATATGGCAAAATAACTTTTATGTTTTGGGTGTTGCTGATATTTATTATATAATACTATAAAAATGTAAACTATTTTAATGTTTTGTTTTATTTATATAATATTTGTGTAGTTTTTCGCATGTTATTTAGTATTAAAAACATTATCATAATGCTTTTCTATTCATGGGACAGATCCAGTACTGAATCACAGTCCCTCTGACTATAATTTTTGATAATCTTTGCAGTACATGGAGGGCCCGTTACTTGACAGCTTGTACTGGACAAAGTGGTATAACGATGAACCTCTTCCGAATGGAAATCAATCCTTCATTTACTACGAGAACATGTTGTTAGGAGTCCCTCGCATTCGACAGCTCAAAGTGAAGAACAACTCCTGCAAGGTGCATAAAGACTTCCAGCAGGAGGTCGTGGAGTGTTTTGATGTGTACAGCGACAAGAAAGAGGATGACAGCGTGTTTGGACAGATCAACGGAACAGCGTGGGTGACACTTATGATTAACAACAGTCATATTTCTCTCTTCAGGGGTTGAAATGTGTTTATTTATTAAATATAATCTCATTATTCCTCAGATGGCAGTACCACTCAGAAAATGAGATCAAAGGGTCGAATCACTGGGGGTTACTGACCACATACAGCGGAGCAGGATATTATCAAGACCTGGCAAAGACCAAAGAAGAGAGCGGTGCTATCCTGACGGACCTCAAAGACAACCTGTGGCTCGATCGTGGAACTCGGGTTCTTTTCATTGACTTCACTGCATACAATGCCAACATCAATCTCTTCTGCGTTATAAGGTACTTGACCTAAATCAACATGTTTTGCTCTTGTTCTGCATGTACAAATTATATATTTGCACTGGCTTGCTAGGTTAGTCAGTTATATTAATAATTACTTTTTTACATTTGTTATTTAACATAAACTGTCCTTTTCAATGTACAGGTGCATCTAAAAAAATTAAATATTTTTTTTACTGTAACATTTCAAAAAGTGAAACTTTCATACATTCTAGATTCATTACATGTAAACATGTAAAACATTTCAAAAGTTTTTTGTTTTAATTTTGACGATTAGAGCTTACAGCTTCAAAAATCAAGTATCTCAAGATATTATAATATTTACATTTGAGCTTCATTAAATGATCATCCATACAGTATAAATTCAGGGTATCTCTTGTTCTTTGAAACCACAATAATGGGGAAGACAGCTGACTTGCTAATGATCCAGAAGACAATCATTGACACCCTCCACAAATAAGAAGCTCTCCCAAGTGTTTGAATCAGCTTTGCTTGACAGTATTCTCAAGCTTGCGGTCATCACTGTTGCTTGTACACCTTTTCCTACCCAATTTCTTCCTTCCAGTCAACTTTGCATTTAATATGCTTTGATACAGCACTCTGTGAACAGCCACTCCTTTCAGTAATGACCTTCTGTGACTTACCCTCTTTGTGGAGGGTGTCAGTGATTGTCTTCTGGACCATTGCCAATTCAGTAGTCTTCCCCATTATTGTGGTTTCAAAGAACAAGAGATACCCTGAATTGGACTGAATTGGAGTGGACTGAAGCTGGAGCCAGTGCATCAAGAGTCACCACGCTCAGACATCTTCAGGAAAAGGGCTACCAAGCCACGTCTGAAACAGAAACAGTTTCAGAAGCATCTTACCTGGGCTAAGGAGAAAAAGAACTGGACTGTTTCTCAGTGGTCCAAAGTCCTCTTTTCAGATAAAAGTACATTTTGCATTTAATTTGGAAATCAAGGTCTGGAGTCTGGAGGAAGACTGGAGAGGCACAGAATCCAAGCTGCTTGAAGTCCAGTGTGAAGTTTCTGAAGTCAGTGATGATTTGGGGTGCCGTGACGTCTGCTGGTGTTGGTCCATTGTGTTTTATCAAGTCCAAAGTCAATGGAGCCGTCTACCAGGGGATTTTGGAGCACTTTATGCTTCCATCTGCTGGCAATCTTTATGGAGATGCTGATTTGCTTTTCCAGCAGGTCTTTAGCACCTGCCACCAGTGCCAAAACCACTTCCAAGTAGTTTGCTGACCATGATATTACTGTGCTTGATTGGCCAGCCAACATGCCTGACCTGAACCCCATATGGAATCTATGGGATATTTTCAAGAGAAAGATGAGAAACAGTCAATCCAACAATACAGACGAGCTGAAGGCTCAATAGTGCCTCAGCAGAGCCACAGGCTGATCGCTTCCATGCCACACCTCACTGATGCTGGAGTTTGTGCTAAAGGAGCCCCGACCAACTATTGAGTGCATAAATGAACATACTTTAAAGAACTTGAACTTTTCTGTTTTGCAAATCCTTTTTTTGATTGATCATAGGAAATATTCTAATATTTTGAGATACTGGATTTTTTACTTTCATGAGCTGTAAGCTCGAATCATCAAGAATATATGAAATCTAGAATATATGAAAGTTTCACTTTTTGAAATGTTACAATAAAAAAATTAACTTTTTCACGATATTCTAATTTTTTGAGATGCACCTGTACAAGGCAGACCAAAAATCATTGTTTTCTGATAACCTAGGATTATTTAATTTAATTTGTTTTTATATTTATATATTTATTATAATTTAAATAAACCAATAAATATGAAATGCATAAAATAAAATATTAAAATGACATAAATTAGTAATCTGATGTACTTTCATATTTTATTGCATTACATTAAAAAAAATGAAAAATATTTTCTTCTTCGTTCAGATTAGTGGTTGAATTTCCAGCTACTGGTGGAGCAATTCCATCCTACCAGATCCGTACTGTAAAGCTGATTCGTTACGTCACCACGTGGGATTTCTTTATCATCGGCTGCGAGATCTTGTTCTGCATCTTCATACTCTATTACATTGTGGAGGAGGTTCTGAAATTCCGAATCCACAAACTGTCCCATTTCAACAGCATCTGGAACATACTAGATATAGTGGTCATACTGGTAGGAAGAAAACAGATCATATCAGTATCAAATAGTCTGGTCATAATAATCAACAAGTCATCATATGATTTGGTAAACATTATTTGACAAAAGCAGACACTAACAGTAACTATGTGCTTTTTTAACAGCTTGCTGTGGTGGCAATAGTCTTCAGTGCATTTCGAACCATCAAAGTGGATGAGTTACTTGGAAACCTTCTAGAACAACCTGACATCTATGCTGATTTTGAGTTTTTGGCATTTTGGCAAACCCAGTACAACAACATGAATGCAGTAAATTTATTTTTTGCTTGGATTAAGGTAATCATATATACATAACCTAAGGTGAAGTTTCAAATATATAACTAAAGTAGTGCTGTCGAACGATTAATCGCGATCAATCGCATTCAGAATAAAAGTTTTTGTTTACATAATATATGTGTGTGTACTGTGTATATTTATTATGTTTCTATAAATACATAATCACACTCCTATAGTATATATTTTGAAAATATTTACATGTATTTATATAATTTATATTAATTATATTAATATATTTAATATACTAATATAATTTGTTTTCTTAAATATATACATGCATGTGTGTGTATTTAATTATACGTAATAAATATACACAGTAAACACACATGTATTATGTAAACAAAATATTAAAATATTATTTTGGATGCGATTAATCGTTTGATAGCATTAAACTAAAGTGACCCATTTTGATATGTTGATGGCTTCAATATTTGCAGATCTTCAAGTACATCAGTTTCAATAAGACGATGACCCAGCTTACATCTACCCTGGCTCGCTGTGCATTAGACATCTTCGGATTCGCCATTATGTTCTTCATTGTGTTCTTTGCATATGCTCAGCTGGGTTACCTGCTCTTTGGAATGGAAGTTGAAACATTCAGCACATTTAACAAGTGCATGTAAGGATGAAATATAAAACAATTTTTTTAATGATTTTTTTTGTTTATTAGGTCAATCAGAATCTTTTATTTCTCATCTCTGCAGTTTCACACAATTTCGAATCATCCTCGGAGATTTCGATTATGATGCCATAGACAGGGCAAACAGAGTACTTGGACCAATATACTTTTTCTCCTATGTGTTCTTTGTCTTCTTTGTGTTACTGGTAAGTTCTTTATGTGCATGTGATGAAGTAAATGTTTGTTCTAAATCATAAGTGCCTGTTTATCAGTTAACCTGATAAATTGAATTGAATTGAACAGAACATGTTTCTGGCCATCATCAATGACACATACTCTGAGGTGAAGTCAGAACTCGCTTCTCAGAAAGATGAGTTCCAGATTGCAGATCTCATCAAACAGGTGAGTCATCCCAGTGCATGAAGTTTATACGTCTATAAATCTATTAAATTTATGTTTGGAAAGTTGTGTAACCAAAACATAAACCAACACTGTTGTGATTTGATTGTTTAAATGCATGTGGAAAATGATGCTTTAATTGCAGAGTTATGAGAAAACCTTCATGAAACTGAAACTTAAAAAGGAAAAGATCTCTGATGTTCAGAAAGCCCTGGATTCAGGTTCAAGTGAGATGCAGTTTAAAGATTTCAGGGATGCTTTGAAAGAGTAAGTCTCGGGTGAAACACTAAAACACGTTCTCGTACAGTAGCAACAACGGTGTAGAAGAACTCATGTATTCTGGTTGTGTGTCCCACATTTCAGAATGGGTCATGCTGACCATGAGATCTCAGCCGCTTTCTCCAGATTTGACCAAGATGGGAACCAGACTTTGGACAAGCAGGAGCAAGAGAGAATGAAACAAGAGCTGGAGGAAAAAAGGGTGTGTTTGGTTTTTCAGTTGGGCTGTTTTGGCAAGTTCATGTTCCTTCATTGTGACATTAATCTAATATGGAGTCAGTATTTTTGATATTCATTATTCATCATTTTTTTATTAGGACGCACTCAGTGAAGAGCTTCGTAATCTTGGCAACAGTGTTGAATCGGCAGAGGACCGCAGAGAGACCGTTCCTCCAGAGGTCTTTCAGAGGTTTGTGTTCAGAATCATTGGCTTTCTCAACCATTTCCAAGGTTGTTTTTTTATGAATGTATATTTTATTCCAGTTTATGAACAGTTCCAAAACTGTTCATGTTTAATTTGCATGACTTTAGATGTACATATATTTCATAAAAGTTGTAAGTGCATTTCTGACTTGATGTCTTCTGGTTATTTTTGCCTTTCCATTCCAGGCTGGTTCACAAAGTTGCTCAGCTTGAAAATGCTGTGATCGCTATATTGTCCAAACTGGATGTTATCATGGAAAAAATGAGACTTCAAACATTCAACACAGACAACAAAGACATGGATAGACAGATGACTAGAGATGATGTGAGTTTTTAGATCTATAAAAGTTATGACACTATTAATTTACAAATAAACAACAATGTTTTTAGAGTTAAATACATTAATCATACATATGTCATAAAAAAATAAAGCCATGCTGCTGTATTGTGATAGGAATCAAGACCGGCTTCAGGAGGGAATATTCAGGTAAACCTGGAAAGAGCCTTAGCTCAGGGACCAGCATGGTCATTAGCTGGCCCAATGGGGAATATGAGGAATCGTTTGTATCCAGATGTCGGAAGGCCAGTCGTAACTGAAAATAGTAGTTCTGCACGTCACTGATTCATCAAAACCTGAGTTTCAAACTGACTAATAATTGGCTTCATTTAAGCCTGGTCTGTGGATAAACAGACTCAGACTGTTACCGTAGAGAGGAAGATATTACTGTAGAATAGACGTAGTACTCTGTTACCAGTGGCACAGAAATATATCTGTTCTCCATACTGACTGTTTAACATGTGCAGTTACTGTGGCATTTAGGAGGGAATGCGAGGTGATATGATTGACAGTCTGATTATCTTCCAGTTTAAAGCTTGATTAATGTTAAGCAATGTAAAATACATTCCCTCGAGTTTCAACTGTCAGGCTAATGATAAATATTTTTCGGACTTTCCTTCCTATTTAATTAATTTTCACGACTACTATTAGTTCTTATGAAACAAATTCTCCTGTTATCTCATGGCTAACAGATTCTTTCCAATCATACAGTATGGAAACTTTGCTGAGAGCTAAATTTAGTGGGAATAGAGTCACTGTTACATTTGGCATATTGTTATGAAAAGTCATCAGTGCAATGTGTATTACAGTCTTTGGAAAGTTAATATATACTTTTAAAGATGGTTTCCTTAATCTCTTTCTTTACTTTGATCTGAACCTCTTGTAAATGTATTTTATAATGTGAAGCATATCAGTGGATACACAAACTAGTATAGTTTATACATTAATCTTGGAACAATATTGCTTGTATATTTTAAAAGATATTTATATTTATGAAATATTTATCTCTTTCTTCTTTCCTAAATGATATTGATTATAAGCAAATAAATAACTGAAATGGCAAAACAAATGGTTGTTACTTTGTTGAAACAAGACCATAATTCAGTTTAGAAAAAAAGAGAAGAAAATGTTTCTTGTCCAATGGTTCATTTATTGAGACTCATTTAGACTAAAAAGAAAACTCGAAATGCTAAATTGTATTCAAACATTTCTGCCTTTTACATTCAATGCTTTGAGCAACCTCAATATTATGATTTGAAACATGCAATTCCTTAATATATCCACAAAAAAAAAAAAAAAAAAAAAATCAAATTCTTTTTTTCTGGCTACTCAAAAATGGCACACATTTGTTAAAACAGCAAAGGGACAAATTTACAGTAGGCTCTAAAATAAATCATACAGCGCTCTATGAGGGTCTCCAAGTGTTCAACTGAAATGTGTGACTGAGCAAAAATTAAGGCTTGCTTGTAAATGTCAGTCCCACATGTAACGTTTGTCTAACATACGCTGCATTAGTTCTGCAAAAGTCCGTCAAGTGGAGCGCATGCTTTGAAACCCTTTTTCCAGGCCAAGATATCAAAAGATATTTACAGGTATGGCCATTATGACCCTTTCTCCATTGTGAACTAGAGAGATTTCACTGTCTGTAAATTGGAGTAAAAAGATACATTATACACACAGTATCAAAGAATCGGAGGAGAACGGGGAGCTAATGTGGATTAAATATACACCACTGCACATAGAAATTCATTTACACGTCAACATTTACAAGACACAGGTCCAACGAACCCCCAAAAAGTGCCTTAACTTACATTTGTTTGCCAAGTCAGAATACAGAATGAAAGTTTTTTTGTTGCTGTTTTTGTACAAAATTCAAAGTCCAAATGCATGATCAGCCATTTAGGAAGAGAAAAAACTAAAAGAAAATACTTAGCTCCAAAAACCATTTACACCCCGGGCTTTCTGCAATGTACCTGTGAAGTTCCTGAAGCTGGGATTTAAGGGAAAATCAGCAGTTTTCCTCAAGATATGCAGTAAAAAAGGGTGGGAGACAAGAGATACAATAAATCTTCTCCAATTCCACTAAAACAGGAACAAATCTTGTGAATGAATTCAGATTTCCATTGAAGGCGCTCATCTCAATTGCCTCTTTAAACTAAATTTGAATCTTTACAATAAAGCAATTACTGCTTCAGATCCAAAGCTTGTAGGGAAAAAGATGATGTGCACCTATTAGTCTTTAGCAACCCTCCCTATGAGAGCAGGACCTAAAGAAGAGAGAGCCAGGGTCAAATCACTGTGTCTGGTATCCAGCCATGCCAAAGTTAGCCTGGTTCATCACTGGGCCAGGCTGAGCCTGAGAGGGTTGCGTCCCAAAACCTCCCACCCAGGCCGGGGACTGTGATTGTCTGGAACAACAAAAAGTGGGTGTAAACATACCCACAAGTTCTGCATAGGTACAACATGATACATTACACATACAGAAATACATGAAAACTCACTCTACACCAAATCCTTGCTGATTCCATGTTTGCCCGTACATTCCATAGGACGGCACTTGCCAGCTGTTCGTCATGTACTGACCGTATTGTTGAGGATTGCCGTACATTTGATTCCAGTGTCCCCACTGACCGTACTCCATCTGTGAATGCAACACCAAGAACTTGAGCTTAACTTGTGTGTGTAGGTGAAAAACACACACTGGCCTGATTTAAACAATGTCTGTATGGGAAGGATTTAATAACACATTAAAATGAGATTGTGGTAATTATAAAGCAAATTCACAAGAATTACCGGCTGGACATTTTTGGCCATATCAGGTGACTCTTTGCCCCAGTAGCACTTCACAACATGACCTTCAATGGTGGTACCATTCACTGAGACGATAGCATGAGCAGCACTTTCATGAGAGGAGAACCTGAGAGAAAATGATGCTGGTGTATGAAGAAAAGTGAACAACACAGCAATCCTATTGTTTACAAAAAAAATCAGAAGGACCGACTTTGTCACCATGTGGCTAATTAAACCTAAACAGAAACTAGAAACATTTCTTATTATTAACGGTGTAAAAAAACGTTGTGCTGCTTAATATTTTTTAAAGAAACATACTTTTTTCAGGGTCCCTGAATAGAAAGGTCAAAAGAACAGCATTTACTTAAAATATAAATCTTTTGTAACACTGTACATGTCTGATCAATTAAATGTGTCTTCGCTCTGTAACAAGACAAGGAGGTTGAAATTCTTTTTGCATCATTTTATGCTGCCCCCTGTTGAGTAAACAGTGAAATATTAAGCTGACATTTGGCCTTTTCGATTTTACATTTTACATTACTAACATTTTTACTATTATTATGTACAAATGGTATCATCATCAAGTCATCAGCCACTCTGCTCTCTAGACATCAGCCCTTACTAGAAACCATTAATGTCTTGCAATATGGTACTTCCACAACATTTCACATTACACATAGACTGTGGATAAACTGTCTAAATATAAGAAAACTAAAAACAGGAATAGCTGAATGATACCTGATAAAAGAATAACCCTTCTCTGGAAAAACTCTGATCTCCATTATCTGCCCGAAAGGAGAAAACGTCTGTCGCATAAGGTGTTCTGTTTGAAGAGAACAGTATAAGTCACATGACAATGCACTAAGAGTGAGCATGCATACTCATACTCAGGATGGGAAAGTAAAAGAGTAAGTGAAGACACACCTGTGAGACCTGACTGAATGCCACCACAGTACACCGTGCAGTTCTGAGGACTCGATTGGTTCACCACCTCATCAAATCTCAGCTGCTTGGAGCTGTCTGAAATTTTTCCAATTCAGTCATGTTAATTTAGCTCAACTCTAAAGGCGGTAAGCAAATAAAAGACAGAGTGGATCAAAATCTGGCTTACTGTCTTGCACACTCTTGGGGGCTGGAGGTTTCCGAGTTGCCCAGTTAGTCCGGATTTGCCGTCCACCAAGCCACTGACCCCCCATGTGTACTATGGCATTCTCAGCATCCTAGAAAAGAAGAAACGACAGATTTAACAAACAAATGTAAACTTAAAGCAAAACAAAAATGTAATCTTGCAGCAACACTTCTATTCTTTCATTAGTTCCTCTGTATAATTAGGAACTACCCACATAAAAGTCCTAGTTTGCATTTAATTACTACTACTAAACTGACTAAAATCTTACACTCAAACAGAAAACAACTCTAACAGTCTGACTCATTCCACTAGGTTGAATATCTGTAATACTACAGCTATAATATGAAATGTAGTAAACAGAAATAGAATAACCTTCACTCTGTGTTCCTGTACTGGAGCCTTACCAGTTTGTTATAGAAGGACACAAATCCATACCCCTTTGATTTCCCTGTTGTCATATCCTTCACCACTCGTGCATCCCTGCAAGAAAAATGTAACGACGGAAAAGTCAGCCCGCTGACGGCTTGCTAGAGGATCTCAAAAAGAAAGGAACCACACACACACTGTACTGTACTGTACTGAGAGACACTGTTATAATATCCTAAATTACTCTAAAAAATCTTTACACTAACAACTTCTGCATAATATTCTCTCGATTACTGGTACTTTAAAAAAATATATGAAATAAAAAACAAGTACAAAGTCATGCAACCTACACTACTGCATGTATATTTAAAAGCTCCTGCAAAGATTTCAACTTTTCCTGTGACACAACATAATGATCCAATCTTCATCTTAATCACTAGTACTTAATCTCTCATATCATCAATGTCATTACCATGCATTCCTAACTTCAACAGCTGTTTCTAATTCTACTCAAGAGTACATAGAAATATCAAAAGAGAAAAAGGAATTAAACGGCATACATGGCCTGTTAACAGATTTCTTTATTTTTCCTGGTCAATTCTTTACCACCAATATGGAGTTTGGGAAGCTGCAAATTTCGAGAAATTAACATTTTCAGAAATTTAGGAGAATCAAACTATCAACACAACTAGGAAAACCATCATAAAACAAATTTTACAAGCAAATATTCAAGAATGATCTGAGATTTGTTAAAAGTCTACACTACATCAGCTTTAATAGGAAAATACTGCAGTATACAAATATGAAAAGCAAAGAGTAAATAGAAAAAAATCTACATCTGAGTTCCCAGAGTGCACAGTTCCTTGCTGTTAGCCTTCAAGCTCCTGTCCAATGAGCATTTCTGTAAAATAACCAGAGCTCTATTAACTGACACTCAGAGCTAAAGGAGACTCTGAAAATTTTGCAGAGTAGCAATGTATCATGTTTTTTTGTGTTGAGAACTAAAATTTTTACTTTTTAGGTAAATCAAAACTACTTACCAATTTCGGAAAAGCAGTGGAGATTAGTGATGAAATTTTTTTAAAGTGCACTTTACAACAGATCAATCCGGAGACACAATATTGACTATACTACCTTGTGCTTGCTGATAATTCCCATTATGGGACTATTAAAATCATCGATGCAATTAACCCTCTGGTGCTCCTTATTTGGGAGTCACACTTGTGGTCTTCACGGTCCAAAGTGAAATTACTTTTCAATTATGGCAGTATTTCATGTTCAAATACAGACAATGCATTTAAAATCCAATTTTTTAAGACAGATTAGTGTAATCTGGTGGGAGTAAAATAAGAAAAACATCTGCAATTCCATGGTTTAGCCCATAGATTCCCATATAGCTCTATATAAAAGGCCTATAAATTCTCTAATTGTTTTTAAACAATTACTTTTTTTATTAAGTTGTGGGTTTGGATATACATTTAGACATTTTCAAAGACAACTTTTTTTAAAGGTTTAGATTTTTGGGGGGGTTTGAAATGTTGATTTAAAGCGTCGGTTTTTGAATTATTATTACTGCAGTCAAACCTGAACACAGAGAAAGCATTTTGTTACACAAAACATTAAAATTCAATCAAAATGTAACAAAAATGAACAGGAATGTTTATCAGAGCTTATTCTTTCTGGGTCTGATCTGATTTCATCCTCTTATTTCAGTTTTCTGACTCGTTATGGCTATATGGTTATAGCCATACCAATTCATTTGAATGTGTATAATTGTGTATGAATACGTGCGTGTCTCCACTTTTTTACTGCATTGTAGTTGAATTATTGCTTTTATTTTACATATTTGCTGTGTTACAGTCACACCAGTTCATAGGTGTGTGTGCGTACGCGCGTGTGTGGGAATGGATGTGTTGGTTTTGCACTCTTGATGTTTTAGAGTTTCACCCTGTTATTGCTTTGTACTTTTTTCTGCATTGTGGTAGATTTGTATATTGTACACACAAAAATTTGCTGAATTTTTGTGTTTTTGTCAATTTCCCATTCATTTCCTATGATCGGTCATTTTTGACCAAAGACCGCAAGTATGATTTACGACCACTTAGCCTGCTTGAATCAAGCCCTCAATTTTTTTGTGTTCACATTCCAAATGCCATAAAAGCCACCAAGTTTTGTACCATTCTGATGAAGCTATGATTTTTAAAAATTCAAGGCAGAATTTTTTTCTGTCAAAAATGACCGAAGAGCACCAGAGGGTTAAATATTAAATTTAAAGCAAAATTATGGTCTCTAAAACACATCCTATTCTCAACTGCTGTGACAAACCTGTAGACTTGTAAGTGTTTTATATAAAGGTTTCATTACTGACAGAAATGTGACAAAATATGCTAATCCCAGCACAAATGACAAATGTAAAGTAAATGTTTATCTTTTGAATCAATTTCTTAGCAAATATGTTAAGAACTACCAACAACAAAAATACTTTTAAAATAAATAAAATCTTTAAAACGGTTTCCATGGTTTTAAGAAAACAGGGGTTAAAAAATAATATATTGAGATCATCTGGCTCAAAGTAAGCACATACCACCACTTGACATTATTCAGACAAAATACATTCCACTTAAGGGTGTGACTTCTGGGAACTTACGAGATTTTCCCAAAGGGTGCAAATGCAGCTCTGATGTCATCGGTTGTGATCTCAGGACTCAAATCTCCCACAAAAACATGAAAGTGATCTGCAGAAGAATGACATGTAACACATGTAACTACATTTAAGAAAATCTAACCTAAAAAAACAACCACTATATACATAATACAAAAGAACTTACTGGATGTGTCTTTCTTCTGACTGCTAGGAGTGGTCGCCCAATTTACCTTGACTTCCTGTTAATAAAATACACTACTTGAAGGCACTATCTTTGGAAACATGATATTCTGGGTGCAATGCTTCACAATAAACCTCAAACCACACTCATCTTGTTATACTTGTCTAATGAAACAATGCCACAAGATATACCTTCCCCAAAATCTTCCTTCCATTCATGGCGGCCAAAGCAGCTGCGGCGTCTCTGTGTTCAAAGAACTCCACAAAGCAATACGGATCATTGCTAGTATGCTGCAAAACAGAAAATCCAATAGAGTTCACCTTCCTGCTGCTATCGGATTGCTGAGAAGAAAAGCCAGGAAAATATATTATTGCAAAGTCATGGGTATTGTGTGGAAGACTGTTTAATATTTTAAGGAAATGTAAGAAATCACGATATGTCTATTCTAGGATCATTTTAAAAGCAAATTTATTCCAAATATAAATGCTAATGCAGAGTTTGACAGGCATTTCCACACAAACCCATTTACACTGAACAACTAAAGAATATTTCAGGGAACATTTGAAAAAGTGTAATTTGTGATGGATGTTTACCTCTGTTATCATTTTACAACTTTTACATGGCCCAATCTGAGTAAACAACTGAAGGACCAAGTTCTCTGTTACATCTCTTGAAAGATTCCCCACGTAGCTGAAAATGCAGATAAAACATATTAAAAAATATATAAATGGTAATAACAGATTGCCCACATAATATCACATAAGATTATTTAGCATTTTAATCAGATCATCTACTTAAGATGTTTTCCAAAAAGCTATATATATATATATATATATATATATATATATATATATATATATATATATATATATATATGAGCCAGGCATAGATCTGACAGCCCCTTTATGACCAAATGACCTCAGGAGGACGGGAACACACATTACCCACAATACTAAACTACTGAAGCTATGTCTGACAGTTACACAAAGAGTAATTTCACGAGACATTTTTATCCTACATTGTAGTACCAAACACAAAATGCATACTTCTAGAAACGACAGCAGGCCTTAGATTAGATAACAGGCCTTTACTAAAACAGCAGACAATGCTATTCTCGTTCAAACACATTGACACTAAATATGATAGTTTATTGGTGTACATATTAAACCCATACACCATCACTTATTAAATACAATTCCAATTTAACTATGCTCATTATATTTGCCTTGCATTTAATTGTTTCGATGAATAAGTTAGCCGGTTTGACTAATTAGCCGCTAGCTTAGCTTAAGCATGCTAACGTTACGGCTACAAATGTTTTCCACAATCGTCGGAAAACGATTAAAGTTTTTCGATCTTTCTGCAGTAAGGAAGGTGAAATAATGACTGACCGAAACTCTACCTATTATAAGCAGTGATTACTAACAGCATATGATGTCAAAAACGCTGGTAGGACATTGTTTTTGGAGCTAGCAGTTAGTTAGAAGTGTGTCAGTAGTGCAGTAAGTTAGATTGAGCGGTTATTCACGGAGCATTGACAGGGTTTGTGTTTTCAGCTACTTACAGGGTTTTGGGGTGGCTCTCGTCTTCCATTCTTGAATGCCGGAAGGAGTGCTAACAAAACTTGTTTTCAGTATCTCAGATGTGGTTTATTTTTAGGATGAACAATACTGGACTGGTGTTACTTTCAATCTTGAGTAGAAAATGGCGGAACCCGGGTAGTCAGGAAGACAGCCACTGCGCATGCGCAGAAGCTGCCGGTTTTGGAGGGCGATGGATCTGACAGGAAAGGGGAGTTTGACAAAATCACCGTGTTTGTGTAAATGCAGGTGTGAATAATAGATCATGTATCAAAGGTATCTTACTTGATTATGTGATTTTGCAGGTTATGTATTTATTTGCATGCTTTCATTCAGCCTATATATTTTTTTAGTTAGAGCTTCATTGTATGTCTGAAGTCTTTGCTAAATAGTATACTATACTATACTTTGGTAAATAGTATAGTACATACTGTATTGGCAGGGCACGCAGATGTATTAGTGATCATTAGTGTACTGATTACACTGCAGAAATGTTGTTCAGAAATGAACATGTAATTTTCCCCATGTGTATTGTGATAGAAAATTAAAATTGTTGCAATGTTTTGTTAATATTCAAGGATATGTGTGTGCGCACATCTGCTAAATTGTTTTATTTTTAGTATTTAAAAATTATTATTATATTTTTACATATAGAAATATACAGGAATTTTACTTCCCACGATTAGCAGATTTTTAACAATGTCACAAACCTGGTTTCAGTCCCAAAAATGTTTTGTATTAATAATTTTAATTATTTCATTGTATTAAAAATTACAGATTACTGTATTTTATATAGTATATATATAGATACAACCCAGGGCTTATGCTGCCTCCCAAATAATTTCAGATTGTAGAAGCAAATGGATACAAGAGTAGGCTATAGAATGACGGAGATCACACAGGTTTCCCTTGAAATGTATCAATACCGTCTGTCTTTACGTTAAAAGAGCAACAAGTGTGCTCGGTCTATTAAACCGGAGGGGGAGGCGATTAAAGTATCAGAGAGGATCTGTGTCTGGACGGTCAAGGGGTAATTAATAATTTTTGGTCACACACGTGGGCGTCAGAGTGAACCCTCCGCTAGAACTTTCTCGGTCTACAGAGGGACCTCAGAGGGACCTTTGCATCTTCGAGAAACCCGTCCCCGTTTACAGTACGTCATCAAACAGACCCTTTAAAGCGGCTGTAGCGGCTGTAATGGCACAATATTCGGGAGCGAAGCAATATCAGAGTATGAAAACACTGTCTCCAGTCGAAACGATGGCAACTAACGACCCTCTGCCACCTGGGTGGGAGATCAAAATTGACCCGCAGACAGGTTGGCCGTTTTTTGTGAATCACAACAATCGCACAACGACGTGGAATGATCCGAGGCATGACACGAAAAAGGTAAGATGGGTCTTGATTGTGCTTTTGGAAGTTGCGCGGTCAAACGCGAGCGTTTTTCAGGCGATTTTACAAATGCAGATCAACATATGATGTGTGTTTTATAGACTAGTTTGGGCAATTGTGGCAATTTAGAGAATGTTTCATCGAAAAAGACAGTTTTGTTGAGTGCGTAGGCTACGATCCCACTCAGTAGCCTACATCCACATCGTACTTGATCAGGCACGGACTGTCTAGGGTAGAGGAGCCACGCACTTGATATTCGCCGAAGCTCGCGCGTGAATCGCAGTCACCTCTGTGGAAATAGCGCTTCGCGTGCATTTGAACGGCCTGACGGCATATAAACGGGCGAAATATATTAGTGTGATGATCTCAGCTGAAGTGATTAGTGTGTGACGCACTGCAGTCATATGTGAGAGTGTTAAAACGACTCCACAATGTTTATTTAAAGCCTCGAGAACTACGCACACTGCGCTTGTTCTCCACATCCCTGGAGCCGCACAGCACTAACGCGTCCGCGTCCCTCAAAGTTTCCCTTACATGGGATTTCAGAAAGATCCACCCACTCACCGATTCTGTCATTCCCAATGAATGGGCTTGAAAGTTACAAACTGGAAGTGTCAAACTGTTCTCCGCACATCAGGTTCTGGGAGTCAAAAATGTGGGATGGGGGGGGGCACGGGAGCTTGCCAGTTGGCATCTTTCATTAGCTAGATCAACGCTTGTCCGAAGTTAGTGTCACCAAGAATCTGCTGGAAAGACACAGCTGCCAGGAGATAAACTGAGCGCTACTCTTGGCGTCTGTGTCCAAAAAAGCAGAGGGCATGAGGTCATATGCTAACCAGTCGCTATTCTCTCTGTTTAGCATCTTGAATTTTTAGTAAAACTACATCATTATTTCATAACATTGTAAACCTTAATCATCCATATTTGACCTTTATCAGGCCCAGGACTTCTAGAGAAATTTATCAGATGTGTTGCATTTTAAGCTTGGCCTATACACTATATAACATGCTTATAATGCCATATGAATGTGCTTGTATATTTATACCTTCACAAGACATTATATTTTAATTTGGGAAACACAATGAAACGTATAGCTGAACTTTATCTTCTTAACTTTAGCATTTAATATAAGTTTATCTTACATTAGCGACATTTCAGTGGAATTTCCTGAGCAAAATATTCCATTGTCAACTGTCAGTAGTGTAGTGATGAATGAAGCTGTCGCTTTCATACCAAGCAGCGTTCTGTTGGTCAACACAATGATCATGTGACCAAACGGATCATGAGCAAAATCTGCATGGGGAGCTTTTTTGCCATAGTTTCATGAGATTCCCATTGAAATGACTGGATTTCGCTTGCGAAGTTTTCGCTGAGCCGACATTAGATGTGACCATCTCTTCATTCAAGAATAATTGCCTCCCTGTTGAATACCCCTGTCTTAAATTATGTCGCTGCTCTGCTGTTTCAACATCAGAATAGGTGTTTCGAGATGATTTGTCAGGGATTTTATCTCTTTTGATGTTTGTTGTGTCTGTGCAACTCTGATTTGCATTGATGAGTAAGGAAGGCCCTCCCCCTCACAAAGAGTATTTTAAGACACCGTGTCAACAGCACAGGAACCCATTGAAAAATGCTACATAGAGTGAGTCATGGCATTAGAATCGACAGCATACAGGGTATATCCTGTAAGCCAATGCCATTGCTTAACAGTTGCTGGGCACAGTGAGTTTTTACCCACTCATGTTTCATGTTTGTTCCCGGACTGCCTCGTCATTGAGAGATAGCGGACTGACCTTTGCCTGTCAAACAGATGAGGAGAGAAAATGCGAGACACGTTCAAATTAAGTTTTACATTTATGCATTCAATTGAAGCAGTGACTGAATCCCCTAGCATGTTGGTTGGATGCTTGCAATAACGTATACATAATAACATTTTACATTAGGCAGATTTACAACGGGTGGAATTTGCTTATAACTGAGTGTGACTAGTCGTAAAAGCCTACAACTTGACAGTGATGTGACGCTAATAGGAAAAATGTAGCAGGTGTAAAATACTGTTAATCATCACAAAATGTCAAATAGAGTATCTGTCTAATAGAGGAGTGACTTTTAGTTAAAAAAGTATATCATCATAACTGATAATACTAAGATAATACAGGAGTTCGAATTTTAGACATTGTGCTTGTTAGTAATGCTCCATTTAACTCCTTATTGTCAGAGTTTAACTCCCAAAAGTTTGTCCCCATTGTGGCTGACTGTGATGTATGCTATTACTTCCTTTTACAGTTCAGATGATTAATCATGAGAATGATGATCTAGCTTCTGATTTTATGGGATTATTTTACAAAAACTTGGCTTGTTTTTAATATTTTTGGCCATAGCTTATTCATTGGTGCAAGTCGAAACATTTAGTTTATGCAGTCTGTAATGCTATTGTTGATAATTGGAGCTTTTTCAATAACCCAGCCAACCACATGCTTTAGTTATTTGCCTTCTCCTGCAAAACAATTTAGCATATAGCTACTACATACTTCAGCAAAGCCAGATGGAAGAGCCTCATCAGAAGTGATGTTGTTGATCAGACTTATGATGCAGAACATTTTGTCTTATCATTACTTGAGGATACAACTGTTCTATTATAAATATAAATAATGAGATCATTTTAAATAGACCTTTCAACCATCCTTTTTTTTCTTTTCCTTTTTTCAGATTTTTTCAAATGGCCCCTCTATGTCTCCTGAGTCTCCTCAGGACATGCACAAATCCTTTATTCAAGAGATGAGGAAACCAATGCTACGCCAGGGGTACATCCCCATCCCAGTCTCCCATGAAAACATTGAACCCAGGCTGCAGCAGTATCCGAGTTTCTCCTACATCCACCCAGCAGTGCAGCAAAGTTTGAGAACAGATGGACGTACGCCTTCCCCGACCCCAGCATCCCACTGTCGGCCTAGATCTCCAGTGCAGGCCCCATCGGAAGCATGTTTGTCTTGCTCGCCTGCTTCGCACGGGCTTGAGGTAAGACCATTAGAAATCCGATATCTCTATTAGAGATGAAAGTCTCTGTCAGGCTATGGATTCATTGTGAAAGAATTGCATGAATTCATGTACTTTGCTTCTAGAGGTTTTATTTATAAGTTTTACCTGGGCTATGTGTTTTCAAGGTTTAAAAAATGTATTTTATTAGGTTGCTGAAAAATGATGGCTGCTAAACGTTGTGATATAAACACATTATTGCTGAATCATATGTTCTGCCTGTATTTACTGTGGCATTTCATGTTGGTTTGTCGAACCTTGCCCACATTTAAAATTTTCAAAATAAGTTTATTTAATAGTGTTTTATTTTGCATTTTTTAATTTATTTATATATATATATATATATATATACACGTACACACACACAAATAAATAAAAAACAAAAAAAATATATATTTGATCAAAAATGCAGTAAAAACAGAAATATTGTGCAATATTTTTCTTTATCTAAAGTGACTTACAAAAGAGGAGCAAAGCAACTCGTCAAAGAGCCAACAATAGTAATACTTGAAATACATTTTTTTTTATATCTTTACTGTCATTTTTGATAAACGTATTGCTTGCTTGCTGAATAAATGTATTTATTTAAAAAATCTTATCCCAAACCTTTGAATGCTAGTATATACAATTCTGTCTATTTCCAAAATCAAACTGTATTTTTTATTTGCATCAGGTTCATCAACCACAGGGCACACACCAACAAATGAGTGGCCTTCAACAGCTCCGATCCAGCAATACAGGTCTCCGGGCGGGCTACATCCCCATTCCGGTGATCCATGAGGGTGTAGGGGGAGCCTCACAATCCCAGCCTAGCCAAAGTTCTCATCCCATGCGAGAAAAAATGCCAATCTACCGTGAACAAATGCCCATTCAGATCCAACAGAATCGAGCTGCCAGTCCCATTTCGGTCCCCTTACTGGCTCAGTCACCAGTCATGTCTCAGATCATGGGAGAGAGACCCCAGGTACGTGTCTTATTTATTAGTATTTATTAATAGGTACTGATTTACTTAACCTCAACCATTAATGCTTATTTATGTAACATTTAGTGTTAGCATTACTAAAGTGTTCAGAATTATTGTATGAAATTAAACTAAAGAAAATATGTTACCATTGCCAGGTCCAGCAACACATTGGTCATGCAGCAATATCACCTAAAGCTGTACAACCAGTTGAAGAATTTGTCAGAGCGCCTGCATTTGAGATTCCCATTCAAAGAGTTAATGATGTTCCTCAGCAAATACATCATCAGCCAGTACAACCACAACAACAACAACCTACACAAGCACCTCAGCCAAAAGCACAACCTGTACCGCAGTCACCACAGGTATCAGAGACATCCAATATTACCATACAATTTCCTCCTGCACCAGAACCCCAGGAAACCACTGCCCCTCAAACACCTCAAGAGGTCCTACCCCCACAAGTCCAGCCTGAGGAGACTCCAGAGCAAGATCTCAGCCACCCAGGACTGATCAAAGTGCAGCAGATATTGGAACGTGTGGAGAAACTGGCACAAGATGTGAAAAGTTTCGATGGGAAAAAGAATGATAAAAGATGCATGATGCTGGAAGAGATGTTGACCAAAGAACTTCTGGCTCTTGACTCGGTAGACCCTGAAGGTCGCCCAGATGTGCGTCAGGCTCGGAGGGATGGCGTCCGCAGAGTTCAAACCATTCTAGATGAACTGGAGGTGTTTGGAGAGCCGATGGAAGGGATGGCTGGTGACACATACCCTGAGGCGAAAGGAGAGCGGAGTATGATTGACCAGGCAAACACAGAGAAAGTCAAGGAGATTTCATAATTGCACAAAGAAGGCCCAAATTTGAGAAGAACACTAATCAAATCCCCATTCTTGTTTTTACTTGCGCAATTATTATTAGTTGCATGCATGAATAATTGAAGTTTTCTGTTGGAAATGATCTAACGTGATTTGTTTACTGAGTGCAATCATGTGTGCTGTTATGTGATGCTGCTGTTGTCGAATCTCACCATGCCAGTGTCTTGTAGCAAAAGACATACTGGTGACAAGTTATATTCAAAAACACATGAAATGAGGCCTTGAACCAGAAGAAAGTATTTTAACGTTCATCTTTTGTACCATGTTGAATGAATGAATGATAAAATGTTTTTGAATATTCCTTAAGAAGTTGTTAATGAAGTAGTAGGATGTCATAGTCAAAACTTGTGTGGGCTGCAAAAAAATATAAAGGCATTCATATATATATATATATATAATTAATGCCTTTTTAAATATAAAAATATAACCATTTGAACATCATGCAGGAGAATAATTCATTGTTGAAAGTGAGCTTTGCTGACAGAATTCCCTATGATGGTTTGAATGCTTGACAGTATTACTATTTGTTGAATGACAGTGATGCAAATGATGATATATTTTTATTCTATTTTTCTGTGCCAAAATAAACATTTCCAGCATTAAGAATGTTCAAATGGTGAATCTAAAAAAACTCACTGAATATACAGTGTATAGTCGCCTTATGATTAAGGGGCTGGTTTGTTAAAGCAGCCAGGGTCAGTCCAAAGTTAGGGTGATCTATGAACTCGAAAGGTACCAAAATCATCCCATTTTATTAACATTGTGCCCTTGAGGAAGGAAACTTAAACACTTGCTCTAAGGGACTAGAAATTAGTGTACCAAAAATGACTTTGTATAATGTGTCAGCTTAATTCAGTTTAAAACAAAGTGCTATGTCTCACATGACTGTTGTGAGACTTTTTTTATATTAATGACCTGTTACTGACTCTGATATCGTACTAATACTGCGAACAAAACTGGTTTCTAAGTCTGTTTTGTGAAATCGTATGCAATGTTCAGTGTTCACAGCTTGGTTATTTGCAGTTTGTTAAAATGTCGACATGATATGGTGACAAGCATGACTGCAAATACAATATAATAAAGCACTTTGCTTACATGAAGTTGCATACTTTTTTTTTTAAATGTACAAACTTTATGAAGAAAAACTACTAATAACTACTGCTTGGACCATCCAATGTCTTTATAAGACATTATTCTACAGTGTATACAGTATTAAGACTTTGTCAGCATAAAAAATAAGAATAATTTAAAATCATCTGTTTTTAAGAATTATAATAAAAAACAATATTTACAAACAAATGATACATTCCCAGTTACAAGAAAGAGGTATAGCTACATGTAGGTCAGCCTGAATCACAGTGATTAAAAAGGTGAGCTATTCATCTTAGAAAAGTCAAGAAAAGAATAATGAGAGTAAAAAATTGAGTCCTATTAGGCATATTTGCAGAAGAAAAGTTTCTTAAAAACTAAAATGAGACCACGGCATTATGTAATCAACTGGGGATAATATTACATCTAGATAGCATTTAATTCCTTTTAGGATAGGCTTCAAAGGCTGTAATGTACAAAGGCGTTGTGGAAAGACGACTACTGCCAGATACATATAAGTCAGACAGCGAACAATGCTTCACTGACTACTGTGTCTCTCCAGTCATTTTAGGATTGTTTCAAAGACTATGAATTAATATAGTCTATATTAATATATTAATAAAAAAAAATGAAAGTCAAAACAAAAAGGTTGGTGGTCTTTTAAAAGCATGTTTATACGGTCTACATTTTGGTTTCAAGCAGATTTCATGAGAGAATGTAACAATTTTACTATGTGGTTATTTCATATGAAATTGTTTGATATGAATCCTATGGAATGGAATGGAATTCAATTTTTAGAAGAAAATGTTTTTTTTTAAGGTCCATCCCATCTCAAACATTACCATCAATGTGGCAAGTGGTGCCTCCAGGAAATTTTTAATGGGGTAACTAGAGAGGCACACTAAAAATCCTGGGGTGGCACATTAAAATGTACACTAAAAAAAGTATTTTTTAGGGTCGCACCATGTATGGCGCCAATGAGTTGTATAAAAGTAGGAGAAATGTACGGATGAGATAGTACAATTTCATTTGAATCAGCCACCGAATCACTAAAACAGAGTGTTTTTCCCAATTTCAAAAGTTAGTTAGGGCCTGTATTATTATTATTATTATTTTTACTTCACTGAAATGGCACGAAACTTGGCAAAGGTTTTGCACTTGCTATGTGAACACAAAAAATATCATGAACACGATTCGAAAAGGTTAAAAGGTTGTGAAAAAAGCCAAACTTGTCGGCCTACTTCTCTGAGTCAAAAATGACACTGGAAACGAATGAGACACAAATTTCATCTAGTGGAATCGTTTGGCACTGCGTCCAAAAATATCTTAAAGGGGTCATATGATGCGATTTCAAGTTTTCCTTTCTCTCTGGAGTGTTACAAGCTGATTGTGCATAGATAAGATCCCTGAAGTTGCAAAGACTAAAGTCTCAAAACCAAAGAGATATTCTTCTTTATCAAAATTAAGACCCTGTCACGCCCCCCTAAAATGGCTCATTCAAACACACCCCTACATGTCTACGTCACGATGTGGAAATATTTGCGTAATGCCGCCCAAATGTTCACGCAAAGAAAGAAGGTGTGGTTTCAGTAACAGCAGTTAGTGTTGATGCAGCCGTGTCAGGGGGACGCTGTGTGTTTCTATGCGAAAGCAAAAGCACTTTATTTGACCTTCAGAAAGTAGATGCATTTAGGAATCATTAAGATTACTTACAACAGAACAGCACAACCCAGATGTTATCACAACTGATTTTATGGACGACCGTTTCGTGAACCTAGGTAATTCTGACTTTGCTATGACAATCTGGCGCTTCTGAATCAGTGACTGTAAGTAAGTTTTTAGAAGTTATTAAAGTATTTGCTATTGACTGTTCAAATGGGAGTTTTGCGCGTCGTCACATCACAGCACATCAGCTGTCTTAATCGCGGCTTGTGTGCAAACACATACAGCATCATCACTGTGTCTGTCACGCGACTCTGTTCCCCTCTCGGCTTGAACTGATGGTAAATTAGAGGGAAAAAGTTGTGGCCTAATGGTTAGAGAGTTGGACTCGTAATCCAAAGGTTGTGGGTTTGAGTCTCGGGCCGGCAGGGATTGTAGGTGGGGGGAGTAAATGTACAGCGCTCTCTCCACCCTCAATACCACAACTGAGGTGCCCTTGAGCAAGGCACCAAACCCACAACAACTCCCCGGGCGGCGCAGCAAAAATGGCTGCCCACTGCTCCGGGTGTGTGTTCACGGTGTGTGTGTGTGTTCACTGCTGTGTGTGTGCACTTTGGATGGGTTAATTGCGGAGCACAAATTCCGAGTATGGGTCACCATACTAGGCCATATGTCACTTCACTTCACTTTAAAACTAAGGATATTGTAACTGTCTTTATTTTTATTTTGGTAAAAATAAAGCTGGAGTTGGCGATTATGGAAAGGGGCATAACATTTCCGACAAGAGCTTGTGGTGTTTTGCCAATCACAATGCACTGTACCAGTTGGCCAATCAGAGCAGACTGCGCTTGTCGGAAGGACAGACTTTGTAGAAAACTAATCGTTTGAGAGAGGCGGGGCGTAGAGGACCTAATAATGTACAGTATTTGAAAAATAATGTGTTTTTTGAACATTAAAGCATGTCAACATATTTGGTACACCAAATACACAAAGTAATGATCATTAAAAAAGCTTCATATGACCCCTTTAATGAATGCTCTTTTGTTGTGATATCAACCTCAAATTTGGAACTCAACTTGTTTAGATGTATTGGCTTTGATTTTCAAAGTTTATATTTCATATAAAATTTGAAAATTGTATTTTTGTGCATTTTTCATAACAGTAAACTTAAACTTCTATAACTCACTTTTATTTAACACTACACAATAATCTGCCAAGTGTGGTCTTTAAAAGGACACCAGGGGCACGTTCAAGCTCACACCAGTAACCAACGTTTTGCTACGGTTTCCGGGTTGAACGACATGTTTCCTGGAAATGGTGTGCAACGGGGTTTGAGATACGTTGAGATCTGCAGCTCGGTATATACAACAATTGAAGATATTAGAAGATATGTTTGTCGTAAGAGTTTTATAGAAACACAGCATATCAACACGATGATGATGAATTTGTAAGTAAATGTAATTAACATCAAAATAAATTCACAAGAGCAAGTATATTGTTTGCACATGTTTATTTACATTAAAGGCAAAATAACTGAAATACTAAGAGCACGAGTATAGATTTGAACTTCTTTAAGTCTCTCTAAATATCATGCAGTAATTGCAATGTCTTCTGGTCCATATACTTTCCTTAGGAAGGTGTGCTAGACACTGATTAATGTAACATACAAATACTATATATTTATTTTGCTATTGTATTTTGGAGTGACACTTTCATAAACCTTTCTAAATTATATATTGGTAAATATTACAATAGCACAACAAGAGTGGTCAGCAATAATGATAAGCCTAATATTCGCAATAAAAATAATAAGGTCATATAGATCATAACACAGTCACGGAGGTAAGAAGTGGATTATCCTTCACCTGAAATGTTTGTCTTTTCATCCTGAATTCATGCGAGGTAAATGTTGGATCACAATAATTAGGAACCACAGTTTTCACAAATCCCTTCGCTCGATTGGGATGTTCAGCTGCCATATTAGTTGCAACACTTGCGTCATCAAAACAGGGTGTTCAACGCATCACCGTTTCCGTTTAATAAACGTTTTGCACCGTTTTTTCGGGGCTGAACGCATCCCTGACTTACGTCTGTGCTCCAAAGCCCTCAAGATTTAGACTTTAAGTTGGAACTTTCATTCATTCGATCATTTGATGCACAATAATGATTCTAAAGAACACAATTCATTTGGAACACTGCTCGACATACTGACGCATTATTTTAACTTATTTAGACCCACAGAACTAATTTATCTAGAATAATGCCAACTTTTACCACCATTCAAACATGGCCTCAGTATTATATTATTGAATCAGGTCATCAGTTATATAAATGTCTCCAAAATAGATTTGCAAAGTAACGATCTAACATAAAACAATACATCAAAACAAGTACTGCAGGTGGGGCATCTCAGTCACAGATGAACTATGATGCTCGGTGTGACGGAGGAAGTCACGTGTGTGTATAACTGGAGGAAATTGTTTCAGTCGCTGCTGCTCCCCTCAGTGGAAAATATTAGACCGACCGGTACATTTCCGAAGCATAGTATCGTCCTTATTAAACTGACATTAAATGCACCGACGATTCATTTTCGATGATCGGCCAGGAGCTGACATAGAGACACGATGCTTTATCAGATTATTATAAACGTTTACACAAGTACACAGCTAGCAGGTTAGCTGGCGTCTATTGGGATTGCCAGTGGACGAAAAGCGAGCTGATTCATTTCCTCGTTTCTCGGATCGGGAACAAATCCAGCGGTGTGGTGTCGGGAAGCTCGTATGTTTTGGTGAACATGGAGCTATTTCAAGCTAAAGATCATTATATTCTCCAGAGCGGAGATAACGCGCTGTGGTGCAGCAGGAAGGATGGATCTATGGCCGTGAGACAGGGTAATGCTTTCATTGCTCCATCACTTTCTTATACAGTGTACATGTGTTTCAATGTTTCCGTTTTCACTGTCTACATTGTTGCCATTTCTCGTGCATAATAGTTGACGCTGCTCCAAAAATGAGGGATTTATGCTCCTTTCAGGAGACGTTGGTTCTTCAAATTCATTGTGAAGTTGTATAGACATTCAAGAGATGAATATGCAAGTTTCATATTTGTCGAGCGAGGCGGCTGTCTGAAAGATGCCCAGTTGTTGTGTTTTTCATTGCCCTACTTTCAAAGCAGCGGCGCTTGCATGACATGCGTGTCAGTGCAAACAAACCTCACATGATGTTTTGGTCGGATGTCTTGCCTAAAAACCCTTTTTCTTTCTACATCATTTGGGGTTCGAGGGTTTGTATGTTTTGGTCAAGGGCGTTTAGATGTCAGCTTGAGAATCTTAAAGGGGATAGTTCACGTAAAAATGAGAATTTTGTCATTATTTACTCACCATGTTATTCCAAATCTGTATGACTGACTTTCCTCAGGAGATGTTTGAATGCTAGGCACCGTCAGACTTCGTTATGATTACTTCCATTTCATCTTTTTTCCACATTATGAAAGTGAATAGTGAAAGCCTTTTATTCTCTAAAATTCTGCCCAACATCTCCTTTCTTGTTCCAAGGAAGAAAGTCATACAACATGAGAGTGAGTAAAAGATGACAGAATTTTAATTTTTTTGTGAAATAATACCATAAAATGCATATTTTTTATATAGTATGTTTTATAATAAATATTTTGTTTATTTTTTGCAACAAAATTTATCTGTTTGATATTGTGATAATCTTTGGGCTAAGTTTGCCATTACTCTTTCCCAATGGTGAAGGCTACAATCTGTGAATAATAATATTATTTAATCAGTTTACAGGGCTTACAAATGACAGCCAAATTAACAGCCTTAATTAAACAGAAATTAAAGTAGTTAATAAATATTTAAATGTCCATCGTTGATGTATTTATAAATATGCTGGCCAGTGCTATTGCTGTTAGATGTCACACGGGAATTTGGCCTATATAGTTACACAGTTAAATGGCGATGGTTAAAGTAAGGGTCAGACATGTGACTGTTCTTCTGGAGAGAAAACGCAGGCTAGTCGAGTAGATAGTCAAATGAGAATTTTCTGCCCAGGCTTTAAAACATTAATTTACTAGGTACAGACACAATTTTGTGTATTAAATCTCCTGTGTATTGTATGCATTGTGTGCATTTTACCAGACATTATTTAAATGCATCTTGTATGTATATGTATATATATATATATATATATATATATATATATATATATATATATATATATATTTATATTTATATTTATATTTATTATTATTATTATTATTTTTTTTATTTTTTTTTAAACCAAAAGATTTGCATGCTCAACCATGACCAGTGTTTTACACTCACACAGCAACCTTTGTTACACTTCTGTTCATCTAACCTTTAAAATATTTACCTATCCACACCTGTTTTATCTCTTGTCAAGTCTAGATCTTGATAGACAGGTAGTCCATCTCTCCGAGTGTCAGGGAAACTGCAGCCTGTGAAGATCTGGATGAGTTCTAGCTGTTTTTAACCCATGTGCGTGCAGCCAGGCTGATCGGGTTTAGGTTGCAGTGCTGTTCCATAATTTAACTGGATAAGGGTTTCCACTGTATGCATGATGCATACAGTCTCAGTTCTTTTGAATGAATTCCTAACAATATGCATCATGCCACAGTTGCCAGCATGGCTGGGTGAGGTTATACCACTACAGTACTTACTACTGTGTTTATTATTCAGTCCCAGTTGGTTTAATGTGTCGGTTTAAAGAATAGTTCAAACAAAAATTAAAATTTTGTAGCATCACTTGCTCACCAATGGATCCTCTGCAGAAAAAGGGTCCGGACAGCTTATATAACATCACAATAATCCACACGACTCCAGTCCATCAATTAATGGCTTGTGAAGTGAACAGCTGTGTGTTTGTAAGACACAAATCTATCTATAATCCAAAATTACACTTCTTAATGTCAAATTAAAGGGTATCCTCTTCAAACTTCTATTAGAGACACATGTGAGATCACAAGTATTTACAAATTGTAATTACAGAAATTCTTAGTATTTGTTGTTAGCTCACATTAAGTCATTTCCCTGTACCAAGACATAATTCAACTCCATGGATGTACCAGCTTCATGTCCTAGTAGATCTTCCCTCAGACTGGAATGATCTCATAGACTGGAAGTACCAAGCTCATGGTCATTATGGAGGGTTTTTGGCAACTTCATGATGCAGTTCATCCAGCTTCCACCCATCCTGTCATCCTGTCATCCAGTCATCCAGGCTGTGAACATCTGATGCTTGAGTGCAGGACAGCGGTAACAATACAGAGAGAGCATCTGCTTCCAAACTGAATTTCTGTCAAATCATCGTAGGTGCCATAACGCTACCATACTCTCAGCCAGTCCACAAAAAATGCTTTCTTTGCACATGACATTTCAGACGCTGCACGTCACTCCTAACAATGCAGGTGATGCCAATCAATCAGCTTTTAAGAGGAGCTACTCAGAAAGTTGGTGACTCAAGTCAGCAGTCAGCATTGTCAGGAACCTGGTTCAGACATGCTTTGGAAAGTTTTTTGAGATTAGTTGTGAGCATCCACATAACCTTGGAAAGTCAAATGAATCTCTGATAGTTCTTCTGTCCCAGATGCAGTACTGAAAAAACAAATACAAATTTGTGTGTTAAAATAATAAATATACAATAAAGTTCATGTTTATGTGTAATAATTATAAATAAAGATATATGTTAGGAACTGAAAAAATATATTTTGAACACTTTAATTTTCATTCTCCTTTCAGCAACTGACCTGCTGCTAGCATGGAATCCTGTCTGTCTGGGCCTTGTAGAAGGTATTATTGGAAAAATACAGCTTCATGCTGGTAAGTCTAATCATCAGACCTAGTATATTTACTGTATAGAATACCATATTACACTGTTATGTTTGCAATAAATTTGGTGACTCTTGGACTAAAACAGACGTCTAATGTTGTTACTGCTAAAATACCATTCATTTTTAATTGATTTAATAAAAGATACGATTGCTTACATTTGTTTTTACTGTAATTCACTTTGTAGCAGGAAGAAACTGGGTACCAGAGACTCATAATGATTAACATAATGAAAGGCAGCTCCTGCATCAGAAATGTCATCTTAATTTGGTTTCTTATTGTTTTGTTATTGCTAAATGTCTTTGAGTGCTTTGTTGCCCAGCTGTTGTGATGTAGCTTTGCATGTTAAATACAATAGTTGAATGATTTTGAATATTTACATACCATGGTATTTACTGCGTACCTGATTCCAAAAAATATTGTGGATTCATAAATGATGCTCATAGACATCCCTTTCCATACAGACCAGTTAACTAAACAAATGCTTTTCACTACATTAAAAAGGAAGGTCTTGAGAGATTTTTTCCACAGAAGTGAAATGATAGCATGCATCATACTTTCATTTCACCATTCAGTGGCTGATATGAGAAGTCAACCTATGTCCGTTGTTAACAGGTTCACTTTATATGAATAATGTTATTATAATGTCGGTCTCTCTTCCTCTTTCAGAGAAACCCCCCGCTGAAGTCTATATGCATGGTGCATTTTGTATTGTTATTGATGGATAAAATAATTGGTTGACCTTTCATGCTTGGTTGCAGTTTTTCAGATCAAACTGCACAAATAAATGAGCCACATGAGTTTGTAGCTACATTTTGTACATGATTTACGTTGTAACCTAATCCAATGGGCAAACCTGATATTTCCATGCACCGTTCCTACAAAGAGCCCAGGCTGTTCTCATTAAATTTTCCACCCAAACATCTTAGAGTTGCCTCCTGCACAGTGCGCTCTATTGATTTACATTAACTTGTCAGTGAAAGTATGACTGCATCGCGCCTCAGTGCAAATGTCTTTGAAGTCATTGTTATGAGAATGTTTGCCATAGGAATGAATCATGCCGGATAGAGCAGGAAAATGAGGTGTGGAACACCCAGTACTCATGACACCCCCCCCCCCCCCCCCCCCCCCCTTTTTTTTTTTGGGCAGATCTTCCTCTCGGCCTGATTTTGATTCGCCAGAAAGCACTGGTGGGCCAGTTGCCAGGAGACCATAAAGTCTACAAGATCACTAAGATTGTAGTCATTCCACTCTCAGAGGATGAACCTCAGGATCTGGAGTTAGAGGTGAATAATGCTGACTGTTTTGTTTAAATGTTCTCCATGCTGGATTTGATTAAACTTGGCATAGAAGACAAAAGTTATAATAATGAACTCAGGTACATTAACCATTACATTTCATCATATAGATGTGTTGCTCTAACATTTAAACAGTTATTTCTTGTCATTATCCTAGTTGGTAGATATTAATTTATTGGATCCTGATAGAATTTACAGAACTTCTTCCCAAATTCCCAACTTGTTTGTGCGCCCAGTTGACATTTGGGCCAAGACTTTAGGTATTTCAGCCCTCTTGTGTAGTAAATGGTTGACGTACAATTAGTGCAAGAGTAGTGGTGTGTGTTTCTAAGGGGTTCCAGAGGAAGCATGATGTTTCTAAGAAGTCAGTCTCTCAGCAGAGCCTCTGGGATAGAGAGGAGATGTTTAACCATGTAAGTGAAACAGTCAGAGGTCACTGTAATCCATTCTCCTGGCGTGCTATCTCTACTTCAGTAGTTTATCCCAGAATAATTGCCCTCTATTACTTTGGCATAGCAGCCTGTCTGTGTAGTTTGATTTTGGCTGTTCTTTCTGTTTTATGGGCACATGAATTTGCTCTGGCATCAGCATCAGGCTAGTCTTAGTGCACATCTTGGCACCCTTTTGGTTTTAATTACAGGAATTAATGTAGCAGCTTTTTTTCAGATGGACTTTGAGCAGGGAAACAGAGATGGTTGTAGATTTGTAACCTAGGTACAACTATTTAGCTTTGTTAGTAATGACAGAAGATAGCTAGCATTAACAAAATTGTCAACTATTCTTTTGCTCTCTTTCACGTTCAGCTCTGTAAAAAGCATCATTTTGGAATCGACAAACCAGAGAAAATCACCCAGTCACCGGACGAGTCCAAGTTCCTGTTGAAGACCCTGAGTCAGATCAAATCTAATGTTGCCGTTCCCATCAAGAAAAAGGTTGATGGGTTGTTTTGAAATCATTGATATCAATGCCAATCATTTTGAGACTAACTCTACCAGTTTTACTTAATCTTTTTGTACTTTGACATATTAGTATGGTTGATTTGACATCTTTTTAACTTAGTATTGTCTCTTTAACCTCATTGTTCACTCCCATCCGGTATTCCCCTGCCTTTCAGGTCAAAGAGAATAAAGAGAAGGAGCGTCTGGAGAGGCGGCTGCTTGATGAGCTCTCAAAGATATTCATGGACTCGGATTCATTTTACTATAGTCTGACCTATGACCTCACCAACACAGTCCAGCGACAGGGAGAGTTAGGCAAGTCAGATCAGCCCTTGTGGAAAAAGGTGAGAGGCTGAGTTATTGTGTTACATAAATTAAAATTTAGGCCTACATATCTACAGTGAGAGTTTTTAAGGTTGTGGTAATAAGACATTTTTCAGTGAGCAACAGATTAAGAAAGAATGATTTAAAAATAATAATAGATTTAAAATGTCTGTTATTATTTAAATTGGGGACAGTTAAGTAAATGCTTTAGAGCGCAATAAACTGTTGGGTTTATTTGAGTGACAATGTGGCTCACTCTTAACACTCGTCCCACACATACAGGATGCAAAAATACATTTACATCTCATTTCTTAAAGAATAGATCATTATCTTTAGACACTTCCTGGATAAATAGTCAAGTACTAATAAATTAGGATCTGTTATTTCTGAAGATGCAGCTAAATTAAAACAATGAACAAAGACAGTAGGGAGTGAGTCACTGCATTGTTGTTATTGTTAATTAAAACTAAAACTATTAAAATTGTTTTTAATTGAAATAAAGCTGAAATAAACTATACATATAAAAATTAGATGAAAAATTACACTGATATACTGAAATTACTAAAACTTAAAATATAAATATTTTAAAACAATTGAAAAAAATGACAAGCATTTAACAAAACTAATAAGACGTAACCTTAAATTGAAATGAAAACTGAAGATATAAAAATAAAAGCACATTATAAATATTAGAAAATACTATAATAATCTGTAAATAATACTAAAATAATACTGGTTCATCACCAGTATTAAAAAGGTTATTTTCCAATCCCACTTCCTGTTTCTCGGCATGTTCTAATAAAAAGACCATAGAACAAACATTTACACATACCTGACATCTGACAAACACAGAATACTGATCCACATTTTTTTTTCATTTTAGGTGGATGATAGATTCTTCTGGAACAAACATATGATCAAAGACCTCATTGACTTGCAGGTGCAAAACTATTTTTCTTAGATTGTCCTGAATTTTAATTTGTAAATATTAAAAGATGCAAACCTATGAAATCATGTTTTTTCCAATGTAAAAATGTAATTGTGTCTTTTTATCTCACAATTCTGACTATTTCCGTGCGAATGGGAGTGTATACTTCACAATTCTGGCTTTTTTCCTTTTTTTTAAATGATGCACTTTATTTTAAGGTGTCCCTGTTACAGTGTAATTACACATTTAAGTACTGAGTGATATTAATTAACTACATGTACTTACTATATGATTAGGGTTACTTGAATGTAATTATGCATTATTTATAGTTATAATAATAGTAAGTACATGTAAAGTGTAACAGGGACATTCATTGGCGTAAACACGCTTCCATACCAGCCCTGAATGGTGATAATACAAGATGTCCTGTTTTGCAGGTGCCTCAAGTGGACTTTTGGGTGATTCCTATCATCCAAGGCTTCGTGCAGGTGGAGGAGCTGGTGGTGAACTATAACGAGAGCTCTGATGAAGAGAGGAGCAGCCCGGAGACACCTCTGCAGGAGCCCACCTGTGTGGATGATGTTCACCCACGCTTCACTGTGGCTCTCATCTCCCGACGAAGCCGTCACCGTGCAGGTGCACTAATTAATGCAATCAGGTGATTCATATTTACACACCGTGCCGTCAGTGTAATAATATCATCATGATTTCCACTGAAGGAATGCGCTACAAGCGGAGGGGCGTGGATACTGACGGACACGTGGCCAACTATGTGGAGACAGAGCAGCTAATCCATGTGCACAGCCACACGTTGTCCTTTGTACAAACGCGAGGCTCTGTCCCTGTGTTTTGGAGCCAAGCTGGGTATCGCTACAACCCCAGACCTCGGATAGAGAAAGGTGGGGTGTATCTGTGTAATCGATTCTCTCTTCAAATCATAAATGAGATCTAACTCACAGCACAGTCTAGCACTTCTGTTTATAGACTAGCTATCACTGTGATGCATCATTGTAGTCATTGTTTGGAAATGTTTTATCCTGTGAATAGCGTCAGGTGTAGAATTGGCATGCTTTCATGGTTTCTTGATTGAACATAGTGCTCGGAGGAAATGTTGTGGCTCAGTGGTGATAATTCAGAGCTTTACTGTGATCCTCCTGCAGCGCTGTTTCCTACATGATGTTATCTCACAGATGTGTTTTGTTGCAGGCGAGAGGGAAACTATGCCTTATTTTGCTTCTCACTTTGAACAGCAAGTTCAGATTTACAAAAAACTGGTAAGATGTGTTTAAAATATAACCATTTCAGCGAGTGAAATCCTAATATTTTTTATAGTAGTGTAAAAAGTAGAGCTGTTAATCAATTTAAATGTTTAAACATGCTTAATCTAAATTGTCTTCATAGTTAATGCATTCTGTTCCTTCAGACTACAAATATGTGTAATTACTGGCATGTGTGGATGACATTCATAGTGAAATATAATAATGTATAAGATATAATGACACTAAATTGAGGTCCTTATGCTCACCAAGGCTGCATTTATTTGATAAAAAATACAGTAATATTCTAAAATATTATTACAAATTTTCTATTTTAATATATTTCAAAATGTAGTTTATTCCTGTTATAGCAAAGCTGAGATTTCAGCAGCTATAACTCCAGTCTTCCCCCAAATATAGTCCAGTTTTTACAGCAGTAGCAAATGCTTTTATTTTGGCTTTGTACTACATAAAGACTATGGAACAGAGACATTTTCATTTAATTAGAGATTCAAAGTCTTGTCTTCAAGCAATGTTATCCCTTAAAAATGATCACCCAGCACTTATAATGTTTTTTTTTTACAAACTGTTGGAACTAGAGGATCATAATTTTAATATCTGGGTTTGTTGGGTGCCTGGGCACTGTGGAATCAAAGGAAATAAAGAAGCAGACTCTGCTGCAAGAGAAGCATTATCAGTAGACCTTGAATTTTGTACAGCACCTCCTATAGATTTAAAACCAATTATTTGTTCCTATGTTAATAACCAATAGCAAACATAGGGGGATCTATATGCAATGAATAAACGCCATGAAATTAGCAATGTTTCAACTGATGCCAGGGCTGCATTTCCCAAAAGCATCATAAGCCTAAGTTGTTTGTAGCTCCATTGGTTTCATTGAGTCTACAATGTACTGAAGGTTACGATGCCTTTGGGGAACGCAGCCCTGATTGTTTATACCCACTGTAGAGTTGGTCATTCCAAGATGACACACAAGTTTTTAATACTTGGAGAAGATCATCCAACATGTTCTCTTTGCCAAAACCCTTTAACCCTGAAGTATGTTTTATTAGATTGTGCTGGTTTTAACCCTGTGAGAGAACTTTTTTTATTCAGTTAACTATTTTGAAGAGATTTTTAAAAGAGTTAAGCCAAATAGAGTTTTAGAGTTTTTAAACAAAAATAAATGGTAAAAACCTGATATAATTTAGCCATCAATTTTTTCTCGCCATGAAAATACAGAAGCTGGCATGGCATTAAACACAAACAAACAAGCAAAACAGTCTTCCATGTCACATGATCCTTCAGAAATCATTCTAATATGCTGATTTGGTTCTAAAGGGGGGAAAAAAAACAGTAAAACAGTACTGTTTAATATTTGTGTGGAAATGTTTTTGAAATGGAATCCTTTTGTTGCATTATAAATGTATTTACTGTCAATTTTGACCAATTGAATGTCCTTGCTGAATAAAAATAGTTTTTCAAAAAATGTTTGACCATAAACATTTGAATGGTGGTGTAAGCATTAATTAATAATATTAATTCTGTAATAATTTGAAATGTTCCAGTCAGACATAGAACGGAATTATGTCAGAATGTCAAAATGAATGTTTATGGTCTAAGCAAATAACTTGAATTAAACATAATTAATTGCATTTGTCAAGCCATTAACTATAACAGCCATAACAAAAGCATTAGATATATAATTTCCTCTGTATTACAGAGTTTTTAGTAATCCAGTACCGTTTCCCCCCCCCCCCCATCAGGTGATTATTAATTTAGTGGACCAAAATGGACGCGAGAAGATGATTGGTGATGCTTACCTCAAACAAGTGCTGCTGTACAATAATCCCAACCTAACATATGTTTCATTCGACTTCCATGAGCACTGGTAAGAAACTCAGAGTGTGGCGATCTAAAAATCAGCCCATTCTTGTGATTTTTACAAAAGAACATGTTATGGTCAAATCTTCAAAAATCTACAAGATTTTCTCCTTTGTCACTCCCAGTCGAGGGATGAAGTTTGAGAATCTGCAGACTCTCACTGATGCCATCTCTGACATTATCACAGACATGAGATGGGCCTGGTGGGTCTTTCATTTGCTCTTAAGTCCTAATTCTGCTTGCAAGTTAGTTAATATCATGTCCAATGTAATATCCATCTACTTTTATTTTCAAATAGGGTGGATCAAGCTGGAGTCATCTGTCAACAGGAAGGCATCTTCCGAGTTAACTGCATGGATTGCTTGGACAGGACTAATGTGTTACAGGCAGCTATTGCCCGTGTGGTCATGGAACAGCAGGTATTTAAATTCACCTTTGACATTGGAACACGCACACAGATAAATTCACACATAAAAATGAAAGTTGTTTTTGGGTAAGATCATGTGCTAAATGCCTTAAGGTGTAAATAAAACTCTGGCTTCTAGGAACGCTGCCATATTGCACCCACAGAACAGTGTAGTGTATTTGCCTCACTCAGCTGCTCTCAGTATGCCGGTACATTTCAAAGAGTCTTTTGATCTGTTTGATTCCAGCTGAAAAAACTTGGTGTAATGCCACCTGAGCAGCCACTGCCCCTCAAGTGTTACAGGATCTATCAAGTGATGTGGGCCAACAATGGAGACACCATTAGCCGTCAGTATGCTGGCACAGCTGCCCTAAAGGTAAATAGACTAAATGCCAGCCATTGATTTTATGCTGTCCCCACTGCCCATTTACACCACCATCTGTCAGCATGTAGTATCTAGTTTGCAGATTGACAAGTCAATATTTAACTAGTTATCTTATCTATCCATCCATCCATCCATCCATCCACATTAAAAACATTAATTTAAATACATTTTTACTTACAATTATATATATTCATATTATTCTTTATATAATTCTTGCTTTATCTCTATATATAAACACAATTTTTTTTAATAGTTTGACATATATAGCCATATTGTTTTTTTTTTTTTTTTGTTTTGAGAGACTTCAGTGTCTTTTTAAGGAGTAAAAACTGAGAACGCTTTTGGTTTCATAACATAACTGATGTAGGACAGTGATGACCACCCAAAGAGTTTGTCAGCTTATTCTGATGTGTGCAATCTGTTGTGTAGGGAGATTTCACACGAACAGGAGAGCGAAAGTTAGCGGGGGTGATGAAGGATGGTGTGAACTCAGCTAATCGTTACTATCTGAACCGCTTCAGAGATGCCTACCGACAGGCCGTCATTGGTCAGTATAAAAAATTCTCAATATTAGGTACACACTGCTAAAAGCCCAGCCTGGTGCCTCATCTGCCATGTACTGTATCTCTGGTCCTCCCAGACCTCATGATGGGCCTTCCAGTAACGGAAGACCTGTACTCCATCTTCAGCAAAGAGAAAGAGCAGGAGGAGAAAGAGAGGGAGAGCCAAAGAGGAGCTCAGGAGCAGGTCAGCTTCCTGCTGCAGACATACATGCAGCTGCTGCTGCCTGATGATGAGAAGTTTCATGGTGGATGGGCACTTATCGACTGTGATCCAAGGTGAGAGCCCTCCACATCATCATGCAGTGCTTTGGAGAGAGTTCTCATTTCAAGCAAATTGTATGATGCGGTTTCAGAAAATTAAGGGGCTGTTCACACAGAATGTGTTTTTGTTAAAAAAAATGCAAGACACAGGTCAGTGGAATGAAAAGAACAGGGTCTTGAATTGTTTTTGTTTTTTTAAAAGCAAGGCAGCACAGTGGAATGTAAAAATGCATTCTGTTGTAACAGTCCCTTAATTGTGTAATCTTCTTTTCTATTTTCCCCTTTATTTGGAATTATTTATTAGAATTTAAGAACAAAATTAATTACAATAATATAAAACTAAGGTAATAATGCTAAAGATGTATTATTAAAGATATATTAAAGCTTGATTAAAAAATTCATATTGTTAGTTTACTCTTCCTCCTACAGTTTATTGTCAGTGGCTCAGAGGTACTTGTACATATTGTTTTTTCCCTGTTTGGTTGTATAATAATTGTTTGGGTGAGGGAGCCTCCATTCTTTTGAGCATTTTTTGGTGGTAGGTCATGGGGAAAGATGCCTGAAAACTGTCGCTGATTGGGTTGGAATCATCTTGAGTCTTTGTAAATTACACAAGGTTAACTCTGTCCAGTAATGCTTATTTGAGGTAATTTTCACACAAGATATACTCAAATAAGCATGATATATTATGGTCAGACTTAAATTCTAGTAAAATTTCATGCATTTTGCAAGGCATTGACCATTGTTTCTATTTTTCCTGTATGCCCAGGGTTTAATGGAACTATTTATGGGCCTCTCTTTCGAGATGTTGACCTTTTTTCCTCTTATAGTCTTATAGATGCCACTCACAAAGATGTTGATGTTCTTCTGCTGTTGTCCAACTGTGCATATTATGTGGCCTAGTAAGTGCAATTTCTCCCAATGTTTGTGTTTTTAAAATAAGAAATCTTTTCCTTGGCATTGGTTTAGTAATGCCACTCCACTTTGCTGTTGCTATTTAGCTATGATGAGGAGGCGGACAAAGTCAACCAGTATCAGAGACTAAGTTTAGAAGGACTTGAAAAGATCGACATTGGTAAGAGCTTGTAGATAAACTTGTGGGTGTAATTTTTGTCCTAATAAATAAAATGTCCTGTGATATCATGACAGTTTGCCAATGTTGGTCTATTTAGGCCCAGAACCGACTCTTTTCGGAAAGCCTAAATACTGCTGCATGCGGCTGCACTATAAGAACGGGGAGATTAGTGGTTACTTCCATACACTGAGGGCTGTCACACGAAATCCAGAAGATGATGGAAAAGGTTTGTACAGGGATACCATGATTTGCTGTACCTCTAGTTCTGTATTGTGTAATTCATTGATTGACATTATGGGTTAAGTTGGTAAAAGATATAACTTGGCTGTCTGAATACTGATGTAGCTTGAAGGGTTTTGTGTTTGTGTTAAATAATTTATCCTTTCCTCTGCACTTGTTGGATTGTTTGCATTTCAGACACACTCCAGTGCATTGCGGAAATGCTTCGTATTACAAAGCAAGCTATGGGGCTTGACGTCCAGATTGTTGAGAAGAAACTAGAGAGGTAAAAGGAAAAAAAAAAACTTTTTAAAGCTTCTTCTAGGAGATGGTTTTTACCTGATTTACTAAGGATACAAGTTTGCTCACACTGCAGGGGATTTTGGTCTTTAATCTGTTTTCTAAATTAGATTTTTTTTATCTTAAATATTTTGTTTTGTACAGACTGTTGTATAAAAATGACATGTGGCTGGATATGATCATTTCTGCAATTTTTTGCCAGCATGTCCACATTGGACACAAACTTGTGTAGGTTCCTGTGAAACTTTAGTATTGGGTGTTTAAACTTGCTTCACAGTAATTAACGAATGAAAAAACATGAAACTCAATCTGATCAATTAGACCGAGACACATTAACAAAAAAATATAATTCTTTAATGAATGTGGTTTGAACCAGGCTTGCGAACCCCTGATTTAAAGGGTTAGTTCACCCAAAAATGAAAATTAGCCTGTGATTTAATCACCCTCGAGGCATCCTAGGTGTATATGACTTTCTTCTTTCAGACGAATCCAATCGGAGTTATATTAAAAATTGTCCTGGCTATTCCAAGTGTTATCATTGCAGTGGGTGTTTCTGTTCAACAGTCCAAAACACGTCAAATAAAGAGCACACATTCATAATAAAACGTGCCTCACACGGCTTCGGGGCATGGATGAAGGTCTCCTGTAGCGAATCCATGCATTTTTTAAGAAACATATCCATATTTCAAATGTTAAAAACACTTTTCTTTGTGAGACACGTTTTATTATGGATGTGCACGCTTTATTTGACTTGTTTTGGACTGTTGAACAAAAACACCCGCCCACTGCAATGATAACGCTTGGAATAGCCAGGACAATTTTTAATATAACTCTGATTGGATTCGTCTGAAAGAAGAAAGTCATATACACCTAGGATGGCTTGAGGGTGAGTAAATCACAGGCTAATTTAAATTTTTGGGTGAATTAACCCTTTAGTGTGTGTGTTTTTTTTTTTGTTTTTCATATTAAGACTACAAAAAATTAAACCAATTTCTGTCAAATCTGTTGTTTTTTTCCTGTCTTTTTGAACAAGGCCAAATTGTGCTGAATTGTTAGTTCTTGATTAATCTTGCTTTAATTGCTGTTTCAGGAGACACAGCAAACCACATGAGGATATAATGGGAATACAAGGGAAAGCCGTGGACCAAGTCCTTGGGTCTGGTTTGGCTCAAGGCAAAAGTTTCCTTTTGAACAAGTTTTCAACACTAAACCAGAAAGTAAAGCAGACAAAGACTAACGTGAACATTGGAAACTTCAAGCCCTTGGGGAAACTAGGGTCCTTCTCAAAGCCTGAGGTAAAAGTGAACTTCCTCAAGCCAAATTTGCATATGAACCTCTGGAAATCAGACAGCAGTTTAGAGACCCATGATGGCAATACGGGTTCAGCAGCCCTGAAAGACCTCAATGACGAACATTCAGAGGAGATTTCCTCCGATTCTGATTCATACAACTCTGACGAGCAGCCTTGCTCAGGCTCTCGAGAAAACGTGGACTATGTGCTTCCTAGCTGTGGAATTGTAGCATCTGCACCACGACTTGGCAGTCGCTCGCAGTCAATTGGCAGCGTCGAGCTTAAGGTGCCCTCTGTCATCCGAGTCACAGGCTGTGATGACAAGACAGCAGATAGCTTGTCAGTTGGCCCGGACGGCCAGTCTCCTGGGTCAGCCTCGGTGGCAGAGGAAGCCATTCTGATTGACTTCGGGACACCTATCGATGCTTACTGCCACCAATTCATCCAGGATGCCAAGATCAAACCAATAGAGGTGTTTGAGGAAGTGGCTCCAGCACCCAAACTGCAAGCGCCTCAAGCCCCCTCAGCTCCAGACACAAAACTGGGGTCTTCACATTCCCAACAGCAGCTTCCTCGCCCATCCCAGCTTGAGGTAGAGTCCTCCGTCCATGGGGCAAATCTCCTGACTGTTCAGCCTGCAGGCTCCGCCACATCATGCGGGTCACAAAAGAGCCTGGAAGGTGTCACAGGACCCTCCCCCGCAGACAGCAACGGAAGCCGGGTTGTGTCGCCCTTTGCGAAGATAAGGAGCTCCATGGTGCAGGTGGCTAGTTTAACCCAAGCTGGACTTACCCAAGGCATCAACTTTGCTGTAGCAAAAGTACAGAAAAGCCCAGAACCAGACGCTGTCAATGAAACCCAAGAGAATGAATTGCGAGCGATGTTTACACAGTGCCAGACCAGGATCATTCAGATATAGCGTGCTTAGCGGATGTGTTTTTAGCGTTTGATCGTGACTTCCAGTACAGTAACAGTAGCATAAACTCACAAAAGTCAAGCCACACTCCTATTTTTCTCTCCAGTTAACCGAACCAAAGTTTACAGCCAGTGTTGAGTAGTAAGTAGTACGATTAACTCGACCAAGTCGAATCCTAAACATCTCTATATTGCTGGTTTGCATGTGAAGAAGTAACCCTGAGGTAGATTAGGACAGGCAAGTTTTATTGCATTTCGAGACCCAAGACCTAGATATGTCATGTAACCCCATTTGTGCAGTAAATTTCACTGGCTGTGTAACTACAACCTTTCCCGATTGGAATATCTATCAGTGGGTGGCTTAATATTTCACGTTAGACAACCAGACAGTACAGTTATATGGATATCTTTGATGTGGTGTTTGTCATAAAAATATACCAAAATAGGACCAGAGTAGTTGTGTATGATCTATGGTCAAATTATATTATTCAACTGTAAAAGGTATTGTATGTAAGTACTGTAGCAGTTTCCTTTAGAACTCTCCAATTAAGATGTTTATAGACAGAGAATTATATTAACATGCTCTTAAGTTTATTATCATAGCCGATGGAAACAAGACGCCTCTGTTGATCCAATCATACAACTAAATCATTCTGTCAAACAAAACGTTCGTTTCATAGCATTAGCAGATGACTCGAACAACTATTTACTGTCACAAGTTTATTTTGAGAAAGGCTTTTATGTTAAAATTTTACATCTCTGTCTTGTTTTTCAGTTGTATGCGATGGGATAATGTAACGGTGGTCTGCTGATATCTTAAAATGCTCTGCTTGTACATTGGGGAACGTTATGATATGACTGGTTTTAAGTACCTGTAAAAACCTACAATGAATTCTTTGCAGTTGCTGGACCTCCGTGTGCATATATAATGACTTTTGACTGGTATTTGACACAGGTCTGATGCAAGGTACCCACGATTATCAACGTTTTGCACTCATTAAATGGCAAGAGCAAGCCTTATCAAATTGCTAAATACAGGTTTTTGACAAGTCTACCTATAAATCTGTTTTCTTTCAGTTTACATTTATTTCTGTCTATAGTATCTATGCCATGTCTTTAGATTCGCTTTGGCTTGAAGGCATTTAGTTGAAAATTGAGAAGTGATTAGATCATCTTTTGAAGCCTTAACCCATATATTGTAGATTTGGAAAAAAATATCAAGACTTACTGGGTGATATCCAGTGGATTCTAGTTTAATTATGCATTAATTACTGTTGTTTAAGTGCAGATCCTGTGGGATTGATCTTTGTATCAAGAGACGCTGAAATAGTTCAATATCTTATAGGCTAAATAATATCAAAAGGTCTGAATAAGGCACTGTGATCTCATGAGAACATTATATTGGCTTTTAGAGCTGGTTTATCAGTTCTTTGGGCCACAGTTAGCTCTTCAAACCCACCATGACCTTTGTTCCTCACGTCATTTCTTACTCGTCTTTCTCTCACATGTACTGTAGCATAGAGTGCTGTGCAAGGCAGTGGGTTACACGATGTTCTTGACATTCCTGGAGCTGGTACGTGGTTATGATAAGCTGAGATTGAAACTGTTTTGAGTTTTAATACATGGTGGCTGTTATGCAAAAGTGATAAATACATGCGCAGTAGTTTTGGTGGTGACATGATGACATGCGCTGAACTGCACTCTGTTCTTTGTTTCGAATTTGAAATGTTGTTCTTTGGCAGAGGTTTATGCTGAGGATCTTAAACATTCTTCTTGTTTTTGGTTATGTATGAATTTTAAATTTTCTATGCATTAAGACTTGCACTGTACTTTGTGGTTGTTCCCTGAACATCTTGCAATTTGTTGCAATTTGTCACAAAGTGCTTTTGAATCCACTTTTTATTTTCAATATTTGTAACTGAACTGACATGTATCGTATAACATTTTGTCTAACAGTCTTGTTTGTAAATCATGTTCAGCTTCCTCCCATTTGAAAGAACGTAGTCCTCCATAGATGTTTGTGAACTGTTTTCATCCATTGTACCCAACATTTTATTGCAGAGTATTTATTCAAAATTCATGTTCTCAAGCTTATTCCCCAGTATTTTGCTATGTTAATAATAATAATAATAATAATGTAAACTGCTGTATTTTAAAATGTTATGGGATGTGCCTGGGAGGATTTTTAAGTAAATATTTAAACAAAAAATGTAATTTTGATTATTTTTTTTATTCATGTATAATTACAAAAACATTTTTTTTGTGTCTTTTCTCACCAAACACTGCAGAGGTCACTTGAGGAATGTTTTTTTTTAGCACTCAACTCTCAGATCTCACTGTAACCTCTCCTTAGTGTCGGTATGTGGCTCCTCCTAGCGAAGACCTCTTAATTGCCCAGAGCTACACTGTATAACATTCTCTGCATTCAGATGCAGCCTGAGAGGTTTGTGACTCCTTCAGTCATGTTATAATAGAGAATAGTCTGGTGCTGCATTGCCAAAGATATTCAACATGAACATGTCAGCACTGGCACTTTCAGGCCTTTGCTATTTTAAACTCTAAACATGCTGACAAACCTTTTAAAGCTGTTTTTAACGGCATGATTTTAAGTCACTGCAATACATCAGAACAAGGTCCCCAAGTGTTAAAATATATTGCCAACTGACATACCCATAATTTGTAATACAACAAGGTCCCATTAGTAAACGCATTAACTAAAAATAAGCAAGGCATTTGTTACAGTATTTATTAATCTTTGTTCTTTTCATTGTTAGTTCATGTTTACTAAAGTAGTTAACAAATGAAAACTTACAGTGAAGTGAATCAGGGTATCCAACATTTCAAACAAGACTGTATTTTCAGAACTTTATTTTTCCTAATACCCTTGAGCCATAGATGTAAGTATTTGCAGTAAGGCAGTTATACTTTGTCACATATTTGCATCTGCATATAAATGTTAATACATAATGCAAGTATCAAAACCAAAATTTAACAATGCAAACATTGAAAATCTTCACCAGTGCCTGTAAGTTTTCCCACGTTTAAAACGAAGTAAAAAACTGAACTGTACAAGAAGTCATATGCCATATGAAAACATTACATTTTAATCCAAAATATAAACAAATATGGTAACTGTTGATGTATATGTAAATAGTAATCTATTTTAAGGCTCATTTCCGTTCATACATTTCTGCTGCTGTGTTCGACTTATTCTCAAGGCCTCTAGCTGCTTGGCTTTCATCCAGCCATCTCTGGAGAGTGTGTTCTGCCCGTGACTTAATGAGAGCAACCTGAAACAGAGCCCAAATTAGTACTTAATTTTCTTATTATGGTTAACAAACTAGATTAGCTGTGAAAGCACAATTCAGAACTCACCTCGCAACAACCAGCAGCCTATGGAGGTCTTCCGCAGACATACTCTGAGGGTCATCTTTTCGCATCTCTACAAAGTCGTCTTCTACTGCCTACAGATCAAGAGCGCCAAGCATGAGGCAAGAAATTTCATCACGATAAACATGCAAATAATCATTAAAAAAATTTTGTTTTGGTTTTTCGAAGCTTTTAAGAAACCCGGAAGTGTCTATTTGGCACAGAAATACTCTTGTTATACGTCCAAATCGTTTTTTGAAACTTTGGCCATGTTTAGCATGAGAATCCAACTCTAAATAACTCGACATGCATGAAATATCATGTGGAGTTATTTGAATTAAACTTATGTAGTTTTATTTATTGGAAAGCTCACCCAAAAATGAATTGTGTCATTAATTATTCACCTTCATGTCGTTCCAAACCCATAAAACGGGTTGGCAAGTAAATTTGGCATTAGGCCAAAAAAATTGCCACTAGATGGCAGGCCAGAACATAGTCAAAGGATAATTTAAGAAATTAATTGATAAAAAAATGCTACTAGAATTTCCTGACAGACTGTTACAGTGTTGTTTATAACTGGTAGTGAGCTGTTACTCTGTGTTTAAATCCTTTGGTAGGACAGTCATTATCAAAAAGCCACATTTGTGGCGGTGTCTGGCAGAGTATGTGAGCAGAGTGGAGCAGCAACAATTTCCCCTCCGCGCATTTAATAATCACTCCGCTCCAGCTCCACTCCGGGTTCACCATTTCCCGCTCACTGATACCAGAAACACCGCTCGGCCTTTGCTCCTCGTCTACAGTATTTCAGTATGTTTGAAATATCACAGTTCTGTTCATAACGTATATTAAAAAATAAAATAAAAAAAACAACAGGAGAGTTTCAAAGTGGCTTATTGGAACACTAGTGTGCAATCTTTTTTCCTACCACATGACAAGCTAATAACATGGTTGTCAGCTTTAAAAAGGTATAATTGCTGCTTCTTCAGTGCAAATTCTTGCAGTGCAAATTTAGTTTGTGATGAAAATAGTAGGTTTTCGTCAGTTATTTTACCATGGATCGATGCATTTCTTACAGATTTCTGCTCATTCGAAATCGGATTCGAAAAGCGACAGTGGAGCGCTCTGAGCGAGTGAAAACCATGACGCTCCAACTTTTAAAAAATCCGCTCCTCCCTCCATTCAAAAATCACACCACTCCACTCCGCGCTCCGCTCACATACATTTGATTGTGAGTAACGGTTGCTGTCATGACAAATCTATTTCAGAAGCAGCCACTATCAAAATAATCTGGCTGCGAGCACGGGCCAGATATTATTGCTGGCGGGCCAGCAATGCAACTACCACCTTCAAGGCCCAGAACGGTAGTAAGGACATTGTTAAAATAGTCCACGTGATATCAGTGGTTCAACCTTAAATTTTATGAAAACAATAATAATGACTTTATTCATCAATTTCTTCTCTTCCGTGTCACACAAAAAGTATTCTAGCTTCACAAAATTATGGTTGAACCACTGATATCACATGGATATTTTAACGATGTCCTTACTACTTTTCTATGTCTTGAACATGGTAGTTGCGTTGCTGTCTATGAAAGCTCTTGGATTTCATCAAAAATATCGAAATTTGTGTTTCGAAGATGAACGAATGTGTTATGGGTTTGGAATGACATCAGGTGGAGTAATTAACAACAGAATTTTCATTTTTGGGTGAAGTTGGGTGTATTCATTTCACAATTGAAGAACTTTAAATTGTTATTGTCTTGTTTATTACTGTGAAGCTGCTTCGAAACAATCTGTATTGTATAAAGCTCTATAGAAATAAAGGTGACTTGACAAAATCCAGACCTTTGTGATCTCATCCGAAATAGTGTAGTTCAGGGAACGTGCCACACTCAGATAGATGCGATACTTGTTGAGCTGAGATGGAACCTGTGCCACCTGCACGGCGCTCAGGTACTCCTCCAGGTTAGGTGGGTTCAGGGTGGGCCGCAGGTGAACCTGACAGTCAGACTGAGAGAGCAAAGAAGAAAATCACTGTAAGGACTTGCATTTTATAATGTGCCTCATTTTTAAAATGACTGAGCTCTGGTATTTCAAGCTCTCATTTGTAGAAATGCCAGAAGCCATTAAGGAGTTACGAAACTACTCCTAATAAACCTTCAGTGCCTTTTTAAACTTTGTAAAAGCTGTGTATCTGAGCTTTGTGCCATTAAATAAGTGGCCTGTCCTGGCCTCTCCCTCTAATGTCCTTGTGGTAGAGTTGCCACCATGGCAACTGGAGAGCTGACGTACAGGAATAGCACAGCACATTCCACAGGCTGTTAGAATCACGGCAAAGCCACGATTAGAGCCCAGCCAGGGAGCTGACAACAACCCTGTGGACTGTAATGGAATTATTAGGCCGTTTTTACAACTGCCCGATGGAACCAACTCCCACGGGAGAGGCATTCAACCCAAGTAATTTTCACCTATTGGACATTAAGATGCCAAATACATATGGGAAATATTTTAATAATAAAACACTGACGAGACTCAGGCCTGATGTTCTTACCGGGAGGAGTGATCGGCCTTCAGATGTGATAAGCACGTTAATATTGCAGGGGAATTCCATCTGGTGGTAGTTGAAGTCGTAATCAACCTTCTGCCAGGAGATCAGGTTCCCCAGCGCGGTGATGTTTCGCACACCTACACCCAGGACAGACAGTACACAAAGAAATGTGTCTCTATGAACAACATGTAAGATAAATACAACGACTGATCAACAGAGCAATACAGTCAGAAAGGAAATGCCTGCTGCTGCAGAAAAGGATGTTTACTCTACCTTTAGGCACACAACTGTCTCTGCCAGAGATTAGATAAGTGTACTGATATTAACACAGAATGTCAAAGTTATTGATGGCGACTTTCAATTGAAAAGGCGAGCCAAGTTAAGACTGCTCTATGCCTGCTCAATTCACAATGCCGTATAAAAACCAGACTAAATTATTCCTGCTCTGACCCACCTCATCATAATATCAAAGTATCAAAATATACAGTAGTAATTCTTCTGTAGATGCATTTATGCCACCTCTGAGCAGCATTAAACAGTCCATGTGAAGACACCTAGTGAAGTGACATACTAAATGCCACTTCAGAAGTGATTCTGTGCCACCTCTGCAGTGTAAATTTGGCATAACACCAATAAGGTCAATGCACATCTAAATAAAAGATGGGTTTTTTTTTTTTTTAGAAATACATAAAATGTCAAAACCACAAGCAGCCACTTTCTTGAAATGAATATGGGAGTACAAACTTTTTACATTACAAATTATTTAATCAGCAATACACTTAATCTGAGTGACAAGTTGAACTGAAAAAAATAACATGAATTTCAGAATGTCTCTCTTATGCCACTGACAACAGCAATCAAGCTGCATGAACTCGACAGGTTTGTGTAAAGTCTAAAAACTGATGATCAAGTGCTCCAGCATGACAAGCGAAGGATCCATAGATCATTTTGAGCTTTAATGGAAGCAAGAACCTCAAAATTGAAATTTCATTCAGACTGAGCTCAAGTGGATTGATTGAGGTGTTTAGATTAAGTCTTTTCAGACCAACTGAGCCATGATTATGATTAAAAATAGATTATTAGGTTGAATATGTAGCCAAAGTGGTGTCAGATTTTTTGGACTCCTACTGTACATCTAGTCAGCACTTTTCCCTGCTATAATCAGTGCTCTCACCTGTGGCATCCAGTTGGCCCTGCTCCAGCTGTGTCTCATCCAGAAACAATGACGTGTTGTTGGCTAGCTGAAGAGTCCCACTCACCAGACGGTTAGCTGTGTAATCTTTCCGGGGCACCATCCTCTGGTTGTTCATGTTATGCAGGCTCATGCATAGCCGGTATGACTAGCAAGAAAGGGGAATCAACTTTCAAAGTAGTGGTAATGGCAGCTACTACTATTAGAGTAATATAACTTTAAGATATAGAAAAGCACAACTTGGATGACTTACAGATGGCACAAGCTGTTGGATGACTTTGTAGAGATGCTCAGTGTATGGAGAGCTGTGAGGACAGCCACTGAGATTCAAGGTGAATTTGCCCAAAGGAAGAACATCCCGTCTGCTGTATCTACAAGAAAAAGAGCGCAAACTTTATAATGTGTAGTCTGAAGGACTATGAATAATTATGTTTGCATATGAAACAATTTTCCTCTTCAAAGAGAATGACATCTCAAAACGTGGCAAATAGGTGGCATAGGATTTTCCACACAATGCCACAAAAGCAATATTAACACAAAGTAGTGCTATAAATTAAACGGGGACTTATGTTATGAAAAGGCTTCAAAGGTAGTCAAACATCAGATATTCAACAAAGCCACTCTCTCTCATGTTAAAATGAGAGACGTACACATTGGAGATGAGATGGAGAATGAGATACTCTGCAGCGAGTGAATCCCCCATCAGGACATGTGTGAGGTAGGTCAGCAGCTCTGCTCGGACTGAAGCCAGTTCCCCAAGAACACTGCTTAAATCTGAAGACAGCATACACAGACATACAACATCAACAACTGTTTGAACAGCAGGGTTGACATAATACAAAAGTTCAATAGTTGATGCCAATACTAATAAGTTTGATTCTAAATAACTCTGATACCAAAGCAAAAAAAAGTGTTTTAATTTGTAATCACTTTTTAATATTTCATTAAAAATGTATTAGTACTTACTAATTGTACAAACAGTCAACAATTAAGAACAGTTAAATTAAAAAATTTTTTATCATCATGACAATACTTTTGTTTAATATTAATGACATAATAGACAGTGGCACCTCTATTTTTTATTTAACTATTTATTGTGTTAATGTAGACTTATTATTAAAAATTATTCTCATTTACTGAAACAAAGCTGAAATAAAATTATACAAACATTACATGAAATTAAAAATTAAAATGCTGGCTTGGCAGCTAATAGATACTAAAGTTGAAGTAATAAAATGACAAAATTGAAAACTAAAACTAGTATTTAACTAGTATATAAACTAAATGAAAATTAAAAGAAATATACATAAATGACAAATGAACATAAAATTACTGAAACTTAAAATGAAAACTGAATATATAATACAAATAAAAAAGGTCCTTATAACAGATCCTTAAGAGTGACATTACAGTCACCGTTATTCTCCAGTGCACTAGAGGGCAGTAGTGGGTTGTTGTGCACTATAGGCTGGGCATACAGCATATGCACTCGCGGTACGAGGGATGCTGGCGGGCTGTGAACTCTTTGCTCCTCCACAGTCTCCATGCCTTCTGTGGGGTCCACCAGCGAAGACGTCTCTCTGAAGACATGAAACAAACAATATATTACAGTTCAACTTTAGAGAACCTCTTACTGCAATTACACCATCCCAAAATGACACTCAGATTACCTCTCATCTGCAATCAAGCTCAAGGCAGGGTCCACAGAAAGGATGCCAAATACTTCCAACATGTCATTCAGTTTGAAACTGTCCCAGTTCTCATACACCTGCCAATTACAGAGGATGGCCGAGTTATATGGCTGTCTGTGTAGGTGGGGAACAATTTAATGGAGCAAACCATCATATTATTGCAAGAAAATTACAATGTTAACATGTGCCTGCTCAAGACAACTTGATTATAGTGTTAGTCTAAAAAGTATGCATTAAAAATGACAATCTATGAAAAAAAAAACGATTTAATTGAGAGTGTGTCAAGATGATGTTTTAAGATGAAGGAACAGTTAAACCTTAACAAGACAGGCTGGGCCCTTTTCTCCAGGCAAAGGGAAGTTGAGGTCCAGACTGGATGTGCAGTGTGACGAAGAAGAGTCGTGGCTGGGAGCTTCTGTCTCCTGACGCTTCGGCTCAGTGTTGCCATGAGACTCTGCAGAGCTCTGAGCTCCTGTCGAGACAAATGTAAATCATTGTTAATTTTGAACATGAGATAGACGAAAGAACAAATCTAAGAATCTAAACTAATCTAATCTCGAATAAAAGATAGATGAAAAAATGTCTGCATACTGGAACTGCATTCTTCAGACTGATGAACTTAATTTTTCCTTCTTACCTTGACTAACATCTTTCATCTGTTGGGGATGCATGTCCATCTCATCGTCTTCTTCATAGCTGCGCTTATGCCTGTTTGGAACGTAAGAAGTGGAGGGCACCACTCGTGCCTGACTTGTACATGCATATCTGTTCTGAGCCATTAAAGATAGCTTAACTTCCAAATTGGTCAATAAGAACAAGGGATACTAACAATCATACACTGCGAAAACTTCCTTAAAGTAAACACGATAGATTCTGGCTCCATATAGAGGATATTTCTTTGGCCCATTGAGATTCTCCAGGGATGGGGACACAATAAAAGGTCTGTCTCTCTGAAGTAACTGTATTTCTTGAGTTGAAGTCCACCTGCTGATAGAAAAAGTCCAGTTGTTTATGTCTGTTATATACTCTTATATTATGTTGCAGGTCAATCTGACATTTCATATCAACATATTTTTGAATACATGTTAACCTATGATGTTCTTAAAATTTTGTGACTCATTTAGTGTCAAGTCAATATTATTAGTATAGCGCTTTTAACAATGCAAATAGTGTCAAAGCAGCTTTACATCAGCTTGATATAAAGCTGGGTGGCTTTATATCAGCTTTACAGTATTTAGACGGGGAAATAGTTTGTCGAAATAGTGTCACCTGCAAAATGTGGATACATTTCTTTTACAATTATGAAATTTGCAGGTCAGTGTTAAAGACAGACCCAACATAAAATACAACAACAAAAGAAGTTGTTTGGCTAATTTTTCAACTACCCTCTGGGGGTATTTGCATTTATGCATTTGGGAAATGCTTATATTCGAAGAAACATTTTAATGCTAAGAAACATTAGCATTTATCATATTCAATGTTTATGAACAAATAAAATGTTACCACTTTAAAAATCATATGATATCATGTGTATTTTTTTTTAATATGTGAAAAGTATTAATGTTCAATGTTTGCTGTTTTACTTGTTTTTGTTTTTCATATTGTGATTTTTTTATTAATTCTATTCAATCAACCCCAGCCATAAAAACTATACTATAATATAACACGCTTTTAACACACCTATAAATTTGATCTGAAATAAATATAATACAGCTTCTCCAGACATAGTATATAAATACACTGTTCTGTGCTGTATGTTTACATGTTAAAAAGGCAAATATTTACTCACCCCAACCTCTGTGATATCTTTGTATTTTCCAAATTTCACCTGCTGAAAGGACAAGTTTAGAATTTATTCAAACAACAATGGGGCAAATGCACTTCTATTAGGCAGGCTTAGAAGTACATACTTTAGAGTTAGATGTGGGATCATTCATCTCATAAACACCCATGAAAAATTCTGGATCAAACATATCCTGGACCATGCAGCGAAATTTCACAAGGCTATTAGGCTTCAGGTAGTGCAGGGGAACATCATTCAGAGATGGAACCTGGAAAAACCAGAAAAAGACAAACAGGTGAGCTTGAGGACTGATCTCTCACTAAAACCATTCATTTTCTGGCTAATGATTAAGACAATCATCACAACCCTATATTTAACTGTCCACAGCTGTAAAAAATAACATGATAGATTACACCCACGCCAGTTTTCATGGCAAAAGCACCGGTTTATTGCATATTAACATTGATGTCATCTGTCAAAACAAACAACTCCTCATATCTGCACACAGTGGACTAGCCACTATCCTAAACATAAGCACACAGATTCATTTATTTCTGGAAGAATACCGCATAAAATCATTCAAGTGTGTCATTATACTAAAAATATCAGAAGAGGTAAGATTTTAACAGCTACCCATGTATGAGCGTCGTTTAGTTTCAGTTTCTCTTTGAAAAACTCCACAACTTTCTTCTCCCAGTCTGGACTGGAGTTACTCTGGGCTGTAGGAAGTTAGAACACAAAGCATAGTCACATGTTAGAAAATAAGTTCATACATGGTTATTTACAGTGTAATGCCGTTACATGTAAACTGATTTACAAAGCGTTGCAAATCATGACGATCACATGCTCCTCTGTGAACTAACGTTAAATGCATTAGTATCAAAGAACACAATTTGACTGCTGTGTCTTACCAAACAGCCCATCAACAACACCCATGGGGTTATTGATCCAGTCTTGAACCGTAGGCATCGCTGCAGGATTTAGAATCACACAAAATTTCAAACTTAATTCTCCTAGTGACGTACTATAACAAGCACGTTCCACAGTTCAGCGGGGCACAATACACAGTGGCGGGAAAATTGCGTCGTAAAAACTACCATGTGACCAGAGTGCGCTGCTGCCCTGAGCAGACTAGACTGTAGTTCACCGATATGTACAATGGCGCTATCAAAAAACTCTACATATACTCTATATATACAAACAAAAAAATATATACATTTATATATAAATGTATTATTATGATTATTAAAAATAAGTTATACGAAATTATAAAATGTTAATAATAACATTAATAAGAAGTTATTTGTGTTCAAGTATGAAAATGATTTCAAGAGTTTCCATAAAATGCCTAAAGTTTGACATTTATTGAACAAACTTACTCAAGAAGTATTAGCGCTCGAAAATGTTTTTGTTTGGAAGTGTTTGTATTTTCTAGCATCTCATATATGTTTAAAAGAAAAACGAAAGAAATTACACTATCGATGTTGTGTGTCATTGATTACTTTAGCCTTGGTAACATCAACGTCACGCAAATCTGTATATCATGTGCCATCCCTCAGAGAAGATCATTATATTAACCTGTCAGACTATCAATGAAGTGAAAATCTGTGAAAATCCAGAGATCCCTTTTATCACTGCCTTGACGAACCAGGAAGTGTTGTAAATAAAGCTCTGCCTGTTCCGACTGGAGGACAAGCTACGTGTAATATTTGATTGAAAATGGCTGAAAGGAAAGCCAATAACATCCCCAGCAGCAGCGCAAATCTGCTGTTTTCAGCGGCTCCGGAGTTCAACTTCAGCCTGCCGTTCATCCCGGTCAGTCAGGCCACCGGCCCCGCGGTTTTATCCGGAGGTGAGCTTAGAAAGTCTTCAAATGAGCTGCTTTAGTGGCTAGTGATGTTAGCTTTTCAGCTCAAAGGTCTTTTCTCTTTATGATAATAAGCTTCTGCTTTCTGTAAGATTATTTTACTCTGATATTCAGTAAACATAAACGAGCATTTTTACTGTTGTCAAATATTTTGCGAATTTTGTATTGGTTTTATTTGCTTGATTAGTAAAGGAGAACAGTTGAAGTTATACATATATTTATATACGTGGCAAAATATGTCATGACAGGTAACGTTAGCATTTACGAATTTAATCAGAGATCACCACTCAAACGTGCCATTTCTCTTTATCGAAATGATGAGATTACATATCACTTACTATTCCCAAAACCACCTGTCAGCAAACCATATCTTAATTACATATTGTAGAAACACAGAAGTATCATATATATCAACAATTACTGCTATTTCCTGACAAAAGGAAGAGGTTTGTTTTAAAACATCCCATATGCCAGAGCAAAAAAAGCATCCTCTTTATAAAAACGGTCAGATATTTATGAAAACATTTATACAATCAGGAAATATCAAAGTCAGTCTTGATCTTGAAGCTCTTCTTTTCATATTTCACCTGTGATGAGTTCAAAAACATTGCACAACTCTGGGTGAATTTAGAAGTTATATAGTAGTTGTTATTTTAAATTGAAATTGAAATTTGTTTCTGTTTTTGTAGGGTGATTAATTAAATCTAGAGCAGTATTACAGCCTAAATGCACTCATTTATTTTTTCTATATTATTTTATAAAGAAAATCTAATTCTTATAACTCTGTAATGTCATCTATTTTTTATTTATTATATTCTGACAAAACAATTAAATTTAAGACTAATTTTCTGTGCATTTATTTCATGTCATCTTCTGTGAAGATGATGTCAGTGACGTTGGAGAAGAAGACAGTTTTCTTGGTCAGACGTCATCAGCAGCTCCTCAAGCCTCTACGTTCAATTATTTTTCCAACACGACTAACAGCAGCGACCCGTTTGCATCTATAGGGCAGCAGCCATGCCCGCCTCCAGCCGCCACCGTCATTCCATCAACAACAGGCCCGTCGCCTGCATCCACTGCTGCTAGCCTGCCTCTAAACCCACCAATATCTCACACGAACCCCATTCAGCAGTACGGCAGTGTTACCAATCAAACCCCTATGAGTACATACACTCATCCGCCTAATGCACCGACTCCTCCTCCCCAGAGCTCCCAGCAGTCCTATAATCCATACCGTCACACAGCTGCCAGTAGCAAAGCTAATCCATACCTCATGGCTCCTGAAATACAGCAGCAGCCCCCCAGCCAAACACCCCAGCATCTAAACCCCTATTCTCAGGCCACACCTGCTCCCTCGTTCCAGACTCCACCCACATCATTCTCCAAGGTTGGTCATGTAATGTCATATTTGTCTTTAAATCACTATGCGCTTAAATTTATAGTTGGAAATAAGAGGGATTTTACTGGCTCCGTCATATTTGAAATATCGTCTGCTGCCACTATTAGAGCTGTTCAACGTCTCCTGAGACTGACTTCATAATCTTGAGGATGCACTATATATTCTACCATATACCACATCTGTAAATTTAAATTACATTTTAATTTTTTTTCTATTGGTATTAGTTTATATTTGATGTATATTGGCCAGTAGTGGATATTTAATTGTTCCTACTCATTTCCTGCTTTGTAGATCTCATACTCACAAAAGTTTCATCCTGTAAAATACAGTGCTATTATAATATTTTTAATTAGGTTCTTATATTTGTTTTAGTCATTTAGTATTTAGTTCTTTTGTCGTGTTTTTTCTTTTCTTTTTTCTTTTATTTATTTTTATACTAAAATATATAGCTTTAATGTAGTCATTTTAGTATTTCCACTTGTTTATTTCACTTCATTTTCATTAGTTTTTTAAAGTTAAATATTTTACATAATTTAAAATTCATTTATTTTAGCTTTATTTCTATTATCAAAACATTTTAGTTTTACATGTTAGTTAACAGTGATACAATAAAATGTTGTGATAACTAAATAAATTTTTTACTAGTCTTTAGTTTGGAATTACTTTTTTTTTTTTTTTTTTTAGAAAAATAGATAGACCCATGGGGTTCAGAAAAATGAATTTTAATATTTGTAAATTGTCAGCTATAGCATAATAATCAGATCAGATTTATATAAACTAGAATATGTAATACTGGTGCAACACTAAATAAATACATTTAAAATATATAAATATTTGTGTGTGTGTATATATATATATATACATATAAATGTGTGTGTGTGTGTGTGTATATATATATATATATATATATATATATATAATAAATGTGTGTGTATACATGTATAATAAATGTGTGTGTATACATGTATACTAAAAAAATGCCAGTTTAACTAATCAAGTGTCTTTTTAAGCATGTTTAAGAAAACTGGCATATTTTGTAACAGTTTTAAATAGGAATTGTATTTTGTCATTTATAGTGTTTTGCTATTTTTCAGGCTCCCCCAACACAGATTCCACCACCCCCTACAACGGCCAGCATGACCGGACCATTAGTCCCTGCCAACTCAATGGTGCCATACGCATACAATGTCTATGAACCTGTTCAACCTCACTGGTTCTACTGCAAACAAGTGGAGTCAAAGATGGTCTGGCTTCCCTTTAGTATTCTGGATTCCATTCGCTTAGAAGAAACATTTAACTCTGGTAAGACGGAAAGTGTTTTCGTCAAACCCACTTACATTGGCATGAATGACTCTACAAGGCTCTGCCAGTATTTTACTATTAGTTCTCAGGCTTTTGATGTTTGAAGCCTGCTGTTTATTTTTAGGATAACTTAGTTTGAGTAATGTTAGGCTAAATGGAACTGCCTCTGTCACTGTAATTTAATTCGTTTGAGATTAACTGGATTGTGTTTTTCAATGTATGCCAAGAATATGTGGCCACTCTTAGTCTATTTCACAATCTGTTGCATCAGTTCAGCCAGATCCAGAGAATGTGATATTGTGTACGGATGGAGGGCGCTATGACGTGCAGCTGTATGACCGCACACGGACTGCCGTGTACTGGGAGGAAGAGCCCACTGAGGTCCGCCGCTGTACATGGTTCTACAAAGGAGACACAGACAGTCGCTTCATCCCCTATTCAGAAGACTTCAGTGAGAAGCTGGAGGTTTGTGCTCCCCTATACATTTTTCTCAACAGTATTCATAAAATTGACTATCAGAAGGCAACTTTTAATGCTCGATGTTAAACAGGCAGAATATAAGAAAGCTGTTACCACTAATCAGTGGCACCGCCGACTGGAATTCCCTTCTGGTGAGACTATCGTAATGCACAATCCAAAGGTACAACATTATTAAATGTTTTTAGTAAGAATAGAATCTAGACTGGAATCACAGTTTTTGTAGCATAAATCTGATTGGTTCCTCCTCAGGTGATTGTGCAGTTTCAGCCGTCTGCCATGCCTGATGAATGGGGCACGACACAGGACGGTCAGACCCGACCTCGGGTCGTCAAGAGGGGTGTGGATGATGATCAGGATGAAGTTCCTGATGGTAAATGTGTCTTTTAACATCAAAGTTCTCATTTCTGATTTATCCAGCCAAACTAAGTGATTTGTTCTGGTATTTTGCAATTTAAAATCCCCAACATTTTAAAATGTTTATAATACAAACTGTCAAACAGCCCTCAACCTCAAGATTATTAGATATTATTTAAAAGAGAATGCATAACATGCCAGAATTATTGAAGAATATTGTGTGTAGGTGAGATGCCTCAGGTGGATCATCTGGTGTTTATGGTGCATGGCATAGGCCCCGTCTGTGACCTGAGATTTAGGAGCATGGTGGAGTGTGGTATGTTACACTAGTTTAGTGTCCAGATAAAAACCGTCTTTGAAAATGTCAGTTATACAATCTTAATTTAGGCCATTTATTGTTTCTGTGTCAATACAAAATGTGTTTGTATTCACAGTGGATGACTTCCGCAGCGTGTCCTTGAAGTTGTTGCAGAGTCATTTCAAGAAGGCCCGTGATGATCATCTGATTAGTCGTGTGGAGTTTCTGCCTGTGCACTGGCACACAGCTCTGCATGGTGATGCTACAGGGGTTGACAGGTAGAGACACAACATCGAGCCACATTCAAGAGAGGGCTTACTTGAATGCTCTGTATGAGGCCTAAAACTAGTGTTTCCATTTTTACAAATTTACTCTTTCGTAAGGAACTTGTTTTGTTAAGGTTACTGAAAAATGTTAAGGTTACTGAAAAAAGAAAGTTTTCCTTTCCTCTTGTTGCTGCTATGAACTTGAAATCTCCATGCTGTTCTGCCTAAACTCATGTTTGTATTATAATAAACATCTTTTGTATTTTTATTTTTTTTTTTAACAAAAAATCTGTCTTATGTTTTTTTTATCATCTAGGAGGATAAAGAAGATTACTCTGCCCAGCACAGGTCGTTTGCGTCACTTTACTAATGAAACCCTCTTAGATGTTCTCTTCTACAACAGCCCAACCTACTGCCAGACCATCATGGACACTGTGGCTTTTGAGATCAACCGCTTACATGCACTATTCATGCAAAGAAACCCAGACTTCAAAGGCAGAGTGTCCGTGGCTGGACACAGCTTGGGTGAGAATCCTTTGCTTTTACATAACTTTGATTCAAGGTCTTAAATGATAAGCCTTGAACGTCTATAAGAGCTCACTGATAGTGAGTAACAAACACCATGTACTATACTGAACTGAACTAAATTGATATTTGTTTTGTAAAATTTTCTTTTAATTTCCCCTAATCTGTAGGCTCTTTGATACTTTTTGATCTGCTGTCTAATCAGAAGACTGGCTCACCTTCATCAGGTCCAGTGACCAATGGAAATGCTCCACCTAATGTGAAACAGGTATCAGTACATTTAGATTTTTGAAGATGACCATAAAATGCTCCACATTAGTTAAACTAGCATATTAAAATATGACATGTTCTATATTATGGCATTCCTGGAACCCACAACCTTTTTCTGTGTGTTTAAGATGACTTATAAACCTTATTTGAATTGTTTAATTGCTGTAGGTAACTCCTGTCATCCAGGCCAGTGAAGTGCCTACTGTAGCAGCTGCTGAGGAAGAGTCTACAGAGGAAGAAGAGGAGATTGGCAACCTGTCATCAGTTCTGGAGATGTTGGGGTTGTCTGAATATCTAAGCACTTTTGAAACTGAGAAGATTGACGTAGAGTCTCTGGTGAGAGCTTTTTAAATCTATTTTTTTTTTTTTTACATCTTTTTTTTTAATTAAAAACAGAGTAAGCAACTCATCACTGCTGTTTCTCCATCTCTGTTGCAGCTAATGTGCACAATAGATGATCTGAAGGAAATGGCTATTCCTCTGGGGCCACGTAAAAAACTTGCCAATTTTGTCAAAGAGAAGTCTGCAAAACAGGCAAGTTTTCAATTGTCTTTATATTGCATCTGGTAGTGTTTGCACTTATTATTGGTCGAGTTTCATGTGACGCTGTGAAACGCATTTGATTCTTGGCAGGCGGCCCGAAAGGCTGTGAAAGAGAAGACTGTAGAAAAAGAGGAACCAAAAGAGACCCAACCTCCCGTTCAGATGCAGCCCACACCAGATTCTGCCGTCAGCAAACTGCCAGTGGGAAAGACCATGTCCTCAATCCATGTGGATTACAACTATTTTGAAATAGGCACAGGACAGGTAAGACTTCCCAAATTGGTCTCTGGATCAAGATGATTGAATGAAGGTATTTTGTCAGAACCTGATTGTGGGTCTGATATGTGACCATGTTCTTCTTCAGGTGTCGGTGGTATATCATGCTCTTGTATTTGAACCGGTGAATTTCTTTGCTCTCGGTTCTCCCATCGGGATGTTTCTGACAGTACGTGGGGTGGAGAAAATCGAAGAGTCCTACCAGTTTCCCACCTGCAAAGGGTTCTTCAATATCTACCATCCAGTAAGTAGCTCGTCTACTGCTTCACTATAGCAGCATCTAATCTTTTTGAAACCAAAATGGTTTAGGACTTGTCAGTGTAAATGAAGAATTATGAACAACATTATTTTGAACTTTAACATTCTTACTTTTAGCTATGCAGCTAATGCATTAATGTTATTGTGCACTCAGCTGGATCCAGTTGCATACAGAATTGAACCCATGATCTTACCAGACATTGATCTGGAGCCGGTTTTGATCCCTCATCATAAAGGGAGAAAGAGGCTTCATCTCGGTATGTATTAGACTTTTTTTTTTTTTTTTAATTAGTCAATTTTACATAATTTAATAATTTATTTGTTGTCTCTTATGTCCAGAATTAAAAGAGAGTTTATCCAGGATGGGCTCTGACCTAAAGCAAGGCTTCATCAGCTCTCTGAAGAGCGCTTGGCAGACTCTGAATGAGTTTGCCCGCGCTCACACCTCGTCCGTTCAACTGCATGAACAGCTCGCCATGGTCGCCAGTCAAATCAAAGCAGAAGAGGAAAAGCAGCAAGGGGAAGGCAAGTTAACCTCCTCTTAATATCCTCTTACCTTTTTCATTTCATTATTTCTCCAGTTTACGGTGCACACTTCAACTCAAGCTCAATCAAAATCTGAATCTCACTGTTTGTTTGCAGAGGAGAATAAGATGGTTGAGAGTCCTGAGCCCCAGAAGGAAGAGACAACACAAATAAAAGTGGGCATGCTGAATGGAGGGAATCGCATAGACTACGTCCTGCAAGAGAAACCCATCGAGAGCTTCAATGAATACCTGTTTGCACTCCAAAGTCATCTGTGTTACTGGTATGTGATCTTCCATAACAATATCATTGTAATAGCATTACCGTCATGTTGTTTTATAAACACACTCTTGTCTCTTTCCTCAGGGAATCTGAAGATACAGCCCTGCTTCTCCTCAAGGAAACATACAAGACCATGAACATACACCCGGATCATTCAGTGCATTAATGTAACGGCTCACTAAAACTCCTCAGACAAAACAAAACAAATCACATTACTTTGAAGATAAAATAATATTTTAAAGTTTTCAACTCTTCATCTGGGACTCTTTATTTTTTATTCTTGTAGTCTATATTAAAATGAATACACTTGTATTATTCCATGCATCTTAAATTAAGAAATTCAAGTCAAATAGTGGATTTCAATACCACCACAATGGTTTAAAATGTCATTTTTAAATTATAGTTGCGAATGTTTAAGTGCAATTGTAAATTGAATCAAATGGTATTAACAGAAACTTTACTATCTATAGTTAGTGAAGAAATAACTATGCTGTGTAAATACTACAACCAACAATAAACTGAAGTATTATGAGCTGTTTTGTCAAATTGGCTTGTTAGACCATGTTACAATTCTTGTCAATATATCGGGATATTTAAGAATTTATATTAGTTGGCACAGATTTAGCTCCCAAAATTTGACAAAACTGCGGGGGATCAAATAGCAGGTTTACATTACACAATAACAATGGTTAGTTGTATTCCTTTTATTAAAAAAAAAAAAAAGCAATGGAATTCAACATCCTGACAAATGTTAGGCTCTACAACAGATAGCAATGGTTATTTTTCATCTACCTGCTGCTTAAAGTTGAAATAATACATAATGTCCTCATCAGAGGTGGTATGTTCAATCACAGAAACATCTTTTAGGGATGTGGGGTTCTGTTTTCCTTTTCTCACTATATACCACAGATTCATTTCCAAGTGGTTGCAAAGGCCAATGTGTTGAAATAGAGCCTGCAACAAAAACCCCTGACTGTTAGCACTATGGCACAGACCTGTGTCCTCACACATGGTGCAAAGTAAAAGTTTGACACAGGCATCAAAATGCATATCGGGTCCAAACACGTGGAAGACTTCCCAAAGTCTGAATACTATTTCAACAGAGACATTGCCTACAGTACAAATCCAACATGGCAAGTTTAACCACATCCATCTGTGGATGATTGTCCCTTTTAGCAACGGATCTCCATTTTTGTCACAGCGCATACATTTTCAATAGAAACAATGTGAAAATGTAACGTATGGCTTGGGCAATTATTTGCAAAATAAAAAAAAGGCATGCTTTACACATGGCATGTCTTCTCAATGGCCATTATTAATAATTTCTGTGTAAATCATTTGTAAAAGTCTTTTATACAATCTGTTGCATTCAATTAAGACAACTTAAATTTACAAATAGTTTGCACAAACTCTTTCACGAATGAGGCCCTACCAATTTCTCTGATTTTCAGCTAATCTTCAGTAAATTATTTCCCCAGTGGGACTGGTCATTATGCACATATGTAGTTAATAAATCTAAAAATCCTTCTAGTGCAGAACACCTACATTTTAAATTGGCATTAAAGCAAGCTATTCAAGAATGTAGATTAAAGTCTCATTGATGTAAACAGTATACGTAGTACCTAACAGTACCATCCTCCCACCACACTTAGTCTTTTTTGCTGTCAAAGGTCTTCACTAATCCATGGATGATAATTTAGAGTTGACTTAGTTAATACCAAAAATGTCTGTTTGACCTATTTCTTCATTGCTGTTATCAACAATGTTGTGCTCTGTGTTGTTGATTTATTCTGCTGGTCTGCTCTGGGTTTTGTAGGCCTGCTTTCGAAGGTGAGTCTCAATCTCCTCCCTGAACACCAGCATGCCCAGGTGAGAGTGTGACGCCTCATTCATAGCCTTGGACTGGATGCACATGCGGTACTGTTCTGGGGTCAGTTCATCTGCACACAGCTTCTCATGCCACAGGTGGAAGAGGCCTGATACAGGGGTGCGGATGACAATCTGATCACTCCGTAGGTACTTCCTGTACAAGTGCACATCTTCTACACCCCAGCCTTTCACTTCCAGATCAAATCCCCCTAGAAAAGAGGAACCTTCAGTTTATTTATATGTAACAAGCAAAAGATCTTTTCATTGTAATTTGATGCATCTGATGCATTGATTTTAAATTATGCTGGAAAACATGTATTGTTTAATTCATCTTATTTTACAAGAAGAGTCAATAAAATAAAATGCAATAAATAGTATTGACATATTTGAAACAGCTCTTTCGTCTACTTTTGCTGAATTTGTGTTATAAATGTAAAACCTTTCCCACATTTAAATACACACTGACTTACCAATGCTGAGGAAGTCAGAGCGATACTGACAAGTCATGCCAAATCCAAAATCCCTCCAGAATCCGGCATCTTTTTTATGAATCTGTAAACAGCATACAATTACATTAATCACTTTTGTATCAGTAGAAAGCCATACATTCTACAAACATGTAGGTTCATAGAAAAATCTTTATGCTACATACCAGCTGATTCTCAATGGGAGGGGGAAACTCAAGATTTCCATAAACTATAGCTGGATTGTACAAACTGAAAACCACTGGATAGAAAACCCGTTTTCCTTCAAGGGAGGAAAAAAGTAACATTATGAAAAATTTATATTTTTAATATAAACATTTTTGTATAAAAATACATAAACATGCAAAACAAGTCAATGTCTTTAATTTATTTGCTACACACAAACTACACCCTATAGGACAATCAAACAACAGTGAGAAATGGAAGAAATACAGATGCTTTATCTAGTAATGGATCTATGAATTTTCTTGAGATGACAGACCTGGAGCTGTATTGAGGCGACAGGTGCTAAGAAATTCCAGTGTGAAGTAGATGTCAACATCACAGAAGAACATCAACAAATCACCCCCTTTCTCCCACGCGTGAGCTCCGATGTCCAGACCACGGCCACGTGAAAACTCCTCATCCACCGGGATCAGGGTGTAGTTACTGAAGTTTTCCTCACTGGAAGAGATCATGAATAAAAACAGTGTAGGAAACAAAATGAAGTTTAGAAGATTTTTGCCAACCAAAGCGGGTAATAGCACAGTGTTTACAATTTTGCCAAACTACTCTACCGTTAATACACCACAGGTCTGTAAGATTTTTTTTTTTAATTATTTGAAAACAATTCTCTCATGCTCAGCAAGGCTGCATTAATTTGATCAAAGATACAATAAAACAGTAATATTGTGAAATATTATTAAATTTTAAAGTAACCATTTTCTATTTGAATATATTTTAAAATGCAATTTATTCCTGTGGTGGTAAACCTGGATTTTCAACAGCCATTACTCCAGTCTTCAGTGTCACATGATCCTTCAGAAATCATTTCAATATGCTAATTAGCAATATGCTAAAAAAATCAATGCTGAAAATGGTTGTGCTGCTTAATATTTGGGTGGAAACCCGATACTTTATTAAGGATTTTTACTGTCACTGATAGATTTAATGCATATTTGAAGAGAAAAAAAAAGTATTAATTTCTTTCAAAAAATAAAAATAAGTCTTACTGACCCCAAACTTGGTAATGTACTTAAACAGATTACATAACTTACGCAATAATTTTGAAAAAGCAAGCATATTTCCTGCTAGTCAAGAAAATTACAACGTTTAAAAAGAACATTTCAACTGCCCCACTAAGATGGGTAAACAGCAAATTCCTTTTAGTTTCTCCATTCAGGATGTTGCCAAACAGAACGTTTCAGTCAACACTACACCAATAAAATATCAGAATATTTGCAGAGCTCAAACCTGGACATTTTCTTCAGAGACGCCTTCACCTCCTGCAAGCCCGCTTGCCCAAAATACACCACTGTGAGATGCACCCGCTTGTCCTGCTGTATACAAACCTCCCTGCACACAAAAAACACAGTCTGACCACAACATTTCCAAAACCTCCATAGGGAAAACCGCACTGGGAAACATTCCCTTGTAAAACTGGCTCCGTGTTGCCGTTACCCACACATCTTTAGAAGTTTAACCATATTATTTGCAGCACACAAAAACACACTGACACACACTCTCAGATATGATCCCAGAATCTCTTTTATATGCTCTTTGAGAATTTTTTAGAATCTACACAATCAGGAGTTATGTATGCGTAAAAATGAAACATTTCCCCACATAGATTTTGCCTCGAGTTCAAGTTGCAATTTGGCACGACTTGGTTGAAAGGGAGTTTAATCTGTGCTTCATACATCATTAAACTTTTGACAATGCATCTTTTTTTCTGTGGAATTTCATCCAAATTTCTTTAGCAGTGTGCTGCAGACATAATGTATTTTTTAGGCCGAAACCTAGAAACGAGTTCAGAACTTCCAGTTTCAGTTTCCTGAAGTCAATGGGTTTCCCGAAATGGTTTTTGGTTAAATGCTTCAAATATGTTCCGTGGTTAACGCAAGCCCAAGAGACTCCTTTGATTTTTAAAGCTTTTAATTGTCTTGAAACAAGTCGGTTGCTAATAATGTTGGGATCATTAAACGTTATCACAGGTAAACTCATTTACTCATTAGCTGCTTTTACAGCCTCTTTATCTCATTCTTGCAAACTATTTGAACTCAGACTTTAAGGGAAAATGTTTTTTTCGAGTTGTCAGAATCTTAATGGTAGAGAAGCTGAAGTCATGTGACTATGGTGTGGCTCGTTTATGGCCTACATTTAGCTTTCTACTTCTGGCAATTGTACTTGAGCTTCACAATTCATAAAGCTGTTTATTTGTGAAGACTTTTATTATGAACAAATATGTAAGAATCATAAACTTCTGTCTGGCATACAGCTTATTTTCTACAATAATACAACAACTAATGGAAAACCCCTATTAGTTTTTTTTTTCTGCTAGCTTCCGGTTTGGCCTAAAAAACATCATTACTATAAAAAATTACCACAAATTCTACAGTGACCTCCTCACCTGAAGTTGTGCAAGAACTGAACAAAGGCTTCAGTGCGGCCTGACAACGGCACTATGATGTTAATGACGGTGCTGGCGGTGTCTACAGAAGTGCTCCTCACTTTCATGAGGGGCCCAAACGGACGAAAGAGGGTGACGTGGCGGTACTCTTGGGAATTCTCTTTAGTGAAGTAGAGCTCATACAGTGTGCCTTTGTCCCTCTCGGTCCTGTAGAGTCCTGTCAAGAATAGCAAGTACACAAGAGCAGCTCAAATTACTGAATATTTTGTGCAGTGCAAAGTTCATACCACCTTTATTATTGTCAAATACAAACAAGAGCTGTTAAGTACACACAAATCCCTAACCACATGGTGCATTAAGTACATAAAGTAGCGCATACTTATTCTGAACAGCTTTTACCTTCAAAAAAATGGCTTTCTGTGAACATCTGCCTCTGCATGGGGATGTTGTCCTCCTGTCCGTCATCTTCCTCTGGGTTATTAATAATATCCAAACCTGCTTCTATCACCTCCACCAGCTCATCCCTCCGGTCCTTCCGCACAGGCTTCTCCTCAGGATGGCGCGTCAGGCCCATCTCCAGTTGGTACACTTTTGTGATGGTGAAGCTCTCGAAGGGCACCAGTGTGTACTCGCTTGGCAACCTCGCTCCAGTTTTCACCTCCGCCTTGTCGATTTGTGAGTGCAAATACTCCAAGAGGTCGCCAGGCTCTTGATCTCTGCCATCGATCAGGCTCTGGGGTCCGGGACCCTCCTTTTTTTCTTGAAGTACCCTCAGTTTCTCGCTCATCTCTTGGAGTTCTTGTTTGAGCTGTGCGATCTGTCTCTTGAGGCTGACTGCTCGGCTCAGATGCCGCTCTTCCTGTTCCTGCAGCAGGGCCTGGTAATACTCCTTTCCATACGGATCTCCTCCAAGGCCAGGCAGCACCTGGCTTACATCCGCTGGCGGCGTACACTCCAGCAGGTAAGCAAACAGCAGCAGTATCAAGAGCAAAAATATCCCCAGGAGAAGCCAGCGCGCCCGCCCCTGCAGAGGAAGCCCCCGTCTGGGCATATCTGAGAGGCAGGGTGCTGTTTACCAGCCACCGTTTTGCATTCCCACCCTGACAAGATGTAACCTTTAGGAAGGATGAAGTCTTTCACGTTAATCCATTCCCAAGTGAAGCGGAGGGAGTGCGGTAGTGTCACATTTCTCTTGTAATCATGCTCCTCTCACACTACAGCACACTGAACATGCTCCGATTCCTCAGAGATGTAAGAATATACCGTTGACAAACTGGCATCCTGCTTGCACAATATTCCTCTTTTAAGAGAAATAACTCACCTAAAATTAAGATTAAAATAATTAATATTTTCTTTATTAATATATTCAGACTAAGCACAGAAAAAAACAGAAGACTAGATAAATAGACAATATGATCAAAAAAAAATATATAAAATAATTTAACAGCCTGTAGTGCCTTGCTGTTTATCTTCAGAATAGTTAGTAAAAAAAATAAAAAGTGATATATCCATATTAATAGTGTATAATCTACTGCGTTATCCATTTATGATACAAAAATCTATTGTACAAATACACACACAAATATATATAATTAATAGTTGCTAGGCAGATTGCAGACTGTTTGTCTACGAAGTAAAAGACTAACGTTATAGATCTTCGGATCGAAACTTTTAAATAATTGAAAAATAAGAATAAGTTCATAATCAATATGTATTAATATACACATATTTATTAATTTGGCGAGTAACTTAGCCGTGTAATAAGCGGGGTCAGATTCCTGACCAGATCCCGCTATTGGTGTTTATTTTGCCGACTGACTGTACATTACCCCATACACTGTATGAAATATTTCATATTCATAAAAAAAAAGATGCACATATCTAACGCAATAACTAAACTAAACCTAACTAACTTAAACTAGCACATAGAATCTGAATAATAATGATAATAAAGTTTGTTTGCAAAGAAATCGAGCTTTATGCGCACAGGTAAACATCTGACTGATTCATCAGCCTGAAGAAAAGACATAACGGTAACGGAAAAATGTTGTTGTTCGCACAAGGAAAATCTACATTACCAATATATTTTGTGACAGAAAACGAAAAAAAATAAACACGGAAATGTGCGACACTTACCTCGGTAGTTGTGACAGTATGAGGGTTTCGGTAACCGCTTCTTTATGCAGCTGTTCAACAGAATACCGAGCATAATAAATGTGGGAAGAGAACGCCACGGGGCAACGAAAAATGGAAGCACAATAAAAACGCATGTTACTTCCGCTTCGAGACATAGAATTTCAAAATAAAAGCCCGTCTGCCGTCTAGATGTTTTACTAATCGTTAAAATCTGTGGTTAACAAAAATTCACTATAATCATGCCATTTTTCAAAATCTACTTTGAAGATTAACCCACTTCCTTTCTTTAAAATGGTATGTCGTGTGTTCATTCACTCAATCTTCATTTAAATAAATCTTCCCATTCATAGAGCAAAACAACAAATTGTATGAAACCTCAAATTGATGGTTTAATTTAATTAAAGAGTAACTGATCTCATGCCAATGTACATGTTTACACAGGGTACTTTGGACTTCCTTTTCATATCATTCATTAATTTTTTGTGGTCACAGTATAAGAATGTGTCACGATTTCCATGCCTCAAACCTTAGGACGTCAGGATGAACAAATGTTACCACATTTCAATCTATTTGTGTATATAATTAAAGCTATGCTTTTTCATGAAGTCTGAGAATTAAATAGCATAAAACAGAAATGAACATCATGAAATGAACTTGAGATCTTCTAACAGTTTTATTGATTGAAACGTAATGTTTTGACAACATAATGAGGAATCACACTCAGCTTTATGTATTGTAGTTATTGTTGCACAAATAATGTCTTTACAAGGAATGAAAATTAAATCACCACATGACATTGAATTAAACATATCAGTACTCTGTTATGGCAATATTCATAACTCATAGTTACCACAGAGCAAAATATCAATATTTAAAAACCAAAAATTAATTGAATTCTGTCATATCCTGACACACGATCAAGAAGAAACAAACTCAGCTTTTTTCCAAATAAACATGTCCAATATTTGTGGCGAACATCTGCAGTAGGTGATGGTAAAGAAGCTCCCTTTAATTCCTGGAGTGGGACCAAGATTGCCTCGGTCATGCATTTATAACGGGTGTTTTTTAACAGAAGCGGCACAGGCACTTAAACATGGACATTAAACTGTACAGAGTCATGCAGTGATACAACACGGCCAACAGGGCCTTGTGGTAACAATCACCTATGAGCTGCTTGAAGCATGTTTTATGTAATTCCAGCCAATTTTAAATCTATTATGACCATCCTCCCATCTTCTACACAACAGCAGAAATAAAAGGGAACCGACTTTATCATCAAACAACATATATACAGTATCATATAAATATACACATCTCCCCACCCCCCACGTCTTTTCCACCACTGATTTTGGTTTGCGTTTTTAGCTATCGAGCGTGTCCACAATTTTTGCGGGAGAATGCAAAGCCATCCAGTTTGCATAAACACTATCATTGGCATATCTTGTAAAGACAGGGTTAGTGGCATCGAGTCTGTTGAGCGGTACCGGGCTCTTCTCTGGCCAGTTCGGGTATGACATGCCTAAAAATGAGAACAAATCATTTTTTCTGCACTGAGGAAGCATTAAGTCCAGACAGTAAGGCTCTCAAACAAAACTCACCACAGCTTTTGAATATTTAACAACATAAAACAGCATGAATGACTCATGGTAGAAGCATGAAATCATTCTTTGGTCCTTTGATTGTTTTTTGGTCATTCATGTCAATATTCCACTGTGGCGACATCGTCTATTCTATGACATCAGTATTGTGTCTGCTGTTGTCTGCCATTTTATGTACAAGCTTTTAAATGAAATAGATAATCAGTGCTCTACAAAAAGGGTTTTTGTGTACTCCCAGAAATAACTGACATCAAGGAGTCTTATGCATAGCAACTGTCTTACTGCTGGCCGTTTATTGCTTACTATTAATGCCATCAGTTTGGGGAGAGCTAACAGAGTCCTGCATATCTTGATATATGATCTACAAGAAGAGTTTAATTCAAAAGCCTTACTGCTTTCAGAACTGACTCCATCTATTGTAAACACTCATTTTCTGTAATATATTCAGAATATTACAGAGAGAGCACATCCAGAGCACACGGGACCTGTTTCAAATGTAAAACTTAACCTAACATGCTGCAAACCAATAGAAAATTCACATATGATGTAAATCAATAAACGCATCTTAATATATTTCCCTAACTGAACATAATACATGTTAAGTTGTGTGTATATATATTTATGAAAATTATTCATTTTTATCAGTAGTAATAATGCTTGCACAATAAAGCTTTTTAAAATGAATATTTCAAATAGTAGAGTACATCGGAAGCAGGTCCAAATGAAACATCTGATCCCTAGATCCAGACACTACAGCACAAACTGAATCTATAAAACACGAGTAGTATTCATAAGTCAGTGGCAACCATGTCGTTAGCACAATCACAGCACTTCCTATGGAAGGCAAACACATAAACTGATTTGGTTCCCTGTATTAGAATCGAGTAAATGCATGGGAAATTCTACCATAGAGCTTGTTTTCAATCCAAGTGGAGGGGAGGGTTCGAGGGAGAGGGGCGTTATTACAGTCCACTAAGGGTGTGTCCTCTTCAGAGAGAGAGTCGTCATATAGCAGGGCGTCTGCCGGCGTGGAGGCTGCGAGATCCAGGTAGTCCTGATGAGAGGAAACACACAGTTATGAAAATGAGACTAGCGGTACCATAACTCTTCAGTGTAACATCTCGTATTTCATGTGAATAAATGTTTCTTGAAAATGAGATTTTTCTTGATTCACTAGTCAACATCCTTGCTGTCAAAAGCAGGCTGTCAAAACAGTTGCTAAATGTTAGCATAACAAAATGAATGACAGTACATTTAAGTATAAATATGGCCACTCTAACATTTACAGTAATTTATTCTCAAATATAACCTTTTTTATAAAGGCTAATTTTCATCTTTATGACAACATACAGTGAGGGTAAAAATTATTTGATTCCCTGATGATTTTGTACGTTTGCCCACTGACAAAGAAATGATCGGTCTATAATTTTAATAGTAGGTTTATTTGAACAGTGAGAGACAGAATAACAACAAAAAAAAATCCAGAAAAACGCATTTCCAAAAAGTTATTAATTGATTTACATTTTAATGAGTGAAATAAGTATTTGACCCCTTTGCAAAGCATGACTTAGTACTTGGTGGCAAAACCCTTGTTGGCAATCACAGAGGTCAGACATTTCTTGCAGTTGGCCACCAGGTTTGCACACATCTCAGGAGGTATTTTGTCCCACTCCTCTTTGCAGATCTTCTCCAAGTCATTAAGGTTTCGAGGCTGACGTTTGGCAACTCGAACCTTCAGCTCCCTCCACAGATTTTCTATGGGATTAAGGTCTGGACACTGGCTAGGCCACTCCAGGACCTTAATGTGCTATTCCTGAGTCACTCCTTTGTTGCCGTGGCCATGTGTTTTGGGTCATTGTCAGGCTGGAATACCCATCCATGACCCATTTTCAATCCCCTGGGTGGCTTCAATGCCCTGGCCCCGACGGTACATTGCCCCATCCATCGTCCCTTTGATGCGGTGCAGTTGTCCTGTCCCCTTAGCAGAAAAACACCTAGTGACGATCCTAGACTTCTGAGGGGTCCTATGCAAAAGATGGGTGAAAGAATGGATGAAACGCATTTGTCCGTGTTTCACTCCGTCTCGAATCGCGCTCACGGAAAGCGCTCGAGAAACAGTATCTCTTCCGCGGCTCGGTAAGCTTTCAACTCGATTTTTTTAGTCTCGAGCAAGAGACTGTACAACATTCACGTTACATGATTTGACTGATTTTTACGTAGAGAGGATGACAGCGCACCGCATTAAAAGAAAAGATCATTCATGTCTTCATAACCGCTGGCCAAATTCAAAAACAAAACTAAAATTAAAACATCTTTGAGAGCAAGGGGGCCCCCCTGGTGTTTCGGGGGCCCTACGCAGCTTGCGTATTCTGCGTATAGGGAGGATCGGCTTTGAAAACACCCACAAAGCATAATGTTTCCACCTCCATGTTTTACGGTGGGGATGGTGTTCTTGGGGTCATATGCAGCATTCCTCCTCCTCCAAACACGGCGAGTTGAGCTGATGCCAAAGAGCTGGATTTTGGTCTCATCTGACCACAACACTTTCACCCAGTTCTCCTCTGAATCATTGGCAAACTTCAGACGGGCCTGTACATGTGCTTTCTTGAGCAGGGGGACCTTGCGGGCGCTGCAGGATTTCAGTCCTGTGCGGCGTAGTGTGTAACCAATTGTTTTCTTGGTGACTATGGTCCCAGCTGCATTGAGATCATTGACAAGATCCTCCCGTGTAGTTCTGGGTTCATTCCTCACCGTCCTCATGATCACTGAAACTCCACAAGGTGAGATCTTGCATGGAGCCCCAGTCCATGGAAGATTGACAGTTATTTTGTGTTTCTTCCATTTGCGAATAATCACACCAACTGTTGTCACCTTCTCACCAAGCTGCTTGGCGATGGTCTTATAGCCCATTCCAGCCTTGTGTAAGTCTACAATCTTGTCCCTGACATCCTTGGACAGCTCTTTGGTCTTGGCCATGGTGGAGAGTTTGGAATCTGATTGATTGATTGCTTCTGTGGACAGGTGTCTTTTATACAGGTGACAGACTGATATTAGGAGCACTCCCTTTAAGAGAGTGCTCCTAATCTCAGCTCCTTGCCTGTATAAAAGACACCTTTTCTTTGTCAGTGGGCAAATGTACAAAATCAGCAGGGGATCAAATAATTTTTCCCTCACTGTAAATGTATAAAATTAGACTGCCATTCAAAACTTTGGGGCTGGTAAGTTTTTTTTTTATAATTTTGAAAAAAGTCTCTTATGCTCAACCGGGCTGCATTTATTCTGACAGTAAAATAAATAAATAAATAAAAATAAGTAAACAGTAATATTGTGAAATAACATAACATCTTAAAATGTTACGGACACGCTATACTTTGGCCTTAAAGACCATCGACTCTACCGTGCGACTCCACCGGGCTGGGACACCGGCCAAGGATATAAGTATCACTTTTTTATTTCTCCTCTTTTCTACTACTTGTTTCACTTTTTATAACCATTTCTTACTATGTGGAAGTAAGTTGTTGTTTTTAGCATGTGTGTTTGATGGTGTTATTTCTTAGGATTACTTAATAAATTACACTGTCATGATTTGTATTTGTTATCTATTTTAATTTTAGTTAAATAATGTCTGAATCTATTATGTCTGTATAGGTCTTTTATTAAGTTAAATTTTTATTTAATTTGAGTTATTTTAATACTTCAACAAACTAAATGGAAATGAAATTATATATATATATATATATATATATATATATTGAATTTATAAATGTGTATGTATATATATTTATGTATGTGTGTGTGGTTGTACATATACATATAGTTGTTTTTTTGGTGTTTGGCTTAGTGTTATGTTAGAATCATTATTATACTCTTATACCTTTTGTTCTTTACCAAAAGGTATTTAATAGCTTTATTTATTTATTTTTATTTAAATGTTAAGTTTTGAAAATTTGTTGTATGCATTTGTCATTTTTATTTAATTTCTTTATTTTTAAAATGTGTGTATTTATAAAGTTTTAGCTTTTAGGTTTGGATCTGTGTTTAGTTGTTTTAATATTACAATTGATGCTTCTGTTGTCCTCATTTATAAGTTGCTTTGGATAAAAGCGTCTGCTAAATGACTAAATAATAAATAAATAAATAATAAAATAACAGTTTTTTTTATTTTAATATATATTAAAAGATGATTTATTCCTGTGATGAAAAGCTGAATTTCAACAGGCATTACTTTAGTTTTCATTGTCACACAAACCTTCAGAAATTGTCAGAAATTGTTTTAATATGCTGATTTGGTGCTCAAGAAACACTTATAATTGTTATCAATGTTGAAAACAATTGTGCTGCTTAATATTTTTGTGGAAATTGTGATACATTTTTTTAGGATTCTATGATGAATAGAAAGAACACCAAAAGAACAGCATTTACTTGAAGTAGTTTTAACATTGCTTTAGATACATTTAATGTGTCCTTGTGGAATTAATAAGTACTAGTACTAGTTTCTTAAAAAAAAAAACTGACCCCAAACGTTTGAATCGTAATGTCTGTTTAAGGTAATTAGTTTGTAAATACTATTTAGACTTCAGTCAGCTTCAGTTCAAGTTGTCATCTCATGAAGTACATCAGAAGTGTTTTAATTTATGTGGATTTGTGTCTGTGTGATTGTATGTGAGAGAAATTATTTGTTGTGTTCTTACTCGACTTTTCACCATCATCTTCTCAAGTTCTTTGCTGATGTCTGAGAAAGTGGGACGCTTATCTGACTCTTGTTTCCAACAACGAAGCATCAGATTGTACCTACATTACATAACAGAGTATTCATCACCTGATACAGAACATCTCTGATTGTCACACCTAAATAACTGACACCTTTAAGTGAAATTAAGTACAGGCTGTGTCAATAATATTATATGAGACATGCTAAAGTCATATAATGCAAAATATGCTAACTTAAATGTTAAAATGATATATATGCCAGGATGACATAGTAGTTTTAGAAAATGATTTGTTCATTCAGCTCTTAAATCTACAATACAATACATAAATCTATAATGTTAAACACACATTTCATCCGTGCAGTTCTCTGGTTTCTCCATCCTGTAGCCCGTCTTCAGAAGGTTGAAAAGTCGTTCTGGAGCAATGCCTGGGTAGGGGTTTCCACCCAGAGTCACTATCTCCCATAAGAGAACACCAAAAGACCAGCTAATGCAAGAAAACAGAGAGAGAGAGAGACTTTACTGTAAAGCCGCCAAGGAATTTTTTTTTGTTCTTCATAATTTAGTGTTTAATTCAATTAATACTTGACATTTCTTGTAATTATTTGTGAAATTTACTAGCAATTTCTGAATAAATCACAAACCCAATTTCAGTGTATTCAGACATGCTAAACATAAACTGGTGATGGTGATTGTGATATAGAAGCACGTGTTGCATAACTTACACATCACTTTGTGTGGTGTAGATGTGATCGAACAAAGATTCTATAGCCATCCATTTAACAGGAATACGGCCCTAGAAATTGAGAGCAATTATTATATATAGTATAAAGTCTAACAAATGTAAAATTACATTACATGTGTGACATCTTTAAAACATAGGATGTAACTAGTTAAAACAAAACAAATTAGACAAAATATATCACCTTGCTCCTCTTCACATATGAATCTTCCTCATAAACATCTCGAGATAAACCAAAGTCGGATATTTTCATCTTCCTTCCCTCTGCCACCAGCACATTCCTGGCAGCCAGGTCTCTGTGAACAAGCTAAACATGTTTTCTCTCATTATAACATCTTTCTTTAAAACATTATATATTCTGTAATGGATATTCCCTAAACTGCTGACACCTTCATCTCAGCCAGGTATTGCATTCCTCTGGAGATCTGCCATGCAAAGGAGATGAGGTCGCCCATGGTCAGAGCTCTCTCATCTGGGTTTTCTAAGTAGCTGGAGTTGCGGTTGGCATCATTGCCCATGTAGCAGGGTCCAACTTTCCGGCTCTCCCTCAAGAAGTTCCGCAGTGAGCCGTACTTGGCGTATTCAACGATTAAGTTTAATGGACCTGAACAGATGAGCTTGTATAAGTACACAGGACAAACAGCCAACACAAATGCATGCCGCATTAAACATTTTATTGTACGTCTTACCATCCTGGCTGCAAGCTCCATACATTTTTATTACATGAGGGTGATTAACCTGCTTGAGCAATGTGAACTCTGACAGGAGGTCTCGAAGCTCACTGTGAGATGCATTTTCTGTGGTAAAACAAATGGATGCCTTAAACTTTTTTTAAAACTAATCCAGTTTTTAGTGATTGATCAAATCTGCCTCCAAATCTGATTTTAAATTGCATACCTTTCAACATCTTTACAGCAACTGTAGTGTATCCAGCTTTTCCTTTGAGGCGGAAAGCCGTGGCCTTCACAACCTTGCCAAACTCTCCCTCTCCAAGAGTCTTACCCAGCACTAGGTTCTTTCGTGGGAACTCCCACTTTGGATCTTCCTGTTACCAGAAATGTTAAAAATCATAACACATCATACAATCTCATTAATAATAATTTCATTAATCAGCTCCAATTTATACCAAAACATCAACATGCATGAATTAACTAAGTAAGTTGAGCAAGACTTACGGGTATTTTAAAGGTTTCAATGGCCACCTGATTCTCCATGGAGTCTAGAGAAGCTCGACGAACATTATTGGCAGAGTAACTGATTGGGTAGGATTGGGCTGGTCGGCGGAAAGTCATTTCAGCTGAGGCGATGGGAGGCTTAGATGTGCTCTTGTGATAACAGTGGATAAAGTACAAGGACAGAATAATGGAGACAATGGAGAGGAGGACACCAGTTGCAATGATGGTCTTGCACATGTCATCACACGTGGCCTCTGAAAAAACAATTACAAACAAAGCAAAGGATTTCTAGCACTTTCTTTGATGATTTAATTTTGTTTGCATTATAACAACTATATTCTACAGATGTTTACATATTGTCCTCAAGAAAAAAATAACCAAATTTATATAAATGAACCATAGTTCAAAAATGTACATACCCTTAATTCTTAAAGGAGACCTATTATGCTCATTTTCACAATATGTAATATAAGTCTCAAGTGTCCCCAGAATGTGTCTGTAAGTTTCAGCTTAAAATACCCCACAGATCATTACATCATTCTGAAAATGCCTATTTTGAGTGGAGGAAGAAAACCCACTGTTTTCTTGCATGTCTCTTTAAATGCCAATGAGCTGCTGCTCCCCGACCCCTTTTCGAGAAAAGGGCTGTACCTTTACAGCTCGTGCCTCAGATACACTGCTAAAAAACATCTTTTGATTATCATGTCTATCCCACTGAAATCATACATTTTAAACTATATTAGTTTAAACTTCTGATATTCGGTTTTCTGAGCGCACACATTCGAAGCACGTGCACACAAAGCTAAACTAAGTTCTTTCATGTCTTATTATCTTAAACTGCCAAATACACACAAGTTTATATTAAAAACACACATGAGTTACAAAAACAGACGATTATGTCTGTGAAGGTAAACAGCTGGTAAGAAATCACATTTTTATATTAGATCTGTGTGGCAGAAGCGTAATATACAGTAGGCTAAATAAATGAATACATCCACTGCTCTCTTGTGTCCTCTGAGGCTGGGACTCTAAATAGTGTTCTGTGGTCTTCAGTGCATCCAAAAACAGAACAGTTAGCATGCTTTGCTTGAACTTTCGCCATGGCATTAATACACTGTCGTCGCTTGCGAAAAGAGAATGGTGGCGCCGTGGGTGGAAACCTACAGATTAAGGGGCGGTAATATTATAACAAGATCCCCTTTCTGTGTGTTCACGGTGTGTGTGTGTGTGTGTGTGTGTGTGTGTGCGTGTGCATTTGTTCACTACTCACTGCTGTGTGTGTGTACTTGGATGGGTTAAACGCAGAGCACCAATTTCGAGTATGGGTCACCATACTTGACAATACGTCACGACTTTTTCTACTTCACAAGGGGAGCAAAATCTGAGCGGCTTGTTTTTTTCACAAGCTTGCAGAGAAAGGCTTACCAAAAAAATGTACTGGGTTGCTCTTTTTCGCGTTTTCTGGGTTGGTAGATGCATTATAGCACTTAAGACAGAAAAAGTCAGATTTTCATGATATGTGTTGTTACCTGGATGATAAATGACTGTTTTTATGTTTTGTGATAGTTGTTTGTCTTGAGAAGTTAAACTGCCTGCTGTTCTTCAGAAAAATGAAATGTCCAGCACATTCTTTTATTTTTTTTAGCATATTCTATAAATGTGACTTTCCCAACCTTTTCCAACATGACTATGATTTTGAGGTACATCTTTTCAAAATGAGGACAACTGAGGGACTCAAACACAACTATTACAATAGGTGAAAATATTCACTGATGCTCAAGAAGGAAACACAATCCATTAAGAGCTGCGGGGTGTAAAGTTTTTTAATTGGATGGCTGGGGTAAATTGTACTTATTTTCTCTTCTGGGAACCTTTTAAATATCTTCTGTAGCTTCTGAAGGGCAAAAACATCAATCAGCTCACCTTTTAATTCATCCTTTTCACAGAAGCACCTTTCTGGAAAACAGTAGCATGTCCCATGTCCAGCTCTGATTCCAAACAGTTCCCTCTCGTAACCCCCGATTACAGGCTGACCTGACAAAAAGACACATTGTTATATTTGTTGCACTTTCTAAAAGCAGAATCATGTTGGTCTAACTAAATAATACTAAAGGCCACAAGCCACAAAAAAACTAAATAAAACAATAAAAACTCAAATTTCTCTCACTGGAGCAATCCTGAGGACATATGGATATGTTTTTGCTCTCGATGGCATCACAGTAACCATCTGGACACGTGCGGAGGTCAGGGGAACAGGTGGAGTAATTTGGAGATATTCCTGCAAAGGTAATACAATGACAATTTGTTCTTTCGAATGATAGAAGCAGCTCCACAGTATTATGGTAAGTGCAGTGAATTGGATTCAAGGGCATTGTGGGTAACCTGTATCTCTGCTTTGTCTCCACTGGCATCTGCCTGTTGGGGCTGCCAGGCCTCGAGACGCCTCACACTCCCCTCGCTGTCTCTTTTCTGCGCAAGCCAAAACCACTCTTTTCTGCTCATCCAGCCTCAAGAGATCTGCTATATGGTGTATCATGGTATATCAGTTAGGAAAAACCTGGATCAAGAGCTGTTGCATTCACCACTGTCATTCTGGATAAAGTCCTGTGAGCTAATGACCTTACCTTCACCCTCAAAAATAACGACAAGCTGCGTCTTGGCCTGAAACTTGTTCTGCTGCTCCTCTGCAATAACTACATATTGCAGCTCTTGGCACTGTGGTCTGCGTAACACCTCAGTGTCGTTCACATAGAGCACACCGGTCTTCTCATTCGGGTTCTGGGCAAGGCCAACTGCCCTATAACATGACTGAGCATCAGAAGATATGTTTCTGTCTGCGATCTCTAACTGATAAGTGACATCAATGCCCTTAAACTTCAGACAGTTGTCCACACAGACACTTCCAATCTAAAAAAGACATAAAAGACACATTAGTGTCAATCCTCTGGACTAATCTGTCATGGAAATTGCAATTTCTTTTATCATATGAGAAATTTCAAATAAAAAGACAGCAACAGAAACAATAAAATACTGTAATTCCACATTATGCACTTGCAAACAGGGGCATAGAAATGTATTGATATTTGTGAATTGTGATGGTTTTAGTTTTTCTTAGTGGTATTTAACCACCTATAGCCATTTCACACAGCAATAGGGTCAAAAAATCTAATCAGGTTTGTATTATGTATTGATTCTCATACATAGCCAATAGAAAGCAAGACACTGTGTGTTCAGTGTCATAACAACAGCTTTGAGGCCTAAAATGTTTCTTTTCATTACATAAAAAAAGTGTTCTTTTGCAAAGACTGGCAATTTCTTCAGGAATCGCTTATCTGTTTCTTAAAGAAATAGTTCACCTCACGCCATCCAAGTTGTAGATGAGTTTATTTATTCATCAGAACAGATTTGGAGAAATTTGGCATTGCATCACTTGCTTACCAGTGGATCCTCTGCAGCCAATGGGTGCCGTCAGAATGAGAGTTTAAATATCTGATAAAACCACCACAATAATCCAAAATTAATCCACATGACTCCAGTTTAAAGTTAAAATGTCTTGATGGCTTTGTTTCTTATAAACACAGACGTTAATTGATCGACTGGAGTCATGTGTTATGTTTTTGTCAACTGCTTAAACTCTCATTCTGATGGCACCCATTCACTACAGAGGATCCACTGGTAAGCAAGTGATGCTATGCCAAATTTCTCCAAATCTGATGAAGACACAAACTCATCTACATCTTGGATGGCCAAATGGTGAGCACATTTTCAGCAAATTTCCATTTTTAGATAAACTATTTCTTTATATTTACAATAGCACTTCACTAATCCTGCTAGCATAGATTCAGATTGACTGAAAAACATCATTAATGCACCTGGGAGTATGTTGTTGCTCTCAGTGACACAGTGAAGAAGTAGGTGACATTGGAGAAGCGAATAGAAACCGGCAGGATAGTCACATTGAAATGTAACAGCACTGTTCCCTCTGGGCCAGGAAAAGTGGTGTCATTGAGCAGGTAGTCGAACTGAAATGAGCGCTGCTCTGTCACAGACAGATTCTGACTGAGTTTCAACTCTGAGGGCAAAAAACAGAATAAAGGACATTTCACTTACGGTGCACTCAGTAATTGTTTCACTGGCCGATATGGCAGTCGTCTTGGACTAACAGGTCACGTTTATTCAGCAGCAGCAGTTTCAAAGCTTTCGGAACTTTTGATATTTGAACACATTTGAAAACAATAGGCATCATATGCTTTATATGTAGAGAAAACCTAAATGACTTTCAGACTTTCAGTTTGTTCCAAACACATGTGCCTTGTTGACGCATGACAGATTAAAACTAAAAATGTTTTACAGTTGGCTCAAAATATCAAACATGTTTGATATACTGTCAGTTTATTAATATTTGGTGAATCAACAGATTCAGTGCGGTAATCGCTCATGTGAGAGTACAGTACATGATTATTTACATATAAAAAAAGTAAGTTTTCTTTTTTATGTGTAAAAAATTCAATATGGAAAAATTACTCTGTGCACCTTTAAGACAAGAAATATGTAATGATATTTTTTTGTACTCACTGTATTCATGAACTGTCCCACGGACATTTCCAAAGATGGCTCTTTCTTCCCTAAATTTGTGTTCAATAGTAAAAGTGTTTGTGATCCAGGAGTCATTTGTCATTAAGGTGCCCTCTAATTTATTTTCAATTTGGTTTGTGGGATAAACGGGCGTTGTGTCCCTGTCGTATACAAACAGAGTTCCAAACACAGTACCCTACAAAAGAAAATAGACTACCATTATTCAATACTTTCATATTTCTTTTATAGTATATGATCCTAAGAAGGCTATTAAGATGTGAGACAGTTGTTTACATTGCCTGATACCAACCTCACTGCGGTTAAACTCTATTTTGATGTCCTCAGTGTCAGTCCCATTCACGTAAGGAGGATTATCGTCCTCATCATAGATGTCCACATGCAGAGAACTGAAGAACTTCTCCAGCTTTTCTTCTGTCCGTATTATACACACTAAATCCAGATGGTACGATTCCATCTCCTCCCGGTCCACAGGCACCGTGACCACCAGTTCTGAAGTGGAGCCGTCGACAGCAAAAGGAGCTGGGGAGACTGAATTCAATACAAGTGATAAGAGAAAATTAATCTCACCATACTGCAATATGCAGAAGCCTTGCCATTTACACTGGGTCTGGGTTGTACCTGCTTCCACTCCATAACTGATGGTGTAGTTGGGGCAAATGTTCATGCGTGTAAAGCGCCGGAGCTGCCGTAGGGCCCCTGGCATACGGTTCTCTGTGATGTGGGGTTTTGAAACTTTGTCAGAGAAACACAATGTTTTCAGCTCGACCTGACCACAGGAGGGCGCTGTGTCATTAATGAACATCAGTTTGACCTCCACTGTGGGAAGGAACTGGCACAACTCTTTCTTCACAGGCTCTGAAGAGACTCTGACCTTCAGGTTGAGATCCTTCACAGACCTGACCGAGCTGCTGCCTGGAGGACAGACATCAGGAGACACGTGTCCTTTAACATGAGTGTCATTTATACCAATGTTCAACTGTCAAAGTTCTCTAGAGATGCTATTATGAAATATGGTCTGTAAATATACAGAATTGTATTACATTGTATTGAAAAATAAATGTAAGGCTTATATTTGTTACCTTATTGGCAAATTGTTTATATTGTTTTAAGCATTAAATAAATGTAGTGAACACACAAAGATGAGAAACAAAAAACTATTTAAAAAACGTAATAAATAAAGACATATTCTTGTAAATAAAGATATGTATTATCTTTTTGGATCTCAGGTCACATTTTAGTTAAAATAAATCAAATTAAGTATGTTTTAAGCATGTTTAGATATTTTTACAGGAAAAAAGACAAATAACCTTAATATGTTTAATATATTAAATACTTCCTTTCATATGACTTTAATATATAAGCACAAAACTTTCAGTGATACAGGAGACAGTATGGTCTATACTGGATTATGTGATATATCAGTAAAATTCTGAGTAACATTACAAGAGTTAAAACTTGAGAATATACATTTAAACAGATGAAACTGGCATAGTCAAGCATACAAAAAAAATAAAGCTGTGTTAAACTCACGTATACTACCGAAGTCGCTCCACTCCAGGGTTTTGTTCATTGAAAGGACCCCAGTTGCCTCATCCATGTGAAACCATGATGCGTAAGTGTCTCTATGGGAGCACAGGGTGAAATAGGGTCTCTCTGTGGTGCTTTCCCGCAATGAATGGACCTGAAGGACCGGTGATCCTTGTGGCTGACCCACATAGATGCTTTCTGTGTACAGCCTTTGAGGAAAATACAGTCCAAGTGAACCTGTCCAAAACACACATGAAATGTCACACTGCGTGCATCGTGGACATTCATTCATTTATCCTCAATACACCAGACACAAATGAAAAAATCTGAGCAACTTAATCAAATCCGATAAACATTAAAGCAATATTTTGGGTTCAATACAAATTGAAGTTAATCAACAGCATTTGTGGCATAAAAATTCATTTTGACATGTTCCTCCATCTAAAAAAAAAAAAAAGTATAAATAATAATATACTCAATTGCTTACAAACTTTGTTGCCATTAAAACTTTACTTCTAAAATGACCATAAAATGACAACTTTACAGCTCAAATAATACATAAGTTTTAACAAAATAATTGTATAATCTTCAATTTTTTTTTTTTTTAATGAATCAAATCAAAAGTTTAAAATGGGTCCCTTTCACTTCTATCAATATTTTTTTTTTGTTTTAAAAAAGATGACAGACAGGTCAAATGATTGTTTTTGTGGTAATCAACATTATGCCTCAGAATTTTGTTGACTGGGCTTAACTTTATCACTGCATATTTCTTTAATTTCGCCTTCCTCTTCTTGTACTTCTTGAAAACAAGAAAAAAAAAGTCCTTCAAGTAATGTTTACAGGTATTTTGTGCAAGTGCATTTGGTAAAGCAACATTGGATTGTTGATTCTCTCTAAATGATAAAAACCTTCCATTCAATAATAAAAAAACTAACCTCTGGCACTCATGATGCACTCAATAGTTTGCAAATAACTCTGTCAAATCTTCCTTTATTGATCTGCTTCTTATCTCAAAACTGTTGAACAACAGAAACGTCCACGCAAGTAGACAGGTTACACAATGAACTCATTAAACACATCCGCTTTTCTGTTGAAATAGCCCTCGCTCCTCTGTCATGGAAAAATGAAACAGCGTCTCATATAACATTGACACTGGTCTTTTAATGAATTTCTCACATGGTCAATATGATGCGGTCTCCGATTCTCCTTGGTTTCACCTTGGCAAGTTTAATTACAGTGGATAACATAATACTGCCTAGAAATGAATGATTACCTGCAGGACGAGTGTGGATGGAGGTGGGGGGAAGGGTAATCTATAAAACACTGTAAGATCCCCATGTGTTTTACCAGTAAATGGAGATGCAAGTGTTCAGGCTGTAATTATATCTCTCCTGTGTTCCTGTCCGACGACGGTGGGCGGCCACTTAGGAACGTACTAATATCATTAGCAGACAGCAAAACTAGATTTTCTATTTCTGTTGCTGCAGTTGAAGCCTTGTCTCTGGTTTCAGACATTGATTTAATTTAGCTGTGCTGGGATGACAAGAGGCCGGATTGATGGATACAATGTGGCCAACCTTCCTGAAGGATGGAGACGCAGTCAGGAACACTTTTTTTATTAAATGCCTTGTCAAGACACAAAGATAATACAGAACTGGTTTGTGTTCCTCTATTTATGGGGTCGCCAGTCACATTTGCAGACATAAAACATTCTTTGAAGACCTCAAGTGTTCAAAATTAAACTTTTGCGGTTTGTAGTAGATTTCTAACTTTGAAGCCAATAAAAAGCTTTCACACTTTCCACTTTTCTACAGATACACACTTCTACATTTACATTTATCATGTAGGGAAATGGAACAAAACAATGTTGATGACTCATCTCACGCGCTCAAATTTTTATCCAATCAAACGCTTTGTAGAATGTAAATGCTCCTCCCCCTAATATCACCTGAACAGCAAAAGCAATACAGTGCTGATGGATGAAGTAGTTTTGTAGTCCAAAACCCAGGCATATTAGCACTTCCAGTTCTAGCGTTCTGTCAATGTTTTTTGTTGAATCATTTGTTGGTCACAGAGCTTATTTTGTCCAAAAGAAGCAAAAAGTAATGACAATCCTAAAACAATGAAAAAAATCTGATCATTTTCTCCAAAAGGAGCAAAAAGCAATAACACTCCAAAAACAATGAAAAAATCGTCAAGGGATGCTAACTTCCGGTTAAAGGATATAGCTTAAAAAAAGGGACACACTCTTTGATATGTCCCACCTTATTTTCAGTACAAAATATTTCTACTTAAGAAGTCAACAGGACATTTAAAAAAAAATGTAATATGAAGCATCAAAAAAATGCATTTAAGAAGCGACTACGATGTGATAAAACTGTAACAGATGTGACAAGACCAGGCCCCCTGAACCAAAACATACTTGAAAATCATTGCCTTAAAAGAAGCTGTCTGAGCCGTGTAAGGTGAAATCCATGTTGTATTTCAGGTGCGTCTTTCAGTGAAAGTCGATAGTACAAAGTAAGGCTTGTGTGCTTGGTTCATAAACCATAGCCGCAGGAGCGCTGAGGAATGGCAGCATTAATCTTAGCTGATGCAGATACTGTGTTCAACAAGCCACTGGATTTGCTGTGACACTCATTCATCATCCTGTGTCAGTGTATCAGGTGGAGTGCTTAGCAGCGCTATGCCACTCTAAGATTCAGAGCAGCACTGATAGCATTTACTTTCATTTGTACTTAAATAAACACATGAAATTGGAGTAGTTGTGTGGTCCTCCTGGGATAAGGATTCCCAGACTAAGAACATTGTAATACAAGCAAAACCCTTTGCCTTGCTTTTCCACTGTAGAATTCAGGGATTTTGACTGACAGCTTTTTACATTTGGAAAATTGTAGAAGCGAATCCAAATTTTTCTATATACCTCAGTGTACTATGCACAGTAGGCATATTTTCTGTATGCGTGGAATATCTTTTAAACGTGCTATATGCAACAAAGCCTAAAGCACACTTGAACACCGCATCCCACAATGCAATGCTTTCAACTTGACCCAGCATTTTCTGTGTGATGAATAAAACATAAGTCATTACAGACATGATTTTTTAAATTAGTTAATTAGACAGCCAAGAGTTGACATTGTTATACATTTTCCAATGAAGTGGATTAAAAATGCAATAAAACTCAGGGCCATATCAATTATCAGTCAGCATTAAAGATTTAATTTATTATTATTGGTTGCTATAAAAGTACATATTGGCTCATACTGGATAGCTATTTAATTGTGCACGCTACAGTAATTTCCTCTATTTTTACATTTAGATTAACTATGCTGTCATCTAACACTCAAAGTTCATTTTCAAAAACACTAATAATTTAATGATACTGTCATTTTTGGCAGATCTCTAAATAAATATCAATTTTTAATACTGTACTGTACATTATGATGATGCCATTTTTTTTAAACAAATTATTTAGACTAAATTATACAGAATTTTAGTATCAGCCATTTATTGGTTATTAGCTAGAAAATTATTATTGGATTATCAGTATATCTGCCAAAATGTCAATGACAGTGCATCCCAAATGAAATTTTTATTTCCAACTTGATAACTTGATGAAGTAAATATGCAATGTGATAAAGGCATGTGGCAACAATGTAGCCAACCACTTTTATAATGTGAAAAATAGATTCTGTTCCACATACTACTTTTCAAGAACAGTAAGTATACAGTGGTCCGTTTACATTTGGCTTTAACTATACTTTTATCTGGATGTCATCCAGATATGCATTGAAAATGCAAGCGTAAATGGAATTGCAAATGGAATGTTTTGATATCTGCTTGTTCTGGTCCTAAGGTAGTTGAGGACGCATTGTGATTGGATATCAGTATAATCTAAATCATCAGTGTAATCTAGTCATCATCCTTGTGTTAAGTCATGACATAACACATATTGTTTCTGGGTCCGAGCCTTCACTGTGTTTCAAGTGAGAATGCGATTTCTACAGCTGTTTGTCAGGATTCATTAATGGCACACCTTTAAGCTTAAAAACTCAGAAAAACGGTCTCCAGCCTCACACCATCCCAGACAACAATATATTCACGATTCAGAAAAGATGAATAGCTCTCTGGGCAACTGAGCTTTCACTATGGAGATTCAATTGTCACAGAATGTGAAAGTGCATGACAAAGGAGAACATACAGGAGATTTGTTTTTAATAATAAACACTCTAGGAAACATTACCATACACTATTTCAAATGAGGATGAACAGAGGAAGAGGGAGGACTCGGGGTTTTTATATACAGGACAAATAAAGGGTACTAATGACTTAATAAACAGACACCAGGTGGACAGGATAAATAATCAGACAACTCAGGAAAACGAGGTCACAATGCAAGGAAGACAAAACTCCAAACGTTAGGGCTATTAGCACCATTTGTTATTTCATTTTGGTCTTTGTCATTTGGACCCAGAAACAATGACATCAGACTTAACAACTGGATATTTCTGATATTTTTGTTTTTGAAAGTATTGTTAGCATTTCACATGAAGAGAAAGAGTACGTTCTTTATAATCACTGAAGCTGTCCTGCACTTCAGTTCAGTGAGAGCACTTTCCCGAAAATTCCAGTTAAAAATATCTAAGTTGTCTTGTTTATGTTGTATATACAATATATTGGTTATAATGAGAGAATTTACCAGAGTAAAGCATGCGCTGAACAAAACTGGTTGTGAGCGAGATCTGCTCTGATTGGCCATTCTGTTATGGCTATACAAACAGCTGTGATTGGCTACAAATTTCAGTGCAGAAAACAATGTTGTAAATGAAAACTTTGAACATAGTGAGTACATCTAAATACTGTTAATCGCAGCAGCCAAAATTGCATTAGTTTTTTTTTTTTTTTTCAGTTATTTTCCAGCAGTAATTATGCAGGGAAAGGAGATCTGGCCTGATATCTGGATACAGAAGCTACTTGATGGGGACAAATGCAAACACATGATCATGCCAGGTACAAACAGAGTATTCAGTAAGTAGCAAGCTACTGTTCCAATCTGAAGATAGAGAAGTAAAGAAGTGTTGGCCAAAACCAAATGTTTGCAGTGATCAAACGTAGACAAGGATCCAACAAACATGAATAAATTGCTCTAACAACACTGTTACAACTGCAATTTCAATGTATCGATCAGTTTTTCACCTTAATTATTCACGTAAATGTTGTGTGATTAAAGGTAATGAAGAAAAAAGTACATTTTCATGAGGACAAGTTTAAATACGTTGAAGTTTGTCAGTGTGTGTACAGTATGTGCATTCATTTCACATTAAGCATTTAAAGAAAATCATTAACTTTCAAATTGTTACACTTTCCAAAAAGCTTTTAAGCTCAATAATCAGTGTTTTGGTGGTCCTAGCCAAGGTAAAAATTAATCTTAAGCAAACTTCAAGTCATTTGAGTTCTAAACTTTTGTGGTGTGGCAGCTGCAAACTACAGCTATCCAACTGATTTGAATCATTCCAAATTCAATTTATTTCCAGGCCGGAAGCCAACAGAAAGCAGTTTATATCAAGCTAATTAACTCACAGAATCAAAAGCAGTACACAGCAGCAATGATGCTGTGACATCACAAGACTGACATGAGGTATTCAGTGAGTCAAATATAATGGGATGTGACGCGTGGATGACCATTATGCGAGTATTAAGTTGATGGCAGTAGGGCGGATGTTTGGAGATATGACTGATCACTTGATCAGATTGGGCTCACTGCTCTGACCTCTCACAGCCACATCATGGCTCATGATTGTAAACACTATGATGCAATCTGACATATTGATTTCAGCTCACAGGCAGATTGACTTTGAACCTAACGTGCCCATACGCACAAACGAGACAGGAAAAGCATTACAACCGAAATTACGTGTCATATTAATTTTGAATTAGACATTATATGAAACATCTGCACAGAATTTCCATCAGCGATTCATTTAGTGTTGTTATGGGTCAAAAGAAGGTGTGCCAGCTCTCTTCATCTTAACCTAGAGTGACTCTTGAGTCTGCTACTTGAAACATTTCTGATGATGCAACAATCTAATCAAATGACAAGAAGAGACCAATCAGTTCTGAATATAAATAAATACACGGTCATTGCAGAGCATTCATTTGAAATCAAACAGACATATACGATGACCTGAATTAGTGTCAATCTCTGCGATGGTGTGGTCTGCATGTTTTCAAGCAAGGTCTCTCAGCGAGAGAACAGGTTAATGGATAGATGACCTCTGGACCGGGGCTGCTCAAAGACAGGAACTCAATTAGCTCAGCATGCACACCGCCGCAGAAATGTACCATCTATGAGATCATGGGAGAGTGGAAGAGTGCATGGGTCTTTCTTGCCATTTCCTTGAACTCGTCAAAAGGCGGAAACAAGCTAGCAGTCAGAGCAATCCACTTTCCATAATCCACTTACTCCTCAAAGGGTTCCATTCATGACATGCTGTATGTAAACACAGGGATGTGTTTGTTGCAATCACTAGCATTCTCATCTAGCTTCATGTCTGCAGCCACAACGGCTGTAAATATCACTGTAGTGTAATCTTGATAATGATTCAGTCTGACAATCACAACTTCTTTTTTTGGGGATCATCATAAAGCATGCTGATATCTGCCTCTTGGCCTCTGCCCTTTCGGCCAAGGTCAATGTGCAGAGCATCTGTCCCCAGTGATAACCAAACTGAGAAGTAGCAGGCCAATCAATAGCAATATTAATCAACAGCCGAGCACATTCAGCCAATAACCGTCCTGCATTAAGCACTTGTAAGGATGCGTATGTAAAGGATGGCACATGCTCTCATGTTGCATATATGTTAAATAAAAGTCCAGCCTGAATATAGTACTTTAGTAGCAGCATCCTTAATTTATGAACATATGGACATATTAATGATTAAAAATAATAAATAATAAGCTATATTATATTTTATTATTATTATATTATTATTTATAATAACTGCAAATTAAAATTAAAATTAATCTAAATGTGTGTGTAATAATCATAACAAATACAAACATTTTTAAATCATGTATAAATGCCAATTATTCCAAGCAGAATGTTTAATCTTTTCCCTAAATTCAGATCCATACGAGACACTATGGATGTAAGAGGACTAATCAAAGTAAACATACTTAATTATTAAGCAAAATGAGTAAGACTCCATCTCTACAATATAGTAATGAAAATCATTACTCTGTGACCATAATGATTTAATTAACTAAAAGGCTGCCAATTACACTATAATTCAATACGGGACTATTATTATTGATTATTATGGTTAAATTCCCCTCATTCTAATGTGCATGGGTCCCTTTTCTTCAGTATGCGACACTGAGAAGGTTTAAAATAGAAGAGTGTTTTAAAAGACAAGAATCGTTCAATTATTATATTAGCCAAATGCAACATGGTAGATTTCTATAATAGAATGAGAGTACAATTAAACATATCTAAAGTGTATATCTAAAGCTGTTATCAAACAACTACAATATTATCGATCATCATCAGAAATGCAATGTCAGAAATGTAATTCAGCATACCATCAACATAAGCACGGAATGGACGTTCGTCATTAAGTAATCTAATTTCATATCTCCTGTGGGAAAAGGCAGTATGTTTGTATTTACTTCATAATCTCTTTTGGGATTGGATGGGACATTAGAGCTCATAAATGAGGGACATTTGAACAACATGTTCTCTTGGATGGTATCATTACGATAAGCAATTACCAACATTATTCACTTAATGTTATAATATAAGCCTGAGACAGAGACAAAACCACAATCAAGATTAGACTAAACACCGAAACAAAACCTGGAGGCCTTTTTTTCCGTTCCTCTTTCGTTTTTTGGACAATATTTTGAAATAACCTTCAGTGTGATTCATTACTCAGTATGTTCCTCAGTGTTCCCCTCCACTGCTTCAAACACATACTCACAATTTTTATGCCGAGTCTTAAAATTCACAGTGGATGGTTGAAATGGGCCAGTGGGTGAATTTACATGGACTAGTGAGTTTGTGCTGTTAGGTCATCAAGAGCTGGCATTTCTTAAATGCTAAGTCTTGCATTTTAAAAGTGCAATGTAAAACCAACCATGTACTGAACATTTTTTACCTAAAATGTAAATTAATTGATTGTATTCAAGTCAGAATATTATATAACATTACTGAAACAAGCTAAATATATTTGATTACACCAACCAAACTGAATTAAAGATTATATCAGATATAAATAAGCAAATGAGCAATGTTTCAGTAAAAGGGATTCCAGTATTAACGCCAAGGTTGTATCTGCATTTTTAAAAGTCTCAATGTAGTTGAGACTCCACTGACTCATTTCCAGGTATAAATCTCAAAATGACAGCCATTCACAATTCAGCACCCTTCCCCCTACAAACACCCCACCAAAGACCAAACGAGGACAGTTAAGTCCTAACTAAGCCATTGTGTTGGTTGCTCATTGTTGTAAATGATCAGTCAAACACACCATGCATCGATGACCACTAGAAAATAACACCCAAAGACCCATGTAGAAATCAAGAGCCCCAAACGCCCTTGGGACACAATTTCAATCAATGTCTTCTTGTCCTTCCACCAAAGCAAATTAGATTCTACTGATGCACGGGGTGGAAATGTGACCCATAACTAACTGAAGGATCTGTGCTACGAATCCAATAGGTACAAAAGCTGGGCAATTAGTCCAAATGTGGTTTCTGGTAGATTCATTAATGTCAATGCACAATGGATTATCATGAGGACAACAGTCTTTATTATGACACAGAATCAAGAAATGGCACCAGTGCACTGAAACCACACTTAAGGCACTATATCTAAACCTGCAGTTTACTTTTGATATTGTATTATAGTGCATTTAGTTATTAACAATAGTTAATTGTTCAGATCAATAATATTTTTGACTTAATTTAATTAGATTTATCAGTATAATTCAATGTGTACAATACAATACATCTTATGGTTTACATTGAACTGTTTAATGAATACATTTACAACCTTAAGAAATATGCTTTTAAAAATACAGTTTAAAATTGAGCTAACATTTGAAAATAGTAGGTCATTTAGCTTCAGATTTGGCCTAGATTTTCTTCTTTTCTTTAGGGTATGAACAATCTACATAGAGAATAAGAAAAGTAACTACCGACATCAAATCTGTTTTTCCAATCATGCTAAAAGTAGAGATGACAAAGGGGAAATTGGCAGGATTTATATACACTGCTCAAGACACAAACTAAACTAAATCATTTAATACAATTAAGTCCAAAATAAAACATTGTAATGCATCAAATGAGATTTATCGGTCTGCAATGACAGTTGATGAAAATGACTGTGCTGATGCAGGAAGGATTGTGAGGTGGTCTGAACTTGATTCCCTAATGTTACTTCCCATCGGATGGCCAATCTCCTGTGGCCTGATCATCAGGAAATACTTCTTGGGTGAGGGTTTTAGAGGTCAGAAGCCATGGCACTCCAACAGATAAAGTAACAGGGTCAAAGCTGTGTATCCCGCAAATCAATTCCTCGCACACAATACATGACATGGGGTCTGGACTTTTTATGCAAACAACTAGTGTGATGGAAAGCTATGGACAGCTGTGTGACTTTAGAGGTCAAATGATATATTTGATTATCAATCGCACATACTCTCCTTCATCACCTTATTAGTCGTTCATTAATTTAAACACTGTATTTACACATGCAACATTCACTGCTGAAAATAAACATTATGCACAGATGATATTAACAAAAAATGATTCATTGATTTTTTTGCCACCATGTTTTTGATGACTGGCGGAGTTCCTGTTTTTCAATAAAGGTTCTTTATTCAAATGCATAGTTCCATTAAGAACCTTTAGCATCCATGGAACCTTTCCATTGCACAAAAGGTTCTAGTGGTAAAAGATTCTTTGGATTTTTAAAATGTTCTTCACACTAAGAAAAAAAAAATGGTTTACTCAAAAGTTCACTGGGAAACCAAAAATTGTTCTTCTAAAGAGATGGTCCTAAAGGTTCTTTGTTGGCATCTGTCCATAAATAACATTTAACATCCATGTAACCTTTCCAACGTGCTAAAGGTTCTAGAGATTTTTAACATGTTCTTCACAATAAGAAAAAAAAACTGTTCACTGAAAAGTTCTTTGGGGAAACTTTGGTGCTTCTATGGCATCACTGTGAAAACCCCCTTTTGGAACTTTTATTTTTAAAGGTTAATAGGAAATAAAGAAAAAAGTATGCCACGAAAGTAAACGATATCTAATCAACAGCTTGTGCTCTTTACACTATATTCAAGGACAAACAACTGTTTAATACTGCCAAAAAACAAACAAACTGTTATTTAAACGTCAAACCATCAAAGTATGGTGACACCAGACAGAGATACATGATTACATGTATCCCCAGCATGGACAAAATCCATTGCTGTTGTCATCATCCATTTTCATGGGATGGCTTGTCATAAAATAGATGAGATCCATTTTGCGAGAGGCGCTGCCAACCATCCTGTGTCTTTAATGAGGGGTTTTAAGCCTCATCTGTTATCAGAGCTGTGTACTCTATTATTTTACTGGCAGTATTTTCCTTTCGGAAGACAAACATTGTGTTTGCCCAGAGCTAAGCACACCTGCTCTGCACACCTGCCCTCTGACCACCTCTCGGCACCAGGCTTTTGTTTTTCCTCACGGCAAAGAATCAAGGTGCTTCCGCATCATCTCTAACAAAGGTTAAAAAAGGAGCCGTTCAGTAGGATGAAATCTAATCGTATTGTTCTTTACCACCTGGTGATTATCAAAGCAAAATTTCATTTAAATGTTTATTTAAGGTAAATTTAAAAAGTGTTGTGTTGAGAATTATCAATTAAAATGTAAACTCACACTGAAAAATACGACAGCCACGCCATCACTGCCCCCAGAGAAAATTGGATGGAAAATTATTTTTAATATTTAAATAAATAAACAGACTCATACATGCAAACATCAATATAAAGTCAAACCTTTAAATAATGCCTATTAATAAAAAGATTCATGAGAATATCATATTACAACAAAAACATGCCTGTTTTTCCTGTTTTTGTATACTAACAAGTTTTATATAGTTTGCTCTTTAAGTAATGTTCATTCAGTCATCATTAAATAACCCCACCACCATCAACACCATTCAGGAACCACTATTGAGCGAAGACAAATGCAACACTTTTGCATTCACACACTGCCAAATGTCTTCCGAATGACCAGAATAGCTGTGAAACCTCTGCTATTGGTCTGTATTCAAGCTGTTGCAGTGTGACCATTCCTTTTTAATGCAACTGGCCACACACTGAGATTTAAGATCTATTCAGGAACAAGTTCGACTCTAGTTAACTCCAGTTATTTTGAGAGAGGTGTGTTAGTACAGTTAGGCAGAGGGATTTTAAATGGGATTACAATATAATGACGTATAGAGACATGCGCATTGCTTGCATGAACCATGTGGCACATTAGGGTTGTACATATTTTGGCTTCAGCACCAGATTGCCTCTACGAAACTGCCTGGTAAATCTCTCTGGTAGCATTCAGTGGTCTGTGAATGGGGGCAGATGCAGACCCCCTGGATATACAGATGTATTGTCTGTTGTCCGGAGCCAGCATAGTTACACAGAAAAAAGGATGCAAAATGAAACTAAACGCAAGTAAAATGACAAATAAAGTGTATTTCACAAAATTTAGGATTTACCATAAAATCTTATTAAAAGTGTGAAATACAGTACTTTGCTCTTCATTACTTGAATTAAATTAATAATTTCCAGGAAGCAAAACTGACTGATATCTTTGCTGTTTTTGTATAATACACTTAATAATAATGATAATAATAATATAATACACTTTTCAACAAACAATAATAGATTTTTCAACAAATAAACCAAAGTAAATGTTTTCCATGAATCAAAAACTTCCTTGAGAAAACCTGAGCACGAGAACACAATTTTCAAAGGTTCTGCGTAGCTTACTGTGTTTCAATATGTTTAGATCTATTCATATAAATTAAGAGGCCTCATAATTTATATTTAAAGATATATAAAATGATCCAATGGAAAAAGAGCAGAGTTATGTTACATTATGTTAAGATACCATTGCGTGGAGCAGGGTTTTGTTTCAAAACCTTGTGAGCAAACTACCTGCACCCTAAAAACAGGTTGTTTTTTAGGATCTTAGGTTCTGCAAATAACCCTCTTAACCCAACTAAAAATGTACAGTATGGTTTTTTTGTTATTGAAAAAAGTTTATGATGCCACATTACAGGTTCTTACGATCTGGGTTGTAGGATGTTTTCTAAAGAACAAGGGAATAAAAATGTCTTTGAGCAACGTAAGACTTTGCTCAAAACGCAGTCTAGGATAAACAGCTATGTAGGTTTTGAGACACAGCCCCTGTGTTGTAACTGAAGGATGCACACTAGAGGCGACAATTCTATTTAAGTTAAAATACGACAAGTGTAATGCTCAAGCACTGCCGCTGAATAGTAATGCACCCATTCTAGCTCTCAACACAGTTATTTACCCCAAACAAAGAGGGCTAAATAGCGTACACTTAGCGCGAGGTGACATCAGATTGTTATGGAGTAAATCCTTACCTTCAGATAGAAGAAGCAGGAGCACAGCGATGTCTCCCCAAACGATTCCAAGCGTAGTTCCCATACTTGTCAATCATAAGTGTAATTTCACAGTGAACAGGCAAAAGTGATTTGATTCTTAAAAAATAGAACTTTACAGTGTTTACGATTCGCGCGAAGGAGCCACAAAAGTCCTTAACGTGAGTGTCCCATTGATGGGTGACTGCAGCGCGCGCGCACTCGCTCTCTCTCTCACACACACACACACATAGGCTACACACACACACACACACACAGAGAGCGCAGCAGGGGGAGGTTCACATCACATCCAGCCAATTTCCTCAGATGTGTGTTTCCGTCCTGAATCACATCAGCGACTGGCCAATGAGCCAAAGAGTTCCTAATGAAATAAATCTACATTTTGGGGGCATGCAAATAATATATGCGTAAGTTGGAACAGTTAACTGGACAATACGACTTTATGGTTTTCAACTGTTATGCATTAGCCTATATTACTATTGATAGTTATTATAAACATACTCATTTTCCAGACTCTGTCCGTTTAAATATGCAGTGCAGCCACAGCCCACACAGTTTAGTGACTCGGTATAAAATTGAAGAGTAGCCTACTACAGATACAGGTACATCTCAAAAAATGAGAATATCGTGAAAAAGGTCAATATTTTTTGTCACTCATTTCAGAAAGTGAAACCCATATATTATATAGATTCATTACACATAGAGTGAAATATTTCAAGCCTTTATTTCTTGAAATTTTGATGATTATGGCTTACAGATAACGAAAACCCAAAATTCAGTGTCTCAGAAAATTAGACTATTACATAAGATCAATAAAAAAAGGATATTTTAAACAGAAATGTCAGGCTTCTGCAAAGTATGTTCGTTTCTATGTACTCAATACTTGGTTGGGCCTCCTTTTGCATGAATTACTGCATCAATGCGCCGTGGCATGGAGGCAATCAGCCTGTGGCACTGCTCAGGTGTAATGGAAGCCCAGGTTGCTTTGATAGTGACCTTCAGGTCATCTGCATTGTTGGGTCTGATGTCTCTCATCTTCCTCTTGATAATACCCCATAGATTCTCTGCTGGCCAATCAAGCACAGTAACACCATGGTCATTGAACCAGCTTTTGGTACCTTTGGCAGTGTGGGCAGGTGCTAAGTCCTGCTGGAAAATGAAATCAGCATCTCCATAAAGCTTGTCAGCAGAAGGAAGCATGAAGTGCTCTAAAATTTCCTGGTAGATGGCTGCGTTGACTGTGGACTTCAGAAAACACAGTGGACCAACACCAGCAGATGACATGGCAGCCCAAATCATCACTGACTGTGGAAACGTCACACTGGACTTCAAGCAACATGGATTCTGTGCCTCTCCACTCTTCCTCCAGACTCTGGGACCTTGATTTTCAAATTAAATGCAAAAATTACTTTCATTTGAAAAGAGGACTTTGGACCACTGAGCAACAGTCCAGTTCTTTTTCTCCACAGCCCAGGTAAGATGCTTCTGACGTTGTCTCTGGTTTAGAAGTGGCTTGGTAGCCCTTTTCCTGAAGACGTCTGAGCGTGGTGACTCTTGGTGCACTGACTCCAGCTTCAGTCTACTCCTTGTGAAGCTCTTACAAGTGTTTGAATCAGCTTTGCTTGACAGTATTCTCAAGCTTGCGGTCATCACTGTTGCTTGTGCACCTTTTCCTACCCAAATTCTTCTTCCAGTCAACTTTGCATTTAATATGCTTTGATACAGCACTCTGTAAACAGCCACACCTTTCAGTAATGACGCTCTGTGACTTACCCTCTTTGTGGAGGGCGTCAATGTTCGTCTTCTGGATCATTGCCAAGTCAGCAGTCTTCCCCATTATTGTGGTTTCAAAGAACAAGAGATACCCTGAATTTATACTGTAGGGATGGTCATTAATTGAAACTCAAATGTACATATTCTAATATTTTGAGATACTGATTTTTGACTTTCATGAGCTGTAAGCTCTAATCATCAAAATTAAAACAAAAAAACTTTTGAAATGTTTTACTTTACATGTAATGAATATAAAATATATGAAAGTTTCACTTTTTGAACTGTTACAAGAAAAAATGAACTTTTTCACGATATTCAAATTTTTTGAGATGCACCTGTACATTTACAGATATCTGCAGAAATCTGTAAATATCTACAGATATTATTATTATATCGACAGATATTATTATTATTATTGTTACAGTATTAATTATCTGTGTTGGTTTCAAACAGTTCAAAAAGCAAATATCTTCCTCAAAAAACATGATTTTAAAACAATGGCAATTTCATAAGTGTTAGTTTGGAGTAATGAACTGCTTTGTAAATCTCATCTTTTTTTCTTGTCAGTAAGAGTGGAAATTAGCTTCTTTTTTGTAGCCAAGACTTTAAGGTATGTCTCGATACATTAATTGACTTTAAATATTGAAAAAAGGTTCACAAGAGTAAAACGTATGACAACTAGTCCTAGTTTCCTCTTTATATTAGCTTAAAAAATAAATGCATGAACTGTGTAATACATGCATGCACTTCAAAACGAATATTATACGTCAAACAGAGGTGAAGGGCAAAAGTATGAGCAAAATAAGATTTGTCAAAGTAATTCACAATAAAATAAATAAATGAAAGTAAATAAACTATTGCAGGAACATTTTATTTGCTCCCCAAAACAGTGTTTAATAAGAATCAGGTGCACAGGCACAATGATCAACAAACAGAGCCACATGGCATTTTAAGGACAAACCACACCCAAGCCTATTGTTCCTCACATCCCCTGAAACATCCAAAACAACAGTTCTGTAGAGAATTCAATACTGTCAGTAAAGGCCAAGGTTTAAGAGAGTTGTTGTGAGTTCAAGATGGTGTCGGCCCATTTTGGCAGTGTGTGAGCCAGTCTCTGTCTGTGCTGGGCTGCTCTTGGACCAGATGACTGCTTAGCTCTCTGTGAAGAGGGGTACGCATGATGCATTACTCTGCCTCTAGGGCGACCCACCAGTGCATCACAGGGCAATCACTCCAATCAACGTCTGCCCTGATGGATGCCAAATCAAACTATAGTGGAGACCTCAAATTAAGCATCCACAGAAAGAGGCCAAGCAAAGACACTTTGGTAACAAAATAAATTCTCTGTTGCTTAAGATCCAAAAGAGTTATTGAGGTATTTTCATTCATAAAACCCTCAAAATCGGGAGTGCAGGAGTATTATGGAAATAGAAAAAAAAGCATATTCTTTTTTATAGAAATAAAAAAGAAGAGAGCCAGACAGTATGGAATATAAATTTTCATGGAAAATATGGATTTAATTCAAGTAATAAATATATTTCATAATTAATTAGGCCTAAAAGTCATTGCACAATTTCATTCAAAATTTTTGCATGTTAAAAAATAAATATGACCTCACGTTGTATCAGTCACATTTACACACTGCCTCCGAAACTTTCGTCCATCATAAAAAAATTCCGATCAGGTTCGAATTTCTGCGTTTTCGCATCCGTAGCATGCATTTTGATAGGAAAGGATGACGAATACGAAAAAATGGAAAAACGCATGCGAACATTTCAGTCTCAGTGTTTGTTCATTACAAGATATTTGTTATGCTGTATAAATATTTCACTTACTCTGCATATTAGCCACAGGATGGTTTTGTTGACATAGCAGCATGTAGGCTCATCACCATATACATGATGCAGATTAAAAAAGCTCAGGTTGCTCTAAACCAGACACACGGTGGTATTTTCAGACATATGGTCGATGTAAATCAATATAGATAAGGCAATGCATAGGCAGATTCATGACATTTACTGCCGCATCCGTTCCTTTTGAATGTGGTTGCTTGACAAGATCATTTTCAGATGAAAGCTTGTCTTATAGTAGATACGATCACAATTTTTCCTGTCAGATTCTGTCAAACCGATTATCATTAGTACAAGCAGACAGCAGAAAAGCATTGTGTGCATCAAACATGGTGGAGCTATTCTCAGTGTTATTTTGCTAATAGAGCTTTGCATCTATATACTTTGCATTAAATAATAATGATGATAAAAACTTTATTAATAAAATATTAATTCAAAAAGTGCTTACTGTAGTAGATAAAGTCCATATTCCCACTGGGAAATGCAGTAGCGCTACACTAGTCATTAGTCCATTCCCAAAATCAGTTGACCAGTTTGCTTCCCTCATAGGCTCTACATAGTTTAAATGGGTAATATGATCCTCAAAATGAAAAGCTTTCTCATTAACTAATAGAGAGAAAGGGTTCAATTGAATTCCATGCAGAGTGAACAGGTTCACATGTTTCAGCCGCTTCAGTAGATCATAAATATCCTACAAATCCAGAGATCTGGTGCACTAGATTGAAGATAATAGAAAAGCTGTACATAAACTGTACATTATATTTGTTTTTATGCTTCCAAACAGAAGATAAACACTACTGCTGTAATGAAAAAATTATTCAGCCTGTTTGTTCACAAGTCGTTTGTAAGTGAGAGGTCAGTGCAGAGCATTTCTGAGAACTCTCTGAGATTAAATCTTTGCATCCTGACAGATTCTCATCTTCTCACCACTTACAGCCAGATTTAGTGATACTCTTGGACACTTATAACCTCTACTATTATATAACTGTAGTCACACAATGGCTCATTTATGAGCGAATATATTAGTTGATCAGTGGTTCTGGTGGATCATGACCCAAAAAAGGGTCGCAAGTCTGTTTGAAACTAAAAGAAAATCATAAAATGCAACTAATCTATTCTGCCATGTGTTTTATGCCACTTTATCTATCTCTTTCTTTATTTTTCTACAAATGTCCTCATTTGTATATCTGTATAGTTGTATGTACATATGTTTAAACTGTATTTATCTGTATTTGAACGTCTACTGTCAGTGTCTTAAATGTTAACTGTATGCACCAAGGGTCTGAGAGTAACGCAATTTCAATTCTCTGTATGTATGTGCTGTACATGTGGAAGAATTGACAATAAAGTAGACTTGACTTGACTAACCAAATTTGCTATGCATAGTTAAGAATGCAAAATAAATAAGCTTATCACACTTTTTAAAAGGAGCAGCAAACACTCATATATTTGTGTTGTTGACTTCAACTGAATCAAACTCACAGTACAGTATTTTGGTGCAAATTTATCTGTAATTTACACAGATGCCCTCATATTTGAAAACCAAGAACAAGGTAAAAGAAACCTCACTATATTAAATATGTCGTCTCTTCCAAAATTAATAAACATGGTTTGTGCAGACAAATTATTGATGTAATAAAATAAATCATAACAGATAAAATAAAGGATAAAATCTAACAAAACATGTTTGATTAAAAAAAAGCATACATATATCGATAGCTAGGGTTAACATTACTATTTTTAGGACTGTATAATACACTGCTGAAGAGAACTAATCTAAATTTGGGAAATATCTGCACTAACAATAAAATGTAATATTATCTGCTTAGTAACAGAAGTGTATTCTTGGCACAGATGGTGATTGAACAATCATAATAATGATAACAAAAATAGCATCCTGAGGAAGGGACACCATTTGTCTGGGACGTTTGTGCTTGGAAGGGCATGAGGACGAGTACATGATGACAGAATTTGAATTTTAGGGTGTCCTATTCCTTTAAGACAGAAGGTTCTTTTGGGAATTTTCCACACATTCCTATTAACAAATCTTGGTTTTCCACTAAAATGAATATATCAAATCAAAACCAGCTGAGAACCACTGCCGCAGAGCTTCCAGAGGTCATGCTTGTGACTTTATTCGATCTCATGAATATGACTTGACAGAAAACATCAGGGATTTTTGTGTGACGCAGTAATTCCGTATGTGCATGAGATCTGCTGGTGTAATTTCCCTGATTTTGCATTAGTGTGAGCGCAAAAAGTGCTGGCCCCAGAAACGGTCCTCAGTGAGCCGTCCAGCTTGACCCCTATTAAAGGGCTGTCAGTTGAAGAGCAGATGGTACCCACTCTCTGTCTCACAGCACCGAGGGGGGGTGGCCATGGCAACCGATATATAATGGCTACTCCGCAAGTGGTGGAATTGCTTGTTCTAATTTGTTAAGTACCACTTCAGCGAATTTGATTTAATCACTACGTTCAGGTCTTAACACAACTGACATCAAATAAAACACTGCAGGTGTCCATGGAAGACAGTAAATCTGATCCTCTGGTCTCGGTTCTTATGCCTATTAACTAATTGAACATAGGAATACACCAAATTCAGTTTTACAGACATGAAAAGAGATATTCATCACTCACGAAAACAAAAATATCAATGTTTTTGGATCCTAAACCCATGTTGCATAAATACCTAAACAGAATGTTGCACTTATTTAATAATTTAATAATTAAAACTTTATTTTAGCTTGTAACTTAAATTAAAGAGAAATACAAGGACTTTTATGAGACAAAAATACCAGCAGCATCAGATTTTGAGGAAGAATTTTTTGCGGTAGAGCAGGTAGGCAATGAAGACCCAAAGTGCAGTACCCCATATATTCTGGAAAAGCTGTTCCCAGTGACTTTCCTGAAAACGCATCTCCCAGCTGAAAGGAAAGTAAAATCCCAGCAGAGAGTGGCCAACGTAGACAAATATAGAGTTCATCCCTGCAAACAAATGCACAGTAAGCTTTTCTGGACTGGGTTGGCTGATAAAATTATGCTTTAAAGGAACAGTTCACCAAAAATGTATTCACTCTCTGGCCATCCAAGATGTAGATAAGCTTCTTCAACATCTCTCTTCTTCATGTTTCTTCATCAGAGCAGATTTGCATCATTTGCTCACCAATGAATCCTCTGCAGTGAATGGGTGCCGTCAGAATATGAGTCTAAACAGCTAATAAAAACATCACAATAATCCACAAGTAACTCCAGTGCATCAATTTACATCTTGTGAAGTGAAATGATGTGTGCTTGTAAGAAACAAAACCATCAATTTCATAATCCATAATAACGCTTCTCCCCGTGGTCCTCTTGTATATGAATCCACCGACATATTTGTGTAGAACTGTTTTGGACTGTTTCCACTTGTAAACAGTGCTTGATCTGTGCATATTTCTCTCCTGATACAGACTAGATGGCTTTTTCATTTGAGAAAGATGTTAACTGATGGACTGGAATTGTGTGGGTTACTTGTGGGTTATTGTGATGTTTTTATCAGCTGTTCGGACTCTCATTCTGACGGCACCCATTCACTGCAGAGGATCAATTGGTGAGCAAGTGATGCAATACTAAATTTTTGAATGAAGAAACAAACTCCTGCACAATTTGGATGGTCTGAGGGTAAATTTATTTTTGGGCAAACTATTCCTTTAAATAAATGAATTCTCATACCAGGATAAATGAAAGGTTGTCCTCCCCACCATTCCTTAATGTCTACAACGAAATACATCAGACCCAGCAGCACAAAGGACATGCAGCCCATGCAAGTAACAAATGACAGGGACCTGAAAAAGACAGCAGATGTTGTAGGATCTGAACCATTTGATAAGATGGAAAACATATATTGCAGACAAGACATATCAGTCCACAAAAATATCAAAAATGACCCTTAGAGGTGCACTGTGCTTTGCCAAACATTTCTTGTAACAGAGAGGACAACACAGTGCAGAACCAGGGACTAAATAATGTATATAGTAGTTTCTGTGCTTAGAGTAAGCCAATAAGAAACATAAGCATCCAAAGTGAAGGCTTGGCACCTGCTCAGTACAACTATGTCAATAAGTCATGTGCCTCTGTGTTCCTAAGTGCCAGGATGCTCGATGGAATTTTATCTAATGTAAAATGGTTGCGTCCCAGAGCATCGTTTATGTCAGCTGAAGTTGAGCCAAAAAAAAAAACAACTCTTGGCTGGGAGTTGATTACTTTTAGGGATGAAGACAGACACACTCAGGGGCTCAATAATGGGCATGATGAACTGCCCATATAAATTCAAGCAGGTATGTCTGTACTCAAACAGGTACAGTAGGGTTACAGAGACAGAGTGCATACAGCAAAGGCAAGATGAGATCAAATTTAATGCAAAAACCTTTACGCAGGTCTCTTATAGAAAAAATGATCAGTGTTTTTGCTTTGTTTCCCAGTTTAAATATTTTCAAAACAGTGTTGTTAGTGTAAACTAAAACCATTAAAATTGTAAAAAAAAGAAAAAGAGATTAATTAAAATGAATTAAAATGATGAAATTAAATCAAATTATGTGAAATATTAAATAAAAACTTTAAATAAAAATTAAATACAAATGATGTGAACTGAAATGAAATTCAGTTAAAGTTGAAGTACTAAAATGACTAAAACTGAAAAATAAATAGAAATATTAAAACTAAAGTAACATAATAACATAATAACACTAAAGTAATAACAAATAAATATAATATAAAAGCACATAACATTACTGAAACTCAAACTAAAATTAAAACATTTAAAGTATTAAACATTATTTAGCATTTACATAATGCAATATATTATATAGTAGTATATAAATAGCATAAATAATACCAAAATATATTTTTATTAATTTTTAAAATTATTTAAGTTTTAATTTTTCCCCATACCCCCCCTCCCCCCACAGTTTTTTTCTTTGCTTATATAGCATAAATCTCACAAATCCTTTTTGTTGTTTTTTCTTTTCTTTTTTTCTTTTTTGCATGTAGAGATGAACAATCGTATGATTGTCTACTGAACATTTCAGTTACATGCCATTATTTATTCTGAGGTGTTAGATGACAAATAATTTAATGTGCACCATTCTGAAGATGTAGGGCTGACCTCATCCTGCTCAATTTCACAACAGGCGGATGAGATAAGCCAGAGTTCTGCAAGATATATGGTTGGGAAAATAAAACTGCTCACTCTCTCTTGGCTGTAAAGAAGAGTGATCTAGTTGGACAGTGGATGTATCACCCGCCGCGTCTCACTCCTGTGCCAGTGGGGGTGATTATTTACAGGACGTTCTGTCGTTAGAGGTAAGTAAACGCGTGTTTTAGCAGCCTCTGATTTGTGCCTGCTGGAGTCTCATCCCTTCTTTTGTGGATGGAGAAGTAGCTGGATTTAGAGGGTAAGGAAGCACTTACCAAAGGTTTTTATTGACAGGTATAAATCCTTCGTCTCTTGTGCACTTAGAAAGGATGGCTGCAGAGATTCCCTGAGGATCAGAATAAAACAGATTTCAAATCAATGCAGACCTGTAAAGCAAGCACTATCAGACAACCCAAATGCAGCACCGCTAAGAATCAAGCAGATTGGCTGACGCTCCCGGGAGGTGAAGCCCCTCCAACTAACACACGCAACACAGATCCATCTCCTCATGCCTTACGCAAAAGCTCTCTTCTCAAGCGTTACATTTCTACATTGCAATACTTTTTTTTTTTTTTTTAAATGAACACCCTCGGTAATACATAATTAGCTCATCGATATCTCCGTACTTTCCCAGTTTATTGATTACATTAGAAATTGCAAACATTTTGTGTATTACAAGTTTTCTTAAATATGTTTAAATATGCAAATGAGGCATTATCTAATTCAATATCCATTTTCTGGCTCAATGTATTGGGAAAAAATCATTTTGAGAAAGCAGCCTTTAAATATATGTCTTGTAAATGAAATCTACAGACAATAGATAATATACAATAAAAACTTAAACATGGATTTTGGATGTTTTTTTTTCCACTAGTCTAAAACAACATGTATATGAAAAGCCAAATAGGCCAAAATTTCAAAACTGACCAGTTCATGAAATACTGTTTTTGACTGCAGTAAATCAGGCTCATTTAAAGGAATATTGTGCTTTTGTGAGGATATACAGTTCAGCATCCAAACCTGCTTGTTAGGAGGATATCCATCATTTGTATAGATGACAGAATCAATGGTGTGGAAATAGCCTGGTTGGCTCTAGATTGAGTCTCCAGGCTATGCAGGCAGGATGTGGGACAATCATTGATATGTGGGGCAATTGCTCAATTTCAATCTCAAACTGCGGAGTAGTGATCGTTGAACTTTAATTAACTCAGGGTCCTTGTTTATTGGCACGGTGAAGCATCAAATCATCCCACAATCTGACAAAGGACTCATGGAAATGATGACAAGACAACCCCTCTCCCTCTAGACGAGCAGCGTTTTATAACTGTTGATGTGGTGGGAGGTAATTTTTGTTTAACCAGGATAACGTATGTGAAGAGCACATTAACAGCACAAGAGGCTGTTGGAGATGTGCTGCTTAAAACATTCTCAGACCTCAGAGCTCTCCAGAGATGTCAATGATTTTGATTGTTTGCTTGTGCTATGAGATGAGCAGTGTTTATCGAGAAGCATGAAGCCTGTAACGGTCTTGTTGGTTGCCTAAATCCTTAGTTATATGCTTTGTGGTCCAATCCACAATCTATATTTTCTTTGACGTCAACGTAGGGATGAAGCATTGGGGAAAAGTTGAGAGGAAAGGAATAAAACATATCAACAGATGCTTTACAGCATATACAAATAAGGAATCTTTCCCCGTGCTATTCTATATATCTTCGAAAAACATGATCGCTTATCACTAAATCTGAATAAAAAAGGAAAATTTATTTAAATATGATGCAAGTGCTATATTATACATAAACCATCTTTGTATTGCACAATAAGAGGTAGTGTGTGAACAGCGGTGGCATAATTATTTGCTGTTGGCTAGTTTATTTTATCATGCTGTGCCTCTAGGTAAAGTGAAATAGATCTCTGTTCATTTATTTCAGCACCCCGAGCAGTGTGGCCCCATAATGCTGGCCAATATGATTCAACATACAGCTATAATGGCCCGATTTGTCATAGGGCTTGGGAATAATGAAATTTAAAATACTGGGATCAGGCATCTGCGTACTGTGGGTCTGGGTTCACAAAAAGCACACTCAAAATGCTTCACTGTGAGAAGAAGAGGAGGATTGTGATTAGGGTACATACTAAATAAATGTATACAAAGCAGTATATACATATCTATGTATATAAATAAAAATATAATATGCAAATACAAAATAATTTAACAACAGGGTATGAAAAAAGTTAATTATAAAAAAGAACTTCCATTTTCACTTTAATTTTGAAATGATTTTAGTTTTAAGTATAAACATCACTAAATAATGTTAGATTTATAGTAACTTGTGTGTTTTTTCCATTGCACTGCACTACTTTTCCATTGTTTTCCTATGTAAAATGCACTTGACAGAGACGTTTTTGACCATTTCACTCACACCTCACATTTTTAAGGCACCTTGTGCATGACACACTGTTCTAAAAAGCAGCACTCAAGTCAAAATAAGTTCAAATTTTTTAAAAATGCTTCTCAAGTCCTTGCGTTTTTCGCTATTCCACAAGCATAAGGCTACATAGTAAATGACTAGACTACAAAAATGTGTATAAAATATTAAAAACACTGTTTTCAAACAGGTTTCCCAAACATTCCCTCTGTCTCTCATTGTTTGGATAAAAAGATATCACCGCCCCAAATTCACGTGTGTTGCTGTTGTTGGGAAGGTCAAACAAACAAAGCAATGTTTTGAAAGTGTTTCATGAAAAAGTCAGCCTACCAATGGCTTACTGATAGTTTCTCTACATTTTAAGCTTGGATAAGTATTCAAACATCAAATAATTGCACACCTTAAGAAAAAACAAATGTGCTCTGAAAAAAAACGTTCCCTAGGAAACAAAGTATAAAGGATATATATCTTGGCACGAGTGAGAGATCCTTTGAGTAAGAACAGGACATTGTGTCAGCTTTCTGGAGGAGTTGAGGGTAACATTTGTCTGTCATAATTTAATGAATCTGACTCATAAAACAGATGTCATATGAAAAGGACATTTAGAAAAATTTGCACACTCATATAAATGGCCCAACCTCAAATCTTTAGTCCTTAATATATTTTAAAAATGAGATACAAGCTTTGCTAAGCCACAACATTCTTGCTCATATTAATAACGAACCGTGCAAGAATGACCGTAAGAGAAGCCATTGCTGAGAAATGCAGGTCATTTGCCCCCGTCATCCACAGCTTTATGTCCAGAGTTTGCCAGACAAAACCCCTCCATCAGCACCTGTTGTCTCTAGAGAGGGCATTCCAGCAGCTCTGCCTCCCGAAGTCCAAAACAAAACACAGAGGCAAGGTCTTTCATGGAAGAGAAGCTTGCAAACTCCCTTTCTGTGTAGATCCTGTGATCAACATATGCTGCATTGCGCAGAAACATGATTCTCGCTTAATAACCTTGAATAAATGACTACACAATTCGCTTTAGATTAAACACACCATATAACTTGAGCTTGCCTAACTCGTCATGCTCATTAAAACTGACAAAGACCAAAAAATACAGAGTGGTAATACATAGAGGGTTAATTCGCCCCACATGGTGCAATAAAAAAGCCTTTCTGCAAGTGAAGGACAGCAGTAAGTGAACTGTGCTGTCCTTGGAAAACATTTCTAGTAGCACATGGCCATTTCCCCTGAGACAGGGGTTTAAACATCCTCATGCACTTCCCACCCAGCCCAGTTTCTGCTCTTTTTGTCTGTGGGACCACCCAAATGGAGCACTTAACCCGCAAATCTGCCAGCCGTTCACTAATGTCATCTCAATCTAAGATCTAATCACTTTTTTGTTTCATAAACTCAAATCTCATCGCCGACCTGTAGCACAGAGGTCATAGTTTAGTTTAACGCTCATGTTCTGCAATTATTGACTTTTTGAGATTTTATATGTTTGGGGTCCCAGAGACATCAAAGCTGTATGCATAAGAATAATTAATTTCAATTATTTTTTTCTGAGAGCCAAAACATCATATACTACAGTATATCATTCAAAATTTTGAGTCAGTAAATCTTTTCTTTAAAAAAAAAACTACTTTTGCTGAGTAAAGATGCATTGAATTCAACAAAAGTGACAGTGAAGACATTTATAATAATACATTATAAATAATGTTATATAACATATTTCAATGTCAAATAAATGGTGTTCTTTTGAACTTTTTATTCATATTTCTATTCTAATCCTGATAAAAAAATGTTTTCACAAAAATATTAAACAACACAATTGTATTCAAATGCAATATATGTAATATATATATATATATATATATATATACATATATACATACAGTCATGGCCAAAAATATCTGCACCCTTGGTAAATATGATCAAAGAAGGCTGTGAAAATGAATCTTCATTGTTAATCCTTTTGATCTTTTATAAAAAAATTACAAAAATCTAACCTTTCATTGGATAGTAAGATTTTAAAATGGGGGGAAATATCATTATAAAATAAATGTTTTTCTATAATACACATTGGCCACAATTAACGGCCCTTTTATTCAGTACTTTTTGAAACCTCCATCTGCCAGTTTAACAGCTCTAAATTTTCTCCTATAATGCCTGATGAGGTCAGAGAACACCTGACAACAGATCAGAGACCATTCCTTCATCCAGAATCACTCCAGATCCTTTAGATTCCCAGCTTCATGTTGGTGCTTCTTCTCTTCAGTTCAACTCACTCATTTTCAACAGGGTTCAGGTCAGAGGAGAAAGGCCATAGCAGAAGCTTGGTTTTGTGCTCAGTGACCCATTTTTGTGTTGTTTTTGAGGTTTGTGTTTGTTGCTTTCTATTTTTGAGATTTGTGGTTATTGTACGGTTGGAAGATCCAAACATGGCCCATTATAAGATTTCTAACAGAGTCAGTCACTTATTGATTTTTTATCTGTTGATATTTTATAGAATCCATGATGTCATGTGTCTAAACAAGATGTCCAGGACCTCCAGCAGAAATATAGGCCCACAACATCAACAATACAGCAGTATATTTCATTGTACACATGGGGTACTTTTTATCCCTGTGTTCTCCAAACCCATCTTGAGTGTTTGCTGCTAAAAAGCTCATTTTTTAGTTTCATCTGACAATAGAAGCCAGTCCCATTTGAAGTTCCAGTCGTGTCTGATAACTGAATATGCTGGAGTTTGTTTTTGGATGAGCTAGCATAATTTTTCTTGAAACAATAATTGTGTCAAATGTGTATTTGAGAAAAACAATTATTTCATAATGATATTCCCCCCCATTTTAAATTCTTATTATCCAATGAAAGGTTAGATTTTTGTGATTTTTTTAAATAAAAGATCAAAAGGATTAACAATGCAGATTAATTTTCACAGCCTTCTTTGATCATATTTACCAAGGGTGCTGATATTTTTGGCCATGACTATATATATATATATATATAATTGTTTTTAAGTATAAACATGATTCTTTAAAGTATGTTTTTTTTTTTTTAAAGCTATTAAACATGGAATAAAACATGCTAAACAACAGTATAAATTAAACCTTTTTTCTGTCATGCATGACAGAAAGAACCAGAGGAAATTAACATGCAATAATACTGGTAAAACTCCAGATTCAAAAACCACCAGACATCCGTGAGCTCAACAACCAATCCGGTTCAGTCCCAAGAGGGGTGTGATAGCAATCTCTGCCTTGGAATTCATTCAGTGCATATATACACACATCATATGATACCTACCTATTTCATAAGCTGTCTACAACTACAAGCAATATAACATTTGTACATACAAGGCATTGCTGTATTGTACAGTTCTTGCTGTTTAAATCTACTTTTTTTCTTATACAAGTGTGTGCACGTACCAGGATGAGAGCCCAAATCAGGAATCGTGCCAGGATACTTTTATTCTCTTTACGATAAAACAGAAGAATCTTTCCAGCCTGTGGACACAAAGATTATTTCCAGTGTTAGACTAAATACTTAAACGTTTGACCATTTTCATAGCAAAATGATGCGTATTAAGCCTGCACTTTAGGCGAAATAGACCATAATCCTCTAAGTAAACTAAACTAATTAATAGCAAATAGACTGCAGGATAATAATGCTTATCATACGTCATACTGATATCATGTTCGGACAGAGAGAGAGGATGTGAGCAGTGGTTGTGGCCCTGAAAAATAGCTCAAGTTTCAACGTTCCCCGTGCAGCCATGCACGGCTGTGAAGTTGGCCGAGCTCACTGATTAATTCGGTGATGACGAATGAGCCTCAGCCGAGGACGCTGGAGCGGACGAACACAAACGGAAAGGCCGACACCTGCCGTGTTCTCAAAGACATGTTGATTGACGGGCTTGGCGCTAACTGTTTTTTGCCTCTGCCCACAGGGATTTCAGCATTGCAACTGAGTTTGCACGTCTAGTTCTCACCGATCACCGGGGCACTGTCACCATCAAAGGGTGAGAAACTTTTCTGACCTTTGCCAGAGACGCACACATCTGTCCACAGCAGCAAGGACCGCTGAGACAGAACAGCTGTTTGTCTAAGAACGCTGCCAGCAAATCCAGTCCAATATTATAGATTTGTCATTGTTCAGTGAACTAAAAGTGAAATTAATCAGTGAGACAAGAAGAGAACATGCTGAAAAGTCAATGATCTATAGTCTGTGAAATACACATTTTGGATAAGTCACATGTTGGGCTTTGGATTAGTTTTAGGCTTTCTCTCTCATTTGTCACTGGATCACTTTTGTGGAGTTGTCTTTGGTGCATATCCTTTAAGAAGTAAATTTGATTATTTATTTGTTTGTCAGTCAATTAATTAATTCATTTTTACTTTTTTATATATTTAACAAAGTTTATCTTATTTATACAGTTAGTTCTGGTTCTTTAATATGACCGGATTGCAAGACTGCAGATTTTCTTTTCTTTTTCTTTTATGTTGTATGTATGCATTGCATTGGAACTATTCTGCACTATTCATCAAAACAACTAAATAACTGTGCATATTGTACATAAAATGTAGATTACTCTTATAGATTAACTTATTGTTTATAGAACTATTGATGTTAACAGCAATATTTGTGACCCTGGACCACAAAAAGTCTTAAGTAGCACGGGTATATTTGTAGCAAAAGCCAAAAATACATTGTATGGGTCAAAATTATTGATTTTTTTGTATGCCAAAAATCATTAGGATATAAGGTAAAGCTCATGTTCTATGAAGATATTTTGTAACTTTCTTACCGTAAATATATTAAAACTTAATTTTTGATTGGTAATATGCATTGCTAAGGACTTCATTTGGACAGCTTTAAAAGCAATTTTCTCAATATTTAGATTTTTTGCACCCTCGGATTCCAGATATTTAAAACTTGAATCTCAGCCAAATATTGTCCTATCCTAACAAACCATACATCAATGGAAAGTTTATTTATTCAGCTTTCAGATGGTGTTTAAATCTCAATTTTGAAAATTTGACCCTTATGACTGGTTTTGTGGTCCAGGGTCACATTTTTTAGATATTGCTTAAATACTGTATCTTCAATTACCTGCATGCCAAAGAATCCCATGACTATGGAATTAATTGTACCCAGAACACCCTCTGGGTCGAAAGGCTCGGTTGTATGATACAAGACCTACAGAAACAGAAAAGATACATTTTCTGTAATGTAATCCATACAATCCCAATCATTTTAATCATTCTAATTATAGCTGTGATTTCACTTAAGAGAGTGATAATGTACAATCAGCCATTATTGCAAATATTCCAAGTCAATAAATGGACATATTGATTTGCGAAACCATGGAGTGATACAAGAGACACAATAATATCTCAGTGCAGGAAATTGGTTGCCAGGGGCAATCGTCAAATATACATTTTTGCTCTTATTATACATAACAAAGCCAACTGATCAATCAGAGTCAAGTATTCCGTGTCAGATATTTACTGCATTGAACTGGTTTAAGATGACCGTAAATGATTCACACCTTGCATGTTGGATACCAGAAGATGTTGTCCCCAAATAACCACCGGTCTATATATGCAGCTGCTCCTCCTGTGCAGTTGGGGTATAAACCATCATCTCCAATACCACCAGCTCCTAAATAACCACTAGCAGAGGAAACAATATAATATTCACTACCTTTAAAATCAAAGCTTTGGGTTGGTATGAGTTTTTAAAACGTTTTTGAAAGTCTCTTATAAGCTCACCGAGGTTGCATTTATTTGAATGCAAATACAGTAAAACAGTAATATTGTGAAATATTATTACAATATTTCAAAATAGCTGTTTTAATATATTTTAAAATCTAATATGCTGATATTAAGATCAATAAAGATTTCTTATTCTTGTTAATGTTAAAAACAGTTGTGATGATTAATAATTTTGTGGAAACCATGCAACATTTTTTCAAGATTCTTTAATGAATAGAAAGCTAAAAAAATAGCATTTATGTGAAATACAATTTTCTTGTAACAATGTAAAATCTTAATGTCACATTTAATCAATTTAATGCATCCTTGCTGAATAAAATTCACTTCTTTAAATTTATTTTTACTCACTCCAAACATTTGAAGGGTAATGTATGAGTTTCTTGTCATTCAAATTAATATATTATAGAAATGTAACAATTCATTATTCAGTTTTCAGAAGCACATATTGTTCCAAAACAGCTTTTCAAAGAAACAGCCAAAGGCAACAGTGACAAGAAAAACATATATTGAAAAGTCTTTGGTTTAATTATTTAGAAGGAAGTGTGTTTGTTGATAGCAAAACACAAGGACAATGACTGCGAGGTCAAAATGTTTTTTATTCAAGCAGAGTTATCTGCGCTCTGCATGTGATCATCAATGTCATGATGGGTCAGACACATTGAAAAAAAATCTTGAAGGAGAGGAGAAGGAGGACGTAAATGGAAGGTTGAGCGGATACGAGAAGAAAAAGGGAGAGAGGCAGAGAAAGGAAGATGAATCCTTTCTCCCTGCCTCCTTTTAGTGCACATGACAGACTGAGATTGGCTAATTATCCCCTCTGAAGCGGCCGCCAAACACTCATAAATCACAGATCTCATAAGAGCTGCACAACACGGGCTTGTACGGCACACACCCTCGTGCGTTCACCAACTCACAAAGACAACGCCACACAAATGACCATATTGCAATGAATATATATGCACATTCGTGATGTAAATGTACAACATAACCGCCATCCCACATATATTCTCAGCGGCGCGCTTGTGTAATAATGCCAACATATATGTCACCCAAGGAATTAGCTTGATGTATGAATGACATTATTATTATGTTAATAAAGGGATGAACTGCAGTTAAATCAGGCTTGACAGACACATTACACATTAATTATTGAATGCACAGGATTTATATTCGATATTATTGCGTTTGTAGTGTTGACTGTGATAGTTAAATCTTCTTCGCAAATGTGTACGGTCAAAGCTTGACGCTAATATGAACTCACGTGGGGCAGTTTGGAACAGGCAGTAAGAAAGTGAGACACAACCACATGGTCTCCAGCAACACAACGAAGATCCACTCAGGCCAGTATAAAACCAAATCTTGAATAGGGTTCCACCAGTAATGCTGAGGAGAACATGCAGAAAGCAAACAGGGTTAGTAATCATTCAGTCGTGCATGTATATATTATAAGATTCAATAGTAATAAGCTAATCAAAAACAATTATTTGACATATTAACATATTGACATCATCTTTCTGTAACCTCTAGCAATTAATCATTATTTCAGAACAAGTGTCTTCCTGTACAGATGTCTGATCTGAGAGAAATGTGAGCCATAGAGTTTAACCCACCTCCCTCAAGGGGATCTCTCTGTGGGGAGAGAAAGTCTGCGTCAGAGCCAGGACAAAATAGGTGAAACCCAAACGCTGGAGCACTCCGGGTATCCGTAGCCAGGACCAGGATACTAACACATTTATGCACACACACAAATATAAACATACGATTACTATTACAGACTATTGATGGAAAGACACACTCACATATAATGTATTTTTAATAGGGTTGCATTTAATAGAAGTCAGCAAGCAAGTCAGTGTAGGGCTTTTGTTTCTTTAGCTGTACAAGTGTTTTACCTATAAATTTTATATCTTCCTTTGGATACATTACTGTAAATATTGTCAGGATTTTGTAAAATCTAACAGGAATTTCTTATAGTAAGACTTTTTCTATGAAACCAGTGCAGGCTAATCCATTTTCTGTCATAACATAAATGATCTAAAAATACACTATATTGTAGGATAATAGCATATAAGTACTGTATATAATATTTGCAATTTACAATAATACATATCCCTTTTACACTTACAGTATATATACTTTTAAAGTTAACAAGAATTAGAAACTACTTTAACTGATATATAACCAGCTTAAGTGTATCCAACTATACAACCTTATATATATTTTTAAAGAAGTTCTATTGATCATTCCTGAATCCTGAAAAAAATACCAGTTTCCACAGAAATATTAAGCAGGAAAACTATTTTCAACCTTAAGCATCAAATCAGCATATTAGAATTATTTCTGAGTAATGGCTATTGAAAATTCAGTTTTCAGCCATAAAATGAATAAATTAGATTTTAAAATGTATTAAAATAGAAAACTGTTCTTTTAAGCTGTAATACTATTTCACGATATACATTTTTTACTGTTCTTTTGAATCAAATAAATGTAGCCTTGCATAAGAGAAAAATAGATATATATAAAAAAATAGTGCTGTCAAACGATTGATTTCGATTAATCGCATCCAAAATAAAAGTTTTTGTTCACATAATATATGTATGTGTGCTGTGTATATTTATTATGTATATATAAATACACACACATGCTTGTATATATTTCAGAAAAATGTTGTTTATATATTAAATATATTTATTTATAATATAAATTATATGATGTGTAAATACATATAAATATTTTCAAAATATATACTGTATGTGTGTGTATTTATATATATACATAATAAATATACACAGCACATACATATATTTTTTAAACATTTATTTTGGATGCGATTAATAGCGATTAATCGTTTGACAGCACTAAAAAAAAAACATACCAACCACCAAATTTATAGTATATATACATCAGGAAATATATATTTATTTATTTCCTGGTTCGGTTCATTAAATAATTTTATATAATTGTAATTTTATTAAACTGTAAAACTACTACTGTGAACATACAGCAACCAGTAGCAAGGTTTGAGCACTCCTAGGTGTTGTGTTGTTTTTCACTGAAGAGCAGATTAATGTCCATAACACAGTGTAATGATGATTATGCTGACACAGGCCCAGGCTGAGGTGAGAAGTCTTTCACTGCAGGACTCTAGAGGTGTGATCTACCCTGCCGGAGACTAATAATGCTTATCTGAGGAGATGCTGGCGGGGAGGGTGATGGGAGCGAGCGATATAGAGCGAGAGATTGATGGTAATCTGCACATTAGTTAATTGAAAACCTCTTTGTGGCACGTACCAAGGGCCACAAGAAACAATATAATACTGATCATTGATCCAACAAATCAAATAAAAAGCGGAAACACTCCACCTCTGCGCATGGAGACAGGAAGTGGTTTGGTGACTAATGGTATCTGTCAATTAAATCCCATATGCACACACTCTCTAGAGCAAATCTACTGTGCAATTTATCAATCAAAGAATTGACAGTCAGTAATTTTGCAAAAATATTAGTTTACAATCAACATCGTAACGCTTTAAAAGTGTTTACCTGTGTTCACTGAAGCTTAGTGTGAGTTAAATTATGAAAGGAGAAACAGTAGGCTAATTATTATGCAGAAGTGGGACTGTTTTGGTAGATTTGCAATGATAAAAGCATTAATGCATTATGTTTCTAAGATTAATGTTCTTTAAGTTTCAAGGATGATAATGGCTTCAGTGGCCAAGCAGAGACAGACCGACTAAAATCCTCACTGGTGCCATGTTTAAATAGATCATTTAGTCAAATGATTTTCAATGAATTGTAATACATTTTGTTGCATTTGAATGCAGGTATACTGGTGTAAAATGGTTTCTAAACATCATTCTGAGTGATTCACAGGCTGAGGTATCAGATATGGAGAGAGTAAATTTTGCAGTTTAGGGCAAAAGCTGTAATTACATTACATGAAGTTCCATAAAATCCGCTGTGCAGCTGGCATGATGAAACCCTATCTGTGATAATTGGCCATTAACGCCAGGCTTGTTTTTGCTCTGTGCACCTCTGTTCAACGGCTCCAGATATTATGATTGCCACTGGATCACTGGAAAGTATCACAATATTTTTATTAACTTAGTTACACATCCATCCTGCCAGACAGCTAAGCTGCTTTGGCTAATGTATGAGCAATGCTCTGTCAGATGACTCTCCCTACCCTCCTCGCTTTACCCTGACAGTCCTAATGTGCTGCTATGAGACCCTGGATAAGAAATTTTGGCTTTCTTTCTTTCATCATTAACAGAGGCTAATTGACTTCATTTGCAAAATGAGGAGATGGGGACTTGAATATGTAATGCTTTCGTATTACTTCAGAAAAAGTTCACAGTCTTTGTTAATAAGGAGGCAGATTGAAGGGTGCATGTCACTCTTTGTCTGGTATCAGTCACTGCCAGTCAGAATAGAACAACTGTAATGAGTCTTCTAGCTTTCTATTGTACTATGATAAATCCAATGCAATTCAAGCTGAAGCATCATGCCAATTCAAATAGAGGAGGCATGTGCATCATTGACGTTTGGTGACGTCGATGCAACTAAATTATTATTGAAAATGTATTTCTTAAAAGACTTGACTATCCCATCTTATATTTACAGAAAAAACTAAAAAAATTAACTAAAAAGCCACCATGTGAGCCAGCACCACCACTGGTGCCCTTCAAAAATAAAAAAAAAATTAAATCAAAAATATGATATGACTGTTGAAGAAAAGGACTGGAAAATATGTATAGCCTACTCACAATATCCATCTCTTGGGCTGTAGTTCAAGAAGCAGAAACCGATGAGCATCAGGACAATGGTTCTCCATGTAACCTTGCGAAGAAGCTGTGGCCATGGAACACCTTTCCTATGCATCGAGGTGAATGCTAGCACTACAGAAGTACCTATGATGAACACAAACCTTGCCAAAGAATTAAAGATAGTATTATTGTACATAACATACTGTGCATCACTACATATGTATGCTTTTGGGATATATTTGCATTGGTTAATGCAAGATTTTTAGTAATTCAGAATTTTGTTTGTCAAATGAGGGGTACGCTCTAAAAAAATGCTGGGTTAAATACAACCAGCGCTGGGTAAAATATGGACAAACTCAGCGATTGGGTTGTTTTGATCCAGCGGTTGGGTTACTGCCCAGAATGTTGGGGTAAACATTTAACCCAACTGTTGGTTGAAAACAACCCAGTCGCTGGGTTGTATTTAACCCAGCATTATTTAGAGTGTAGATTGTGTACGTATGGCTTTTTCCATAACAAACAAATCCACAATTTAAGGTTACTGCATTGCTTGGTCTCTATACATAGAGGAATCTGCATTCCATTCATCATGAATTAAAGTAGTCTGGGTATTACAAGCTTTATGTATACTCTCAGAGAAAGAAAGATTAATTGGCATAGGCAAAGCATTTTAAACGGTGGTGGGTTGGAAAAGCCTTAAATCTGAAAGGTTCTGAAGGCAGATCCAAACTGTTGGACTGAAGTCCCACTCTTTTCCATATTAATCTCAAAAATGGAAAGTCATAATTCTCCATCGATTCATTAAGTACATGCTGGGAGCTCACCAAGGCATCAAAAGATCAGCTACTGTGAGACCTGTAACGTACATGGAAAAAGACATTTATACACATGAAAACACACACACACACACACACACACAAACAAACACACAGATCTGGGGCATGTCTGTATACAGTTGCTGGAATGTTGGCTGTTTGATTGACATATAGGAAATGCATTATCTTATTGCTGAATGACTGACAAATTTAGTTTTATCCTCATAATCACACTTAATTGTAAACTAATGCTGTCACTCAGAGCGTAGCAACTGATGATAAAAGATTGTGTGCCTTTAAAAACATTGTTTTCTCATTATTTTTCGATTTTCAGACAGCAAATGATTTATAAATGCTCATACAGCCATGACAGAGGAGGCCTCACACTAATATGAAAATCCATCTGCTTTCCCTTATGATCAATACAATTCTGCTGATATGATGAAGAGGCCATTATGAGCCTTAAATTGGGTTCATCTGTGAATACTCCAGGAGATGTGCTTCGTAATAGACCCCCATTAAAATTTAACATGCAGCCCCTTCTCATCTGCGTCCTTTGAGGATGTTCATCCAAAAGTTATACTGTAGATGTGAAGCATGAAATGCATGTTGAATTAAAGTGTCTCTTTGATAAAGCAGCACTTTAAATGTAAGTATCTGATATCAGAACATTATGTCTTTGGTAGCCTGTGAAGATTTATGGGGCATCATTTAAGCTTTCATTTCTTATTGGATGCACTTAATAGTGGTATTTATCTAAAAATGCCAAATTAATAACTTTATTATTTGTAAGTGTATATTACTAACTCGGTTCCAGCCAAAAGCAAAAACAACGACAAGAGCTGAAAATACTAAATGTTTAAGTGAAACATTCAGACGCCAAATTATTTTAGTTGACAAATTAAAAGACAATGAGTGAATTATTCTTCATTAGTTACAATATGGAGCCCTGTACAGAGTAACAATTAGAGAGATCATACCAGGTCAACATATATGTAACCAATCAGCAAAATAACTCACCATTCCAAGGTGCATGTTGGAAAAACCAGTAACCACCTCCACCATAGTTCACAAACACCATGACCGTCAGAGAAAATCTGTAAACAAAATGACACAAAAAATGCAATCAGAATATAGTACTTTTTAATGAAAACATATTATCTAAAAATTAATCTTAAGCAAATATTAAGACTATTAATTATTAATATTGTTGACAAGCAAAATTTCAGAATTTCAACAAAGATTTTGACAAAAGATGTTCTTTTTTTCAATTAATTTCTTTCTTTTTTCATTTGTTCAAATGAGATTCAGAATATTCTTACAGTTTATACAAGATACAACATACATTAACATTAAAACGTTTGGGGTTAGTAAGATATTGTTTTAAAGAAATTAATACATTCATTCAGCAAAGTGTTAAATTGATCAAAAGTGACAATAAAGAGAGTTATAACTCTACCAAACAAAATGTATCTATCTACCTACATACCTACCTACCTATCTATCTAGCTAGCTATATATATATATATATATATATATACCGGGTTGGACCCCTTTTTGCCTTCAGAACTGCCTTAATTCTTCGTGGCATAGATTCAACAAGGTGTTGGAAACATTCCTCTGAGATTTTGGTCCATATTGATATGATAGCATCACGCAGTTGCTGCAGATTTGTCGGCTGCACATCCATGATGCGAATCTCCCGTTCCACCACATCCCAAAGGTGCTCTATTGGATTGAGATCTGGTGACTGTAGAGGCCATTTGAGTAAAGTGAACTCATTGTCATGTTCAAGAAACCATGGACATGGTCAGCAACAATACTCAGGTAGGCTGTACTGTTTAAACGATGCTCAATTGGTACTAAGGGGCCCAAAGTGTGCCAAGAATATATCCCCCACACCATTACACCACCACCACCAGCCTGAACCGTTGAGATGGATCCATGCTTTAATGTACTTTACGTCAAATTCTGACCCTACCATCTGAATGTCGCAGCAGAAATCGAGACTCATCAGACCAGGCAGCGTTTTTCCAATCTTCTATTGTCCAATTTTGGTGAGCCTGTGCAAATTGTAGCCTCCGTTTCCTGTTCTTAGCTGACAGGAGCAGCACCCGGTGTGGTCTTCTGCTGCTGTAGCCCATATGCTTCAGGGTTCAACGTGTTGTGCATTCAGAGATGGTATTCTGCATACCTTGGTTGCAACGAGTGGTTATTTGAGTTACTGTTGCCTTTCTATCATCTCTAACCAGTCTGCCCATTCTCCTCTGACCTCTGCCATCAACAAGGCATTTTCATCCACACAACTGCCGCTCACTGGATATTTTCTCTTTTTCGGACCATTCTTTGTAAACCCTAGAGATGGTTGTGCGTGAAAATCCCAGTAGATCAGCAGTTTTTGAAATACTCAGACCAGCCCATCTGACACCAACAACCATTCCACGTTCAAAGTCACTTAAATCCCCTTTCTTCCCCATTCTGATGCTCGGTTTGAACTTCAGCAAGTCGTCTTCACCACACTTTCTAGTCATCAGAGAATCCTGAAAAAATGCATCATGGTTTCTACAAAAATACTGTCTTAACTTAAGCAGCACAATTGTTTTCAACATTGATAATAAGGAATGTTTTCTGAGTGCCAAATCAGCATATTAGAATGATTTCTGAAGAATCATGTGACACTGAAGACTTCACATAATGTGCCATCCTGTACCATCACAGGAATAAATTACAATTTAAATATATTAAAATAGAAAACAGTTATTTAGATTGTAATAATATTTTACTGTATTTTTGTTTATGAGCTTTGATGAGCATAAGAGACGTCTTTCATTGTACTAACCCTAAACTTTTGAACAGTTAAGAACAGACAAATGAGCAAAAATTATAAATTATCTTTACAATATCATTTGGTACCTCAACTGTCACTTGTACATTTAAGGTAGACTGTATCAGTATTATGGATCATAAGGCCAGAAGGTGTGGCATTTGTTTTGTATATCAGAGACAAAATGCTGTGTAAGGTAATGCAACCTAAGCATTATGAATCACTCAGGAAATGAACGGTTGTCCTCTGAATCGCCTCACCCAGAAGTGCTGACTAAAGCCCTCTGCTGTAATTTATTGTAGACGTGTAACTTAGCGCAAGGAAGCCAAGCTGCAACTTACTGTGCATGATGGAACACTACATTGAATTAGCAACAGCAAGAGATGCTTTTTATTGCACGTCAGAAAATGCATGTTTGCACAATACAACATAAATATACCCGTGGACATGAAATTGATTTTTGTGATCAGACCCTGAGACAACACCTCAGCTATTAAACTGACAACACTCGAATCGTGGCGTTGAAGTGTTCTCTTTGGTCTCTCTGTATAAGAACATACTGAGAAACCAAAGTACTGCATGGACCTTCAGATAAACTTCATTCTATCTAACCAATCTAAATTTTTCCTCACCAAATTCAATTAGGAGATCAGAACTGAGACCATTACTGCTCCTTTTAGGCCTAACCTGCTGATACAAGATTTTAATCACATGCCATCCTCTAAAGAGCACTATTAAAGCAGGCATGTCTTTGTCTTTCTTCTCTCTCTCTTTTACACACATACTCTTTCTCACACACAGTTTGTGACTGCATCCATTAGTATCCATAGTAACGATGACAAAGGTTAAGTCATTTTCAAGATGAGACTATGGCACAATGTTTGCAATGTAGCATGTTATAGCCAATCATATTAATAAAAAATCCCTCGGTGTTTGGGAGGCTTTCACCCTCTTAAAAAAACCCTTCCAGGGCAGATTAAATATTTTATTGCTTTAAGCTTTCTTTGTTTTTCTGTCATAACCTTTAAGTTATCAAAAAACCGCAACAGACACTAAAACAATGTTGTGTCTTTGTGTTACCTCTTATTAACCATTGTTGTTAACAAGTACAAAATTCATTTTGGCAGTAACTCCCAGTGTATATTTATCATTGTCATTTTATCCCAGAGCTATAGCTCTTTGTAATTCCTGAGTGGGCACATTTGTAATTTATACATACTGCAGTTTTCACTTTAAAAAGCCTGAGATTTCAAATAAAACTAGTACAGTAACACTTGTATACTTAAATTACTAAAATAAGGAGTTGAATAACACGACTTGCAATGGAAGTACAATCTGAAAATAATTTACATTCAAATTAAATTACGTAGTTGATGCTAATCATTTGTGATTTGTAATTTACAGTATATAAACACATTTGTGATTTATATAAACAGCAGTTTCCAGAAACAGAAGCTTGAGATATCAAATAAAACTAGTGCAGGTCAAATTTAAACACTTAAATATGTAAAACTATTAAAATCGAGGAGTTGCAATGGGAGTATGATTACCATTCAAATTAAATGACATAAAAGAAGATGTTTTGAAGAATGTGGGGAACCAAAGAGATGATGGTCCCCATTGACTTTCACAGCATGGAAAAATACATGAGGAAGTCAATGGGGACCATCAACTATTTGGTTACACACATTCTTGAAAATATCTTCTTTTGTGCTAAGCAGAAAAAATAAATTTATACAGGTTTGGAACAACTTGAAGGTGAGTAAATGATGACAGAACTTTCATTTTTGGTTGAACTATCCTTCCAGTCGCCAAGAACAAAACAAAAGATTTGCACGTTAGCAAACTGACTTGTTTCCTGCTTAGAAAAGTACAGGGTATATTTAACTGAATGAGCACATTTTGAAGTACATTTGCTGTTAGCGTAACTTATCATCACAAAACCACCAGCGTCAATTTGTAATCACAAATATGAGGAAACTGGCTGCAGGCTTTTGGCTGGCGAGATTAAAAACCAAATCCTTTTAAAAAAATTAAAATGCAAACAAAGTCTACAGTTATACTATATTTCATGTTGATGGCAACTGATGAATTGAGGGTGCTGTTCTTCAGCTCTGAGAAAAACCGTAGTCGCAACAATTTCACCGGGGCGGTGGGCAGATGACAGATGCTTCTGTCTTCAGTGAAAAGTTTTGACTCATTGCTGGACAGGCCATATTTCATGTTATACAGCAAGGGACTTGCAACACTACAGGCTTTCTCTAGGTTGATATGCTCACAAAGAGCCAAAGACATCCACTGACATTATTAAGTTCCGTGTATAGCCAAATCAGGGACCCCAAGTGTATATTGTAGTGTTGATTTTGTTTTGGATCCGCAATAGCTGCAAAGCTCTTGTGAAATATCATACTTTTTCTGCAGAATCCAATATTACCTCGGCATCATGAATCAACGGACCTGACAAGCCAGCTGTGATGTCATACTCTGAGTCTATATGTATGAGATGATGTCTATATCATATTCAAATTCAGCACTCTAGTGCCAGATTACAGAATACTTCGGCTGTAATGAAGGAAATGTTGAAACAAAGAACCAAAGTCTCCGGCCACACTGATAAAACCATTAGGCTTAAAAAGGAAATGGACTGTTTCATATCCAATAGTAAAAGCAGGTATAGACTGAGTGGAACATCTGTTTTTATCAGTACTGCAGTTTAGAAAGGAATATGATTACGAATGTGAATGAAACATTTATGAATTGCGCTAAAAGTTTCACATAAAGAGGCTGGAACAAAACTATTGGCAATTCTAAGAATCATAAAAGCTTGGTTATTCTAACTGTCATTGACAGCACAAATTGCCACTGGTGATTGCTATCTGAAAAGCACTTTTGCAACACACATGGATTATCCATTACACAAATCTTGATCTTTGGGAAGTCATATCCTCTCCAGCTCCAGATCTACAATCTGCTGAATATGTGCTGATATGCTCCTTGTTATTACATCAATTACTGAGAAGTTGGAGGTCAAAGCCGTAGCAGCTTCCTGTTTCGGGTGAGGCGTGCTTCTGCATTTGCCCCCGAGCCACTATCAAGCCCTGCTGGGCTTCCCGATTAAATCACATCACCCTTGCTCAACAGCAATCCACTGTTCCCTACCACAGAGGCAAAATATATTAGAGATGATGCCTAGAGCGACCTCTGTAAACAATGGCTCGAGTGAGTGTATGTCCAGCTTGTGACCCCTTACAATCTCTTTAGTCCCACAATGCATTCTCTGAGCAAATGCGGCTGTCAAGCCAATGACAATTGATAGGTATTAATAGGTTCATAGAATTTAGAGAGTTCAACATGTTCAAAATTAAGTTACCATTTTAGGCCAAATAACTGAAAAGTCATTTTTTGGCACATACCCTCGAAATGTGTCCAGTGACTTCAGCCTTGATGACTTTGATTTACTTTTGTCCACAGAATGTTCATTATTCACCTCATCCTAAAAAACAAAAATAATCAATTCAGTATGACATTAAAAAGGTCAGTTTTAAGATTACAAAGGTGTATTTGTAAATATGCCTTCATATCTATTATTTATTATTTTATTATTTCATGCTTTGAAACGTTTCAAAGCATAAAATAATAAAATAATAAATAATAGATATGAAGGCATATATACAGGTGCTGGTCATAAAATTAGAATATCATGAAAAAGTTGATTTATTTCAGTAATACCATTCAAAAAGTGAAACTTGTATATTAGATTCATTCATTACACACAGACTGATATATTTCAAATGTTTATTTCCTTTAATTTTGACGATTATAACTGACAACTAATGAAAGTCCCAAATTCAGTATCTCAGAAAATTAGAATATCAATTAAGACCAATGCAAAAAAAATTATTTTTAGAAATGTTGGCCAACTGAAAAGTATGAACATGAAAAGTATGAGCATGTACAGCACTCAATATTTAGTTGGGGCTCCTTTGGCCTGGATTACTGCAGCAATGCGGCGTGGCATGGAGTCGATCAGTCTGTGGCACTGCTCAGGTGTTATGAGAGCCCATGTTGCTCTGATAGTGGCCTTCAGCTCTTCTGAATTGTTGGGTCTGGCGTATTGCATCTTCCTCTTCACAATACCCCATAGGTTTTCTATTTGGAATATAATTTCAATTTTTTTGTTTTCGAGTTTGCTGGCCAATCAAGAACAGGGATACCATGGTCCTTAAACCAGGTACTGGTAGCTTTAGCAGTGTGTGCAGGTGCCAAGTCCTGTTGGAAAATGAAATCTGCATCTCCATAAAGTTGGTCAGCAGCAGGAAATATGAAGTGCTCTAAAACTTCCTGGTAGACGGCTGCTTTGACCTTGGACCTCAGAAAACACAATGGACCATCACCAGCAGATGACATGGCACCCCAAACCATCAATGACTGTGGAAACTTTACACTGGACCTCAAGCAACGTGGATTATGTGCCTCTCCTCTCTTCCTCCAGACTCTGGGACCTTGATTTCCAAAGGAAATGCAAAATTTACTTTCATCAGAGAACATAACTTTGGACCACTCAGCAGCAGTCCAGTCAAGACGCTTCTGACGCTGTCTCTTGTTCAATAGTGGCTTGACACAAGGAATGCGACAGCTGAAACCCATGTCTTGCATACGTCTGTGCGTGGTGGTTCTTGAAGCACTGACTCCAGCTGCAGTCCACTCTTTGTGAATCTCCCCCACATTTTTTAATGGGTTTTGTTTCACAATCCTCTCCAGGGTGCGGTTATCCCTATTGCTTGTACACTTTTTTCTACCACATCTTGTCCTTCCCTTCGCCTCTCTATTAATGTGCTTGGACACAGAGCTCTGTGAACAGCCAGCCTCTTTAGCAATGACCTTTTGTGTGTTGCCCTCCTTGTGCAAGGTGTCAATGGTCATCTTTTGGACAACTGTCAAGTCAGCAGTCTTCCCCATGATTGTGTAGCCTACAGAACTAGACTGAGAGACCATTTAAAGGCTTTTGCAGGTGTTTTGAGTTCATTAGCTGATTAGAGTGTGGCACCAGGTGTCTTCAATATTGAACATTTTCACAATATTCTAATTTTCTGAGATACTGAATTTGGGACTTTCATTAGTTGTCAGTTATAATCGTCAAAATTAAAGGAAATAAACATTTGAAATATATCCGTCTGTGTGTAATGAATTGATCTAATATACAAGTTTCACTTTTTGAATGGTATTACTGAAATAAATCAACTTTTTCATGATATTCTAATTTTATGACCAGCACCTGTATATATATACAGTGCCTTGCGAAAGTATTCATACCCCTTAATTTTTTCACATTTTGTTATGTTGTTGGCTCATGTTAAACTGCTTCAAATTACTTTTTTCCCACATCAATCTACACTCCATACTCCATACTGACAAAGAAAAAACTGAATTGTCACAACAATTCGTAAATTTATTAAAAATAAAAAACTGAAATAAGTACATTGAATAAATATTCATACCCTTAACTAAATACTTAGCTGAAACACCTTTACAGTCTCAAGTCTTTTTTGTTTGATGCGACAAACTTTGCTCATCAGCATTTGGCAATTATCTGCTATTATTCTCCTCATCTCTTCACCTCTCAAGCTCTGGCAGGTTGGATGGGGCAAATGCACATTTTCAGGTTTCTTCAGAAATAATTGATTGGATTCAATCCCAGGCTGTGGCTGAGCCACTCAAGGACATTCATAGAGTTGTCTGTAAGCCACTCTTGCTGTGTGCTAGGGTCATTGTCCTGTTGGATGGTGAACCTTCTGCGCCCAGTCTGAGGTTCTGAATGCTGTGAATTAGGTTTTCATAAAGGCTCTCTCTATATTTTGCTACACTGGGCGTTCCTTCTACTCTGACGAGTCCCTCAGTCACTGCCACTGAAAAACAGCCCAACAATATGAGCCTGCTGCCAGTACACTATACTTTTGGGATGGTACTCTGCAGGTGATGAGCAGAGCTGGTTTCCTTCAAACATGATGCTTAGAATTGAGGTTCATAAGACCAGAAAATCTTGTTTCTCAGAGTCTGAGGGTCCTTTAGGTGCTTTTTTGTAAATTCCAAGTGTGTTTTCATGTGTCTTAACTGAAGAGAGGATTGAGTCTTGCCACACCGCCATAAAACCCAGATTGGTGAAGTGTTGCAGTGATGTTTGTCCTTCTGTAGATTTCTCCTCATCTCCGCATATGATCATTGAGCTACTTTTATTCTTGAGTTCAATCTAATTTTTGGCTAATTTTATCTGTAAAAGAAAACCTGCCTAATAATTCTGCACACCTGAAATAAGGAGTTTTTGACTTTCAGCCTTCATGGACAATTATATATCACTTATAAATGATGAATTACAAAATCAATACTAGTTATTAAGATTGATGTGGTTTGGAATTGGTAAAATGTTCTTGGAAAAAAAAAAGACAAAAATATCAACTTGCCCAATAATTCTGCACACACTGTATATATATATATATATATATATATATATATATATATATGAACATATATAAATACACATAAAATTTATATCATAAAGCATTTACAGTTTTAGCATTTGACACTGTTTTGTCAGGAAAAATATTGATTATAGTTTGTCAAATGAGCATACTATAAATAAATGTTCAAAATCAGTCATTGCTTTGGCCATGTTTGTGGAGCATGAACAGCCAATAGCACATGTTTGGGAAGCATGAATAGTTTCTCTCATTTCCAAAGAAATATGTTCCCATTCACCATATGGTCTTGTGATGGCAGTGAGATCCATCACAAAGGAATTAGCATCACCCTCTTCCTGCTCTGGCTCTCCACACAACTGGATGAAAGTCCGCAGACAAAGCTAATCAAACATTCAGACCAGGACAATCAAACAAGATCTCAGAAAATTAAACTATATCCGTTACAAGGCTCTTTGTATATCTCTATCAGCCGTTTGATTTTTAGATGTGATCATCCTGGAAATTTCAGATTACAGTTGCTATGAACTAAGCATAAACAAATGCACAGTGTATGACGCATAACAGCTGTTCCTATTGTATTATGTATGAACCGTTTTGCCCTCACCAGTTCTATGGAGCTTTGAGATCCGTGACGGCAGATACGGTTCTTTAGCCTCTGTGTACAGCTGCATCTGTAGTGGTATAAAACATATTTTATTTTAATAAAATATATTTCATTTTGAAATCAACTTTAAAAAAAATATATATTTATATACTCTTCAAAAGTTTGGAAGAAGTCTCTTATGCTCACCAAGGCTGCATTATTTCAAACTAAATATAGAGTAAAAGCAGTAATATTATGAAATAATAATGCAATTTAAAACAACTGATTCCTGAATTTTCAGTAGCCATTATGTCTTTAGCATCACATTATCCTTTGGAAATCATTCTAATATACTGTTTTGATGCTCAAGAAACATTTCTTATTGTTATTAATGTAAAACAATTGATTTTTGGACGAATAGAAAGGTCAATAAAATTTTAAATATAAATCTTTTGCAACATTATAAACATCCTGACTTTCGATCAATTTAATGCATCCTTGCTGAATAAAAGTATTCATTACTTTAAAAAACTGACCCCAAACTTTTGAACAGCAGTGTAATTGTAAAAACAGGTAATATTATTACCTGAGTATATAAGGCAAAGAGGTCCAAAATACAGTGATAGAAGCCAGAATCAAGAATGCCGCCAACAGCGCTGAGAAATCAATATCAAATAAATAAGAGCAATGGTTATACAAACTTCTACTGCGTCTAATTAAAAAATAAAGGGTTACAAACATGTTCAATTTCTACGATTTTCTCAGCCTTTGCTCTGAGCAGCCTCTGTCACCCATGCTGTGCCACGAGGGAGCGCTCAAGAATCCAGCAGTGTCCTTTTATGTAATATGAAACCAGTCTATAGGCATACAATCAATCTATGAAACCCTAGCCTTGGGTCTCCAATAAGGCCGTGTACTGAGGCAATATTTTCACAGTGCATGATGGAATGGATCATATCGGCTGTCAGAGGCCGTCCTCCATGATACTGACTGCTTAAGGGAAGGTGTAAAACAGCAAGCAAAAATGCATCATATTCCAAGTATTTGGAAGCTGTACAGACATCTTTATTGAGTTTGTGTATACTGCAAGATAAAACAAAAAAATCAGACTGAAGTGAGATCAGGAGCATTTGATATACTTTTTCCATAAAACTAAATTGAGTTCAACAGTGTTACATAATGCTTACATAAGGCTTAAATTGTAAGCCCACCGTTTATCATCTTTTATAATCAAAACATGGACAAAAACCCTCAGACAGAATATCATGGCTAATCAAATCGACATGTTGCACCCGGTGATCTCAAGCCATTACTTTTCAATGGGACAGTGGAGACCTTTTGTGGAAAAACAAACACAGAAAGGACCATTTGATCAAAGTGTGAATACACTTGATGACACAAGGGGAAACAGTGAAGCTGTAATGATACTATAGTGATGACTGAGTGCAGGAGCCTGTACAAACTGGCCCTGAGATAAATAAACACTGCGTGCACATCCAACATTGTGCCCACTTAAGAGTACCTTTAAGTATGTCATGTTTGTTGTGCCTTTAACTTAAGAGGCAAGAGAAACTAATTGGTTGCTAGTGAGAAAACGAGTAAAAAATAAACCAACATTCTAAAACAGGTAGGCTACTTTAATCCAGGGGTGTTCAAACTGGGGTCCATCATTTTGCATTACATTGGAACAGTTGCCTCACAGGTCTTTCTAAGTGATCAGCTGTGTCCTGTTGCATTAATTCTTCAGATATTAAAAGCACGGAATGTGTCGTATCAGTTATATCCATTACTTCTGCATTCTGAATCTTGCATTCGATGATGGCACACACAAACAGGATGAAGATGAGGGAGCTGACTTTGAGAGAAAAGCAAGCAATTTGGATGCTAAAAGAACAGAGGAAGTCAATTAGAGCTATAGCAAAAACAAAGGGCATGGAGAAATCAAGAGTTTGGAAACCACCAGCGACACCAGCAACCAACAACGACCTGATCGGCTGAGAAAACAACAGTAGTTGATGACAGACAAATCATAAAAGCTATGAAAATGAATCCTAAAAGACGTGTCTGTAAAATCACCAACAACTTCCAGAAAGCTGGAGTGATGCTCTGACAATTTACTGTCCCCAGGAGACTTGGACACAGAATTACAGATGCTACACAGCAAGATGCAAACCTCTGACCAGCACCAAAAATAGAAAGGCGAGATTCGAGTTTGGAAAAAAGCACAAAGGTGAGCCAGAAGTGTAAAAAAATCTGAACATAGTTTTGTGAGGTACAAAATATTTTGGGGGTTACAAAGTGTTCTCTTAGCTCTTTATCTTTCGATGCCATCCGACTATTCTCAGTCCTTGCATGGGCCCATGGAAAGAGTTATGAACATGAAGACAATTGTCTGTTCACAAACTTCTTCAAAGCTAATTAACAATAAAAGCTAATTATTCAATTTTAGAGGCATGTCATCTTTATAATATCACACATTTTACGTGCACAGTAAAATCGGTCTGTATACCTGAAAATATATAAATCCCTTTTAATTTTAAAAAGCGGTAATATCTTTTTGGGGGTCCATGGCATCAAAATGTTTGAAAATGTTCAAAAGCTACCAAGCTTTCTTTGAAAACAAGCTGTGAGGACAATTGCTGTCATGTGTTAATGCTGATCATCACTGTCTAATTATCCTCAATCCTCAGTAAATTATTCTACTCTTATTTCACAGCAAATTATGTAACACTAATTGCTTAAATTGAAAATCTGTAACACTTAGTTACTCTAATTTGCGTAGTTCAGTCCAAATACTAATTAGTGTTTAAGGTTAAGCAGACCAATTAGTGTATGTTTGGATAATTTACTGCTTGTAGTCATCACAGACCCAAGACTGAGGTCAGAGTTTCTATTTTTCAGTCCAAGACAGCCTTAAAATATCAGTCTGGGGGAAAAAAACACACTAACGTGATCACTCTGGGTAGTGCAATTCAATTGAAAACAGACTGGGTTTTTTGGGGGTTTTTTTCGCTGTCCCCTCATCAGTTCTTCTTAACATCTGCTGATCACTAGCACCATCACTTAAGTTGTGAGAGCCCTTTGGAGCTGGATTGTAATCACCAGCCGGTCCGGCTAATGGAAGCTCATCATATAGCCAGGAGTTTAGTCACACTGGCCATATATCTGACAGATAATGGCTACTTGCCCTTAAAAGTCTGATCTACAACATAATCTGCACTATTGCAAAGTAGACGGCGCATTATGGAGCGTGGTGCTTTCAAAACCCCATTATGCTTTAATCCTTCACGCTCCTCTAATGTATTTCCCACAATGCTCCCCTCCCAGGGCATCTTCCAAAACAAACATGGCAGAAAAGCTTTTCTTTGAGCTGTTTTTTCAAGAAACGAGCAGTTTAGCGGATCAATACAGTCTCATCTGACTCCTGGGATATGAGAGAGACGCTTTCCTTCTGAACTTTGGAACTCGATATATGTCTTTTTGATGACTTATTTAATGTTTTTAATTACACATACTTACGCAGGTATGCGTTATTCGGACTCCTATCCACAGTGAGAGAACAGGTTACATCATTTAGCAATCCAGACTGTCTCATCCAGAGAGAATAATGGCCAGCTTCCTCAAATGTCTGACTCAGACTAGGGAGGAGAAATAATGTCATCAACATGTAATAAAACACTGATCCATCTATCACATCGTTATAGTCGTGATGATGGTTATTGCATTTTTTATGTTTTGTTTAAAAAGCTTTCCTCTTTTTTAAACATTATTTACAATTTCTGTTACACATCATCACCTACATTTTCATATTTAAGAATTTGTTGTTTTCTTGTTAACCATAAATTGTTTACTAACTGATAACCTGTCATGTAACTGTTTAACTAAAGTAGTCCAAAAATCAACTTTCACCTTATATTTACAAAACCCAAATTGATTTATATAGTTCATCACCAACATTTTTGTATTTTATGATTGTATTGTATACAGAAAGTCCTCTTTGAAGCAGCATGGAGTTGAAAATAACAAAACAAAGACATTGAAAAGGCTGAAGAGGGCCATCTAGAGGGCAACAGGGAGAACTGCCACTTTTGAACCCATTTCACCTTTTTCATCCCCCAAAATGTGCACTATAAGCCTTTATTGATCGACCTGGGAATGACACAGTGCCCGGCATGTTCTTTGGGGGAGAAAGTAAACCGATAATGGCTCGGTCTGGAAAGGGACCTCAGTATCGATCTTAAAGAAGCCCAGGACTAGACCCCAGCCGTACGGTGGGAGAGATACTGTGTCTTATGAAATCAGACACTCCCGACAACCTTTTTGAAAACGGCCCAAACCTTGATGACTGTTTGAGGCCCAAGTTGTTTGTAAATATTGCTATGGTTTCCTCCTTCCAACATCCCAGCTGGGGGTTTGTGAGAGGCCCCCAAGCTTTGATTTTTTAATGGTCTTTTTCATCATTATTCCAATGTCAGCTTGTTAACCCCAAAATGCAGTGCAATCAATACATAGTGAGGTATTCTCCAAAGGGCAGCACTAAAGCCAGGTCACATTCAAACACATGGGCATAAATAGTCTCAGTGACTGCAAATGCAATTAGCTGCTATCAGGGCTATATATCTAGTCTATGTAAGGTCCTTCTGTACCTGATTTATAAACAGGGTTATTGAAAAGGCTTCATTTAAAAAGGATCATTATTTAGGATGAGGTTAGTTAATGTAGCAAGTTGAGTTGTAGTTCAAGGTGATTCTTACTTGCACAGAGTGCCGTTTCCATCCACAGGTGTGATTTTCAGAGTCAGTGTGAAATGTGTGCTCACCACCACAGAAATATTGCTCTGCCCATTCCCAACTGTGGCAAGGGGCTGATAAAGACACTGTAGAAGAGGTAGATTGCTGTCATTTAATAGTATTTATTTAATATTCATTTAACATATGCCATTTTTGACCATTCAAGCAGGCATACAGGTTTGCTACATATATTACATACATATTTTCATTTTGTATTTTTGTTTCGCTTGCTTGTTGTTAATGTATATGTTATCATTGTGTTTTTTTTTTTCTTTTTCATTTATAGTGAATTAATGTTGTATTATTGTTGGCTGTTTTTATGTTTTATGTTACCTGCCTAGGGACTGCAGATGAAAAGTAGTTATTGTTACTAATTCTGGCATATTTACATGGTGTATTTTCATACAACAATGTTCATGAATATGCATGGTCCCTATTAAATAAATTAATAAATAAAAAAATAAAATATTATTAAATATTTTTTAAATTATTATTTAATATTATTATATATTAAATAAAGGTTTATACTGCTCACACAACATTTAATGCATGAAAGTTCAACCTGTACATATATATCTCTCTCTCTCTCTCTTTAGGAAAATAAAAAGCCACTATCAAGACAAAAAAATGTTGAAATACCTTATAACAGTAATCTGAGGTGTAGTAAACACTAACGATGTACGGAAGTTCGCTGTGGAATATTAGCAATGCCTCATCCATTTTCAGCTTGGAAACTAAAAAAGGACAGAGATTTCAGTATGCTATGAATACAGTAAATATGCTTATTTATAGCTACATATAAAAAAAAAAAAAAACAACAACAACAACTTGAATATCATACCTTTATGATAATGACTTACCATTATGGCGTCTCTCACACAGCCCTGCTGAGAGAAGAGTGAAGAAAGAGAAAACTTGCATGATATTGATTGTCTTCATTGTTAATTCCAAATCTGCTGTATTTCTTTTTCTTCTTTTTGAGCAGATGAAAATAAAGAGCGCTCAAAGATCACTGTACTGTAGGCGACATGTGATTACATGTGATCTTTGAGATGTGTTGGACAATTTTATTACCAGAAGACACCAAAAGAAGATTGACCAATGAAGATAGCAAGGATAATTGACTAGGGAGTAGCACGTGCTAGGTATAAAGAAAAAAGAACACAGCTTAAAACAGCATGTAAGTATGAAGATGATACTTCATATTCATAAAAGGCACAAATCACAATTATCTGTATCCAAAACATGTTGTTTGGTGTATATATATGTAGAAAAGAGAAAAACAGAAATTATCTTGATCAAATTAATCTTATCTTATCTTAAAGCAAAGAGATAAAAGGGAAAACTAGGTGTGTGTGACCCTGGGTGAATCTTTTCATTCAGTCAGGCTTATTAACAGTAAATGGCACAAACAGACGCTATTAGAAGTTATTACTTATTTTTGTTTTTTTTATCTATTTTTGTCAGTTGACGATCTGCATGAAGTCATCTATGTCCATCTTATTCATATTCTCTCTCACTGTCTGGAATCTCAAACTCCTACGTCGTTCAGGCTTTTGGCAGGGCAGCCGCAGCAGAAAGAGGGCCCATATATTAATATTCAATAGTGCGTACTGACGTTCCCTAGTGACTTTTCAAGAGCGTCCAATCACGCAACTTAGTTAATAATCATAAGACGTCCCTTCACCTTAGTAGGATTGGTAAATTCACGCTGTGGAAACAGGTTGAAATCCAGCTGCTTGCACGAGACCATATCAGCGCTACACGCACGGCACCCACAACATGGTAAGAAAACCCCTTTAATTTGATTATTCTTTGGACTAACAATCACTTTGTGCATATCTCTCAAAGTTGCAAATAAAAGCATTAAACACAATGCTTTAAATATATTGGAAATGGCTGAGCAGGTATGGTGTTATTTTTATTTTTACATTCATTTTTCAAATCTGACGTTTTACTTGACTTTGTTTTCGATCCGTGTCTGTTCAGCATTAGTTCAGCAGATTCGACTTGCTTGGAGACCTGTTGATGTCAGCCAGCTTTATCAGTGTTGGAGCTTCATTATGACTGACGTGTTTGCACAGGCACTCTGGCGCTATATGCTGATGGTCAGGGACAATAGTGTGTGTGGATAGTACAAAAGAAAACGCTGACACAAATCAACTTAATTTTCCTTTCATTCATTTAAAAGTGCATAATTTCTAACAAAGTTTAAGTTAAAAAGTTTAGCACAAGCCTATATAGACAGTATATTTTCAGGACAGTTACCTTTTTATAAATGTATATTTTAATGTCTTCTTGTAACACATGTTTTTGAAGCCCATGTGATCTTTACTGAAAGGGCAAGAGGGAAGAGTTAAGTAGCTGAGGAATTTCATTACTCCAACCACCACAGGAATATGGTGGAAGCTCTTAAAATTGAAAACGCAAGTCATCATTGTTTCCATATGGGGTTCACAACCAATCACAGCGTTTTTTCCGAAACATCCCCGTTGTTTGCAAAACTGTTTAAATATTATGTGTTCTATTAACAATTAAGTGTTCAATATAATTATTATAATTTAAATAATTTATTCATGCACACTATTTATTAAAGTGAAATTATTAATTTTATTCTAAGTTATTTTAAGTAACATTAAATAATATAACTGAAAACACAACTTTTCACATTATTTTTTTTACTGTATATACACACACATACTACATTTTACTCACAGAGATGGCATGATTTGTTAATTTTTTTACAAAGCACACCAACCCCACATACATGGAATTAAAGGATATTTTCTAACGAGAACTGTTTTAAACACTCAGGCTAGGAAGATCCAGACTCTTACTATGGAGGAGAGGGAGCACCTCCTGCCCATGATGAGAAACGCTCAGTGGGTGGAGGTGGTGGGGAGAGATGCCATTTACAAAGAGTACATCTTCAAAGACTTCAATCAGGTAATAACCTCTTCCAAGTTATCTGCTTCATCTAGTTATATACTTCACATTTCATATATATGCCGTTTGCATCATACTTTTATGTACTGTATGCACATTGCTAGGTCATGCTCTTTCCCCTTTAGGCTTTTGGGTTCATGTCCAGAGTAGCACTACAGGCTGAGAAAATGGATCATCACCCTGAATGGTTTAATGTGTATAATAAGGTAAATGCATAATACCACTCATCAGTGTACCATTTTTTAATACATTGAGGGTCATGGCTGTGATTGCAGTAGTGTTTATTTTTAAAATATAATGTTAATTATAAATGATTAATATTTAGTATTCTTGTAAAAATATAATTCAGAAAATAATTTCATATTAAATAACACAGTACATTGTATTGTTTTTTTTTTTTTTTTTTAGAAATACCTGTCAAGAGACAAAGTTTCAGAGGAGAAACAAATGACATTTTGATTTTTCTTTTTTAGTTGGAGAAAACCCAACACTGGTTAATTGTCAGTAAGACTAGGAATGTGTATTAATTTAATTCTATTGACTGTCTGCTTGTTTTCTCTCTGGTAGGTTCAGATCACTCTCAGTACTCATGAATGTGGAGGACTCTCACAGCGTGACATCACACTTGCAACCTTTATAGATCAGGCCTCTGTCCTTTGAGTGGACCCTGTCACTTGACCGCATGTCAGGACCAAAAATATTGTGAAACTTCATTTAGTTATCATCCTATCAGTTTTGACTGTGTGTAGTCAGCCTGTTATGTCTAATCATTTCCCAATAAGTATTTATGGAACAGTCAGGATCATTATATCATTTTACATTCACACAATACATAAATGTACTACAGATCAGAGATGAGAATTACTAGCACACTAAGAGACCGGTCAAGCACTATTACCTTACTGTGTTCTATGGCTTAAAATCTTTTTTTTAAAGTAAATATATGGTGCCTTTATTTCCATTTGATGTGATCCAGCGATAACATGGTTAGTGCCTCAGTGAATTGTATTAAACTGAATATTGGCTAACTTTGGCACTGTGAAATCAATGTATCATCAGCGGCCTGTTTCATAAAACAAGTTTACCAAATAAGCCAGGCTTATTTTATTTAGTCTGATTTATTTTGAACCAAATCAACTGACAATAAGTCAGACTAACTGAAATAAGCCTGGCTTTTTTGGTAAACTTGTTTTATGAAACAGCCCCCAGCTCTGAAAAAAAAGCAAAAATAACACAGGGCCTCAAAACATGTTGAACTTATGTAAACATAAGGGCTGGTTTACATGGAACTTGTTTTTGTAAATGAGCTTGAGAGTGACCGTTGCATCTAATTTCATGCAGCGTTCAAGTTTTAAAAACTCTCAAGGTCTCAAGGCATTGCATTCTTTTCCATTTTGTAGTACTGTTTTGTGTGAACGACAGTCGTGTTTTTGCGTTTAAAAACATGAGACGCAAAGGAATAAAAATATACACTTTTTTTATATTATTTTTTGCCATTTTATCTTAGGACAGTGTAATAACAGGAAGTGAAGTGGGAGCAGGAAAGGTCCACGACATGGGATTTGAACTCGGGCTGCCCGTAGTGCAACGGCACTGTTTGTCAGCACGCTGCCCTCAAGGCTATTGGTGCCAACAAATACACAAATATCACATTTTTTGGAACACCGTGTTTGTAGAAGTGAGCTGCAGGGCAGTGGAATGATTTTTTTCTTAAAAAAAAAGAAAAGCTTTTTAAAAGTAGAACTGTTAAATTGAGCGCCATGTTTTTAGAATGCTGCAAAAGACACAAGTTCAACATGTCTGTCAAGCACATTTACATAGAAAAATAATGGAATGTAGTGCAATGAATGCAAAAAATGCAATGAATGCAAAAAAAGCGAACTGTGTTCTGAGTGAACAGCCCCTTATTCAGTGAAAAGAAAATCTATTGCTGACCAGCATATTTATTTCAAGACCAAGTTTATTGATTTATATAGGAACAACAAAAACACAGGACAAAACTGAAATGGATTGCATGATGTGGTAAAGGCGTAGTCCCTGAGGCCGATGTAGCTTCTGTTAACCTAATAGCACACACCCTGACGTCAGTGGAAGGCATTTAGGTGAATGCTGTTAGTTTTGTGCTTCTATACAACCATAACCATTGAGGTCATGTAATGCTTCAAAAATTCCGATCAAGGTGCCTCAGTTTCAGTAGTTACATTAATTACAGATTATTGCATAAAGACATTGAAATGCTTCATTTAGGCAAGAAGAGTAACTATTTTTAGACAAATATCCACATCTATGTCCTAGCCTAAGGCATGTTACAGTTCTTGAGACTACACTGTACTACAGTGTTATCATACAGAAGAAAACTGTCCTACCTCCTACTTGAAGCACCCCAAAAAGAGGTTAAAAAAGGACATGGAAATTACTGAATTAAAAAAAACACATTGAAATATGAGACAGTATATTAGTGATTTAAAATATAAAAACACACACAGTGGTCACAAATATTATGAGTGCTTAAGGGATTACACTGCTGACAAGATCTGGTGTGATGTTTCCATGGTACCATGTCATCACTTCCTCATGTCAGAGACTACATGCACAAAATTAATTTCCCTTCTTGCCGTTCCAGGCCTTAGCTATCATTCAGTTGAGTTCAGCTGGAATAAAGATCCCAAACAAATACAACACACAAAAGAAAGTCTTATGAATCGAGGGGGTCGTTGACTCTCTGAAAACCGTTGTCAGAGAGTACCATAACCTGAAGCATGACATTGACTGATGATTAAAATGCCCACTTATGTGACATTTTTCAGGATTTGGACTTAAGGGAAACAATTAATGATTACATGTACAATTATTTTAGATCTGAGGTAGATGGGGTGAAATGTGATCCTTGAAAACCCAAATGGATGAGTATTTGAACCTGGAAATATGGTTGAGCAACAACCTGGTGGGTGGATTTGTTAAGTTTTGCCCTGATATTTTCCATAGGTAACTTAAAATCAGAGATATTTTCTCTTAAATAAGATGAGTGTTTTGAGACTGGAAATCTATCCTAGTTTGGGGGAATTTAAAATAAATAAATACGATTAAACATTTGCTATACAGGTTCGCCTGAGCAGTACCACCATCCTAAAATGATCTGTAATGTTTTCAAGTTTCTATTGTGAAGGAGATATTGGGAATATTTAAAATACTAACACCCATGTCGGTAGTATTATGGATCTATTATGGATGGTAGTATTTGGTCTAATCTGCACTATTTAATTCCTGGAAACAGCTTTTTCAATAACATGTAAAATCAATGTGATGTGGAATCCTGAGGTTTAAGTGGCAGAAAACACTTCTAACAGTGGAAATGCAGTCAAAAACATATGGTGTGCACTGGTCATAAAAATAAGAAGTTTAAGAAATGAAACAAGTAAAACTGCACTCACTGGTCACCAAAAGTAAATGAATAAGTCCTAGACCCTTCACAGACTCCTAGATATTTGTGCAGCTGTCTCTATAGCCTTACAGACTGTCGCTCCTTAGTCACAAATCCCAAAATGTCAGGTGACTATGGCTTATACATAAAATAGTTAGTCGTAAATAGATGACATAATGAAGTAAATGAATGATTAGATGATTGTGGTGAACATCCCTTCAGCCAGCTAAGGGTGGAGACCCCGACAGTCAATCTCAGTGCGCTTTGGAGTTGCCATTCAAGTGGTTGTTATGGTTTTTGTGGTGCTTGGCCTGTATCTTGGGCACCTCAGTGCTATAGAGGCAGTCCAAAAAGCCCTGTGAGACCTCAGTCACCATCGATCGGTCAGGAATGGACTGGGCCATGCCATAGATGGCTCCCTAGAAACCATAAAGGGGAAAGTTAATTCAGGGGTATTTCATTATGCTTTATCAGATGGGATAATACATGTACAAACAGACTGAAGTGGACTGGAGTGCCAAGTGAAGATTTCACTCATCTGTGTTCTTATATAATTGCCGGAAAAAATGGCTATATATATACACTTGAAATGTGAAGTTCAACAGAGACGTACCAAAGCAGTCATAACTTTTTTAATGACTAGACAGAATTTGATTGGATAAAAATCTGTTTAAATTTGTACTGTTAGAAGTGAATTTTGTCAATGTGTAGGAACACAGTATGGGGCGAGTAATATTTTTATGAAATTAATATTTCTATTCAAGCAAGTATGCATTAAACTGATCAAAGGTGAAAGTAAGTCCTTTACATCTTAACTTTTTATTCATTAAAGAATCCTAAAACAATTAAATTTCCACCAAAATATTAAACCACATTTTCTATATTAATAATAACAAGAAATGTTAGCATGTTAGAAGTTTGACCCCAAACTTATAAACAGTATTGTAATCTCTTATTGTAAGCCAAACTTAAAATATTAAGTGAATGGTATGTCTAATGAAAAAGAAACTTACCATTCCTGTGGTTTTCTCTTTAGGATTCTTCATGATGATGGCTGCTTCTCTCTTCACATCACTAATGAACTGCTCAGCTACACCAGGCTGTGTGTGTAGCATTGTGACACAAATATGGATGCTGAAAGACAACAACAAAAGAGCCACAAACCATGATCTAAGGATCAACTTTTCTGGCCAGTGCCTAAAATTGATGCACGGATGCCTTCACATTAGTTTGCATAACCTGCACACTTCACATTGTACAGATTTTGTGTAGTTTTTTTGACCATACCTAGATGGGAACTGCAAAGTGTTGAGATTCCAGCCCTTTGAAGTCAGTGCATTGGATAAGCGAAAGATATCAAAAACATCGGAGCCCAGTGCCACCACAGACACTTCTGGGTCCCCAAATACAAACACCCCATCTATTTGACGGATTCTGTGGGAAGAGAGTGTTTTTTTTTAACATGTTGTTTCTGTGTACACTGCCTTTCTTGGCAAGTAAATGTTACCTTGCCATGCAAATGTACATTTACCACAGTTTATATACATTCAAAGCAACACCTTGCCCATGTCTTTCACGTGTTATATAATTATATTATTATATTAATACTGACCCTGCTTTGATTTTGCGGGCTGTCTCAATAACTTTCTTGGTGGCCTCAACGTATCCCTTCTCACCCATATACATCATAGTAGCCCAACAGGCAGCAATTATACCTCCAGGCCGAGAGCCAGCAATGGACGGAGATGCATAAATTCCTCCCTGCCAATCAGGTGCTACGAAATACTGGTAGTGGCGAAATTTCTTGTCACTGTAGAGCACCACTGAGGAACCTTTGGGAGCATAACCATACTGCGGGGACAACGATTTTGCATTTAACTTCATGATGACATCTGAGCAGATAATAAAATATTAGTAGATTTCATCAAAAATACAGTAAAATGGGTATCCAAAATGGGCAGCCATTACTCCAGTCTTCAGTGTCACATGACCCTTCAGAAATCATTCTAATATGCTGTCATTTGCAGCTGAGAACTGTTGAGTTGTATTAAACATTTATAAAAAACAAACAAAAAAAAAAAAAAAACTTACTGACCCCAAACGTTTTAGTAGTAGTCTTATTTATTTTTAATACATAATTTTTTTTTCAAACTATCAGGTTCTCACCTTATGTGTATCAGCTGAGATACTGGTCACACCTTTGACCCGGAAATCAAAGGGATCAAGTTTGAAACCCGCCTTTTCCATAAAAACTATTAGGAACCCACCCAAGCAAGCATCCACATGGAATGGGATGTTGTATTTTACTGCAAGCTAAAAGAATAAAGGATATTTAATTATATTTAAATACAGAATACACTGCAGATTAATTTATACCACAATACAAAAGTGTTGGATTACATGCTCATCTGAATAAGCAAATATTACCTTCGCCACTTCTACTACAGGGTCCATAATTCCATGGGGGAAATGAGGAGCCGAACACACCAGCATTGCTGTGTTTCCAGAGATGGCCCTCTTCATTGCCTAGGACCAAAAAAATAAATAGGTAGATATCAAGCTGATCAAGATTCACAAAAATGTGCCGGTTTGTTTTTTAACAATCCAGACAGAAGTACCTTCACGTCGACTTTCATGGTCTTCTTGTCCAGGGGTATGTGAATGAGCTTCATCCCAAAATAATGTGCTGCTTTGTCAAATGCTGCATGGACACTCACTGGTGCAATACTAGTGCATAGACAAAATAAAATGACGAAAAATAAATTACACAATGGGATTGAATAAAACAACTGCCTTTAAGGTGCACTAATGAGCACCAATTCTATCAAGTAAAATAAAACTGTAAATACAGTAAAAACTGAGCGCATTTTTAAATGTTTATACATTCTATGTAAATAAGTAGCCATCCATAGCAAACCACTTATATGTTTATATTGTTTACAATGTGGGTTGACCACTACTGTAAATTGACCTAAACAGAGTATTATGACTGCAGAGGCTGAATGTTTGGACTAGATTGAGATAGTACGTACATTTCTGGGTGTTTAATGCCACGTTCATGAGCCATGTCTCTGTATGCCTTGCATGCCATCAGGATGCTTTCAGTTCCACCTGAAGTAACCTTTTCATTAAAGGAACACACAAAACAAATGGCTCTTTTTGAGTGAACAGAAGAAACTTGATGTTATACAATACAATCTTCAGATTTTTAACAATGGACTGATAAATGAGCAAATGGAGATTTGTTTGGTATTGATTGGAGCAACTCTCCAATTGTCCCAAACATACTGATCAACAGCTTACAGGAGTGTATCAAAAACTGTCTAGATGAATGAAATACTGAAGTCGAGCCGCTCTTCTATTGTCACAGTAGACGTAAAAACACTAGACACACAACTTCATTCTGCTGCTGTGTGAATATTGCCAATGTACGCGACTCTCATAGCGTTCCTCAGATTCTGTTAAGGAGATATTTTTCAACATTCAGCTATCAAATCAAGTACAAACAGTTATTAATAATATGCAACAAACCCTTTTTTTCAAATTAGTTAAGTGAGTGGGAAACCATGAGTATTTTACATCATTTTTGTTTCCTAATATGACTTTTGATACATTATTGGAACTTCACACATCAACATTGTTCCTTCGGGGAAGACAATGAGGAGGACTGACTGTGCCACAGGAGTCTGGGCCTCCATTAAAGAGGGCACACGTCATCCGCACCACTTCTGCTTCCATCTTCCTAACCCCAGGGAACAGGTCTGGGTGGAGGGGGTTGGACCAGGCAAACTCCCCATATACCTGCAAATCAGAGGAACACAAAACAGGAAGCAAAAATTCAGGAATTGTTTCTTGTATTATGAAGTCTCTGCTTGATTCAAAGGTAAAGTGAAAATCAAAGCAAGTGTTTCACAACCTTGTTTGTCATATGCATCAACCCACAACCCCAATCAATAGCACTTCATCAACAGTAAATATTTTTTGAAAAATACTTTTATTCAGCAAGGATGCCTTCACTTAATCAAAAGTGACAGCAAATACATTTATAATGTTGCAAAAGATTTATATTTCAAATAAATGCTGTTTTGATCTTTCTATTAAATAAAAGAATACTAAAAAATGTAGAAAACATTTATTGTGCTGTAATAATTTTATTTCACTTTTTTCATCAAACCAACCAAATGCAGAATTAGTGAACATAAGATACTTCTTTTAAAATAAAACAAAACCTTACCGACCCCAACCTTTTGAACAGTATTTTATATTAAATTAAATTAGATGTTATTCTGGATATAATTTATCTAACTTAATTACCAGCATAATTTTTGATTATTAATATCATAATTATTATTTTATTATTAAAGTCACTTTTTTTTAAGAAAATCAACACTGTGGGTGAATCAAAGACACACCAGATAGCACAAATATTATGCGTTTGATCAAAAAAAAGTTACTGCTTGTACTGAATTATGAGATTAACCTTGATTATTTTATTTTAAATTGTTTTGTCCAGTTTTATAGATTAATGCAAAATCTAAAGTACCCCATGGAACACACAGTCCTTGTTGGGAATTACTGATATAAATCATTTACAAGGCCATTATACCTTCACCATGAGATCTGTGAGCTTCTCATCCCCCCAGTAGACTGCACCTGATACTTTGCCTTTCGCCCAGTCTACCTCACCTGAAATCATAAGTATGAAAAAATATTGAGGACAGAACAACTAACAGACAGACTTCTAATACCATATAAACCAGTGGCATTATACCCTAGTAAACAAGCTTCGAAGCTTGCGAAGAAACTGCACCCACACTGTAGGGCAAATTCAGTCTGAGAACATCTGGCTGAAACTTTAAGAGATCTGACTTATCCTCAAAGCCTTTGAGCTTTCCCTCATTATAACAGATGGGAGTTAGGACAGGCTGCAGGTGACTCACTCAGTGTCTCATACTCTCTGATCTTGTCAAGGAGCTCTTTGTGGGAGAGGCCCTGTGCAGGCAGGAGTTTGGTGTAGCTCATGCCTTCCTTCAGCGTGCATAGACTCACGGACATGTCATCCAATGCCTTGTTGAGCTGATTCTGAATCTGACGAGGGAAAGATTGAAACGAAAACAAAAAATGTCAAAAACCTCTGAATATTTAATTAATACAAAAGATATAGGGAATAGAGGGGAAAATAAAAAACTATTAATTACTGCATTGTTGATGTAGTATAACTTCTTTAGCCATTTGTATGTTCAAAAGGAGATCTTTTAATGACTACCAATGCTCTAAGGCAGTAATTCTCAATCATTGGTTCGGGGCCCACTAGAGGGCCTCAGCAAACTTCTAAGGGAGCTGCAGGATGACTTAATTTAAATTATTTTAAAATAACCAAACTTGATTAAAATGCTAAAAACACATGGCGTAAAATGAGTATTTTCTTTTCTTAATTTTTAAAGATTTAAAACTACTTTATTGCAAAAAAGTTTGAAAACAAGCAGCTTTAGCACAACTACAGAACAACATACCAGAGGAAATATTACAGCTTATATGAGCAACCTTTGAATATTGTGTTGGACAATGGAGGCCTGGAAGTTAAAAAGATCCCCTGTTCTAATGGGTGTTTAGGTTGTAATTTGTAACGTTAAGACGGTTAGCTGCATTCTAATAAAAATTGTAAAAGACAAAGGAGATTAAAATCACCCTCCAGTTGGTTCTGACTTGAACCAGACATGTTGCGCTTTGTTCAGGTTAATGACACAAGATAAACCCTGGAATAATCACAAGGCCATAATATGAAAGTGTGTTATAGGCTTAATTTCCCCTTCAGCATGAGACTTAATCATCGATCAATGAGTCAGAAAGAGAAGTCTGAAGGAAGAAAGGGAACTAGAAAACCACTAGATGCTTACTGTTGCTCCGATAAATGGGATTTTTCTGATGATTTTAAAGAACTGCTTCTTTACCCTTGACGTCAGACCTAGAAAACATAACAATGAGCAAATTGTGGTGAAGACATGACATTAAATGTCTCCATGGCAATACATTTTTCCAAATTTGATTTGCTGTGAAAAACATTCATGCCCTGCATGTGACTGCCTGAGACTTCCAAACAATCTTTTATTTTTCAACAGAGAAATGTACAAAATTTAAAGTTTGCCATGTAAAATTAAACAACAGAGTCCTCGGTGTAAATGTTTGGGTTTTCCTCCCTCAGCTCATGATGACTCAACCATGACATGCAACGATACATTGGTCATTAACTAGCACAACTATTCTTAAAAGTATCTTTATTTAAGAAAGCCTTAAAAACTTTTGATAATATTGTCATATCTCAGAGAGACATACATTTTTAAGTTTTGACAATTTCAAACATCTCAAGTATGCTTGTTTGGTATATAAAGTGTTGCATAATCTTGCTCCTCCTCCGCTGCATGGCTTTTTCCAAAGACTTGAAAGCGGAGGTAGTACACAGGCCTCTGTAAATGGGGACTGTGTGATACCATTTAGACGTACCACCTTTGGACAAAACGTACTGTCGATAATAGGTGGTAAACTCTGGAATAGTTTGCCCCTCCCAATAAGAGAGTGTCCTACTTTCAACACTTTTAAAATTCACTTAAAACAGTGGCTTCTAGAAAATCAGAGATGTACTCATTTTTAACTCTCACATATTTATATACACTTTCATTGTTAAATTGAATGCAGTATAGAGGTGGATGAACAATGTCTTTTTCATTTTGTATTTTTGTTTTGCTTGCTTGTTGTTAATGTATATGTTATCATTGTGTATTTTTTTTTTTTTTTTTTTTAAGTGAATTAATGTTGTATTATTGTTGGCTGTTTTTATGTTTTATGTTACCTGCCTAGGGACTGCAGATGAAAAGTAGTTATTGTTACTAATTCTGGCATATTTACATGGTGTATTTTCATACAACAATGTTCATGAATATGCATGGTCCCTATTAAATAAATTAATAAAATAAAATAAAAATAAATAAATAAATAAAAAAACAAAAAACAAAGCAAAAACGGTGTCTAGGTCACCGGTAGCATATGAAACTTACATGTGCCAAAAACTTTGTTATTGTTCAAGAGGCCTTGACATTTTGCAACTTTGTTTTAAGACTTCCTGACTGATGATTAGCAAAAAAGGACAACATCACTATTTACTTACAATTAATTTGCAACATAATGCTGGGTTTCATATTGTTTCACAGTAGCAAAGAAAAGTAGCTTATGACTGTGAAAAGTAGATAACCCATACTTTTTCAACAATTACATACTTTTTTTTTCTTTCTTGATACCTTCGAGATTGTTCACTACCATTTAAAAAAAAAAATAATCAAGAAATTATTGCTTTTATTCAGCAGGGATGCATTTAACTGATCAAAAGTGACAGTAAAGACTTGTATATTGTAACAAAAGATTTCCATTTCAAATAAATGCTTTTCTTTTGAACTTTCTACCTATCAAAGTATCCTGAAAGAAAATGCATCACGGTTTCCACAAAAATATTAACTGTTTCAACATTGATAAGTTCTTAAGCAACAAATCAGTATATTAGAATGATTTCTGAAGTTATATTTATGGCCTTTTTAATGCCTTTAATGTGATAGGACAGTAAAGAGGTGACAGGAAAGCATTGGGCAGAGAGAGGGGAACGGGATCGGCAAAGGACCACGACATGGGAATTGAACTCGGGTTGCCACAAGCCAAACGCAGTTGCGGAAATATTTATAAAAAAAAATAGTTATATTAAATAGTATTGATTTTTCACAATATTACTGTTTTATTTTTATCAAATAAAAAAAGCCTTGATGAGCCTAAAAGAGACTTCTTTCAAAAGCTTTTTCAAAATTCTACTGACCTCAAATTAATCAACATATTTAAACATATCAAGATATTAAAAAACAAAACAAAAAAAACGCGAGTTATCAATAGCACTTACTCTCTTGTTGGAAAAGGAGGCCCTTTAGCCACACTGCACCAAGTGTGGACAGCAAAGTGGTCGCAATGATCTGCCATGGCTCCAGACCAGCACACTGAGAATTCACAAAGCGCCGAGACTCCTCTATGTACAGCAGCACCATCTCCTTATACACCTCCAAGGCACTCTGCATGAGGAAAGGAGAAATGTTACAGAAATAACCCCAACCTTAATTTCTCATTTCAGTTAACAGCTAGAAAACAACATGCAGAAAGCAAGAACTGGCTGCTTACCTGTAATTACAAGTAATAGCCACATAAATCGATCAACAAACACTGATAGAAGATTCAACAAACACCCTACTACTTCAATTCTTCAGGGTTATAGGCACTATTTGAAAAATAAGCACAAAAACGTTGGCTATCTATGCCCAGATTAGCACAATGACAGCTAGTAGCAAAAAAACATTCAAAATCACAATTAAATACTTACTATAGCAGACTGCGTCATACTTAATTGTCTCAGGAGCTTGGATTCACTAATGACTTCAGCCACAAGAAACAAGGAGAGCTTAGTAGATAACTTTCACTCAATGAGATATTGTTCCTACTGGCCACACCTTATTCATTATGAGAAAAAAACTGGCCATACAAAACTCAGCACAGAAGTCCATATTTATAAATGGTTAGTTTGTGCCATTTAAAAGGGCAGTAAAAAGCATATCTGGTAGATGCTTTTCACAATCGCTATTTTTTTACAGCACAATGTGTTTTTTCTTGATAGCGCAGATCGTGTCCCAATAGTATCCCCATAACAGCACACAGGAAATCTGGAGGTCAGCTGAACAAAGTCTTAGCTAACCATATTCGTGAGCATGTCAACTGCTCGTAATCTACAATGAATGAGCTAAGTTCGTCTTCAAAAGCCTGACTAAAAGCTATAATTTGGGTTTTGTTTATGTCAAAAGTACTAGATGTACCAAGAACCATATTTTACCTTGAATGTAGCACAATAAATGAGGTGTAAACTTAAAAGGTATTCATTTTCAATCATTTTGTCAAGGAGATAATGAATGAATCAGGCAGGTGCTAAACAACACCACCTAAATGGAGTTCTAAGTCCATGACAAGCTCTCCTACAGGTTTAGCAGGGTTTGCCAAATACAGAAAATTCAGAGGAGCAGGTAAACAGGTCATGTGAGCGAGCAAGTGAAACTTTGACCAGGACTGAGGTGCATCCCACGTTCAGGATCCAAATAGAACAACAGTGTGAAATGTGGAACTGGACTGTGCTGAAGCGAGATCTTTAAAGGCAGCATCCCTATCAGTCTTATGTAACAAGACCTACAAACTACTTCTCAGTGCATAACGTGCCATAAAATGCTGAGATTGTTATCTTGTAAAAGGGGCAAAAGGCAAGAGCAGAGACACATTGCAAAAGAGATGAACAGATGTACACGTCTGCAATGTTGTAAAACACATCTTCTGAACCTGACAGATAACATGACTGTGGTAAAAGTTTCTAGAAAATAGAATGCCACTTCAAAGAGCTTCATTTTAGCTCCTACTGGAGACAATCACGTCCTCTCTAACGGAGCTTTGAGTATTTCTTCATTGTTGAGTCAAAGAGCTCATATTTCCAGCTGAAATGTTTAAAGCAGGATCAGACTGAAAGTGCTATAGCAGCCCAAAAGTCCATCTTTTCAAACACTCAAGATCTTCCGTAATGTACCCTGTAACATATGACTATGATAAAGGTTTTAGTAAATAAACGTTTGGCCCACATGACTAAAAATTGTTGGTTTGATTTTAATCCAAACAGCTAAAAATATATACAACTTCTTTTATCAGTGTATTCGTCCACTACAACCCAAATGTTTTGGGTCATTTTTAAAAGAAATTAATACATTTATTCAGCAAAATATGCTTTAAACTGATCAGTTTATAAATTAATATTTTAAAAAACGTTTTAAATAAATGCTGTTCTTTTTAATTTTCTATTCATCTAATAATTCTGAAAGAAAAACTAACAAAATATAATCACAGTTTGTACAAAAATATTAAAGCAGCACAAATGTTTTTTTTTAATCAATGATGATAATAATAAATGTTTCCTGAAAAGCACCAAATCAGCATATTAGGATCGCGTGGCTCTGAAGACTGGAGTAATGGTGGTGATGGCGCAGTGGATAAGACACATGCCTTTGGGGTGAGAGACCCAGGTTCGAATCCACTGTGAGACACCAATGTGTCCCTGAGCAAGACACTTAACCCCTAGTTGCTCCAGAGGTGTGCGACCTCTGACATATATAGCAATTGTAAGTCGCTTTGGATAAAAGCGTCAGCTAAATGAATAAATGTAAATGTAATGGCTGCTGAAAATTCTGATTTCCCATCACAGGAATAAATTACATTTGAAAATATAGTAAAATAGAAAACAGTCATTTTAAATTGTAATAATATTTCATAATTTTTACTGTATTTTTGATCAAATACATGCATTCTGAGACTTGCATGCATAAGACACTTAAAAAAAAAGAAAAAAGAAGTGTATAGTAGTGTAATAAATGTATATTACAGAAATATGTTGTACCGGATATAATTAAAAAGTCATCCAAGTCACAGCGAAAGTGAATGGTGACTGAGGCTTTCATTCCTTCTAATATATCCTTTGAGTTCCACAGAAGAAATGAAGTCCTGCAGGTTGGGAATGACATAATATGATGACTTTTTATTTTAATTTTTGGATGAACTATCCCTTTAATAGTTCATTCGCACACATTAAATCTCTCAGCACATCACATGAGCAACAGACTAGCCACAATACAGCATCAACAGATGCTGCTGGACAGCAGTCAAAACAGATCTGGCCCCATTGTACACCCCCTTGTTAAGAATAGCACTTCCTCTGTGTTTGAGCCCGTCACAGGAAGTCTTCTGATGAACACATATACAATAAAACTCTCAAAATTTCCCTCTATGCACCTGGTTGTTGCTCACAGTTGAACGATTATTAGAGAATTACATGAAGGAAAAACAGTTGTATAATAGCTCTCACCTACATCACTTTGTGAAGTGACATACTGCCATTGGCAATTTAACACATTTAAAGCCTCTTTAAACGATAAAATCAATAGAATCCCCAGCACTTCACGGGAAACGTTATATCAGACCAAAGTGTCACTTCTAGGTCTGATGCTCTGAAACATTGTTGCAGCTCTAGTGTAAATGAAATATGTTGAGTAACAAAATACAAGATGCTTTCTTTGTACAGTCGAAGCTTTCATTGTGACATAGCCTAATTACATCATGTTTGGAAAACTGGAACATACTATATTTAAAGCATAGCTTATTTCTAATTGACATTATGCCCACTCACCCTGTAGTCCATTTTGTTTACCAAGGTTACACCCTGTCTGGAAAAAGTCGCTTCTTCAACAGCTCTGGGAGAAACAGGGAAGACAGCCAGAGAGATCTTTGTTCGGCTTGTTGTGAGAGCGAATGCTCCGTTGCATGACACAATCAGAGGAGCAAGTTTATATCAGGAAGTGCCGCGTGAGTAAAAGGGGACGTGATTTGCGTTCAGGCGTGTCGCCGCGTTCGCTGATCTTCAAACACTGCACGCCTCCTTCATCACAGCGATTAGTCCAGCACACATGCTGTTCGTGGATGTGAACCTCACTACGTCCTGACGATTCGCAGATTCGCCACAGTTATATGATGTTTTTCAGGGAGGTCAGTGTAGAGTTTCTTTTTTGATAAATCTTTTAGTGACTTTGCGATAGTTCTAAGTTTATTGTATTATTATTATTATTTTTACGGATTATTATTTTTTATATATCATTACTGTTGTTGTTGTTGTTGTTGATGATGCATTGCCTATTGAATTATTTATGTAACCTATATTTTCATTTTATAATAATTACAAGTTTATTTATCAGATAGCACCACAATTAAGTTTTTTTTAACTAGTAAAGAAGGGGCAACATAGGAAATTTGATTCATATTCAGTGCATTCAAAACATTTCATCATAGGCTATTTACAGTAAATGATTTACTGAGTTGGGCTGCTTTGGTTTTTTCTTTTTGTGTTGGTTTTAAACTTCATATAGGGTCGTTGAACAGGCAATGCTTTTCACGGTCACTTGATGGCGCTATTAGTTTTTGAAGGACAGGCGTATTTTGGTAAAATGTTCATATTCTTGTATTGTTTCAACTGCTTTTATAGTATGTTCTCTTATGTAGAATAAACATTTACATTCATGTTCGTGAGTAGGCCTACACGAACAGTAACATTAGGTTTAATTGTTTTAAAAAACTTTTATAACTAAAATATGTAATGTTGTGTTAAATGTTTACTTGTGTGTGATTGTACAAAATAACCAAATAAATAATCTCTTTTCTTTTCTTTTCTTTTCTTTTCTTTTCTTTTCTTTTCTTCTTCAAAATAATAATTTGGGCTAATTTAAAACTACTTTGTTAAATATTGGTGTTTATTCTGTGGGCAGAAAATGAACTCGCTTAAAAATATTTTCCACACTAATTTATTAAATGTACCAGATAAATGTCAACGAGTGTATACACGTATATCACGTGCAATTCTGTCATTTTGTCAAGTTTCCACTCCAATGCCATTTTACTGACATTGTTGTCTCCTTGTTAACCAATTATAGGCTATACACGAATTGATGAAAAATCTTAATATTTTAATAGTTTTAAAAATGTGGTCTGGGACAAGAATAAAACAACATAAACAGAAATGTATGTGAAAAGTATCGAAAATAAATGATGAAGGCATGGTAGACATTTCTGAGACTATTTCAATGTCACCTTCATATAGAAGAAAAAAAGTTGAAAGTTTATTAACTTTATTAAAAAAAAAAAAAACCTGGGACATAAAAGTGCATTCCAAAATGGAAAAAGGGCTAAATTTTTAATATATATATTTTTTTTATAATCCTGTAAATTTATTTAAGTGTTAATAGCTATAGTTTATCAAAATTATTTATAACTCTTACTATTTTGTCCCCTCTATTTTCCTCATTCCCACGAAAAAAAATGGCTTTTCCACCCCAAAACTGGCAAGTTAGAAAGATAAATTCGATTCAAGTCTGTGTGCGCCACTGAATGTGGGCACTATGTAGAGAAAAGCTGCAGTTGAACCCAGGCATTCATAGCATCACCAAAGCTTAATTATTGAGGTTGACCCCTGATTGCTCAAACCAAATAGAGTTTTAGCAAGAAGCTCTAGGCTATTCAATTATAATTGGTGTATTCGGTCATAACAAGCATATGCGTTTTAGCACAATGGGTGGACTCTAAAAGGAACCTCAACAGCACATTAAAACTGCATTACTTCTTCCAAGAAGTGTACTCAAGATCTTTCTGGTCTCGATGCGCACACCGTTCCAAAAGCGCACACGTCTCCAAAGGTGCACGTTTTACCACACAAAAGAGTTGACATTGTTTGAGTTTTAACAAGAGGTGTACATATGGCATCCGGGTTGTAATTAAATGTTTTTAAGTTGTTGTTTTTGTCTTCGCAGTGAAGTTTCCTTTTCTTCTTTATGTGCAGCCTTTTCCGCGTCTGAACAAGAGAGAAGAATGAAATAGCTTTTCTGCCAGTTTGGGACAAATGGATGGCAAAAAGCTGGTCAGCGAGTTTTAGTCCTTGATTGCCTTCTTCAGATGCCCTTCAAACAAAGGCTGGGGATGAAAATAAAGCCCCACCTGGTACTTCTGTTTGCTAAAATAACAAGAAATAGATTTCGTTTCATAAATAATTACAACAGATTGTAAAGCGCAGTAGTTGAAAAAGTATGAGTGAAGACAGCGAGGCCAGGTATCACCTGCTCTTCAGTAAGACGCATTTATTGTTAAATCAGGGTCTTTGCGATATCTATGATTTCCACAGCAACAGGTCGCCTATGTTTGCCCAGACTTTGCATAACATGCAAGATATTACTAGGCACTGATAAAAAAATCGGGGGACAAATCTGACAGTCCCAAACCCACACCTGTCCCGAGATATCCCAATATGGATCTGGCATCACAAGTTATTTGTAAAGCGGTAATATTTGGTTTACTTTGGATTATTTCGAGGCCTTTATAACAGCACGACAACATTCCCTATCTCCTTGCTTTATTTGTCCATTTTATTGAAAGCATATGGTTATCAGATGTCCTACAAAATACATATTTAGTTAGACTGGCGATGAGTGCCTTTGTGGACACTTGGGCACCACGGTAAATATTTTGCGCCCATTACAGTGCTCTTGGTCTCTCCAATAAATGAAGATTTATCAAGACTTGGGGGCAAGTGTAAACTCGTGCTACCGCACCATGTTGAAAGCCTTTTGTTTGCAACCGCGACCATATTTACGACGCGCACTTGATGTTCTTAATAAAGGACTCCGTTTGGAGACACCAGTGCGCACGCATTTGATTTTTTTTATGCAAATGTTTTTGTGCATAATATTCTATGTTTTCGTTGTACTATGAAACTGCTGCTGCACACAAATTCAAGTTATTCCCCATTTTCGTCGATTAAATATTATTTGCCCAGGGTTCTGTGCACTACAGCACAATTTACGCACAGTAATATCGCCAAAAAGCGCACAACGTTAATGACACTAAAATAATATCGTTTATCAGTAATTATTTTCAGTTTCTAATAATGAAAATTTCTTGTTGAAACTGTCATGTTAAGTTCCAAAAAATGTCCATTATGCATGTTCAATACATACATGATTTCTGTCAATACAAATCACATAAGATTATTCCTGCTACAGATACGTGAATTTTTCTATCACCCAGGAGTCAATGTTTGAGACAATTATTATAATTCGATAAGGATGAATTATAGAACTCATTGTTCAAAACAAATGCTTATAAGCCACTATATTTGCAATAAGCTGTTTCTCTTGATGAAATATTTTTAATTATTATAGATTAGATTAATGCATGATTGCTAGGCTACTATAAAAAACAACAACAGACAACTATAGAAAAATTCACCTGACATATTCTACCCTGTTTTTAAAATCTTCTCTTAGTTTATTTCTTAAACCCGAAGGTAAATTTCTGAAAGGGCCGTCTCTGATTGGCCACTTGACTCCATTTGTTTGTCCTAGAGCGCAGATGGATAAAGGGACATAAATGACGATTGGGCGCATCATCCTCTATTGTCCCTTTGATCTATATATTAAGGGAAAGAATAAGAGACTGCATGTTGTTCACTGGTGGACAGGACGCGCAGTACTGTAGACCAACTCCCTCACGGAACCTCGGTTTCCCTGAGCCAGTCTGCAAGCCAAGAGGTAAGCATCTCAATTATGATAGACTTCTTATAGGTTGTTATCCAAGACCATGGCCAGAAGATATCCTGTTATGTTTTTATGCACAGAATGACTCCAAGATCCACGTGCACTTCGGGAAGGAATGGGACCTTTAAATCTAACTGGAGTTCAGCATTAGATTTCAAGTCTGGATCCACAGACATTGCCAAGCGCCAAAAAATCAAATGCAACAGAGAATTGGAGTTTGGTAGCATAGACTCAGCGACTAAAGAATGCGCCTCTACCTTCAACGAAGAGAGCACAATGAATAAAAAAATTAAGAAAAAGATGCCAGTTAAATCAGCAAGCAGACAACGTGGGAATCGCAGAGTGAAGGCAAACGACAGAGAAAGGCATCGCATGCATAAGCTGAACTCCGCCCTGGATACTCTGAGAAGCGTGCTTCCAACTTTTCCCGATGACGCGAAACTGACTAAAATCGAGACTTTGAGATTCGCGCACAATTACATTTGGGCATTGTCAGAAACATTGAGAACTGCAGACCATGTTCGACAAATTTCAAATCACGATCGGGATCAGAACCTCGCTGTGCCAAGCGCTTGTTTGGATTTGCGTTATAGCGCATCCAGTGCATGCGCGTCCAAATGGCACTCTACAAACTCATCATCAAATTGCCAAGAAACTCAAGGCTACTACTCTGATAACAGCAGTTTTCAGGACAATCTGACATTTAATCTAATCTGAGAGTAACAACGCAAAGTTGACTTTTCTCGCAAAGACCACGAATCTGACACATTGGGCATGTCATAAGTGTAGAAATGATATTTTTTTTCGTTTATGCCTATAAGCAATGGAAGTTTAAACGCAAAATAGCTTCTTTTTTTTATTTATTTTTTATTGACAGCTCTTAACACTGAAATATAATAGTATATGACGATAATAGTCATACAGTTGTTATAAATGTGTTATTTCCTTCTTTTTAATTCAAGCAAATAAATGAAAAACACTTGTTTTTTTAAACCATTTTCATTCGAGTGCATATGTAGATTAGAAGTTGTAAAAATCATAATAAATTAATATCAAATCTGCTTTAGTGTTTCGTCAAAGAAGCTTTAACTGTTGTCCTGCTTATGCCAAGTTTCGCTTTCTGCACATGCGCTCTACTTTAGCAGCGCTTCCCAGAGCAACAGGTAAATAGTTGCTCAAAATAGGGTAGATGGTTGTTAAATGTCACATGATTTGTGATATAGGATTACATACATAAATTTCGTTAAGTAAATCTAGATGATTTTACCAATTATTATTTAGCTTGGTAATGTAATACATGTTCTGTTAATTAGCTTTGTTGGTCAATTACTATATTCTTCAAATAACTGAGTAATTAGGTTTACTTTTACAAGACTTGTTACAGCTGCAAAAAAGCTATATTTGACTCTGAAATAGGTGTGGGTGGATGATTACAATTCAACACATTTTGGAATTTATTAGTTATAATTATGATGCTTTTGCAGAAAAGCTTTTATTGAAAGGCCAGCATGTTTCAGAATAATAAACATAAAACAAAACAAAACCCAACAAAAAATTTCAAAGAAATAAACCATACAGAAATTGAACAATGGATATGCAACATTTTATTTTTATTTCTAGCAAGGCTGAACATGTTATTTTCATACAAAAATATGGAGAATCCAAAAGACAATATACAAACATGGAATAGATTTTACATACTGGTGTGCGTGGGGAATACAACCATGATTTCATATCTTCAATTATCAGTTTAAAACATTTTATGAGAATCTGCAAATGCAATAAGTGGTCTTAAGATACCCTAGCACCAATAAAATTAGCCTTTTATACAATGAGATAAATGCATGGAATGAAGAAGACATTGGAATGTATGATAACAATAGCACTTAATTGGGATAGACTCCATATTCAGGTGCGGTCTAATCACAATTTCCTGATTAATGTTGCCAAAGTCCGTTTATATCTATGAACTTCTGAGTATGTAAGAGTTTTCACAAACATTCATATTGGCAACAAAACAGACCCACTGGAAGACTATCCAAATAAAGTGTTACAGATTTCCAAAGGAATTCCCCACATAAGGGAATGTGCAGTTTTATAATAGAATGTGGGAAACATTCTACTTTGGAAAAACGGTGACGACATCATAACCCTCTGGAGGAGTGACGCGCTCACGTGCGTGTTTCTCGCAGTAAATCTTGTCCTCGACAAAAAAGTGTCCTTTTTGCTTAAGACTGATCCCGCAGTCTGTGCAGACGTAGCATTCTGGGTGGCGAAACTTATCTCGAAGTTTGACCGTCATTCCTCTTTATAGCCAAATAAAGAGAAAAAAGTCATTTAGAAACACATTTGCAAAAAATCCTACAATTATAGTGAAATAATTAGCAAAATCCACAGGTATAATAAAAAGATTGAGTTCCAAAATGTTCCACTAGATGGCATAACACCACAACTGCACTATAAAGCACAGTGCATGCAACTGTTCTCAGATGCATTTCTTAAAAACTTTTCCTGGAAAGATAAACCAAAAAAAGTGAAACTTACACAATCCCTGAACCACATTTGTCACAAAGAGAGAGCTTTTCAGGATTCCCAACTGAGGCTCCAATTTTTGTGTTGGGAGCCTTGACACTTCTGAAGCCTGAGGGTTTATCTGTATCACCTGACACAAAGAAACAGAAATCCATTTAATGCTAAGGCTTTCTTTTATAGGCCCAAATATCTGACTCAAAATGTGTTTCACAGCTGTAGCCACAGGCATGGCTTTAGAAACTGATGATTACAAATAACCTGGTGACCTATGGGTAATTCAGACATAATGTAGTACGGTATACAAGGTGTGTATGAGATTATACCGGTTTCCAGGATCTCCTGCAGAACTTTAAAAGAGGCAGACTGGCGAGGAGGCTCATTTAATTCTTGATTCTCCTGCAGCATTTTGTACACCTCAGAGTCTGCAGCTAACGCAGGCTTTGGTTGGCCAGGTCTACAGGGATCTGGGCTATAAAACATGCAAAAGGTCACATTGATGACATCCACAAAACAAACAATGTTATCTCAAAAGTATTATATTATTCAACTCAATCCTAACTGCCTAGTTTTGTCCCTGACAGCTATAATACAGCACAGAAATGGAATGAGTGTAGCACATAATGATGTATAATGGATAATGACAAGCTGAAAAAAACCCCCCCCCAACAACATCTTTTAGAAATCTAGTTGAAAAACTAGGGGTGCTCCGATCAGGATTTTTTCGGCCGATCACAGGAAGCAGTATCTGCCGATAATCACAGATACCGATTTTTTTAAAAGCCACCTTTTTATCATGAAATTTATTTATAGTGATGATACAATCAAGATTTTTAGACATTTATTCAGGGCCTGAATCTCATTTTTGAAAATGAATTCCCCTCCAAGGTGACTCTTATTTATCTCACCTAAATGTTTGATCATGCAATGCATTTTTGTCTTTTTCAATCATGCAGTTGTTGCACAATAGCTTACGCACAGCACAAGCCTGATTTCATGAGCTGTATGTGCTAGGTTTACGGCAGGATACATGTGCTAGGATACATACTCCATCTGCAGTGCATATGCGTGGTACGCAACCTGGGCAGAAGCAGAACAGACTCATTGTGCTTCACACAGGAGTCCGCTACTGATCCATGACTGTTTACCACAAACACAACATTTAGCTGTTATTTTGATTTCAAATTGTTACTGAAAATACTTTTTCCGCATTGCAATTTTTTTTTTACACAGTACAGTAATACTGTCTTTCATACGTGTTTAAACGCAATAAACATAAGAAACACTTTATTCAATGCTTTTTACTTTTGCTTTTACATCTAGATTTATATATTAAGTTGCTCAAGCAAGTGGCAAAACATTTTAACTACTTTTCTTGCATTATCACAAACATTAAAACTTACCATTGACAGAAAGTCAGCTCTACTGCCTTTTCTTTTGCATTTAAATCTTTATTACAAGCAATCCTGCGATTATTAAAGAACTTTCTTTTCCTACCTCCACGAGTGCCATCTATTATTGCCTCATTGTTTATCTAAAAGTGATATTTTCCTTTAAACCAAGGCAAAAATACATGTGTTGACTGTGAAACACAGACTTTAATTATATGAGTTTATGGTGTAATTACAAAATTTTCGTGTCAATCCATGTTCAGTTTTACAGCAAACAATGCGCTGTCACTTTAAATCAGTGCGTGCAGCACATCAAACTCGGTATGGAAACGATCGCTGCACTGAGAGCGCGAGAGTGCTAAATGGTTAAACACTGGCAAGAATGAAAAAGAAATACAATTTATAAACTTCAGTGACGATGTGACACTGGCTCGATTGTGCAAGTGACAATTCCGGTGCCAACTGTGCAGTGAGCAGCTCGCTTTAGTCGCTTAGAGCAGACACGATGTTATTTAAAGCCATTTGCGCATTTTGAGAGAAAGAGGGAGCATGTGGTGATTCACTCACGCTGTTTGTGAAATTATGTCTCATAGAAAGTTTTCAAAATCCTTCATAAGTTATTTAATGAAGAAATATGAATTGTACCTCACCTTCAGCATTATAATTACTGTATTTTACCCGCGCCGGACAGAGACTGAGAGACGGTGCCGCTGCATGTCATGCTAAACCTCTCACTGCAGGCACGTCATCAGCTTGAGATCGGCCTTTATAGAGACCGCCGATCAAACATCCCAACGCGATTATCGGCCGATCGTGATTGGTAGCCGATCAATCGGTGCACCCCTATGAAAAAAGCTTTTGAAAACTTTTTTCAAGAAAAGTTCAAATTTAAATGTCATGTGGTGTAGCCATCAATATATTTATAATGCATGCAAGCTTCTTATAAAATATTTCTATTTCAAATAAATGCTGTTGTTTTTAACTTTTTATCATGGTGTATTTTTGCAGCTTTGGTGAACATAGGAAACGTCTTTCAAATATATATTTTTTTTTTTAAGTTTTTGAATAGTAGTGAATATCTCAAGGTTACAAATATTTTTAAATAAAAATATATAATTATATTGTATTATTAATTAATAAAAACATAAGATTTTTGGGGAGTTTCAATCTGAATAACTTTTCCTTGTCATGTCAGTTCAACATTATCAGTCATGAAGGTCTGCAGGTTACCTAGAGGACTCTCTGTAATATAATTTCCTGTTTTATGTTTTTTTTCTGCTTGTTGGTTGTGCCTAGGGTGACCATACTTGCCATTTTTCCTGGACGCATCCTGGCCAGGATTTCTATATTGCCTAAAATATCTAGGATTTGGCTTTGTTTGCGTGTGCAGACCGATCGGTGTATGACATCCTTATGTTTTTGAAACGCTCTCGAGATACTTTGAATCAAAGCAATATAGAAATCCTGGCCAGGACGCGTCCGCGAAAAATGGCACGTATGGTCATCCTAGTTGTACCACATAACTTTGTGACAAGTATGTCAGTGGGGTGTGTATCATACTTCCTACTGGCTTCATTGGAGGCAGCAGAAGTCTGAACGTCATCCACTGCACTGTTGAAACTCTTAATGTTCTCAGAGGAATACAGGCCAGAGGGGTTATTGTACATGTTGGTGAGCACCCTTGGACTGCCAGAACTGAAAGGCATGGCGCTCCTGTTATGAGCAGCGCCTATATGTTTCATATCCTACAGAGAAAAAGAGCAGGTACTATGAGAGTACAAATCTCAAAAACACGTCAAACAGAACTGTAACTTTATGAGGCTATTTCACCCCAAAAAAATCTTTGATTATTTGCTCACCCTCATGTCATTCCAAACCTGTATGGCTACTTTCTTCTTTTTTGTCCATATAATGAAGAAATCAGTGAACTCTAATGGTTTTGGACTCCACTAACTTTTACTGTATGAAGGAAATCATTCTTCAAAATATCTTCATTTGTTTTTCACAAAAGAGAGAGTCATAAAGATTTGGAATGACACAAAAGCAAAGCCAAAGACATAAGATCATTTCATAAGAATTGAAGAACTATTCAGACCAGAAAAAAGGTTTGAGAATCAAGCATTACTTTTTTTTCCATTAAATTATAAATTATAAGTTGATGTGAACAGACCATTTAACAACAGGAAAAAAAAAATAAAAATAAAAAAAAAAGTTGCGGAAAGGTTTTCGACACTAATGACTAAGGTTTTAATGACATTGTGAAACTTTCCTCTGTTAACAACATATTTAACTGTTGTTTCTTATCATATTTCTCTCTCGGCTTAAATTAGGAAACATTTATAACACCCAAACTATGTAGTCAAACTCCACACACTTCCTATGATCATTCACATTCTGACCCTAAATTTCCAACATAGCCTACAGGATGTGGGTCTTGAGTCATGGTTTTGGCTGATAAACCTACTGGTCTCCATGGATAAGGCTTGTTAGGACATAAACAATGACTTCACTTTGGCAGCCTATGGTGCCGTGCCTTTATTTGTTTAGCGGCTATGGTTCTTTTATGCATGACAGTCTCATGCACTAAGGCCTTTAAAGCTCATTGAAAATGATCAAGGGTCTGTTTAAAAATCCCTCAACTCTCAGATAAGCAGAGTTAAAACGCACCTGTGTTTCTTTATTGGCCAGATTCATCTTGTATGGATTGGTCTTTCCTTCTTCAGTAACCAAAGGGGACCACATTTTCGACTCTGATCTACAAAAAGAAAAAAAAATGAAAATAACTTTCATACAGTGAATCAGTAAATGATTAAAGGAAAAATATAAAATCATCATGGATCAACAATAAAAAAAAAAGCCTGGGGCGAGTGTGAGAGGTTCAGGCAAGTTGATGCAATTGTACTGATTATGTATTGCATAAGTTTGCATGCATAAAAACACATTGGGCTGTCTGTCATATTGAAAACTGCTGTTGCAAATTCTGCTGATTTAGACTTGTCACCCAGGTGACGCTATCTAGCTGACTGACACAGATGAGGATATGTTGAAATTGTGAGAATGACTTGTTACAGACTTCAGTAAAAAAAGAGCTGAAAAATAGATCCAGCAACAATTTACATTGTATGCCATTATCTTCCACGGCATCAATGAGATATAGCTTATAAATAAAAACTTAGTGAGATTTCTCATTAATTTTGTCTGGTACAAATGACCTGACCAGTGGAAAAAAATAAAAAAGCCAACTCAGGATTCAGTGCTTTTTTTTTTTTTATGTAAAAAATGCACTAAAACCTCGGTACAAGGACCAGTGGAGTAATGGCACCCTAATGGTTAATAATGTTAAATATACAATGTCTGGAAGAATTTAATAAAAGCCTACATTTCTGTTTGTTTTTGGAAGATGTTTCATTATATCACACTTTTCTGGGTGCTCTACATACTCTCAGCTAACAATACATTCAGACAAACCACTGCATGTTCCCCTTTGCAAAGTAATGCCTCACCTGTCAATAGAAAGCACCATTTCCTCAATGCAAGCTTTGATTTTATTCTGTGCTTCTAGGTGAGTCATGCCCTCTGTTGACTCTCCCTCTATGGCCAGGATCATGTCCCCCATACAAAGGTCAGCTTGAGCTGCTTTGCTTCCTGGGGTCACCTGAAAAAAATCAAAACTGATCATCATCATCATAACCTAAAAGGCTTTAGAATAAAATTGTGTAGTTTTTCTTACCCAAATATAAACTTAAAAGAATATGGCAAAATTTTGACAATAACTTCTCTTTGATGTAGCTTTTACTTGTTACATGATGACTTCCTCTATAAAGTGTCAGGGTGTGCAAAACGTTATGGTTAAATATGCACTCAGCAAGTTTTTATTAACTTTTAGTTGGATCTTATTCATCCCAATAGTACAATTGGTTCAACTAGAACGCAAGATGTTTGTTTATGAACTGCTTCCACTTCACACAAACTGTTTATTTATTTTCTGGACACTCTTGGATCCATGCCTAACTACAGAGCCATTCACATCAAGGATGGTAACTATATTGATAACTAACTATAAAGTTAAATTAATTATTCTAATTCTATAAGAACTGTAATGATAATGACACAGAGGAATGGTACCAGTAGAATCAACGAAAGACATAACTGCAGTACGCAGTGAAAATAAACAGAACATTTTTGTGTATTGTTGTGGACACTAATGTATTTATTATAGTTATCGTTCTTGGTGTGCTCAGGCCTTAATTTTTACATTGCTATAAACATTCTTTTGGTCTCAACATAAGTGAAGTGACATACTGCCAAGTATGGTGACCCATACTCGGAATTCGTGCTCTGCATTTAACCCATCCAACGTGCACACACACAGCAGTGAACACACACACACACACACACACACCGTGAACACACACCCGGAGCAGTGGGCAGCCATTTATGCAGCGGCACCCGGGGAGCAATTGGGGGTTTGGTGCCTTGCTCAAGGGCACCTCAGTCCTGGTATTGATGGTGGAGAGAGCGTGGAGAGAGCTGGACATTCACTCCCCCCACCTACAGTCCCTGCCGGCCCGAGACCCGAACCCGCAACTTTTGGATTACAAGTCCGACTCTCTAACCATTAGGCCACGACTTCCCACATGGTGGCACCCATGAAAGGGAGACCCACTCTTTGTAAAATAAAACAGCTTATTCTAGAAATCTGATGACGGAATAGGCTACTAATGCAAGTGAACAACATTTTAATAATATTTCTAGATTTTTTTAAAGTAGTGTTTCTTTAGGTGTTTAACAAAAATATTGAGTGCCCCTTTAAGAGATGAAAGTCATCTTGAAAGTACAAGTTTGAAACGCACGCTTGAGTGTCACGTTGCCATTATAACATGCATTCATGCCATACTTGTAATGTTTTTAAATGAATAAGATTAGGTGACTGAACACTAATCTGCGAAACCATATGGAATCACCTACATAACTAGTTTGCGAAAGAACCTGATTTTGCGTCAGGATCAGCTAGTTATTCGGTTCTATTATTTTGTTTTCTACGAGACTGACTCCTGAACATTTTAATCCAAGTGCTCGACACATTGCGACATTGAAGTTCAGATCGATATGGTCGCGTTCACGTGCGTTTCTGTTGGATGCTGCTGCTGTTGTTGCTGCATGCGTAACACGTTTTTCATAAAGTTTAACCAGTCTGTGGAGTATAATATGTTGGCCTAGTAATGTATATGAAAGCTATTTTCCCTCTGTGCTAAATGATTAACAAATCCAAAGTTAATTCCTTACCCTCGAGATCGTTAGAGGTTGTTCGAAATCTTTTCCCCCGACCAGACGGAAGCCCCACGGCCCGGGACCTTCTAAAACAACTCGTAAAGGCATTATACTTCCAACACGTAGCCTAAATGGCTGGATATACTGAACTAGTGCTGTGTAAACTGTGCTATGAGCTCTGCAGTTTGGAGTAACTGTAGCGGCACAGGGCGTTCACGTTGAAGAGATCATACCTGGGCGGAGCTTCCTCAGAAGTGAGCGAATAATGTCAGGTCTCTGTGCTGATAAGAGCTTATTATTTCCTATGTTTGTTTAGGGGTGGACCGTTACATCATCTTATATCGAAGTTTACCATGTATGGAAGGGACAAATCCTGAGATTCGGTATGTGCCACTCCCAAATCCGGTCGGATTCCTGGCAAGGGGGGCTCGCGCATGACATATGCTTTCCAGGACTATAGATCGCATTCTCAGCATTCCCAGCATTCCCAAAAAGTAGAACAAGTGCAGACAAAACATGCGACGCGGAAGCACAATGTCAATATTTGATTTACATTAAAGGCTACAGAGTTGTATAAACTTAATAAAGAACAGTAGCACCAGAACGGCCTACAGTACAAGTCAAGACAGGCTGCCATATGATTTATGAGCATTTGAAATGATGAGAAGGACATTTCATGTGCTCTTCGAGTCAATTTTTAACATGTTGTTAAGATATTTCACTCAAACTTTTTCAGATAAACTGCCGTTGTCCAGGGGCTGTATTACAATCAACTTCCTCCTATCTTAATTTCTTTCCCAAGCAAAATGATAATGGTTAGTAAACAGATAAGGATTCTGAGTTAGCATGTTATATATAGAGCCAGGGGCTTATCTGTGTAGGCTAGTAACCATGCCGGATGCAGTTAGGATGCCATTGGGAACATTTAACTGAACAATCTTAACTTTTGAACATACTTCTTACTCGGTTACACCCTTCCTGCAGAGTTTAACCCTGCTTAATTACACCTGCCTGTGAATTTCAAAGGTCCTAAAGTCTGTCAGTAACAGTTTCAGGTATTAACAAAACTTTGATGAATAGAGATCCAAAAGGAGATCCAGAAGGAGATCTGGAGATCTGGAATCAGTTTTGATTTCAATGAGGTTTATGGACCTTTTTTCACATTTTCAGGTTTGTAGCAGGGTACATTTCTAATTTCAAATTCTAATGTATAAAATTTTTGGATTCACATTTGCTCAACATTTGCATTCCCATGACTTTTCAAGAGAGAGAGAGAGAGAAAACTATTGCAGGGAGGAGAGAAATGTGTCAAATTATCAGTTACACCCTTAGAAACTTGCCTATAGACTTTATGACAGCAGTGTTGACCTTTTTTGTAATTTAATGCTAGCATAACACACAAATAAAGCTAAATTTACTAATTGATTATTGTAGAAATAAATCATCACAGTCTGTGATAAAACCCATTAGTAAACCCATTTGCAAAGAGAAATTGTGTCAAAAAATATAATTAAATTAAATAAAGTATAGAGAGAGAGAGAGAGAGGGAGGGAGAGAGGGAGAGGAAACTAGGAAATATCAATAACAAATTGCATTAGAAACCACAGCAAAGCAGTGATGACTTTGTGTGTAATTTAATGCAGATAAAAAATATTCAATCAATCAATCAATCACACATACATACATACACATACATTTCCAGATTTATGAAGTTGCATCAGTTATGACAGTCTGTTACATCTGAAATGTCTGTTCAAACATGACAAACCCGAAGTGTAACAAAGTGTAAAGTGTTTGCATGCAATGAGAAATTGTGAAATGTTAAATAATGTAAAATAAGTAATGAACACATAAAATGAAATATCAGTACAAACTAAAGTAGCTACAAAGAGTAAAGAAAATAGCAATAAAAATAAATAAAAAGCAACAATTTAATACAATTTTTAAAAATAAATCTCTCTCTTTGTCCGTCTCCTGACACCATAAATAGAAATTTTATTACACTGGATAGATTTTAATATCATTGGCCCAATACTTTGTATCTACAACCCGAATTCCGAAAATTTTGGGACATTTTTAAAATTTTAAGTAAATGAAAACTAAAAGAATTTCAAATCGTATGAGCCAATATTTTATTCACAATAGAACATAGATAACATAAATGTTTAAACTGAGAAATTTTATGCACTTTACAATTTTATGCACAAAATGAGCTCATTTCAAATTTGATGCCTGCTACAGGTCTCAAAATAGTTGGGACGGGGGCATGTTTGCCATGGTGTAGCATCTCCTCTTCTTTTCAAAACAGTTTGAAGACGTCTGGGCATCGAGGTTATGAGTTTCTGGAGTTTTGGTGTTGGAATTTGGTCCTATTCTTGACTGATATAGGTTTCCAGCTACTGAAGAGTTTGTGGTCGTCTTTGACATATTTTTCGTTTAATGATGCGCCAAATGTTCTCTATAGGTGAAAGATCTGGACAGCAGACAAGCCAATTCAGCACCCGGACTCTTTTACTACGAAGCCATGCTGTTGTAATAGCTGCAGTATGTGGTTTTGCATTGTGTTGCTGAAATACACAAGACCTTCCCTGAAACAGACGTCATCTGTAGGGAAGCATATGTTGGTGTAAAACCTTTATATACCTTTCAGCATAGTGCCTTCCAAAACATGCAAGCTGCCCATACCATATGCATTAATGCACCCCCATACCATCAGAGAGGCTAGCTTTTGAACTGAATGCTGATGACATGCTGGAAGGTCTTCCTCCTCTTCAGCCCGAAGGCCAAGGCGTCCGTGATTTCCAAGAAGAATGTTAAATTTGGACTTTTCTGACCATAGAAAATTTTTTCACTTTGAAACAGTCCATTTTAAATGAGCCTTGGCCCACAGGACACGATGGCGCTTCTGGACCATGTTCAAATATGGCTTCCTTTTTGCATGATAGAGCTTTAGTTGGCATCTGCAGATGGCATGGCGGATGTGTTTACCGACAGTGGATTCTGGAAGTATTCCTGGGCCCATTTAGTAATGTCAATGTCTGATGGCCCGAAGAATTTTTCAGCTCATGGTTGCCCCCATGCCAACTTTTTTGAGACCTGTAGCCTGACCTGGAGACCTGAAATGAGCTAATTTAGTGGAAAAAAAGTGGAGAATTTCTCAGTTTAAACATGTTCTATTGTGAATAAAATATTGGCTCATGTGATTTGTGTCACAAATAGAGTCGGTAACAACAGGTAAGTGAAACAACAGGATGGTTTATTGACAAGGAATGCAGATCGTGTGGAGAGAAAGGCAGGTGAGTATCTTGGAGATTTGAATAGTTTAATGAGTCTTAGCTGAGGACTGAAGTGAATCTCTTTCACAGGATCAATGGAGATCGGGAACCAAAGGGGACTGCATTCTTCGTAGGAGGATCGCAGGAGAAACATTGGAGAACTATGAGGTAAGGCTTCGCAGGTTAGTGCACACAGTATCTGGAGACAGTTTGGTGTAGTGAACTGTAGACCAGACAATGGAGTGGAGCTTGTATTTAAAGGAGTGATGATTAGTGGCTGCAGGTGCGGGTGATCAGCAATCTTGGTGACAGGGATCTGGTGCGGGTAGGAGCTGGTGACTGAAATTGTGATGGATCCCTGACAATTTGAAAGCCTTTTAGCTTTCATTTTATTCAAATTTAAAAAACATCTCAACATTTCTGGAATTCGGGTTGTAAATAATTAATTTGTCTTATTAAAATTAAAATTACTTCAATTAAGATTAAAGCCTGTAAGTAGAATCAGAGTAAATATTTTCCTTTATTAAAAACTAAAAAGTAACTTTAAAGTAAAGGAATACTTTACACTAAAACAAATAATAGGTTAGAGTGGGGGAAAATGCCTCCATGGGGCAAAATGAAGCTTACACTGGTGATGTACCAGAGAGAAAACGGATTTCACAATAAATTATCTCATTTTCAACAGTAAGAAAAAAAAGTGTTTTAAAGCTTGTTGTTTTGTAGAACATAACAGTTATATGATGTGAGAACAGTAGGACCTGTAGATAGGGTGCTATTTAATAAAAATATTTAAAAATTACCTCAAGTTAGCATCAGGTAGCTAGTTAGCTAGTTAGCATCAGCTAACAAAATGTTTCAAATAGGCTATTATAATTTTGTAATTCATTATTATAGATTAGCCTATATTCTTTTTAAATTTTAAATTTAATTTTTTTTAAATTTCATTCATTCATTCATTTTACCCCATAGGTGGGGTAAAAAGCCCCCTTGGTACAAATTACATTTTTGTTAAGAAACTAATAACATCTAATAACATGAAAGCTCTGGACATTTTTCATACTTTGTTTATAATTTATGTCATTGTAAATAAAACAATGATAACTTTTCTGAACACATTTTGTTTTCCTGCACTCTACCCTACTTTGCATTAAATCATTATTTTATGTTATTAAAATAAAAATAATTAAGTTAAAATTAGGCTACTTAAAAAATGTTTTGTGTAATAAATTTATTAGTAGAAATTTGGCCTCTTTGTATAAATAACAGAGAACCAGATGAAATATTTTCCTTAATCCCTAACAGAATTGTACATATTTCTTTCCATTAAAAATAAAAGGCTACATTTCTTACAGCCTGTTAACACTGAAGGAGCCTGTTGGCGGCACCACCGGTGCGTAATGTGCGTACATGCTCTGAGTTGAAGTGCGTAAATCAGTGCTGTAAACCCATGACCAACAGAGGTCATCCTCAACCCTTCGTACTCCAACTTCGCAGTTTTGAAATGACTAAGTGTTGTTTTCGTTTCCACTTATTTTTTCCGTGATGACAGCACTGTGAACGATAGAACCACAAACACACTGCTCGTTCGCAAATGGTAATGTTTGCGTTCGACCTCAATAATTAAAGCGTTTGAGCGCGAGATCAAAACATAACTGAAGTTCATGAAGTGTATTTTAGTCTTCTAGAGAGTGTACCTACATCACACCAAGCTGAAACACAGTGTTTAGCACGCCTTCTAAAAAATAAATATTTTAGTGTTTGCATGAGATAATATAAAGATAGAGAATTTCTAAGTTCCCTATGCTGTTCTTTTTAAAGACACTGTATTAATGTTGTTCCTCTTTGATGGTGAGCTCTGTTGAAAAGCAGAAGTAAAGCATGTGACCTGAAACTATCAGTACAAGTTGGTGAAGGTATCGACTTTATGTTGTGTTTTAATCTTGTGATTAGTCCTGAGGCCCCTCTGTCCCTGGTAGCCTACCCCTCAAATGTGTCATGAGCGGAGCTAGAAAGGTCTTGTGATGTCATTGTGTGGGCCAATTTCAATAATGAGAGTTAGAGCTCAAGAGTATGTTGTCAGAAGATGCCACAGCATGTGGAAGAGTGAGATCGGGGGGCCGTCGTTTTGTTGAGTACGGGGCCAGCGGTGACATTTTTAGCTGTTAACACCTTCTCCCTCTCCAACCCACAGACTGACGCGGTTGGGTTTGACCAACAGTACTAGCAGGTGTTCAGTGGTCAGATACAGAGGGAGATGGGGGCAGGACATATTGTCTGTACAAAAAAAATTAAATAAAAAAATAATAATTATAAAAATATAAAAACTATTTAATACAAGGCAAGGCTTAGCTAAAGATTTAGCTAAAGCTAAATACTTATGATAAATAAATACATATTTTAATTAAACTACAACAGAAATAATATTTTTCTTTCATTATATATTCTTCATAATATTTAATTTATTGATATTACTATTATTATTTTTATATGTATTTATATTTTTAGCGACTTTCTTTTTTTGTGTAGTATTTTGTGTATTGTATGTGATTGTTTGTTATATGTATTTATCAATTTGGGCCACCTATCTTGGCCAGGACACTCCTGAAAAAGAGATTGTAATCTCAGTGAGTTTTCTTTCCTGGTTAAATAAAGGTTATAATAATAATAATAATTATTATTGTTGTTGTCGTCATCATCATCATCATCATATTTTAGCCATTTTCTGCAATTAATTCAGCTGTAAACAAACTAACAAACTGTTTTGACATAAATTTTATTACACTGGATGTATTACACTTTTTAATCAAATCATAATCTTATTAATCTAATGAAATTACTTAAATTAAGATAAAAGTAGATTTTTTAATGTAAATTTTAATATTATATTTTATTTCATAAATATTTTGTAAAATATTTCAAACAATTAATAAATAAATAAATAAATGTTTGTTAAAATAGTATTAAATTGAAATCAAAATGGTCATTAATGTCACACATTTTTATAGTATTTACACATATATATATAAATAATCTATATATATACATATACATATACACACACACACACACACACACATATATATATATATATATACACACACACATTGTTGTTATAACCAATTTATGCAATTAATTAATGTGTAAGAGTTTAAATGTTTTTTTGTTTTGTCTTATTTTGTAACACTGATTGTATTTTACGCAAAATACCTTTTAATAAATTATTATTTTATCTTATTAAGCTAATTAATTAACTTTTTTTTAATTAACAAATTAACTTTTGCCATATAGGCTAAACTTTAAATGCATTGTATGTTGATTTTGCAAAAGTATCTGACAAACTCTTTCACTCTCAAAAGCACACAGCGCAAAATTTTCTGGTTACATTTGGTGTATATAACCTAGTTGAGGGTTCCTCAAATCTTTCCCTGGAGGGCTAATCTGCTGCAGAGTTTAGCTCCAACCCTGAACAAACTCACTTACCTGTGATTTTCTAATGATCTTGAAGACTCTGATTAGCATGCTCAGGTGTGTTTGATTAGGGTTAATCTGCGTCAGATTTGAGGATGCCTGACCTAGTCTGCACTGTAAGTCTATGTGTTTTAGCTTGTGTTATGTACTGTTTTCAAAGGAAGTATAAGAGTGTTTATGAGAGTGAAAGTCTTTGGAGGTGTGGCACTGAATGAAGAAAATACATCAAGTATGAATGGAATTTATGAATGGAATAAATTCAGTATGTATCAATTTTAGCTCAGATCTGAGTCAGATCATTTTCAAGCACAGACTTTTTCTAATGCAGGTCTCTCTGTAGGGTTATAGGGATTTTCCCTCTGTGCTGAAATCTGAGATTCATGGCACATGAGGTAAGCATTTCAGTCAAACACACAGGCAATATGTAATTAGACAGACCTTGAGGACACTTACACATGCCTCTCTTTCTCCAAGCAAAACTGTTTAATGAGTACCCTTGAATTTGCAGTTGTAGGAGGTAGATTTGCTTGCTGAAGCGATTCTGAATGGGCTTTGTGACCTTTGCTTTAGACCTTTAGATCAGAATAATGTGAAAGTGGCATGTTTCATCTGTTACTCAAATTATGTTGTGTAGCTTCTATAAAACATATTAAGCAGGATTTTCAGATTCAAACATTAATGTTTCTACACTGAAAAAAAGGTGCAAATGCAATTTTCACTAAGAAACTGCTAGTCAATTTGACAAATAATAACAAAGAAATGCAGGTAACACTTTGAATTAAACTAGAGATTGACCGATAATCGGTTTTACCGATTTTCCTTGATATTTAAGTATTTTTCCATAATTTGAAATTGGTTCTTATCAGATACACCAATAAAGCCCACCTTTTTTGTGCACATGTATCACTGCATCTGAAGGGAGAGGAATCAACCTAAGAGCTATTAATGCACAAATTATATGCATTACATAAATTCTTGATTTGCAGTTTAAGCTTGGCGCTAAGGAACTACATGAATTAAATAAAGCAGCCTTAAAAGATCCACTAATTTAAACTTCCCTAAATAATAACATTTACTACACACTGTTTCGCTAACAAATATCTAAGTAATTACAGCTCTGTGGAAATGAATGATTTATAATCTATTATAGACAGACACATGCTGTACTGGAAAAAATAAATAAATCAAGGAGTCTTCCTTTTTGTTTATTTGGGGAATTTTTTTTATCAGTCCTTTTCTGAATTGCCTTTCAAAGAAATCACTGTCTCTCACCGGTGCCAGATAGCAAAGCTTGGCATTACAGCTTTCATTTAATCACCATTCATAAACAGTACATTTTTAGACTATAATGTGATCTTTCCTTATGAACTTCCTCATTCTCCTGGTGAGAGCAATGCACAAGAAAAGGCAGTTCTGTGAGGCGTGTCATCCATTTCCCATCACGCAACGATATGAGTGTGTGTGTGTGTGTGCTCGTGATGGAGGACAGGGGGAGGAGCTTGACTGGAACTGAGAAGTTTGGCTCTGTTGTGTTTTGCCCTGGCTTTGTTCCAGGGCAGAAATGCTCTGACCAAACATGTATCATAATGTAGACGCACAAATGACAAAAGACTTAGGAATCCCTTTTCAGCACAGTGTTGAATGCTAGTAACAAGATAATGGTATTATGCTAAAGATTTATATGCTTTGGCTGGGAGCCAGGTTAGAAACCTAACTCATGTTAAACACAGAAGCACTTTTTATATATATATATATATATATATATATGACAATGCATATACTAGAAAATAAGTAGGAGTATATTAGGATTATTCAGCAACTACATCACTGTGGTCACAATTTTTAGTTTTATCCCAACACCTTGTGTTTTCCAGAATCGCTGCTTATTTTTAATCAGTATGATGTGCAAATATTAGTAGTTGTTAAATTGTGAGTGGTTTTTATTTTCATGTTCTTCATTAGTTCCAGGAAGGTAAAACAAACAAACGTCACATATTTTATTCACTGACATCTGCTCAAGGATTTTCCACCGAGATCTGTGTGATTATTTCCTCATGATGGTCGTTATGACAACATCAGGACTTATGACCTGATATAATCAAAAGAACTCTATTGCGTCATTAACCTGTTACCTTTGCCCTCATTAACATGCATAACTGCCAACTTTTTCTAATGAAACACAACTTACTAAAATCCCACAGTAATGCTTGTACTGTCCCTGCGTCTGAATTGTTGTTTCTGTTTAGGAGCTGCATTGTGGTTTGCTACAGACAGACAGACAGATAGACAGGAAGCCACGATTTTAAACGGCATATCTTCCAGATAAGACCATAAGAAGAGTCTGTCTTCAAGTGTGTCCTGTATTCACAGGTATTGACGTCTCTGGGGAAAGCGGCTCTAGTTCAGGCTATAAACCACGCAGTTTCAAGAAATGTTGTGAGCTTCATCAGAATATAGAAAAAGATTATTTAAAAAAATCCATGTACTGACGTCTTTGCTATAAATGTTTACCTAAAAAATGAATGACTCCCGTTGATTTGAAGGCCTTCCTGTTTTTTTGTACAGGATCCAAAAGCATTTTCTTTGACGCTTAAAAAGAACATTCTGAAGACATCCCTCAGGCCATCCAAAACATAGATGAGAACCGATTTGGAGATACACTGCATTGAATGGATGTTGTCAGAAATGAGTTCAAACAATTGATGAAAACATCTTAATAATTCACAAGTAATTTGAGTGTCTGTAATAAATCCATCACTAAAATGCTTTAAAACTTTGTTTCGGACTATTATCCTGTAACCAAAATATCGCTTTCTCCAGTAAAAAAGATGTCTTGTCTGAATCAGGAGAGAAATAACAGGAAAAAACCCAGTCCAAATCAATTCTAAACAAATATGTTGGTGTATTTTGATGTGAGTGGACAACAGGAGATGGACGTTTTCAGAAGTAATGGTGAAATGTCTTAATGATGGATTTGTTTCTTCCAAAGTGCTGCTTTTTGCTTCACAAGATGTTAATTGATGGACTGGAGTCATGTTGATTACTTGTGGATTGTGATGTTTTTATCAGCTGACGGCACCCATTCACTGCAGAGGATCCATTGGTGAGCAAGTGAAGCAATGCTAAATCTCCAAATCTGTTCTGATGAAGAAACAAATTCATCTACATTTGGATGGCATGAGAGTGAGTATTTTCATTATTGGGCAAACTATTCTTTAATGTATTAATAACACTGCTGAATGAACAATATTCAATAGTTTGGCTTTTATTAATGCTGAAGGCTGCCAAATTAAGCTAACATTTGTGAGAAGTCCATTATGATCTCTATGCATTGTGTGTGAAACACGCATAGAGTTTCTGCCGATAGTGTTCTTGATAGATGTCATAGATGTTGCATCATCCATTATGGGCTGTTTCTACTAGATCTACTAGAACTGATCGTATCTCTAAACTGTGTGAAAGGTGACATTATTACCTAAAATTGACTTGTTCTGATGTATCTGATCAGGAAGACTTTTATTATTTTATTATTATTATTACCATTTAATTAATACTTTTATTCAGCATTTAAGTGATCAAGTGACAGTAAAGACATTTGTAATTGTAATTTGTTATTTTTGAACTTTCTATCACAGAATATAGAAAAAAATATTCTGCTTTTCACAAAAATATTAAGCAGTAAAACTGTTTTCAACATTGATAATATAAGAAATAAAAATGTTACTTGAGTAGCAAATCAGTTTGGTTTATAAGGATCCTGTGACACTGAAGACTGGAGTAATGGCTGCTGAAAATTCAGCTTTGCGATCACAGGAATAAATTACATTTTAAAATATATTTAACTAGAAAACAGTTATTTTCAATTGAAATAATACTCACAATATTACTGTTTTACTGTATTTTTGATCAAATATATGCAGCTTTGGTGAGTGTAAGAAACTTCGGTCCCACTTTATATTAGTAACTACTATGTACTTAGATTTAAATTAATCATTTGATACAATGCACTTATTGTGTACATGTTTTTACATTGTACTTATATTTTAAATTACACCTGTAATTAATTTATGTAATTACATTTTTAATTACATTGTTGACACATTCCTTACACCTTAAGTGACTTTTTCTCAGGAGGGTATTGGTAATTTATATGGTAGTGATTTTACCCATGTAGGTAATTTCTAATTGATTATTGATGCAGTTTGTTTAACTGATGGTGAATACAATATCCGTGTATGTACAAAATGTAAAAATGATCATTATTTTAAAATAGTCCAGTATTGAAATGACATAAAAAGAGAAACAAAAAGTAAAAGAGTATATTTCCAAATTGTTGAAAAAATTGAATCAAAAAATTTCAGTAGGAAGTAAAAAATTCCAAAGTTTCAAAATCAATTGAGTAACTCAGCAGCATAACAATAATGTGTTTCTAAGCATTATATATAACCCGGATGGGTGTTGAAACCACTTGAGTGACACAATGACTGATTCACTGCTTTTCATATTCTCATCGTTAGGAGCATAACCGGTTCAGAAATATGAACGCTAGACATACAGTATTCACATTCAAAGTCTCCTCTTCATTCTTATAACTGAATGTTATATGAAAAGACATATGTACACCAAATTAGAGAGTTTGATCCTTTATTTACCTGAACTTTGGATAGTGAAACAGAAACAGATGATGCATTCAAATTACCAGTGTGAATGAAAACAAACATGGGTCAACTTCACATATCAGTAATCATAAATCAGCTCAGAATGTATCAAACATTACATATATGAAATCACAAAATCCATGTTCAGTAGTATAAACTTAAATGTTATAAAAAATACAAACATTCACCCATAGAAATTGCAATGAAAAAGCTTGTGTATGTTGAATAAAGTAAAAACAGAACAAGACACTGGTCTTAGTTTTCTAAAGCCATAATATCACTTCTGAGTAACCAAAGAAAACCCTTGTTTGAACAGTACATTTGAGAACCTTGGATAAGAAGCAGGTTTAAAATGACATAGCCATTACCCAGGGACAATTCCCTGCTAGTTCCCACTTTAAGGAACACAATTAACCTGTCATAAGTGAGCGTTTGAGGACAACTAGTCCCAAACTTCTTCAATATGACCATCAGACTGTTATGTACATAAACATTTAATAAAAGTTCACTGCTTTACTTAATTGGTTGCAGCATCGTACAGTATTTCCAGGACAACGAGCTCTTCTGATTTTCAGAAAATACATTCAGTGAACATGAATCAGAGCCTACATTTAAAGAACAAAATCATGAGCATCTTGAACACTTATGGAATTCGACTATTCGGTGAAGTACTGCCAGGCGAAAGAATCAATATGGGTTTCCTGCCCCATGCCGCTGGCAGGGTAGGAAATCTGCGAGACCCTCTGATTGGGCCCACCAGCTTCCATTTGTCTCATGGTCTCTGCTGTACTTCCATTGGGGGTGGTGGAGTTCAGGAGCGCAGTGAAGGACGGCACACAGTCCGAGCTGGGCCCCAGCACAGCCATGTTGCTCGACCCTTGAGCTTCCTGTTTCAATGGTAGGACTGGCTGATGATTGCCGATGAGGTTTTGAAATAAATCATCTTCTATGTTGCCTGTATACAAGTAGCCTGTTCCCATTGACCCACCGGTGCCCGTTGCCCCATTCTGGGTGCTTTGAGGCTGTTGTTGGCCATAGTTATACCAGTTATGGGCTTCTACTCCTTGCCTTTGAGGTGGCTGTTGGGATTGCTGGACCTGCTGGTTCTGCTGATACGGTTGGTCCTGTCGAGGCTGGCTGCTGGTTGGGCCATTAGGTTGAAGAATCTCCAGATCCCTAGCAGTCAGTAGAGGAAGGCTGTTTCCACTTTCCCCTGTGGTGGGCATGCTGGGACTTGGGTTCATCTGCTGTAGGCCCACTCCATTACTGGTGGTGTTGGCTATTTGACTGGTCCATGCTTGACTGTGTGTTCCTGATGGTGGGGTTTCTGTTAGGGGTGGCATCATGGAGCAGGACGGAGGAACTTTGTTATAATAGCCTGTTGGATTTTGGCGCATCCCCCCTTGGTTTGATGGACAATAATAATTTGTTGGCTCTGTAAAAAGAATACATATGAGTATATATATATTATATAATATAGAACATTTTGCTATATTGCTATTTTGTATGGGTGACATGAAAAGTGCCTTGCATCTTACCCAATTTGATTCTTTGGCTCATCAAACCTGCCGAAGGCACTGCTTTTGGTCTGTTCATGAAGCTCATGGCTCCTTGGGGGAAGCCAGGGAAGGATTTCATCTGGCTTTCAATTTTACGTTTTTTCTCTTGACAGCCATATGGATCTGAAAAAGAAAGGAGACATTATGCTCATGTTTGTCTTTCTAATCTACTAGCAAAATAAAGTGACATAAAACGGTATATTACATTAATATCTGTTGCCCTATTTTTAACAAGGCAGGGTTAGTAAAGGTTGAGGGGCAACTCCTTCAAAAAAAAATTATTTATGAAATAAGTAATTAATAATTTAAAGAAATTTGTTAAAGAAATACTTTTTACTTTGAAAATATATTTATATATATTTATTTACTCACGTGTGTGAGATTTTTTTAAAAGAGTTTGTAAAAAGTCATGTGGTGCAACTGCCCAAAAATTTGATATTTTAAATAAAAAGTTATCAAAACCAGATGAGACTGACATGACTACATAAAGTACATTTCCACATGCATTTTAAACTAGATTTTAAAAATATTTTATCGTGGACAGTTTTATTTATCACTGACCCATTTGTAACATCAAAACAATCCATGATGTGGGTGTCATAAAACTGCGGGGTGATCTTTTACCTTTGTCATCGGGCAGATAGCGGAACTCCATGGGCTCACTGACCTCCTGGTCTGTGGGCCGGCGCAGCTGCATGCGCACTGTGACAGGGGCTGTGATGGTGGTGTCACAGTAGGCGGGTGTCTTGAACACTATGGCCACTTGCCTGTGTACGTCTGCCTGAGAGAAGGAGCCTTTGGCCTCCCAGGTCTGAGTGAAGAACCTCACCTCAATGTCATCTAGAGTAAGGTGATGTGATGGTATTAAATAAAAGAGTGGCTTTAAAAAACTAGCAATGGAAGATGGATGTATAATTTCCATAAAATAAAATGAATGGATGATGAATAAAAGAAAAGGACATATGAGATTGACTGACTGATTCACTGAATAAATAACTTACCAACATGAATTTCAGATCTCTGTTTCAATAAGCAAAATGGCTGAAATCGATCATTTTGTTTTCTTAGAATAATTCATATGTTCCCGTACCTTTCTGCACTTTATCGCAGAGGAGGAAAATCTCATCACCTCCCTTCACACTGCCACTGTTCTTGTTCACCCGGCAGATTCGCAGTTCGGCTGTATTCGGGGCCCCTGGAACAAGCACAGGCCACTGAGATTGAAGAAAATCTTAAACTTGAAACACAGACATGCACTGCTATGAGCAGTAGGAAATCCTTTTTCACATTCTTTGACTTTATCAGAGTATCTGCAGGCAGAGCCACACTTGCAAACATTATGTCCCGAGACTAAAAAAGCAGCCAAACCTTTCATGATTTACAAAGTAAGGGTGTGGTGGTTTATTGCTTCCTCTTTTCTGGGTTGTACGAGACTGATTTCTGTGATGGCAAAGAACAGCTCACCATATTAACACTGGATAGTTTTACTGCATTGTCATGAGAACAACATGAGAATCTTGAGAATCAGCATCTACAAGCAGATGAAAGGGTTTAACCAAGTCATGGCCTGAGCTTTTTTTTAATCTGCTGATTTACTTAGCATCACACAACCACACAAAAACACTCTGCAAGCACTGCTGTTCTGCTCGCGCTGTAGAGCACCATCACGTGAGGAAGTGTCGAAATGGACCATGCTCACTTCCTGTAGTGTGGGATGTGGCCAATGACAGATCTGTCACCTAAGCGATGCATTGCCACAGCTTCATGCTCTGTGTAAATCTGTCAAAAGTGCTGCCAAACGGGTGTGTTCTGAAGGGTATCGCTATACCACATTTTTCCTCTAAAACAAAATACTATAAAATATAGGAGATATTGAAAACAAATAGCAAGTATTACACTGGTAATTATTAACATTAAATAATCCTGTTTCAAACTACCGACTTAGGCTAATTTTTGCTAATTTTCATTGATTATAATTTATAGAACATGATATAGAATAAATAATTTAACAAGTTCTATACTTAAATTATATAATACTCCACAAAAAAAAATTAACTACTAAAATATATCAAATTTAGCTTGGTTTTTATGTAGTGGAGTGAAATTTACATTACAGAAAAATACTCATTATTACTTTTTTTATACTCATAAAAATCATTACAGTAAATACAGTAATAATTTTTACTTTATATCAAGAAACTAAAGGCAATTATAAAAAGTACCATATTAAAATATAACTAACATAGTGAGTAATAAATATTGTATTCTATTTCAACATTTGCCCTAGTGACTCAACACTGTTCTGCCATTCATCAAAAAGCTAAATAAACTAAATAAAAGTCACTGGTTGAGTCAGTGTTGGTGTGCAGTGAAACAAACAGTTTTCAACTCCGTTTGTTGCCGTGCAGAAATGACAGCGTGTGCTTTTATTTGTGTGAACTCACTGTTGTCATAGATGGGGTTGGAGACGATGGGAGGCAGTGCGGTGTTGTACATGCCGGTCTCATCTTGTAGGAAAACTTGGAAGCAAAGACGCACCACATTCAGATCATATTCCTCAGTCTGCAGCAGCTGTTCCCGGGGAACTGTGGACACAAAACATACATTCAAAGTTGTAGTGCGCACAAAAAAACATAACACATTATTCTCAGATGTAATTTGTGTGTAGGGCTGGCTATCGAGTTCGATACTTTTTAGGCACCGACCGAATTGCCTCGATACCACCGAGTATCGAAAAACGTCTTGTCGTTCGGAACCAAATTTCGATACCTAAGGGGTTAATCTCATCACCGTCAGTGAGCCAATAATCCTGCAGCACTAGGTGTGTTTGACTAGAAGCGGCGCGGCGCTGATTGATTGATTGGTGTTTGACATCCGCGAGAGCGTTTCGAAAGCGCACGGAGCAGTCCGCTCTTTATATCGCGCGGTTTGTACTAACGTTACACACAGACTGAAGCTCGCGTGACGCTCGCGGTGATTTCAGCGTCTGCCGCCTAACTAAATGAGGACATAAACACATGAACAACAGCTCCAGAACTGCTGTGAGAGTCAATTAATGAGCATTTTACCGTTTGATTCGACTAAAACTAGGTCATATCATAAACACACAGAACTGTAAAGGTATTCCAGGCAACCCGTCAAAATAAAAGTTCGGTTTAACTTGGAAGACACTGCGGCAGAAATATATTAATATTGTTCAGCAGACAGTACATACTGCTACTACTAGGCTACTATTAAAATTATTAAAACTTTATTATTATTTTTTTTTAGTAATGATCACATAACAGTTATTAAATTTTTTAATTGTAATAGTAAACCCCCTTTGTTTGCCAAAATAAATAAACTTTGATTTTCAATAATTTCAAGAAATTAAATTAATGTTTTATGTCTTCATTTAAAAACCAGATACAGAACACAGAATTTCTGAGGAAAAATAAAACATTTCATAAGGCTATTTTAAGAATAAATTTAAATAAACTAAGTTGTTTTTATGCATTCAAATAATTAGACATACTACACCAGAATTTAATAAAAATAAAACATATGGTGAAAGAAAATAAAACACCCACTTATGAAAGTGGATGAAGATTTTAAATTTCTTGAAGTCTTTAACAACCTAGAAATGATGATTCTGTCTGAGCTATGTTTTAAAATGAACACACACTAATTTAAACGTAGCCTAACAGATGTGTAAACTGAAAACAATTTGAACTTTATTAAAATTATTTATTTATTTATTGTGATGGATATATTTTGTTCCTTTGTGCAGTGGCTGTATAAAAAAATATAGATAAAAAAATAGTTTTTTGAGATAATGTAATCTTATTAAAACTGATTTCATAAAACTGGTATCGTTCAGGAACCGGTATCGAACTCAAGGTATCGGTATCGTATCGAACATTTTGGAACGATACCCAGCCCTATTTGTGTGTCAAAACAGAGCAGAAGATATGCAAAGTCGTGTGAATGAGGTGAATGAAGAGGAAAGGGGAAGAGGGAGAAGAAAATGAAACAGGCACGAGAACGAAAACCAGGTCAGTTTGTTTAAAACTAGCTGACACACTTGTGACACAATTTGTTTTTTAGATTTTTTTCATTGTTTGCCTGACGAAGACCTTAGGGTTGAAATGTTATGATTTTAATAAATTGATTTTTGAGAGCAGTAGTGGCAGTGTGCCGATTTTTGTTCATTGACAGTTTTAGATTTTTTTAACATGAGAATTTTCAGGATAAAAAAAAAAGCATGCTTACCACAGTTCTGCAAAATATGAATAAATAAACAAATACTATTATAAATAATAACATTTTAAAATGTAATACTTAAATTATTTAATAATTAAAAAAATTAAATGTCATATTTGAAAAAGAATGCATTTATTTACTTGTTGTATTGTATTTTGTTTGGGGATTTAAATAAATGTACTGTTTTACTTTAATGATAATTTATGCAAAAATATACATTTATATACACATTTAATATGTATATAATGAGTACATTACAAATAATTTGGAACATAATATAGTATTTTTTTGTACTTTTTACAGCAAATTATTGTAATATTGGCAAAATATATACATATTTATACATTAATATAATTAAAAATTTAAGATAATATATGATATAATATAAAAGGATAAATAAATATCATAATTTTAGCAATTGTATTAATTTTACAGTAATTTTTAGACTAAACAGTACTTGACAATCTAATTGACTTCAACTTTAGTTGTGATACCGCATATAAATAAGTGATATAAATGTATATTTCGAATTTGGCATTACTGTTCACAATATAATTCCTTTGTTTTGTTTAAACTGCTTCCATGTCATATTTTGGACTGAAACGCATGATGTAATAATGAACGCCCAACCAAGGTGCATTTAAAGGCAGCATTAATACAAAGCGTAGTTGTTGTCCAAGTCAGAAAAGCAAGCAGCATGCAGTGCACTTGCAGAGTTTACCCAGCAGCATCACCAGAAATGCCACTGACACATCAGCCTGCGAGATCACAACCGCCCACACGAGTACTGGTGTAGACATCTCTTAGTGTGTGCTCCTTTGCCCACGCTCTGCTCTCACACTCAGGAGTCTGCCTCTTCACGCCACGGCTATCCCGCCCACAGCCGTGACGAGTTTTGAGCGCTCTGAGGTCACAGCAGGTGGAAATAGAGAAAGAGAGCTCGAGTGACAAAGTATCACTGACGACTCTGCAGCAAAGGGGGCGGCCTCCTGACGTGAAGAGACACCACTGTCCAGACCACAAGCCCAGAAGTGGGAAAGAAGGATGGAGACGGAAGCTGAGCAGCGAGGAGCACAGCAGACAGATGTAAAACAGACAAGAAGGAACAGAGGAACAGAGATAAGGTGGGAGGAGATGAGTAGGTGTGGAAGATAGCGAGAGGCGGAGTGTGAGAAAGGCAACTGCGAGCCGTGGTGTGGTCATGTTTATTTGCGTATATGTGCGCCTCTGGTTCTGCATTTAGTGAAGTCAGAGAGCAAGAGAATCGAGTGGACAGCAGTCGCAGGTGGGGGATGATTTAGGTTAGCGTGGGCTGCTGGAAGGTGAAGCAGAGGGTTTGAGTTTTAGAGAGAAATGGGGGCAAGCAGGTGAAGATTCTCCATTCTGTGGGCAAACCACCATTCCCAAGCCTGCCACTCATCTCTCGACACCTTAGCCCACCATCTGTGATCTAACACCATACTGTGCACTCAACACCCACTCAGCACCCATCACGGCAAATCCAACTATGGGCAACCTCACAGACGCCACGCGTTTTTAGAGCTACATACATTTTCGCCAACATGACACGTATGCCTACTGATTAAAACTAGTTGTTATTTTGAGCTATTGTGCACAGTCACATATTACCAGCCAAATAAGGGCATTGTAAACAAATGTACAAATGTCATGAAATGCACTTTTTGATGTGCAGTTATGCATAATTTGAACCCTCAAACCCTCAGATTTTAACGGTGAACATGTAGTGCTATGTAATGGCCAAAATTTTAGGATGTTACAGTTCGGATCACATTCATGCATGAAAATGACAAAATTAACAAACAAATATATTACTTGTGAAATATTCAAATATTTTATTATATTGGCTGTGTGCGTGTGGATATATTATATAAATAATATTTAAAATATTATTCACATCAAAAGCATGAAAGGTAATAATATATTTTATTCTTAATGTGTATACTGTTAAAAACTGATTTTTCAAAGTTGAGTATAAGAGAGAGTAGGTTGGAGTATAGAATATACTATTCTTTCTATTAGTAGTCTTTCTACTTTCTACTACATTTCATGTTTAATTTAGTGTGTTACTTGCGGTTTCTCTGTTTGCAAAATTTACCAGCAATGTTGAAGTGAAAAGAGTTTCAAAATAACTTTTATCATTGTAGAAGTATTAAGCAGAACATGAAACAATTACATCATTAATCACAATTACTGGTATGACTTTTAATTCTCAGGTATCCTTTTATGTTTGTGACAGCCCTAACCACAAAACGAATACCTCCTCGCAAATAAAACATTCGATTACCTAGTCAATAAATGAAATGAATAACGGCATACACTGTATATGCACACGTCATCAGTTCAATCATTGTGGGATAACGTCAGTGCGAATGAGGTCACCTCTGGCAGGTCATCCCTTCAACACATGACCAAACTTAAAGTAATATCAAAACTAATCTCACTACAACTGCCACCACGACTATTCTACCTAATTTCAGGGGACTGTCAGTGTTACACAGCCAAAGAGAGAGATCTTTATTTGGTTATCACAGTAGAAGCGAGAGCAGTCCCTCAAACAGCCTGTCACCACAGAGAACAGCAGAACAAGCATGAGGAAGCAAGTTCACAATCTAGCATTCCCTATGTTCACTAACCATGTTGTGTAAAGTCCTGTTGCAACATTTTCATAATTTCTCAAATATCATTTGGGTGGACAGCTGTATGACACTACATGATGATTCCACACCATCTGCTAACATAATGTGACATGCTTGTTGAATCATATCCTCAATATTAAAGCCTCGTTTTGAAGCGCAAGCATTTCCAAAAGTTACTCTGTAGGTCAAATAGTCAGACTTATTGATCACAAAAACATTGCTGGTGGTGGCAAGACACAATCTGAAACTTAGACCTAGAAAATTACCTTGAGAAGCTGCTTTAAAAATGCTGTAATTTCCTCCCACACAACAATACGCATGGAATTCCTGAAGTATATGGCTGTTTGCATACTCGAGCCAGAATAAGCCAAAGTTATCAGTTACACAAAAAAGTATAGTTTACAGTTCCTCCTGACATTCCTCCCTCTCTAAATAAATTCCCCGTGATCATATGCCACTCATTACCGCAGCCAGTTGTGATAAATAAAGAGAAGTGATTGTTTCTACCATAACTGCATTGCCAGATGACAGTTTGTGTTATACAGTATTGAAGACAGGAAAAAGAGAAATGTGTAAGCGTTCGTGATTTTAACACTGGCCACCATCTAAACACAGAATTTCTGATAACAAGAGAAAGTGAAAGAAACTGGGTCAGTAGTAATGATAAGAGGCAGGAGAGGTGATTAGAAGGCCTAGATGGAATTTGCAGATGTTTTCTGTGCAAAATTTGAGGATAAATCTGATAAATCTATGAACTAATTTGTAAGACACAATGCATAAAAGCTTCAACACAATGAATAAAAATAAATATAATAAAACTAATTAGTTAGGGCAAGTGTAGACATTTTTTAAATAATTTTACCCCAATTTTGATTAAATTTGAGGACTTTTCTGTGCATGCATATTCTATTTGGGCTTAGAGGAAAAAAGTGCCATTTGTTCTCACCATTGAAGGGGTTGATTCTTCGCGTAATCCTCTGCATTATGGCATCTCTCACTTCTCTTCTTCGCACACACTGGATACCCAGGTTCTGAAACCTGGAAAAAACAAAGAAACAATCTGTTAAACTGTGTTGCCTGGTTTTGAGCGGTCAGATGTGTTTAGTTCTATGTATTGTCCATCTTGAACACTGATCCCAAAGACTAAAGCTAACAGGAAGAGTGAGGTTAGAACTAACCATACTGACATACTGTTTAAAATTGAGGGCAGACTGGAGCGCTAAGGCTCTCATTTTGCATATCAGGGGAATCCCCTGCATGGCTCCCTACTCTGAAACAACATGCTTCTTTAAAAAAAAAAAAGTAAAAAGAAGAAGAATGGACAGCCTTTCGGAAGAGAACTGTGGTAGTGTGTGGGCTGGAGTAATACGGAAAGCACATTGGAATGGCTTTGATGTGGGGCACAGAGATGTTTCATTTCATTAGGAGGAAACTGGTAACAGGACCAAACGAGATTAGAGCATAATATATCTGCAATCAAAAGATTTTTAAGTTACATTCAAATTATTTTGACATTTTAACATTAAAAGCACCAACTTACGCGATGACTCTTCGTTCAGGTCCAAATTCTGCCTCATAATAACCATCCTTGCAGTCCTTACCCACCAAGTCATGGGGATGCGGTTTATATGGGTCACTTTTGGTCACCAGGGTAACACGTACTTTTCCTTTCACGGTAACATTTAGAATCTAATTGGGAGAGATATAAAGAGAGATGCTGTTTATAAAATCACTTAGCAATCACATTTTCTTTACAGTGAATTCTTTCTTCAGTGGTGCAATACTTTAAATGCAGGTACCTGAATGCTTGGGTAGGTTCTGTTATTGTCTGAGCTTCTTTCTCCAGGTATGCTGCCCGCTGAACGACCCTCACATTTGTACCTGAAGCGCATGCCTCTCTGTTTTGGCTGCTCGAAGATCTGAACACAGGGCTCTCCCACTGCACAGACCAGCAAAATGACATCAGTCAGATTCAGAGATTTGAATATCATTCATTTAAATATTCAAATTGATTAGACAGAGTAAAAAGCATGTCAAAAACTTAAATGAGTCTCATTATTTATTAAAATGCCAGCATTGAAGATGCATAAGACGACGACAATGGCCTCGAAAACACCTGCAGAAACAACATATTGCGTCTTTCACAGAACCTGACCACAAACAACGCAGCCTGCCAGTAAATTATTTCCCCCACTGTGCACCTGTGGGCACAGAACTTCACTAGCTCATTCAGGTGCCATTATATTAAGCATATCATAACCTCTTCAAACACCTGCACAAACAGCTGCATTTGGCATGCAATATATTTGGTTGTTTTTAACACACTTGCTTCTGACATTGCCACAAACAGATGAGATTTATTTGCCTATGCATTCTTACTCTGTGAAATGTCTTAAGCCGGGGAAAATGGTTATAATGCATGAAATAGAGCCAATGTATAATTTAGTGAAGTGTACAGATGTCACTCACTACTGCCTGCTCAAGAGATTTTTCATTTACAGGAAGTCACATCTTCACCAAACAAAAGAGGAAGTAATGTATGGAAATCTGAACATTACATCGTTTTTACAAGGGCAACTGCGTGACGTTTAAACATACTTGATGAGTAATTAGGCAAAGTTTATGATCCACCCTAAACGTGTTACTAGCAACGACAGAATACGTTTTACACTTGACACAGATTAATTTAATGTACTTACTTAGATTGGGGTCCCTGTGCATTGAGAGGGTATGCACTGTACAGAAAAGCATGAATAGAAGAACATAGATGAATAAAGGCAATCAGCTAAATACGTGTTATAATGCATATTATATTGTACAAGAATTAACAAACGTGCAGATTAGAACAACAGAGCTGAAACAGCTTTTAAAAGTTCCTCATTTTTATTTCCTGGTTTTACTTTGTCCCTCGTGTATTCATGTACTGACAACTAATTTGATTTTAGTTTACATACGTTTTATCTAGAGTTTAGAAGTCTTAAGAACTTCGTTTTCAGGTATTGCTTTTGTTTCGCAAGTGCTTTCTGTAATTGTACACTTCCACAAAGAAAACTCGTAGTTTTATATATTACAGAGAAATAAAACGCAAAGCCTGTATGTTTTTTTTTCTTAAATATAATCAGATTTGAAAATGCGGAACATGTTATACTGTAAGATCACAATTTACATAGTCAAGAGTTACAAACACACCAAAAAAATAGCATAGAATATCGTTATTATTGAGAAGATTTTATATGATAAAAATTATGAGTTGGTACATTAAGTATCTTTAATTGGCTAAACAACTCATTAAAACAACAGTGATGTCTTGAATCGACTATCTATTACACAGCCTTGAACTGTAGCCTACGCATAATTTAATTCAAGACAGGAAAAAGCAAGTAAGGGAAAATAAAAAGACAGTTACTTGACTAATTTAATAAATAGGGATACTCACCAGCCATGTTATGCGAACACCCTTGTCTTAGGTTTTACGCCCGAGCTCTGAACTGCTGAACAGATATACAGTAACACTTCAGCACAGAGGAGTACTGACTGGGAATTCCCCACTAGCCTGTACACAATTCGCTCGCTTACATTTCAGGCCACGCCCCTATGGCAAGCCGCTTTCATTTTTTTTATGTAGCCCTACTAGCCATAAATTGCAACTCACTAGTGACTTTTTCAGTTTCTCTAAGCATTTTTTTTTTTTTTTTTTAGACGCTAGTATTTTTTCCTTTACTGTTGTTCACTATTCCAATAGTAGCAAGAAACTATTCAATTGTTAGTCAAAATTTTTGCCTTTTAGAATTTTATGTATTCCACTTGCTGCTGATCCTAATTGCAGTTTTATTAATAACTATACATTGTGCGAGTACTCATTCTTTACTTATTGGTAACTTTTCAAATAGGTCTTATCCAGTATTCTTAGTACTTATTAAATATACACTAGTTTCAATTTATTAGACATTAGTTGTGTATTCCAATTGCTATTAGCTAGGAACTACTAAGATTTTTAATCAAACTATAAAGTAGATTTTCTGATAATTGCTTATTGAAAGTAAAAATAAAAACAATTGCAACTAGTGAAAATTTTTTTAGTAGTAACAAGTGGGATACATTCTAGCTTTTCAAAAGTTTTTATTTTTGTGGTTGTGCTTTCCGTCTTAACATTTTGTGGAGCTTAATTACCACTTTCAGTCTTGTAATACATATGCCATTGTCAAAATGTTTCTTGCATACCTCTTTAATATATCAAAGTAAGGAGTTTGCCAATAACATAACGGAACATATCGTATTAGTGCAAGAAAGACATTACATATTAGACACTTTATTTAATTTAAGCCAAAGACTAAATGCAAATCTGATTAACCAACATGTTACCAGCATACCAGTCATTTAATTGTGCCAGTAGATACCTACACCTGAACTATACATGAGATATTACTCCCAAGAAAAAAAGAAAAGAAAAATAAGGTATAGATATAATTTGTTGTGAAGACAACCTAGAAAACAAACCCAAGGCAAATTTCATGCGCGCACACACACACACACAAAATTAAGTTAGTAATAAGTATGGAAGTTCTGGCGTGAGATAAGATGTAAGAAATTAGTCCTACATGCAAGAGCATTTCAAAGACAAAACCTGAAAAATGTATTTAAATAAATACCCTGAAAAATGCCTTGAGGTATGATAACTCTAGAATTAACGGAATAATTGACATTGAGTTGTTGAATTATTAGAAAAATAATCGACACCAGAAAAGTAACATTATAATTCAGGTTTAGGTATCTACTGGTAGAATTTAAATGACTGGGATGCTGGTAATATGTTATTCAGATTTGCATAGTCTTTAGCGTCACTTTAATTTGAAGTTTGAACTATTTTTGAATTTGAAAGCTATTTAATGTCCAACATAACCCTCTCTCACTAATTCGGTTTAATGTTAGTGGATCGTAGTCAATTCTTCCTTAGATAGTGTGTAACGGAATAGATAGTAGCCACTACTGGATTACATATCAAATACAAAATAAGGACTAGAAACAGAAACTGAATATTAATTGGGCTTGCCATAACCTTCAGCGCAGCCAATCAAACAGGGATGTGCATAGTGCGACGTCATATTCAAATAATAATCATATTCTAATAAAATTAGAAATGTCAAGGTGCTTGCAATAAATTAGTGTTTACTTTACTTTCCATTTCAAACAATAAACAAGACGTTTTGAGATTTTGAAATCCCACAAAAATTTAAGTTCATACAATGTTTCACTTCAGTCAATCTGACACTTGCTGGGAATTTTTACGCTGTTCTCCTGCTTATTTAATTGACTACAGACATTTCCTCTTATAAAACAGACCTAAAGGCAGGGTTCATTCATAAATGAAAATACTATCGCCGTTTACTCGTCTTTATGTTGTTCCAATCCAGTGTATCTTTCGTTCTTGAGCGGAACACGAACGGAGACATTAGTCAGAATGACAGCTTCAGTCACTATTCATTTTCAACGTATGGAAAAACTGCAGCGATATTGAAAGGTGACCGCTGTCAGCCTCTCACATTCTGCCTAACATCTCTTTTTGTGGGTGCACGTTAGAAAGTAACCTATAAAACAGAGTTAGGATAAGAAAATGACATTGTGTGGTAAACTTATTCCTTTAAGAACCAAGGATTAACATTTGAAAGAAAAAAGTACATAAACTCGTTCTGAAACGGTTTGGCTTAACAGTGGGCATTAAGACTTAATGACAAGTTGTTCAAATTATTTATTTTTTTAAAATGGACGCCGCTTGTAGGCTATTTACTGAAGTTCACGCCGCTGTTAAACTCATGTTAGGGTAATCCCCTGTATACGCAGTGGGAATCTCCCACAAACAAGGAAGTTTATATCCAACAACAGTGAGCCAAAAACATTTTTTAGAGAGAAATTACGTTCTGACTTAAAATAATGTACCAATAGGCTCCTACATGAAGACCGTGGTTAACGCGACGTGTTTACAACCTCAGTACGTCACCGGGATCGCCCATAGCAGGTAACGTCATCGTAAACAATGGCACTTACCATCTGATAGCCTACACTAGATAAAAAACAGGTATATGAAGGAGCCGTTTTTCTACTCGTTGTAATGCAAAGATAACCGTTAAAACAAAACACAAAAATAAGACAAATCACAGGAGCCGCTTTGGGGTTTTGTGAATTTTATGTTCTTAATGTAAAGAAGGCAGTTTACATTACATACAAAAATACCCTTTCAAATACAACTTTTTGCCCTACAAAAAGAATAAGCATTTTTTTTTTAAATTGTCCTAAAGGTAAGGTAAGGAAGATTCAAACTGAGTGACAAAATGAATGTCTAGAAGAATAAGTCGTTCAACTGCAATACCTGCGATATAAAACATTATAACGGTACAAATAAATAAAATGTTAAGAAACCCCAAAATTAATAGTAAGTTTATGTTCTCTGTACATCCCAACAGGGTAGGACAGTAGCTTGCGGAAAGATGGAGAAAAAAAAAGGAAAATCATGGAAAGAGGGCAGAAATCTCATTTAGTCTCTGTTATTTAAGTTCAGGAGACACTGCCATCCAGACCTCCATGGGAGGCGCAGGGGTGATGCCCTAGACGCAGGGAAATACAATCATGCACATGCACACGCAGAAACCAACACTGACTCAAATGATCACAAACTCTTTGTAAAACCAAACCTGCCTTTAAATGTTGGCCCAACAAATCAGAAACTCAGATCTAATACTGTTCTTTTGTTCCGAGCGGTTGACAAAACTATGGAGTGGCAGCAGTGTTTACTGTGATAGGTAATGGAGTCGTGGTTTTTAGTTACTAATGCTGGTCCATCTACACACACACACACACACACACACACACACATTATATACGCACCCCACACAAAAGGTCCTCCCAGAAACTGAACCAGAACCGATACAGCGAATACAAAAAGACTGCAAGGAAAACCTTCGGACAAACAATGAAGAATCTCATTTACAGTGACAAACAGGACAATTTTTTTTTCAAATTTTTTTGATTAATAAAAACTACATTAAGGTGGCATAGAAAGACTAACAATGATTTTTAAAGTTATATAGAAACTACAATCTACTGTACAATTTGTTTCAAAAGCTCAAACTGATTTTTAAGCAAGCATTCTGACACAGTAAGGCATAAAAAAAAACTCGGGGGTGGGGGGAATCAATACTTTACACTAACTCTGTAACAAGCAGGAAGACCAGCCAAATATCAGTAGCAGTTTAAAAGCAGCACTGCTGTTACACAAGTGTAGTTCCACTCTTTAAGGGACAACCTGTGCAGACAGATGTTCAAGAAGAGGGGAAAAACAGATTAAAAGGGCAAATCAAAGAGTGGCAGCAACAGTAACAATTCATGTTACCTGTAGATAGCTCATTGTTATCGGTTAAGAGTGAGCCTGATTGAATTTTTAATCACACGGAGGTTGCTTGTGGGAATTGGGGAAGATGCATCTGGAAGCTCTTTACTGGGTAGCCTCTGAAAATACAAGAGACCATCAAAAATAATTTCAATATGGACTTCAAATTATGATGATTACTACATGTCAATTACCTGTGATCTTGATGTATCAATTGTTGGTATTGGCATAGGTTTGGTTGCTGAAAGGCCCTCCTGTGTCAAAAAAAAGAAAACCCCCAAAAAATGTTTTTGCAAAAACATTACGTGAGGTCTTGTGTTGATATAAGAAAACAGTTTCAGTTTTAGTGAAATGAGCCAGTTGTGGTCAACACCTGAGAGTATTGCAATAAACATGAGAAAAAACAAAACAAAAACAAAACTCACCACTGTTGGCCCCTCTTCACCGTCCAAGCCATTACTATTTGGAGGGTACGGCTCTTTAAACGCAGAGTCATCAGAAAACACCTGAAGCAAAATAATTAATTCACATATTAAGGCATGCTTGAAGTTTTTAGACTAGATTATATCAGTTATCTACAGAAAGGTTGATCAATTGTAATGAATTTCTTGGCCTGTGTATTTTACAACAGCTTAGCACCTCTGTATCCTTGTGCCTCTTAGGTGGATCTTCCAGAGATGGGGAGTGAGGTCTCTTTGGTGCTCCATTGACACTGTTGGGCAGTTCAGTCAGGCTAGGGGAGGAAGAGGTAATGCGGGGTATCACACTGCGGCCCACCACTGTAGGAATGGTGTTGCCAGTGGAAGGTGCTGGGGGTTTGGCAACTGGAGTGGCGATGGGCTCTGAAAAAACAAAGTATTAGATGAGTGGAATCAGAATGAATGCAGATTAATTCTGATTCCCTCCCCTAAAAATCAAAAGAAGAAACAAAAAGCGTTTCCCCAATAGAAAAACAGGAACAAGTCCATAACAGCAGATATGAAGGCACTTACTAGATCCGATGACTGGAATGGACATTCCCTGTTCTAGTTTTGGAGGAGAAACTTCTGAAGCTGGTGGGCTGTCCATGAATACAAGGACTGGATGCTTGGGCGGGCTGATACTATTGAAAAAAAGAAAGAAAAAAGAACGTTAACACAGAAACAAATTAAGACATTTAAGTAATTGTAAGTAATTTTATGTAACAGCATTTTGACATTACAGCTAACTCCTATTTAAACTTTTCTTGAGTATGAGAATGAGGCCATAAAATTAGCTTAACCACAAAAAACCATGACACTCTTCATGCAGTTTGTGACATTTATAATGTTTCCGCACTGAAGCAAGTGTACAGTAATATCCAAGTCTTGTTTTTGGTTCCAACCCCTATGCCTTCTAAAAGCTTTCTGGCAGTCAACAGTTATACCATAAACTGAAAATGGCATTTCAGTATCTTGGAGAGGTAGGAGTCAGGGAGCTTAAAATCTCGTGATCTTTCAGAAATCCCTTAGAATCATTTGGTCTGAACTAGCTAAATCACAAATATTTTATCCTGATCAGTGACACTACCTATCTTCAGGTGTGGAGGCTGGCTGGCATGGATTGCTGACTGATGTAGGAGAGCTGAATGGAGTGCCGATGTCTGTGTCCCTGGAGCTGTCCAGCTGACTGCCATCCAGAGAGCAGCGCTTTGACCCCCCACCATTTGAGCTCCGGTTTATATCTCCCAAACTCTGCCCAAAAGAGAGATAGTATAGTTACGATATAGTTTAGCTTCTTTACAGACTAAGAGTATTGATTTTTACTATAAACACTATGAGACTTTTTTTTTTTAACCTTCTTCTTCCTCTGCACAAGTTCAGGAGGCAGGTAATGATGCAACTGTTTTTTCTTCACATGTGTGGCCTCAATAGTCATGCCATCCTTTAGCATGTTGATATTGCTGGCCTGCCTATAAACTACAATGAAACACAGCTATTAGACATTAAAAGACCCCAAGTTCTGACAACTACAATCGCAAGACATGAACATGGAGGAAAACAACAGAGGCTGAGAAGCTTACCAGTATCTGTGAAGGACTGGATGTCGTAGGTCAAGTCAATATTCACACAGTCAGAGTTGTCCAGTTTTTTGAAGCTGATTCCAATGAACCACATGGAAACAAATTCATTTCTGTGGAAAAAGCATAAAAACCTGTTATAAATTTGCAAGTTCTAAAGGTCAGTTGAGCGGTCTGTATATACTGGCCATTTGATATCAGCGCCTGCTGTTGGAAAACTCACACTGGCCGAGCACTTGTTCACTGTTGTACTGTTCCATGGCCCCAAAATAAACATTGGTATTATAAAAATGTTGATTAAAGGTAATTTAAAGAAGCGGAAGCTGAAACCCTGAGCATACTTCTAAAACCAAAATTTTAGACCAAAAAAACATTAGCCTCATTTGTTATAGCAGAAATCCAGAACACAGTAGAAATGTGTCAGCTGGTAGAGATTTCGCAATACTGAGCATGACAGTTATAAATCTATGCAAGACTGCTTTGCATTATTTACAGAATTTTCTTACGATGAAAAAGATTTGGCATTGTACCAGAGGCACATCATATGATAAAATAGTGTAAATCGTATCTATTTCTTTTGCCATTAATAAATGAAACAAACACTATCTCATGGCAAGCCATTACGGTCATATAAACTTACTTTAGATAAACTAACATATAAACTTTAGATAGATAAAACATTTGCTCTTGCCACCAACCCATTTGTTACTTACTCATTGTGATTCTCTTTTGACCCGGGAAAAGACTGTGGGTTGACATGAGCAAGGGTGATGTATTCATTGCGCTCCAAATTTCCAACCAGCACTCTTATCTTTGATTCTACCAGTCCAATCCTGTTGAGGCCAAAGAACATCATTATATGAAGATTGTGATTCCATTCCCAGAACCCAATTTTTTTTTTAAATCAGAGAACTGATTTAAACTGATATACAGAGAGTATAGATAGTGAATTTGCAAACTGTTGAATATTAGGGGTGTAATGGAACTAGGGGTGTCGCGATATCCGTGATATTCAAATCATAAAATATCGACATCGTATTAATTTAGGGTGTGGCGATATATCATGGCGATATTGGCGATAACCATGATATTTAAAGTGAGCAGGACACTTATGATAACGAGACAAGCAAATAGCCTACTCCAGCGCCAGTACGTGGTGGACCTCCCTGGTGGTATTGCGCCTTAAACGCTGACACCTGTCAAACAAGACGACGACAAAGCGCACAGCCGCACTACTCCGAGAAGAACCATATTCAGTATTATCCAGACAGTAAGTTGTCATTATTTTACTAGTCATGGAATGGGAAATGTTACATTAACCTGTTAACAGTGGTTTCCTGTGTTCATATATTTAAATAAAATGGTGATTCTTTGAATAAGTACCGCGTTTTCTTTACTCATCTAATATTTGTATTTGCAATCAAGCCATGGCCAATACTGCCTTTGCGTAGCAGATTAGCAATTGATTTCTTTGTTCAAATCTATTACACGATTAAAACTGATCCAGAAAAACTGAGCGACCACAAACTCAGTAAAATGTAAAGTTGGTTGCAGTGCCATGCACTTAATGCCTCACCTGCGGTCGTTCTAGGCGCACATTAAAACGTGTGAATTAGAAGCACGTTAACTACATGACTTCATTGGCACAACTATAGGTTAAAGAGATTAAAAACAGGGACACAAGTTAACAGGTTAAAGTATCAGTTTTGATGTTAATATTTATTCATCATACTGTTGAAATTGACAGTATTTTCTCTCGTTATTTCATTAGAGAGCTTCAAAGACAGAGAAAGCTGTGACCTGAAGAAGTGAAAATGCATGTGCCGTGTTTATCAGTATCCTTATGTTCATTGGGTTAAAAGAAAAACTAAAATGAAAAATTAATTTGGCTGATTCCCTAAGGTTTCTATAGATATCGCGATATATCGATATCGTGAGTTCTTTTGGCCACAATAACCGCAGTGTTAAAAATATAATATTATGACAGCCCTAAATGAGTTAAATTGGTTAGTTGTGTATAGGTTTAGTGTTTTTTTCCCCTCATTGTAGTACGTCTGTATTTATGTAGCACCATGGTCCTGCGAGGCACGACGTTTCGTTCCACTTTGTCCCCACATGTAGCGGAATGACAATAAAGCTCAACTTGACTTGAAATGGTACACATATACGAAAACTTTCACTATGCATGTGTACAGAACAAATACAGTGTTGTTTTAACCACTGCATGTGCGGAATCTAATTTGAAACTTCCTTGACAAGAAACGGTCTCAAATTCCGGCAATTATAGTTTTTTCAGGAAATACAAACAATGAATGCCATTTTGACGCTCTTTGATGTGGCATGACTGCTGCACGGACATCTCGTGTCATGTAATTACTCAAATCAGCTCAATCAACCACAGAAAGACGTCAATTCAATAGCTTGTAAGAAACAAAAAGGTCACACTACATTTACCGCAGGAAAAACAGCATTTCTCCAAATATTAGCTGATATATTCATTAGTCATTTTATCTGTTAGTTACATCTTAATTATTTACTGTAAGTTTAAATAAACCGGTCATGAAAAATTGACAGCCACTGTGTAAATTATATTCCATCAATTAATTAATTTTATAATTAGATTTATAAATTAAATATAAAAACTGCCATGTACAATTGACATGTTTTCATACAATTTTTTTTTTACATTTGAGTGTTGATTATTATATAAAGAATTAAATAGCCCAAACTAATAAATTCAATTGCTATTTTAATATTAAAATAATGTGCAAGTAATGGGACTCAATATAGTTTACAGCATTAACTGAAGTAGATTTTTAGCCTGAGGAAATGATTATTAAAAACAAATTCATTAAATTTAAAGAGCAACAATTTGTTCGGTAAACCCATATTGATAATTTGAGAGTAGACCTTTCTATGATTATTACTGTCATTATGCCCTTTAAGTAGAGGAAAATAAAATTTTAGTACAAACCCATTTAATTGTATGAGCAGGCCTATCTCAAGTCTCTGACATAAATATCATTACTAGTAATACAGGGCTCCAGCCTAACTATTTTTCCTAGGAGCACTGTAGCCCCTGAGTGAAAATGTTTAGGAGCACAAGCCGAAAACTTTGGGGCACACCTTAAATCAGCCTGCAATGCAATCATTCACATTTTCCCCATTTTAACAGCATTACTGACAAATGTTTTGATAATAAATAGACTTAACTCATAGAAATTACAATGTGCAGTATTCTTTTAATTTCAGAGGGATATTCACACATACAGTATACACACACATATATATATACAGTGCCCTCCAAAAGTATTGGAACAGTAAGGCCAATTGCTTTTTTTTTTTTGCTGTAGACTGAAAACATTTGGGTTTGACATCAAAAGATGAATACGAGATGAGAGATTAACATTTCAGCTTTTATTTACAGGTATTTTCATCTGGATCTGATACACACCTTTTGTTTGAACCCACCCATTTTTCATGATACCAAAAGTATTGGAGCAGATAGAATTAACATCGATTAAAGTGAAAAAGACTTCATATTTAGTTGCAAATCCTTTGCTTTCAATAACTGCATCAAGCCTGTGACCCATTGACATCACCAAAGTTTTGCATTCTTCTTTTGTGATGCTTTTCCAAGCTTTCACCGCAGCCTCTTTCAGTTTCGGGGGGTTACTCCCTTCATTCTCTTCTTTAGCAGATAAAATGCATACTCTACAGGGTTTAAGTGTGGAGATTGACTTGGCCGGTCTAAAACCTTCCACGTCTTGCCCCTGATGAACTCCTTTGTTGCAAATTGTCAGACAAAATATTTCTGTAGACTTCTGAGTTCATTTTGCTGCTGCCATCATGTGTTACATCATTAATGAAGATTAATGAGCCTGTCCCAGAAGAAGCGATGAAAGCCCAACTCATTACATTACTTGTGTAATATGTACTATAATGTACACCTGTGTACACTGTGTTTCAGATGAGCTTGTGTGTTTGGGATCATGAGCAGATCCTTTCTTTCTCCAAACTTTAGCCTTTCCATCACTTTGGTCCATAAAATCAGTCCATAAAACCTTGTTCCAGAATTTGAGGCTCGTCTCCTATTTTTCTTGCTAATGAGTGGTTTGCATCTTCTGGTGTAGCCTCTGTACTTTTGTCCATGAAGTCTTCTACGAACAGTAGATTGTGATACCTTCACTCATGCCCTCTGGAGGTTGTTGCTGATGTCACTTTCTTTACAGCTGTCACAATGCTTCTGTCATCAACTGCAGATGTTTTCTTTGATCTACCCGTTTGAGGGGTTACTTAGTACACCAGTGGTTTCTTTCTTCCTCAGGAGATTCCAAATGGTTGTACTTGCTATTGCCAGTGTTTGTGCAATGGTTTGATTGATTTTTCATCTTCTCTCAGCTTCACAATTGCTTGTTTTTCACCCATAGACACCTCTCTGGTTTTCATGTTGGTTACACGTCTAACTATAAATGCAGTCTGCACGGATCTGAAACTAAGCGCAGACATTCAGTGCCATTTATTGTTGGAATAATCAATTAATAGGACACACCAGGGCAACAAAACACACCTGTCAGTCACATGTTCCAATACTTTTGGTAACATGAAAAATGGGTGGGTTCAAACAAAAGTCTCTCATCTCATATTCATCTTTTGATGTCAAACCCAAATGTTTATAGTCTACAGCAAAAATAAAGGAATTGGCCTTACTGTTCCAATAGTTTTGGAGGGCACTGTATATAGATATATAAATAAAATTACTATTGTTTTGCATTAATAAGTGCAGTTACTAATAATATTGCATGTTCATTTCTTGTTTACATTTGACAGTAAAGCACAAAGCAAGAGTTGGGAAGCTTACAAAATGTATTTTATTAACAACAGTAACATGCACAAAATCTAATTTTTATGTAGAAAAGGTATATATTGTACTCTTATTAAATGTACCATAATTCTTCTATAGTCTTATATGGAACGGACCAACAACTTCAGTGATTATGTTTGATTTAGTTGTAAATTGAACAAAAGTTTTTCAAAAGCACTTTGTGACTTTTCTTACTTTTCACACACACAAAAAAAAAAAAGAGCAAAACTGACTAGATCTGATTTCTTGAAGATTTGATCTTTTATAATTTCAAAATATAAAGGAAAATTTATGAATGACTAATAAGCCAATAAGTGCTTGTCTGCTGCTATGTACAGGTTATAATGGTGATTTGATGCATTTTTTAATTTTACATAAGTGTTTGTTCACCACAGTATATTGGTCATCCCATTAAAAATAATATTCAAATTGGATCATTTTGGAGCTTTAAAGTGCTGTAAACAGCTGTGTGAAACGCTTGAAAGTAATTGAAAATTGCTTGAATTTCTCTCTCAAAAGGTTGTACAAACCCTAAAATTAATAATGTTATAACATTCGACTATTTCTGCCACAACGCCATGATTACAGTTAACGTTGCTGTTTCTGGTTTTCTACATCAACGCCGTTTGATCTGTTTATATCAGATTTCTGTGCAGAATTTGAATGATTCTCACTACATCTCGCAGCAGCCTTATTCATTGTGCGGCAAATTCAAAAGCTTCTCACTGGATCTTGCAGCACTGGCTACGTTTACATGCAGAATTTTTGGTTCAATCGGACTGAATTCATTCCGTTTGATGAATCTGAATGTAGTGTTTACATGAACGTTGAATAAAGTGATTGGGTTGATGTGTGCGTTTATATGTCACAGGCTTCAATCCGGAATTGATTTTTGTTGACATGCGCACACTGCACAAATAGAGTTTCTCAGTGTTTGCACATAACCACTCTCCTACACGGTTTCTTTATTTTTTTTTTAACAGCAGAATTAATATTTTCCATTTTTGGATATATATATATACATATAAACCGCTGTGCCGTGATGCTCATATTTATCACGCAGTAAAAATGCCCCTCTCCGCACCTAAAACAAGTTGCCTGTGGCTGAGAATCCAAAACAAGGACTGGTGGGAGATTGTCCTGCTCCCCTTCACAGTTGCCGAGTGAAAGAAGAGTTTTATAAATGACAGGACACGCATTTATACAACACTTTATTCAAAAGGATGAACCGTTCGTTCCGCGCGTCACATCATTACACTATTTCTGCGTCATTGCACATGTGCAGTCCTTTCAGTTTCAGTTTTCAATCGGATCGATTAAGGTGTTTACATGAAGCCTTTTCAGTCCGATTGCAAACAGATTATTTGGTTGCATGTAAACGTAGCCACTGTTGCATCTGTGCAGTAACAGTGACTACGTTTACATGGACATCAGTAATCAAATTATTTACCTTATTCTGAATAAGACAATATTATGATTAAGGCGTTTACATGAGTTGCTTTTATAATAATAGTTTCATGTTCCCTTTTGACAAGTTATAGTACATAGATCGATTAATGTTTTGGGCGTTTCATTAAAAATTTTATGAAAGCTTCAATTGCAGTTAATTATTTGTACGTGCATACAGACGACGGTGGTGTTGAAGCTCTTTTACTTGCCGTCAAACGGTTGACCACTGCCATGTGTGTATCCTGTCGCAAAATGCGGCGAAAAGTCCTACTCAAGTTTACAATAGTTTGATTAAGGTGTGTACATGTCTGTACTGCACTTCAATAATGCGACTAAAATAGGAATACTCCACATGTCTTCATTTGATTTGCGTTTACTTCGATTATGACTTTAGCTGGATTAAGGTAATCAAAAATCTCTGTTTACATGGTAGACTCTTAATAGGAGTATTGTCTTAATCGTATTAAAATCGGAGTATTGTTGTCCATGTAAACATAGTCAGTGTCGCGAAAATCAACTTTGGTTCGCGAGTAAAGCTGTTCTGCTCAGATAAGTTTGTTTGTTCCATGCTGATAAACAGTCCGCGCTGCGCAGTTCAAACGAGTAGTGATGCGAGTGATGTTTCTCATATGCAACAGAAATGGCAACGCGAGTTGAACAATGCTGTGGTCGCGCCAGTGCGACTGCTAACAAAATTTACTCGCACTGGAGCCCTGTAATACGTCAAATTACAAAATTTTTGCACACACACACACAGTTTTGAGCTCTTACCACTCCAGATGGTTTTCCTCAGTGGATGCACTAGCAGTGAGGACAATGTAATGCCTGCAACAACCAAAGAAAAATAAATAAAAAAAATCAAGTCTTTACTGGAATTGATCTTTTATACAATACTGTGGATATCCACTTACTTGTACTTCTGGAAAAAGTTAGGAGGTTCAAACAACTTGGACCAATCGGCTTTACCCTGAAGAATTTCATCTGTAACAGTGAGACCTTAAAATAGAAAATTTGGAAAAATTAGCAAATGGTCAAGAGAAATGGCAAATTAGAGAATCTATTACACACCATTCTTGAACTCTTCACTCATGATGGTGCGTGTGGAAGTGGACACGTTGTAGGTAGAGTTCTGTTGTGGATATGCAGGAGTGATGATTGGCATCAGATGATACCTGTCTGATGGATTCACCTATAAATAAAATGACAAACTGTATAGCAAATAGTCCAGAAAACTGTATTTCACTACAAGGAGTATAAGAATACCAACCCGTGGATCCCATACTGGCAGATTTAAATTGCTGTCTTCAGGCTGTTTTAAAAGCACAGGATTTGGCCATTCCCTGATCAAGTAAAATTAGACCGGAAATGCAGTTAAGAGGGGGAAACAGCAATGGACATTCCATAGCTGCAGGAAAGCAACTAGACATTATCAGCAAAACAATACATAAAGTTTCAGTTCCACCATATGAACAGAATGCGATATGACCTCACCATTTAGAGAAGACCAGAAAGAACTTGTGCACAAGTGTGGCGGCAACAGCATTTGGATACAGCTGACACGTTCTGGCCACGAGCATAGCCCAGGAAACTCCACCAAGAAAGCCTAGCATGTTGGAATAGATTCCACGTCCTTAAAAAACAAACAAACAAACAAACATGACATATCATTGAATTGCAGTATTGACTTGCTTTTAGCATGTCAAGCCAAGATTCAGAACAAAAGACATCAGAAGTCTTGATTTCAAACCAGACAAAAAGTGTCTGAAGGCAAGTTTTGAATCAGACTTACGTTTGGCCCACAGTTTAATCGCTCTCAATGTTAATCTGAAGTTCTCTTTATTAGGCACCAAATATAGGATCTCATCTGTAACACGGCAACCTGCAAAACAAAATAATAAGTACATTTATGCAAGAATCTACAAATGGCCTAATGGTTAGAGAGTCGGACTCGTAATCCAAAGGTTGCGGGTTCGAGTCTCGGGCCGGCAGGGATTGTAGGTGGGGGGAGTGAATGTACAGCGCTCTCTCCACCCTCAATACCACGACTGAGGTGCCCTTGAGCAAGTCACTGAACCCCCAACTGCTCCCCGGCGCTGCAGCATAAATGGCTGCCCACTGCTCCGGGTGTGTGTTCATGGTGTGTGTGTGTGCACGTTGGATGGGTTAAATGCAGAGCACGAATTCCGAGTATGGGTCACCATACTTGGCCGTATGTCACTTCACTTTCAAATTAGACTGATATGTAACATTTAAATAAAGTCTTAGAGGGTATTACCGTTTAGACTGCGAATGCATCTGATGTCCAAGTTTCTGAGGAGAGAGTCTCCTCTCAGGTCCAGGTTATCAGGAATTGACTGTAAAGCGAGCCTGGCAAACAGTAGATCGATCTGGGTGGAGCAAAAAAAACAACAACTAGCTTAAAACAAAATATCCACTAGACTACATATCAAACACTTCAAGTGTCTTACCTCAATTCCATCAAACTTGAATTTGATGACTGGTACAAATGCATCTTCCACAGCCTGAAAAGGAATTATACACAGGATAAGTTACTCTTTAAACAAAGCAGTGGCAGAGGTATAAAGTGTTGTCAAAAGGACCGACTGTGAAACCATCCAGTACTGAAATTTTTAAAACGTCCATTGTCGAGCAGATTCTTAAACAGTGCTGATTGGTCATTGTGTTCACGTGCTCAACAGATATGTCTATGATTGTCTACAATGATCACCACTCACACAGAAGCACATGGGAGCGTTTGAAAGCCGCATCTATCAGCAGATTGTAGCCAATCACAGTCATATCTGTAGAGCGCATGGACACAATGACCAATCAGCGCCGTTTAGGAATCTGCTCAACAGGGCTAAAATGTTAGTGGGAAAAGGATGTTTTTAAAATTTCTGTACTTTTGACAACACTAATAAATAAGGAACAGAAAAAGTACCCACTCGTAGATCCTTAATCTCATCATGCAGTTTTAGTTTTTCAAAGAAAGATGAAAAAAAGTCAGTTCTTTCGACGTGACGTGGGGCAACACACAAAGCATCTATATCAGCACCTAAAGAAAAAAAACAACAACAATTTGATATGCACAATGCAGTACATATTACCCCTTTATAATTGTAAAGACTTTCTTAATTTATGATTGCAGATCTTTAAAGATCATTCTGCTACTCTACAATCAAGCTCATTAAATGTACCTTTCGTGTGCACTCCCAACCTATATGACCCAAAAGTAAAGATTTTGCCACCAACATTCACTACTGCTGACAGTGGAAGATTCTGTGAGGGAAAAGGGACAATTCAGAAAAGCATCTCATCATGTAACTTGGTGATCAAGTTAAGAGAACTGCAGTATTATTTACCTTTGATTCACTGATTTCTGCAATCCACTCCTTCACAAATGAATTCAGCTTTCCAAGAACAGCAAGTCTATAAAAGACACAAACATCCCTTTTAGTGCCTACAAACATGACGCGGTGTAAACAATGGTTTGCAGGAGACAAATTATACACTCAATACTGTAGTAGAAGTCAAATTATATTTAGTTTAAACCAGCAACAAATCAAACTGTGTAAAAAACATCAGAAGTTAATCTTTGTATAATTTAGTTAAATATTAGGAAAACGCAAAAAAGTGCTTTCAAAAAGCTGCAACATGATTGTTTTACACAATTTCTTAATTGTCTCAGTGTTTTACTGCCTGCAAAACAAAATGCACTTCAGACATATGCATTTTACATAGATCTGTACTTTTATGTAAGATAGAATGCCACTGCTGTGAGAAATCAGGTCTTCCCTTGAAATCGGGTCTCTGTTAGGACCAAAAGCAATCCCACTGGAGCTAATGATTATCGGGTTACTCACTTTAGCACCTAAAGAAAATTCCTATTAAATCATGTTATGATGATCTGTTGTTTGAACTATGGTATAATGACTTGTATTAATGTCACCTTGCCAAGTGCACGCTACAAGACATCTTGCACACACTAGTGCATCAGTTTTACAACACTTGAAGATTTGTCAGCCAGACATCAAACAAATCTGTATTTTAAAACTGTGGTAGCATGCCTCACAAGTTCACACACAGAAGAGTGACTAAATGTTGTACAGTAAAACATGAAAAATTGGCTAATTCACCACTGACAAGGAGTTTTAATAGGCTGTTTATGCAGTATATTTTTTAAACAGGTGCTGCATGACTTGAGAAAACAGAAAACGGGCTGTGGTGTTCACTTTCCAGAAAAGGGTAGGGAAACTTCAACACCCATAACGCACCAGGATCGTTGCCATCCAAGGTCTTTGTCAATCTGACTGCCCATGGGCAGGGATTCAAAAACACGGAAGTACGAGTACACATTTCTTTTACACATACTACTGACATGTAGCAATACAAAGCTGCTGAAAATCTTTAAACTTGTCATTTGATCCTTGCAGTGTGTACTTTGCTTTATATCCCTTCATATTTGGGAAGGATGAGCAGGATTAGATAGGGTTGATTGTTGCTCTTTGTCCAAAAAAAACCATACAGTCAATGTCCACAAAAGGAAAAAAATAAAAATAAACACACACGAAAGACAGTATCCAGTAAGGATATACAGTTAGGTCCATATATATTTGGACACAGGCACAATTTATTATTTTAGCTGCTGACCAAATCATATTCAAGTTACAGTTATATCATGAATATGGGCTTAAAGTGCACACTCTGAGCTTTAATTTGAGGGTATTCTCATCAAAATTGGAGGAAAGGTTAAAGGGATAGTTCACCCAAAAATGAAAATTAGCCCAGGTTTTACACGCCCTCAAAGCATCCTAGTATATAAATTCTTTCAGACAAATCCAAATCAGAGTTAAATTAAATATTATCCTTGCTCTTCCAAGCTTTAGAATGGCAGTAGGCGGGTGTTTTTTTTCAACAGTCCAAAAGTAGTCAAATAAAGCGCAGCAATCCATAATGAAACGGGCCTCACATGGCTCCGGGGCATTAATAAAGGCCTCCAGTAGAAACACTTTTCTCTCACCTTCGCTATCTGTCATGTGCAAGCCGTTCTGGGCAGATGACATAGGACAATAATTTTTAATATAATTCCCGATTGGATTTGTCTGAAAGAAGGGGGTAGGGGTGGGCGGTATGGAAAAAAAAATTTTTTTTTTTAGAAATATAACGATTTTATCACGATTCTTTGTCATGTTGGTTTTACAATTTTGCAAGTTGTCTGAGCATTACAGCCAAACTAATTTCCCTATTATAAAGACAAAGCCTTTCAAGATAACAAAAAAAGGAAAAGAAATGGCATATTTAGGCCAAAGTGAGCAAAGATAAATTAAGATTAAAAAATAAGAACAAATATACACCTTACAAATACACAAATAAAACAAACAGTGCTTTATTTTCAGGTACAATAGGCATATTTAGCAGGAGCATTCAAGAAATTGAATGAACAAATATAAAACTAAAAAACTATATAGACTGATTCCTAAAGCAACTGTATTAATGTTTTTAAGTCAAGAGTAGTGAGTGATTTTTCTCTTTGCGTTTTGTTGTTTTATTAACGTTAAAGGAATAGTTCACCCAAAAATAAAAATTCTGTCATCTGTCTGTCAAATCTGTTATAGTGTTTTCTTTTTATACCATTTATTCAAAGGTTGTATTAGAGGGGTCAGCGGATGCAAAAAAATTTTTTCTCAAGTTGTTTGAACAAATGTGTGTTGGAAGTCCATCCTATAATGATAAAAATACACCCAGTGTTTTTTTTTTTTTTTTTAAATCCCGATTTCAAAATCCTCTCTCAAATAAGGCTGTTCTGAGGTTCCTGTCAGAATGACGTAGTTCTGTACCGCTCCCATGACAGTTGATTGATAAGCCGTCTTACCTTAGACCCACCCTGAGTGAGGTGAGAGCTGTCCAACATTGTGTCAGTTCCGGTGCAGGGGAAGACAAGATGTCTAAGATTAAGTGATTGAAGTGTTTAGCTGTTGGATGTAGTAATGAATATAGCAGTCATCATTTACTCCCGATATCTGAGCCGATGAAGACACAGAGGATGGGACACAGAGAGACACTGTTTCTATGGGCCGCGAGACGCAAGCCATTTTACTCTACCATTGAGAAATTAACCAATGTATGTTATAGACTTTTCATGAAGACCATAAAGAATCATATCAACTTGTGTAAAATGAGCATCCGATGACCCCTTTAAACCGGAGAGAGTTTCTTTCTTCTGCTGAACATAAATGCTATTTTGAAGAATGTGGAATACCAAACAGTTGCTGATCCTTAGTGACTTCCATGTGATTTTTTTCCTACCATCAAATTCAATGTTGACCAGCAACTGTTTGCTTCTTCTGTGTTCAGCACAAGAAAGAAATTAACAAAGGTTTGGGGCAACATGTGAGTGAGTAAATAAATTAACAAATAACAAATTACATTTTAGGGCGAACTATCCCTTTAATGACAGTTGACACCATGTTTAGTTCTGTCCCTTTAAGATCTGCACGCATCTAATATACATGCACGTATCCATTTTTCTTTCAACGGTTTACTTTCATTTTAGACATGACCAACTGAGTCTGTAAACTTTTTGCGCTAATACGGTCAAAACACACAAAGTTTACATAGACTCAGCTGGTTATGTCTAAAATGAAAGTAAACCGTAAACTTATGGTACCTTGAAAAAGGGGGAACTAACCCTTTAAGGAATTACAGCTCTTTAATATGTACCTCTCCCTTTTTCAAGGTACCATAAGTAAATGTACAATAGACTCAAAAGCTGTTTCATGGACCATATTTCCACATCAATTAAGTAAAAGGTCTGGAGTTCATTCTAAGTGTGCCACTTGCATTTGGAAGCTGTTGCTCTGAACCCACATCATGCGGTCCAAGGAGCTCTCTATACAGGTGAAACAGACAATTGTTAGGCTTCAAAAACAAAACAAATCCATCGGAGAGATAGCAGGAACATTAGGAGTGGCCAAATCAATAGTTTGGTACCTTCTGATGAAAAAAACAAAACAAACAGCCACGGAGGTCAACAGTGGTGGATGATTGCAGGATCCTCTCCATGGTAAAGAAAAACCCTTTCACAACATGAAGCCAAGAACTCTCCAAGAGGTAGGTGATTCACTGTCAAAGTCTACAATCAAGAGAAGACTTCACGAGAACAAATACAGAGGGTTCACCACAAGGTGCAAACAAAGCCAGATTAGACCAATAAACATCTACAAAAAAGCCAGACCACCTCTGGAAAAGCATTCTTTGGACAGCTGAAATGAAGATAAACCAGAATGACGGGAAGATAAAAGTATGGAGAAGGCTTGGAACAGCTCATGAACCAATGCACACAACATCATCTGGTGGAGCAGTGTGACGGCATGAGCATGCATTGTTCCAGTCGCACTGGGTTACTGGTGTTTAAAACAAACAAAACATCCCCACAAAAGTAATGCTTCACCGAGATTTTTGGTTGTGTAAATTTATTCTGAAGCAATATTTTCATCAGTGTTCTATCAGCTTTTACATAGCCTACTTAAAGCTTTTTTTATTTCCCTTTATAAAGGCCTTAAAAAAAAAACTTTTTAAATGTATGCATCACCTTTCATGTCATTATTCCAATTTATCAATAAATTCTATGGACTGTTAACAGTCATATTAAATAAACTTACACTGCAAAAACTACAACTGCATTAAATAGTGAGATTAATGTTTTAAATACATTTACGAATATACAAATAAGAAATGTTGGGGGGAAGATGCATACTTTTAAACACTAAACTACCAAGTGGTGGCGGTAAGTCACTTGAAAATGAGTGAATCAATGAGTCATTCATTCAAAACGCTGAATCATTCAGTAATAAAACACGGCCGAGTGTGAGGCTGAGGCCGAGAATGTGCTATACTTCTGCTGTGATCCTTGTTTGGAACCGTTTCCATTGGTGGAACAGAACAAAACAGTAAACATTGTGTCTAATTAACTTAACTACTTGAACTGTTTATTGAACTAAAATCAATGTAACATTTGCAATCGTGAGAATATTCAGCAAAAAAGCACCCTTGGTATGTTACTTAACTATATCATGTAATAAATAAACGACACATTTTGAATTTTTACCTCAGTGTGTTTCTTCCAAGTTTCTTTATGTATGCCGTTACGCTCATTTGTTTTGAAGTCTCTCACACAGAGACAGGCAGCGCGACCTTGATACCAGAAATACACTATCCATTACCAATCACTGTTTACGTTGAATGTAATAAAATCAGAAGAGTCTTCTTGCGTTTTGATGCTTCGCTGGTTATTTTGTGTCACTTAAGTTTTAATCAGGCTATTTGTCCGGTCGGGCAAGTAAAAAAAAACAAATCTAAAACATTTTAAACTAGCTTGGTGGTCAGATACCTGTAGCTTGACCTATATTTATTATTATTATTATTGAGAACATTATTTACAGAAAATGGTAGGCTAGTTCGACCTGTATTCTACTACTGCGATTCTGTCTTATGCGTACTACTCTGCGGGGTGGGGGGAATTATAAAATCTTTGGCCTGTCCCATGATTGTAAACAGTCATTAGGTCCGTCAGACTGAAGATATTTTTAGCAGTAATGTGACCAAAAATATTTAAGACCAATCAAATCTGAATTTAAGAAATTAAGACTTTTTAAGGCCTTTTATTAGGAAAACATTAAGCCATTTAAAGACTTTAAGGACCCGCGGACACCCTGGTTTTATTTTTAATTCTGCTCTGGTGGTATACAGAGCTGAAATTATGAAGATTATGTCAATGTCCAAATATATATGAACCTAACTGTACAGATCACTCCAGATATGTTGACTGTAAAGTTACTTCAAAGGTTCATGTTAGAACATTAACCAAAGATACTACACAGTTAGCAACGAACAGCAACAACTATTTGGCAGTCTGCACAAACCACCATCTCTAACCACTGGAAAGCAGTGACTAAATCACACAAATGTAAGCCCTCACCTGTGATTGAGTTCATCTTCACCCTCAAACACTCCAAATGGTTTCATAGCCTCAGTAAGCTTCTGAGTGTAGATATGGTCTATCTCTCTGGGAAAGGCCAGGCTGATTGAAGACGTGATGCCATAATGTTGCCGAGGCTGCTGCCCGCCAAGCGTACTGTTGTTACCAGTCCTGCAAATGAAGACACGATGATGACAATAATAATAATAATAATAATAGGCTAATGCATCACTGCAGCATACTAAACTTAAACAAGAAATTCAAATAGTACTGAGTTCAACACTACAATAAAAACAAAAACATATGAACACTTTGCTTTTAAAACATTCTCTAATAACTTATGATAGTACTAAATATATGCAAGGTAAATGAAAAGTGCAAGTATGATGGACACACACAAAAGAAATAATAATAAAATTATATATATATATATATATATATATATACACACACACATAACTCAACATAAACAATGTCAGAGCACATAGTACTCCTATATTCAAATGTGGTTTGTCGCGTCTACATCCTCCAGCATTGCCCAACTTTTGTGTAAACAAAGACGATATTACATGGCCAACACCATCAAAATACTTGCGTTAAATGCAGTTGACTACAACACATGTGTATTTAACTACTCCAATGTATGTGAGTGTTTTTCTAATAAAAAACACACATTGAGGCCGCTTATCCGCTGCAGCCTGCATTCTCTAACCGTTATCTCAACAAATTGGCTAAACTAGCCTAGCACTGCATTTTTCTCAACAACTAACTCGTTTAACCTACTAATATCCTTGTGAAACACGGAACACTTACGTTGACATCTCTTTCATGACCTTGCGTAGAAATATCCAAATATTTTCAGAACAAAAACGCAGAAAACATGTAAACTCAGCCAGCAGCAGCCCCGTCTCAATTTATAACAATAGTTGTTGCTCCAATATGGCGCCCGCCGTACAGACATCTCCCGACATGCTCTGCGCCATCATCTGACGAATGTTTTCAAATATCAATCATGGCGAGCAGAGGAGCTTGCGATCTATCAGACAAGGTCATTTTCTAAATATTGCCCAAGAACATCTGCACTCTCTGTTAAAAAGTAAGAATCCAGAGGAGATAGGGAGTTGTTTATTCGTGTGGATGTTTTTCGGAGTAGGTTTATATTTGGAAATCACATATTGTATGGGCACGTATTTTAAAGTTTTGTTTACCAAAAATAATAATAATAATAATACTGGCCTGGACAAAACATTTATCTGTCACAAAGATAATTTGTGCCAACATACCCCCTACTAGATGTTAGAAGCTGTGACTAGCGGATCACGTGACCAAAACACTATTGATGGGTGGAAGGAGTGGTATAATTTATCACATAACAATGGACATTTGTTGTTGAAATATTTTATTCAACAAACGTAACATAAATTGCATTCTGTTTGGGGAAAAGGGCTTATAAATCAGCATTTAGTAGCTGGTATTGCTGCCTTTAGCAGAAATGCTTCTATTTCTTACACTGAACAGGATACTTGTCTGTGTCACATCTGTGGAGTTTCTTCAATGTATGGCTGCTTGATTTGTTGTTGACAGTGGACTGATAGATTTTAAGTAGTTTGGAAATTACTTTAAATCCTCCTTCAGACTCATAAGCCTCAACCATCTTCCTTCTGTGGGGCTCAGGCATCAAGTTTTAGTCTTGATATCACGGTTCCAGTTCCTTCAATTTGAATGGCCAAACCAGACCAGATTATTGAGGTCTATATAAGGTGCAGCCTTCTTCTTTGTTCTACTAATGTGCACTTTATTAAAATTTTAGTCACAAGCCATAGGAATATAAAAAGAAAAGAAAAAAAGGCCTAGATAAAAAAACAAACAAACAAACAAACAAAAAACACACATTTGTGTAATTGGATATCTGACTTAAAGATATAATGGCAATTGTCCAGAATGACAACTAGCTATATAAATGGTATAGGGCAGGGCTTTTCAATCTTGCCACAGACCCCAAATAGAATCATGCTTGTGTGAGGGACCCCTCAAATTTTCCAAACTCTTGAAAGACAGCTTAATATTGTAAATATGTGGAAAATATTTTGTTTTTATGTTTTTTTTACATGAATTACATATTTTTTCCTACTCATTACAGCACTGTATTGTTATATGTATTATTAATTTATTTGTTTTTTTATTTAATTTACTTATTTTAATTGAATTTTTTATATGTATACTATATATATATATACATATATATATATAATAATTAAAATTAAAATAAGTAAATTTAATTTTTTTATATGTATACTATATTATATAATGTTATCTTTTATTTCTATTAATGCAATTTATTTATTTGTTTTGTAACCTTATTTATATTGTTTATTTATTGCATTTACATTTACATTTAGTTATTTAGTAGATGCTTTTATCCAAAGCGACATATTATCTTTTATTTTTTCTATCTATCTATCTATCTATCTATCTATCTATCTATCTATCTATCTATCTATCTATCTATCTATCTGTCTGTCTGTCTGTCTGTCTGTCTGTCTGTCTGTCTGTCTGTCTGTCTGTCTGTCTGTCTGTCTGTCATCCATCCATCCATCCATCCATCCATCCATCCATCCATCCATCCATCCATCCATCCATCCATCCATCCATCCATCCATCTATCTATCTATCTATCTATCTATCTATCTATCTATCTATCTATCTATCTATCTATCTTTTTAATTTAATTTAATTTTTACTTTTACACTGGCCACCTCGACCCCCAGTTTGAAAACCTCTGGTATGGGGAAATACATTTACTTATAAACAATTTGGCTATTCATTAAGGGTTATAGGCTGTAGCTGTTCTATTTGATGAAGCGTAATAGTTCTAGTTAGATAAAAGCTTTGGCATATGTTGTGATTGAATCGATTAGACACAAACCAGGCTTTGGCAAGATCGTTCCAAAGAATGAGTGTGCCGCGCGTAATTGCTTATCCACAGCACCATCTAGTGGCTCCATGCCAGTCGTGTAGCGTGATGACGCCCAGCAGCTCGCCAATGAACAGCGCATGCAAAAGAACAGGAAATGTTGCGTAAGAGTTATTTTAGTATGCCCAATTATGTTTAGTTGACATTACTGTTATAATTATTATGATTTGTAGCGTTGGCACTGTAATATATCGGTCTACGACATACTGTGCATTCGTATTCGTAGGCCTATAATAACCCATTTTTGAACAAAACCCCAAAATCTTCAATGGATAATTTCATTAAATAATAATATAATATATTTGTAAATATTACAAAGCTTTATACAGGATGATATCACAAATTCACAATTGTTGTGTTCCAATAAAAAAATCTACACTGAATCTTCAAGGCGACTTGTGAGATGTTGCGTTAAAAACTGCTTGTGGGTTCAGTGACCGCACTTATGATAAACATCAACTCCAAATGATATGTTTCTACTGCTGGATCTTGTATTAGCCTACACGTGTAGAAAAGACGCTCAGCTTCACATCGTTAATCAAGATTTCTGCTGCCTGTGCTCACATTTACATTCTCAAATGTTATGTGATATTCTGTCAAAAAGACATTTGGACAACTTTTTAACATTCTTATAATTTTCTCCTCCAATGCTGCCAGTGAGTGCAGTTGATTGTGTAGATTCTTACTTTAAGGCGTTTTATTTATTTAAATATGTATTTTATTGGATACCTTCACCAATTTAAGACCAAGAAACGACCCGGACAACGACATTTTATTTAATTATGTCTTTAATATTTTTTACACCATTTTCAAATTTCACATATCTTCATTTTCAAGAACATTTCAGTAGTACACGTCCATTTTATTTTAGATGAGCGGAACAGCATTTACAAAGCAAATGTTCGAAGCAGAAAGTGAAAGGTCCGTATGAACAATGATAGCCTACTAAATAAATTACACATGAACAAAAAACACTTTGTAAAGTATAATGAATATAATTAAGACAGAGATAAACAAGCTAGAATACAATATGATATGGAATCATCGTCTTTAATGCTGCAACCAAACCATTTCGGTACCCATTGACTTGCATTGTATGAACAAAAACCAACACAGAAAATGTCTTTTAACATGTTTCACAGAAAAAAAAAAGGTTTGGAAAAACACGAGGGTGAGAAAATGATGATTGAATGTTTATTTTAGGTTAATTATCCCTTTAACTAAGGCACAACTGGTGTAACAGAGTCTGCAGGAAAGCATTTAGTAATCAGAATCAGTGCGTTGTCAGATGGAAGGATATTGTTATTGTTGTTCATCATGCTATGGAATAAAAGGCAATTAAGTAATTTTTTTCCTGCAGTTTCGTGAGCATGTCCCTCGTGTTTACAAGACAAGTTCCTACAATGCCAGAGTTTGTGTGGCTGTGGGAACCATTTACAGGCGTCGCTGTCCATGGTTCTGAAGCAATTATAACCAACAGAATTCCTCAGTCGGATTGAAATATTTAAATTCAATCAACTTACCAAATTATTGCTGGATAATAAGGAGTATGCCAAGATATTCGGACTAAATTCTATTTCTGACCGACTAAGAGATTGCATATAGTTTACACTGCATCTCTGATTTGTGATATTTGAAATTACGTTCTTTGTGTATCAAAGCTTTAGTGACTGACATATTGATGTTCAGTAGCTCAAGTGGGAGTTGGTCGAGATTCTTCATTTTAAGGCTGACGTGGAGGCATAAAAATAACAATTTAAACAGTCATAGAGCTAACATTTTCGTAAGAAAGATGCATACTACAAATGTGTAAAAGATTTCTTTAAACTTTGACCCTTCTTTATAATTGCATTACACATCAATTCGTGCAAATCGTCCAAAACAAGGCAAACATTAAAGCATGATAACAAATTTGTCATTTAAAGGCTATTCATTGCACTGCAATATTTTCATGTTGCCTTAGAACTGATGATTATCATCCTCCTCCTCATTATTAAGAACAAAATAATAATAATAATTCAACGAATAAATTGTATAAAGTCTTAAAGTCATCTTCTCCGCAAAACATCGTCACACTGCATTGCCTTTTGTATAGTCTTTTTTTTTTTTTTTAGTTGTGAAATAAAAAATAGAATTAATCAACCAAGCAAATGAATGGCAAAACAACTTTACACGTAACTCAGCTGTAAAAAAAGGTAGGCTGAAAAATGTACCTTGCCAGTTTAATAGCCTAAAGAACCAGATTTCAGTTTTAAATCCCATACTTATATCGCTGTAAAAAGTCGTGTTTTTATTTTTTTTTACTCAATTGTTTAATATAACGGGTTATAATGCCGTCAAATCAAGTTGGTTAATTGACTTCTCAGTAGGTTTTTTTTTGTGAAGACTAGCGGAATTCCTTGTCATCCTAATTCTGAACACTAGAGGGAGCCTGGAGCACGGCACATTGCACATCTCTGAAACTCCGCGATTCTGTCCATCATCAGAAACCTCTTTAATGACTCCAGCGTTTATACTTTTATCCCGTTTATATAATTAACATTTTATTAATTGTAGCATGCTTATCCCGTTTATTTTATGTAAATATTTTACATATTTTATTTTGTATCTTGTTTAAAAAGTGCTAGAGTTTTCATGTCACAGGTGATTTCAGTTATTCAGTGTCACTCATAACTAATTGCGCTTAATCTAAGTTTAGCATGAAAGGCAATTTGGCAGCAGTTTATCCTTGGATTGGATACTCGGTTCCTGATACAGAACGGGGATGTAAATTGTGTTGTTCATTAGTTTGTAGCATAGGCCTGTGTAAAGATGTTTATAATAGGCTATGCTTTACGGAAGTATCTGTTTTTACACGAGCCTAGTTTGCAGTACTGATAACTTATACAGCTTCTGCGCAATGAACATGAAAATAAACGCCTTAACAGATAAACGACAGGCTATTAATGTAAGATTAATAACTACTACAGTATAAACACCGGCTTTTTTTCCCACAGTCTTTACATCTTATAGCATGGGTCCACATATAGTCTCACCGGTAATCTGATTTTCTCAGTCTCTCCTCTTTTTCTTCTCTTTAACACATTCACACGCCGTTGCTTTTTGTAGAAGAACCAGTATCACGTTTATAATTTCGCCCACAGAGACGTAATCCCTTTGATTATATCTAATACCTGCCAAAACCCAGATGGCATGCCCACCCATCGCTCAGTATGATAATACCACATTGTGAAATCTAGCCATTAATATTAATTTTGAGTCTGCGAATGTGTCTGAACTGCTGAAGCTTAACATTCCTTAAAGAAGGCAAGGCTTGATTTACCAGGGATTATAAGAGCATTCCCATTTCGCATTTCTCCGTCCTTTGAGGTAAAACTTGTATTCAGTGGGATATGTAGATTTAAGGTGGTCAAAGTCTTTCACAGGCGACAGGAAAGGGCCTAAAGCACCTTACGGTCAGTTTGATTTCTTGTGTGAAATAACATTCGTCTTTGCGAAGTGAAGAAATGTAGCTTGCACTGATGTCTTTTATGGAAGTATCTGTGCTTTATTTTTAGGGTCTTTTGTACGAAATAAACATGCTTTCGAAGCGAATGCACGTGGATAAAATAATTTCGATAATAATGCTCACTTTTCTTACAGTGACATTTTACATGGTTAATTACTCAACCGCGATTTGCAGAGCCTGACCCAGATGAACGCGTAAGAGGATAATATCACGATTACAAGCATATCTGAGAGATACGTGCCATTTCATTTAGACCTAGCAGCAAGACAAGGACGATTTAATTCCATCCAGGAGGGTCAGTGTATGACCTTCCCTCCTTATCTGTCTGTAAATCTGTCCAAAGTCTATCGATATGGCCATCCACAAACTAATGTGTGAACCAGACAGTATGGAGATCTTAACATACTAATCGCCACATCTGGCAAACAAAACACTCAGATGAAGAGGCAAAGAAACATTTGGCAAATATCATTTGTTTACTTTTTTCTTTTCACTTGGCTATTGGCTCTGTATTTGGATTAAATCAGTAAAACATGCCTCATTTCTCATTTGTACTGTAATGCTTTGATAAGAACGTTTAAAGAGAATATAGAAATAAATGTGCAATTTTTAAATTAAAATATTAATAATGTGCAATAATAATGTGTAATATGAACGTTGCAATTAATAGGACAAAAATAACAATAATAATAATAAATAAATGAATAAAAATTTAATCGAGAACGTAATTCTCCAACATTCTCCAACTCTGAGGGATTCACAAAATATTTTCTTTGTTTTGCATATTATTTAACACATATTGTTGTTAAAGGTAGGCCTACTAGTATTTACCAGACACTTTGTTTATATCAAATGCTCAGTAACGACTGACAGATGCTCTTTGAGTGCTAAAACTAAAAGTTAAAAAAAATTTGGCCAGATCATGGAATAGTCTTGAAATCTATTACGTTTACAACTGGAATACATGCGGATAAAGAAAAAAATTACAACAAAAAGCCACATAATGCGCATTTTTATCCTGCAAACTCTTTCCAGTTAAAGTTAGTCAAAGATAAATGAACTCACTTGCGCTCTCTCTGTCTCATACACACATAGTGCACGCGAGGGTTTTTACTCAGTGCTAATCTCGTTGGTAAACCATAAATGCCAATAAAGCCCCTCTTTCAACTTGACATCAGCGCTGGACAACAGTTGCAGGAAAACAGATCTGCTGATGAATTGCCAGAGCTAGTGGGAAAATGAGAGGAGTGAAGCATGAACAGGGCGTTGGGCGTTGATTTATCGCATAAGCCCTCGGTCATTTCCATATATTAAAATGCATCCAAGGGGCCAGTCAGTCAATTTCCTTGAGCCACTACCCGTGGAAGGCAAGCACATGTCTTGCTTTTTTCCCCCTTCTCTGACCCATGCACCAATATTCATTTGGTAGTCTTAATTAGTGAAACCCTATATTTAGCCATGAAAGTCGCATTTTAATAAAGTGATCTACCAGCAACAGTCATGGTATTATGTAGGTTTGGTAATCTGGTTTTTGTGTCATCCACAGGGCCTCGCGCACTGAGCTGAAACGTTATTTTAAGCATGAATCTGTCATCGCACTTTCCTCTCACTCTCATTTCCAATCGCTTCCTCTGTCACTCTCTCACACAAAAGCACTTTATCTGTACGAGCGAGCGCGTGACCGTGCATTGGAGAGATGGATATTGCAATGCATTTAACGTCTGGCTGATTTATGATGGGATCAGTCGCATTGTCATTTACATATTGAGATTCTGTTTGTACGCGGCGCTTTGTTGCTGCCTGATAGCTTCCACTCCTGAAGGAGGTGTAAACGCTCCGTTTGCTCTGATCAATGTCCGCCTGGAGCAGGGACAGACTTTCAGAAAAGTAAAAATGGGGAAAAAAATGCTTCCATCAGCCAGTGGCCTGAGTGCGCACGTGCCATGGTTAGTGTTACTGAAATGCATGAACATCCTCAAATTTGCCCAGCACCGAAAGCTTATACAGAACGATTGTTCAGTCAAAAGCAAACGCTGTTTACTCACGTCGCATCCTAAGCACATTAATATTTGCTATTCATGCGTAAGGAAATATTACTTTTGATTTTTGAAGAGATTGTTGCATGCAAACTTAAAGTTTTCACAGTAACCTGTAATCACGGTTTCCGACAACAGCAAACCTCACAACTTCAAAAAAAAAAAAAACAATGCAATCTTTCTGTGGGATGCAAGAACTGCAGAGCACAATCCCTCTTGAGAGGTCCTAAAGGAATCCGTGATGTATTTCTGTCAATCACGCTGCACGATCGCAGAAATAGATGCTTAAAAACAAAAGTCCTAATAAGAGCCAAAACAGCGTGATTCGGTATATAATAACCTTCTATGCTTACTTTTGATTATCCAGAAACCACTTTATGCTGGTGCTTTAAAGAGCCTAGAAATCAAAGCAATTGTCTGAATGAGCTATTATAAAATGCAAATAATCATATAGCGAGATCAAGAACCCTTCATGTTTCTTTGAATACTGTTCTTTGCTTAAAGCACCTTATTATTATTATTATTATATGTTTTATAAAGAATTATATAATTTACGCGCTAGACTCTTAAAATTGCTTTAAATGTATGTAGCTCCCTTTGTGCATGCTGGAGAATAGTGCGCTGCACTGAAACGAAATCAAAGGCTTTATATATAGAAAATTCAGATCGATACGGTGCTTTTAATCATATGCACTTGTTGAGAACAATGACCTGAAAAGCATCGGCACAGTCAGTGTGGTACAGTCGAGCGAATCCATTGGCGTTCCCCGATAGCCCTCGCGCAGAGTTGACCTTTTTACTCTGCGCAAACCTGACTCAACTTTCGCGTAAAGATCTGACACCTCGCGCCGAAAAAACAAAACAAAACAAAAAAAACCACACATGCACCAGCACAGCGATCAGTCTTGGTCCAGAAACAAAGATGTCAGCGTATAAACCTGCAAAGCAGTTTCACTCACTCGCTCGCTCGCTTGCTCACGGGTCATGTATTATCTCCAGCATTCGACTTCAATTCCGATCGGTTCCCTATTGAATTGTGCCTTTTCCCCGCAGACTGTCACTTGTTCACGCAGCCTCTGCTTTGAGTCTCTGGAGCAGTCGCTATAGTCTAGTCGTACTTCTACTAGTTCGCAGGGGTGTCTCTCTCTTCCTCCCACCTCGTGGATTGAACTAGCTTGTCATCGCGTTCGGTTATACGCTTCATGTCTCTTTAATTTCGAATGCATTGGCGCTGTTTACAGCATCTTTATATTTCTAAAACCACGCGGCGGCGGTTTACTGACACTCCCCTCCTCCCCCCAGTCGCCATTCTCTATATGAACACATCTGAAAGTTATTACCCCGTCCCCTTTCTTTCTAGTGGGCTGCTCCCACAATCTATTCGTCAGTGTGTTGTTATATTTTTACAATTACACTCTTGTAGTATTTAAGTCCCACCTACATCGCGAGCGAGTGTCCTATGCCGCTCTCTATGTGATGTCCCTTAAGTTTCTGTATGTTCTGGAGGAATGTGGCAGCGCACGCGGCGGTTGAACACACATGCCCCGACTCGGAACCTGTCTGTCCTGTTCGCGCAACCCGATCGGGTGTCTCGCCGAGAAGCAGCTTACGCGCTACCTTAGACTGACTGTTTGACCAGGAGTTGAGTGACTGTGTTTGAAGCACCATCAGTGTCCACTACGAAACCTTATATGCGAGGTTCCTCTCACCCTCTCTTTGTATATATAGCATGTCCGGCCCCCTTGAATCTCCTGTCCATTGGCTTTTCGTGCTCTGTTTTCCTGCGTCCACCCCCAGCGCGAGAGAGAGAGAGAGCGCGCGCGCACACACACACACACACACACACACACACACTCGCCGCAGCTCACATAGCTTTCATTAAACATACCCCCCCCTCTCTCTCTCTTTCTGTGTGTGCGTGTCTCTCGTTCTCTCTCTCTCGCCTCTTGTCCGGCCCCCTGATCTTTCTGTCCATTGGCTTCTTCGGGTCTATTTTTTCATGTCCAGCCCCTAATGAGTGTCCATTGGTTTTGTTATTTCCACTCCCTCCTCCCACTCCACGGCTTTGCCCTGCCCATGTTCTGTATGTCTGTGTCCATCCATCTCCTGACGTTCAAGTTCGCAGGGACGTCACGTCCGCACTTGAACTTGCAGCTCAGGGGGGCTTTTGCCATTTTTTCATCTCTCTCTCTCTCTTTTCAAAAAAGCCATGACGGCTATCCCACAATCCATCTTCCCTGCGCCATCTTTATATTATTTCTAATTTATTTTGGATGTCAAAGGCATTGATGAAGATATTTTCTCTGGAGTCTCCCTTCTAACCCGGCTCTCCCGATGTGAACCGAGCTGAAAGCCACCACCAACCACCATGTCTCGCCGCAAGCAAGGCAAACCCCAGCACTTAAGCAAACGGGATTTTTCGCGTAAGTAAAGACAAATATATGTTGTGCCCGTTCGCTTTACCTGTTTTTGGCTGCGTTCTGTAGCGTTGAGTTGCTGGAGAGGAGCGTAATTCTCAGTGAAGACACACTGGACACTGGACAGCGCAGATCAACTGGACTTTAGTGAGGAGAGCGTTCCCATCTCTGAAATGCCTTTACGCGCACCCTCGTCCGCCGAAATGCCACAAAAGTTTGCTTTCCATCGCTGTACTTGGAGAAGTTCGTGCCGACTCGGTGTTTAGGCGCATATGTCTTGGCTCTCATGCCCTAGTCGCTTTGACCACTTAAGAGCAAGCGCTCACATATACCGGACAGTGGTGGGTATATGCACGCGTGCTTTCGCTCGCTTATTTACGCTCACATATCGTGGAATGTCCCGTAACGCTGTCTGTCTGTGATTCTGGGTAGGATTTCCCCCCTCTCGCACTATTTTTGGAAGATTTTCAAAGAGTGGAAGTGAATTTTGATTGGGAAAAATCTCGTGTCCGACTGTTTACAAGCGCCGCGTGCGCATACTACCCACTGCCAGCAAATAGAGCACGATAGTCGACTGTGTGAGACTAACATTGCAGCGCAAGACATCTGCATATAAAATCTATTCGAATTTTAAACTTTAGCTTTTCTTACATTTGAAGACAAACGCGATTCAGATATGGGCTTTCGCTTAAAAGCAATAGGAGACGATTTTACGCTACGCTCTTTGCAGTTTCGTGTGCATTTATACAAGGATAATTCGATTTCACTTAGGCCTGATTTTTGTCTTAAATGTCGGTGACAAAGGTAAGACGAAACCTAAATGTAATGCAACTATTCAGATACAAGTGTATCAAGAAAACCAACCAGTTTTGCTCTTTTTGTATGCACACATTCCTAGCCCACTACTACAGTTCTCCGAATTATCATTCCAATTATTATTATTTTTTACTCTAAACATGCCTTGAATGACTATGGTAGGTAGCATTTTTGTAAATAAAGTCTGCTTCGTATTTTACGGACCTGAAATGTTGTCAGGAGCACGACGAAACGAAAACATTTTAGCTCCTGTCTTCTTGTCTTCAGATTTTTACCCTTTGATAGGCTTATCTCAAACGTAAAGCTGCAAAAACATTAGTCCGCGTTTTATTAGATAAACATGTTTGACACAAATCCCGAGTTGTTGTAACATTGTAAAGTATCGTGTAACATTATTGGGTTTCCGCACACAGGCTGTGGGATCTCAGCGCGGGTTACTTCGTGTGTTCGCTGCTGTTCGTGTCAGAAATACACCGCTAGGGGGCAGACGACGATCATAAACTAGACTCGATTCTTTATCTATATTTGACCATATGTTAGCAAGAGCGAAACGTATTGCAGGCTATATGAACTTGTAACTGTCTTTTTTTTACCCCGTCCTGACCTGTTATGAAATGTAGAATTTTTATACCTTGTAGTTTGTAATAGATCAAGTAAACTAACAAAGGATGTTCAGGCAATAATAGACCAAATGTAGTTTATCTTGATAGACTTTGCCATCTAATTCATAATTACACAGAAAGCAGTTATTTTTAAAGTGAAAGAGTCATTCTAACGAAGAAGCTGTTATTGCAAATGACTTTACTGAAATCCAGCTTTAAATGTTGACGTTCAGGCTACACACAGATTTTTGAGCTATTTGAAATTATTATCAGCATTTTTTTTTAAATTAAGCTGTTTTTGTTTTTAAACACTTGCATTGATTTTTAAATCTTTAAAAATGCTCTCAAAAACAGTTTTAAATTCAATATTGTTTTTAGTGCCAGCGCTGATTGTAGTGGAATTTAAAGCAATTGGGGAAATTTAATATAATGCAGCTTTCCACAGTTTTCACACATTCTAAGCAAACTTAATTTGTTTTTGAACGATCTAGATTGTCCAATATTCTTTTGTAACATATTTATAGAATTTGCTTTTTTATGCATGGTCAGTCGTGTAAAGTTTCTGTAATATAACTCAAACATATGCATACATGCGGATATCTTTAGATCGCAGCTGCGATGGTAAAACAAGTACATAATATAATTGTTATTGCTAACTGAAGTGTTGAATATAAGCTGTTATTTTAATGTAACGTATTTTATTACAGCTGAAATAGCCTATGTATGATACCAACTTTAGAAGTTCTCGCTCGGCATTATTATTAAATCATGACTGAAGTTTTGCATATATCGATTATCTCTGTGTTTGATCACAATCACACCTAACTGGAAGTTCTACAGCTGTTATCATTACGAATTCATTACGAATCAATTTCAATATGAATCCCTCTGTATCTAGGAATCAGTTCACTTTAAATCGAGTAGGCTTTCTTTTATTTATTTGAATGGCGAGCAGTTAATCTCGAAAAAACCCCAAAACAAAACAAATCTACGTAACAGCGAAAAGCATTACTACATATAGAAGGGAAATTTATCACACTTCGTTTTTGTCCTTCATGTGCAAATGTGTCAGATATTATCCTCATAAGCACCGTCTGGGAGATACTCCATATCTGCCCCTCAATATCTGCCCCAGACTGGGCTGAAGTAAATTTAACCGCCCTGCACATGATCCTAACACCTTTTTATCAAAATCTGTACCAATCATCACCCACTAAAATTAAAATCTATTTTTTGATTCTCAGTGGCTTTAGGTTCATTAAAGCATGAAATTGGCAGCTTATAAAGAAGGTCAAGATTCTTAACCATTAGGAAGCTAGTGTAACCTCTGCGCAAAATTTAACTAAACAACCATTATAAAAATACCTGCTTATGTGTGTGTGTGTGTGTGTGTGTGTGTGTGTGAACCTTACAGCTAACTTAATCGAGAGGGGGAAAAAGCTAAAAAGCTAAAAGCCTTTACTGTGTGAAGCTTGTATTGTTGCAGCTGTGACTTGTGTTGGCTTTTCTGTATATCTACACGTGTTGTCCATGCAGTCATTTCATGGTCCAGATGTGTGTATGGTTGAGTGAAACAAAGAGTCAGACTGAGATGAATTTACTGTAGTTTTAGACACAGATGTTAATGCACCAAAGCAAATATTACAAAAAAGTGTTGCCCCTACTGTTATATCATAATAAATCATATGTTAATAAGATGTCAAGCCCTTGCTATTAGTTACATGAATATTATGGTTTATGCTTGTTCACTGAAGTTTAACTGACAGTGACTAATTGATTTTATTTAATGTTTATTATTATTTTCATCATTTTTCATAACTTTAAGGTAATTACGGATCAGAAATTTAAAAGATGGATCTGAAATGATACACTGAATTAAAGTGGTGGATTAACATAAAATGTGTATCCTTGTTCTTTTTATCCTGTTATGTGCTCCCTCGTCTTGACTGCGTTCATTACAGCACCCAGTCTCTAATATTACCTCTGCTTTTCGTTCCCTCTGTGTCGCATATGGATTCTTCCTGCGTGCAGCCGAGCCCCTGTCAGCCGTGGTCTCGGAGGAGAGGCAGGAACAGCGCGGGCTGGTACAGGTAGCTCCAGAGGGAGACCAGGACCTGCTCACCTGTGGCCAGTGTCAGATGAACTTCCCTTTGGGAGACATCCTTATTTTCATTGAGCACAAAAGGAAGCAGTGCAATGGCACTTTGTGCATGGACAAAGCAGTGGATAAGCCCCCCTCGCCCTCGCATGGTGAGCTGAGGAGAGCCTCCAACCCCGTGGAGGTGGGCGTCCAGGTCACGCCGGAGGACGATGACTGCTTATCGACGTCTTCTCGAGGAATCTGTCCCAAACAGGAAAACATTACAGGTAACCTCATCCCATGTGATTTGTCTTTTAAATATAGAAGGGCTGTGCGTGTATTTGTGTGAGGAACATTCATGGTGGAGCCGAGTTGTTGTGTGGGCCACATATCGTAGACACATGTCCTTTCTCAGTGGGGCGTCTTGATGGCAGCTCTGAAGACGTATCAGAGTGCTGAATATTTAAAAGCTGTGGGGCAGGAATATAAGGGGGTATATTCAATCAAACTTCAGAGTGAGAAGCCATTACGAAGACCAAAAGAGGAACCGGCATTACTTCATAGACTACAAAGATAGTAAAAAAATAAATAAAAATTTAAATCTGATTTATTATCTCAAGATCATCGCTGCTTGGAATCAAGGATCTCCTTCAGATGGACTCTGTGGGATTTGGATAATTAAACTCAGATTCAAACCGTAGATCACACATTCCCACCACCGACTTCATGCTTCAGTTTAGCACATTTGCACTTTGTGTTTTAAATCCTTTTTCTCTGGTAACTTGCCGTTCACTCTCCATAGTAATCAAATGAGGCCCAAAGTGGCAGACTGTGACTTAAAAGTTGCAGATTTGTTAAAGTAGATTGCAAAGGGGGTGTTCTTTATGGCACGATGGACTGCTCATCCCTACTGGGAGGAGAAAAAAAAAGGGATTGAGAGGGGGAGATTTTGGCACTGGAGGGGCGGTTCGAGGAGTCCTTGCTGTGACAGGAGAGGCCATCCCCCTCGGTGTGTGTCCATAGGCTTATGGGAAATGCCTCTCTGTGCTGCACAGCCTCTCTCATGTGGTCTCGACAGATGTATCTTGATTTCGTTGTGGGTTCTTGCACAGCCACATCTTATCCGTATAAATGCACGCCTGCACATTTTCATTTTCTGTCAAAAAAGGAAAGGAAATGGAAGGCCGTTCGAGTATTTTGGTTTGTCAGGAAACAATAACACAATGCTAATTATTTGTTTTATTTTTGTGGATGTGTGTTTTAATTAGCGGTTGGCTTTATGCACTATTTTAATCACAGAAAATACAGTCATAAAAAAGATAGTCCTTAATTTCCACTGCAAACAACTTAAAATAAAGGCAACCCTGAAATCTTAGAGCAGCGTAAGTCTAATATTGCTTAAACTGAGCGTTAAGGGAAATGAACTGCTTTGAGTTGTCGGTGTGTTATTATATGTGCATGAGTGTTTTGTGCTATTGGGGCGATTTAGAGTGGCTGTTTTTTAAATGTAGAAAATGTGAGAGTGAAACTTTCCAGTCTGTTTTTCTGGCCTGGCTTTACGTTTGGCCATTCTCTGGTCTGCCTCAAAGATCAGGTTCCAGGAAGCGTCTGGGTCCAGTTAGCCCCATCAGCAGTCATTTGGACTTGACCCTTTGCTCTGGGCTAATTATCGTCTGCTGAGTTCAAGTATCAAGTTGTTTTCCAAAAGTTCCAACTTGCATAGTTTGAGAAGCCTCCTAGTGTGTGCATATAAATGTTTACAATAATCTGCTGTGGAACGCAGTTTTGTGCTATAGTACATTTAAATTTGATCAGATATGGAGGCTGAATGGGGTCATTTGTGTCTGCTTGCCCTCTTTGTTTTAAGCATGTTGATGCAGTTTCAGAACAAATTATACAACCTTTATGCGAGCCGGCTATCGCACATGTCTCTTGTTTCTGTCAGCCGCTAAACTGGGTTATTAAACTCATTTACATCATAATGTATCAGGGTTCAGCTGATAGCGTTGGGTCACTGATATTATGTGTGCTTGTTATTATTATTTTTTTTTTAAACAATTTTGTGGGAAGGTCCATAACAGCTTCTCAGCATGTTACTGAATCTGCTGCCATTGCAGGTCAGACAGGGAAGAGATATTAATTAAACATATTATAGACGATTTCAGACATAACATATTCAAGGTTAGTTGTGACTGCAGCTTACCATGAATGTATAAACCAGAATAATTTGAGTGTGTGTGTGTGTGTGTGTACCTGGGTTAGAGGTGCTCTAGAACATCACAAAACTGCAAGGTTGAAGGAAAGCTGATAGTTCAATGCTTTCAAGGAAAACATTTTTATTATATATTTATCATTATATATATATATATATATATATATATATATATATAGTAATTCTATATTTTTTAAAGAAAACATTTTTATTCTGTTTTCTACAGTCTTTCTATTTTTAAATCTTGTATATATTATTTTATTATTTTTTATATATTATTTTATTGTTACTTTAATTTGTTTATTTTTTGTTTATTGTCATGTTTTTAATTTTCTTTTATATATTAAATGTTATTATTTAATCTATTTTTAAGATGGATATTTAGACTATGGTTCAGATGACCAAATAAGGCAATTGGTATGTGTGATGTAACAACTCCATTTCCATATAGAGCTGCTCAGTGTGAGAAAAGGCAGTACCTGTCACAGAGGAATGGATTTGCTGTGTGAGCATAGAAAGTGGCAATACACATGTGTGTGACTGTGTATTACCCCAAATAGCTCAATGTATCCTGGTGAGGAGGCCTTACTAGAGAGAAATTAGACCTTCTACTCTCTCTCATGCAGGGATTTGATACAGTCATAATGTATTTATTTAATTTTTAATCCCTAAATGAGATTTTGAATCCTTTCAATTCTTGAAAATGGCAAAAAATTAGACAGGTTGACACAAAAGTGTCTCGTTGAATGAATGCTCTTCCCAGAGCTTTGAATCCGCTCTGTTGATATAATCGGCATCGTGTCCTTTGCTGCACAATATAAGACGTCTGATGAAATGTAAAAATTATGCAGAGTAACATCCTATGATCTTCTGTTTCGCAACGCCTTGTCCAAAAACATGTCGATGGAACAGATTGAATTCGCTTTGGCTCGCGATATGGGGCCATTTGGAGCTCTGAACTTTTTTTTTTTATCAAGCACTTTTCAAGACTCTGTCTTACGCTATGGCAGCCCTTCAGAAATTATGACTGCTCTCCAATAAATCGGCAGATTAGATCGGACTAACACTGCTGCCATGCAGAACGGACCTCAATACAGATAATTGTTTTTTAAATGGCCTTTGCTGGGTGGGTTTTTAATGCCTCTAACTCTCCTGCTCGCTCACTCGCCCATTTTGTCACTCTCTCCCTCTCTGGTATGCATATGGCTGTAGCAGTCAATGTAAATCAGGGGCATCCAATTAATATTGAATCAATTACACTGTGTGCAATTGTCTGGCATGTGAGCTGCCTGCAATTTTCTGTGCCAAAATGTGACCCAAATGAGTGGCTTAACAAAGACCCCAGCAATTTAAGCTTTTTTTTTCCTTATTTTTTTTTTCTTCCTCCTTTTTTAAATCACATATTATCTGGAGCTTGACGATCTGTCATGATCATAATTATCATCAAAGCGCCTTTCTGGAGTTCAGCTGCGAGGGAGCGAGTGTGCTGACACTGATCGTTTTTTAAGAGGACTTGTGAGGAGCAGCGTTAGCTGACGTTCGGTCATCAGTGAGAGCCAGTTGTTTTTATTTTCCGAACCGGCCCACGCAGTGTGTGTGTTTTTGACAGATGTAGTAGATTTTCTTTAGAGACACATGTGTAAATATGCATGTATACAGAGGCCGCTTAGTGTCACAAGATCATTTTATTTGTGCAAATGTGTGTGTTTGCTGCCACGGCTTAATATGGGGCGACACCCAAACCTTGCTTGTTTTTGTTTTTTGTTTTTTTTTTACAAAAGAAAATGAATTTTCAGGAAGCGATAAAGAGACATGTCTTACCCAAGCGGCAATGGCGCCCTGGAAGCGGCGCCTCTAATTTTCCAAACCTTTTTATTTCCCTCCACCGGCAGAGTTTCTTCATACACAAGACCGGTTGTCCCTTTCAAAGAACACCGTGCTGTTGTATGCCCATGTGTGTTTGTATCTAGTCACTACATATGTGTATCATCTCCTGTCTGATCTTGGAAAAAATAGCATTAGCGAATGTGTGTGTGAGAGGTGTGCAGAGCTTTTCCAGAGGGAAGAGGTGTAATAATAGCACAGAATGATGTTTAATTCTCTTGGAGCTGTTTTGCTGCATGTGGAGATGTGTCTCGCAGCATCCCTCACAGAAACATTGTGATATTCTGCATCCTCGGGCTTGATTTGCATGATAGAGTCGGCTCGGTGCTGTGGGGGTGGACGGCTTCCTTTCATTCGCCATTCTCATCTAATGGGCTACAGCACACATTTTTTGTTGGGTTGGGAATTTTGTGTTGCATGAGAAAAAAAAAAAGAGAATCCATTTTTATGTTATTTGTGCAATACATATTTGTATTCAGTTCAAATTGAGAGATATTATATGAAAAATTTATATTTGAAGGCTTTAAACCTTAAAAATTACATCGTTTTTACCTGTTTTTTTTTGCACCAAAGCCGGCGTGCAAGGAAACAAAGGTATTTAGCAGCCAGACGGGCACTGCCTGGCACGGTGCCACCCTCCCCGTCTCAGTTCTCCCACCCCCGCACCCCTTCATACGCTCTTAGCACCCAATGACGCTCTCACCCCCCCCCCCCATCCCTGCCTCCTGCAGACAATGGCATCGCCTCCTCCATCACAAGAGCAGAAATACCCGGCTCTCTCCTTTCTGTCTATCCTCATCTCCATAATGCCACCTGATCACGCCGTCTTTCTGGGACTACCTCGAGCGATTGCTTTGTCTTTCCGCCGGATGTTAGGTGAAAAATAAAAGCTATGCAAAAACGTTAAGTTCGAAAAGTTCGATTTTAGGTCCGTGAGAAGTGTGATTATGCCTCTGTGGAGAGATTTTGTGATCGTTTTACTGATATTCAAGCTCTCCTCTGGTCTGATCTCCTCGTTTTATTTGCGCCAACATGTGTGTGTGTTTTGTATGTGGGTGGACGCATACAGACCCACTGGGTCCTGTCGTATTGCAGCTCTCAAATTGTGTCAGATGTTTTAGAGGAACGTGTCCATAAAAATGTTTATGTACTACAAAGCATATTTATAAATCTCTGCGGATTACAGACAGCTTCTATAAACACAGATAGTAATGGTGCAGAATTGCTAGGCCGTGTGTGTGTGACTGCGAGAGGCCTGTGCGTTTGTTTGTGGTTTTCTGCAGCCATGAGGTGTGTGTGTGAGTTGGCACTAGTACTGCAGGACATCCTTCAGCGGCCAATGCCAAAGAGAAATTGGCATGGAGCAAGGCTGGAGGCATCGGGTGGGCTTCAGGAGGGGTGTCCTCCACTACTCTGTTTACCTTTTACACACACACGCTGTCAGACACATGCAATGGTCTCGTCACTGCTTCAGAGCTAGGCTAGTTAATTTTTTCACTTCTTTCTTTTTGCTCTATCCCTACTGGTATCGTCAGGCGGACACAACTCCACTACGAGGTCACCTTGACCAGCTATGCCCGCGCCAGCCGGGTCGCTCAATACGATCAATTCATCTGGGCTCTAATGGTTACAGATGGCAGGACTTGAGTCTCTACAGACACCTTCAGCTCTCTGTGTTTTTTCTTTCTTTTCCCTTCCTGTCTGTTTTGTCGCTCCTTCTATCATTCTGTCTCTACTAATCTCTAAAAGGGGTCCACTTCCCACCTGTAGGGTAAAAAATCACAAATGAGATAAATTTAATATCTCAACAATTGCTCCAAACGACGCTGAGATAATTTTTTTTTTTGCTGATATCTCAGATTTTTCTCCTCAGAAATACCTCAGAAGAGATCTCAGATTTGTCAAGATATCAAAGTCTGCAATCAAATGAGATATTAGTATGAACTCAAACATTTCTTATCAAATTTTTTGAGAACTGAATTATCTGAGATATAGTTTTAATTTGATTTAAATTTATTTAATTTGATATTTCTTGTTGGTATATAAACAATTATCTCAGTTGTGTCTGTTTTTAATTTCTCTTAAAGAATTTTATGAGAAATATCTCTTTAGAACTTTTACTAACCTTTTCTCCTAAAATTCCTTTTTTACATAGCCAATAATTAGGTCAGGTTTTGTTGTAATATCATGCTTCTCAGATTTTCTCTTCAGAAAATTACTTTGGAATCTCATTGCTTTAGAAAAGTTCTTAACAATGTCTGAAAACTGCTAAGATTTGCCAAGATTCCAAAGTCTGCAACCAAATCTCAATATGAATGATCACATTCTTCCAAGATTGACAAGTTTCATTTGATTTTAATTTATCCTCTTTCATTTTCTTGTTTATATGTAAGCTTTCATCTCATTTATGTCTATTATTATTTCCCCTAGAGTTTTTTCTCCTAAAGCAAAACAAAGAATTTAAGAAATTTCTCCTAAAGCAAAACATCTGGGGAAAGGTCAGTTTGGTTTCAGATGTTTTAATTTGTTACTTGAAACTATAAAGTCAACTGAACTATAAAAGAGCAAGATTTTTGGAATCTTAAAACCTTAGGAGTTCTTATCAATATCTCGAACTGTGCTCAGTGTTGCCAATATACCAAAGTTTGCCATCAAATGACATCTTGAAATAAACTTGAACGTGTTTTATCAAATTCTTCCAGATCTGAATTATCTAAACTATAATTTGATATTTTACACATTAGTTTTCTCATTTGTGAGAAGTTGTTTCATTTGTGTCTATCTTTATTTATCCTACAGGATTTTAAATGAAACCTCTGATAAATCCTTAACTTTGTTTCAGATGTTTATCCTAAAATTCTTTTTTCCCCCTCTTATAGTTGTTACTTAAAACTCAAACCCACCTGACCTATAAAAGAGCAAGCTAAGCAATGACATTTTCCTCAGGGAAGTGCCCTCAGAGTTCTCACACAGGTGAAGACAGGATGTTAGATACTATTTTCTGATCCGGTTCTGTAAAAAAAAAAAACTCCACAGTATTAAGCAGGACAGGCTGTCTCTTGCAGGCTGGTGGATCTCCATCAAACCTTTCACTTTTACTTGAAGCCACTCCACACCCCTCACCCATGTGAGGTCCTCAAGAGCGTGCGTGCCACAACTGGAGCTGCCGTCCGTATCTCCCTCTCCGTGTGTGTGTGTGATTTGGGTGGTTGCCTGCTTTGCTCATGTTGGTATTGGGTGCCTGCCTAGTTTTAGTGGGTTGTAGTGTTTGTGTATGTGTGTGTGCACGTATTTGCGTGTGTGTATGTGGTTTTAGACTCTGCCGCTGAGACAGTATGCAGACGCGTTGTGACGAGAGCTCTGATCTTTCACAGATTAATGATTAATTTTCTTTTTCTTTTACATGTTTTGCTTATTTATGTTATATAGACACTATATGTTAAATTTAGCAAATTAAACATTAGTTTAACAATAGATTGCATTAGATACATTTATTAGGTTGGTTACATTTATTATGATTCTTCTTAGTGTGTTTGATATTGGTCCGCTGGGTATTCAGATATGCAGATATTCAGTACAATAAGCTCACTGTAGCTTTGTGTGTGTGTGTTTATGCACATATATGTGTATATACTGTATATAGATCCAAATGAATGTTCAGAAATGTCCTGTTCTGTCAGTTCCAGTGGTGACTGGGCTCTGAATCTCTTCTTTACTGTGCTGGAGATCTGTGTGGGTCACAACCCCTCACCTAGAGCAGGACGGCCTGTCGTACTCTTTCTCCTCCTGCCTGCCAATAAGTTAATTGCTTTATTTTTAGATTTGAGTGGGATGAAGCCGCCCAGAGCCCAGCTGCAGCCCACACAGGCTCAACCTACCTGTGTCCACAGGAGCTCTTAATATTTGATCTGTGTACAGTTAGACACAGATATCTAAAAAGCCATATCACTGAGAAATAAAAAATCTCTTCAATTACACCAGCAAAAGAAGGTTTTCAGATGAGCACTCATGGAGCAACACAAAAAAGCATCATTTGGAGTCTTTATCAATGAAATTAAAGGTTGAGAGATATATATATATATATATATATATATATACACACAACTAATAGAAAATTATCAACCTTCAATTTCATTGATAAAGACACCAAATCATCTCTTTTTTGTCTTTCATTAGACTCATTCTATGAGTGCTGAAAACTTTTGATACAGTGTATTTGTATTTACTTACCTATATGATTTGATTTAAGTGAATCACTTTTATTGTAAATATAATATCAGCACTGTAATTTGCATAACTAATGGAAAACAAATTATTATGCCTGCACTAAAGCTAGTGTTTTATTACCTCTGTTACAGCTCTACCTCCTCAGAGGTCTGCTACCACAAATATTGAACTGCTTTTCAAATGATCATTTACTCAATAAACCGGCAATTGCCATAAAAGCATTCCATCTTTATGAATGAACCGATCTGTATGAAACAAGATGGAAACAAATAAAGATTTCGAAGAGTCGAGTAAAGCTGACAGCCAACTTTGTTAAGCAACCATTATTGTTATACACACACACACACACACACACACACACACACACACACACTGACTATCTTTTCCTGTTAACAAACTTAAGGAAAATGTGAAACATCTACTCATAAAAACATGTGCTGGCGACACTCACACACGTGCACACACACGCACGCACACACGCACACACACAGCTACTTCCTGACTGAATCTTACTGATAATTTGCTCAGGCTCATTTGAATTTTAAGCACTTCTTTAATCTTCAATGCCTAAATTGCTTTATGAATATGCATGGTGTGGGCAGACTTTAGTTCATTACCTAGTTGTAAATTCTAATGACCATTAGGTCTTCTCAGTAATTGCCAATTGTTTTGCATTTTTGATTGGCCTATTACCATACGCATTCTGAACACATCAGCACGGCCTTTCAGACCTTCTGCAGGGAGCTGTGTATGAGAAAGCATGCGTGTGTTTGTAAGTGTGTGTGTGCATGCTTACACAGGGGAGGGGGTCCAGTGGAAAAAAAGAAAAGCAAAGGTATAAATTGCTTCTGAGCTTTGCTTTTTTTTCATCCCGGATTTTGAGCGAGAAATGGAGGTTGTAAATGAAAGCAACGTTTTTGTATGTGAAGATTGAAAGTTCACCGGGAGATTTGACATATTTAATTTACTTGATGACTCCGCACACCCTCATTAATGCACTTTGCATACAGCGGCGCACTTAATCACTGCTGATCAGACCCGGCTCAGCCCGCCGCTGTAACACACTGCAGAGATAGCGGAGAGAGCCTCGTCTAACCACTCAAATTACGCACACACTGACAATGATTCTGCCTTCTGCATATGATGACATTTGTGCATTTTTTTTTCCTGCTCCAAACCCACCGTAAACCCCCTTCCCAACAAGGAAGCAGATGTTGAACACCTCCTCCCCCCAAACACACACACATACCCTTGCTGGGATTCAAACGCTAGTGCCATTTTCTGAGAGTGATTTGTCTTACTAAGTGAGGCTCTCTGTTAACATGCTGAGGGAAATTAATTAAATCTTTCAGCACGTTGCGTGTGTCCCTCCGCATATGAACATGTGGCTGTAATGGTTCCAGATCTCAAACATGCGTTCATACAGTCGGAACCCATATGGAAATGCACACGTAGAGACACGCACACACACACACACACACACACACACACACACATACATCTCACCATGTATCAGTCTATGCATTTCCCAAAAGAGAGACTGTCATGTGTAATTGAACCAGAAAGAGACTGAGAGTGGGCATGTGGACAAAAAATATAAATCAAATAAATTCATGCATGAATTATAATGAGCAATCAGATAGAGAGCTGAAATTAAATAATTTTTTTTATTAAATAATACAATATTTTAGTAACGAAATAAAAAATAAATAATAAAATTATATTTTAATAATAATAATAAACTAAAAATAAAACACACAAGCAAAACCCCCAAAGGTAAATAGTTTTTTTCCCCCATATTTTGCATATTGCTTTTTTTCTCCTTTCTCTCCTTGCCTGTTTTTTTTCCAAAAGTGCTTTGAGGGAGCACTGAAACCTACATTGCGTTGAAAAAGAATTCTTAATCAGAAAAAAGTAAGTAGCGCATGGCTGCACGGTTCACTCCTCGGACGGACGCGCCGGTTTCAGGAGAGGAGGAGGGGGGGAGAATAGACTCGGGCCGGTGGGACTCGGCAGGCACTGTTTCCTCCGGACTCCTTTAGCCCTACCCTGGCTGTGAGCACGCTTCAAAGTTGTTAATATTCAGCTGGGAAACCGTATCCAGAACACAAATAAATTATTAAGTGCATGAACTTTTTAGGCAGTAAGATGAACTGATGGGGCACATCTGTGAGATCCAGGGTCTTTTTTTATTTGTGTGTGTGTGTGTGTAGCGTGGTGTAGAATGGGTTTCTTTGCATTTGTGTGTGTGTGTTTGTGTGCATGTGAGGAGTGGATCTGCCCTTTCTGACTTCCCAGCCTCTGGTCTCCGGCCAAGGGCATGCATAATTGATTCCACACGCGCTATCATTTTCTTGATGTAATTGCCTCAGTAAGATATGATGAAATCTAATGGATAATTTATTGTCTCAAAATGGGTAAAGAAAGAACGAAACGGCTGTGCATGTTTAGGGGAAGAGCACTGGCTGTCCGTTTGACTCTATCCCGGGCGGCATGTCTGATCTCTGTAATATGGGTTGATTAGTTCTCTTTTCTCCTTGATTAGCGGACTTAAAGAGTAAATACTTTATCAATCTCTCCATCCTGAGGTCTTCTCTTCGGCCATCTGTGTCTGATTCCGTCTTCAATTCAGCTTTAAGATCCTTTCTCTCTTTGTCACCATGTCTTTGCACCTGTACAGCAGAGAGTGTATTGTCATCCTTTGGGAATTATGTTTGTTGTTTGATTGAGACGTCTTGCTCTGGACTGCTTGTAGTCAGCTTGTGTGATCTGTTGTGTGCCGCATGCATTCGCTCGTGTGTGTGTGTGTGTGTGTGTGTAAGTGTGAGATGAGATCCTGGCAGAGGCTCTGGACTGTTTGTTTCACAGTGGGGTTTGTGAACCGTGTCTGTTTGTGCTCTGAACAGGAACCTATCCCTGATGGGTGCTTCTGTCTCTAGTCTGTTGCCTGAGCTCATACAACACATACACAGACACACACACACACACGCATGCATAAACACACAGTGGGGCTTTACCTGTGTATTTGGACCACGCATGATATATAGACGACCTGCTCATGTTGTGTCTGCCTTAATCCTTGTATCAGTTGTCAGCAGAAATGGAACGATCTGAAAAGTAGGAGGCGACATATTATAAACTTCATCAGCCGGGATAATAAATATTAATTAGGTGACAGTCTCTGCTGTAAAGGAAGAAAAGTGAGGACTTTATGTTTACTATGGAATATAGCTGGGAACTAAGAGTTGGAAGTCAGAACTGTTTCCATTTTTTAGAAATAAACACTTGACGTTTATGATGCTCGAATCTGTTAACAGTTCTCACATGTATTTTCCTCCATTGATGCAGATGAAATACTGTGCTAAAATAAATGTTTTTTCTTTGTAAAAAGATGTTTTCTGCATTGTTATTCAGTGCAAAAATACAGTGCGAACAGCGAAGTCCAATTTCCAAGCCTATGACTTTTATGTGCCAGTTCTTTTTAGTGAATCAAAAACACACTGCGCAACCAGTGACGTCTGATATCCAAGCAAATGACACTTATGAGTCAGTTCTTTTTTTAGTAAATCACAAAATTTTTATATGTCAGTTGCAGCAGTTTCTAATTTAATTTGACTTGTTTACTGATCTGCAAGCCATTTATTTCAGCATGTCCAATTTCATGAACAATTCTGTGGCTCATGAGACCTAAGTCACTTTAGTTTCTGACTGGTTATTCATAAGATAATGTAGTTAAAGATACACATTATACATTTAGTGGTTCTTTGCTGTTTTACATTTATTATTGAAATAATCCCAGTATTCGGCAACAGAATTGCATTTTTTTTTCATCAAATATATCCCAAAAAGAGGGGTATGACCTTTTTAAGGTTTATAATTGTATGGATGACATGTCTTATATACCACATTATTTATCAACTGAGAAGAATATTGGACAATTTGATAAGTGTAATACCTAACTGAGGAAAGGTATGAAAATAATATATAATGCTGTCTTTGATTGCGAGACAAAAACTGCAGTAAAATCGCCCTCTGTTTGAAAATCCCCGCAAGCAAGGACTAAAATACTTTTAAGTCCACTTCTTTTTCCCCCTTTCTCCTGCACTTTCTCTCCCTCTCCCTCCCTTGTTCTTTTATGCTTTTCCCTCTCTTGGGTTTCATTCTCTCCATTGCATGTCATTCCAGGGAAAATCCAGAAGGCGTATGTGTCTCGACACGTCTGAGGCTAATGCTAACCGTTCTTTTTATCTCTTCTCTCCCTTCTGTATCTCTCACACAACTCTCATTTTCATCCCTAATTCTTCTTTTCGTCTCATTTTGCATATTTCGATATTACTCTGTAATAAAGTTACACACAGTGTCCACTTTGAAAATCTGCTATACAAAATCTAATTTAAATCTGGGAATAAATTATGTTTTTGTATTTTGAAAGTTCTAAAGTTATGATTTAAAATGATGATAAAATGTGAAGATTCTGCACTATTAAATAAGCAGATTTGTCGTATTGATCCATTCAATCAGATGATCTTACTTCCATTAGAACACAAAGATGCTTTTTGGATAATTCTGGAGAACATAATCATCCGATTCGACATAAGCATGTGAGTACATGCCGCTTGAGTGCTAAAACAAAAAAAATTCTGAAATTCATGCTCATTTTTTAATTCAATTTTTCACTCAAATTGTCAGCTGATATTATAATTTGCAATTAAAAATATTTTATTACATTACAAAGATGCAAATAGAAGCCCCTCTGGACCCCTCTGTATATGATAAAACTGAGGAAGGAATGGATCCAGGTCGTAGAGGGCCTGGTCAAGCACATCTGTGCCTGTGAGGGGGCATTGGAACGGGGGTGGCAGAGTGGAGGGGGCATCCACACAAAGACAAAATTGTCCAGTGGGTCCATTAGCCTCCTTGGGCTCAGTGTGGTCAAACTGGCTGAGCCAGACAGGATGATAGATTGCTTTGTCAGAGTCCCAGGGTGAGCCCTGAACCTGAAGTATTTTGTTTATCTCCAACAAAAAGGGAAAGGCTTTAGAATAATCTACGTCCGTTTCTTTTTCGGAGAAAGAGTGAGCGGTGAGGGTTTGAGGGGGTGAGGGAGGTGCTGGTTGAAGGGGGAGTGCTGGGGCCCTATGGTGGTTGTCCATTAACAGATGAACTTGGCCGAGGTCCAGCTGTTTGATGAGACAGTGTCATAGCCCGCACTCACTCTAGCCTTTACAATTTCTCTCACCCTCCTCTCTCTCTCTCGTCAGTCGTGTTGTCTGCTTGTCTTTTTTCCTACCCCTCATTTTCAGTCTGCTTTTCTGCCTCTCTTACTTGATTTCTCTCTCTCTCTCTCTCTCTCTCTCTCTCTCTCTCTCTCTCTCTCTCTCTCTGTCTCTCGCTCTCTCACTCACTTGCACTGTACCTGCAGCCGATTTCTCAAATGCTTCCAGGTTCCTTTTCGTTAAAGGCGAAAACAACGCTACTTTTCTCTCCACCAGCTGCACCCCGTCCAATGTCAGAACCAGTATAGACCGGTTAGCTGGCCTTGTAGCCTAGGCTCTGTCATCATCTTCTTTAGCTTGGAGGACTTTTGAGAACAAAAACAAAACACCAAAAGAAAATGAAAGCGCAATACTGATAATGCTCGTGACCTGCTGGTACCCGTTGGTGATTTAAAGTAAAGAAGGAGTTCAAATTAACACGAAAAAACACTATTAGGTTGAGGAAACACGTGCTTTGAGGAAATCAATGTGTTTGAGGGGTCATTTTGTTACCATTTAATCCATTTAAGCTGAGCTCAGGCTATAACAGGGAATTAAATGGGATATGAAGGCCCTTTTTGTGTGTTTTGCTGGACAGGGTCACGTATCGAGTGAGCCATAGCAAGGGCATTTCCTTGGTGGAGTCTGTCACTGTCCGCCCAGCTGCGCTGTGACCGCCTATCTGGTCGCCACTTGCTAAGCAGCTCGCTGAACCCGGGACCCCTGATGTATGACCCACTTACCCTCGGCCAACAGAGGACACCATCGATTTCTCCCTCTACTCAGAGGGATGGTCAGTGAACCCTGTGCCGGCACTGACCCAGCAACAGTGATTCATCAGTTGGGACTGTGCTTCATAATTTAGTCCTGGAGTGATTTGAAACTTGGATAGATTGTTTGATTTAGACATGGGTCTACAGGGTTCCACAGTCATTAAAACTTGGAAATATCAGGGAAATTTAGGCCTTTGAAAATGATAAAATATGGAAATTATTGGGGTCCTCAAGATTTTTTTTGGGGGGGGGGTTAAAGCTTTTATTCAGAAAGGATACATTAGTCTGATCAAAAGTGACATTAAAGACATTTATAATGTTACAAAAGATTTCTATTTCAAATAAATGCTGTTCTTTTTTTACCTTTCTATCCACCAAAGAATACTGAAAAAACACAGTTTCCACAAAAATATTAAGCAGCACAACTGTTTAAAAAAAAAAAAAAAGATAATACATGTATCTTGAGCACCAAAGCAATATATTATAATGATTTCTGTAGAACAATTTGACACTGGAGTAATGTCTGCTGAAAATTCAGCTTTGCCATCACAGGAATAAATTAAATTTTTTAAAACATGTAAAATATTAAATTACATAACGCATCTATAGCATATTTCAAAAGGAAAAATGACCCTTCATTTCTCATAATGTACATTAATTTATCAAATTTACTTGCATACAAATTATTTATTTTAGGTTTTTTAGATTAGCAATATTGGCCTGTTATTGGCAATACCATGAAAATAATTATTGTCTTATTGGTATTGGCCAGAAATTCTATATTGGTGCAGTCCAAGTATTGATAAATGTTTCAAAAAGTCACAAACGCAAACCTTCTGCACATTTATTTTGCTGCTGTTGATTTGATAGAACAGATATTGATTTGTTTCAGTCTTTTTGATTTGTTTGATTTTGTTGAATTTCTATTTCACTGCATCAAATCTAATCATTGGAACAAGCATTTATTTATTCAGTCTGATACATACATACAACAGTTTTTACTATTCTACACTCGAATGGTCTCGTGAGGGCGAGGGTAGACTCCTTCCTTCTGGAGCAATGTATCATAAAAGCAATCCCTCTTATCTGAGGCACGGCCCACTTCCCCAGCTCATGCTAGGTGTCGTATCAAAGGTGAGCTTGGACACAGGGAACAGAGGTCAGTACTGGTCTGCTCTGCAGTTAATCAGCCATGCCACACACACACACACACGCGCGCACTCACACACACACACACACACACAAACACACTTGCACGCACACGCACACACACACACACACCGGCCCCATAGACCAGCACAGCTGAAACAGTTATCCACTGGATCATACTGCTGGCCACCAACTGTTAATCACTGGCTGGGATCTGACTTTATGCTTTTTTTTAAAACTTTATTGTTTGAATGATAAATTCAAAAGAAGATTTTTACAGATCAAAAAGATGTATATTTTTCTTTTATATAGCTTTGTTTGTGTGAATATGTACATTCTGCTATGTTCCTCTTAGTATTCAGTATGTCACCAAATGTTTACGACACAATCGCAGTTATGTTTATGTATTTTTATTTACCAGCACCAGTTTTAGTGGAATGATTTCCTGTTGAGTTTTATTTTCCTCAAATATGTGTTTGCCGGAGGGCAGTCACATTTATTTGTATGTGAGTGAGTGTGTGTGGCTGACCTGAATAGTCAGTCTAGAAGTTTTCTCCAAGTACTCTTTAGGGAACTGGCTGTGAATATCTCCAGCTCTTCCCCTGAATTCACGGGGACAGACCAGCAAATGTGAGTCTTCGGTCATATGTTAGCTGTGTGTGTGTGTGTGTGTGTGTGTTATACACCTTCCTGAATACCAGTGTGTCTGTTTTTAAAAGCAATAATTCACTCAAAAATGAAACTGTATCATCATTTATTCACCCTCATGTCATTCCAAAACTGTTAATGATTGAAAGATGAAAGACACAAAAGAAGGCATTTTGAACAATGTTCCAACTGTTTTTATCCATATAATGAAAGTAAATGGAGTCCAAAACAACACTAGACCCCGCTGACTTTCATTGTATGAACAAAAAAGATCTTCTTTTGTGTACCACAGAAGAAAAAAAGTCATACAATTTGGAACAACATTTACAGTTGAGTAAATAATGACAGTTTTTTTTTTTGTTAACTTTCTCTTTAAGCAAACCAGCATATGTATGTACATGTTCAGCACCCAAAGCTTTGTTTTGGTGGCAGATACACAGGTCACGGTGTGTGTGCTACATGAGACCGCTGGCATTTCAGAGTGTGTTCATGTTGCCGCTCATGTATGTGTGTGGACGAACGGACTGTGGTATATGTAACCCAACTGGGGTCAGAGATCTGAACCCCAGATGTAACCACAGGCCAGATACGGCTCTGCATGGGCCAGGCTGGCTGGACATAGAGAGACCAGAGCGGTACGTATAGGAGGACAGGCTCAACATAGACAACATGGAATTCATTACACCCTGCCCACCGTCACCATAGCTGGCTTGGATTTCTAAGGATAGATGTGATCTGGCTATGTATGTATTAAATAGCACAGAGCAAACTCGATACTATTTCTCGCAACTTTGGCCAACAGGCTATTTCTGGATGCGCTATGCACGGAGACACACAATGTCCAAGAAACTGCAAAAACCTGCATCTGATAATGTGTTTTATTTGATATTAGCATTACATTCCCTACACAAACAGGAACTTTCAAAAACAAAATCCCACTACACCAACTGAAAAATAAACTCCTCTACTTCCTCCTCTTTTCAACCGTCACTTTCCCTTCACACTTCACTTGCTCACATTAAAACCCTGTGACGGTTTAAGGTGTCATAGGCACTCTATTGATGCATTTTACCTCAATTTTGCCAAATTTTATGGTAGTATTCTTTTATAATTTTTTAGTATATATATTTTTTATAATTTTTGATGTATTCATAATGCATTGCAACAAGCTCTTTGTAAAAAATAAACCCAAGATTATGCAAGATTAATATTGATTACTAATAGACATATATTTTTTTTTATTTTTGTATTTACATTTTTATTCATTACTGAAATAGTTCAGTGTAATTAAAAATGGATTAAATATTGATTTTCACATTTTTGTGTGTGCTATGCATTTTTATGTGGTTTATCATAGAGTTGCATGATTTGGGAAACAAATCTAATAGTTTTTTTTCTGATAACACTTGCAATTGCGATTTAAAATATCATTAAAAATAAATAATTAAATAACTCTCCTGGTTTGCTGTGCTTGCTTGTAGGGCTACACAAAACAATTGACCCCCTCCCAAACATTTGTAACTATATATCAAAATTACATAATAATAATAATAATAATAAACAAATTATTGTAAAATATTGTATATATTTTGAAATACTGTAAAATAAAAGAGTATTTGAGAAATACAATATGATAATATAATAAAATTATTATCATTATGACAGTACAAGATGACAATGCTAATATTTATGGCTGTCATAATTTCTTAATTTTCAAATGGTAAACCACTGAGCTTTTTTTATGTGGAACACCACTTTTGTTGACAACAGCCAGTTTATGAGTGTTTCTCATTACAAGTTGGGAGGATGACAAGAAATAGGTTATTAGCTTAGCAATATCCTAACATCAAACTCTGTTGAAGGAGAGGTTCCATGATGTTTGTAATGCTGCCTTTAGAACACCGCTTCAGTATTTTGTGTTACTGTTATTTAGGAAAGCAGAGGGTACTGGGATGCCGAAGCAACACAGGGGAAGTGAGCGATCTTTAAACCGCCCGTCCCTTCAACTGCTTCTGTTCACATCAATAGAGAGAGAACAAGGTAATGGGGGTCGCTGGTGTTGGAGTTTGATGTATGGATTATGTTTACCGTGGCATATTTTGTTTGTGTGCGGGGGCCGTAAGATTGGGCCGTTTGATGAATGGACATGCCCTCCAGATTCACATCAGCACCTGCGCACCCTTCCTTTCCCTCCATCCTGAACACAGCAGCCAAAACTGCCCCCTCACACCCCTGGTGCACCTCCATTTATGGGGTTATAATTGGCTTGAATTAAAAAAAATGTGCAGAGACAAAGAGGCTTCATCTTTTTTCTTCATAATTGTGTTTATATAACCCATTTCTGTTGTTTACTGTCCATGCCATGAAAGGATATAGTTATGTTTATCTTGGACACAGGTTCACCTACTGTTAGATGTTTCTGTTTAATTATGCAAACGTGAAGTTTTCTGCTTACAGGGGCCAGAGTATCTGTGATGTTTGCTTTTGGGCTGTGTGAAGTCTTGTTAAAGTGCCTTTTATTAACAGTTTGCCTGGACAAGAGCTCTTTGGCACTGAGGCATAGAGTGAGAGTGAAAAAAAGGGAGAGAGAGAGCAGTTTTCCACAGCTATTACTCTTGCAGAAGGACCATCAAAAGCCACATCAGTGCCCTTAATGGGGCCCAGTCCACAACTGATAGCTTCAATGTGTCCAACAAAACTATAATCCTGAATACTAAAATATCCAGACATCTTTATGTGTGTAATTCATTAGGTATAGAACATGGAATATATAGAGAAATTAATTTGTGCAGCTGTAAAATGTGGGGTTTTAAAGGAATAGTTCACCCGAAAAGGAAAATTTTGGTCATTATTTACTCACTCTTAAGTGGTTCCAAAGCTGTATGAATTTCAGCTGTAGAAAACTTAAGATACATTTTTGAAGAACATTCTGAAAAGTAAATAAGGATTGGGGCTGTTGAGTTAAAAAAGGGTGCAAAAAGACCATAAAAGTAGTTGTAATAATAGTAGTATAAAATGTCAAAGTTAGTAGAATTAAGAATAAAATTATAATGAAAAAAAAAAGTAAATTACTTTGAAGTTTTCATTTTTATGTATTTATTATTTTATTCTATTTAAATTAAATGTAAATAAGTAGGATTAAGAATAAAAGTAATAATAAAATAACTAAAATTAAAGAAAATAAATATGTTCTCTAAATTTTATTTCTATGCTCGTGTGCATGTATGTAATGTGTACATCCAGAGCTCCAAGAAAACGCAACACATTTTGTTTGTGCACACTTGGTGAATAAAGCTCATCTGATTCTGATTTGAAAAATCTTCTGATCCAGTCGGCTGTTAACCGCTGTGATCAGTGAGCCAGTTAGCTGATTCTCATTTTCAGAGAAAAACAGCTTAAAATTCAGTCTGTTTGCCTTTTGAGTCAGATCTTTTCAATTAAATGCTTCATTCAGTTCCCTAAACCATTTGAATGATTTGTTCACAAATTATCAAACAGGTTTTGTGAATTGGATGAGCCAATTCCTTGAACAGATGAAAAGTGATCAATAAAACTGCCACCAAGAAGACCTAGTGAATAATAACTTCTGTTCATCACACGCATCTTTTGAAGAAGATTAGATTGAAAGAGTCGCACAACCACTTTTATGATGCTCTTGCGTCTTGTTAAAAGCTTGACAGCTCCAGTCCCCATTCACTTTCATTGTATAAAAAAGAGAGCAGCAGGTACATTCTTCAGAAATTCTCCTTTTAGTGTTCACACCGGTTTGAAATGAGATGAGAGTGAACGAATAATGATGTAATTTTAATTTTCGACTGATCTATTCCTTTAATTCCGAAATGTGGCGGAGTTTTTGGCGAGTGCAGCGCAGGCTTTGTGGTTTGCATGAGAACAGGGGCCAGTGGCACTCTGTGTGGGGTGGAGAGGTGAGTGTGTGAGTTTGATCTGCTCCATTGTCTTCCCTCTTCACACAGTGCTCTCCAGTGAGAAGTAATCAATAGCAGCAGTGGCGGACTCTCTGCCTTTGTCTGCGTCTCTCTGCAGCTACTGAGAGACAGGTTTGACATCTCGGCATGCCGCGGGCAAACTCTTACCCTCTCTCTCTCTTTTACGTACACACACACACACACACACACACTCACATCATGCCAGCCTGGCTGTTCTTTGTTCAATGTTGTACCTCTCTGCCTTTCCGGCACACATAGGGGCTTGTGTAGGAGTGTATCTCTGTCTCTCTCTCCCTCTCTTTTTTTTTAAACATTCCATTTTTATAACTCTGCGCTGTTAAATGCATTACACTGATTCCATAAGCTGTGCTGTTCTGCTCTGGAGAGCTGACGCTGTGAACTCTGACCTCTGCCAGACTTTATAGCCTTTTAACGAAAAGTTGTTAATGCCTTTGATAAATTGCGGGTCGGCTGCATGTGCGAGGGAGCGTGCGTGGACGGGCCGTGGGGGAGGAGACTGTGTGTGACCTCACTGCTGGAGTTGAGGTTGTATCAATAGCCAGAGAGTTACTGGCTCTTCTGTTATTTTTAACTGTACAGTAGTTCTTGTGCAGGACGGGGGGAGCCGTACTATAAAAAATTCAATTTTACTCTACTATGGTGAGACCGGTGAGATTGAGATCCTCGTGAATACAGTCCTCATGCATTTGGTTCCTTTTTGGCCATTTGTACCTGGCTGAGTATTTGTTTGTGTTGTGGATGAGTGTGACTGCAGCACAGAAGCTTTTTAATGTCTTTGAAGGCTGACTGTAAAAAAAATTTTTAGAAAATGAGAATGAAATGTTGGTAGTGCGGTAATGTAGTAAATACTTTTCCCAAAACTATGTATGATAATGTTGTGTAAGATAATAATAATAATATTTTTTATTGCTCAACTAATAAAACCAAATTAAATGAATTATAATAACTGATTAATATGAAGGACACAAATCTATATCAATCGACTGTTGGACGGTATGGTGGTGGCACTGACTATGTCATGTGCTTGAATTACTGGAAACTCATGAACTGATAAAATATGTCAAAACTTTTATCATAATTATAAAAATTATAAGTTCATAATAATATATTACAAAATTGCTTTGGATAAAAACGTCTGCAAAAATCTCTACATGTAAATATTACACTTCTCTACCAACTGTGTTTAAATGTGCAGAAATACAAATATGCATTTCTATGTAATATGTATTTTACTATTATATCAGAGCCCTCAGTTCAGCATGTAATTAGACTTTTAGGCTTAAGTCAACATGAAATTTTAGATAATACCAGTCTCTAAATGTTTGTAGTTGAATATTTTCTTATTTGACATTTTATTTTTGGCCATGTGCAGCAACCTTTTTCTCTCTTTCTCTCCTGTTTTGTCTTCGTGTTTTCCTCTCATGGTCCTTGTGTTGTGACCAGACACAGATGCCTGTTTCTGCTTGACCAGACAGTGCTGTGCGTGACCTGTTAGCAGCAGAGAGCAGAATTCTCAGGTGACCCCTCTGCCCTGTAGACTAAAGGACTGTATAGCACTCTTCATATGTCTTACACGCCCTTGTACTTTATTTATTTATCTTGTACACAGAAATGAACAAAAGAGGTTTACTCTCTGACACTTGAGTGTTCACAGGCCTCAGTGGAGGTGAGCGTGTCACAGGAAGAGAGAGTAAACTGTAAGAGCAGTCCGCCGGGGTGAGCTCTGCATTCAGCTGGCAGTCAATAAACTGATCCATGTCCCTGCTGACCTTCAGAATGGAGTGACCCCAGCATCCCGCACACAGATCTGACCAGCGGGCCGTACTGCGCTGGACGCAGACACAGCCCAGGCCACTGCAAACGGGAACACACATAGAGTTGTTATAGACTAAAGGGCGAGCACAGTTCAAGATTGATTTTCTGTGGGTATTTATGTGCGTTTGTAAGTGCGTGTGTGTTTATTTTAAAGCGGAGACCGGAGTATTTTCCTGGCCACAGGAGCGGCCACGTCTCTGCACAGATGCCCCGCTGTTTATCGGCTCTGCACTGTATGCATAATTTAAATGGAGACCTTAGCCACACAAATTAGAGATGGGCTTCTGTTATCATTCATAATTCTCATCTGATAACCACTAATAACAGGCCTCTCCCTCCTCCGACGATGCTCGCTGCATAATGGACCTAACAGCTTTAACCAAATTACCTCCAATACGTATATGCCACAAGGCTAATAAAGCCAAATAAATGTATCACAGGCCGGGTAGCCCAGTGCCTCCTAATGCACATAAATCCATGCTGGCTGGCTCTCATTACCCTGTGTGTGTAGCGGAGGCTAAATCCTGCCTCTATCATGTCCTCCTCCCCCAGTGACCACTAGCTGCCAAGTCAGAAAGGCAAGCTGCCAGTAATCAGCACACGATTCCCCTCGCTCGTCAGCGTGCGCTGAGCAGCCCGCCGCTGTCGTGGCCTAGTCCGAAAAGCGACGCTCTCGGTGGAGATGAGGGAGGTTGTTTTGCAGGTCCACCACTGTGCTTCCTGTACAAGAGTAACCCTCACTTCTGATGTGCTATATATAAACTTGTCTGTGAGACTTGTCTGTGAGAGAATTGCAGTATAAAAATAGTAGCCTTAATTAGTGATATTTCACTTGTCATTTTCAAAATCTGTTGACAGCCTTTTCAATGGATAATAAAGAGATTTATAGCTGGTGCTGCTCGCCAAATGTACTACAGTTTTTGTTTTTGTTTTGATGTTTTTGAAAGAAGTCTCTTATGCTTACCAAGGCTGCATTTATTTGATCTAAAATGAAATAATATTACAATTTGATGAAAATAAAGATCAAAAGAACAGCATTTATTTGAAATAGATTTTCTGTAACAATGTAAAAGCCTTTACTGTCATTTTTGATCAAATTAATGCATCCTTCCTTGATAAATAAAATAATTAATTTCTTAAAAATAGTTAGAAAAAATAAAAAAACTGTTTAGTTAATTTTAATAAATAGTTTGTAAAAATTTTTTTTTTTAAATTAATATTTATTTGATTCAGCATTTTGTGTGCACATCATTTGCAATATTTAAATTGAATTATGTATATATGGGCATTATATCAGTCATTGGTCCTGCTCTCTAGGAAAAATCCATCTTTGGGCCAATAGTATTGATACAGTAGTCACTCTGTTGATGCAGTTTACTCTGTTTGTATAGACTGAGTACATGTGGACACTGTTTGGTGTAGTGATGTGTGTGTGTGTGTTTAGAGGAGAACATCTGGACATGACAAGAATGCAGAAGTGAAAATCTCCTACAGCAGACTAAATCAGCCCCTTCATTCACTCCCCTTTATGTCTTCATCAGAGGCTGTGAGAGGCCCTCTGCCCGCTCTCTTCCTCCTGCCTCCCTCTCTCTATCCATCTCTCTGTTTCCAGCCCGCTTTTGAGCAGATATGTTAGAGACGTCCACAACTTACAACAATGATCGAATACGAAATTGCATGAGATACACCTTAAAACACTCATACCAACTGAAATTCATTCACAGCTATAATATGTGAACATAAAAAATGGGACCTTGTGGTTTTGTGATTTGTTTTGAGATCTGATTGTTAAAGGGGCTCACAACTATAGCACATTTACCTTTGTATGGCAAAATTCCACAAGTTTTAATACGAATATCTTAAAAGGAATCTGGAATTTCACATGAGTCAAAACATTTCCCCTGGTGGATTTTGGATCATATTTAAGAGTGTTTGCATATTTGCCACGTTTACCAAGATAAATATGCTTAGGTTGGAAGTGACCTCAGTGAAGCAAAGTTTCAACCAAATTTCGCTAATATGGTTGCGCCCTAACGGTGACTTTCAGTTCAGGAACATCTAACATATATATAGACACATCGAAACCTCACTAACTTGAAAGTCAAACCCCATAGTGGTCTCTCTCCTCCTTTGTCCCTTTTTGTCTCTCGTGCTGTTTCTCACAAGGTTTTCCTCCCACACGTGTCCACTCCAGACAGCTTCACCTCTCGACACCTGAGGAAAGCAAAGCAGAAACAGGTAGTGAAAAACAAAACCGAGAGAGCAGTGTCTGTGAAGCCATTGAACCGGAATGCTTTTTTTATGTTTTTGCCTCAGTGATGTAAAGTGAATCTGTTTATTTTTCAGTGGAAGGGTGTTTCCTCCTCTCTATAAATACTCTCACTCCTGTGCGTATGAGAGAAAGAGAGTACGATGATGTGTCCGTTGGGCTTTTGGCTCTTAAACACACACGCAGTGGTTTTAGCGTGGTGCTCTATTGCTTCGAGCTCAGCCCTGACCTGCCAGGCCCTGTCTCAGATTCCCACGTAGGGCGTGTTGAGACCTTGTGTAATGACACAGTACCACAGAAGCTGCTCAACCTGTCCCCCCTTCTCCTCCTCCAATTTCCCCCCTTCTTCCGTGCGCTAATCTTTTGCCCCTTGACCGGGTTCAAACAGTCACAGCTTGACGGACCTGTGACCAGAGAGCTGCGTCTCCATTCAGACATATGCTGGGCTTAAATTTAACATTTTTATATCATCTATAAATCCTCACTCTTTCTTTCGGCTTGCACCTCCTTGCCTCCTACTTGCCCCCAGATTTGCAGACAAAAGCATGTAGGCCCATTGTTGCATGGCGGTCAAGGGCTGAATGAGAGACCGCGGGTCACTGGCGGGTTTAGGATTGGCTAAGCGTGCAGAGGAAGGGTGGAGCTTGAGGGAGGCCTGTGAGAGGATCCCACCCGTCAGGGGAACTGGGTCCCCTGTTTCCGAGGCACCCGGTGTCTCTCTACGGTTACACAAAATGTCCGCCACTGCTCCCCTGTTGCCAGGGTCTATTATTAGCAAGTGTCAGTCAGTTATCTGAGAGTAGTGCTTTTAGCTGCCATTTAAGTGGCTGACACTCAGGTTTTGCAGCAGATTAAATGAAATTTTAGGCGCAGTTTGGCTTGGCTGCGAGCGGACAAAGGAAGCAGCTGTTGTTGGAAATGCAATCTGGCACCACTGGGAAAAGGGTGCCATGGCTGACGCTGCCCACCAAGTCTCCCTCGATCTATCTGACGCCTTATTTCCAACAGTGGCAAAAAGTCCCACTCCATCCTCATTAAGCACACGGAGAGCCTTGATTTGAAAAGTTGACTCCGCTTTTTTACCCTGTCCTCTCAGAGTTGGACGTATCATGAGATACGCTCCACACCCTCCTGATGAGTGAGGTTATCAAAACACATCTTATTTTTTCCATTTCCTTCTCAACAATTTCATAAACTCACAGTTACGTTTTGGGCTGTCAAGGTTCATGCTATTTCCTCAGAATGACACTCTTATGTCCGAGTAAGAAGCTCCAGACCGCTGAAGGAGCCTTTGTGAATGTGTGTTTGTGTGTGTTCTGTAGGTCACAGGGGATTTCCTAGTCAGCTTTACTGTACCGTGACTCTTACAGTGTCACCACACCCTGCCCAGCTCTGCTTATCAAGTGACACGCTATAGTTTCTTTCGGCCTTGTTTGTACTTCTACCTCTTCCCTCCAGAGGTGTGCCCAGACGTTTTTGACTAGAGTGGCCCCTGTAGGACTGATTTAAATTAGCAATCAATTAGTCAAGCAATTTTTACTGTTTGTACCAGAAGACTCCAAATAATGTGCATTTTTATTTAAAATATATAAAAAATATATATATACTGTATATTAGTACTGTCGCATCCAAAATAAGTTTTCGTTTGCTTAATATATATTTTTTTAAAAAGTCGTGACGTATTGTCAAGTATGGTGACCCATACTCGAAATTGGTGCTCTGCCTTTAACCCATCCAAGTGCACACACACAGCAGTGAGTAGTGAACAAATCCACACACACACACACACACCGTGAACACACACCCGGAGCAGTGGGCAGCCATGCTGCGGCGCCCGGGGAGCAGTTGGGGGTTCGGTGCCTTGCTCAAGGGCACCTCAGTCGTGGTATTGAGGGTGGAGAGAGCGCTGGACGTTCCCTCCCCCCACCTACAATTCCTGCCGGCCGGGGGCTCGAACTCGCAACCTTTCGATTACGAGTCCGACTCTCTAACCATTAGGCCACGACTTCCCCAAACGACTTTTAAAAATTTGTGGGATGAACATCCAGGGCACAAAGCTCCCGTTCCACCACATCCCAAAGATGCTCTATTGGGTTGAGATCTGGTGACTGTGGGGGCCATTTTAGTACAGTGAACTCATTGTCATGTTCAAGAAACCAATTTGAAATAATTCGAGCTTTGTGACATGGTGCATTATCCTGCTGGAAGTAGCCATCAGAGGATGGGTACATGGTGGTCATAAAGGGATGGACATGGTCAGAAACAATGCTCAGGTAGGCCGTGGCATTTAAACGATGCCCAATTGGCACTAAGGGGCCTAAAGTGTGCCAAGAAAACATTCCCCACACCATTACACCACCACCACCAGCCTGCACAGTGGTAACAAGGCATGATGGATCCATGTTCTCATTCTGTTTACGCCAAATTCTGACTCTACCATCTGAATGTCTCAACAGAAATCGAGACTCATCAGACCAGGCAACATTTTTCCAGTCTTCAACAGTCCAATTTTGGTGAGCTTGTGCAAATTGTAGCCTCTTTTTCCTATTTGTAGTGGAGATGAGTGGTACCCGGTGGGGTCTTCTGCTGTTGTAGCCCATCCGCCTCAAGGTTGTGCGTGTTGTGGCTTCACAAACCTGCATACCTCGGTTGTAACAAGTGGTTATTTCAGTCAAAGTTGCTCTTCTATCAGCTTGAATCAGTCGGCCTATTCTCCTCTGACCTCTAGCATCAACAAGGCATTTTTGCCCACAGGAGTGCCGCATACTGGATGTTTTTCCCTTTTCACACCATTCTTTGTAAACCCTAGAAATGGTTGTGCGTGAAAATCCCAGTAACTGAGCAGATTGTGAAATACTCAGACCGGCCCGTCTGGCACCAGCAACCATGCCACGCTCAAAATTGCTTAAATCACCTTTCTTTCCCATTCTGACATTCAGTTTGGAGTTCAGGAGATTGTCTTGACCAGGACCACACCCCTAAATGCATTGAAGCAACTGCCATGTGATTGGTTGATTAGATAATTGCATTAATAAGAAATTGAACAGGTGTTCCTAATAATCCTTTAGGTGAGTGTATGTATATATACACAGTACACATTCATATATTTTGTAAACAAAAACTTTTATCTTTGGATGCGATTAATCGCGATTAATCGTTTGACAGCACTTATACATATACATACATACATATATATATATATATATATATATATATATATATATATATATTAAAAATATTTTATTGTTATTTGTTTATCTTTTAATATTAATTAATGTGTTTATTATTAGTTATTTCATTTCATTTTATTTATTTTTTTGAGTCTACCAAGGGGTGGGATGGGTTTTAAATTTGTAAAGCTGCTTTTTGTTTTGTACTACTGTTCCACAAAATAAAACTTAATAAACGGTTGTTAACAAAAAATAAATAAATAAATAGATATACACAGTGCACATACATATATTATGTAAACAAAACTTTTATTTTTGGATGCGATTAATCGTGATTAATCGTTTAACAGCACTAATATATACAATAACTTAAAATGTTACAATCATAAAATAAGAATAATAACTAAATCAGTAGAATCAGAATCTCGAATCTTCTGTAAGAAGATTCTTAAATATATCTACACTCAAAGTTTCTGTTAATAAATGGGGGCCTTTCATGTCAGACAGTTTGAGAACTGCTGCGCTACATTGATCAGTCACATTGACTTTTCACCTAAGCAGATTTACATGCTGTCCTGGATAACACTGACATGACATGCTTGCATTGTGTTTGCAGTGAACATAATGAAATTAATCAGATTTTTTGAGTGTGCTTTATTGTCTATAGTGTGCACTTTGTTATTTTGGTTCCTTGTATGATAATTTCTTTAATTTTAGTTTTGTTGTTGGTCGACTGATGTTTAGACTTTTGAAACACACACACACATATATATATATATATATATATATATATATATATATATATATATATATATATGTGTGCTGTACATATACACAAAATTAAAGAGGCGGGTCCAGATGGGTATGTTTCAAAAGTTTAAACATCAGTCGATGTCATATATATATATATATATATATATATACTGTATATGTGTGTGCACACAGAGGCCTCTCTCTGCCCTTTTCCAGCCCTGATGAAACGCGTGAAAAGAGACAGTTGTAAACGAGTGCAGAAGGTAGAGGGGGTCTGAACTGTGAACGGCATCAATTTTAGCCCGCCCGCCCGCTTCCTCACGCTACTGCGGGGCAGAGAGTATTGATGTCAGCCGCCGTTTGAAGCAGTCTGCTCTAAGTGCTCTGTTCTGTGACTGGAATCTTATTGTCTGTTTTTAATGAAATGGATTAGTTCCACTTGTCCACTGTGAAACAAAATGATTTTGCTCCGTTCAGACGGGTTTCTAAAAACAGTCTGATACTGTACAGAGCTGTGGTATTTACAAATACAGTGCTAGTTTGCACCGCAGCCTGAATATACATTATCTGTTTGGCTGGGAGCCACAAAGGGCAGAAACGGTGCAGCTTGCGCTTTGCTCTACTTACGTCGCTTTATATAACTTTGTGTTCTGTAATGCAACATGGGGTCGAGGACCGAGCTCAGGAGGGCAAGGTTGGGGTCAAAAATTAAAAGCTGAAACAGGATCATATGCACATAGCTTAGTCTCGCCTACACATGCTTGTATAGAGAGAGACTGGTATCCTTTGCTCATCTCATCTACTGGAAAAACCTTGTAGTTGAAGGCTCAGGTGAGTTTGGTGAGTTGGTTTTCTAGAAACGGTAAACACACTGCATCATAATAAATGTCAGCGACACACACCTCTCTCTTTTCTCAACGCAGTTTTTGGAAAGTCCAGGCACTTGAGATAAGCATCTGAGATATGTAGCGTCAACCTCAGCAACCTTACAGAATGCTCTTTCCCCCTCCATTCTCTTTACTTCCTTGTACCCTGTTTCACGCCACCCCTATGAGATCTCTGATCTATAGGACCCCGGACACATTTTTGGCAGAGTGTGCAGGTAATGTTCCAGCATGCTTTGAGTTGTGGCTCCTTGCCGTGTTAAAACCTGATTTATTGACTTTAGCCGTTGAAGAGGGCTTGCAGGTACAGCTGCGGTAATTAAAATTTCTATATCAGTTGTGTAAGCGTCCCGGGTAGGAACGAGTCACATTTTTGCTTATGAATGGCTGGTTTTCTTGGTCTTCATACATGAAAAGGCCTTCACGCTGAGTTCAGAGCGTTTGCTTTGTGTCCAACTCATACCACTAACTCTGTCTCTGAGCAGAAAAATGAATGGAGATGAAACAAATGGTAATGTGTTCGTTTTTGCAGAGGAGATCTCGGACTGTGGCCGTACTGGCTGGTTGTTAGAGGCGGAGTGTTTGCAGTCCTGGTGCTGAGCTGTCAGTGGTAACGTACGATGGGATGATATGGATTAGAACACTTGTATTGAATTATCTGTGGCACTGGGAGTAAATGTGGGTAGAAGCGCTGCCATGAAGAATTAGACTGAGCTGCAAAAGTCACAGCCCTGCATGCATAGCATCCATCTTACCACCCCATTATTGATGGTAAATGTTATACTGTAGTATTAACGTCTTCTTTCCACGTTGTACTAATGCCTGTCCCCCACCCTTCAAACACACACATACAGTGAGACGAAGATAAATATTTGCACCATTTTCTTAGACTTCCATACTGCATTGTGCTGTAACTAAAAGCAGGAATTCTGCTTAACTATATTTTACAGTAGTATCACAATAGCTGCTACTTTTGAAAAGGTACCATGAGATGGCAATTCTATTTTATTAAATGTTTTTGTACCACACTTTGCAGCCAAGCAAGCTTAAGAAATAGTTAAACAGACTATCTGCTCTTATGTGTAACTTTGGGAAATGTTATTGATTGGTTAATTCAGAGGGTTCATTTAAATGTTAATACATTTTCTTTTGTAGATACAGTATCTGAATTGAAAACATGAAGAAACTGCAGTGTTTTCTATTTGTATTTAGTGTAAACGTATCTTTTTAGTGTAATTGTCAGTTTTGTGTCAGTATTATATGTAAGTATAAGACAGTATCTTATATATATATATATATATATTTTTTTTTTTTTTTAATTATATTTTATTCAGATATTTGTTAGTTGCTTCAAGTATAGCTAATGACTAACTTTAACTTTAGCTTGACACTACATCAGACATATGGGAAAAGTGCTCTGGTGTCACAAAACCTAAAGAACTCACTCTCTTTCCTTCGTTTTCTCTAGTCTTTCTCTTTCATTCTGCTAATGGCTGTGGCCTGCTAAAGGGGGCAGTAGAAGGGTCAGCCTGAATTTTTTATCCCGATAAAGTGCAGGGCCGCAGAGTGGCTTTGAGTCATGCGCTCTGTCCCGCGTGAATAAAGCAGACACACATATACACTCAGACAAGAGGTTGTCCATTCACCTCTGCCTCGCTGCCTTACCACAGGCATCTGATGTGCCTTATCAGGGTATTGACACATGGCACAAATTGTTTTATGACTGTGTTGAAGCGGTTTGTTTCCTGATTTGAGCTTTGATGTCTGTCTCATTATCATTTTCACCCAACCCCCTCGTCTCTGTTTTGTTTTCTTACATTTATACACTTCTGTGGCCTTGGCCCTCGGCCCTGATGGACATGTCCCCTCTCTAGCACCAATGTGTACTGTAAACGAAGATACTGAAAATGAGCCCAAGCTGCAGATTTCAAGCCCAAAGGTTAATGTGAAACGAGATAGACGGAGGCAATCTTTCATGCGGGTCATTCATTTATGCTTTATGATCTCTGTGAGATACTGGTCTACCTCGCTGCCCTCTGGACACTAGCGATCCTAAATAACTTCATTTAATGGTAGTTAACCCGAAAAGGAAAATTCGGTCACAATTTACTCACTCTCATGTTGTTCAGACCTGTATGACTTGCTATCTTCTGCAGAAGACAAAAGAAGATACTTTGACTAATGTTTCAGCTGTATTAGTCCTGTGAAAGTCACGCTTTCTTTAAAATATTATCTTTTGAGTTTAACAGAGTTTAACAGAAGTCATACAGGTTTGGAATGAGATGAGGGTGAGTATTGATGACAGAATTTAAATTTTTGGGTAAACTCTCCGTTTAACTACTTTAGCTTGCAGGGAATTCCTCTTTGGCATCATATCTGTCACTGATTTATTATAAATTCGACTGTTTTTATGAGAAGCTTTAAATTAACTTGTAATTTCCTGGTATACGCTCCAGTATTATGGAACATGCCGCCAAAACACACGTCTCCAGGGATAGAGAGAGAGAGAGTGATAACAGACACGGAGCATACGAGCGATTGAGACGAGGGGCAGCTCTGTAGGCCGCCTGCACTCTCACCAGCCGGCCATGCGCCAGTCGGGAGGAATGCAACAGCACTGCCTTGGCCGTTCTTGAAACAGTGCTCTGTTTGTGTGTGGCCTCATGTCCCCGCTACGCTCGATAGATGTGCTCTTGAAGGCATGGATGTCAGATGTTTTCCCCAGACCTGGTGGACATGTCACACAGCCTGGGGTGGCAGTCAGGAGGGTGGTGTGATGTATCGGGTCAGCCGGAGTTCTGTAGGGTTTGGTGTCCTCGCACTCTTGGAAAAGTTTCGTCAAGTTTTACATCTTCACCCATTTTCCTCCAACACACACATCTCTGGTATTAGTCGCTGCGGTTTCTACACCAAATTTGAAGCATGTATGTTATGGCTACGCTGAGAGGTTTTGAAGTGAATCGGGGGCTTGCTGGAGAGTGAGTCACAGAGTTCCTTTGGGAATGAGATAGGGAGTGTTTGTTGGCTTTGACATGGTTGCTGGGTTTCGCTCTCTCTGGCCTTGGTTGACATTACCTCTAGTTCTTGCCCCGGCAGATCCAGCCCGTTCGTCCTGCTTGCCTAACCCCCTCCTTCAGGCCGTATCGAAAGCCGAGAAAGGCAGGCGCAACAAAGAAACCCAGATAGTGAATGCTGAGGGGATTCTGGGAGTGGAACACAGGGAGCGCGAAGACAAAAACAGGTCGGGAGAGACGTGAGAACAGGAATTCCACTGAAACCTGAAATGGCTTCAATGGAAAAGCCGAGGTTATTTATACGATCGCACTTGAGGCTATTTTCCAGGAGGGTGGCATCCTGCCGTAGCCTGTTTAGCAGTGATAGGCCACACGCTATTAGCATCCGAGTCCTACCTATTAGCATCTGAGGCTGGGTAAATTTATGGGAATAGCAATTTAATCTTCTGGTTTTAATGGGATATAAAACCCCTTCCCGGACAACTGTCCTCTAATAGGTCTTAAAAGTTGTTTGTTGGTGTCGATATGGGGGTAATTAGTAGACCCATATCTTTGGGAGAGGGCGTCGGTGGTCGGGCCCTGGCTCTTCCCACGCGGCCGATCTTTTGGGCCTGGCTAAAAGGCGCTGGCCACTCCTTGAAGGGAAGCATTTGGAGGGCTTGTGACCGCTGCGCTCAGGGGGGTGGAAGGGAAATGAATGGCACAGCACTTAGAGCATCTCTGATGGGAACATTAGCCACATTAGACTGCTCTCAAAATGCCCTAATGGAGCACTCACACTCGAGCACGCACACCCCACTAAAAAAAGGATTGCAAATAGTTTTCTGGAACTTTTTAATGTGTGATTTATATATTTCTGAAATTTGCCAGCTGCCCTCTCCCTTGCCTCTTAAGTAAGATAAAAAAACGAAATCAGGACGGACGGTAATTTCTCTGGACAAGACTGATGATAAGAGACAGCTTTAAAGCGAAGGGATCTTCAACACCTCACAATCTCCTTACATGCCCTGTCTTTAATCGACTCCTGCGCTACATGCTCTTGTCCGTAGCTTCCTCTTTTTTGCTCCCATTCTGCTTCACCGTGCAAGGAGCTACTGTTGGCTTCCTTTAAAGGCGGTGTGTATGTGTTTTGGGGGTGTTTGTTTGGCGCTAGTGGCGGGGCCTTGGTGTTTGTGTAAATGTCAGAGGCTGTGTCGTTATTGACTGCTCTGTAACGGCTGTGTGCCTCTGTGTTCTCCTACACAACTAGCCCCAGGCAGCCTGCTGCTGCAATACTGCCTTTCTTCTGACGCTCATCAAACTGCTGCTTCTCTCTCTCCCTCTCCCGTTTTCTCCCTCCCAACCCCTGCTAGCCTCTCGCTTACTTTCCCGCTCTCTGGATATGTTCTTTTTAGGGCAGTGCCCAGTAGATGTGTGCTTGTCCACTCTGAATAATTTAGAGAAATTTTTGTCCTTTTGTCAGACACAGGCCTGAGCTGTGAGGCAGAGTGAGTGATCTATCTGTTTGGACCTTCTCTCATCGCTTTTCATTTTCACCAAGCCTCACCAACGCAGTCTGCATGCTCACTGTGTTCTAACAAAGTGTCTTACGTTTTTTTTCTTTTCTTTTGGTTGCACATTTTATTGAAGTTGATGTTATTGTGTATATAAAAGTAAATATGGTGTAAATTTAATGATCTATTTGTGTGTGCTTTGGGCATTAATATAGTAATTTAATATTAAAATAAGTCATTAAATATGTGTGACAGAGACTGTAAATATATTATATATTATATTATTTTCTGATGTTTTTATTTATTCAATTATTTCGACAGAAAAAAGGGTTTTGCTTTTTTATTCCTCACAAATGTTCTGTTGTACTGAAAATATAGCATTTAGCACAAGAGCACTTTTGCTTGTGTGTGTGTGTATATATATATATATATTTTTTTTTTTAAAATAAATATTACTTTTAAATACTTTTATGTACTGATATACATATATTCTTTTAAATAATTTGTACAGCATTATACTTAATAAAAAAAAACCTTTGTATTAGCTTTGTATTATTTGCTTTGATTAATTGGTCCATAGAAAAAAAAATGTTTTATGGTTAGGGATGTGATTTTTTTTTAAATGTGTATTTTAGTTGTTACCAGTGAATGCTGCATGGGGAAATTTCCTCCGCTATTGATTTGAGTATTAGCTTCTGTTAGCGTAGCAGCTAGCTCCAGTCAGATCTCAGGGGTTTACCCATGTGTTACTCATGAACTCACACACACATGGGCTCATCACACCTCTCTCTGCATGTCTGTCAGCTCTTGTAGGTCAAGGGTCAGTGGCTCCAGGAGGCAGTAAGAGGCAGTTATGTGAATAAACTTTTTTATGGTTCTCTCACCCCGCTTACTGCCACCAGAATCATTGAGGGGATTTTATTGTTGACGGGGCAGCAGTTATAATATATCTGTGTTAAAAATGTCCTTTTATTGCTTGTTGCTCTCCGTTGAATATATTTGACGATTGTTTTCTATTACAGAGGGAAAGAGAGAGAGAAAGAAAATGCTGAGAGATGAGGTTTTGTAGCTGCCTAAATTATGTGTTTTCCAGTCAATAAGGTCAAAATCTGGTCAAAATTTTACATTTTCTGATTGGTTTTATTCTTAAAAATAGACTAAAAGAAGTAACTTTTAAAGGCCCTATATAAGATCAACTTTATTATTAGTAGTATATATATTTACAGCTATTTCCATGTTCCTGTTGCAATTTATAATGCTGAATTTTAGTACTTTTTTCCACTATAATTTAATTAATTCCCACTCATGTCCTTAACACAAAGACACAAAAGTGCAACAAATGTAGCTCTTGAGACAAAATTTCTATTCCAATATTCTCAATATTCAGAATCAGGCTCAAAGTCCCATATGCCTCACTTCCTTTTCTCTTGCTTGCTTTTTCTCTCTTCATCTTTTCTTGTTATTTTGAGAGCTCTGGGCATCTGTGAGGCAGAAAGCGCCCTCTTGGTGAGGCGAGGTGTGTGTTAAATTGTGTAGGTGTGTGTTTATGAGAGAGGGTCAGTCTTGCTGAGGTTTCTTCTCCTGAGACTGCAGAGCAAAAAGGGCTCTGACTTACAGGTTTAACTTTTCCTTTTGTTCTTTTCTTTCTCTTTCTCTCTCATCAACTCCCCCCTCCACCCTGCCCCTTTCTGAACCCCTGAGGTTGAGGCAGTGCAGACCTGCAGCCAGATAGTGAAGAAAAAAAAGAAAACATTTCCAAAGATAGTCTGGGCTGGGAAAAACAAACACCTGAACAGCCCCCTGGTGCCGATGGACAAATGAATAAGAGCAAAAGAGAGATACCAGATACAGTATAAGGGGGAGGAGATGAACCACTTGTAGGAAAATGTATGAGAAAAATTGTAACGTTTAATATGACCGATATAGGAATGAAAGTCCTGGCTTTCAGTTAAAAGGACCAATTGGCTTTTACAATTGCCTCTAGAGTTGATATGCAAATTAACCAAACTAGGTCTTTCACAATGTCAGATTTTCACTACATAAATTACTGTAGCCAAAATGATTTAAAACAGATATTATTGCGATATCTGTCTATCAAAAATAAAATAAAATAAATAAAATAATAATAATAATAATAATGCTGTCAGTCAACTTCAACTTCAGCTTTAACTTTTTATGTTTTCTCTAACTTTTTTCGAGTTCGCTTCTTTTGATGACATGATTTTGTGCGGCAATAGCTAGTCTTTTTTTGTTCTTTTTTCCATTTTATGACAGATGGTAACCAGCGTTAAGGTGCAATACTGCCACCTACTATGTTGGAGTATCAACTACTAGATAATAACTAGCGCTGAATTGTGTACAATCGTTTGTGTATTATTAACATGAAACCAACTTTTCATCTTTTTTTGATATCACTGTTATCGTCAATACCAGTAGGCTATATTTGAACACTCCTATGATTCACACCTGAATCATCCTTAGAAAGGCAGGGTTTCTTTAGTGTTATTTGACCTAAAGAAGTTTAAATCGTCAGATTTTATTGCTCATTTGAAATGTTTAAACATAATCCATTAAAGCAAGTAAGAGTTATACTTGCATGTCTATTGCTAGCATAAAAAAAAAGCGGCTTGCGTTTTGTTTTATGTGTGTGTGTCTTTCCAAGGGCGCGAGGCCAGTACCTGGTGTTTGCTGAGCTTTATGATGGTACTGTAAGGCTGATGAGTGATCTTCTATGGCCGACAGCTGCTGCTGCTGGCTGCCCTGCTCTGCATGTCCCTGCACATCCCTGTTCTCTCTGTGTATATGTGTGTGTGTGTTTGCGTGCAGGTGACCGCTGGCCTATTGCGTGTGAAGGAACAAGAAAAATTAACTCTCTGAATTTATTTGAACACCTTCCATCACAAGTGTCAGCATTTGTGTGCTTGTTTGTTTATCTGAGCACAGGGATTAAAACGGGATTAATGCAGACAAAATGCAGAATAAGAGCCTTAAAAAGCTTAGGAAGCCTCTCGTGTACTGTACTTCATATACAATATACTACAGTGACAGAGCCGAAGGTAGCTGAATAATTAATGAAGTACAAGCGAACAGACTTCCAGCTGTTCAGCCACCGTAGGACACGCTATTCATGAATGTTTGAATGTCCTATAAGAAAATATATTCAAATTGAAAAAGCACAAAAAAGCCTTAATGGAAATATGAATTGCCCAAGTTGAATACGATGGGGGACAGAAAGGGCGAAAACGCTGAGCGAAGTGCAATTATGTGAAAGCAAATGTTATGGAGCCTCAGAACTGGCTTTGGTCCTCTAATTAAAATGGCTGAAAATGTTTTGACAGTGTCTGAAGCCATGCCCCGGGCCCCAGTTCTGCGCAGCTCCAATTTCTCTTCCTTACAGATGCAGCGATACATTTATGCAGAACGTGCTGTGAATATCTCACTCACTCACCCCCCTCCTCCCCTCTATTTCATTCCGTCGTTCTCTCTGGCTCAGAGAGAGACAATGAAGAAAAGAGGTCTCCATGATCTGCGCTTCAGAGGCTGCAGCCGAAGCCCCGGCCGTGTGCCGGTTTGCTGCGTTGTTATACAAATGATCTGTGTGTTTGAGCAAAACTGATGCCATTTGGGTTAAATGAGTGCTAAGGTTTAATTAGAACTCAGCCATATTGAAAAGTATATTTCAAAAAAGGCAGTTTTGGTAAATCTTCAGAGATACCTCAGACTGAAATCGGAGATCTAATTCCAATAATAACAATGACTATTTCGGCAGTAATGATTTTGGGTACAAAGCCTGTGTTCCTCCACAGGAATAAATGAATCTGGGTTTAATTAATTTATGCTTTTGGAGCAGTGTAGTAGTTTGCACAGTGATTAATTAGGCTATTTATGACAATGAATGTCACTCTCTCTTTGCCATCCTCTACTGTTTTGTCATTCTTTTTAGGGTCCCATAAATGTGTGTGTGCGCATCTGGATGCTGGTATTTCTCTCAGTATTTTTTTTCTCCTTTGCTTAAAAAAAGGAAAAGAGCAAAGCACACAACCCTTCTATGCTGTAATTTGTGCTCTCTATAATTTTGACATTTTGGTTTTGGGTTAAGAGTAGTCTACACTTGCCACCATCAGCAGTGAGGTTCTCTCCTCACAAGAGAGAGAGAGAGAGAGGATGCGCACACGGTTTTACGCTCTAACGGTTATATAAAGGTTTGGCCATTTAATTACAATCATAAACACAGTTTAAGAGGCTCTGACTGTATTATTAAAATTATGTTTATGAGGTTATGCGGGAATTCATTTTTAAACAATCCTTTCCAGTATCTACGGAAGCCTGAATCGCACAACCAAAGCGCAGGAACGGCAGTTACAATAATCTGAGTGACGGAACAACGGTTTTGTTCATTGTTCACGGGTGTCTCCGCCAAGAGTACTCCATCTGTCCCTCTGGGGCTTCTGCTCTCCAGGCATGTTCCCCAGTGGTAAAGCAGATCCCCGGTACAGTTCCTGGGCTGCTTCTACATGTAGTTATCGTTAGGATACACACTCCCTACATTCACATACATGAGCAGAGGATGTTTGACTGCTGGTTAAAGAAAGGGTTTCAATAGCGTTGTTCGGTCTTCATACAGTATGAAGACACTTTTGGAAACTTAAGTCAGGTGTATGAATGTCATTGTATAACAAACACAGGAGAGCTGTGCTAGAGCTATGTTTAAAAATTCACTTTATATAGCCATGTTTGCAGTTACTTTTATTTAAATAGTCTCTAAAGGATTTGTACAGGATGTACTAAGCAACACAGGTTCACACATGTGTCCTGTTTAGCAGAATAGAAAGTGTCCACATTTTTTTTTATTGATAAATACACACAATTTTACTGTTCGAAAGTTTGGGGTCGGTAAGAATTTTAAATGTTTTTTTTTAAAGTTATCTCTTATGCTAACCAGGACTGCATTTATTTGATAAAAAATATAATAGAAACAGAAATATTGTGAAATATTGCTACAATTCAAAATAGCTGTTTTCTATTTTAACATATTTTAATTCATTCCTGAGATAGCAAAGCTGAATTTTCTGCAGCTATTACTCCAGTAAATCATTCTTATATGCTGATTTGGTGCAAAAACATTTCTTATTATCATTATTCTTGAAAATAGTTGGATTATATTTTGTGGAAACAAGTGGATTTTTTTATGAATAGAACTTTCAAAAGAAAAGCAATTATTTGAAGTATAATTCTTTTGTAACATTACAAATGTCTTTAATTTTGATGTACTTCACTTTTGATTATTGAAATACATCCTCACTGAATAAAAGCATTACAATTTTTAAAATTGTATTACATTTTTTTTTTTTTACTGAGCTTACGGTTAAAAACCTTACTGACCCCAAACTTTTGAACAGTATCATAAGCTGTTTTGTGTTATATATTTATTTATTAATTAAAATAAATGCCACTTGGTTTTACATTTTGGCATATAATGCAACAACATTTTACATAAATAATAATATATATAATATATATTTGCTTATAATGTAGTGAATATTTGTGGATGACCCGCCACCCAAGGGTGCAGGGAAGCACAATTTGGATAATAGCAGGGACTCTGGAACTCTCTGGCACACAGTATTTAGCCCAATCCTTTATAACAAGTCAAACCAACTATGGCATGTTCACGTGTGTCTCACATGCGCAAATATACATTTACACACATATAAAGTCCTGATTGGCCTCCTCGCCAAAACAATAACGCTTTTATATCCCAGTTCTTTAAAAGCACTTGGGGGTAATTGTGTTTTGTCTTCATTCTTGTGTGGCAGATTGTACAGCAGCGCCTAATGACACACCAAGAGGATTGTGAAATTAGCCTCATTGTTGTTCTTAAATACTGAAATCAACTTCTCATATTCAGCAATAACAGAATACGTGCACACGGTGCGCTCGGGCCTGATCAGCCGGGTTTGATTCGACTGCTCGAGAGGGAAACGTATGCCACTCTCTGTGGTTATCATTAGCTGGGCAGGCCCTGTTTAGCTGTGTGTATTTCTGATTGGAAGGGACACATCTCTCCTCACTGTAATAATGATAAGGAGAGGGGAGTCAGGTGTGTGGAAATCTCTCCTGCTCTTAATTGCGCTTGCTGTCCGGCAGGCAGGCAGATGGGAGACATGGTATATGTTGGAATAAGTTGATGCTGGGATTACTTGCATAATGTGGAGAGGGAATTCCATTAGGATTTTTAATTTTAACCCATATTTTCTCCCCAGGGCAATTGACCCATCACAAATTGTTGTTATACACTCTTTTACACCTTTTCTTTATGAAAGCTGCAAGATTTGCACAGATTTTAAGTTTATTTCTTAATTCCACACATGCATACATAATATTTTCTGTCATTATTAAAACGTTTCTTTATTTGGGACTTGAAATGTGACCTTCTTATCAGGGTTTGGGATGGTGAAAGTTAATAAACGTGAAAGTCAGATTTTTGCCGGCTTGTCCAGGTTAATTACTGACATGCTTCTGCCCAGGAGCACCAGCTCTAGTTATCACAGTATCTCTTTTAAGTCAGTATTTTTTCCCCTCTCTCTGTCTATTTGGAAAGTGCAGTTAATGGGCGCGTTACATCTCATTGTTTAGATATTAGTGTGTGTTCTTTTGGCGAGGCAGAGAGAAATGCATAATGTTTGTGTTTTGAGGACACACAGTGTGAGAAGTGTCTCTGAGTCTTTTGCGGGATTTTTATGGCACTTCCTCTGTCCAGCTTTGTCAGTGAACAAGTGTTGGTCAAACAGGCCTTTGTTTGTGGCCAGTCACTCGGCACACCACAAAGAGTCTGGAACCGGACAAAGAGCTGAGTGTGTGAGAGCGGTGCTGGGCCGACCCAGCCAGACTGCTCAGAGGAATACTGATACCAGCCAGAGACACACATGACCTGAGCTTTGACACACATGGGTTAAACACAGACACCAATTAGAAGTCTTGCTCTGGTCAGAATTACCTTATTATTGTCATTATTATTTTATAGTTAATCAAATCAAAAGACAATAATCTTCACTTTTTAATATATGGGTAGTCATGAAATAATTTAGTGAGGTTCTCATGTCCTGCAGCATGTTTATGCTGTACTCCTTATAAAAATTAGTTTAAACAGCATTTTTGCTCTTGCTTATTACTTATAAATGTGCGTTTGACATTGTGGGGACTGGCCTGCGGTCTCTACGAGGGAAAACAAAATATTAAAAATAGTAAATGATGTTTATCTGAAACAATGCAAACTGTTTCCTGTAAGGTGTAGGATTAGGGTTAGAGTTGGGTTAGGGGATAAAAAATATAGTACTTTGGTCAGGTTAAAAGTGATAGAAGTCTATGGAAAGTCCCCACAATTCACAAAAACAAACGTGTGTGTGTGTGTGAGTAAATAAGCAAAATTAGTACAACTAGTTAGAATAGTCTTTCAAAAGTGCATGCAGTTTTACTTGAAATGTTTGTACTTTTAAAATTTGTCACACTGCTGGACAATTTATAATGAATAAGCAAAAGCAAAAGGTGATTAAAAATGGCAAATCTTGATATAAATTACTATTCAAAAGTTTGGGATTGGTATATATTTTTTTAAACAGACACTGAAGACTGGAGTAATGGCTGCTGAAAATTCAGCTTTGCCATCACAGGAATAAATTGCGTAATAATAAAATATATTAACATAGAAAACAATATGTCACAATATTACCCATTTTACTCTATTTTTGATCAAATAAATGCAGCCTTGGTAAGCACCTTTAAAAAAAAAAAAAAAAAATGACCCCAAAACTTGATTTAAAAAGGTTTCACATTGATGGATTTATAAAATGTATTTTATTTGTCAATGTTAACAGGATTCCTATGCACTGTGCTTAATTTACTTTATGAAAATGTAATACTTAAATTGTAATGCCATAATTTTGAGACTTGAGCAGGTGCAGAGGTGAAGGGACACCTCAAACACAAATATACGCAGAGGCTCTTGAAAGCATAAGCTGCTGATAAAATTCAAAAATGATATTACATGGCATTGTCCTTTCTCCCCCTGCATTCAGTAATCCTGTTACTGCATTGTTGCATTACTTCAATTACCATTATCTCTGAGAGCTGTTGAATCTTAACACAATCGTCAAGGACAAAACAAAAGGAGCCGCAGTCTCAGCTAGTGACAGCAGTGAAGCTGTCGAGATGGAAGGCTGAGAGTACAGCTCGCGAAATGCCAGCAAATGTCCAAATGACCTGCGCTTTCGTATGTAGGAGGTTTTGAATCGCTGTACGCAAGTGCGTTTTTATCCGGTGCTTTTGTTTGCCGCGGATGCCGTTTGTATGCATGTGTGAGTGAGGGGGGTGGATTTTTTAGTGGTGGGAGGAAGAACAATGGATGAATCTGCATGTCGGGGATATTGGGCTGCCCGAGCTGTTTTAATCTGGCATTCATCTTAGACTGCCAGCGCCATCGATCCAGACGGCACACATAGAAATGCACCCTGCTCTCTTAACAAAGCCAACTGTAGACATTACTCCAAATATACACACTCTCCATCTATACGTGTCAGTCATCCATGTGTGTCAGTCAAGATAAATCCATTCGTTTCATGCACTTAGCTGTATTTAAGTGTATTTTAATGAAATTGGTATGACGGTAAAACAATTTTTCATTTGTAAATGTGCTTGTGTAACTAACACAGTACCTTTCCAATACCAACAAACAGGTTATGTGTGTGTGCTTGTGTGTGTTTGAGTGCATTTTGCAATAAAATATGGCTGACCTGTCCCCTAGGCGGATTTTATACGTTTTGTGCCCCAGACGAGCTGTCTGAAATTTGCACAAGTCATAACTTGACACTTTTTGGTTATTTTTTGCACTGTAAAGCTATCTGTTTGGTGTGCTAGAGTTTTCCTGCTCAAGATGCAGAACTCAGCAGGGGGGGAATTGGGTGGATGGGGGGCTCACAACATATTTCCTTCCTCCATGTCTCCGGTTTCATCATGGGCACCAGTCACTCTCTGCCAAGCCATCACCGCTCTGTAATACAGCCTTACTTTTTGTCAAGATCATTTAGTGTGGCTTTATCTAACTGCAGTTTAATGTGTGTGTGTGTGTGTGTGTGTATGTGTGTGTGTGTGCCGATTTAGCTGGATTAGTCGGTCCTGTGAGGATGTGGTTGGCAGTTTGGGAGGAGGAGGAGGAGGAGGAGGGGGGGTGTTCTTGTTTTCCCGTGGCTCTGTGCTGTAACATTGCTCTGACATTTCCCTGTGTAAAAACTGCCAGCAATGCACTGAGCGCTCGCATCCGTCTGTAAGTAGCCGTGCCGCTGCCAGCTCCTGCAGACCAGTCCAACAACTGTCACCGGCAGTCTCTTCCTCGAGCGTCACGGCTTGCCAGCTTGTCCGGACTGACCCGCTTTTGCAGCAAATCGGAGAGCTCTCTGATTAACTGAGGAATCTGAGAAAATTAGAGCAAGGCCGCTTTCCGAATTCTTCTCTTAAATGCTCCGAGTGTCAAGGCACAGATTATCATTGCATTTAGCCATCTTGCGCACCCAGCGGCGGCCACGTAGTTGCGCACATTAAACAGCTGTGAACCCACGAGTCCCTCGTCTGCTTTTACTGCTCACCCGTCTTGAATGCTCAGCTCTCGACTTCTCCTCTCAAAAAGACAGTCAATGACACAAAGAATACTCTTTCAACTCTCTTGAGAAAATTAAAATTAGACCGAAAGGAGGGGGAGGCTAATTTCTTTGGCAGGCTGCTGCTTTTAATTCTACCCAGTAAAATCTTCAGAGTCTAATAGCAGATTATTGGAGCACCTGTCGGTGGCTCGCCGACTCCTGTCATCGGAACAGATTGTGACAGTTTTGTCAGAAGAAGAACCTAGCTGTGAGCGTGCCAAGCACGATGCCCGCATGGCACACACCGGTGCTTGTGAGAGGCACGCCAGTCAATAATACTGCCGCCTGCGCGAAGCTATCAATTATTGCCGCAATTATTTGTCTAGTTGAATATTCAAAATGTCATGTGAAAAAGATGATTACATATTCCGCTGAGCGTTGCCATGTGTAATGAAATGAAGCAGGCCCTTGTTAAAAATGGAGATGCGGTAACCTGTCCTTCAGAGATCCCTGTGGCTGGTGAGGAGACGGCAGACCCTCAAAGTCTATTTAAAGAACTGAACCTTCTGAGGACCCTGAATTGAAAGCGAATTGGGTTTTGCATTCGACATGAGGCAAATTAAAACTCTCCTTCAACCTCGACAACAACAGATAGCCATTACGCTTGTAGCTGTGACAGGAGTGAAAAATACCCTTTGCATGACAAAACAAAAATGTATACTAGGTTAAACCCTCTGCAGGTGGCAGCAATTAAATGTAATTTCTGCAGATTGTAATGATCCATAATTTAGCTGGCCTTTGCATCAACCCCCCTGATATAAAGTAGTGTGCAGTCTTGATTGAGTGCAGGGCTTTCAGCTGTTGGTCAGGAGTGAGATTGTCAGGATGTGCTCGTGGGTGGCAGGGCCATAGAGCAGCAATGTGCTGTTATTTTTCTCTCTGTTCACACCAACCGTCACCTCCCTCACTGCCCATCTCTGTCAGCTGAAAGCTGGCGTGTGATATCGTCACCATTGCTCTCTTGTTCTGGGACCTTGGGATAATTGTTAAATTTATTTTATTTAATTATTTATTTTTTAAACGTCTGTCAGATTTGTCTGTCAAGTCTGAAGTCTTTAGTATATACCAGGGGTATGCAGGTTCCAGGGTTATTTGGAAAGATTTTGCTCTTTTAAACGCGTATGTTTTGTTGCCTTTCATATTTATTATATATATATATATATATATATATATCTCATCTGGATTTGATTTAAAAAGGAATCTTTCAATCTTTCTCAGAAAAGTTTCTCTTATATTTTCCCTGACTTATTTGCGGTGACTTAATAAAGCGATAGGAAGCTGTTCGATGGGTCTCAAGATTCAAGATTCAAGATTTTTTTTATTTGTCACATACACAATTATACAGAGTATAACCAGCAGTGAAATGTAGGGTCTGGTTTTGTTTAAAATGATATCCAGTGTAATTTGAGTAAAATGGAACACATTTGTGACCCTGGACCACAAAACCAGTCATAAGGGTAAATTTTTCGATTAATTTTTCAGTTGATGTATGGTTTGTTAGGATAGGACAATATTTGGCCGAGATACAACTATTTGAAAATCTGGAATCTGAGGGTGCAAAAAAATCAAAATATTGAGAAAATCGCCTTTAAAGCTGTCCAAATGAAGTTCTTGGCAATGCATATTACTAACCAAAAATTTAGTTTGGATATATTTATAGTAGGAAATTTACAAAGTATCTTCATGGAACATGATCTTTACTATGTCCTAATGTTTTTTGGCATAAAAGAAAAAACAATAATTTTGACCCATACAGTGTATTTGTGGCTATTGCTACAAATACACTCACCAGCCACTGTATTAGGTACACCTGTTCAATTGCTTGGTAACACAAATTGCTAATCAGCCAATCACATGGCAGCAACTCAATGCATTTAGGCATCTAGATGTGGTGAAGACGACTTCCTGAAGTTCAAACCGAGCATCAGAATGGGGAAGAAAGGGGATTTAAGTGACTTTGAACGTGGAATGGTTGTTGGTGTCAGACGGGCTGGTCTGAGTATTTCAAAAACTGCTGATCTACTGGGATTTTCACGCACAACCATCTCTAGGGTTTACAGACAATGGTCCGAAAAAGAGAAAATATCCAGTGAGCGGCAGTTGTGTGGATGAAAATGCCTTGTTGATGGCAGAGGTCAGAGGAGAATGGGCAGACTGGTTAGAGATGATAGAAAGGCAACAGTAACTCAAATAACCACTCGTTACAACCAAGGTATGCAGAATACCATCTCTGAGCGCACAACACGTCGAACCCCGAAGCATATGGGCTACAGCAGCAGAAGAAAACACCGGGTGCCGCTCCTGTCAGCTAAGAACAGGAAACGGAGGCTACAATTCGCACAGGCTCACCAAAATTGGACAATAGAAGATTGGAAAAACGTTACCTGGTCTGATGAGTCTCAATTTCTGCTGCGACATTCAGATGGTAGGGTCAGAATTTGGCGTAGAGAACATGAAAGCATGGATCCATCCTACCTTGTCTCAACGGTTCAGGCTGGTGGTGTAATGGTGTGGGGGATATATTCTTGGCACACTTTGGGCCCCTTAGTACCAATTGAGCATCGTTTAAACGCCACAGCCTACCTGAGTATTGTTGCTGACCATGTCCATCCCTTTATGACTACAGTGTACCCATCTTCTGATGGCTACTTCCAGCAGGATAATGCACCATGTCACAAAGCTCAAATCGTCTCAGACTGGTTTCTTGAACATGACAATGAGTTTACTTTACTCAAATGGCCTCCACAGTCACCAGATCTCAATCCAATAGAGCACCTTTGGGATGTGGTGGAACGGGAGATTCGCATCATGGATGTGCAGCCGACAAATCTGCAGCAACTGCGTGATGCTATCATATCAATATGAACCAAAATCTCGGAGGAATGTTTCCAACAACTTGTTGAATCTATGCCACGAAGAATTAAGGCAGTTCTGAAGGTAAAAGGGGGTCCAACCTGTTACTAGCAAGGTGTACCTAATAAAGTGGCCAGTGAGTGTATATCCCAGCGACTTAAGACTGGTTTTGTAGTCCATGGTCACATTTATGGTTTGATGTTACTGATAGGGCTTAAGATGATAAAAAAGTTTGGGAAACACTGACATACGTCACCACGTTTTATATTATTTTGAGCTTTACTCATGTTAGTCATTCCTAAACACTAGCATTTATTTGTTGCACACATTTGTCATGTAGAGTGGGTGTGTGTTTTAATTTACCATGTTTAAGAAGTGCCAAGCCAGAGACAAAATGATGACAGCACAAAAGGGTGCAGCGATGTCCGGAGGTGGCTGTCTGCCCGCCATGGAGCCTTCCAGAACCACCCCCATTTGTGTGCATTAACAGGATTATCTGAGAAAACCCACAGTGGCTCTGGCCTGTCTTTCCTCCTCTGAGCAGCAGAAAGGCCTTGCCTCGTTACATGCTTTGCTGGCTATTGAAGACTTCAGAGAAAGCCCCTCTGAGGAAAACAAACGAGATGAAAGTGCACACTGCCTGTTTGGCTCCGTTCAGCACTTCTTTCTGCCTTTCTTCCCGCCATCTCTCCATTTTTTGCTTTTTCCCCTCTCCCCTCTTTCTCTCGGGATGGTTGTAAACAGTACATGATAGCAGTTTAGAGACCTCTGGCTTGTGGGGGGAGTTAAATCCATCTCCCCTGTCCATTTTCGCTGTTTGTTGTTGTGTTTCCTGTGTGGATGATGGCTCTTTTCCTGACCGCTTGACCTTGCGTTTTTGTGAGCATAGGTAGATATCTGTAACTTGCATGTAACATCCCTTTTAGCGCTGGTAATTTTCAAAGTTCAAACTGCCACTCATTACCTCATGAAAATATCCATTTCATTGCCATTTGTGAGTTAATCGTGTGTTTTTTAACTATAGGCATCCTGAACCCGCTGCTTGTTTACCTGTTGATGGTGCAAATGCCATTTGCAGCACTTTATAACATTTTTTGAGGGGAATTTATTCAGTGCAATTATCAAAAATGGTTCTGTAGCTTTTGACAGCTTTCATCTGGACTAGATAAAACATTTGGACTTGAGCATATTTATGAGAGAGGTATGTTTTTTCCTCCAATATGTTGTGAAGTTTTTACCTTTTTTTTACACATTGTCATAATACTAAATACGTTACACACGTGCTTTATACAGGCAAGTTTAAATACATTTAATTAAATTAAAGGGTAAAATTAGTACATAAATTATAAGCGTTGAAAAAGTTGTAAAAACATCTGTTAATTTGTTTACAGAGACCAGACAATTGGGAATCTGCTAGTTTTTCAAGGTTTTTTTTTTTTTTTTTTGAGAATATAATGTATCAGTTCCTCCAAAATGCAGAGACAAAAAATATTTCATAAATGGGTAACATTGCATCAGGCTTCAGCACAGTGTGTTCAATGAAGAAATGCTCTTGTGTCCAGCCTCCTTTATTATTTAATCTCCTAAATGAGGTGGTGGAGGAGTCAGAAACATTAAATGAGATTACAAACGCAATGGGAGGAAAATCGCCGGTCATTGTCAAAGTGCCATTGAAAGTCAATTATTGTTTTAAATGTTTCTTTGCCGTGACAATTGTCTACATACTTTACTGTTTCAGTTGTAAGGGAGTAGATGGTCTCTCTTTTTGCTTTTTTTTTCTATTCTACCGGTAGATTCCTTTTATTTCCATTTTAAGCAACTGTTGCATAAACTTATCTCTTTTGAGCTTGCATTTGAAGAGCAGACAATTTATTAAATATAATTAAATTTTCAAAACAATTTTTGTCAATGTGTGAAGTGTTTGCAACAAATGTTACAATTCTCCTTTAGCTTTCCACTGGCTTAAAACACCTGAATTTTGTGTAATGTAACCTTTAACACATCTTAACAATATGTGTGTTTCCTCTGTTGCCCCTTTACAGGATATATTTCTGTAATTCTTCCAGATTTTGTTTACTGTATGCTTCCTGTTCGTCTGTTTTTGTACATGGATGAAAGTGTTCAGCTTGAGAGAACACTATTGTTTGCTTTTATAGCCCTGCTGACAACCGTTGGAACCAGCTGAACGGTGTACAGCCGAAAGCAGGAGTGTATCACCCCATTCAAAGACCTGAGCTAAACCCCAACACAGTCTTTCTCTGCTGGACTACCAGTGCTTTGTCTGGTCTTGTGTTGTGAAAAGCTCTGCTCCACTGGGTCCTGGCCTGTAGTGCTGTTCGGGAGCATGTTTATAATAAGAGCTGTGTTTACTGTTATGTGATACTTGCTTTAGCCTGCTGAGGGACTAAAGTCGACGAGAGACTGTTAGTATGGGGGTCTGCACAGGCCTGGGGTCTAGATGGTAGAATGAGGGAGGTTCATAAATGATTAAGACCCAATCTTTAGGCTTTTTTGTAAGTCCGAAACACAAGGGAGCAGCTGAGAAATGGAATGAGTGCGAACAAACACATGTAGCAGATTTAGAGATCTATTAATGGTTCTATTCTATTCTATTCTATTCTATTGTTCCTTTAAATGAGTTGCAGTTAATATTGGAGAATTAACTCATCTTTTATGTGTCTTGCAGGTAAAGATGAGCCCAGCAGCTACACTTGCACAACCTGTAAGCAGCCGTTCAGCAGTGCCTGGTTTCTGCTGCAACATGCCCAGAACACTCATGGCTTCCGCATCTACCTTGAGAGTGAGCGCGGAAGTCCGCTCACGCCACGTGTGGGAGCTCCTTCGGGAATGGGTGCAGATTGCTCCTCTCAGCCCCCCTTGCATGGCATCCATCTACCAGAGGGAAGCCCATTCAACCTGCTGCGGATACCCAACTCTGGACGTGATGGACCCCCTCTCCGAGAGGGTCGGTTTCCTCCTACGCCGCCTCTCTTTAGCCCTCCACCCCGCCATCATTTGGACCCTCATCGCATAGAGCACCTGAGCCCGGAGGAACTGGCTTTGGCCACCCACCACCCGAGTGCCTTCGACAGGGTGCTGCGCCTCAACCCCATACCCATGGATCCCCCAGCTATGGACTTCTCTCGTAGGTTGAGGGAGCTGGCTGGTAACACCTCAGGGTCAACTCCTCCTCTCTCACCCAATAGGCCCAGCCCTATGCAACGGCTACTACAACCATTCCAATCAGGAACAAAGCCACCCTTTCTCTCCACCCCTCCCCTACCTTCCATGCAGTCCCCCTCTGGCTCCCAGTCCACCCCGACCCCTCTTACGCAACAGTCCAACACGCCAATGAAAAGCAAGTCTTGTGAGTTCTGTGGGAAGACCTTCAAATTCCAGAGTAATTTAATTGTGCATCGACGCAGTCACACGGGTGAGAAACCCTACAAATGCCACTTGTGCGACCATGCCTGTACGCAGGCCAGCAAGCTAAAGCGGCACATGAAGACACACATGAACAAGTCATCGCCCATGACGGTTAAGTCCGACGATGGCTTGTCCACAGCCAGCTCCCCTGAGCCGGGAACCAGCGACTTGGTGGGTAGTGCCAGTAATGCCCTCAAGTCTGTGGTAGCCAAATTCAAAAGCGAAAACGACCGCCTGATTCCAGAGAATGGAGAGGAAGAAGAGGAAGAGGAAGAGGAGGAGGAAGAAGAGGAAGAAGAGGAAGAGGAGGAAGGAGAGGAGGAGGAGCTGGAGAGAGAGGGAGGTAGAAACAACTACCACTTCAGCCTCAATCTCGAGGCTGCACGGCACCACGAGAACAATGGCGGACGTCTGGGTGCGGTTGAGGACGGGATCCCACGCTCGCTGCCTGAGGTTATGCAGGGTATGGGCTTGGCTGCCAGCATGCAGCACTACAGTGAGGCATTTCATCAACACAAACGAGGAGCCCTAAACTCTGGCAACGATGCACATAGGGACATGTGTGATGAGGACTCGGCTCTGGAATCAGACAGAGTGGACGAGGGCTGCGGCTCAGCTATCAATGGTCGAGGCTCGTCCCCCAGTGAGTCTGCCTCTGTTGGTTTGTCCAAGAAGCTTCTACTGGGCAGTCCCAGCTCACTTAGTCCTTTCTCCAAACGAATCAAGGTGGAGAAGGACTTTGACCTCTCCACCCCTACAATCCCCAACACTGAGAATGTCTATTCTCAGTGGTTGGCTGGCTATGCTGCCTCTCGACAGCTGAAGGACCCCTTTCTGAACTTCGGGGATTCCAGACAATCGCCTTTTGCCTCGTCTTCAGAGCACTCCTCAGAGAATGGAAGCCTGCGCTTCTCTACGCCACCAGGGGACCTGGATGGCGGCATCTCGGGCCGCAGCGGGACTGGCAGTGGCGGCAGCACGCCACACCTCGGGGGTCCTGGTCGGCCCAGCTCGAAAGATGGCCGACGCAGTGACACCTGCGAGTTCTGTGGGAAAATATTCAAAAACTGCAGCAATCTGACAGTGCACCGGCGAAGCCACACGGGTGAGAGGCCTTATAAGTGTGAGCTCTGCAATTATGCCTGCGCTCAGAGCAGCAAGCTAACACGGCACATGAAAACACACGGGCAAGTGGGCAAGGACGTTTACAAATGTGAAATCTGTAAGATGCCTTTTAGTGTGTACAGCACCCTTGAGAAACACATGAAAAAATGGCACAGTGACCGTGCATTGAACAACGAAATTAAAACTGAGTAGTGGTGGAGTGTGGTGGCTCACTTGCCTGTTAACAGCGAATAACACCTTACCCCACTCCCACCCTCATCCTTGTAGATTTCCCTGTTTCGCTAGTCCAGTGGCGGCTAAGACAGCGTGCTTGGCACCACCAGCACACCCTTTTCATTTACCGTTGAATGCATGATCTGTATCGGGGCAATACTATTGCATTGACGCCAACTTGGAGCCTTTCTCTTGTGCAATAATTTACATGTAGTGTACTTTTTCTTTTTTCTTTCCCATTTTGGAAAATTTGACAGCATGCATGATATATTTGGGCTAATTTTAAAAATAAATTGTCCCTGGTTGGTTAGTTGTTTAGTAAATGTGTTGCTGTTTTATTGTTCATTATTTTACAAATGTTTTTTCTTTTATTTTTCGTTTTTATTTTGAGATCAAAGAAAAAGAAAAGAAAAAACAACCATGCTGCAAACATTCTGTAATACATATCATGTACAGTTTTTTGTTGTAACATGGAGGACTACAGGCTATCGCTTAAACCTCTTTGGATGGGCTGGAAATAGCACTTAAACTAATCTTTCAAAAAGATGTTCTGTCCACATAGGGTTAAAATACTAATTGGCCCCTACGGAATAAAAATAATGACAGCCTTTGGATTTCTTAAAAAGGAAACAGCATTAAGATTTGAATTTGTACTATCATTTGGTAAAACAAACAAAAAGAGTGCCTTGGATATCTTGAAATTACATTGGTTAATCTCATCTGCTGTAATTCTGGAGTCTCAGCTAGATAATACACAAGGATCGATTGGATCCTCAGAAGGTTCTTGCATCAAGTACCTTACCGCTATAGTCAACTGTGACTTTAGAGAGAAATAGTAATAATCAAAAAGCTAAGGAAATTTCTAGTTAATCACCGTTAGGTACCTACGTAAAACGTATCCTTCCATTGTGGTTTATGTCCTGGGCATGGCACATGCAGTATATGGTGTGGGTTTCAGCCTTGTTTACTTCTTCTGTCTGAAGGTACTATACTTGGTGGTACTAGTTTTCAGTCCACAATCATTTGACTTTTCTGTGTTTGTTCAAGTCTTCTCTTCAGTAGCACAACATTTTGACATTTTTTTGATGACCATTGTTAGTGTGAACGTCCATTGCGAAGGAACACCTGAGGGCATTTCGAGCAAACTAATGTAATGTACACTTGAGAATCGGTTATTAAGAAAGCATTGAAATATTTGCAGCTGTCAGTGATGATTAACTATGAATTGCCTACAGGTCTGAGACAAAATCTTATTTCTTTATTATTGCCTATGTCTAAGCGCCCTAAAAGACTAAATGAACCTGAAAGACCGACCAAGCGAGAGCGAGACAGAGAGAGGGAAAATCATACGTCACTTTTGTTCCTTTGTTTTGTAGGAGTTTCACACATGGTGTGGTATAAGTTGACATTCAAGAAGGCTCTTTTTCATTGTTGCATTTTGACATCAATGACTCCAGACAACATTTTTTTGGTGTTTAGACAGCACCTGCCACTTTGCCCTTCTTTTTATATTAGACATGCTAATTGGAGGTATAGTAGTTGAATATAAATTAAGATTGCTTGCTTGTTGGACAACAAAGTGCACTGTTAAAGTTTCCCAGTTTACAGGTATTCACGAGAGGGAAAACTTCCTAAAGAATCAAGCACGGTGTCATTGTTTAATGTAAAAAAGCCAACTCCTCCTCTCACCTCATGAAGATAAAGCCCAACTCCGATATAATTTTATTGTGTCAAAGCACACAGTGCTTGACAAAGTACGGACAATTGAAACTTGCTGCTTTCACTGCAAGAACTTTTTTTGTACAAATCTTTTTTTAAGTATGAAAATAAAATGACTTTTTTAAAAAGTAACATTTCATTATCTTAGGGGAAACTGTATTTAAGTTTGTTGTTTCTCTTTTCCTCTTTGTCTTGGTGGTGTTCAAGACTTGATCACAATATATATAAAATGGGAAAAATCTGTGATTTTTTTTTTTCCTGTTTTTTCTTTCTTTCATTTTTTCATCTTGGCTCTTCACAGCTCTTCAGGTCAAACTTGCATTGGGGAAAGGTTTAAGATTATATATAAAATATATAATAGAGAAACATAAATATAGGAAAATGCACATCATGTCAGTTCCTATGCTAAAACACATTTATGGTCTACTTTCTTCCGTATTTCTAGAATGTTATTTCAATTAAATGTTCACCTAGTGTAGGTACTACAGTATTTATATTGAGGCTTGTATTTTTAACTGTTGCTTGTTCTCTCAAAAGGTATTATTGTACCTTTTTTGGTAGTGGAAAAAAACAACAAGCTGCCACGGTATATTTTTTTAATTTGGCAGGATAATATAGTGCGAATTATTTGTATGTTTAAAAAAAGAAAACGGATAAAAAAAAAAATGAAATTAAAAAATTAAAGTATGTGGCATTGTACAAAGGAGGCCATTCAATGGTTTCCCCGAGGAGTCTTTTGAGAATGTCCACACTAGCTAAAACAGGTGGTTGTACATATCTTTTTTCTGTTCTTCTTTTTAAAAATCTCCTCTGCTGCCATTCTGTATGCAGTACAGCAAGCTAATGTTGGGTTGTTCTGTAGTGTGCTTCTGTCTTTTCACCTGTCTCACCTGAATACATTCCAGCATCTTGAAAAAAAACTAACTTCATATGCAGTAAAATACCAGTAAATAAACAAACAAAAAATCATTCAAATAAATGAATTCAAATAATCAATGTTTTGCAGGTGTTTTTTTTTTCATTGCCAAATATTAAATGGTGCTTTATATTTAGATTGGGACGACTTTCATATGCAAAGCATATTTAAAAATGAAATGGAACTAAAGGAGCAGCCCACTTAAGTTCATACTCTTTTGTAAATGGCAATGCGGAATATTTTGTTATCAGCCTTTTCTATTCCTGTTATGAGAGCTGTTTGTTGTAACTTGAACTTGAACTTTATCTTTTTCAATAGGAGTCACTATTTATTATTGCTTAAATACTCTGTTCAAAACAGAGACATAGAATGGATCCTTTTTTTGTTAGTTTGTTTTCATTAAATTTTTTTCTTTTTTTTAAAAAGAAAAGAATGACCAAAGGTCATTGACAGACTTACTTTTTTTGTTCTATGTTGAGTTTTATTGGAGAAACCACTGTCTGTGTTTTCTGGCAGTTGTCTACATTATCCTGTTCACCAACCAATTTTGTCCCTTTATTGAAAACAATTAATAAAAAAATTAAAGTATATACCTGTGTCTGGTGGCAAAGATTTCTCTCTGCATTTTTGTCTTTTAATTAATTGATTAATTGATCTTTTGAATAGGAAAATTGTATTGCATTTGACACACACACACACACACACACACATGTTGGGTTTCCATGTTTTATGGGGACATCCCATAGGCGCAATGGTTTTTATACTGTACAATCTGTATGTGCTATTGCCCTACACCAACCCTACACCTAAACTTAGCCCTCACAGGAAACATGCTGCATTTTTAGATTTTCAAAAAACTTTATGCTGTATGATTTATAAGCTTGTTTCCTCATGGGGACCAAAAAATGTCCCCACAAGATTAAGATTTACTGGTATTACTATCCTTGTGGGGACATTTGGTCCCCAGGACGTGATGAATACCAGGTGCACACACACACACACATGTTGGTTTTTGTGGTTTATGGGGACTCTCCATAGGCGTAATGGTTTTTATACTGAACAAACTGTGTGTGCTATTGCCCTACACCAACCCTACACCTAAACGTAGCCCTCACAGGAGACTTTGTGCAATTTTAGATTTTCAAAAAAACTCCATTTAGTATGTTTTTTTAAGCCTTTTGAATTACGGGGACATAGGCAGTGTCCTCATAAACCACCTTCATATTGTAATACCTCTGTCATACCCATGTCATCATACAAATTTGTGTCCTCATAAACCACATAAACATGCACACACACACACACACACACACACACACACACGTTTGTTTTTGTGAAAAAAGGGGACATCCCGTAGGCTTAATGGTTTTTATACTGTACAAACTGTATGTTCTATTGCCCTACACCAACCCTACACCTAAACTTAGCCCTCACAGGAAACTGTGCATTTCTACTTTCCCCCCAAAATACTCACTCTGTATGATTTATAAGTGTTTTGAAAAATGGGGACATGGGGCAATGTCCTCTTAAGTCACCTTCTCCTTGTAAGACCTATGTCATACCCATGTCATTATACAAATTTATGTCCACACACACGCACACTTATTGCACAACTCAGAGTATCGTACTTAAGCTATGATGGTGTTTAACTCTCATTTGCTTGAACTCTGCTGGGTGTATGCATGTCAAATAATTAGGACGGTCTTCCTGAGCAGCTCTGGACTCGTGGTACCTCTCCCCTCCCCCCGTTCCTTTGCCCGCTACTGTGTGTTTGTGTGGTTCAGAAACGGTGTGTTTAGCCTACGGGTGTAGGAGAGCCTTCAAGCTGCTCTGTAAATCTCTGGGGTCATGTGACCAAGTGACTTGAAAAGAGTGTTACCTTACCTGTTCTATAGGTCAGAAGAGCAGCTTTACCACATACGCAGATGGAACATCACTTCCAAAATTGCCTTTATTTTGTTTATCCCTTTTATATGCGGCAAAAATATTGCCTACATTCACCTGTTCATCATTAGCAAAATGAACAGAAACTTAGTTTTGTAGAATAAAACCTTGACCACAAACTGAGTGTTGTTTATAGTGATGCACACTCAAATTTTCTCCTTTGTCTAACGCAAATCTATAAAACCAGGCTGAGATGTGTTTCTTTAAGATTCCTTTTCAAAAACAAGAAAGAAATAGCCACTTGTGTTTAGAGAGGCATATTGTTGTCTTGGCAGGTGGGAAAGACCAAAACTTCAACCCCTCCTTAACCAATCTTTCCCATTTTATTCATCTAGCTCTCGAAGACAACGTGTCACTCTACTCAACAATGCCACACTACAGACAAATGAAACAAATCACTGACTTTCTCTCCATGTCTGAAAACGAGTGCTCACATAAACCCATGCACTGAAAGTCTCTCCGTTTTTTGTAGACTTTAATGCTGTATTTATGATAATTCTGTCATCATTTACTCACCCTCGTGTCTTTCAAATCCTGTTTGACTTTCTTTCTTATGTGGAACAGAAAAGATGTTAGTCAGAATGCCCAATCTGCTCTTTACCATACAACCGAAGTGACCATGGCTGCATTTTAAGGTAAGATTATAGCTATATAATTTCTGAACTTTTGTAAATTTAATGTAAATGTTGTATGGGCTACTTTCATAATGCCACTTCTTTCTATTTTTGCAGTTCCTGGTCTCCATCCACTTTCATTGTATGGAAGTGAGCAGCTTGGACATTCAACTAAACTTCTCCTTTTGTGTTTTATGAAAGAATATAAGTCATACAGGTTTGGAACGACATGAGGGTGAGTACAATTTCAAGAATTTTCATTTTTGGATGAACTATTCCCGTCATGGCCTGTCAAAAATCAAACTAGCAACTAATACAACAATATATAAACAGATAACAAAACACAACAAGTGTTGTTGGCATCTTCCAGGAAAAATGTTGTGTTCTCACTGTTATGAAAATCAAATTCCAGTATCCCCAAATATTCTTCTTTTCCCTTTTCCCAGTGTTTTGTAGTTGAGAATTCTCCAGAAAATGTGAGTCTCAAAACACTGAGGTGCATGGTTTGTTTTAGTTTTGTGTCCGTGTGGACTTGGCCATGGAAATTGGTCTCCTGATCAAAAGTTCCTTTTGTTTATGGCCCGCTGGCAGGCATTCTGCTCTGGGCTGTTCAGCATGAGGTTGCCAAGCGGACTGAACCGCTGTCTAAACAGAGGTTGACTCGGTTGTTTAAACGTTACACGTTGTCAACTTTCTAGTCGGTTTGAGAGTTTGTGGTACTGCTAGACACGAATGCCTCATCGCCAGTGCCCATCTTGTGTGTTGAACTAGCTTTGCATCATTTCCTTTACTCCAGCTTGGCTTTGCTCTATTAATTGTGCAGTGTGAGGTGAGTGGGCACAAAGTAAGTGCACCTTAATGGACAATGACCACCTCGCACCCACTCTCAAAGTATGTGGCAGTTAACCAAGCTTAGATTTACAGCACATCATCTGAACGTAAACTATTCTCACGGCTCTTACAGAACAGCCTCACATAGCAATTTACACAATCTCCACACCAATTTGATCTCAAGGAGAAATGAAAGATTAGAGACGATTCTTTATCCATGGGTTTGGATAAGAGGTTATAGGGACTTTGCACTCAGATGTCACACCAAGCTCAACCTTTGACCCTGAGAGGCCTGCCCAAAGGTTTGTGGGGTCAATTGGTCAAGTGTCATTTTATCCTCATTTCAGTGAGCCACATCCAACATGTTTTTCTCTTCTCTCTCTCTCACTCTGTGTCTCACTTTCTTTAACGACAGGCTGTCAGGCTCCTGGAGTCATTAGAAAAGGACACCTGCTTGCTGAATGGGAGTCGAGCAATGCCACAAGAACTTGTATGCTGACTCCAATCTCATTAAAGGTGGAATCAGTCTTTTCATTGTTGTTTTTCCCCCTCAAGCACAGGACAACAGATAGATAGTTAGGAGCAACCATGTGTGTTCTATGATTAGATTTGTGAGGGATAATTAATCACAAATGGTGCAGGGGAAAAATACATACTCATACACACACACACACACACACACACACACACTAAAACAGCAGCAGCAGCTTCATTTGAATATATTAGTGCTTTAATAAGCTAACTGATTGATCCCAGGTGAACACTTTGTTGTGGAGATTGCAATGCCCTTTAGGTTTGAATAAACAGAGCCCGCAGCCCACACTGAGCCCTGTTTGGAGATAACAGCCTGTTTGAATGAGGCATGTTGAATTCTGAGAAGGAGTGTCACTCGAACGTAAGTATGTCACATATGGACTCTCTCTCTCTCTTTTTCTCGCCAGTGGTGTGAGGCCCTGGAGAGACGTCATTTTTAGAACATACTGTATATACAGTCGAATACCTTCTGTGAGCATTAATGAACATTGTAGGTTCACATATTTAAAAGACCAACGAGAAATGACTTTTATTAAGTTGTCACTTGGCCAATAAAACCTGTCTGAGTCACATAATACTTTCAAAGAGGTCAATAGGTTAGCCATCTGCTTGCGCAAACCAAACGCAGACTTTTTCCGCATTTTCTGTGCAGATTTTTGGGGAAAAATCTGTGGATTTCTGCTGAATGGAATTAAATATAGTAAAATATTTTCATACGAACTGAGAGTTCTGTACTTTTATTGGTAGAGGAGCAAAAATTATTTTTAATGACTTTTGATGTGTAGATAATTGCATTAAAACTAAATGAATGATTGAATGAATGAATGAACAAATAAATAAATATATACATGTAATACAATTTTTTACTGAACAAGACAAAATGCTGATTAAAATCTGAATTATTAATATTATCATTATGAAAGTTCATTTATTTCACCATTGGCAACTTGCTTCCAAAATAAATTTGTTGAGTTTTTAAGGTGTTTCCGTTTTTATTATGACAAATAGTAATGTATTAAACAAACAAGTGCTGTACAATTAGTGGTAATAAACTTTTTGAATAATGGGTGTTTCCAGTTTTATGGAAATCTGTGGGCACAGATTTCATGTGGTCCCGGTCATCTGTTGACTAAAGTAATAAAAGAACACTTTATGGTCACAAACACACAGACTCGTCAAGCCTTGAACCTCAGACATCAGATGTTGGAGTCTAGTGTTTGGTGACTTATCCAAGTCCCCTGCCCTTGCATGGTCAACAGAGTGAGTGTGTCATTACCATAAATCTATCAGTGTCTTCCTGTGTGTGTGCGTGTGTGTCTCTTGTCCTCTTTTAGCACTCTGGGGCATGTTGGACTAATGGCTGGCCTTGTTCTCACCCTGGCTGTTTGCTGAGCTTGGAAGGCTAAAGTCTATAGATAGACAAGAGACTTGGAATGCAAGGTGTGGACAACCGAGATAAAGTTAAGACTGTGTGGACTGAAGGGCAGGGTGTGTGTGTGTGTGTGGATGGCCTGGAGTGTAAAGGTCAGAGAGTCAAGTTCACTCCCTAAGGAAAAACATTTATGGTTTGTAAGTGTGTGCGCTGTAGTTGTCTGTATTAACTAGCCAGTAATATGTTTTCTAGTATCCGAGTGCTTGTCTGTGGTGACAGTCTGTAGTTTCTCTCACATCCACATATACAACTTTGACTCTCTTCTCCTCTCCTCAGGGCATCTGGTGCAGGCCTTAATCCCAGCATAGCCTGATGGTTGAGAGCGAGGCAGTGTGTCCAGGCAGACTGGAGATAATCTGCTGGAGAAAAAAAAGCCTGTCCATGCTCACTGTTAACACATCTCGTTCCTGCTCGACTCTGGGAGCTGTGCAGGGTGACCTGGGTTAATTGCAGCTGCAGAGATGAACAGCATGGGTCACCTTCGCTACGAAAGAGACGGGGAAAAAAATGAGGTAATCATAGAGGACAGCTGAAGTTGAACCGTAGAGATTTTTTCAGGACAGTTCCTAATGGCTAGCAGAGGGCTTTAGAGGGGAGAAGAGGACAGGACAGGTGTGAAAAGGAGGCATTGCTTACAACTGGTATTAACTGGGCTCAGGTGATTAAAAGTGGTCAGTACTAAAACAGGTGTAAACGGAGTCCAAAACCTGTTTCACACTTCACAATTTCATGGGAAAGCTGCAGCCATTTTTTTGGTTTTCTTTTTTTCACATTTCTATGTATGCATGCATTACTTTTGTCCTTTTTTGCCCTGTCAAGTGTTTCACCAATAGTAATTTTTATAATTTGTTTTTGTAAACAAAGCCCAATGTAGCTATACAGAGGGAGCTGAAATCTAAAATGTGTATAAATGCTAATGCTAAGTAATGCTAATAATCTATTATGCTAAAAATAGATTTAACTACTGTACATGTGGAAAAAGTCGACATAAAGTAGAAGATGTGATCATCTTTTTCCCTTTTGTCATGTATATCCAAATGAAACAACTTCTTGAAAGAGAAAAAAAAATATTTTGTCCATCGGGATTTGATTTGACTGTTGTTTTTCGCTAATAGAGAGCTGCATGTTGTCGTATTTTTGTAGGCCAATCCGGAAATCAGCATCACCTTGATTCCTAGTTGGATAATTGCAGAAAGTAAGCTCTCTGACCAACAAAAGTTTATGATTCTTCTTACTTGTTTTGTTCATAAGCCTGTACAAACAGACTAGTAAGTAGATGAATTGTTTGATATAATTTGATATAATTGTCCCCAACAACCAAAATAATCCCATTTAACCACTTGTTAGCAACTGCCTTTTTTAAAGAAAAGTAAAAGCTTTTAAAAAACCACAAAAGAGATTTACTGATGTTTTATATTGTCGCATAAAATGTGAAAATATCTTGAGCTTGTGTTAACCACGGACCTTATTTCAGGCATTTAACAAAACATCCATTCAAGAAACCCATTGACATCAGAACAAGATAATTGGAAGTGCTACAATCTCAGCAAAAAACAAAACAAAAAAACACTGCAGTATTCCACAAAAAATAAGAATTGCCAATTAATGTTTCATGGTGACTTAAAAAGAAAAAACATCTGATCAGTAAATTCAGAAAAGCACATAAAATACCAGGTGTAAATGGCAATCCATATTGTTTGATCATTTGTGGTCTAATAATGTGGGCTGGAGAAGAACAGTGTGGCCAGGATTGGGACTGTGTTTTGTCTAGTCGTCCTTCTGTTTTGTGTTAAAGTGACCCTAGTGCACTCTGTCTACCGCTTAAGACTGTTTTGACACTCGCTCACATTCGTATCCCCAGAGTCACACACATGCGTGAACAAGCACACAGAGAAATGCGTCAGGAGCACAGTGAACATTTTTCATGTGCTATAAGCGATTTCAAAAGGCCATTCCATCTTCATTTTACAACTTCATGGTCTCCCTGGTATGTTCTCCATGCTGTTTCCCTCTGCCTAAGCACAGCTCTTGCTCTTTCTCTCAGTCTTAAGATGGTGGAGGTGAGAGGTCAGCATGGCAAGGCTGCAGATTAAGTTTCACATGACTGTGCACCTTTGTTGGGGCGGCCCACTAGAAAGGAAATGTCTTGCATATCTGAATCCAAGAGGAGAATCATGCAGCTCCTTCCTCTATGTCCTGCGCTGAGATTGGCCACTGTTGCAGCAGGTCTCCCCCCTCAGCCTCACTGAGCATGTTTGCTCGTCCGAAGGGGGTGTTTTGAACTCTGCATGCCACACAATCTGGTTGATCTGCAGTGTCTCTAACCTTTTCATGAACTACAATACGTCTGGCCTGACACATCCTGCTGAATGGAAGGGGACAGCCAGCAAAGGTTGCACTTGAGATTGAAGTTCTGTTCAGCCAATCAGTTTTGAACAATGTTCAGATGCTTTAATAAGGGATTTTTTGCACTTTGGGGTGGTTGTGTACAAAGAAGCTTTATAGATATTTGTAGCTACACAATAGCTAAAGATACAGTTTAAATGCAAGATCATATAGTCTATTCCTAATAAAGTCTGTTTAAAGCCACAAGTCAACATAAACAGCTGCTTACCTCACTTCCTCTGTTCCACCATCCTCATGCTCAGTCACCTCTATTATAAACAGAATCAAACCTTCTTCCCCTTTCACATCAACATGTGAACTTGCGAAAAGCCTTTACATTAACCTGCCAGGTAATGACTAAACAATACATTGAATCTCAATGTGTGAAACTTGACTCTGTAGACTTCACTTTATGAAGTGAGTGGATGAGGTTTGCTCTCTGTTTTTGTCTTGCCCTCCTGCGTGAGGGATTTTCTGTTTACACACCCACACCGTGACTATTGGGCCACCAGGGCCGAATTAATTTGAGCAATCGATAACTTCTTCATCAACATTTTCATTTGCTGCCTCTGCTGGAACGGTGGGGGCCCATTAGTTGTGGTGTCTTCAGCAATGGTGACCGGTGTGTGTGTGTGTGTGTGTGTGTGTGTATGTTTGAATAGCGATGACATGGCCAAGGTCAGGCAGCCAGTGGCCAACAAGAGATCATGCTCTGACAGGTGAGAGATATTTATTTCAGTGAAGACCCTCGCTTACTGCCTGTAATTGAATATATACATACACAAACAAACAAACAAACATACCAAAGTTTGCGCTGTCCAAAACTTTTTCAACTCTGTTTAAAGTGATAATTTGTACGACTTTCTTTCATCTGTGGAACACAAAGATATTTTGAGAAGTTTACATATATATATATATATGATAAATTTTTAATTTTCAAAAATCATGTTTTTGTGTTAGTTAGCTGTACTTTTTAGTTTTTTTTTTAACCTAATCAAAATAATCCAACTGCAGTTTGATTGAGATTGGAATGCCCAATGAAAAAACATGATTTTGAAAATGGTTAAAAACGGAGTTATCTGTTTTTTCAAATGAACTCTTCATATATATATATTTTTTTTTTCACAAAATATAAAAGTCATAGAGGTTTGAAAAGACACTGTAAAAATATCACTCTAAATTTAGAGTAAAACAAACAACAAAAACAACAACAAAAACAACAGCAGCCGTGGTTGCCAGAAAATCACTGTAAAATAATAATAAAAATAAATAGATACGGTGATTTGATGGCATAAAAATATACTTTTTCGGGGTGAGAAAACAATGACAAAATTGGGTGAACAATCGCTTTAATGTGTTCATGGGTGTTTTGTACATGTATAAGTATATTTGGGATTGTATTTGTGTGTGTGTGTACTTTCTGACCTCTGTGCTCAGCCCCAGAAATCAGTATTTGGAGTAACTGATCATATCAGTGGTCCCGTCTTCTTGGAATGCTGTGGATGGTCACAGGTGCCCATTACTTATCATGCTAAATGATTCAGGTCAGCTCGGTCAACATTCCGGAACTCTCTGAGACAAGACCACTCTGTAAAAGGGGGGAAGATCCCCCTCTAAATCTCTTCTTCCCAAATGGGTTGAAGGAAGAAACTGAGTTTGAGTATTGAAATAATGGATGTTTATGACCAGCAGATTTGAGTAGATTCTGATGTACTGCTCCTGCAGGGCCCACTAATGTGTGCCACTTACCCACCCAGCAAGTGGCATTAGTGCTATGGTCCTCCATTTCCCAGCAGTGCACATGAAGCCTCGGTTGCCCAGAACTCGGTGCTTCTGGAGTCTTGTTCAACTGAGGTAAATCTTTTAGGTCATCTACTTCTGTGAATTTGAACCTTTTTTTCAATGGGTTACATGTTCTAATTATTTTCAGGATGTGGTTGGAGAATCTCTTTCTTTCTTTCTTTCTTTCTTTCTTTCTTTCTTTCTTTCTTTCTTTCTTTCTTTCTTTCTTTCTTTCACATTATCAAGCCGACTCTGTTATTGAGACCAGGCCCAGATTCCGGACCCTTGAGATGAGCTGTACTATTTTAAATTACACAAACCCAGCTCCTTTTGACACCTACTAGCCTTCTGTTGCCCATTACTGACTGTATTTCTGATAGCTCAGCTTTATGTAAATGATAAATATTTCTACTCAAACAAACTGAGCCTAAGCGCCACCCTCTTAGTTCCTGTTGTTAACTCAGAGAAGCTTTTCAGAATGTCCATGAACAGTGTGAGTTTCAATAAAATGTGGTAAAACAACAGTGACAGTGCAAAGCATTTGCTCTTTTTCTGTATAGAAAATGTTCAATTATACAGTGACATGATTAAGAACTACTTAATAAATAAGTCTGCTTGTATTCTCTGTGGATATACCTGTTTGATGACCTAGCAACAACATTTTATTGTATTGTTGGATAATTTCTGTAAATTTGTGTGTAAACTATTCAAACCCACAGATCTCTTACACACTCATTAAAAAGAGCAAAGGCTTGTTTGAGAAAATGCCAGACATTTTAAAGCTTAGTGAAAGGTCATGCTTGTGTAAAAAAGAAATGCACTTTAGCCTTATTACAGAAAAAATATTGTTTAGAATACACTGCAAACTGAATGTAATGTTTTTGAACACTTAATTGAATGCTAATTGCAAATAAATGAAAAGGTATAATGGATTAAATTGATATTAAATGCAATTAGCTGAACTTTAATGTGCTTTCTTAAGTAGGACTTAAGTACATCTTTATATTTAATTTCATAATTACTTCTGTTGTCTTTGAAATATTGTTAAACTGTACTGCCAGATATATTGACAGTTATGGTAAACTAAAAGGTACTTTAATGCAATTTGTATCGAAACCTGTATGTCATGTATTTAAGCATATTAACTACACGTTTGTAATGATGAAATGTGACCCTGGACCACAAAACCAGTCATAAGGGTCAATTTTTCGAAACTGAGATTTATACATCATCTGAAAGCTGAATAAATAAGCTTTCCAAGAATATATGGTTTGTTAGGATAGGACAATATTAGGCAAAAAAATCTAAATATTGAGAAAATCGCCTTTAAAGTTGTCCAAATTAAGTTCTTAGCAATGCATATTACTAATCAAAAATGAAGTTTTGATATATTTATAGTAGGAAATTACAAAATATCTTCATGGAACATGATCTTTACTTAATGTCCCAATGATTTTTGGGATAAAAGAAAAATCTATAATTTTGACCTACACAATATATTTTTGGCTATTGCTACAAATATACCCCAGTGACTTAAGACTGGTTTTGTGGTCCAGGGTCACAAATAACACTTTATTAATATCAGAGAAATACTGAATATTTAAAATGATGTTATTCAAAGCACAACAAAAGATTATTAAAACAATGATTTAAAATGTACTAATGTAAAAATTTCAATTTGACTTTATTACAAAGTGCACTTCATAAAAGTGTACTTACTATGTGAATAAGTCATGCAAATGTGCTCTATTTAAGCACACTTAAGTGGACTTTTATTTCAGTATTAATATTACATTAGTAATATTGTATTATGTAAGATGTGAAGTACACTACAAGTGCGCATTCAGTAAAATTAAGTGCACTTATTTTTCACAAGGACAGTCATAATAAGGTTGTCTAAATATGTGCATCATGTCTGAGTTTTGTGTGTTCACTGTAGAAGTGTAGTGCTCTGGGTCTTGTGGACACTAAAAGGTTAACCTGAACATGAGAGTCTGACTCATCTCTATCAATTTTTGTTTGTGAAACAGTGGAAAATGCCTGAAGGCTTGTGTATGTGTGTGTGAAATATTAGTTCTCCTCCTCTTCCCGCAGGCACACTTTGTACCTGAAGCTGAATCGGGCCCCGATTGGCCCTCCTTCCGCTTATCTCTCCGGGTTGCTCCACACCCTCTGCCTGCCGGCGCTGGTCACATGTTTGACCTGCTCGACTGGCCTGGACCACACCCCATCCTACATACCTTCTCCTCACCTGCACTGTACCGAGTGACACTTTCGTAAGTACACACACACACACACACACATATGCAGCTGCATGCAAGCCTCTGCAGGAAGTGAGAGTTTGAGAGAGCAGGCAGCCCAGCCCAGTGGCCGTTTATTTGCTCTGTTGTGTGCGTGAGGAGAGCTGATGATTGGCTCCTCTGTCATTAGAGCACATCGCCGTTGCTGTTAAACCTTCATCCGCTAGATTAAAAATGCAGCAAACCCTTTAATGTTCATGAACTTGCGCACTGGAAACAATTACCTAAAAATAACAAAATTATCATAACCTGAGCCCCTCTCTGCCAAGGCAAAGGGCAAATAATTAGTGTGAGAAAGTGTGTTTTCATTGTATAAAGCACACATGTAGTCGGTCCAAATTGCCAGTGTCTGTGTCTCATCTGGTCAGTCAATAAACTTTGTTGTAAAAACAAAAACAAAAAAAGCTGAAAGGCTTCCCAAACAAATTATGCCTCTGTTTTTCTGTATCAAATTTTCCACCATCATCCATTCAATCTTTTCTTCAAGAGCTCATTAAACTGCAATGGTAATGAACATTTAATGAGGACACTTTAAACCAAAAGCAAACCTGATTTTATTTATTTTTACTCCCTTTCTTGATCCTAAACATTTTTAGGCTCTATTTAAACTTGGTATTAAGATTCGTTTCGGGTGATCCGATTGCAAGGGGTCAGCTGAGACACATTATTGTTTATACCTGATAGTAACATGTAGCTCTTAAATGTGTCTCTTGTGACCACTTCGGGTTTCGAGGAGAGGGTGTAGACAACCATTCAAACGTTTGGTAAGATTTTTTTTATGTTTTTGAAAGAAGTCTCTTATGCTCACCAAGGCCACAATTATTTGATAAAAATACAGTAAGAACAGTAATATTATGAAATATTAATATAATTTAAAATAACTGCTTTTTACTTTACTATATTATAAAATGTAAATTATTCCTGTGATGGACCTTAATTTTCAGCAGCCATAACTCCAGTCTTCAGGGTCACAAAATCCTTCAGAAATAAACAAATCATTCTAATATGCTGATTTGCTTAGGAAACATTTCTTTTTATTATCAATGTTGAAAATAGTTATGCTGCTTAATATTTTGTGTGTAATATGTTATTTATGGGATTTTTTATGATTATATGATTAAATTAAAGTAAAGTTTTTTTAAAGTAAAGATCAAGTTTTTGCAACATTATAAAGGTATTTATTTCTTTTTTGATCAATTTAATGTTTATGCTTAATAAAAACATTATTTTTTTTATAAAAATCTTACTGACCACTAACATTTGCACTTTGTACATCATTTCTATCTTGTGATTAAGTAGACACAAAATAAGTAGTATATTACTAAAAGATTATTTGAAATAAATAAATCAAATTAAATTGAGAAAAATAAAGAAAAAATAGCTACTGCAATGGTCGGCTGAAATTAATCTTAATACCAGGTGTAAACAGGGTGATAGTAATGTGTGTGAAGATCACCCTCACAGTCTCGGGGTCTTTTTAAAGGGAAGCTCCTCCTTCTCTTTCTATCACTCCTTCCAGTTATGTTATCATCGTGACCCTGACTGACAGCAGCCCGGCTCACAGGTGTGACGGTCACATGACCCCAAAGACCATCCTTCTCGGTGAGCACCTTTCTCTCAGAGACTGTGGTGGTATGGCGGATGCCTGAGGATAGCGAGTTGATTGACAGGTTGTGCGGCGTGAAGGGGAGGGTCAGGGGCAAGCCGTGGGCAGCAGTGGGGGCCTGGGTGAATGACGCTGGCTCTTTGTGTCCTCCGGGCTCAGGGATTGAATGTCAGTTTCTCTAATAACGGGTTATAGTGAAAAGGTCAGCTCCAGTCATCTGACCATGAGAATGGAGAGAGAGAGAGTGAGGGAAAAAAGAGAGGGAAAGAAAAAGAGAGATGAACGCTATGCCAGGGGCGGAAATTGATTGTCTGGCAGGGGGAAAGGAAATGAAGAGAAAAAGAAAAATGGAAGGCTGGTAAGCAAAGAGAGGGAGAGGGGTGGAGGACAGAGGGGTGTCATGGCCAGTCTCAGATATGCATGCCTGCTTTTTAAATTACCATCAGCGCTTTATTACTCTCTCTTCTCTCTGTACCCTCTCTCTGACATCCACAGCACCTGAGAGAGGACTTCCTACTCACACCATCACCACTAAATCTCTGCAAAATAAAAGCAAGAGCACCCAGTGAATACGAAATCAGCCCTCTAGGCCCACGCTGTGTCTGCGGAGCTTCAGTGGCAGCTGCACACCCATGGACAAATAACAGCTTTTGGCATATATACTGATATTATGCAGTGATGTTATTTTGGGAAAATTGCTTTAGCTAAATATGTCATGAACAACTTTGGGCCATTTTCTATCGATTTCCTCTTTGATATACTATAAGCTTGGCTCAATTTTTTCTCAGGCTTTCAAACTCATACCAAAAAGTCTCCATCAATCTCAACCGCTTGAGATTTTACAGTAAACAAAACTTCTTTTGCTATCTTAATTTTTAAATTCAGTTCAAATTCATAATTTAAATTCGAATATAAAAGTTATTTTAAATTCAATTCTGAATGCTTTACAGTAAAAGTGTAACAAATGCATAATATAATTTAATTAATGTTTCAGATAATTTAATAATGTGTTCAGCTATAGATAAGAGTTTTATAGATAAGAGACATTTTAAACATTTTTGGCATGAAATATTCACCCTATCGATTTTTGATGCATTTATGATCTTACTATTGTCACATTGCAACTTACATTTTCAAATACATTCTGCTGAATTCCTCAGTTTCCTTTAAAATCAGTGTGAAAGACGTGCAGCAGATTCTGTTCAGTATTGTACCGATCAGTATAGCACTTGCATAATGGGGGCCTCTGATTGTGGCGGCTGCATATTCCTTCTCTAAAATTAAAAGTATCAGGTGACACATCAGCTTTATTAGCATCCATTAGTCCTCATCTGAAGCCTTTGGGACTCAGCTGGACAGTAGGGCTTTAGTTTTCAAGGGCTCTGTGGATATGATTTGGCCTTTAGCATTTCTCCACTGGATCTCCCCTCAGCTGCAGCAGACTAAACATGGTCAGAAGAAGGTCTGCTCTCCAGTTACAACCACCAGCAATGACCCACAGGGTGGTTCAAGTGCTCTGCCCAAGGTCATGGTGGGAGGGCAGAGGTGTGATGGGGCTAGTAGCTGGAAGGAGGGGGTGCACAACCTCCAGGGATCTGTTCCATATTGAGCCAAGATGGTGTTCAAGCCACACAAACTGAAAACATCCTTAATGAATGATTGTTGCTTCTGCTGGCTGTTGGAAGTCCACGAGGAAGTCTTGTGAGATAGAATTTAAATATGTATTAGTGCTGTCAAACGATTAATCGCGATTAATCACATCCAAAATAAAAGGAGACTGCTCCACCTTGTGAGGTCTTTAAGTAGTGGTCTCCTTCAGCCCTTGCCTAGACTGTGCTGTCTCCCCTGTTCGGGTTTTAAGTAGATGGCCCACTTCATGGCCTGGGCAAACTTCAGCCTTATCAGAAGGGAATGCTATTTGAGGATAGCTGTGACCAGCCACCTAGTGTTATGGCCGTTACTTGCATCAGGCTTTGATTTGGACTAGTGGGTGCTAGCCTACTGTGGGACTGACACGGATTGGGGACCTCCTTAATAGTCACCTAAGGGTGGTTGTATTTCAGCCATTGCCATGGCAGGACGGGCTTACTTGGATACAGCTTTCTGAGGTTAGCTGTGTGTGTTAACTTGTCCTTTCCTGGAAGCGTAGCTATCTGAGGATAGCTATGTGCTAGCTCGGTGATTGCTCCCCTGCTTAGGGTTGTTAAGTAGCAGTCTCCTTGGGCCCTGCCTAGATAGTGCTGTCTCCCCTTATTGGGTTTATAATTGGACAGCCCACTACTGGTGGTCTTGGCAGTTGTAGTGGTTCCCTTTTCCTAGAGCCTATCTATCTGAGGATAGCCATGAACTAGCTCGGTGATTGCTCCCTTGCCTAGGGTTTTTAAGTAGCGGTCTCCTTGAGAACTTACCTAGACAGTGCTGTCTCCCCTCTTGGGTCGTAAGTAGACAGCCCACTCTCCGTGGTCTGGGTAGTTTCAGTCAGTTCCACCTCTGGTAGCCCTTCCTATACACATAGCTATCTGAGGATATCTATGTGCTAGCTCAGTGACTTCTCTCCTTCCTAGGGTCTTAAGTAGCAGTCTCCCTGAGCCCTCACCTAGATAGCACTATCTCCCCTGCTAGGGTTGTAAGTAGATAGCCCACTCTTGTGATCTGGGCAGCCTCGTAGGAGGGCTTACCAGGGTTTTTCAGACTAGCTGTGTGGGACCAGCTGCTGATAGCTCGGTGATTACCTTCTTAGGGTTTTAATTGGTGGTCTCCTTGAGCCCTACCTTGACAGTGCTGTCTCCCCTGCTAGGGTTGTAAGTAGACAGCCCACTCTTTGTGGTCTGGGTAGTCTCAGTCGGTCCCCTTCTGGTAGCCTTCCTAGGTGCATGGCTATCTGAGGACATCTATGTGCTAGCTCAGGAACTGCTCCTCTTCCTAGGGTTTTTAAGTAGCGGTCTCCCTGAGCCCTTGCCTAGCGTGTGCTATCTACCCTGCTAGGGTGTAAGTAGATAGCCCACTCTTGTGGCAGCCTCATAGCAGGGCTTACCAGGTTTTTCAGGCTAGCTGTGTGGGACCAGCTGCTGATAGCTCAGTGATTGCTCCTCTTCTTAGGGTTTTAAGTAGTGGTCTCCTTGAGCCCTACCTAGACAGTGCTGTCTCCCCTGCTAGGGTTGTAAGCAGACAGCCCACTCTTTGTGGTCTAGGTCCCCTCCTGTTCTACAATTCCTAAAATCCATGTTTAGTGTATGCGTACATGCTAGCTTCTGTGCTCTTTCTAAAATCCACATAGTGGTAAGTGTGAATGCTACGCACCCTGCGCACTTTCTAAAATCCTGTATGGTATGGGTTATGTGCTCGACTTTGTTCCCATTCTCTAAGTTGGTACTGGCCCCAGTTCACTTTGGGCCCCACTCCGCTTATGTATCTCTGGTGATACTTCTGAACAGGGCTTCCTCTCATTTAAGAGAGTCATTCTGCTGAAGCTTCACTTAGGCAGTTCTATTAGTATGTAGGCTCTTTTGTGAGCTCCGTTAACTGTCTCAGTGTAGTCAGTTCTCCTCTCGTTCTAGAGGGTCGTCAAGCTGAGACCTCCACTCTTAAGAGCTCCTCGTCTAGGGTCGAGTGTTGTTCCTCTTGTCAAGAGAATCATCTTGCTGAAGCCTCCACTCTTCAGAGCTCCATCCTTGCCAGTAATATGAGTCTGCAGGCTCTTTATTTGAGCCTCACTAACTGCCTCTGGTGTTCAGTGTAGCTAGGTCTCCTCTCGCTTTAGAGAGTCGTTATGCTGAGACCTCCACTCTTAAGAGTTCCCCTACCAAGAGTGAAGACTTCCTAGGTACATGGCTATCTGAGCATATCTATTTGCTAGCTTAGGGATTGCTCCCGTTCTCGGGGTTTTTAAGTAACGGTCTCCCTGAGCCCTTGCCTAGACGGTGATCTCCCCGGCTAGGGTCATAAGTAGATAGCCCACTCTCTGTGGTCTGGACAGCTTCACAGGTAATTTTACCCGGGTTTTTTTTAGTTTTGGTTCACTAGGTTCTGTCATTCAGAAACATGGCTTTTCATATCACTGCTATGCTGATGACTCTCAACTCTACCTCTCATTCCATCCTGATGGTCCGACGATAGCTGCTCGCATCTCAGCGTGTCTAACAGCCATTTCTTGCTGGATGATGGACCATCACCTTCAACTCAACCTAGCTAATACAGAACTGCTTGTAATTTCAGCTAACCCATCGCTTCATCACAATCTCACCTTGAAGTTAGGCTCATCTACCATAACTCCTTCAAAAACAGTCAGAAACCTTGCAGTTGAGATTGATGATAAGCTGAATTTCTTAGACCACATTGCTAAAACTGCCCGGTCCTGCAGATTTTCATTATACAATATTAAGAAGATCAGGCCCTTTCTCTCAGAACATGCAACACAACTCCTTGTTCAGGCTCTTGTTCTGTCCAGACTTGACCATTGCAATGCTCTCTTGGCAGGTCTTGCAGCCAATTCTATTAAACCTCTACAATTAATCCAAAATGCAGCTGAAGATTAATCTTTAATGAGCTGAAAAGAACGCACGTCACGCACATCAATTTGCACTGGCTACCAATAGCTGCTCGCATTAAATTCAAGGCATTAATGTTTGCCTACAGAACCACCACTGGCTCTGCACACCTTTACCTAAATTCATTACTTCAGACTTATGTACCCTCTAGAAGCTTGCGTTCTTCAAGTGAGCAACGCATTATTGTGCCATCCCAAAGACACACAAAAACACTTTAAGAGACTTTTTCATTACCTGTTCCCATCTGGTGGAATGACCTGCCCAACTCAATCCGAGCAGCCGAATCCTTACCCATCTTCAAGAAACAGCTAAAAACTCATCTGTTCCATCTTTACTTGACCCTCTAACTCTAGCACTCTCTATTCTAATTTTATTTTATCTATATGTCTTTTTATTTAAAAAAAATAAAAAATAAATAAATAATAATAATTATCTGTACTGCGTTAGGCTAACCAAGACTTGTAATAGCACTTGCACGTTGTTGCTCTTTTGTTGGTTTTGATTGCTTCTTATGCCCTCATTTGTAATTCGCTTTGGATAAAAGCGTGTAATGATTGAAATAGGATGTGGCTCCTTTAAGAGCTGAGTGTCATTCTGTGAGTAGTCTGCAGACGCATGTGCCTCGAGAACCGCATGTGTGCGGGTCCGATGGTTTTATCTTCATTTCTGTTGCTCATTTTAATTTTTCCGTCAAATAAGTAACGCTGTTGTCAGAGGAATAAAGCTCAAGATGTGGAATGAGACCCGTGTGAGCTTTTACTGATTTTCTGCAACTTGAGTTAGGCGAGCTATCCTTTACATTCAACCTAACTCAGCGCGTTACAAGCATCTGCTAAATGACTAAATAAATACATTTATCTATTGACAAAGTACCAGCAAAACATTTACAAAACTATCAAAGCCGCTCATCTACACATAAAATGTGCTTAAAAGCTCAAACATTAATTAATAAGAGCTCAAATCTATAGTTAGCTTACCTCTAATAGTTAGCCTCTAGTTAACGGTTGTGATGCTAACGTTCTTTTTGAAGAAACTAAACCATTCCTGTAAAGTATAGATTCAACAGAAACGTGTCAATTACATGTAAGAAAGTGTCAGGAACAGTTGTATATTATTTGTGTAACTTTAAGGCTAAACTTAACTGAAAGCAGTGAAAACAGCAGAGAGACAGAAGGCTTGTTCGAGATGAACTATAATAATCTTCCACTGGCTGGCGAGAGTAGCCGCTTGCAGTCGGGGCAGAATTAAAAGACGTCAAGTCGGACACTTTCTGCTCCCGGTAGTGACGCTCGCACGGTGTTTCCATACTCATGAAGTGAATTAAATGCAATATTTGTCAAATACACAGAAACATTTTTATGAGCAACAGAAATACTTTTTTATATAGCCTACTGCTTAATACAGCGCCATGTGTTTATGAATAAAGATCAACATAAACATATACTATTTAAATACCAATAAAGTGGGGGTATATAAGCTTTTATCAGTGATTTGATAAAAATGATTCAAGATAAAAAACACTAAAAAAGCTTTTACTGTTATAAAAACACAGATTTGAAAATAAAGTGTGTCGTCATCAAGGCTCTCGCAGCCGATTTTGAGCAACTGCAGCACCTGACCTTACCGACTGGTCTTGTTTTGCTCGGTACTTTGATGGCACATATGATCGTGCGTAACCATGCGTTCACACCGCCGCCGGCGAGACCATCAAAGTGGCCGGAAGTCATTCATTTTCAATGTGAGCCAGTGGTGAGCTCCGGCGAGAGCGGCATTGCGCGTCTTGGACGGTGAGAGTGTTGAGGAGAGTTGAAGTCAGGTCAACTTTATGGTAATGAGCTATGACGCGGTTGGGCGGCAACCAATCGGAATGTAGAAGTCCTCCGCTTGAGAGGGTTCCAGAGAACGCAGTCCTGTAAACTTTGGTTCCGACCACATTAGTTCCCTAGCATTTTCACGCTAGAACGCTTGTTTTTCAGCGGAAATGCAATTAATTTGCTCAAAACAACACCGATTTGACCAATTGCGGTTTGGCAGTTTGGAATGTAGGCTGTGCACAAATTAATGTTAATTAAAGACCTAGGCTAGTAAGTCTCCTATAAACTGCATGTTGAAATTAGACTAACTTAGCACTTAACCATGAACACAAAAACACACCACACAAATGAACGCACGGTAAAAAAAGGAGGCTGCAGCGGACAAATGTTCTAACCAGAATGCATTGCTTTTGTCAGGCGGCAGCCGATCTTTGCGTTGAACAAACCTAGTCTCTCGCTACTTGTCAGCTGAGTTGACGCTGTTTCCATGGTAACCTCCTCTGCTCTAGTTTAAATGTGATTTGAATGCTCAACGCGCACGCCCATTGGCCCTGTCCACACGAACGGTTATATTCAAAACCGCAGCTTGTTCTATGCGGTTTGGACGTTCGTCCTCACGCAAACGCTGCACCAGGTCACTGAAACCGAACATTTTTGAAAACTCCTGCCAGATTTTCAAAAACTCCGTTTGCAGTGCTATCGTGTAGACAGCAAAACCGTAGTTTTTGGCTTGTGACGTCGGAGCCTGCGCTGTTATTTCCGCCTACTGAAAACGTTTTCAGGCTTCTGATTGGCCAACATGGCCTAAAACACATCAAAGTTACACATTTAAATAAATAGTACATAAAAGTCAAATAAAATGTCCAGAAACTTCATCATGTATTGTTTAAGTGGATAGCAGGCCTACATTAGAGAAAAACATTTATTTTGTAATGATATTTCCCCCCATTTTAAATTCTTACTATCCAATGAAAGGTTAGATTTTTGTGAATTTTGTAAATAAAAGATCAAAAGGATTAACAATGAAGATTAATTTTCACAGCCTTCTTTGATCATATTTACCAAGGATGCCGATATTTTTGGCCATGACTGTGTGTATATATATTTATATGAAATTATATATTTATAAAAATAATTTTTACATAAAAGAAATACAATTAAGTATGAGCAGCATTCCAGGGCAAAATGTGTTTAATGTCAATTAATTTGTTGATATAATAAATACAAATTATAGTAAAGTATAATATTTTTAAAAACAAGATCATACTACAACTACTTATTATAATAAAATTAGGTCATTTTGAATACTTTTATTCAGATATAATTTGATTATATATAATATTGTGTATATAGCTATATTGTACTTTAATTGCATTTAGTAAACAAATAAGCCTTAAATAAAAAAAGGCCTTTTTGCTTTAACTATATGGGACAGGGAGTGTAAGTTCTCATTAACGACTACATTCGCTATTTTTTTCCCAACATAAAAAAGAGAGACGATAAATGACCAAAAGAGATGGGGGGAGATAGAAGAACTGAAACAGAGTGGTAGCAGAGTCCCCACCTCTCAACACACACACGTTAATAACAGGATATTAAAGAGGTGAAATAATTAAGCTAACAAGAGAGCGTGTCTGGCTAAGCTGTCTCCTAAGGTCCGATATCGATACATTAGCTTAGACAAGCGCAATGCATTTTACATGGGGCCCTGGGAAAATGATTGATCAAGGCATAATAGCAGGCCCCACTCCTCTTCCGCCATTAGCCGGGTCAAGCTGGCAGGCCAGTTTGTCTGGGCATAGGTCAGAGCCATGCTATAATAGCTCTGCTGCCATTACCAGTGAGTCTGTGTGAAAAACTACCATTAATTAGCATTACACAGCTTCACACACACACACACACACACACACACACACACGCACTACTCATTCAGCTCTCATTGACTACAGAACGGCCAGAGCTCTGGCCTTCTCTCTCAGTGCCAAACACAGGCACACAGCCATCCTCTCATTTGGACAGATAGAAAGAGATGTAGGGAATTAAAGAGAGAGAGAGAACGAAAGAGAGAGAGACCCGGGGTCTGACTGGATGCCCGCTTGCTACTCCCGTTGGTTTCACTGGCTAATTGAATTGGCTTGTCAACAAAGCCGTTGTCATTCAGTAAGTGAATTTGTTGTATTATTGCGCATCACAGCTGCTGCAAATTGTCTGCTATTTCCTGGAGGCAAAGGCAGTCCTCATGCCCTGTCACAAAAAGCATGAGATACCAAAAAAAAAAAAAGGGCTAAACAAATGAAAGTAAAAATGCTAAATGACATAAACAAACAGAAACAACAGGGGCACCACAGACAGCTAGCGAGCGGAGGGAGATTCAGGGAGCAGCGAGACGGGCAGGTGTAATTGCAGCGCTGTTGTTTCAGCTGGGATTCAAAGACAGAGACCACACTGGCACAATGGCTGTGCCCCCTGGCACCGCTTGTAGGTCTGTCCGTACCCCTACCCATTCAAAGAGCCAGCTTTATCTTTCTCAATCTGTCTGTCTCTCACATACACACATACAAAACACCCGCCCATTGAAGTGGCCACTGGGCTCTTTGTCTGTTTCTTTGCTTAAAGGTGCACTCAGTCATTTTTTGTTTATGCTGTGATGGCTGCAATCACACATCTTAGATATACCCACACCAATACCTAAAAAGCAAAAGAAAAGAAAAGGTTTTCAGTTATAAATGTCATGTTTATGGCTCTGCAACTCTGATCTGGTCTAATCTTATTTTTTAAAAGTACTCTGTCTGCAATATGTGACTAATTTATGTATGTGAATTTAAACCTTTTACATAAAGTAGTAATAATGACTTTTTTATAAAGACTAATATATGGATACAATTATATTAAAATCCTTTCCCATACCGATGAACTGATAATTATTTTCATGTTCTGGCCTGATAACCAATAAATAGCATATTGCATTTTAATAGTGTCATAAAAATGAATTAATTTTTTTTATAATTTATTGTGAGCTTTAGATAAAAAATATAATAAGTAAATATGAAATAAAATATATAATATTATAATAACTTTTTTGTGTAAAGATTAATATAATTAAAATTCTGAAATTAAATTAAAATTAAAATTCTGTCTCATACCAATAAGTATTTTCATGATAAAAAATAAATGTCTGATATTATATAATAGATATAAATATTTATATATTTTGTTTAAAAACACAACAGTGATGTACAACATCCAAAATGGATATTAACTGTACTTTTCTAAAGATTACATTTAACAGTGATATAACATTTCATTTTTATTTTCAGTTACATTTTTATCGGTTACCTAAAATGTCATTTTTTTAGTTTTCTGTGAGCATAAAATAAAAAAAATACAATAAATAAATAATATATTATTAAATATGTAATATAAAAATATTTTATAAATATTTAAAAAAATTATAAAATTTAAACCAATACCGATAAAAAACAAACAAATTCCAATTCTCCAACAAAGCCAATTCTCACTATTAACTAGTTTCTTATATTAGCATGCCTATTATTAACATATTGACTGTTTATTAATACGTCCCTAATTCTACCTAACACTCAATTAAAATAGCTATCAATGGAACTTTTAAGGAATTGGAATGGTTAGGGGGAGGAGGGGGGGGGGGGGGGTGCTAATTCTACCAATACCTAAACTTAACAACTTTACTAACTATTAATAAGCAAAAACTTAGGAGTTTATTGAGGCAAAAGTCATAGTTAATGGTTTGTTAATAGCAAAAACTGGACCTTAAAATAAAGTGAGACCAAAAACTCTAATATTGGTTGATAGCCACTATGATGCATCCCCACTTTTTTATGACGGAGCACCTTTAACTAAGACCCAAGTGTGAGACGGAAATTAGGATTTTCAAGGTTCACCTGCAGTGGCCTGTAAAACCATCAAGGCCTGAATGACATTGGCAGCTTTAGCCTAGTCAGCCCTGTCCTGACCCAACCTCTGTCATCCTGTACACCACTCACTTCATCCTCTCCCCCGACATGCAGGGCATACAGTACTAGAAAGCATGTACATGACCCCACGCTCATGTGTTTGTGCTTGTTCCAGGCTAACCTTTAGGCCAACACTATTTGTGGAAAATTACTATGAGTGTATGTGTGTGTGTGTATCAAGCCCATAAGATCACTGACTGCTAAAGCTGAGGATTTATTGGATGTTTGCTTGTTTCTCACCCTTGAAGTTAGGCAGTATCACTGTGTCACTGTGCAGTCCACTCTGCCATGGTCACTTTTAGATGATCTGCTTCAGCAGAAGGCTTTTAAAAGGCCTGCAAGTCCATGGCCTGAATACTGGACACTCACATACTAATCTGCTGAGGCCACATGACACTGCTCTCTCTCACTATTCTCCTCTCCCTCCCCTTCTCCTTCTCTCTTTCCTCCACCCACATTTTTGACCAGAGTACCCTTGTTCTGGCCTGACAAGGTTACGCCACTATGCAGTGAGCATCTATTGATTTTCACCAAGATCCCTGCAGCCAGAGACGGCTTTGCTGCTTCAGATAACACTCTGTCTTTCTTCTTTAACTCTCTCTCTGTCTCACACACACACACATAGGAAAAAAACATGTCACAGTTGCCTCAGATTTCTGTCACTAACTTCTCTCAGTTTACATGATGAGTCTTGTCCAGTGTTGAGTGTTGTTAGCTTGGCCTTAGGGACTGGCCACCCTGGGGTCACATTAACACAGTTATTTTTCTCAAGTGCAGGTTTGTTAATGACTGTAAATACATTACACATTGAAAGGCCAGTCTGTTAGCTTTAAAAGAGAAAATATGCTGTTAGCTAAAACATTTTACTAGAAACTAAACAGTGTCCATTAACAGTTCTTACTTCGTGTGTATTATTTCACCGATGCTAAAATACTGAAATACCTTAAATATTCCTAATACTGAAAGTAAAATTTGAAGAGCAAGAGTTATAAGAATGAAGAAAGCGCATTGGTGGGCCGATACAAAGTAAAAAAGGTATACCAAAGAGTGGCACCATCCTTGTTTAGAGCTCACAAAGAGGAGAGTGTGTCCAAATTTAGGTTTAGAAATTATTCATAAGATTTTAAGTCATGGCATCATTTGCTTTTAGGGAAAATGAGATTTTATTATGCGGTTGCTTATGAGCGACTCCCACCCCAGACAGAGGAATGAATGGCTTAATGCCAAGGCCAATTGAGAGACACTTTTGAGGGCCAGGGGGTAGATTTTCATAAATTATTCATCATTATACAAAATAATCCTTAGCAGGATTGGGAAAGGGGGCTGAGGCGACGGTTGGGTCTGGAAGCTGTTTTTGGTTGGGGGGTGTGGGGGGGTGTTTGAGGATTAGACATAAATATGTCTTTCATAGCATCCAGGTCCAAACAGTCTCCTCTGAATATGGATTCCTATGGCTGGAATGTTACGGTCATGATGGGACTTGATAGTGGACATATTGGTTGTAGATGTTAGGGTGGAAGAGCGTGATGACCCGGTTGAGCTGAGCGCTCTCTATGAGATGCCCCCCTCCGACTGGAGCCCCAAATTCAGACACTGTGCCTGAGAGACCAGACACTTCATCACGACCTGGGGTGAGACCCAGACACACCCCGCCATACAATCGCATGGACACACACACCAGGGCACACCCTCACATGCAATCGCTCACACACAGACATGTGACACACATAGACTACAAGACAAACCTCACAACCTTTAGATGAAAAGTTACATGGATGTTTACATATGAAAAGTGAAAAAGAGAACAAGAAGAGTGAGATTGGGGGAAAGATGACCAGTAATGATCTAAGGCCATCTACTACAACAATATGAAGTTAGATGAGTTGTTCCAGTCACTGTCCACAAAAGTCTGGAACTCTGTAAATTAAGTAGTGCTGTCAAACAATTAATTGCGATTAATCACATCCAAAATAAAAGTTTTTGTTTACATAATATATGTGTGTGTACTGTGTATATTTATTATGTATATATAAGTACACACATATACAGTATATATTTTGAAAATATTTACATGAATTTACATGCATATATTTATATTCATGTAATTTATATTATATATAAAAATATTTAATATATAAACATAACATAGTTCTCTTAAATATATACGCGCATGTGTGTGTATTTATATATACATAATAAATATACACAGTACACATATAATATGTAAACAAAAACTTTAATGTGGTTAATGTGATTAATCGTTTGACAGCACTAAAATGAAGTCAATTTTTATTTTCCAGTAAATGGTCAGTGAAAAGAGGTGTTTGACCTTCAGAAAATGTTGATTTTCAACCTCAGGAGGCCAAATTAAATTATATATTTAGCTGATTTTTGTATTGAATTTTTATGGGATTTTGCAACCCTGTTACCATTCTGGACGTGTCTAAAAAATAACCTTGAAAATTATGCATGTAAAAAATGTAGCTATACATTATATATCTTTTTTCCTACAAGAGATTGGTTGAATTGAATAGTTTGAATAGTTGAACTTAACAAATGCCGCTCTACACTTTTGAAATAAATTACGAAAATGGAATGAGATTATTGATTTGACTTTCTGCTATAGAAAGTGCAGTGTTAGCTGTTGTATCTTACAATTTTCAAGAATTTTACAGGGTCAAAACCATATATATATATATATATATATATATATATATATACAATGGTGTGAAAAAATGTTGGCCCCCTTCCTGATTTTAGTTTTTTGCATGTTTGTCACACTTTAATGTTTCAGATCATCAAACTAATTTAAATATTAATCAAAGATAACACAAGTAAGCACAACATGCATTTTTTTAACAAAGTTTTTTTTATTATGAAGGGAAAACAAAATCCAAACCCACATGACCCTGTGTGAAAAAGGGCTTGCCCCCTAAACCTAATAACTGGTTGGGCCACCCTTAGCAGCAACAACTGCAATCAAGCGTTTGCGATAACTTGCAATGAGTCTGTTACAGCGCTGTGGAGGAATTTTGGCCCACTCATCTTGGTAGAATTGTTGTAATTCAGCCACATTGGAGGGTTTCTGAGCATGAACCGCCTTTTTAAGGTCATGCCACAGCATCTCAATAGGATTCAGTTCAGGACTTTGACAACACTCCAAAGTCTTCATTTTGTTTTTCTTCAGTCATTCAGAGGTGGATTTGCTGGTGTGTTTTGGATCATTGTCCTGCTACAGAACCCAAGTTCGCTTCAGCTTGAGGTCACGAACAGATGGCCGGACATTGTCCTTCAGGATTTTTTGGTAGACAGCTGAATTCATGGTTCCATTTATCACAGCAAGTCTTCCAGGTCCTGAAGCAGCAAAACAGCCACAGACCATCACACTACCACCACCATATTTTACTTTTGGTATGATGTTCTTTTTCTGAAATGGTGTGTTACTTTTACGCCAGATGTAATGGAACACACACCTTCCAAAAAGTTCAGCTTTTGTCTTGTCAGTACACAGAGTATTTTCCCATAAGTCTTGGGGATCATCAAGATGTTTTCTGGCAAAACTGAGACGAGCCTTTATGTTCTTTTTGCTCAGCAGCGGTTTTTGTCTCGGAACTCTGTCATGCAGGCCATTTTTGCCCAGTCTCTTTCTTATGGTGGAGTCATGAACACTGACCTTAGCTGAGGCAAGTGAGGCCTGCAGTTCTTTAGATGTTGTTGTGGGGTCTTTTGTGACCTCTTGGATGAGTCGTCGCTGCGCTCTTGGGGTAATTTTGGTCGGCCGGCCACTCCTGGGAAGGTTCACCACTGTTCCATGTTTTCGCCATTTGTGGATAATGGCTCTCACTGTGGTTCGCTGGAGTCCCAAAGCTTTAGAAATGGCCTTATAACCTTTCCAGACTGATATATCTCAAACACTTTTTCACACAGGGATTTTGGATTTTGTTTTCCCTTCATAAAAGAAACCTTCATTTAAAACCTGCATGTTGTGTTTACTTGTGTTATCTTTGATTAATATTTAAATTTATTTGATGATCTGAAACATTACAGTGTGACAAACATGCAAAAAAATAAAAAATCAGGAAGGGGGCCAACACTTTTTTACACCACTGTATATATATATATATATATACCAAATCATGGAAAGTGTGTGCAATGTTTTAGTCTGGAATCCAGGAAGATATGAAACCCCCATTCCTCTGTATCTCAAGGACACAAACAAAAAGCTACTCTTATTAACACTGCACTCTAATTCAGTTTGAAGCCATCTGCTACTGCCAGCATGCAAAACCAAATAGAGAACCATCACCCATTCCCTGATGAATCCTCAAGTGGGAAAGTGGGAATGTCCTTCAGTTGTGACTCAGACACTAATGGACTGTACACGTTATGTTTAAAAAAGCACATTGAAAAACCATGAAAACAAGCACACAAAAGCACACTTTTTCTATGCTGGTCCAGACTAGTTTATGCCGGTCTACCTGGCGGGACAGCAGCATCCAAACACAAAATAAATACTGGTTACCTGCAACACAATTTTTCCTTCTTCATGGCTGTCTGAGGCTAAGCAAATCCGTCTCTGTAGACTATAATTTTCTGAGAATTTTTTTTTCCCCAAAAAGACGCCAGATCTTATAAAGTTTACAATCCTGTTACCAAATCCATACTTTTTATGACATATGAAATCGTGCCATGTGCTTGAAAGGTCATCTGCAAAGGAGCCTTATCAAAACCAGGTGTTGAAAATCATCTTGTTTGAAAGTCAGCGTGAACCCCCGCTGCTCAAATATCCGCTTGTGTTCATCTCCATACAAGACCTTGCACATCTGGCCCTGAAATATATATAAAAAAAAAAAATCAAGAACAATGCTCACTGATGGAGAATTTAGCACTGGAGCCAGTAAGCGGCTTTTAGTCTTGAATCAGAGTGATAATTCTCCCCTGTCACCCATTGCACAGGGTTGTAATTACTGTCCCTCTTGTGTGAAAGGCCTGGACTGATCAGTCTCCCCCCGTTGGCTCACCTCTTCTATGTAACTGTGAACAAATGGCCTGAGAGAATCCAGAGCTCCTGTGGCCTGCTAAAGGGCCCTTGATTTATGAAATTACTGCAAACATGATTGAGGTAGTGGTGATGATTATTGTAATAATAGAGCCACTTGATGAAAAAGAGTCAGCGCTAAACTAGGCATACCTAATGAGGACTCGCAGATTGGGGGATGCTTGTGCGAAAGTGTTTTACATGAGAATGAGCGTGTCAGTTCCCTCTCTCTCTGTAAGAATCCGGGAAGTAGTTTGGCTGGGGTGAATCAAATACAAAATGGGAACTAGTAGCGTTCCTGAACACCCCCTTCCCCTAACTCAATTTACCGCCAGATTCAACTGCCCATCATCACAGATTCATCAGATAACCTTATTCTACAAACATCTTTACCCTGAACTCTTTACTATACTGCAGTATAATGAAAACACAACACTGTTTTGTGAGCTTCATTCTAGCTTTACATTTGGAATAATTATAACAATAATAGAAATAATAATAATAATACCATTCTTATTTGAAAGAAGTCTCTTATGCTCATGCTTTTACTCAATAAAAAATAGTGTAAAAACAGAAACATTGTGAAATACTGCTATTTCAAATTATTGTTTTCTATTTTAATATATTTTAAAAAGTAATTTATTTTTGTGATTGTAAAGTTGAATTTGGTAAAACCTTTTCATCACACGATCCTTCAGAAATCAATTTATGTTGATTTGGTGATCAAAAAAACGTTTCCTCTTATTATCAATGTTGAGTACAGCTGTGCTGCAAAATATATTTGCAGAAATTATGATTATTTTTTGATGACTTGAAAGTTCAAAAGAACAGCATTTATTTGAAATAAAAATCTTTTGTAAAACTATAAATGTTTTTTTTTACTGTCACTTCGATCAAATTAATGTATCCTTACTGAATAAAAGTCAGTAAAAAAAGTACTGACCCCAAATCTTAGAACGGTAGTATATACACACAAAATATATAAAATAAGATATATAAACTTTTATCTTATATATATATATATATATATATATATATATATATATATATATATATATATATGTGTGTGTGTGTGTGTGTGTGTGTGTGTTTATTTGTCGTTTTATATATTATTCTGTATAAATTTTACATAAATACAAAATATTTATATATTTATAAAATATATAAAACTATATAAAATTATATATTTTAAGATGTGTCACATTATAAGATAAGAGTTGATGCTTCTCTAATATCTCTGGGTAGTGAGTTTTTGGGAAATAAGTATTGCCCTGAGGGGGATGGGGGAAAAAACCCCAAAAACTAAAAGATGTCTTACATTAAGTAAAATGTAAAATTAAATGAGATCCAGACCGAAATCACCATGGTTACTAAACAGATAAGATTCCAAAAGGATTTCAAGAGAGTTTTCTGTAATATGGCCCCATGCAGGACTCCCCAAAACCCTCATCCCCAAGGCTTGTCTGAACCCCAACCAAGCATCCTCAGCACCCCCTTCTGCCCAAGCTCGCTGGACCAAGCAGAGCGCCTGTGTGTTAAGAGCTATTGAATAATAGTGACCTTTAATAAAGAAGGGGATCCCCAGACTTCTTTCCCAGACATGCATTGACCTTTCAAACCAGACGAGGGCCAAGAAAGGAGGGGGCAGGGGGCAGGGTTCAGAGGGGAGGTGGGGGGGGGGGTCTCTAGGGTTTCAGATTGTGGACTTTGAACTGGCTAGTCCCCGCTGTCCTGTTGTGTGTTTCACTCTGCCAGGGATCTCTCTTATCCCCTCCTTCTTCCCCCCTCTTTTTTTTTATTGTGTTCGGGGAGTGTTCTGCATGCTGAGGCCTGAGCTGCCGGGCCTGAACCCTTGCTAATCAATTTCTCTGTGAAGACGAGTTCAGAGGCAGGACGAAGAGTACAGCCCGCGCTCTCTGACATCACTTGTGTCATTTCAGACAACGCTAAAGGATTACACCAAAAAAGAGTAAAGACGCACAAGAGAGACCGTGCCAAATTTGAACCCGTCTTTGTTTCAAGACAGCCCCGGCCCATGAAAAATAAACAAGAGAAAAAGTACATCGCGGGCGACACCTGACACTGAATGCTAAACTGTCACTCCGCCCCAACCATTCATTTCGAAAATGCTGAAGTGGGTTGCCATGTCCTTTGTTATCTTCCTCTCTCAGACAAAACAGCCCTGTACACTGTACACTGGCGCTTAATGAATACCTATTGTCCAAACACTTCAGCTAGCTCAAACAGCCCTTTAAGATGCCCATGAAAAACTGGGTTGGAGATAAAGCCTCGGGTCTGCGTGACATTCCCTCCTAGAAAAAGAGGTAAGCTCCTTCAGAAGACGCAGACACTGAAGGTCATGTGAAGGATCTTGCGTGGTTTTCTCTTCCCACATATCAGCACTTAAGCACAATGGCATGCATATGAGCGCCAAGAACAGTTGTGTTAACTTTGACCTAAACAATACTTTATTTACCGTTTACACTGTCATTTTCTTGCATTATTGTCACTGAATATATAATCTTTTGCTTTTTTAAAATGATCTATAGCACATTGTTTCATTGCTGTCGAATGATGATTCCATTCAAGAATGGAGTGAGGACAAAGCCATTAAAACCGACTGTAGAACAGTTCCCATGGGAAAGAAAACAAATTATATATCTTTAATCTGTCTCAATTTTTTCTCTCACACACCAATTAAAGGAAATGGAGAGCAAATTGAGACTTTTACGGAATTGTCTCTCAGATGTTTCTTTTGAGAAAAAGATTTTAGTAATCTTAGTGTCTCCTTTATAATTTCACAAGCATCTCAACAATCAAACATCTGAAATTTCAACTCTCAACGTTTCTCATCAAATGCTTCCAACACCAAATAATTTGATCTGACAACAACATTCATTTTTATAGTGGTATACTCTTACTGTATGTCAACAATTGATACATTATTTCTCCTAAAGAATTTACAAGCAAAATCTGGGATAATAATCTCTAAAATAGCAACCCTTGAGTAATACAATTTCCCTCTGGGTTATTATAAAATAAGATCATTCTAGAGGTCGTTTCTTGCACATTCTAGTTTATATGACATGTATAATATGTTAAATACATGAGTTGCCGGTATTTTTTTTATTTTATTTTTGTATATGATTCATGTCTGTGCAGGTGTGCTCTGTAGTATGTACTTGAAATGGTACAAGGGCCTTTTACACTTTATTTAGTTCTGTATGAGATACTGTACATTCTGTGAAGGTTAGCTTATGATTATAAAATAAAAGACTAAAAATAACCATTACAGAACATTCTGTTTAAGTTCTGTTCATTATGTTCCCTGTAATGTTCTGGGAAGGTTAGATTATGGTAATAAAAAGAACCTAAAAAGAACCATTAAAATGCATTATGTAGGTTCCCTTTAGGTTATCACAAAAATATCCCTGCAGAGTTCAGGGAAGGTTAGTTTTTGGTTATAAAATAAAACCTAAAAATAACCATCAGAGAGTGTTATGTATAGTTCTCTTTAGGTTGTCACAAAGGCCTCTTTGCAACATACTAGGAAGGTAACCCCCCCCCCCCCCCCCCCCCCCTCAAAAAAAATTAAAATAGGGAAACATTTTGTGTTTGCTAGATTGTATCATCAGAATCAACTCTTTCCTATCTCTCTGAGAAGTGACCTGCCATCTGTGGACTGCTGTCAGCTCAAGGACGTCTCTCCAGCCCATGTGCAGTTTTATTTAAAAAAAAATCAAAGCATATTGACTAAGAAAAATAATAACAGTAACTTTTTTTTTTTTTTTCTCCCAGGGCCTGTCTGGTAATGGGAGTAAATCTGGCCCACTATCTTCACCTCGTCTAATTGCTTGCAGCATGACAATTGAAATAGAGAGAGGAGAAAATCTCAGTCTGTATTGATCACATATTGGCCTCTATTTCATCAAGCATCCCCTCGCTCTCCTCCTCGCATCCCCCAATTTACACCCTTGATTCGAGTTTGTGAGTGTGTGAGTGTGCTTGTGTGTGAGAATGTATGAGTGTGATGTGTGTGTGTGTGTTTGATCCTTGATCAATATCTGTCCCCTTGTGAGACCCTGTCTAGCCGGGTTCCTCCTGCTCTTCGGGAGTCTAATGACTTCGGCAAACGGCCAGGCCCGCTGCACCACCTAAGAGAGGGGGAGAGACCTGTGACCTTAGACCCTTTACGAAGGACAAAACCAAGATGTAGCATGTCTTGGAATGTATACTACATAACTACACAACAAAAGTAGGATCCTCTTTGAATTAAGCACATATAATGAACTCAAATATAAACACCGACACAACCATGTATGTACATTGCTGTTAAAAACTTTTATGGCCAGAAATATTTCTTTCTTTCTTCTTCTTCATTTTATTTTTATTGTTTTTATTTTTTTATTAGTCAATATTTTTTTTCAGCAATGACTCATTAATCAAAAGTGACAGTAAAACATTTACAGTGTTATAATATATTTATATTTCAAATAAAATGCAAATCTTTTGAACTTTGTATTAATCAAATAATCCTTAAAAAAAATCACAGTTTTCTTTAAAAATAATTGATTTCAACATTCATATTAAAAAGAAATTCTGAGGAATTCATTAAAAAATATTGAATATAAATGCAGCCTTAATAAACATAAGATACTTTAAAAAATATTAACCTCAATCCTTAGAATGATATATATGATTTTTTTTTTACATGAAATGTGGCGTTATCTGTTTTTGCCAAAAAACGACTGTTGGAGTTATATGCTTTTGCTATAAAATAAACTTTTAATATGTAAAAAAAACATACTTTCAATGAACTTTAACTTAGTAAATTGCCTGTATTTATTTAGTTATTATTACTTAATCAAAACAACCCAACTGCAGTTTGATTGCTATTATTTGGAATGTGCAATAAAAAAAACGGGATTTCTGAAAAAACAAAAAATATATTGTTTTTTGCAAATGAACACTTCATATATGTATAAACATATATACATATAAACACTTTTTATATGCATTAAAAAAAAACAATTTCTATAAAATTAATAGAATAGAATAAGCTATAATTTAACAAGCGTTTCATAAAACCACTCCATTACATGCGCTACATTTCTGTAAGAGGGTGAGAACAAAACGACATGCCCATGATACTTTGCAACATGAACAGACAGTCAGAACTATTTAGCTATGCCAGGTTCCTACAATATATTTATATACTAGCATTTGTAATTACATTTGATTGTGTGTGTCTGTTTTCATTCAGTAGGTGGATGGGTATAGTTCTTTTCAATGTTTGTGTGAGCTTGTATGTATACACAACATTTTTCTCATTGGCTACCTTGCCAATTAATACACTCGTATGTACACTTTTTCATACTACTCAGTGTTTGCGTCTGGGAAGCTGTAATCGCTAGATGGCTGCTGTTGCTTTATTGTCTTCATGGCTGTGAGACTGCCAGTGTGTGATATCAGTTGAGGAGCTAATGAAGGATACTTTAAAGCCAGCTTTTCTTTCTCATCTTTCCTCTTTTTTTGGCCACTGACTCATTAAAGCTGGCCTATTCTTTAACCGTTGTCTTGATGTTGCTTTTTCTTCTTTTTTTTTCTTAAACATCCTCTGTGCCCTGGTTTGACTTTATGGTGTATCTCCTAAGATGTTGGATTATCTTTATCCTGCACTTTCTCTCTAGTTCTTTTTTTCTTTCATTTTGTCGGTAAGATCCAGGAATACATTTCTAATCAGATGTCAGAAAAAAAAAGGAGGAGAGAGAAAGATAGAAAGGAAAAGAATAACTAATTGAAGAGAGGGATTTCTCCTGATCTGTACTCGGTTGGCTGTACTTACAGCTCAGTCAACTTGCCCTTCATTTCCATGCCTTTATCTGAGAGCCGAAAGAAGAACGCTTGCCGTCTCTGGAACATTCTGCACTTTCACTGTTCATACTGATCCTACAGCTGTAAATGTCACCTTTATGCACAGACACAGATCTGTCTGGTTGAGTTGGTTTAAAGCGGACTTGGAAACACCGTATTCATTGCTCTATTGAAATAGAAGAATTTGATGTTCACAAATGTAAAGATCCCTCCCATGTCCACCCAAAACTAAGCTTCAAAAATGGCTCATTCAAAAATTTTGGGGTGTGGTTGGTTTCAAGTGAACGCTCAAAATGCGTTATTGGGGTAACACTTTACAATAATTCATTAACGCTTTAATACACTTTAATACATTAACTAACATTAACTAATGGAACCTTATTGTAAAATGTTAAAATTATTTGTTATTAAAGCATATTCGTTCACATAAACACTTACATTAAACAGAAAAGCAAGCAGGTGCACGACTTGGCATGGCAGCCAATACAAATAATTAATAACCGTTTCTTTACCTAAATCCTGCATTTGGACCAGGCTACATTGTAGAATCACATCACTCTGTGCTTCTGAAATTATTATCTTGATCTATATAATGGCCATTGCGTAGTAGAAATCAACAAACATGTCTGTGATTGGCCACTTTGCTCCCCTCTGCGAAAATGCATTGTAAAATCATTTGACGCTTTCCAAAGCAGAAGATATCACTGGATTGTTTGCCAAATCTATTTCGTTATGCTATTATTATGAAGAAAACAGATCCTAGACCAGGAGTTATGGGCAGCTTTTCCATCTAAAAGCAACCAGTTAGACTATTTTACACTATGAGTTAGACTATTATACACTCTAGGCTAAACTAAAGTCCGGCCGTCCCCCTCGGTCCGGTGGGGGGCACAGGGATGTCCGTGGCGCCGGGCCTGCACGGGTCCTACTTCTTGCCTCATCGTAACACCGTGTCTACACTGGACGCGAGCGGTGCTATAGAACTCATTATAATCAGTGATGCTGTCTACACTGGAAGCGGTGCAACAAATCCCCGACAGTAAACTGCTGCCGCGTTCTATTTATAACGTATTGACACAAATTTCAAATGATTTTCAAAGGTTGCATTGTGTATCCTGTGTAGACAGATTTTAGCTGTTGCGGCGCGGCATCTGGTGTACACACGGTGTAAGCCTTCTTTTGTTCCGCAGACGCTTTTCTCTTTTGTTTTTTATCCGCCATCTTTATCTTTCTGTCGTTGCTCGGCTCAGCCGTCATGTGCACTAAGCGCTCTCTCCTCCGCATCATGAGTAGACACGCCTTACTGCTGATTGGATACAAGTTTGTTTTGATGCTGAGCCCGACGCACCTTCAAGAAAATTATAGCACTCCAAGCAGGAAAAAATAAATCATTTTACTGCAAGTGCATAGAGCAAAAATAATACTTGAACAAGAAGGTGGTTAGCCGCACACTGGATCCAATTCAGACTGGAAAAGTCTACAAAGACATTTTTATTTGATAAATTTCACTGTGCAAAAAGCGCAAAGCGCATGTGAATTAAAAACAGAGACACGAGCAAGCAGATGTTTCTGCACATTGCTATCTTCAGTGCTCGCATGTACTTTGCACTTTACATTTAGCAGACGCTTTTATCCAAAGCAACTTACATTGCATTCAAGTTATAGTTTTTAAATTTTATTTGCTCTTGCTTTCCCTGGGAATTGAACCTATGACCTTGGCGTTGCTAGCGCCATGCTCTACTATTTGAGCTACAGGAAAGCTGTGTATTTATAAAAATAAATAAATAATGTTTTTGTAGACTTTTCCAGTCTAAATTGGATCCAGTGTGCGGCTAGCCACCTTCTTGTTCATACAAATAAAGACCACCATCAAACACCAAAAATTACATAAAAGTAGCACACATGATTTATGTCTTGATTTATGTCTAAATGTTGTCTTCTGAAGTCATATGACAGTTTTGTGTGAGGAAGAGACTTAAAGCAAAAATGTAACCAAAAATACAAATTCTGTCATCATTTACTCACAATCATGTTACTCCAAATCTCTATGACTAACTTTCTTCTGAAGAACAGACACACACACAACATATTTTGAAGAACACTGGGGTCCAAACAACATTGGGCACTACTAACTTTTGTTGAAACACTGAAACGTTTTTTCAAAATATTTTCTTTTGTGCATATTTTTAATTTTTTTGCAAAAAAAATATTAAAGAAGATAAAACTATATTTGTGTCTTATTTTTTTGCGTCTTTAATGATGCAGATGTTTTTAATGCAGTATTATAATTGGGCTTTAGGGGGAAAATACTAAAAAAATACTTTTAAGAAAAGTGTTAAAAGGTTGAAAAAGGTTAGGCCTCGCGTATGCAGTGTGACAAGGGTGCCGTTAAGGTAGAACGTGCTGAGATATTTAAATGTGAGAGAATTAGCGAAGGAGGGAGCAGTATAGAGGAAGGCCTGGTCATTCTTTAGCTATGTGGTGGGTAGAGAGAGGTCGGCCGGTCTCCTCTGATAAGGCAGTTCGTGGAAATCTGAAGGGGTTAGCCGTTTGTTGCTTCTTTCCCGTTTTTTCATCATTTCCTTCAGCGTAGTTACTCAAGAGGCCATGGTCAGCTATGACAGACCGATAAGGAAATAGGGGGTCTGATAAACGTGCGTGCGGAGGCCATGGGGAGTACAGTCGGGGAGGAGAGAAGCCGGCAGAATAAACAAAGCAGTGCCCTGCTCTCTGTTAAAGAGATTAATTGCAGTGGTGACACCTTTGCCACTGACAGGCATCAACAAGGAACTTGTCTTTGACTTTTTCTCATTGTGGGGAGGAGCAGCATGCGTGTTAGTTCATTGAGGAGCCCTGTCTCACTGCGCTGGGAGCAGATGCTGCTCATTGGCAGGCTTTCAAGCCCTTTTATGAATGCTAAAACTCACATATCAAAAGAGCCTCGCGACAGCTTGACAAGTCTTACAAAGGTCTCAGATATTAAAAATTAATATCTATTCATTATTGCCCACAGTTGATTCAAAGTCATGGTTGGATGCATGGAGGTTTGCACAAGGTTTCTCTGTAGCTGTTGGGAGGTTTCCAGGTAGAAGAAGCAACAATTTACGCCTTTCAAAAGAGTCTTTTGATTAAAACAAATGAGAATAATAATATTAACAGTACAGTTTCCAAAACTGTATAAATCTTATAAACAATTTTCCTTTTTTTATGCGAAGGACATCTTTGAGTGTAGACATATAAGCATACCCAATATATAAATATATATACAGTGGTGTGAAAAAGTGTTGGCCCCCTTCCTGATTTTTTTTTTTTTGCATGTTTGTCACACTTTAATGTTTCAGATCAAACAAATTTAAATATTAATCAAAGATAACACAAGTAAACAAAACATGCAGTTTTTGAATGAAGTTCTTTATTATGAAGGGAAAACAAAATCCAAACCCACATGGCCCTGTGTGAAAAAGTGCTTGCCCCCTAAACCTAATAACTGGTTGGGCCACCCTTAGCAGCAACAACTGCAATCAAGCGTTTGCGATAACTTGCAATGAGTCAGTTACAGCGCTGTGGAGGAATTTTGGCCCACTCATCTTGTCAGAATTGTTGGAATTCAGCCACATTGGAGGGTTTTCGAGCATGAACCGCCTTTTTAAGTCAATGCCACAGCATCTCAATAGGATTCAGGTCAGGACTTTGACAACACTCCAAAGTCTTCATTTTGTTTTTCTTCAGTCATTCAGAGGTGGATTTGCTGGTGTGCTTTGGGTCATTGTCCTGCTACAGAACCCAAGTTCGCTTCAGCTTGAGGTCACGAACAGATGGCCGGACATTGTCCTTCAGGATTTTTTGGTAGACAGCTGAATTCATGGTTCCATTTATCACAGCAAGTCTTCCAGGTCCTGAAGCAGCAAAACAGCCCCAGACCATCACACTACCACTACCATATTTTACTGTTGGTATGATGTTCTTTTTCTGAAATGGTGTGTTACTTTTACGACAGATGTAATGGGACACACACCTTCCAAAAAGTTAAACTTTTGTCTCGTCAGTCCAAAGAGTATTTTCCCAAAAGTCTTGGGGATCATCAAGGTGTTTTCTGACAAAACTGAGATGAGCCTTTATGTTCTTTTTGCTCAGCAGTGGTTTTCGTCTTGAACTCTGCCATGCAGGCCATTTTTGCCTAGTCTCTTTCTTATGGTGAAGTAATGAACACTGACCTGGGGACACTGGGGAAGTCGTGGCCTAATGGTTAGGGAGTTGGACTCGTGACCCAAAGGTTGTGGGTTCGAGTCTCGGGCCGGCAGGGATTGTAGGTGGGGGGAGTGAATGTACAGCGCTCTCTCCACCCTCGATACCACGACTGAGGTGCCCTTGAGCAAGGCACTGAACCCCCAACTGCTCCCCGGGCGCTGCAGCATAAAGTGGCTGCCCACTGCTCCGGGTGTATGTTCACGGTGTGTGTGTGTTCACTGCTGTGTGTGTGCACGTTGGATGGGTTAAATGCAGAGCACGAATTCCGAGTATGGGTCACCATACTTGGCTGAATGTCACTTCACTTTCACTTTCTTTTCTTATATATATATATATGTATGCAACTTTTATGCAATTTTAAGAAAGGTTTAAATTTAAAGGGTTAGTTCAACCAAAAATGAAAATTCTGTCATTAATTACTCACCCTCATGTCATTCCAAACCCATAACACCTTCGTTCATCTTCGGAACAGAAATTAAGATATTTTTTATGAAATCCGAGAGCTTTCTGACCCTGCATAAACAGCAATGCAACTACCACATTCAAGGCCCAGAAGGTAGTAAGGACATTAAAATAGTCCGTGTGACATCAGTGGTTCAACCATAATGTTATGAATCTACAAGAATACTTTTTGTGTGCAAAGAAAACAAAAATAACTTTATTAAACAATTTCTTCTTTTCAGTGTCAGTCTTTGATGCACATTCACAAGAGTACCACAATGCATGCTTGTGGTGCTGCTGACACAGGAGCCAGTGTTCTGATCTTCTCTCTTAGTTCATCGTCTGTAAATTGTGGTTCGAATAAGTAAGACTGGGCAAAAAAATTGCAAGTCATCCTCTCTGTCAAAATCTTCAGACATATTTACAAAGCCTGTTTTATGTACAGCATGCATCATCCTCTGCTTGTGAACAAGGTGCAGTGCATGCGGGTTCTATTGTTGAATAAAGTCGTTAAATAATGGTTGAATAAAGTTATTTTTGTTTTCTTTGCGCACAAAATGTATTTTAGTAGCTTCATAAAATTAAGGTTGAACCACTGATGTCACATGGACTATTTGTATATTTTAACGATGTCCTTACTACTCAGGGCCTTGAACGTGGTAGTTGCATCGCTGTTTATGCAGGGTCAGAAAGCTCTCAGATTTTATCAAAAATATCGTAATTTTTTTTCCCGAAGATTAACGAACGTCTTACGGGTTTAGAACAACATGAGGGTGAGTAATTAATGTAATTAATTTTCATTTTTGGGTGAACTAACCCTTTAATGACTCTAAATATGTTCAACTTATCTTTTTTTTTCTTCTGCATGTTGGTTTCAGCACGTAATTTGGTTGGTCACAAAATGAATTGCATTTTTAATGTATTTTTCTCATTTTCAAAAATGAGAATCACGTCATTGACCCCTTTAGTACATGATGTAGTCGCAGCATTGATCAAAACATGCTTGTTGTTAAAAGTATCACCTTTTATTTCCTTGAAATACATTAAACACATTTATCTACATGGGTTCTTTTGAGATGTTTCACTCAGAAAGTAAAGCCTGTCCTCAGGACATCTATGAAGAAAAAAAGTCCCCAATCGAACAACCGACAGAATACAAAGAATGACTTATATCTTCCTTTTTCATGCCCCATACTTTTCAGCAGCCTCTTAAAACACTTTCCCCTCATTAAATACTGCGGAGTCTGGTCGCTGCATGTGGTGTTTATTTTCACTCTCGGGCCTGTGAGAGAGTCAGGAGTCCGCTCTCACTCTGAGGGGAATGGTGTGGTCACAACCATGAGAGACTTTAGCTGAGAGGCTGTCTGTTTGATGGAACCACTGGCCCCTGCTTCCTTCCTTCCCTTTCAGGGCAGCTTGCACGGTCATATTGGCTCTTCTGCTCAATCTATCCCCCACTGCCAGCACCTCCTCTGGGGCCAGTTTCGTTTAAGCTGTCCTTTCGACACTTGGCTGAGCATGGTGGTCCGTGCAGACCCATCTAGTTCCTGATTCTCAGAAAAGAGAACACCTGTGTTACAATAAATGTCTCAAAATAAACCTCAGGCCCACCAGCCAGTATCAAATGCAAAACAGTATCTGATCCGTGTGGCGGCTTCCTCCTAGAAAATGAAGGTCATGTTTTATGAGAAATGCGTGGCCTTAATATCCACTGCCAGAACTTCAAAATGTCTCCTTTGACATTGACGTATTTCATGCTTGGTCTGGAAGTAAACCTCCAGATAAGGTCTTAAAGCAAACAGTGTCATTACAGACCTTTCACAAAGTCGTACTGAACCGCTTTTGCATTGCAAAAAAGAGTTTGGTTGCATTTAAAGTGCCTAATTAAATAAATATAAAACATATTTATTGTTATAGCAATATGTAAATGTCCAATTCCTCACAGTATGGCTTCAGGCGAAAGCAATTGAGCGTTTAGGCACTGGGGGCAGTGTGTAAATGTGTGTGAAGTTTCTTCTTTTGGGCCTCTGGAGTGTCACACACAGTCTTGAGGGCTGGTGGCAGGGTCTCTCAGCTTATATGTTCCTATAAGCACTCGCAGGCTGAATCTTATCTGCTCTTATCGGTCCTCAGACTGTCCTCGGAACACTACGCCTGCTCCACTGGCCCCTTATCTGGCCCACCACCACACTCTCAACCCCCGGCCACATTGACGCAGCACTACATGTGTGTGTGTGTGAGTGCGCATATGTGTATTTGTACGTGTACACTCACAAGTAACAACAGAACGATAAGATAAGGGACACATACTGTAGCTACATATCTTTAAGTGACCCCCAACTCACAAACACACTCTCAGAGATGGAGAGCTTAAACATATTTGATCATCTTAAGACACTTACTGGATTGGCTCAGTGGTGGAGGAAAACATGGGGAAACAATTAACTCGTTTTAGAACATACTGTATGAGGTTACAAATATTGAAAATGGGCAAGTTTCAGAGTAGTGAATGTCGCATTCATTTACGAGAAGTCTGGTTGTTCATGGCCACATGTGGATAGTGTATGAATCAAAGAGAAAGTTTTGTTTTACTTCACACTATTGTTAGAACATTTTAGTGCTTTGGATTTTTGTTAATTGCATTAAAGAGATTAAAGTCCACCCAAAAATTAAAATTCTGTCATTATTTACTGTACCAAACAGTTTCACCTCCCATTGACTTCAATTATATTTTTGGACCATACAATGGAAGTCAATGGGACCCAAAACAGTTTGGTTACCAACATTATTTACGGTATCTTTTTTTGTGTTCCGCAGTGGAAGCAAAGTCAAATGAGTTTGGAACCACATGAGGGTAAATAAATGAAGACAATTTACATTGGGCAAACTATAACTTTAATGTTGATATTTACTTTAGCATGCTATGATATAGTTCAATAGTTCATGAATATCAGAGTTTTGGGAAGTTGCATAACATGAGTTTGATTTAATTGTCAAATGTTTTTCTTCATTATGATGTCAGGACAGTTGTATCATTTTTTGAATTTATCCCCCTCCAAAGGCATCAAAATAAATGTAATAAAGGGATCAAAAGAAAAAAACATGCTTACAACAGAAGTGTAAACATTTATTTGTGAATAAATTCATATATAGGACCAAAACATTCAAAGAGACTCTATCATCACTTCCTCTGCACATAAAACAGAGGGCTGGAGGCTTCACACTTTCACAGTTCACAAGACTCTCTGTTCCTCTGCACTTATGGTTTACTCCAAACTGTGTCCATTTCACAAAAATAAATTACAGCAGCCTGTCGGCCTCTCCTCTCTCTCTTTGTCTTTCTTTCTCTGTTCTTCATTTTCTCTGAGCTACGTTAGCCACACTCTTTCCCAGAGGGAACAAGCACTGTCAGCTCCGTGGCCTCACATCTGGAGCTTCCTGCTGGGCTGGATCGGACTCTCCACCCTCCGGCCTCCCCCCCCCCCCCCCCAACCCTGCTCTCACTGCCACCAAGCTGGGCATTATCCTCTTCCCCAGCTCCGTAGTGCAGGCTGGCACTCGTTGCCGCCTTCTTGCCAAAGTCCCTTTCATTTAAATAAGATTAAACACAAATGTGGAGTGGGGGCACACACACTGGCTGGCCTTGGAGTTGAAGTGATGTTGCAGAGCACTAATCTATTCCATAGCCAATCTTTGCAACAGAGAGAGAGAGTCACAGCAAGAGAGAGAGAGAGAGAGAGAGAGAGAGAGAGAGAGAGAGACAGAGAGAGAGTAAAGCAAAAATATTTCAAAGTTTATTTTGTCTTGTTTTTCAGTACAAATATCAAAATGTTTGAAAGGAATAGTTCACTGAAAATGAAAATTCTGTCATCATGTATTAATTTACTCCAAACCTGTATGAGCTTCCTGTGTGGAGCACAAAAGGAGATATTTAGCAAAATGTCCAAACTGAAAAAAAAAAATCTATTATTCACCAATGATACATTACATTGATCAAAAGTGACAGCAAAGATGTTTACGTTGTTGTTACAAAAATATATCAGAGTTCCACAAAATATTATATTAATAAAATAATATAGTTATAAAATATTAATAAAATAATATAGTTATAAAATATTAATAACATTTTATTTTTAGAATATTACTGTTTTTAATTAAATTCAATTTACTGCATTTTTTATTAAAATAAAACAGTCTTGGTGAGCATTAAAAACTTCTTTCAAAATCATTAAAAAATCTGAAATTCCTCAAACTTGCATGAGAAGCAAAATTGCACATACATCATAACAACTGTATATATAGGACTTGTTTTTATGTTTGATATACACATACATTATGTGAAAACATGCCTAATGTATATTTTATTGTGAAATATATGCAATTTTGAGATCGCAGAGAAGAAGAGAACAGAAGAGGGCAGGCTATGGTGCGTTGATTCACATGGCTCATCATTCGGTGGTCACATTCTTCACAGCGGCCGACTATTGATCCCGCGCTGTTCAAAGAAATAAAAAGGCATTGATCTCGAGTCACATGAAAACATCTTAAAAGGATGAAAGAAATTCCTCTCAGGATGAGCAATGGCACTTTTCTAGCTATTGACTTGTGCACACACAGTCAAGAGGACATTAACTCTCTGTCTCTAACCCATGCAAAAAAATCATCAGGATAGCAACAAACCCCTTAAAAGGGATTGTTCACCTAAAAATGAAAATTCGATCTTCATTTATTCATCCTCATGTCCTTCCAAACCTGTATGACTTTCATCTGTGCAACATAAAAGAAGATATTTTGAAGAATGTTGGTAACCAAACAGTTTCAGTTCCTATTTGCTTTTATTATATGTCCATTATAAGTCAACGGGAACCAAAACTGTTTGGTTACCAACATTTTTTAAAATATCTTCTGTTGTGTTCTGCTGAAGAAAGAAAGACAGGTTTGGAAAGACATGAAGATGAGTAAATGATGACATAATTTAAATTTTTGGGTGGACTATCCCTTTAAAGGTGCCATAGAATGGAAAACTGTCTTTACCTTGGCATAGTTGAATAATAAGAAGTTCTGAAGTTCTGTACATGGAAATTACATACAGTGAGCCTCAAACACCATTGATTCCTCCTTCTAATGTAAATCTTGTGAATAAAAAAGATCACTGAAAAATAGGTGAATCAGAACATAACACCGACTGTTACGTAACAGTCGGGATCACTAATAGTTACGCCCCCAAAATTTGCATAAACCCGCCCATGTTCTAAGACAGCCAGCCGCCAGTCTAACCATCAGAAGTTCTGCTGGTATTGTGAAGAAATATGAGCGAGAACAACAGTGAAAATAGCAGATCATGGAAATAAATGCTATGCTCCAGGCTGTGCAGGGGGTGTGAAGTGCAAGGATGGGTTGGTGTCTGTATTCAGAAAGCCACGGAAAGCAAAAAATGCATTCTAATAAAATAACACGAGCCACAAAAAGGACATGGTTAGCTCCTTGCTAGCTGTAGCCTGTTACAGTGGATTAAGATTAAGATTTCACTTACCACATAAACAAAGTAAGGAGAGATGCCTGCGGATGATGGTGAATGATTTACAGATCCTGAGCACCACTGACAAGCATCTGATCTTGTAAAATGTGTGGTAAGTACTGCTACTCCATAGTATAAACAGAGTTTGTGCGATCGCGAATCTCAAAAGCGAAAGTAAAACACGATTGTGCATTCCAAAGCAGTTTCAATGCCCAGCATATTAATAGCGGCTCCTGATGTCCGCATTTTATTTACAGTATAATTACCCAACGATATACCTGCACAAGAAAGTATTGAAATATCCATTTTTCCGTGTTTCCTTCCTGTGAGCTACTGAAATGAGCCGCATTGTGAAACAGCCAATCAGAGCAGAGCTCAATATTATTATTCATGACCCTTCCAAATAAGCCAATAACAGACTGTTTCATTCTGGGGAGAAATATTAGGGTTGTAAATGGACATGTAAAACTGTTTCTTGAGAATTCTTGCCCTTACCTAATCCACATACCTTCTATGTAGATATCAGAGAACAATTTAAAATATTGTATCAATGCATTCTATGGCATCTTTAAAAATACCCAAGCAAATGAGTTGTAGGATTACAACAATTAGCATTTCCTACCCATAGGACATTCTGTCCGTCTTCTCTGCCTAGGCCTTTTACTGCATATTCAGCATATAAAACACTGCATTAAGAAGCCAGCAAACAATGCACAGCACATAGATGCTAATGCGTGGGTCAGGGGGACGGCTGAGGAGCGACTGCTGATTCCGGGTGACACAGGTCAGGGAGAAGGACAGCGTTTTGTCCGTGGGGGATCGACCGCTGCCTCTCCGCAGAGCATATCCTAGACTGATTTGCATGTTTGTGTCCAAATATATGTGTATGTGTATTCGGACGGAAGATCCAGGGAGCAGGAGGTTATTCCCGAAAAGCCTGCGGATGGGGCTGCTCGCGCAGGCCGCTTTGCCCTGGTCATCATCATCCTCATTAGAATTATTAATATCTCAGATGGATGCAGAGGGGGTGAGTTGATGCGAGTATCTTTTCTCATGTGTTGTGACAATGCCTGTCCCCCGTGTCCGGCCCTGGATCCAACTGGATGCGATCGGCTCGATTCTGCCACTGTTGCTGAGATGATGCAGGGAGAGAAAATCATGCAGTGTGCGGCCTGGCTGCAACCCACAGCCCACAGGATATGCTGAATCTGGCATTCATTCCTTTCATGTCAACAAATGAAAAAAATAGCATGGCATTTACATGAATAATCTGCATGCATTTGCCAGCTTTTACATATCATCTCTACAGATATACGTATTCATGGAACGAGAGCGAGAAGAAAGAAATGTTTGCGCTCTTAATTGCTCAACACAAAAGCAGCAGTTTTGTAAACAAACGTAAACTCGCTGATGTATTTGCATATTCATTTCATGCGGTGAAAGTTCCCCCCCCCCCCTCAGAAGGTGATGAGGCTTGAAGTTATTTATTTTCTTTGACAGTGTGCATCTTTCAGTTAGGGTCCACCTTTTATTGTTTTGGCTCATTTATCACACACACACACACACACACACACACACACACACACACACACACACACACACACGCACCTCAAACACACTCACACACATGCCTTTCTATTAACGTATTTCAGCTCTTCTTTAAAGCTTAACAATGCTGCTACTAGCTTTTGAAACTAATAAACCAGAAACCACACTGACACACATACACAAGTAAATCTCTTTATCAGCATATTATGACTCTGTTGTACAGTGTTTTTTGTTTACAGTCTGTGTGTTGGCTTACAGTGCTGTTCGTCTCTGATCCTGAGCCTGTAGTGTAGGCATTTGTCCACTAGGGTGTGTTTTAGCAGTCTCATGTGCCTCAGTAGTAACACACTGTGAGAGCTAACAGGGGCCGAAGGTCACTATTAACTCATTGCCTTTGGAAAGAATAAAGAGTGAAATGTGAAAGAGTGTAATGTAGAGTTCAGTGTAATGTAATGCAAAACAGTACTGTTATCATCCATCTGCAAGCAAATGTCTTGCTGTAACTCCCTCACATAAACAGTAAGAAATCACAGGAGCATTACTGCCGTTTTGTTCTTGATGGGATATAGAATGGCATAGATTTATTAGGTATTGGTATTGTATTAGCAGTTAGTAATAAATAAATGTGTGTGCATCTATAAATAAGAAATTAATATGTTTATTCAGGAAAGTAGCATTAAATTGGATGGAAGGATTAAATGAAATATTTCATACAGAAAATTAATGTTTGAACTAACTCAGTTTGGGTGACACTTTTGTTGTGTATAGAGTATATTATACATATACACAAAAGTGTGCTTTTATGTGAAATTTTTCGCATGAAGAAAAATAATTTAAGTCGATGAAATCTTAAAAAGTCAAAAAATGTTTTACTGTGAACACACTCACCTCTACATTTTTCATTATCTAACACTTTATTGCTTTTTAAATTTTAAATCTTTTCTTGTTTCAGAAAATGTAATTTCATTTTAAGTTTTTTCTTGTAAAGAGTTTTATTTGAGCAGCTTTTTATTATTAGCCTGTGATGTAGCTAACTACTTTAACTACTTCAAAAGAGTAGCTTGACTAGTTTAACTCTCTTAAATTATGTGTAGCTTGTAGCTTGACAAGCTAGCTTTTATGTAGCTTTCCCAACACTGCTTCTAATCATCAATAAAAGCACAGATATGCCTACTGTTAAATTCAAATCAACTCTTTTCAGAACAGAGGAAAGCTGCCAGTACAGAGCTGAACTTTAATCATGCGATGAGTGACATTTTCCTGTACTTCTGACAAGTGCCTCTTCAGCATATTCACACCTTAACTTAGTTATTTTAACCTCTCATTCAGAGCCCTTATCTGGATTTCTTCCACCTATCTACAATATTAAAAATCTTTGTGCGGAGAGGACCAGACCAGATTGCTCAAACAGAAGGAAGTGAAGACTAACTTAAAAAAAAAAACACTGCAGCCTTCTGTTCTAATCTGCAATCACACTGTTAAATATGATTGTTTCAGTCTCTTAGCTTCCTTTTCTGTCTTTTTTAACACACCTTTTAACGAGGCTAAAACTTTTCCCTTTCACACCATTTGTGTATAGTCACACATACACACGCATGCATATACATGCACAACCCACACAAAGTATTACAAACTAATAGACATGCAAACATACACAAATTAGTTACTTGAGTAGTTCCGATCCAGCACAGACTCATTGTAAAACTGGCCAGATTCACCAAAATACACAGTTTCTTGGAGTGAAGCCAAGTACTAGTGAGGCTTGTTTGGAAAGCTTTCAGTTAAAAAGCCACTTTTTGGCAGGAGTGGGGGTGGTAGAGCCACAGCAGTGGGTCAGAACTGCTAAAATAAATAATGGTTTAGGGAGAGAGAACCATTCCTGTAATTATATATGTCAGCTGACACCGAGCCACCCCGACTGCTCTCTCTCTCTCTCTCTCTCCCTCTCTGTCACACTCTTTCTCTCTCACTCCGTTTATGACTTTCTATTCATCAGTTTCCTCTCACTCACCCTGCCACATTTTTCATTCATAATTTGTCTTTATGTGTGACACATGTAAGTGAATAATAGCAATAATGTTGCTGCAGCTTCCTGGTCATCAGGACACAGTTCACAGAGGTCCGTAATCTGCACAGTGTGCGGTAAAATATAGGCAAAATACTCACTCTTACAAAAAAAAAAAAACACACACTGAACAAGGCCACTATAAATCTTCCTTTGTGTTATAAATATGCTGGTAGAAAACAAGCCTCACAAACACTTTACTATAAGGTGAGGGATATATGAAAGAAACTAAAGTGTCAATGTAAAACAAAATCAGAAATGTCTGAAAAGCTAATCTGTAACAACAAATAAACAACTAAACAATATTTTTATTTTATTCAGATTTTAATTAATATACACTACTGTTATTGAGGGTGCATTAAATTGATCAAAAGTGACAGAAATTTATTTTAAATAAATGCTGTTCTTTTGAACTTTCTATTCATTAAAAATCCTGTAAAATGCATCATGGTTTCCAGGAAAATATTAAACAGAAATGTTATATATTTTTTAACATCAACAATAGTAAAAGTGGTTCTTGAGCAGCAACATATTAAAATGATTTCTGAACGATCACGCGACACTGAAGACTGGTTGCTAAAATTCAGCTTTGCCACCACTGGAATAAATTATATTTAAAGTTAAATTAAAAGAGAAATCAGCTATTTTAAACTGTAATAATATTTCATATTTTATAATAAATGTGTAATTATATTTTATGTATTTTGGACAAATAAATGCAGGCTTGGTGTGCATAAGAGACGTTAAAATAATATTTTTGGCCCCAAATTGTAAACTGTTTCAAGTAATGTAATTCTATATATGTTTAGGGGTTTAAACAGGAAAATGTTTAGAATGGGTTACATTGTCCCAAATTCCATACTATACATGAACTGGACTGCACAAACAGGAGATACATATGTGCAATTGTTATTAATCTCACTATTGTTGTGTTTTTTAGCTGTTCTGATGGCATTATGCTCACAGATTTTCATAAATTAGGAGAATATCATTGTTTTTAGGTGGTACTTGGAAGGTCTGACTTGATGAAGGGTGATACTTGCTATGAAAAGTTTGAGAAATACCGGTCTACAAATTCAGACAAGACATTGTCTAGGAGAGGACATCCATAGTTGCTATGAAAGATAAACTAAGAAAGCAGCATGAAAGTCCATATAATGGGATACAGTAGAAGGGGAAGAAGTCTCGACGGATGCCTTCATCACTGAAGAGATAGACAGATGGGAAAGAATCATAAGCAGAGACACTGGAGCTTCCTGTTAAAGGCGATTAGCGCAGCAGTCATGGGGCTCTTCCTGCCCGCACAGCCAGCCTGCGCAGGTGAGAGCAGCCATGCATGCCCACTCCTTCTCTCCCAGTCCATTTGAGGTAGGTTGTCCAGAGAGACAGGGTGGAGGGGGGCAAGATTAAACGGCGGGAAGAGTTTGGAGCCTTATCACTGTTTATTCTTAGATTTCAAAACATCGAGGGGGGGTTGGTGATGCCAAATCCCTGCCGCGCTCATTCCCCTCCGGGTCTCGCTCCTGCTTTCCTCTGCCTGCCAATCATTCCTCTGCCCACGGGGCCAAACGCAGGCCTTTCCAAAGGGGAAGCATTAGCAACACCACTTTGGCTCTCCTCCGCAGATTTGTTTATTCCTGTCTGACGAAAACTGATGCATTTCAATATGATCTTTTTTGGAGGCTATTCTGCTTGGTGAAGACTTCTTTTAAAAGTTATTAATGCTATGAAGTTGTTTTGTCATCATTTGATATTCCAGCATGTTTTTGTTCAACAGTGTGTTGACCTACGGAGACCACAAAATGTGTATGTTTTCAGTGACGATGTGCACGGTTGTCCGGGGAAATCCGAGCCAGGTGGCAGGTCCTTTGCGAGGGTGATGGTTTGTTTTGCAAGACTGCTCTCACAGATTAGCTAGCTGACTGTGGAACCAATGTGTCCAAAAACCTTTCTCTGCTGGACCGCTTTCATCTGTGAATCCTCTCTTAGTTATCTCAAATGAAATCCAGAAACCCATTTTAAATATTAAGAAAAGATCCAATAAACTTCTGAAGTGAAGCTAAAGATAAAAACTAAAAGTTTACTGCATCTTGCCAGGGGCATTATTCACAACCGGACAAGTTCCATTGCTTATTTTAAAAAAAAGAAGAAAAAAAAAGGGGAAAATACCAACGTGTATTCTTCAACTGATGCAAGCATGAAATACTGCACTAAAACACTCAAAGAGTACTTGCTTATATAATAAAGTACATACGTTACAGGAACACACACACACACATTTGTTTTTTTGAACTGTGCGGACATTCCATAGGCGTAATGGTTTTCGTACTGTACAAACTATATGTGCTATTGCCCTACACCAACCCTACACCTAAACTTAGCACTCACAGGAGACTGTGCATTTTAACTGTTTTCTAAAAAAAACAAAACACCCCCCCCCCCCCCCCCCCCCCACTCTGTATGATTTATAAACGTTTTGAAAAATGGGGACATGGGGCAATGTCCTCATAAGTTACCTTCTCCTTGTAATACTTATGTCATACCCATGTCATTATACAAATTTATGTCCTCATTTGTCACAAAAACGTACACACACACAAACTTAATATTAAACAGTGCTAACTCAAAAACACAGCATGACCAAATTAGTCTGATTACTGAACGAATGACTATAATGAGATGCTTCTTTTTAGTAAATTAAACACACACATCCTATGATGATGTACTATGTTATGTTGTACTTAAGACTTGTGAGTCTTAAATCATTGTAGTTAGTGACAACAGCCAGTGCTCCACACAGAGATCTGATCTCATCATCAACTAGTCTGTCTGGAATGACATGAAGAAACATAACGAACTGAGACAGACTAAATCCAGAAGAACTTGTGGCAATGTCTCCAAGATGCTTCAAGAGACCTACCTGTAAATATACAGTACTGTTAAAAGTTTTAGGCACTTGTGTAAATTAATAAACTTTATCACTTAACCTCTATTAACTAAATTAAATCAACATAAGCTGTGACCATCCTTTGCGTTTAAAGCAGCTTTTGCCCTAGTTTTTCAGGTAGCTTTGCAGGAAGGTCTCATGAAGCATCTTGGAGAAGCTGCCACAGCATTTCTAGATTTACTGTGTCTCAGTTTGTTCTGTTTCTTCATGTCATTCCAGACAGACTAGATGATGATGAGATCAGATCTCTGTGTTGAGCACTGGCTGTTGTCAGAGTCCTTGTGAAATAAATAAAGTAATTAATAAAAATAAAAACAATTCTTTATATATATATATATATATATATATATATATATATATATATATATATATATACTGTATATATAGTATTGTTTTATATATTTATACATTTATATGTGCACTTATGTCTTCTCTAAAGCAGAATGTGAAAATTCAGTGAAAAGTCATTATTCCTAAAAATGTTTTATTATTTTACATTCTATATATAATTGAAACTATCACATAAATTGCAAATGGATTTGCACTGCCCACAACCCCCCCCCCCCCCCCCCCCCCCAAATATTTATTCCGTAGAAGTACTAAAAGAATCGTTAATGAAATAGTTAATGAATTGGAACTAGAATTTCTATGAGTAAACAGATCCGGAACCAGAATTGTTCAATTATTTCAGTTTCATATCCCTAGTTTTGGCTTACTTGATTCCTTAGGTGAGATAAGACTCACCTAAAGAAAAATAACAACTTTAACAACTTTGTGGTTCTGCTAAGCACTGGTTTGCACTTACATTTTCAAACATACAAATATATTTTTGGAAGTTGCATTCAAAATCCACTTGGCTCAAAAATCTGAGCAGTTTGAACAGGCATGATGCTTCTGTATCCAACCATTCCTCGGGTGAAACATGATGAACAGAGCTGAAAGTCTCTGAGAGAGTGTGAGATGATGCAGTGGATTGATTCAGGTACCGTATGTGAGTCAGAGCCCTGCAGGCTTACAGCCTGCACAAAGAGAACAGCCCTCCTTTGCCAGAGTCTCCTTGATCTTCTCAGCCCCAGGTCTACTGCACCAGGAGGCCACAAGCCCTGAACCCACCCTAACGATTGCATTTGTTTACCGCCGCTACTGGATGAGAGCATCCGCTTAACACCGACGAAGACCTGCCGTGAAGTTTCCTCTCAGTCTGAGTGCAGAATACTCCAAGCCTCCCTCAGCCCCTCCTCTTCCCCAGGCCCGGCTACCAAAAATAGCAGCATGGTGGAATGGACTGTGACCCCCTCACCCTGCTGTGTTAGTCTCGGTTATGGTGCAGATGCCTTTTTCCCCCTTCAAAGGTTTGCTAATGCTTCCCTTAGGATCAGACCCAAACTGTGCAGAATGTCCTCTTTCCTCCTTTTTTGTCTCTTCTAGTCTTTCTCCTTCGTTTGCCTCCTTCCTCACTGTTGCTGCCAGAGGGCAGAGAAATAATTCAAACTCAATGCATATTGCAAGTGCTTTGGTCAGTGCTGCAGCCGGCGAGTAATGACACATTAGTTTAGAAGTGACCCGGTTGCCTCACGCTCCATAATAAATAGCTGGGGTCTGAAACAAACTTCGCCCGGGTCTACCATGAATTTTCAACACAGAAAGACGACAAAAAAGAAGAAGTGGGAAAAAGAAGAAAAATAAATAGCATCCCTTTAGGTAACAGAATGATTTCTGCATTGTTTAATATTTAATCACCTTGCCTTCCAACATTCAGATTTCTTTTTGCATATTCTATATAAAAATATATAATTAATGTCTGAGAAGCACATAAAAGAAAAACAAAATTCTCACAAGAGCTGGAAAAATCATTTGTTGTTCTGGAGAACAAATTAATGCAGGTGATAAAAAGAAATGCTGAGGCCATGTTTTTTTCTTCTTTTTTTGTCTTTATTATCTACCTTCAGATCCTGGATTCTTTTGTTTCGAGGTTGGACAAGGTTGTTGGTCATTTTGCAGTGTTTTGACGAGCGCTTTTTTTTCCCTCAAGGTGTACCTTTTTTAGAGTGCATCCTCAAAACTGTGTTTGTTTTCCACATAATGCAAAATCTCATTAACGCATGTTTTTTTGACCCCTGACACCAGCACCAATTTGAAATAGAATATTTTTTCTTTAGAATATTATGCTAGCACCTTTAGTTATATGAGTGAAACATTCAAGTTAAAGTCACTCTTGGAGCTTTTGAACATTTGAATAGGACTCTTGCTTTTGGCTTACCCTGCAGTACTGTGGTTAGAATGACTGAATCTCATAACAAACTGTTGTGAAGGCCACAGACATTCAGTTTTAGGGTGAATGTCAAACAGTATTTTTGCTACATGATGGGCTGTTCCAAATAAAAGTAAAAAACCGATTCACTTCATAAATGGCCCTTCCACAAGGCTGTTAATGAAAGGTACATGTGACGGTCACTTCAAAAAATTAATTTAGCCATTTATGAGATACTGGATTGCTCATCCTTGCAATTTATTTTGAATCCTGAGGTAATTTTCTTAAGATCTTACCTGGTATTTAAACCCCTCAAACACTCAAGGACAATCACCAGGAAATACTACAGTGTAGGTACAGTGACAGTACACAAGTTTAAATACATTTGAATGAACCCAAATATACTCACTCATCAGAGTGCTTGCTACAAGCCCTTCAGAGCAAGTACGACATAGTGTTGTTCACTTTTGCACAGATTTCAGCTTTAGTGTGCGTGTGTCAGCTCTGTATGGCAGTCCCCAGTGTGTCTCATTCCAGTAGACGGAGGCCACATTCGCTAACTGCCCAATAAATACCTAATGTCGTAGCCCCTGAGCTAATTTTTTGTTTGGAATATTAAGCTAGTATCTTAAAGTTATATGACCGATACAATCAATTTAATGTCCCTTTTGGATCGTTTGAACGTGACTCTTGCTTTCAGCGTGGGTCACTAATGACCAGCTGTGAGTGCAGAGTGCTGACCCCCTGAGCAGACTGGGCTGCCTGGCCTCATTCTCAATATGCCGGCCCTCCAATTATCCTTAGCATGCCCCCCGGCGCAGGCCAGTGGCCCCTCCACTGCTACTGCCAGCCAACCACAATGCCACATGCTTCAGCAGAAAAATCTGCATCTGATAAGAATGTGTGTTTATATTGCTTCACCTGCTGTGTGTTTGCAGCCACCCTGCCTGTCTGGAACAATGCACAGCTGTGGACTCTATAACATATAGCTGTTACCTCCATCATTACATATTTAACATTTATGGTCTGCCTTGTATTTGTCACCATGTGCATGCATAATAAATTCAAACGCTATGTAAAAACAAAAGTGGAGTTAAACCCAGTCACAGTATAATATATTTATGCTTTGTGAAAGATACAATTGTGTATTCATCAACTAAAGAATTTAGCTGTGTCTGTCAAAGTAGCCTGTCAAGGTTTTGGTATGGTAGCACAATTGGTCAAGCTTTTTTTCTCCTTTAAGTCACCTTGGATAAAAGAGTGGGATAAATGCAAATGTAAAGTAATTATCAATAAAGCATTGTCTGCTTTTGTCTGCAAAAAACAAAAAAAAACCAAAACAAAACAACAACAACAACAAAATAAACGTCACAATATTCTTTATCGTTTGGTTGATCATTTAAATCATAATATAGACATAATAAAAAATTATACCACAATATTCTTTATTATTTTGGTCAGTAGCAAGATACATTAACATTACATTAAGTTACATTAAATAAAACATACATTTACGTGTATACGTTTTTTTTATTAGGTGAAGGAATGAATGATTAAAACATGCAATTCATGAATCTGTGTAAGTTTTTGAAAATGTATATGTATATATATATAAAATGAGAAATACACACACACAACCACGCACGCACATACACACACACAAAGGCTCATAAGGTGCGATTTATTTACTTGATATAAACTATAAAATATTATTGAATAATTCCTGAGTAATTAAGTTTTCATCAACCAGTCAGTAATACAGATTCAACTTTCACAAAACTTGCTTCATTTTGAAATGGACATCACTAATTATAACTTCCAGTAAAATTTATTCAGTTCATTCAGTAAAGGATTCATTAGAATGGTTCAAACCCTTTATAAAAAGTTTATAAGACTTTGTAAATGATTCATTAAAAGAATTCATTAAATTTAAAGAACCAGTATTAGCACTTTACCTAAAGCCTTTATATATAATGCATTAATTATGCCTTGTAATGTACCTTATAATGCATTTTATGATCCCATGAATAATTGTGACCTCAGTTATAATACATTAAAATACTTTCTATTTATTGTTACACCTTTAGAAAGTATAATGCATTAAAACACAATAAACAAACCTTCATATATTATAATGCATTTTAACTTTGGTTAAACTTATTTATGAAAATAAATATACATTATACATAAAGGCTTTAAATAAATTGAGTCACTGGTCAACCCAATAGAAAGTCAATAGCAAGATGTGATTTCTTTTCACTATTTTGCTTTTTATCTTATTGAATTCAATGTAAGCTGCATGATCACATTCACAACTCAGGTAAAGTATTTTTTCTTTTGTTGTGGTGCAGTCATTCTGAAGTTATATAAGAATATAGGCCTACAGTTCTGCATGTGGATTTCTAGTTAACTTGCTACACTTGTAGCAGTGCTAGTACACAACTTTGTTTCAGGCTAACTGATAAAACCCATGTGTTGCTTTACACACACAGTAGTTGTGCTGATTCAGATAGAGTAGAATATACAAGAGCAAAACAGTCGCAAAGGTTTCCAGTTTTTTGTGCAATATGCATCAGACAATCCGTGAACAGACAGTGGGCGGTCGGTCGATCTGTCTGTGGCTGAGACTATGGTCACCCCGGTCATAATTACAGCTCTGCGCCTGTTCCAGCTCCCTCTATCTGCACTGGTCTTATTCTCAGTCATTGCATCTGACAATCTTCCTCTTTGTCATCTTCTCTTTGAACCTCAGAGGAGCACAAGCTCATGGCAGGCAGCAGGGAATTTGTCCAGCTTTGACATGGCAAATGCATTTCTTAGCCCTCCTTTGAGTACACCCTTATCAATATGAATGCTAAGCTGTGACTGCTCTGAACCTCTGCTCTTTAGAAATGGGCCAACACTGGTGCTGCCAGATGCAAATTTGACCAAAACAGGCACCTGATAATACTACTGACATTTGGGGCTTGTAGACGCACAGAATATATGAAGGACAAAGGTATGAATGAATGCACTAGCAGACATATTCATATAGGGCACATAAAACCCTATACACAGAATACAATGCACAGCACAAATCTATGTAGCCTACATGAGTCCTTACTTCTAGCCTACCTGCTCTGCTGTCAGTAGTCTTCAGGGATACAGTCTAGTATTCTGCTGTATGCAGGCCTGAGGTGAGTCGGTCGTTCTCTCTTGACCTTATACTATAGCATCCACATGCACAGACTGAATAAAATAATAATGGCTGGGTTTTCCAAAAACATTCCAAATTCAGCCCTCAAAATCATGTATAACCTCTTTCAGTGTGGTAGTAATTTTAGATGTTTTAGTCCAGTCTGAAATGACCAGCCATGACTGTACAGGATTAATTGTGTCAGGGATTAAAGTGTTCTTCAAAAATACATTAAGCCCAAGGCTGAAGTTGAAGTCAATGCTGTAATATTAGTTATTAAAATGAAAAATGTGAATTATAAGTGGGGTAGGTGAAGAGAAGTATTGCCAGCCTAGTGCAAAAAATATCAGAAGTGAGTGAGAAGGCATTAACATTATAAGAAAGTCTCTAGAGAAGAGTATATGTGGAACATTATAATGAGCTATAGACTTGCACAACTTCATACAGCATATCGCCGCCTAAATGAGCATATAATACATGTATCAGTTTCTTATACTGGGACTCCCGGTCCAGTTTGACCAGCCATGTGCTGCAGTTTGTAATTAGTGCAACGTTTCATTTCAGAGAAAGAGAGAGCAACTACCATGAAAAGAAAGTAACTGAACAATTGTGAAAGAACCAAGGACAAAAAAAAAAAAAAACTAAAATCCAGAGAGACAGAGGCAGAGACACCAATCTGGCACTGACCCTTTTCATTAAAGGCTGATTAAAACTTTTAAAAATGCTGTTTGCCCCTAGAAGACGATAACCTCTACAACACGAGACATTAAAGAATAATAACCATCTATAAAAAGAGACAAAGAAATTCTTGCCTGAGCTAGAAAAACCCAATTGGAACATTTTAGAAAATTAATGAAATTTTAGATCAAATGAATAATAAATTAGGAGAAAATGAATTATAAATGAGAAAAAAGTGCTCTAACTATCAAACAGTACTAAAGGAACATGTAATCCTCAACAAGCTTGAAGAAACAGGGTCAGGTTCAAGCCAGCGTATTGGTGTGCAAAAAACAAAGCTTTCTGCTCTACTCTGCTTTGAAGATAATTGAAACAACTGTGCTTGAAAGGACTCCAGCCTGACTATGTACTACACAGGCCAGTTTTACTTGTTTTTATTTTCACCAACAACAATGGGATTTGCGTGGTTCTGCTCTTTTCACCAAAATAAAAATAATAGTGAAAAAACAGATCAAATGCATACTTGCGCTCACATTCCTTGGTAATTAATGAAGTTCTTAAAAGCTCCATTAAAAATGAAACTCGAGAAAATATGCAAAACGTTTCATGTTGCTGAAATTTGGCCCATTAAAAGTTGGGTCTTCTTAAAAGGAGCCATGAAATGAACTTAATCTTTGTTGCACAACATCAATCCAGCACTTAAAATGACCAAAATAATGAATAATCATAGAATTATCTTTATCAATCACGAGCATGTTCCTGTACCAAAGGCTACATTATTGCTGTCGAATATTAATTCTAATTTCAATTATTAATATTTTAATTATACAAATTAATTAAACATGAGAGGAGTAAGCAGAAATACTGGAAGATGCTCAACACAATATTTGATAGAATCACCAAGTTCAGGCAGCGGGAGAGATGCAAAGCTTCCTGAAGTTCTCATCACTGCAATATAAGGGATAATGACCTCTGAGTGAGTCTTCAAATTGCATTACTTTTGTGCGGTGCAATCATACACAGATCAATCTCCGTTATCATAACGGCAATATTTAGTACTCTGAGCTATTGCCTGCCTGTTATCTGCTCTTGCCTGAGGAACAAAGAGTTTTATTGAGCCCAATAAACATGATTCTTTCAGGGTGGGGTGACTGCTGGCTGGTGGTCTTATTGGAGGGTGTTAAATGGCTCATTGGCACAAGGTTGTGGACGTATAAAATGACAGTTCAGGGTGAAAGGCCATCAGTCAGTGTAAACAAATCACACGCTAATCAGTGGCTACTCACTGATGGAGAGTGGATGGAGTTTTAGTGGAGCCCTGCTGAGCAAAGTGTGTTTAAAAGTGCACCTGACACAATGGTGTGGATGTTTAACTTTACTGCCTGCGTAATGCAAAGCCATTTACTCAGTCATGTCCCATGTGGGATGCTGCAGTCTGTAAGATTATGAAATAAAATGCTGAATTTTATATTTGAGGTCTGCAAATAAATGCATAATTTATAATTGCAACCAGTGTTTGTCAATAACAACCAAGCTCAGATGGAAAATGTTCAAAAGCTCAAATACAAAATGAGGATAGTTAAATTATTGTGATAATTTCAAAGAAAAAATAACAGTAACATTAACAATGGAAATCTAGAAAGACCATTTTATGTATTTGCTTAATTTTGCACTATAATGTCAACAAAAATGTTATTTTCTCCTGCCAAAATTAGTTGTCATTTTAGTAAAATTTACATCAATTAATCAATATTATGAAACAGTGAATAAGAGTAAAGAATATTTTCAGCAAAATACAAAAAACTATGAACAAAATAGATAAAATATCTGTAAAAAATGTTTTATATATATATATATATATATATATATATATATATATATAATTTTTTAGAATTGTTTTACAGATATTTTATAGTTTTTTTCATAGTCGTTTGTATTTTGCTGAAAATATTCTTTACTCATATATATATATATATATATATATATATATATATATATATATATATATATATATATATATAATTTTTTAAATAATTTATATGTATATATATATATTAGTGGTGTAACGGTACACAAATATGACGGTTCGGTACATACCTCAGTTTTAACGTCACGGTTCGGTACAGCAGGGGGAATAAAATACATTCAGTTATAGTCAGGGGTGGACTGGGGCCAAAAAGTGGCCCTGGACTTTTTGGCACAGAGCGGCCCACCAAACTCGGTCCGCAACACACCACACCACAAAGTTTAATATCACTAAAGTTAAATGCCAATATTATCAGTCCATATGACACGATGCTCCGGTAATGTCTAGAAGACTTGAATAGTGCAGAATGTTGACTGTTTTTATGGGTCCTTTCTATTGGTCATCATATACAGTATTTGCCCTTTTGCAGGAGCTTGACGTCTATCATTTTAAGGAATATAGCTCCAATTGTGGAAAAGAGTATACAAATTATTTTGATGATGAAAAATACAGTAAACAGTACTGTGAAATATATAATGTTACAATTTAAAATAGGTGTCTTCTATGCGAATATATAGTAAAATATAATGTATTTCTGTGATCAAAGCTGAATTTTCAGCATCATTTCTCCAGTTTTCAGTGTCACACGATCCTTCAGAAATCATTCTAATATGCTGATTTGCTGCTCAAGAAACATTTCTGATTATTATCAATATTGAAAACTGTTGTGCTGCTTCATATTTTTGTGGAAAATGTGATACCATTCAGTCTTGGGTAGAAAATAGAAAACCACTATTTTAAGTGTAATATTTCATAATATTAGGCTATTGTTTTACTGTATTTTTGATCAAATAAATTCAATCTTCTTTCAAAGAAATAAATAAAAAGCCTTCATTATTTCAAACTTTTAGTGTGTATATAAAACAGACTAATGCATGTGAATTAATAAGCAAATTATATTTTTATTAGGTCTATAATATAAATCACGTTCCTATGCACAGCACTCGAAAGCAAAAGTCTTCAGATTTACATTGTTCTAGAGTAAGATTTAGAATGATTTTTATAGATTTTTAACATGTGAAATCACGGAAGAAAGCAGATTTACATTAACACTTATGTCTGCTGAAAACTGCATTATGTAGCCTACATTATGACGATTCGAATAACGAAATTTGAAAAGGCCAGTAGTAGTTTGCATTCCTGAAAATTAATGTCTGTCGTGTTTAGCTGCTTACATCTTACCTCAGCTTGCATTCAAGTCGTGCACAGCTCAGAGTCTGTGAACAGTAAATCCCGCCTTCTACACTTTTATGGGCTATTTCAAACATTTTGACATTAAATTTAATTTTTGAATAAAGTGGGCTGCGCGGGCCATTCGTCTGGGCCGATGGAAGGATATATGTACATTTACTACTAATCCATTTTTTTTATATATATTACACAAAGAGCCGGCCCACATTGTACAGCGGCCCACCGGGAACACTCCCGGTGCTCCAGATGGCCAGTCCGCCACTGGTTCTAGTTAAAATTTTCTTAGTGATAAAAATCTACCTCAGCTTATGCTTAAAACTACAGGGAGCCCTTTTACATTATAAGGTTACAATTAGGCCTAACAACTTAATCCAAACTTAAATTTAATTACTATTTATTTTTAAATAGCTCATCAACACTCCTTCAAAAATTTTATCAACAAAAAATTGTATGTAAACATGTAAATTACACATAATGCAGTTTTTAAATAAACTTGTAAATAATGTCATTTCTAGGCTATTTGTTAAAATATATTCAATAACACACTGGCTGTCAGCATGTTTAATAACAGATTTCTCTAGTGAACTAATGAGCTGTGGACACTGATGACTTGCTGAGGTAAATGAAATGCTATACGTGACATTTTATTCCCACGCTGTTGTGTTGATGTCCTTCTGCAGTTGAAACACTGATTGAGCAATTACATGAGGCATAAGATGTTCAGTCATGTTTATTCGCATTAAAACTAGTAGTACAGAGGAAAGAATGATCGCGCACTCCGCTCTGCATGCGTTTGCGGTGCATCACGGCTCAGACACGGGAACCAGAGCTGATCGTGGCTCCTCGAGTCAATGCTTGTGTTGGGTTTATATCAGCACATTTCTGAACCATCCCAGAAGTGGCTCTCCAAGGCGTTTATACAGCGATCTGTCATGCCACACCAAATGGCATTTATTATTTGAATTTCCTGAAGAAAAAAATAAAATAAATAAAAATACTGTAATGTTTGGTACACATGCTACCGAACTGAAAGTACTGCACCGAACCGGTTCGGTATGAATACGTGTAGTGTATACTATCTATATATATATATATATATATATATATATATATATATATATACACACACACATACTGGTAAAAGCAAACAAAAATACTTGATGGAATACAAACACCTTTAGAATGTTTCGACTGTACCCTGAACTGCATTACACAGACACCAAATAATGTGGAAAATGCTAAAAACCGAAAGACAGTTGATAAGAGAAATCTGACTGGCAGACTGCTGTCGAGTCTGGCAGATAATGAATAAATTGTCGGAGTGCCTGAGATGCCTTCCTATAAGACCTTCAGCGCAGGTTGTGATTTCTGCTATGTGTGGAGTCAACCACCAGCTCTCTGAATGAGATCATGTACTGCGTTCCTGAAGTGAACAATTATAATTGTATCTGACTCTACGGCTGAAAGCTGGGATGAACCGGTTCCTCTCGGAGTCTGTTCCTCTGTGGATACACGGATAGTGAGTTCGCCTTATGTTAGCAGTTAGCGTTTTATACGGTTTAGCACACACCTCTCACTCACTTGGCCATGGAGCAGTCAGACCCGTCCGTGGGCTTCGGGGAAACGCACAGCGCTATGGGACTGTTAAAAGTAGATAATTGGAAACAGGAGGAAGTCGTCCTTACAATAGGCATCCACCGACGTGCAGCTTGTTACCAAAAGTGCTTTAATAATTAATGTAGTTCCCTACCCTGTTTGACACTCTGTCTTTGATATAAGGTTACTGCGCTTGGGGTCCTGCTGAAGGACTAGGCTAAGCAGTCAAACCTTTTCAAGTCCTTCTTCCCTCTCTCTTGCCCAAACATGCACCCTGCCCTGCGTCTTTTCAGGAGCGAGGGCAATCGAGCACAGAAAACGCTCTCTTCTAGTCTCTTTTTGGCACCATCAGCACATTTTGTTTTTTTTTTGCCATTTAATTGGCCTTGCTTATCCAATTATTCTTCAGGTTACCCATCCTTTCTGTAAATTTCAGAGAAGAGTGTAAATCGAACTGTGTTTGAGTGTAAGGTCATTGGCGAGTAATAGTGGGCCATCATTAGCAAAGGATGTTCAGGATGGGCTGACTGAAAGCGTGTAACGTTCCCTCAGTGGGAGGCTCAGGAAGAAGAATGAGAGAAAAAAAAAATATATATATTGCATGCCTCCACTTTTAAAAGCATTCCCAGGGTTTGTCAAGGTCATCAAGGGTCGAGAATAGGCTAGTTATTTGGTTGCATCATCAATGCTAAATGCCTGCCAGTTTGTTTGGGCTTTATTATTTTTTTCTTGGTCAGTTGACACATTGTTTAATGAATACATAGAGGAACTATATATAGACCATGTCAGTATATGTTTACATCCTTGTATCCATCCTGTAACATGGATTCAGAGCTGGTTTTTTTTGTATTATGGCAAGTGCACACTACAAGACTGAAGCTCACTGAACTTTCATGTTCTAACTTGGCAACAAAACGATTCAGATTTTAGTCAATCCCCACTGCATGCCATGTCTTCTGGCCCTCCCCAAAACACTCCCACACCTGGAGGTGGGACATGCAATGTTTTGTGGTTCATTATGATATATGTATAATGTAAAAATGTTGCATTTTAAATGTATAGTCACATTTAAATCTACATTTATGACCAACAAATAAATTCACCAGATTCAAACAAATTCACACAATAATAATTTAAACTAGTTGGGGACCGAGGCCCATAGGAGGGGCAAAGGATGACTTAAAATTATTTAAATAATTATTTAATAATAATAATAATAATATATTTTAATATACACACACTTCTGGAATCACAAAATGAGAATTAATTATAGTTAATTAATTTACTGGTAACACTTTAGTATAGGGACGAATTCTCACTATTAACTAGTTGCTTATTAGCATGCCCATTATTAACATATTGGCTGTTTTAATAGTACTTATAAAGAACATATTCTGCACGACCATATTCTACATCTCTAATTATAACCAATATCTAAACTTAACAACTACTTTACTAACTATTAATAAGCAGCAAATTAAGAGTTTATTAAGGCAAACAATGCAGTTATTGACTTGTTAATAGCAAGAATTGGACCTTAAAATAAAGTGTGACCTATGTTGACATTCTGGTAATAATAAATCGTTAAAAAAATATTATTTTAATATTATGTTATATAGGGAGTGTCAAAAAGAATGAGAACCAATGATTTAAACAATAATGTACATTTTAAATGGATAATTTTAAGACTGAAAATATCTAAAGACTCTATAATCTCTGAAACACTGCCACCTCCTAGACTTCATAGCTTGTAACTTCAACTTTTTATGATCATGTTTTTTTATGATGCATATGTGTGAATTCATAACATGCATTTTACATATTTTAGTGTTGTTGCTAAATTAAGGGTGCAGCCTTATCAATCCTTGAATCCTTTGTTGATTTCTGTTGTGGCTGATTTCTCCTGCGAATATAAGCATGTGGCAATGCTTTATACATAACTAAATAATGATGAGTTCTGTATCTGCAGTTAGTGTAACTGCAGGTTTGTGTATGATTACAAGTGTGGAGCTTTGCAGTTGTGCTGCACATGGTTGTCAATGCACAGAGGAGTCTGGGAAGGATTGTGCGGGGAGGTGCCATGCTGTGCCGTGTCTGTCTCCGTGGACTGTGTTGTATGCAGGCCCATGCACAGCACCCTGTCAGTCAAGGTGGGGATCAGCTGTGGCCTGGGATGGGAGCATTAGCCCCCCGTGGTGCTCTCTCTCTGCGCCCCCTCCCCATCCTGCCCGATTTCCACCCTGTGCGCTTCCCGGAGCGTGGCCATGCTCCTACCTGTCTGCTTAATCTGGGATTTTCTCAAGATAATGCTGTTATTTCAGGCCAGTAGCAGGATTTCCCACAAGAAAGGCCCAGTTCAGCCCTTTTTTTCCCTTCTGCCTAAATGTCATCTATTGTGCTGAGATATACAAGGGATTTTGTGGTGAGCGGTGCATGAGGAGAATTTTGACAGCATTTTAATATCCTTTATGACTGTTGTAAGACATCTCTGTTCTTAAAAACTAATTGGGAAGAGTCTATAGTATAGTCACAATAAAGCTGTTATCTCTTATCAAGTCAGAGATCGCAGCAGATGAACTAGGATAGATCGCTCAATAATGAGCAGCAAACGAGGAATATTCCAGTCTTTTTACAGATGTTGTCTAACCACAGACCAGCATTCTGTATATTACTGTAGATAGGCAGCTTTCTACACTATGGATTACTGCCTTTATGTGTGCACTAGATTAGTGTATATACTAGATTAGGGCCCAAGGATTTAATTAGGAAAATCAAGGAAATCCTTCAGAAAGAGCTTGGATGTTTTCTGGATCTTAGCCTTCCTGAAAAGTGTAAAAGTAAAGTAAACAAGTAGGCTATATTAAAAAAAAAAAGTTATATACAAATATAAAAAAGAAATATATATAAATAAATATTAAGATTAATTAATAATATTATTAATATTAATTTGATAAATTTCATATCATCTCACATTTTAATTAAAATATTCATTTATATACACATTTTAAAGTAAACTAAACATTAATTTAAAATGAACAAACATGGATTAAATAAAGTAATAAATGCTGTAAAAAAATATTTTCTTCATTTTTAGTTCATAATACATATAAAACCTAATGTTAAGGAATTTAACTTTATTTTAAAGTATTTCTATTCGAACATTTTTATGAAAATTCACACTAAATGGAAACAAATTTCCCCCCCATTTTTTAATTTAGTGAGAAGACATTATTAGAATTAGAACACAGCATGAATACTGTGAAAACATACACCACATACATTTCTAGATGCTTATCAAAAAGGTAATTCTGCACTCTGGTCATTCTGAAATGCCAAATATTTTCATTAAAAAAATAAATAAAAAATAAAATAAAAAAATAATTAAATTCATAATTTGAATGGAAACTAGCTTCACTAATACAATATAACTGGACATCTCTAAAATAGCTGGATGTGGAATGAATTTTTAATCAATGTTTATAGCTCTCCAGCTCTGCTAAAGTAGTCCAGTAAATGAGAATAAGTGCAGGCCTGTGTGTGCACCCGCTTGCGTGTGTGTGGGTCCTTTAGTAATAAGACTGCCGTTTCTTTATGAAGGAACCTTCCCTTTCATGTTTGTTCGAATGCCACATGGTTGACCACAAAACAGAACCCTCAAATCTTTTAAATAAACAGAAAGATTACAGTTTGTGCTGTTGCTGTTGCCTTTGAAATGATTTTGGAATGCAAATCAAGTCAGAAGGTCCAGCTGTGGTTACGTGCCTTAATAGGCTATAGTTTTAGCCAGCTGATTATTCCCCATTTATACACCTTCATTTGAAAACGTCAATTGGTTTAATCAAATGAGGAATGGCAGAAAAGCCAAACAGGTAACCACATAATGACAGCCAAAAGGCTTTCAGAAACAGACCACAGTGAAACAGTAAAATAGAAGAAAACTAAGGAAGTACAGGATTCCTCCTGCAACGCTAATGGCATCGTAGGAGAAAGATCAGATTCATACCGCTCTGACCGTGTCACAGCATATACTTGCAAACCATTGTCTGCACATCTTTAGAGTAATAATCGAAACCGATGTGAAAAATGATCTCTCCAGCTATTCACCACTGAGCACATAGTGTCATGTCCAAGCTAATCGTAAATTACAATCTAGTCTCCAGCGGTGGTGTTTCCCCCACCCCAACCTCCTCACAAATTTTGGTATGTGTCCAGCCTCTGGGTTTGTAATTTGTGATTAGTGCAATGGGCAGGCCTTCGTATTCTTAGGCCAGATTTAAGGCAATATTTGAAGGCAGTTCGTGATCATGAAAAGCCAATTTCCTCCAGATGTTTCGGAGAAAAAAAAGAAAAGGAAATCCAGATTTACCCAGATTTGGACCTTTGGCTCTCCGTACTAAAATTACACAAAGAATAACGACAACTAACCAGCAGCAGTTGGGGACGACTCCTGGATGTTTGCACTCGCAGCTTCTTACAGATGGACTGTTAGCCACACCGTGTGAATAAATGCAGTTCACTGCAAGCAATAATGATTATAATTAAAAAAAGAGAGAAGTATATGAGTTCGGCACATGCCAACTGCTCCTTGCAAAGGAGCGACAGATTGTTCCAAACCAATTAGAGCTCCTTTTGTTTAGCTCAAGTTAAACACACAATTCTCTAAAGAAAGCAAGCGTCTTTTGATTTCTTTTGAGCGCTGGTGGAGGTGGCTGCAGACGGCTCCCCGCACAAAGAGAGGTGTGGTAACGATGCGCCAGGCTCGGCCCAGATGGCTCAGAGGCACTGCGACCTTGTTAGCACCTGCTCTGCGGGCCTTTTGTGTGGGCATGGCCGTGGGCACGGAGACGGGCACGCACCACAGACTCCGCTCCTCCCAAACCTCCATCAACTCTAATGAAGCGGCAGCTCTGCCCATCATCACTACCACCCTCAGCCCCTCGCTTTACCCATCAGGACAACCCCCCCCCCCCCCCCCCCCCCCCCCTTAAAATGGTGGAGAGCGACAAAGACGTGATTTAAAATGAATCAACCATCTCAGGGCCCCCGAAATGTCATTATAATTAGGTATGTAAATCTTCTTATCGTCCCCCTGTGCCATGTATTAGAACGACTGCTATAAGCCCTAAGGTTGCCCTAAAAATATTCAATTAATAAATGACTGGGTTTTGATGAACTTTGATTGTTTTGGGCCGTCTTCCAAGTTTACCTTATCAGGAAATGTCACCTTGATTCGGTCTCAGTGGTCTGCTAAATGGTGTCACAACATCCTCCCCATCCTTTTTATTTCTGTTTTAAAGCACACTTTGTATCGCCAGATTAACCACAGCTCAACTTATTGGACTCAAGTCAAAATCATTATGATGGAATGGTGTTGTTTGAAATGCTACAAACATATCTAGTTGACCCCATGGCTACCATAAAAATCACAACGGCGCACATGAAATTCCACGTGCAGACATGTTAACTGTATATGCAGACTCAAAAAAAGACATTCAAAGAGAAGATAGGCCTTAAAGAGTGCCAGGCAGAAAAAAGCAAATCAGCTGCAAAGAAACGAACAAATGAAAGCCCAGAGTGGTGGAGCTAATGCGCAAACTTGTTTCTGTCCTCTACGGCTCCATCATTTATTCAGGAGGTAGAGCACAAGACGGCCGACTCACATTTGCTTGATACTCAATTATACATTAGTGTACATCACTTGGCAATCTGTTCATATCAATTTAATTGGATTTTAATATTGCCTCTGATCTTGTTGTCCAATTAACAGTACTGGCTGGCAATAAAGCAGAACCACACACTCTGTGACACCTTTGATCCCCGCCATATGGAGCTCCTCCATTGATTACCACATTTTCTGAAATTTCACTCTCTCAATATGGCCTGTGATGAATGGAAGAAAATGCACATCCCCGACGTGATAAAAATTTCACTTCCACTTGCAACTTCATTTATTTTGTTGACATCCTGCACTGATTAAAAACAATAAAAAAGGAGAGCCATGCCCTGAATATGGTATGCAAATAGAGCCCTGGGCAGGCATCTTGTGATGCCAGGGGACTGTTGCAGTCACTGGCTTGGCATCGCCTCAAGAATTCCCTTAAAGTGGCAGCACCTTTTTTTCCAAAGACTCGGAGAGATTCTTCTCTCGTAATGGCTGTCACAACGTGCGGGTGGGGAGGAGAAGAAAAGCGATTTGGAGATCATTTTCTCTTTACATAGGGGAAAAAAAATCCACTTGCATTCATTTTTCATAAAGGCTTACATGATTTCAGAAAGGCATCTCACAAAAGATAAAAAAAAGGAAATGGGGAGAAACGGTTCTTGTAGATACTGTTTATTCCATTCTCGTATTACCACGCAAAGACAGCTGCCATAAAGCGAGAGCTGTTTTACCTCTCTTTACATGCTCGGGGGCAAGTGAGGGGCAAAAATGAAGCGTGTAACATAGGCACATGCAGGGGTGCAATCAGAGCGGAGGAGTGCACAGAGCACTGACCCACTTCAGGTAAAAGCTCACTGGAGTCACCAAGCGAAGATGTTCTTGAAGATGATTCTTCTGCTTTTCTTTTCTATTCTTTTATCTCTCTGCCTCTCCTGTCCTCTCAGTTGTCTATTCCAACTTGGTTCCATCGCAGCGCTCATCCTAAAATAACTCTACCTGAGATTTTTGCTGTTGTTTTTGGCTCCTTGTTTTAAATGTGCAGTAGATCTAGGGATGCATCAATTCCACTTTTCATAAATAAATAAATAAAATGAGTATTTTATTTTATTTATAATATTAATATTTATGACATTATTATTATTATTATTAATATATATATATATACAAATATATATATAATATTATAATATAATATTTATAATATAGAATATAAATATGTAATTCACATTTGTAATGTAAAACATAATAAAAATATTATGTTGAATATATAATTTCATTTCATTTCATTTTCATTGTTTATTTATAAAGCACATTTAAAAACAACCCAATGTTGACCAAAGTGCTGTACAAATCAGTAAGCTCAAATAAAAAACAGGATCTATAACAATCTATAAAACAGCATATATGAAATTAGAATAATACATTAAAAACCGACAATCAGAAGATATGTTTTAAGTTTAGATGTAAAAGAGGAGAGTGATGACGCCATTCCGATTGATACCGGGAGAGTTTAGGGCCCGCTATTGCAAAAGAACGGTCTGCACAATGTTTTAACCTCGATCGATGAACAGAAAGCACTCCAAGGTTGCCGGATCTAAGTGCCCTGGACGGATTATGACAACGTAAAAGATCTGATAAATAAGTTGGAGCAAGGCCGCGTAATGCTTTAAAAACAAAAACTTAAATTTTAAATTCTATTCTCTGTTTGACTGGTAGCCAGTGCAGAGAAGTTAAAATGGGAGAAATACGATCAAATTTGCGACTACCAGTCAGCAGCCTAGCTGCAGCATTTTGAACCATTTGAAGGCGTCCAATCGAAGATTGGTTAGCTTCATAATAAAAATATTATATTGAATATTAGAATTCTATTGTGCAATAATAATGCAATTGTTAACTTTCAACCCTCAACCCTATATTTTGTAATTCATAATAGTTTTTAATTAGCGCTGTCAAACGTTTAATTGCGATTAATTGTGATTAATCGCATCCAAAATAAAAGTTTTTGTTTACCTAATATGTGTGTGTGTACTGTGTATATTTATTTTGTATATATAAATACACACACATGCAGTATATATTTAGAAAATATTTACTGTATTTACATGTCTATATTTATATTCATATAATTTAATTGATATATAATATATTTAATATATAAACAACATATTTTTTCCTAAATATATACATGCAAGTGTGTCTATTTCTATATACATAATAAATATACACAGTACACACACATTTATTATGTAAGCAAAAACTTTTATTTTGGATGCGATTAATCCCGATTGATTCTAGTTGTTTTGATATATCGGCTATAATGTGAAGCAAACTGCACCACAGATATAAAGTGGTTTTTGTGGATTAATTATCACACTAATCTTAGATTGAATAATTGTATCACTAGCTGTCTTGGAAAATAATGCATTAATCCTATGAACTATGTTTATGATATGTATTATGGAGCTTTCAAAGTTGACATTTGAACTGATAACCAGTCAGTCCATATAAAAAAGGTCACTATTGATACAGATTCAGGTATCAGAGGGTAGCCTCTTTAAATCAATCCCTTTTCTGCACCAAACTTTTTATTTATTTTTAATCTGACAAAAGCAAAAACAAACAAACAAAAAATATTGCTTCTGTTTGTCAGATTCAAATTAGTTAAAATTTGTCAAATTAAAAACAATATTGCAAAAAGAAAATAATGAATAAAGAAAAGATACATGGAAATGTTGACATGCCCTACATATTCATTGCAAAAACTGACTGATAAAGAAGTTGTTGAGAAATGTTGAGGAAATTATGCTAATGCAGTTTGACAAATGAATGCACTTCAATAACCCCAATAAATAAATGATATTATTTTGTATGACATACTGAAAAGCTTCACTCTGTTGTTGCTGTTTCATCATTCACTTTTCTGTAATTCATCCTTCTTCTCACCTATATTTCACATGCTGTATTACTGTAACTCCCGTCGCAATACAAGCTGACTATGCTTTCTTTTTTTTCCCCTCCCTCCTTCTCTCTGTCTGTCTCCTACGCAAGTATAAAAAGCACTGTTGAGTAGTGGCCTATCATTAAAATAATTAATTGTTAAATGAAGTGGCATTTTCAGCAGGAAGTACTCCAACGGATGCTGTAAGACAGGAATTAACAGGAGTGAAGTCAGCAGCGAACGTGTGTGTGTATAAATGTGTGTGTGTGTGTGTGAGAGAAATAAATTACATTGAATAACTACATGAAGTAAAAAAAAGTCCAGCTGTTAAAAAAAAAGCAAAAAAAAAAGAAAAGCAAAAAAAAAAAAGAAAAGCATAACCTATCTGTTACATGTCATAAATGATTTCTTGACCATTAGCACTTTTTCTGCATCACAGCTATTCCTAGGGCATATTAAATCAGCGAGGGTGCGTGTGTGTGGGGGGGCCATGGTAGGACATCTGCACCTGCCAGATAATTCAGTTAATTTCTATTCCCTTGAACCTGGAGGTGTTAATTTGGAAGCAAGGCAGCCGAGTCTGAAGAATGCCAATACGTCATTTGAATGATTAATGCAGTCGGGGGAATTGGGGCCTTTGTTTAGTCTTTCATTTTGACATGGCAAAGCAAGGAGGTGCGGTGCATGACGCTCAGAGTTGAGGGCAACTTGTGTGTGTGTCCTGGGCTTGGTGTGCGGGAGTTTGTGTGCAAATGAATGCAGTGAAGACCTGCCAACAATGTTGGGGTATAGAAGGCTGAAACAGACGTTACTCAACTCTCTGCATTCAGTGTCTGCTAGTCAGAACAATCAAACGTAACACATAAACACATCATGTGCCAAAATATGAAGGGCCGTTACAGGTAAATCACACACTCATACTCTTTGAAAAAAGAATAAGTGTCTTTTTAACTGTTGGCTAAATGAACTCTATAATCAGTTTATTGTATTTGTGCAGTTTTATTGTTAAAGAGTCAGTAACATTTTACAAAAGGTTTCCATTTGTTAACATTAGTTAACTATACGATAGTTAACAATGAAAAACAGTTTTGGTTAGTCTTTATCTTTATTTTAAGGTGTCTTTGTTACAGTTTAAATATACAAATAAGAACTGAGTAATATTAATTAACAACATGTACTTACTATAGGATTAAGGTTGGTGTAGGGTTAGGTGCATGTTATTATGTATAATATATTTTTATTACTATAGTATGTACAGTACCTGTGGGCACTGTAAAAAAAAGTGTTACCCTAGTTTTAAAGCATTTATTATCTCAGTCAATGTTAATTTCAACATTTTCTAATACATAACTAAAATCAAAAGTCAACTTAAAACTAAAATCAAATAATATTAGTTAATGCACCTAAGCTAGCATGAACAAACACTGAACATTTGCATTTTTATTAACTAACATTAACAAAAAAAAAATATGAATACTGTAACAAATATATTGCTCATTATTAGTTAATGCAGTAACTAATATGAACTAATCTTACTTTATTGTGTGAATGGTTACTAAAGATTCGAAGTAAAAACAAACACTAGACACAAAATTTGGTGAAAAACATGAATGTATATAATAATATTAATTAATATTGATATTAAAATATCTAAGAAACTTTTTATTGAGAATGGCCATGACTGCTTTTAGATGACCTTTTTATATTTTGTGCATTTCTACATTTTGTGTTAATCCTATTTTGGGATTCAGTTTCGTTTTTCAGCATAATTAAATGAAAAAAGCATTGTGTCTGCAGGAAATAAATTGCACCGTATTGAAGCTTTACTCCGGGTTCAGGCGAATGACACACTCTCTTAGTCATTTGCCAGGCAGTTAGCGGGCAGGGTGTGCCAGACGTGTCCCTGAGCAGTGGGACTTGGCTGGGCTGTCAGCTGCCCCTGCAGGCCCCACGATGCAGCCCTGCCCAAGGTGAGATGAACTCATCTTGAGAGAGCTGACTGGCACAGACATGCTCTACTGGCCAGAGAACAGGCAGGTGTCCCCGTCCCATTCCCGTCTTCCTCACTTCTCATGCCCAACGAAGTGCAGCAAGCACTGACGGATATCCTGTCTGCTTTCCCTTTGAGCCTAGCCTCTCTCTCTTTCTCTGTTTCTCTGGCTCCTGTGCACTCGCTCGCTTACTTTTTTCCCAGCCCCATCACTTATTCATGGAACAGGTTCAACTCCCAGCACTGATGTCTGGAAACGACGCGAGGACACAGAAGTGACAGTGGGTGGTTTCGAGAGTGGCCAGCGTGGATAATAGCAGCCAGGCAATGGAGGTAAAATGGCTCAATGCTATTAGAGATGCTGAGGTTAATTATCAGAGTTAACAAATGTACATTTCTATGTGCTTCAGAATGTATCTAATAAAATATCAAAATGTGAGTCTGTTAAGAACTTCAAGCTTTTAAATAGAAATTACACAAAATATGCTGACCTTTTATAAATATGTATAATGCAAATGATCAATTTTCAAATGATCAAATAATCGTATTTCTTCAAGGTTTATGGCTAAAGTTGGTTGTTCTCATTCTCATGCTCAAATCTTCGCTCTCATGGCCATTGCTTTTTATTTTATTTTCAATTAAACTAAAACAAAAATTATTTAATGCATTTTTTAGGTAAAAAGAAAAACATGAAAATGGGTTTTGTTTGATTAGGTAAAAGGAACATAATCAGAGACTATAATTGAAAAACAAGATATTCGTTTCAAAAGTACACACACACAAAAAACACGCATGCACGCACACACACACACACACACACACACACACAGACACATATATATATATGAAAGTTAAATAAAGAGTGTTTAACCACATTTCAATGAACAATTCACCAATCCAGAGTTTGGAAAATACTTGAAATTACCACCAAAATAATTTCATTCAGTATGTGGTCCACAGGTTTGTGGTGTCTCATTGACAGATTATTTAAAAAAAAAAAAGAAAAAAAAAGGAAAAGAACAGAATGGGGGTGTGTTTCTCCGCCTTCTTTATCAGTCGCTTTTGCGATCAATATGTAGGACATCTCGATAGGACCGACAACCCACCCACTACTCACACTGAAGGACACTGAAGCACATCAGCTCAGAAACAATTACATGAAATGTTATACATATAGAATATTCTACAAATTTCATTAAATTGTTTAACCTTATTTAAAGTTTATTTCAAAAATATTTAAGGCACTTGAAGAATGCACTGACAATGCTTTTTATTTATCCATTCATTTTTTTAATGAGATGATGAGTCTCTTTAAAATATAACTCTTGTCAAAACACATTTGAATAAGATGCTGTAAATCCTTAATGAAATACATACTGTATTAGTGTGCGTCTCAGAGGAATTTAACATGGTGCTAAATCACAAACCAATTAAGCCCGTAATGACTAATCCATGATGGGCCTGTATATGCTTTATTTTCAGTTCTCTGTAGTCTTAGAAAACCAGAGTGATGACTTCCTCATAGCTTGCCTGTCCACATTCATTTCATACACCAGAGAGAGCACATCTGCGTTTCCCATCCTACCTTATTTAAAAGTCCCTCTAGGTGCATTTAAATTAAAGCGGTTCAGGTTTATAAAATGTTAGATTCACCGATAATCTGAGGTCTGACTTGACCCCAAACCAAGTCAGTTTAGAGGAGCTTGCTAGTGACATTATTGAGATACCATGTGTTCTAGCCTCTGATTGGAACGTCTGGAGAAAGAAATATGCATGCCTCCCTAGAATCATTAACACTTACATAACTCGGCTATCGTGATTGCTGTGGTGAGAGTTGTGTGTGTGTGTGTGTGTGTCTTCGTGCTCCAGAGAGACTGAAGTGTTAGCTGCAAATCCTGCCTGCCGTCAGGGTTTTATCCTTGGCCTAAGAGCTGCCTGATCAATGGCCCTGCTCTTTTGAACAGCAAAACCCCACTGAACTTTGAAAGCTTCTCACTCATCACAGCTTCTCACTCACACACTCATCAAGCACAGGGAAACAGTATGAGACCGGGAGAATACAAAACATGAGAACCTTCAAGTTTTTTAAATAAAAGAATTTGACAAACTGATGAAACTCTTTGGAGAGAATTCATCATTTCTTTAAAATGAGAAAATTACATAAGAATTATGTGGGGAGCCAGCCAAGCTTGGGATTTATAAAACACTCAACACATACCCCTTTGACTGAACAAATGTAAAACTACTCCATTCAGTTACGCTGGGAAGATGCAGAATTTAACCCCTTGAGAATCTATTGGAAACATCACTAATGTTGCTTGTACGTTGCCAAAACCCATTGCTGCTAACACCCTCCCCTGCCAAATGTCTGGATCTCCTTTAAGTTGTTACTTATTTCTGTAGACAGATGTGATCGTTCTCGAGCACCAATATATTTTGTCGGTGAAGTGCCCTACATGCTAACCCTCATTATATATCATAAAACAGCTGAAAACTCATATGTGCATTGATTTTTGCCTGAGGCCTCTGTGTGTGCGCTCAGAGCAACGCTCTCAAAGAGCATCAGAGAGCATGACACAAGGAAGACTATTTGGCACAAGTTATAATCTTTGATATTAGACAACCTTATGACAACCAAACCTACTGGAAGCTGCATTCAAGTAGCTCAAACGGTAGAGCAAAAGGCTAGCATCCAAAGTCATGGGTTTCCAGGGAATGCATGAACTGATTAAATATATACTTGTAGTCACTTAAAGTAAAAGTGTCTGCCAAATACAAAAAATATATATAAATGCATAAAGAACAAACCAGCTCATGCTAACAATGTGTCTTTTTACATTTACAACAATTCACTAATTGCTACAAATAAATCAGCTCATTATGAAAACCCAACAATGCAAACTGTTTGTGCCACTAAAAAAAGCTTTTGTCTTGTTTTAGTGTCAAAAACTGTAATCAGCCACCAGAATGGTGGAATATCAAGGTAACAGGCAAAAATCAACTGTGTTTTGTTTAAACACTAAGAACTTCCAGTTACTAAACAAAGTTAAAGGCATTTACATGAACTTTGACCACATGTAGGCTTGCTAAGCATAACTGTGTCAGATTATACTATGCATGTAATCATTACTACTTCAATAGAAAATGTATCAAATTAGAAAAGTACCTAGAGAATAGATCTGTATAATTGCACTTTTACTTTATGATATATAATGTTACAATCATTAGTATTTTGTCCAACACACACACGGTTATCAAATTAAAGCGGTTATCGTTTTAAACTAAACTACTATGTTCTGGTTTCCATAGAAAAAAAAATCACGTATCAGGTTCTTTTATCCAAAATGTAATTGTATAAAAATTAAATTGTATCAACTAAATATAATTCACTGGTCATTATGATATCAACCTGAGGTCGTAAGCCTTGATTCAATATATTATTACTGTCGAAACCATTTAGAATCCTGTCAAGTCCATTTTAAAGAGTGGAAAGATCTTTGTTTTGTGGTCAGGTTTAAGTTTCCCATTGCTGCACTTTTCACTGCAGGTTTGACCTCTTTAGCTGTTCTACATTTATACCCTTTTACAGCAACACAACAAAAAGGAGAGCCAGAACAAAGCCCGACAATTACAGTCAGAAAGAACTCATCGCTGTGGGGAAAGGTGGACAGCACAGAGCCACGCTCATCTTACACGGCTCTCACACAGACACACAGGCTGGCAAAAGGCATCCAGCCCATAAGGAGCGTCTGAGAGGAAACAGGATGGGGAATTCCAAAAAAAGAGAGACAGGCAAGTTGATTCTTGCAGAAACAAGAGCATTTTCTTCAAAAATTGTGGTCACTGTTTTGGCACACAGCCTGATGTTGTTCTAAAGCATTCAGAAATATGAGCCAAGGGCCCAATGAACCACCAAGGCCACCTTCACCACTTTCTAAAGAGGTGATAGTGTGAAAATAAGGATAAGGTCTGACTAATTTTCATTACCTTATCTGAGCATTTACTACAGAGTACATTATGAATTTATCAGCAGGTAGATGGGCACTGTACACACAGGGAGAAGCCAAAGTCGTCTCTCAGTGACTCTGTAACTCTCCATGGTGTCACACTCCACAATAACACTGTAATGTCATTCTGAAATAAAGAAGTTTTGCACATGAGTGGCTCTGCTTTTGTCCTCAGGGTTACTTTATGAAATTAAAATAGAGTGAATGAGACTCCCTTTGAAGGCCAGACAGATAGAGCGAGGGAATGAGAGAAAGAGAGAGAGAGTGGGAGAAAGAAGGGGGCTGGGGGCAAGCAATAGGAGCGCAATTAAAATTGCACACACTGGTGAAATCTTTTTTCTTTTAAAGCACAAGTCCTTGCCCTCTTTAGGGAGCTCATCAACCCCTTCTTCTTTTGAAGATTTCACATTGTTTTTTTCTCTCTGGTTTTAGGCAGACAACGAGGTGCTGGCCGCTCCATTATGGCCTTGTTTGCTCCTTGTATGCAGGATCATCCATACAATAAAAGCGAAATTAAAAGTTCTCAGATGTTGGCACTTGCTGCTAGTGTACGCATATTCTCTCCACCCCTGGATGGATTGAAGATACCACGTTCACATGGGAGTGAAGGCCAGAGAGGATAAAACATGAGGGGATGCCTTCTGCCTATCGGTGAGGTGCAGTTGTTTTCCGTATTAACTGCTGTTGTACAATGCATTTTAAATGCTTAAACTGCTATATTTCTGTCACAAAATGTGGTAAACAATTAGCATGCTGGTCAACACTTATACAGTGCCGTGAAAAGATTTTTGCTCCCTTCCTGTTTTTTATTATTTTTATTATTTTTGCATATTTGTCAGACTTCAAATATTAAAATCATCAAACTAATTTTAATATTACACAAATATAATGCAAGTAAATACAAAATGCGTTTTTTTTTTTAAATGATGATTTCATTTATTAAGGGAAAAAAGCTGTCCAAACATACCTGGCCCTATGTGAAAAATGTATTGCTCCCTCCTGTTAAATCATGAAAGAACTGTGATGAACTACATGATTTTAGAAAGCTGAGTTCAATTTCACTAGCCAAACCCAAACCTGATTACTGCCAGACCTGTTGAATCAAGAAATCACTTAAATAGAACCTGTCTGACAAAGTGAACCATGCTTAAAGAGCAACACATCATGCCACGATATAAATAAATTCAAGAACAAATGAGAAACAAAATAGTTGACACGTATCAGTCTGGAAAGGGTCATAAAGCCATTTCTAAGGCTTTGGGACTCCAGCGAACTACGGTCAAAGCCATTATCCACAAATGGAAAAAACCTGGAACAGTGGTGAACCTTCCCAGGTGTGGCTGGCCTACCAAAATTACTCCAAGAGAGCAATGACGACTTATCCAGGACAAACCCAGAACAACATCTGATCAATTCATAATAATTTTAATTAATTTTTCTGATTCTCGTTGGTGCGCAGAAGTGGTGTGCCCACTATGATGCTTTGTTATAGTGTTTCATCTGGCTACTGGAACCCGCCGCCCTGCCTACCTGGTCTTTGTGGTGAGGGTGGTGCGGGCGGAGTGCCTGCGTCGCCGACGGGAGTGTTTTTCGACACAGTGAACTGTTTTGTTGGGTTTTCCTACTTGCCGTTTGGGGTCTGCTTTGCTCTTCCTCTGGCTTTGTGATGGACGAGTCGTCGAGTGTTCCCGTTTGCCTCTTGGGGTCCTAGAGTTTGCACTCCTTTGGACTCTGTGGCGTTTGGGATGCAGTGCGACTCTGGTTGCTTGGTGTGCTTCTCCATGAGGAACTATTGGTTGCTACATTTGACTCTACTGCTCCTGCTGCATAGACTCTTGGTCATATATTTCTCACTCTGGACTATGTGTTTTCTGATACTATGATTGTCTATGATGTTTGTTACTGTATTGTTTTTTGTTTTTGTTGCGTTTATGTTTTGATTTGTAAGTGCTTTGAGCTCTGGAAAAGCACTATATAAATTAAACTTATTATTATTATTATCTAAAGAACTGCAGGCCTCACTTGCCTCAATTAAGGTCAGTGTTCATGATTCAACAATAAGAAAGAGACTGGGCAAAAACGGCATCGATGGGAGAGTTCCAAGGCAAAAGCCACTGCCGACCAAAAAGAACACAAAGGCTCGTCTCACATTTGCCAAAAAATATCTTGATTATCCCCAAGACTTTTGGGCAAATATTCTGTGGACTGATGAGACAAAAGTTTCACTTTTTTGGAAGGTGTGTGTCCAGTTACATCTGGCGTAAAACCAACACAGAATTTCATAAAAAGAACATCATACCAACAGTCAAACATGGTGGTGGTAATGTGATGGTCTGGGGCTGGAACTGGATGACTTGCCATAATTGATGGAACCATGAATTCTGCACTCTATCAGAAAATCCTGAAGGAGGATGCCTGGCCATCAGTTTGTGACCTCAAGCTCAAGGGCGCTAGGGTTATGCAGTAGGACAAACCTCACCAGCAAGTCCACCTCTGAATGGCTCAAGAAAAACAAAATTAAGGTTTTGGAGTGGCCAAGTCAATGTCTGAGCTTAAATCCAATTTATATGCTGTGGCATGACCTTAAACAGTCCATTCATATATTTAGGGGGCAATTGCTTTTTCACTTAGGGCCAGACAGTTTGGACAGATTTTTCCCTCATCAGATCATCATTTAAAAACTGCATTTTTTATTAACTTGCCTTATCTTTGTGTAATATTAAAATTAGTTTGATGATCTGAATCTTTTAAGTGTGACAAATATGCCAAAAAAAACAAAACAAAACAAAACAAAAAACAGGAAGGGGGCAAAAACCTTTTCATGCCACTGTATATCATTTACAAAGGAAAAAAAAAATAGAAAAAAAAGCATTTACTCGCCCTGATGTTGTTCCAAACCTGTATGATGTTCTTTCTTATGTGAAACAAACAAAAATAAAGTTTAAATACAATATACTGGAAACTCAATTGCTTTAAAGCTTCAAAAGTGCATAATAAAGAATGATAAATTGTGTTATAGTTCATGCTCTATATTCAAAGCCTTCTGAAGCCATACACTAACTTTGTGTGAAGTACAGAATATAAGTCATTATTATTCACTTACAATCTTAGTATACACTTTACTTAGTGTGTTAAAAAGAATAAGCAGCAAACACTAAGCTAGAAGGGCAGCTAATTAAGTATTACTATGTTAACATTTTAGACTAAGTAAATTTACTAAGAAAGAGTAACTACTGGACATTAAGGGAGGTACAAATATTGAATTTGACCAGCATGTACAGTTAGCCTTAAAGTAATTAATTAACATATTAAGACACTAATATCTCATACTAATCAAGTTTTTCTAGATGTCACTATTAGCAACAAGTAAGCAACAATATGAAACAAAACTGGCAGCCAACACTATTCAAGTCAAGAAGAAAGTTTACACTTACAGTATGTGACTAAACAACAAGCAACATGCACTATTACAACCAATACTGAACTTTTCACTATCAAAGAACACAACTGCAAACTTATTTCACACAACTTTACAGTCTCTTTAAGTAATTCGACTCAAACCTGTAGTCCTCAAAGCATGCTGGGTAATCAGCAACACTACGATGTAAAATAGCCTTCTGGCTAATTCTGGCACACTGTACATTTAATTATGTATTATTAGTGTGCATTGTCCCTGTTAAATAAACCTGAAATAAATAAATATTTCTATGACAAGACTATATACATTATAAAACTATAATTTTGATCTATATTTTCTATCCATTTGTTTTTTTTTTAAATCAGTTATTAGTTGTTTCAGGCAAAAAAAATGCTTTGGAATCTACGATTTAGTAGTTCAATGGTAGGACTAATGCTGCCTTCAAAGTTCATAAGATCTAAGGTCAATCATAACTGACCATTGTTGTTGTTGTTGTTTTAAATATTCTTAGGATTTCAAAATAAGGATTGCAATCTTTGCATATTTGCTATCACTAAAGCTCACTCAAATTTGTTTTAGATATGACCTTATGGTGCCTTGAAAGCTATTTTTCTTAATACAAAAAAGCTAGTTTTGGGTGAACTATTTTTTACTGTGTTGTGGGCATCAGGTGTGTTCCAGTGTAGTGGGTCGTGCATGCAGATGGGGTGGGCAGCATGTAACTGTGTCTCCATGCACTGAGGAACACGGTAATGGACGGGGATGAATCATCGATCTGACACTTCTAACTGCATTCCTGTTTTTACATTTCTCTAATGACAGCTGCTCCAAAGACAATCTGGAATGTTTCCAGTGTCAAATCAGCCATATCCAGAGTATGTTTCACCTCTTGACAAGTGCAGACTCTGTGTTCTTCTTTCTGTGTGTGTGTTTGCTGTGAGGTCATGAGTAAGAATGTCTCTGGTGATGCATCAAGATTAACCAATTCCATGAAAAGAAGGTATGCATGCAGGACGCTGCCTGCTTAATCTACAGATGTGCAGCAACCTTGCACACACCCCATCCATTATAAGGCTGTGTCTTCTGATGGGTTCAGGAAACTGCAACAGGGCATTATGGTTTCATAAATGATAATTTATGCAGCCATGTTAAAATCTGGCCACAAAGCTTCATCATTGAGCTCTTCCTTGCGTCTTCCCAAGTTAATTACTAGGTCAAAAAACCAATTTGTACCATCCAAGAGCAGAACCCTTTCCAAACACCTTGCGCATTATGCAAAAATGGCAGATGCTGGCAACACCTCCTGAACAAGCTGGTGCAAGGGTGAGAAAGATGGATGAATGCGGAGAGGCGTTTAACGCATTCATTTAGTTTATTTGTTTATTTATGAAACACCCAGAGAAGACAAACTCATAGATCTAACCAACAAAATCTCTGAAATACTAATAATGCTTATTAACATAGTTTTCAAATAGAAAAAGGGCCATTTGTAAAAGTTGAAAACATGAAGGCAACAGTTTGAATTTTTTTTAAGTAACATAAAATGGCAAGCTGCCACGACTTAAATTCTGACATTAATATAACAATTTATTAGGAAGTAACTTTAATAAAATGTTTGTAAAAGCACATTATAAAAAAAAAAATAGAATAATAATATAATAATAAAATAATAAATCTTCACATACAAACAATCATACATAGACTCCATCACAAAACATGTCAAGGTTAAAAAAACCCCATAACTAATCATTAAGAGTAACAAACTCATCTTAACATCACATGACAACAAGTTACTGAGTATGACAATCAAATCAGCAACAACAGTGTAAATAAAACAGGCAAAAGGTCAAACAATGCAACCATATTAATTATGCATGCCCCATTGCATGCTGGGTAAAGGGTGAATAGGACTGAACAACAAAATGTTTTTTTGTATTTTTTATTTCTCCAGTGTAGACCAGTAAAACCCTCACCTGCTATGATTATTGATTTCTTACATTAAAATTGAGATTATGAGAATAGCAAGTAATGAAAAACTACAATAATAGTAAATAGTAATAATAAATATTTGTTTATTTTTCATAAGCAAGATTCAAACCTCACTTTTGAGAAAATCTACCATATTACTGAGAGAAAAAGAGAGAGGGAGTGTGTGCGTGTGTGAGAGAGAGTGAATGTGTGAGTGATAAAACGAGTATGAGAAAAATGGTGAAACAACAGCTAGCGGCATCAGACCCAAACACAGTCAAAGGAAAGAGAACAAGAGAAAAGAGAAACACTTTAATGCTGCAAAAGCTGAGTAAGTTATTCTCTTTCAGTTAAAACAGGGGCGTTGACATACCAAACAACAGATTTGATTCACTGGATGTATGATACACATAGAGGGTACCTGCTTTTAGCTGTGTTGCATGTGATGCTTTTCATGGGCATACTCCAGCTTTAAGGCAAAAGATAATCTAAAGTCTGGATGTGTGTGTGTGTGTTTACTTGTATATGCGCTGTGCTGCCCAGGGCACAAGAGTGTTTGCGTGTTGACTTTAGAGCCAAATCAGGAGGCAACGAAGGGGACAGGCCACAGCTTTCAGCAACATGTCAACTGGACACATTAACTCATAAAATATCCTCTGTGCGCATGAAATATGCAGGCTGACTCCAGGAGAAGGGTATGTATAATTGATTCAAATGAGGAGCTCTTCCCTGCAAGGGATCGTGCGCTCGGTTTGCCAGCTGCTGTGCTGGGAGAACAGAATGTAGGCCAGAGGAAGACGAAAGGTGCTCCGGACACAGCCTGACCCGATAGGAGAGAAGAAAAGACAGAGGATGTGCCACATCAAGCCCCAGGCCATGACGTGTGTGACGTTAGTAAGAGTTCATCCAAATGCTGCGCATCACTAGCATCGTTTGCATCAGCTGATGCAGGACAATCACATAACCCCTTCGTTAAATAAACAAATGATAACCAAAGATATGTATATATTAAAGGGATAGTCGTCCAAAATTAAAATTCATCAAATCTTCATAAAATCTTAATTTACTGTGGAACACAAAAGTACGGAAGTTCCAAGCGGCCATGCATTATTATAATTTTTCTGTCTTGTTTTCTCGTGATCACGACTTAATTTTCTCGTGATCTCGACATAACGAAAGTTGTTTTGTCGTTATCACGACTTAATTTTCTCGTGATCTCGACATAACGAAAGTTGTTTTGTCGTTATCACGACTTAATTTTCTCTGTGTATTCAGCATGAGAAAATGCTATAGAAGCAGCATCATCGCAGCATCATGGCTGATCGTATTCGCTTTTACGTTGATCAGGGACTCACTCAAACTGAAATAATAAAAATATGGTATAAGTACCATCCCAAATATTGAAGGTGTTGTGTGTGTTACCGACTACATTGATCCATGATAGAATACTTTTCATGCATATTCATACTCGGCCATTTTAGCTCTGTGTCTGTCAGTGATTGACGACTTACACATAAGTGTTCGACACTTGAGAAGGAGGCTGTCGGGTCTGCAACTTTATCGTCGAAGACAATATAGCGACCCTGATTTTCTCACGATAGCTACAATTACGTCGTGAGAAAATGGTTTTTAACTTTCGTTATGTCCAGATAACCACAAAACAACTTTCGTTATGTCGAGATCACGAGAAAATTAAGTTGTGATAACGACAAAACAACTTTCGTTATGACGAGATCACGAGAAAATTAAGTCGTGATAACGACAAAACAACTTTCGTTATGTCGAGATCACGAGAAAATTAAGTCGTGATCACGAGAAAACAAGACAGAAAAATTATAATAATGCATGGCCGCTTAGAACTTCCGTACAAAAGATATTTTCAAGACTACACATATATTAACGGAATGTCTATATACACTTAGTGCAAATAGCCCACCTTGTTGGTAGAGGCTATTTACACTAACTCCGCCCACCAATGTGTGATTGGACTAGTCAACACAACAAAAGACGGTCATCAGACATCAGATCCAGTGGCGTACATGGTAAAGCGGTTTCTTTTCGATGCGATCAGCCCGAGTTTGAATCCACCTTTTACCTATTTTTTTCTCCCTTTTCAAATCTTATATCACATCGGAAAGGCATTTATTTTCAATACAAATGAAGGAAATAATCAAAAAGTTGAAAATAAAGTATCGGGTAGGTGTAGGGGAAGCTTTATTGTCCCAATAAGGTGGCATAATAATTTGAATTAAAATTATAATTTATAATCATACGTTATTATTGTGTACTGTTTTATAAAGTACTACAAAACTAAGTTGCAGATACCTGCAACTATTTGTAATAAGTAGTATAAATAGCAGAAAGTCTTCCTATTTTATCATAGTGTTATTTTCACTTAGTGTAAATTTAATCCATTGTTATTTGTACTTAATAGCATCTACCGCATTGCTAAGAAAACATTCTAATGTGCAAACGCTATGCAATCGTGCAAATAGCTGCTGCGATATACAGTAAATATATATATACACACACACACACACACACACACACACACACACATATATTGTATAATTATTTGATCCCCTGCTGATTTTGTACATTTGCCCACTGACAAAGAAATGATCAGTCTATAATTTTAATGGTAGGTTTATTTGAGCAGTGCGATACAGAATAAGAACAAGAAAATCCAGAAAAACACATTTAAAAAAAGTTATAAATCGATTTGCATTTTAATGAGTCAAATAAGTATTTGATCCCCTATCAATCAGCAAGATTTCTGGCTCCCAGGTGTCTTTTATACAGGTAAGGAGCTTAGATTAGGAGCACTCTCTTAAAGGGAGTGCTCCTAATCTCAGTTTGTCACCTGTATAAAAGACACCTGTCCACAGAAGCAATCAATCAATCAGATTCCAAACTCTCCACCATGGCCAAGACCAAAGAGCTGTCCAAGGATGTCAGGGAAAAGATTGTAGACTTACACAAGGCTGGAATGGGCTACAAGACGTCTTTTCATCCCCGCCTCGGGTAATTACGGTAATGTGGCGGGGGTGATTCAGCACGGTTATAGAGCGATGCCCCGAGTGGAACAGACGCTCGTGAGCTATCTGTCCCCTCGCTCGGTGTCGTCTCTAAAGGCTTCGTCCTTGCCTACCAAGCCACTGCGTGCGACTTCAGTGTTGGTGGGCAAGGGGTATGCGGTTGCGGGTCTGCACACTATGGCGGTGTTACAGGCGTATCAGGTCGACCTGCTAAAAGAGCTAGATGAGGGAGAGGGGTTCAGGCCTGAAGATATTACTGAGCTCTGTAAAACCGCTGATCTTCCTCTCCGCGCCACCAAAGAGACCGCCCGTGCCATTGGCAGGTCTATGGCAGCACTAGTGGCTGCGGAGAGACACTTATGGTTGACCCTGTCTGATATACAAGATAAGGACAGGGTCCTCCTCATGGACGCTCCGCTTGCGTACCAGCTCCTCGTACAGGGAGGCACAGAAACAGAGCGTGGCTATCCAAACCCCACTGAGGTGGGGTCGTGGGGGCAAGCGTTCTGAGTCGGGGACCTCTAAGGCTAAGCCGGATCTGAGGACTGCTTTTAAGTCTAAGAGGTCCTCGGCTAAGAAGCCCTGACGGGCGTGGCCCGGGGCTTCCGAGGGCAGACCCCTCTGGGGCAGATCGGGTGTCCGTCTCCCCCCAGTGCCCTCAGGAGACCAGTCTGCTAACCGTGCCAGAGTTCCAGGGTGCAGCTGGCTCCAGTGAGCGATATTCTCAGTTTCTTCCGCCCGGAAGTGTAGCGGAGCTGAGAAGCTCGTCACCCCTGTGGGGGTCTCTAGAGCTCCTGGTTCGGCCGTCTCCTGCCGGTCCTCCGCTTTAGGGCACTGAGCCAGCAGCTCTGGGTACATCAGAGGCCAGTCTCGAGAGACTGGTTCCCTTAGTAGATCATTTGGCAGTGTGGAAACTACTGCCAAATGTATCTCAATGGGTCCTGCGTACTGTAGAGAAAGGCTATCGTATTCAGTTCGGCACTCCGTCAACGCCTTTCAACGGGGTGATTCCCACGTGCGTGGGCCCCCAGCAGGCTCTGATCATGGAACAAGAAGTAAACACTCTCTTGAGGAAGAAGGCCATCGAGGTGGTCCCTCCTCACGAAAGAGAGTCTGGGTTCTACAGCCGGTACTTAATTGTTCCGAAGAAGGATGGGGGCTTGCGTCCCATTTTAGATCTGCGTCAGTTGAACCGCTCAGTCGTGCGACTGAAGTTCAGGATGCTGACAATCAATCAGGTTGTGTCTCAGATCAAGTCCGAGGACTGGTTTGTCATGATAGATCTAAAAGATGCATACTTCCACATCTCCACTGGACGCGTATGTCCACAGAGCTGCCCTGTGGAGAAGGACGGACCAATTGCTAGTGTGCTTCGGTCCTCCTAAGTGGGGTCTGCCAGCTTCTAAGCAGACCCTCAGTCGGTGGATCGTGGATACTATTTCTCTGGCTTATGAATCCTCGGGTCTCCCCTCTCTCCTATGGGGGTTAAAGCTCATTGCACTAGGGGTATGGAGGCCTCCAAGGCCTTGTTAGCAGGAGTTTCTATGCAGGATATCTGCAATGCCGCGGGTTGGTCCACGCCCCTCACCTTTGTTCGGTTCTACTACCTTGACCTTAGGGCCACTCCGGGCTCTTCTGTTCTTTCGCCCTCGTTGTGCTCCTAGCGATACACACAGGGCAGGTATTTGGAAGTCTGGTGGCGTGGGCATCTCGTTCCCCTAGCGCTTTCGACGCAGCTCGAGTTCCTGGAAGGGAACGTCTCAGGTTACGTATGTAACCCTGGTTCCCTTACGGGAACTAGACGCTGTGTCTCGAGGCCATACTTCCTGTATCCCTGCGAGCGGTTGCTTCATTCCTAGAAGTAAACGCCGGCTCCACCGCACGTGCTTTTATGCTTTCCGGTCAGTGACGTCACCCGCCTATGATGTCTCTCCCATTCATTGGACAGATTACACTCTGGTTCAGAGCGCGGTCACGCTGAGGGCGTTCCCCTAGCACTTTCGACGCAGCGCCTCGTTCCCTTCAGGGAACCAGGGTTGCATACGTAACCCGAGACGTTTTGCGAAGGGTCAAATACTTATTTGACTCATTAAAATGCAAATCTATTTACAACTTTTCTGAAATGCGTTTTTCTGGATTTTGTTTGTTATTCTGTCTCTCACTGTTCAAATAAACCTACCATTAAAATTATAGACCGATCATTTCTTTGTCAGTGGGCAAATGTACAAAATCAGCAGGGGATCAAATAATTTTTTCCTCCCATTGTGTATATATATATATATATATCGTGGCCTAATGGTTAGAGAGTTGGACTCGTAATCGAAAGGTTGCGGTTTCGAGTCTCGGGCCGGCAGGAATTGTAGGTGGGGGGAGTGATGTCCAGCGCTCTCTCCACCCTCAATACCACGACTGAGGTGCCCTTGAGCAAGGCACCGAACCCACAACTGCTCCCCGGGCGCCGCAGCATAAATGGCTGCCCACTGCTCCGGGTGTGTGTTCACGATGTGTGTGTGTGTGTGTGTGTGCATTTGTTCACTACTCACTGCTGTGTGTGTGCACTTGGATGGGTTAAACGCAGAGCACCAATTTCGAGTATGGGTCACCATACTTGACAATACATCACGACTTTACTTTACTTTACTTATATATACACACAGTATATTGTCCAAATAATGACAGTATAAAACAGGAAAAACAAGGAAAGAAAGTCGTACAGGTTTAGAATCACATGAGGTTTAGTAAGTGATGATAGAATTATTTCTATTAATTTTACAAATCTATTAAATTTCTTTAATTTTTGTATTTTAATTCTGTAAAGAATAGAAAGGAAATTAAAGAAAGATTGTTCATTGAAAATGGCTTTTATACATCTGGGCCCCTATATAAATATTTGGTCCTCGACCTTATAAATTTAAACTATTGTGCAGTGGAATATTCTTTTACCAGTTACAGATTCAGCCATCTTCGGCTTTGCCAAACTAAGAACAAAATATTTCTTATTAACCTGTATAAATACCTAAGGTGCTCAGGATTAAAAATGTATGAAATCCCTTCTTTTTAAATATCTGTCATGTTAGTGTTTAAGTTGGAGCTGAATGAACAGCACAGCATAACCAGAGCTTTCCTCAAGCACCATCATCTCAACATGCAAATGAGGGTAGACGACAAGCCTGTACCTGACGTAAAGGAAGACACTCCTTGCCCAGTAAATCATCTTGTTCCTCTTGAGCCATATGGCTTTTATTACATATCTTTGTTGTATTTAAATGTGGTTTAAAAGTTACATTTCAGTCAGACTTAAGCAATGATTTTTCATATAAAAAAGTTAAATAACATCAGTCTGTTTTTTTCAATGTCAGACTAACAGACCTGGATAATGCCATTTACTCTCACAAATATTCAAACATTACAGGACTGTGCATAAAAATATACTTATGGAGTACTTTCTCAGTAATGCCATGGAGAGCAAAATAGGCTTGCATATATTCTTTTTGAAGAGGTGAAAGCTGGTTTATTAAGCCTTTTAGCACTCCCCCCAATAACCGTCTCCACCCCCAGGACAAAGGTCCTGCCAGTTGCGTCTAAGAACAGCAATTACCCCAGCCAAATCAATGGCCATTGTTTCTGCTGGTAACCTTGCGAATAAATCAGGCTTTAGCTTGAAAGTAGTTAACACTACCATTCCTGCCGCCTAGTCTTCAAGGTCATTATCTGATTTAGTCGAAGAAAAACACTGTGCCTTTCCTCCTCTTGTTTTCCTTTTTGTTTCCTTTTTATTTTTTTCTCTCTTCTTGCAGTTGAATGGCAACCCCTAATCAAGTCTTGACTGAACACCGATTTTAATCACCCGTCACACAGAGCTGCCAAATTCCTACAGGCAAATAGCCATGAAAAATTTACCAGCAATTCCTCACCTTGCACCGTGTAGCTATTTGTTGTTCTGCTTAAATGTATAAAATAATATATTATTGAGTGGCCAGTCTGCAGAAAGGCATAGAGGAAGAAGGCATGGAGTGATTCCAAGGTCAGCACTCTATGCCCGGGGACTAGACAATCGATATCATTTAGTCAATAACTTCTTTATTACCCCACTATCACTCCCAGCAAAATTATTTTGGAGTTAAAACACATTTTTGTATAAGCAGTTCATAGAATATTGAGCAACTGTATTAAAGAATAAAAGCACTACTCAGATTTTTTGGTTGGCCCGTTCTAGTGAGGTCAGCGACCCATCAGTGCTACTGTAACCTTCTTTCCTCTCTTATTAAAGCGGGGTCTCTCACAGGGGGCCAATTATATGATGCGGTAAGCACACAAACCTGTGTGGCAGCGTGTGCGGTGACAGTCGATGTTCCCCCCCGTCCCAACGGTGTGCCTGCGTTAGGTTTTTACAATGCAATCCCTGCGCGCAATAACTGCAGCGCCTTGGGTGAAGGACACTGAGACGCAATAAATATGGATGCAAAACCAAAAATAATATTATAATAGTACATAAAAGACGCCACCATCTTCCCCTATCCGGTAGCATACAAGTGGCGCTTTACTGCGGCTTGTAAAAGTGCTTTATCACCTGCCACCGCATGCACAGAGGAGAGACGAATGACACATTGCCGTATCAGGTTGCATTAGGAGCACTTTGCATCTTTCTTTTTGAAGACAGCACAACTTTCTTGTTCACTTGTTTTGTAACACATTTAGAAAAAAACGCATTATTGCACTTTTCTTGACCTTTCGTTTATATGCTGTTAAAACGCTGTCATTTCTGTAATGAAATGCTTTCTTACTGCTAAACCTGTGACTGAAGAGAACAAAAACAAAGCGTAAGCCCTGTTCTTGAAATAAATCTGCAAATACTACAGAAGTCAGGCGTATGCCATGACAGACAGCCCCTCAGCGGGAGCTTCAGGTGATCTCCTTGCCCATTAAAGCAGGCCCAGGTGAGGACTTTACTCAATGGAGTAATCCATGAGGGAGGTGAACAAACAAAGCCTCTCATTGACGAATGGCTCTGCGGTCAGTAACACTTTGGACCTGACCCAAATAAAGAGAGAGAAAACCAACCGCAATATCAATGATGCTTGCCATGGAAAATTCTTCTCTCAAAGAATGACTTAGGAAAATAACTACATATTTTATTGTTCTTTGTAGAGGAATGCTTTCCTTTGGAAGCGTTTCTTCTTAAATCGCATTTGGTCAGTTTGGTAATTTTTCCTTTTCTCTTAAATCAATTGCCATGGTAGAAGACAGTTTATTCACATCTTTTTTTTTTTTAAGTGGAATTTCTTCAGGGATTAATGAAGCACATTTAAAGTGGTTTGAAAAGAAACAAGAAATTATTAAAATTAAAATTTGTTATTGTTTTATATTAGCAGTTTCATTCAGTTTAATAGTTTAGCACTTCTTGTTATAGCTTTATTGTGGTCAAGCTTCAAAGTCATGGTGGAAAATGTAGACAGTATCAACAACTTAATACAACCACATGCAATATTTCAGCAAAATCTGCAACTACAATCAACTATAAATACCCCAAACCCATTTCACACACTGTAATTGTGCTAGAAAGTAATCAGATCAAGTTTTCTCTTATTTGACCTCAGACACAAAGAATGCTGGACATACTGTGCCACTGTACAGAATGTTGTTCCTGATTGTCCTTTGACTCAAATACGTGAAATTGTGTGTAACTCTAAAAAAACAAACAAAAGACAAAAGTTCAAGAATTTTAAAAGAAGAATATACAGTTATTTTTCCTGTTTCCTTCGTACACTTTTTTCCTTTACTTTCTTTGCAGGGAGAGCTGGCTTCAGAGTGAATGGAGCACTTTGCTGTGCTGGCAGGTTATGTGGGTAGTCTGTGTGCAAAAAAAAACTACGGTAAGGTCTGCAAGATCACAGAGAGGGTCAGACAATGTGAGTGTTGTTTTACTGAGAGCAAACCCTTGCAGACTCTTTAATAGCAGCCATTTCCTCCCTGTCTCTCTCACCAGACGGAGAGCTTTAAGGGCTTTATCTGAGATGTGTGTGTGGAAAAAAAAAGTTCAAAATTAGGAAGAATTGTTGAGCAATTCACAATTATGCTAATTCATGTATGACTAAACCTCTATGATTAAGTTAAGAAATAAAGAGGATTTTTCTCAATTGACGACATATTTCATATACTCCTATAAGATAAAATATTTGATTTTATGCAAGTCATGTTACTTAAGAAACAAGCCATTCTTAGAAATGGTAGTACTTAAAACATAATGCAAAAGTTATAATTATTATTGTTATTTGATTGAACATAATTATTATAATAAAAATAATTTGTGCTCTTTCTGCCCAATTATAATTGTTAATATTAATATTATTAAGTATTATTATTATTATTATATAATTTGTTTATTATTAGCATCATAATTATATTATGCAACAGAAAATGACACAGACACTCTAAAATACACTGCTACTGAGAAGTATTGTGCGAGGCTGGCCACTCCACACACACGTTTGAATGGAAATCTTTATAGCATAGCAAGCCTTTCATATTTTAAAAGCCTGCAGTCAGCATGACTCGCTGAATTAACATATAGCGCTGCAGACCGAGCGATTATATGGCATCGATTTACAAGCCACCCGCACAGAGGAGACACATTTTCTACAGCACATGTTGGTCGCGGCTCATCCGGTCTTAGCGCCACGGCTACAGCGATACACGACAGAGACCTTTAATGAACGATGGCACTCCAAATGTATAAAAGAGGGAAAAATAACCGTTTTTTTTTCAGGCATATGAGAGATTAGCCTTTAAAAATGAGACACGTTGATGACGCGTACAAGCCTGGTGTATGTGGGAATATTTCCCTCACTCTCTCGATACACCCTATACTTCGTTCTCTTTTCCCCCCAACCCCGTAAAGAGCGGCGGACTACATCAACACATCGCTCCTTCAGCTTAACATTTCTGAGCAGCGATGAATCATTCAAGGCTTAATGTATTCAGGACAGGCCAGGACCAACTGCTGCTATCAAAGGACTTGGTTGAATAACTGTAATAACTGGAAAATTATTTTGATAGCCTGAAACAATCTTATATATCACAGAACTTTATTAAAATAATATCAAATCAAATTAGCCTGTATCCCCATAATGAATTAAGTAACAGGTTACGCTGATATTAATCTCGGCTAGCTCGCAGGCATTGCGGCAGGAGCATTTAATAAGTCGGTCCCTGTTGCTCTGAAGGGCTAGAAATCCTTGAGTACCCGTGCTTATTCAGGGAAAAATACATCAAAAGACTCTCCCTCTCTAAATAATGTGCCCGTTTTCTCTGCCTTTGGTGAAATTATTCATAAGGAGAAAATCTTGGTGAAATCTCGTGAGGGTTCTGATTAGCAGCTGACCCGTGGGGATGGTGCGTATCCTAATCCCCTAAATGCCTTGCCGTTCAACCCCCTCCCCTTCGCCTCCGTCCGTGCGCCGAGGAGCAGGCCCTGAAATAATAATATAATCATGTTATCTTACGGTGGCGCGGAGCAGACGGGCTGAGCGGGAGCCGCGCCGGGCCTTCCCCAGGTCCGGGTGCAGCTGTCTGGGTTCACACTCGCTCAGGCCCCAGCCTGACTCTCGAGCCCCCCGGCTCAGCTCCCTCTCGCGCTCTTCCTTGGATACTGTCCATTTTCAGGGCTAAGAACATGCTGGAGGCTCTTTAAATTTTTTAATAGAGCCCAGATGAAGCAGTGCTGGGGAGAGGAGAAGACAGCTCGTGTCAGTTTTTTCCCCGAGCTCCCAGAGGCCTAGTAGCCCTGTAATGATCTGGTAAGGCTACAGATTAAAGTCGAGCTGGAGTCCAAGAAAAGGGGGGAAAGAGAGCTGCCATCTCACACACGCTCACACACACACACACACACACACACACTATCGCCTGCTCTATCTGGCACTTACAGACTCACACAGAGGCAAACTCTGTTATCTCTCTGTCTCTATTCCTCCCTTTTTCTTCTCCTTATCTTTCTCTTCCACTCTCACACTACCTCTATTCTGCTGTTTTATGTCTCTCGCTGATCTAGTGGACCCGGCTTCTCTCTCTCCTGGAGGAAAGGAGGCAGTTGGACAGATGAGGGCAAAGGAGGGAGTACATACTGTATGCCGCCACCGTTTTTCCTCTCACCCTGCCTCCCTGTTTTCTCCAGCAACCCTTTTTGTGCGCTATCTCTAGGTTATCTTTCCTCTTCAACCCACCCTCTTTTTCTACTACTACTTTCTACTACCCGCTCTCCCCCAGGTCTGGCCGACTTGTTGTGTTGCCCTGCAAACTGTGCTACATAACCATCCTCCAGGGTGGACACTAAATCTTTTGATGCAGGCGTAGTGGTGATAACATCTGAACTGGGGGAGGCTTCTCAGGGCATGCTTGACAGATGTAGTGGGGCCTTTTAGGATTTAGAGCCGAAGCGTATCTATTACGGGTGCTGCCGCGGTGCTTGGCAGGCCCGTCTGGTAATCTCCCATGAATTTCTGTCCAACTTATCACAGGCCCAGGACAGGTTTCTGCAGGAAAGAAGAAATCATCGAATCTGTACCCTTGAAGATGCAGGGTCGTTGAACCAGGGGCGTCTGCGCTGATGAGACACAAATAAAATCGACTTGATTCATATTTATAGATGTTATTCTTATGCGCAACCAAGTTCAGGGGCAGGAGCCTCAGTCAGACCACATCTCTGAGGGAATGACCAATCCCGCCAGCTGAACTTTGAATATGCAAATGAGCGAAACAGAGTAATACTTTCGACTGCGAAAGTGACTCATATGGCCTTGAGAGGTGAACTGTATAGGAAATAAGGTGACCGTAACTCATTTTATATGTTCAAGACTTATTTTCACACACAATTTGAATATGCAAAGGAATTAAGGGTTGGTGGGGGGTTATGCTAAACATCTTAAAGAAGTGATATACAAATGGAGAGCGAAATGTGTAAGATTGATAAACAAAACCAGGCTGTAGGCTACAACGGAGGACTGAAGATTCTGTGGTAGATAGATTGCATTATTGTAGGCTTTGTTGCGAGACACAAGGGAAATGTGGCTTTTGTCTGTGCCTGCGCACATGTGTGTGTTATTGTATGCTCGTCTGCATTCAGAGCAGCATGCGAACAAATATTTGTGTTTGTTACTCCCCTCTGGAGGTTTTGATCCTGTGCCATCTGGCAGCTCGTGGGGATGCGGCCCGTCATCTTCCTCATCTGATGACTGATCTGCCCCCATGCCCTCCCCTCTATGCCCCTCCACACCTCCACTCACCCCGTTTGTTTCTCTTCTTCGACTCTTCTGATCTCCATCTTAGAGCTTTCCTATCAGCCGCACAATATACACACAGGGTTCAACATTCACTTTTGGCCACACCTGGAAATGGAAGTGGATTGCAAAAAATTATAGGCCATAAATATTTTTTAATTAACAGAAAACTATAAAAATAAGATATTTTGCGTGAAACGTTTATTTAAAAAAAATCTTATGCTAATTTGTCTTCTAAAATGCTTAGAAAATGCAAAAGTATTTTGATTTGAAACTTGCATAACCTCCATCAACAACATTCAGACTATCATTGTCACAGTTGAGTTTAAACCATGTAATGTTGCAGTTCCTGTTTATTTACTCACCCTAGCCAATTTTCTTGCATTTGGATCTAGTGACAGTTAATTTTGGATCTTGCATACACAGAAATCCAGCATCAAAAAAATGACATGGGAAAAATATAAATATATGGCAGCTTTAGAACAGCAGAAAGGTTCGTAGAGGTTAACAGGAGTACGTTTACAATTTTGTCTGTGATACCATCTGTTAATTGTTTGTGTATGTGTGTGTATAAATCTGATTATGAATGAGAGCGAGGGAGATTGAGGGAAGCAGTTCAAAAATTCTGTAATTAAATCATTTTCCTGTCAAACTTCATTATGCAAATTAGTCTTTAAGCTTTTTGTCAGGTACTCGGCTCTTAAAGAGAAAGATCTATATCTACAGGAAGTGACATTGAATCAAATCACAATTATTTAGTCTAGCCTAGCAATAAGGCTCTTGAGATCTCGTATTATTGACGATTACAGAAAATTACACTATGAGAATTCAGGTAATTATTTCTCTGACTGCTCATTTGAACTCATTCAGCTTTTTCTCCATGATCAGTCATTTTACGACGTATAGAAAATAATAATCTGCACACTTCACTTCTCAGAGACAGATTGAGATTAAATGCTTCTTTTTTTTTTACAGAAATGTTATGATTGACTGTAGAGGCAAGGTTTGACCTATGATCATTCACAAGCCTGTGTGCGTGTGTCTGTGTGCATACAATTTGTGTGTGTGTGTTTTGCTCAGAGGAAGGTAAAGGCTGAGGTGATTTGAAGGAGACCTGGGTCCTAAAAACTATCCTCAGGACACACACCTCTGTGTGGCCTTACTACACACACACACACACACACACACACAAACACACACACTCATCAGCAGGATCAAACGCATAAACTAAGTTATTCAAAGCAGACAGATCATATTAAGACAACTTATCTCAATGAGTAATTGCATATGCCTTAGATTAAAAACCTGTAATTCTAGGATATAATTATTTTATAGGACTGTAAGAATGGCAGCTAAGTGAATGAAGGGAGCTGAATGAAGATTTCATCCAGTCAGCTGTAATAAAGGTGCGATTCCACAGAGATATCCTCAGTATATCCTGGACATATAAGATGTCTTAATTCATTACTCTCTGGGAGTTGGCGGGAATTTAATATTAAAAAGGATGGAAAAATAAACTGTAAATGTGAGATATTTCTTTAAATGTGACTGTTAAATGCCAAGATTATGATGATTAGTTGTAGTACTACTAATACTACTACCATCAAATACAGTTTTTTTTTCAGCTGCTTACAAAAAATCTTTACTTGTCACACAGTTTCTGAAACTGTGCCGCTCAAACACCAGAACCACACCAAATCTGCAAAACCATACACTAATTCTCGGCTTTTGACTCTTCATAAAACACTTTTTGCAAAACAAAACACACAATTCTCTATGTAACACAAAAATCTAACAGGAAGTATCTTGAATTCCTTTTTCAAACACAACCAATCAAAATGCCACACTAATTCATCAGTGCCTCACACTAACTCCTCACATATACAAACAGTCATTGCTTTACTTAACACCAAACAATCATGGTTTTAGAATAGGCCTATAAATACACATCTACACAACTACACATGGTTAATTTTTTTTTTATTTCGTATTGTGTAATAAACAGTTTAAAAAAAAGTTTCAATCTTGCTTTCGTGTTTACCGTGAATTTTTCAACATCTCTCTGGCAATTACTTTCAATCTTGTGCAGAACTGTACATAGGAGCTCATGAAAGAAGAGCTTTTGGTTTTGAATAACTGTTTGTATATGATATATCCCCAAAAAAAATAATATTATGGCAAAGGTGTTTGCAACATAAGACACATGTTTGCTTTTGAGATGTGTTTGTGATATTGTGAATGCAGTTCTTCATTTTGCAAAATGTGATGCATTTTGCACTTTGTGTGTGCAATTTTTGGATTTGTGTGTAAAGCTTTGAAAAAAAAAGAGGCAAAGTTTTGAAAATGCGTGTAAGCAGTTGAACAAAAACAAAACAAAACTGTAAGATGAACATAACCAGGAAAAAAATATAATAATAATTATACTTATACTACTAATACTCCTCCTACTACTACTACTACTATTATTAATTTATTTTATTTGTTTATTTTTATTACTATTATTAGCCATCATCTTCATCTAAAAGGTGTGTTTTCTAGGTGTGAGAGTGTGAGGTTGACTGCCTTGGGGGCCTGTTGAAACATATGGCCAATCTTCCCTGGCCACCATTGTCACTTTTATCTTCCTCTCCACTGTTTGATGTCAAATTAGTCCAGGAATAACTAATTCTTTATTCTTCTGAATCTGGCACACTGAGGGATCTTTGTTGTAGTCCTGGGAGGCAAACAATGCTTGGAGGAGTTAAATCTAATGAAAGCCTTTGATCCTGCAAGATATTAGAGAGAACGCAAGAGGAGGGAAAACAGTCAAGTTGCTGAAAATCCGACTCGAAATCGAAATGCAAATGATATTGAAATGTGGGGATTTTGCCTTTCTCTCTCTCTCCTTTTTTATAATTAATAATTCCAGTTTTGTTTGTATTAGTTTTAACCTACTAAAGTATAAAGGCTTTTCTCACAGGAATGGTACTCCATATTTATACCACTGACAGTGCTATTTTCAAGATGCACAAATTAAAATATCATAATGCTAAATTATAAATATGGAGACCAAGAACCAGGGGAGGGAAGAAAGAAAGAAAATCTGAAAGAGATAAGGGTGGTTTTGTTTCGTGTGTGTTTGTTTTGGGAGGATGCTAAGTCCTCTCTGCTTCTTATTTTATTATGCTAGTTTTCCCTAAAGCAAAGGGGGTGTGCTAGTCGTGTTTTAGAGGCTGTCTAATGACTGCTTTGTTAGGCTGTCAGAGTTTGTGATGAGAAGAGTAGAGAGGCAGCTGACCCAAGTGTTCAGGATGTGACAGTAAACATATGTCACCAGAAAGTGTTCACAGTGGCGAACACTGAGGATAATGGGACGCTGTGATGATTGTGCACACAAGTTTTCTGCAGCATCTACCACAGGACATGAACAGCACCATTTATTCTTTGGATTATTGGTAACACTGCTGGGAGATTGTAGACACATAAGAATTAGAACATCTCTGAGCGCAATGGCAAAACATATCAGATAAAGCAACTGTGTTACAGACCAATGTTAAAACAAGAGAACTACAGTAAAGCGTGATAAAATATCGTACAGACTTAGAATGCTCATCCAATCAGATTAGAGCAGGTTTTTAAAGTTTTAATACCAAAGTCCCTCAAATATGATGATCACCTTGTTAGGGACTTCCTTTTAAATGCATATATAATTATATTAACACTGTATAAGAAAAATATTACGTGTGACATTATAATGTGATATTATAAAGACATGTTGTTTCCTCAGTTGACTTCTATATTGTCATTGTAAAAGTGCCATTTTAGTATCATTGGGATACTTGTATAGTTTTTAATAATATTTTAATTAGTTTTTAATATTTTCAATTATGTTTTAATTTTAGCTAAAGTTTTAGTAATTTTGCAGTGTTTCTGCAAAATTATTCACATTTTCAGTTTTGGTTATTTTAGTATAAGTTAAAATAAATGAAAATGAGAAATGTTCCCTTGGCGTCTATAGCTGAAATATATATACAGTATATATATATATATATATTTTTTTTTTTTTTTACTATAACAACTATAATAATCCTGAAAATAATAAAAAAAATATTTGAAAAATATTTAAGTTAACAGCATATCTGTTTTCCATTAGAGTAATTTTACATGTATACAAAATTTTTCAAGTAAATTCACTTTTAACAATAAATATGATTTCCCATGATTTCATTCTTTAGGAAAATGAAACAGTATTATTATATTATTCTTAATGTATTCAAATTTGCACGAATGCTTTTTAATAATATGTGCTAAATTAACATTTTAACATCTAAGAAAACATTATGTAAAATCTTTCTTTCTTTGACATTGCTATATTATTATTTTTTTTTAAATTGCACATATTTTATACAAAAACTGCTAGCCCCCATATCAGTATTCCAATGAATGTCAGTATTCCAGTAAAACACCCTTTCTACAGGTGTCTGTTGCACTGATGTTGGTGTTTGTTCAAGTACGTGTTTCCAAGGTGTGATTGGTTAGGCCTGGCCTGAGGGCTCAGCTCGCCGGACTGATAAAGTGCAGGCCTGTTGCCCAGAGGTTGTTGAGAATGTTGAGAATGGGCTCCACCGTCCCCTCCCCATCCACTCTTTTTATTCCTTCCCCTCAGTTTCTCTGCCTCAATCTCAAGCAAACAAATAAAGAGATGTTGAGGAGGTGGCATGGTGGCAGGCCCCCCAAATGTAAAGTGTGCGCAATCACTCAGATACAAGTGGCACCGCTAAAAATTGCCCTCATACATCAGCTCATGGTTTACAGGCGCTGACAGAAAGGACGTTGAAAGGTCAGAAGGAAAAACATATAGATGTGTCAAAGCCTGCGCTCAGGGCAGCAGGACTGCGGGATGATGGGAAGTGAGATGGGCTCTGGAGGGACTAAAGAAGTGCTTGATGGGGCAGGATTTGTTTCTCTCTCTCTCCCTCTCTTCTGTTTTTCTGTTTCTTCCCTTGTAAAGGGAAGCGGCGTGCAGGCGTCAGCACCGGAGACCAGGTACAGTTGGGCTGTAACCTCTCCCGCCGACCCCTTGTGACAAGACAGATAGCTCCATTCATCTGCAGCTGAGCAGCAGCGCGGCGCTGCATTTTTCACCCCAGGCCCAGGATGGATCTGCTCGCCAGGAGGAATGTCACCAGCCTGAATGCCCTGATCTGTCACAAGTCCACCATCTTCACCCGAATCACAGCACCGCAGACAGTTCGAGAGAACAACGGAGGAGAGATAGAGAGGAGCAGTCAGACGATGACCATTTACCAGAGAACAACAGATCATGCAAAGCATATAAACAAAAATCTGATTTTAGCAACTACGCATTTTTCAAATGTAAAATGAGAGAACTGCTTCCAATCAGTGACAATGATAGTAAAATATATTGTTGAAAATGACTTCGGCGCTACGATCGCATGCTGATGCTATTGAGCTCCAGTAAAGTGATGGAGAATTTATAGAGGCTGGTTTTATCCCGCACTCTGCGCAACGGCTTCCATATTGATCACTGTTTACAGATATAATCACTTTCAGATTCATTCTTCATCAGTATGGCCTCCTGTATTGATTTGGTTTTACTCATGTCTCTCCATAAAGGCCCTGCATGAGTGCAAAACCCAGGGAGAGAATGTGTGTGTGACTCATATTTATGTATGTGTGTGTGTTCATTCAGGCTGTAATTCTGTTAAGTTTTATGAGATATTGCTCTTTGTTTCTTTGTGAGTGTACAGTGCAGCACAAATATCTCCTCTGCAGGAAATAAACCCACTTGAGAAGATAAAATATGATGGAAAAAACAAGCAGTAGTGATGTTAAGTACAAAATCATAACAATCAGAACATTCAACTGAATTGAACTGAGCTGAAAGATGCGTATAATGCACATAGATATACTGTTTGGAGAGAGACGTGAGTTACTTATACATGAGCGTTCTCTTTTTCACCTCCCCCCCCCCCCCCTTTCTATCTTATAGGGTAAGAGCTGTTCTCACTATACTAAGCTGACTTACTATATCTACATCTACACCTACACTACCGTTCAAAAGTATGGGGTCAATAAGATAAAAAAAAAAAAAACCTATCTTCAGTAAGGATACATTAAATTGATCAAAAGTGACAGTAAAGAGTTTTGTATTGTTACAAAAATTTTCAATTTTAAATTGAAAGTGTTCTTTTGAACTTTGCAATCATCAATAATATCAGTTCAACAGATTTCAACACCAGTAATAATAATAATACAAAGTTTTTGACCACCAAATCAGCATCTGATTAGAATCTGATAAGAATGATTTCTGAAGTATCATGTGACACTGAAGACTGAAGTAATGGCTGCTGAAAATTCAGCTTTGCCATCACAGGAATAAATTATATTTTAAAATATATTAAAACAGAAAACAGTTACTTTCAATTGTAATAATATTCCACAATATTACTGCTTTCACTGTCCTTTGATCAAATAAATGTAAACTTTGGTGAGCATAAAAGATTTCTTAAAAAATAAAAATAAAGAACTTACTATCAAATAAAAAACTTTACAGCATTGTAATTAAAAAAAAAAAAAAAAAACAATATACGTAATGCATTTTGGGAAATTAAGTGTTCTTTCACCCTTGTCCCAAACATTAATGTATTATGATGAAATATATGAACAAACAAAAATTCTATAACATTTCAAACATTATCTACATTCAAACATTGTGTGTCTGAACATAAGTCCTATAAAGCTAAAACGTCCAGGCATTATAATATTTTTTTTTTTTAACCAACATTAAAAATTTGTTTAAACAAACTTTTCTTTTCTAGTTAAAAATTAGAGTTATATGAATGGAATTAAGGGTTTAATTCAACATTCAGATTCAAATTCAGGATTTAAAAATTAAAAATGTATTCTCAGTTCATCTCCTAATTTACGCTCACTAACACACACAAACATACATGCATAAGCAGATATTCAGAGTTTTGAACATAAACTCACATTCACCAATTCGTGTGATTTCTTGATTGTATCCACCAGGGTCCTTAATTGCTGCTGGTACACAGGTGGACAAGAGAAGACAAAAAGAGAGTAATAGTGGGTAGAAAAATAAGATGTTTGATATAGACAGTCCTTATACTTTTTTCTTTTTTTTCCTGAACAGGGCCTGTCTGTCATGTGCTTCTGCTCCATCTGTGCTGTTGTTACGTGGGGTTTTATGTCCCCTGTGAATATTTGGCTATCTCTCTCATGAAATGCACTTTGTGCTTGTACTGGTTCATTAGCTGGATGAGCTGCATGAACAATGAGGAAAGGACAGCAAAGGAGAGTGAAGAGGAGAAAAGAGAAGAGGACACTGTGCAAAGATATAATGCTGATCCACACGATCACACGAGAAAAAGCCACTGAGGCCACATCTGGAGGCAGAGCGGGGCAGCGGTGCAAGAGCTGAGCTCAGGCTGGGCTTCACTAGACCACAAGCACATGCCCATTTTCTGCCCCGTTGAGGATCTTGGAGGAGGAGCAGTGTACTCTTGCATACCGGCACACACATACACACTCAAGAGCCTCTCCTGTCTGTACCGTGGCTGTTTGCGAACATCTCTGCCCTCCAGGCAATACAACTCTGTCCCTAGCCTGCAGATTAATATGTGATGAGTGTGTTTATCGTTGAACACCCATGTATGGGTGGATGAAAGCATCAGTGGCCTCATATTTTTTAAGCCCCTCTTCTTTGGGTGTCCACATAAGGGTTGTACAAAATTAAAGAATTGATGAGCGTGAATTTAAATCAAATTGGCCACACCACACAGGAAGTTGACATGGAATGACAGGAATTTAATGACTAGCAATAATCAATCAATCAATCAACCAATCAATCAATCAATCAATCAATCAATCAATCAAAATTCTTGGAAATGCTATCTGTCCTTCCATCTGTTCTATATTTTTCAGCCTTCAAATTCATGCTTTTTACACTGTTTAAACTTTACAAAAGCTTTGTGAACCCAATGTTCTTTGCAAACTTTTATTTTCTAGTTAAAAATTACACTAATAAAATTAATTGTTTTTTTTTGTTGTTTTTATTCTATTTGAAATTTAGTTTAAATGCAATAAAATTTAATTACTACATGAAAAACGTACAAATGTTTAACAACAATTACAAATGTTTACTTGGCAAATGAAATAAGTACTAAAGTATTAAAATTAAAGTAAACTGATATACATACATTATCAGCATATTCAGTCATCAGAACTTCAGAACTTGAACCTGGAGATTGTTTTTGGATGAGTGAGGAACATTTTTCTTGAAATCCTCCTGAACAACATGTGGTGATGTAGGAGCTGTTTGATTTTTTTTTTAAAGGTTTTCTGACACCGAAACTCAACCTTTCTCAACAATTGACAGAGTCTTTGGCGAGTCAAATTCTCCTCCTCACCGTGCATTAGGACGATATAGACACACATCCTCTTCCAGGCAGATTCATAACATTTTATGTTGATTGGGAATTCTTAATTATTGCCCTGAAGGTGGGAATGGGAATTTTCACTGCTCTAGCTCTTTTCTTAAAGCCACTTTATTAATTTGTGAAGCTCAATTATCTTTTTCTGCAAATCAGAAATATATTCTTTGTTTTTTTCTCATTGTGATGGATGATTAAGGGAATTTGGACTTTGTTTTCCCTCCTATTTATATTTCTGTAAAACAGGAAGCCATGGCTAGATAATTTCATATTCATAATCACCATGGAGTGCTCAAAATTGTAAATATGAATGGGAATATACTTCAGAGATATTTTACTCATTAGAATTTCTAGGGGTGCCAATAATTGTGTCCAACGTGTTTTTGAGAAAAAACATTTATTTCATAATGAGATTTTCCTTAATTTTCAATAGTTTTAGTTCAATGAAAGGTTAGATTTTTATTTTTTATTTTTTATTTTTACCAAGGGTGCCAATAATTCTGACCACGACTGTATATATATATGTATGTATATATACAGTCGTGGTCAGAATTATTGGCACCCTTGGTAAATATGATCAAAGAAGGCTCTGAAAATAAACCTGCATTATTAATCCTTTTGATCTTTTATAAAACAAAAATGATATACAGTTTTTATATATATATATATATATATACAGTGCCCTCCATAAGTATTGGAACAGTAAAGACAAAATTGCTCTGTTGGCTGTGGAGTTAAGACATTTGCAAATATGATTAAAAGATGAATATGAGACAAAACTACAGAATGTCACATTTTATTATTAGCCGTTTCAACACATACATGTTTTACCAAATAAAAAGAACAGCACTTTTAGAGTTCATCCCACTCATTGATGTGAGCATAAGTATTGGGACAGTTGAACATAAGGCATATATAAAAGATTAAAAGCTATTATTTAGTTGCAGATCCCTTGCATACAATCACAGCAGTGAGTCTGTGACCCATAGACATCACCAGACTCTTGGTCTCATGCTTTGAAATACTTTTCCCAGCCTTTAATGCAGCCAATTCCAATTGTTGCTTGTTTTGGGGAGTTTCTGCCTTTACTCTCCTCTCCAGCTGGTGAAATTCATGTTCAATCGGATTTAAATCTGGAGACTGACTTGGGCAATCTAAGACTTTCCATTTCTTTGCCCTTATAAATTCCTTGACTGAACTGGCAGGGTGTTTTGGGTCATTGTCCTGATGCAATATGAAGCACTTCCCAATGAATCTGGTGGCATTTGCTTGAATATTGGTAGGCAAGATGGTTTTGTACCCTTCCAAATTCATTCTGCTACTGTCATCATACATTAAGTCATCAGTAAAGTTGAGAGGGCCTGTTCCAGAGGCAGCCATGCATGCCCATGCCACGACATCACCTCCACCATGCTTTACAGATGAGGCTGTATGCATGGGATCATTGCAGTTCCCTTTTTTTCTGCACATTTTTGCTTTCCCATCACTTAGATAAAGGTTCATATTTGTCTCATCGGTCCATAAACGGAGTTCCAAAACTCTTCTGGCTCACCTTTGTGCTTTTTTTGCAAACTCTAATCTTGCTTTTCTATTTTTGGTGCTGATAATAAATTAAATAAAAACTTATCAAAATATTGATCAATACCATATAACAGTATATGTTAAATAATGTTAAATAACACTGCCAACAAGAATACTTTGAACTTAAATTAATTTAATTCTTTACTGCCTTCTATTCAAATTGAAATTGCAATTCTGCATTCTGTTTGCTACCTCAATTCAAATTCAGAATTAAATTGGAATTTTAAAAGGATTCTTAATTCAGTTAATTCAGTTAGCGCTAAAATATTTATTGCTCTCCTGCTCAGGAGAAAGTGAGATGTGATGAAAAGACATTAGAAGGTGGATTTAGCATTGTTACTCAAACACATTCAAACTGGCATTCAGAGCAAGCTAAATTGATTAGATTCCCTTTACACTTCTCTGAGATCAGACCACATTTAGACATCAACGTGAGACTCATGAATGGATACGTGACTTTCAAACTTCTGCAGAAGATGTTAAGCTGCTAAAACACTGCTATTTTCAAATACTGTACACCACTCACATATACAAGCATGCATTTACAGCATGGTTGTTTATACCAGTTTAATTTGATGGTTACATTGGGTAGCTTTTACTTTCCAACCTTTGCAGCCAATAAACAAAGTTCTTTGAGCTTTGAGATTAATATAGCATACATCCACTGGATAGTCTGGCAGTGATTGTCTGAAAAATAAATTTTGTTGCGACTTTTTGCAAAGTGTTTATTATGGCAGAGGGATGAGTGTGTGTCTGGGAAGGGAAGGGGAGGTGAAGAGAGGGAAAAAGAGGGATTTATTTATTTGGTTTGATTTTCACTCCTAATCTTCCCTCGCTCATGCAAATGGAGCGAATACGGAAGGTGGCGTGGTTATCTTTCTTTACATCAATAAATAAAAGGCTCCAGTAGACCACAGGGCCCAGCTAATTTTCCAAACCAGTGAAGAGGCTTTTATATGGGGAACACCTCTTCCATCCCACCTCACTCTTTCACTCTCTCTCACCGGAAGCTCCGCCTCTTTCATTTCCATTGCTGTTTCATCTGAGTTTTTTTTTTGCCACCCACTCATCATCTGGTGTGTATCTATATGTGTGTACGTAACACATCCTCTTGTGTATGTTGGACGGAGTGATGGCCTTGTTGCCCCATGGGGGATTTAGATCAGGTTCCTGTTAGGTAAGAAGGCCAAGCTGTAATCTCCTCCGTGCCATCTAATCTCCTCATATTAAGCTTCTCTTAGATGATAAGATGGCTGGGCCTCCACCTTGGCCGGACAGCTGATGACCGGCTCAAACTACAGCACAGGACCTGGAAGGAAACACCCACACACATGCTCACACATAAAACTCTCTTGAGAGGAGATTAATTGCTCTAAAATTAAGCCTGTGTGTGCTGTGACCTTTGGGGTCACTTTCACTCAGTATGATGAAGCACTGTGGTCAGTCCTTCAGCATGACCCAGCTTCCCTTATCCAGCGCCATCTGTAGCGCAGAACACTCGGCCACAACGACTGGCCTTCAGAGCAGGTGGATCACAGGAATTAGTAAGATCGTGAAAGAGAGAGAGGAAAAAAAACCCAGATACAATACCCTTTACCATGCTGTGAATCCATTTATTTCAATGTTTTTTTTTTTGCATGTTCATAGGAAAGGAAAATGCAACGGTTCATGACATGATGCTCTGTCTTACAGTCGAAACGAGATAATTTTTCAGAAATCCATTTGGTTATGTTCTTGGTTACAATATTTAAATTACATTTTAATTTATATAGTCTTAGAACATTTCATTTTTTTTAAACTTATTTTTTAGTGCTGTGTTGCAAATTAGCTTAAGGGGGAATATTATTAATTAATCATAACTCTTTATAATTAATTATAATATTTGGATACTTTAATAGAATTAGCTTGATAAAGCCGAATTTACAGTAAAATCAATTGACCAGGTAGTCTAGTGAACGCTCAGTATTGATTATTTAGGAATTCAAAGAAATCTTAATTTCCAGGGTAAGAGAAATACCCTTTTTTAAGGTACAGTACTACTCAGAGCATGTAACAAGATAAAAATAGTTAAATTGACTTTGTTGCAAGCAGGGAATCAGAAACAAATACTCATATGTTTTGTGCACAAAGTTTTATTAACTAAATCACAAACACATAACTAGACTAAACAAACACATACATATATATACACACACACACACACACACACACACACACACACACATCACACATACATGGTATATGGGAAGGGTAAGTGAGACTGGATGAATGAAACCGGACAGAAACAGGGGAAATGCAGTGAACGAAACAGGGCTGAGTTGACCATCAGAAAGAACCATCAGTCTCTAATTCAAAGCACAGTATACGATAGCTTACAACAAACCTCTGTGTGGTGAAAGGAACGATACTTGCATTTGGATACTTGCAACGAGAACGAGAGTCCCGTGAAGCTTCTGAAGAAGGACTGGGTGGTTCCATTCAATGGCTGAAGTTGCAGTCTTTTGAAACTCCGAGGTTGTTCTTGACACTGTTGGGGTTGAGAGAGTCCTCTTTCCTAAGTAAGCGCATAGCTGGGTGTAAAATGGGGCCTGTTGGCCCTGTGGGCCGCAGTGGAAGTGCAGGCCGCAATCCATAGATGAAGATGCAGAGACTGCCGGGAGCAGGGAGAGAGAAATGTCTGAGCGAGTGCATTTCCATGATGGTGAATTCCAGGGTTGAGTGAAGATGAACTCTAGTGGTATTAGTCTGACTCTTTGTAGTCAAGAGCCATCTCCCCAGGCTGGGGAGACTGCACATGGCTCTATGTTGGGGCCTGCCGGGCGCGCCCACACCGGCTCAGGCGCTCCATGAGTCCAACCATATGGGCAGCAATCTGAAGATTTAGCAGAAGAGAAAGGCAGACCTGTGCATGAGCCCTTTAAAGTCAGGGAACGGTTCATGAAGAGTCACACCTTTCAGGATGGGCTTGACCAATGAGAAAGGCTGAATTTCCAAGCGGAAGGCTGGAAATATTGGGGGGTTTTATGACCCTTTGTCTGAGACCATGCTTCGAAAGGCTCTGGCAGTCTGTACTTTGATTAAATTACACACACACCTGGCATTCTATGAGAAGGTGGTGTACACCTAAGGTTGCGTCATCAAATGAACATTAATTTGGTAGGAGACACGATATAGGTGGGGTTACATTAACTAGTACTTCACTCATAAAGTATGCATAAAAAGCCGTTGTCTAGCATCCATCTGGCGAATCTCCGTTCTCTGCGGGACGTGCTTTTACATCAATGCAAGGTGGTGTACAGATGTAACTGTGTTAAAGAAGATGTGCTGTTCAAAACTAGTAACGCTTTTCATTAACTGCAAGCCGTTCTATTCGCCACGGGAGTTCTGCTCGTTCATTCTCGTGAGTGTCTACATTCTACCAAAAGCGCACGTGAGATCAGCTTTACAGAAACTTGCTGATATGAAGTGAAGTGAAGTGACATTCAGCCAAGTATGGTGACCCTTACTCAGAATTCGTGCTCTGCATTTAACCCAACCAACGTGCACACACACAGCAGTGAACACACACACACACCGTGAACATACACCCGGAGCAGTGGGCAGCCATTTTATGCTGCAGCGCCCGGGGAGCAGTTGGGGGTTCGGTGCCTTGCTCAAGGGCACCTCAGTCGTGGTATTGAGGGTGGAGAGAGCGCTGGACATTCACTCCCCCCACCTACAATTCCTGCCGGCCGGAGACTCGAACCCGCAACCTTCGGATTACAAGTCCGACTCTCTAACCATTAGGCCATGACTTCCCCAATATGATCACAGAACAACAACACCCAGACTCTGTTTTAATCATTCTCTGGGACTTTAATAAAGCAAATCTATCCTGTGAACTGCCAAAATACAGACAGCACATCACATGTCCCACCAGAGAGAGTAATATATTGGATCACTGTTACACAACAATAAAGGATGCATTTCACGCTGTCCCAAGGGCAGCTTTAGGAATCTCTAATCACTGTTTGGTTCATCTTATTCCGACCTACAGGCAGAAACTTAAGTCTGCAAAACCTGTATTAAGAACTGTTAAAAGATGGACTAATGAAACTAATGGATTTATGATTTACAAACCTGTTTCTCTCTCACTGATTGGACTGATTTCGAAACTGCTGCCACCGATCTGGATGAGCTCACAGAGACTGTAACATCTTATATCAGTTTTTGTGAGGATATGTGCATTCCTACCAGGACTCACTTAACCTACAACAATGACTAACCGTGGTTCACTGTAAAACTCTACCAGCTCCGTCAGGCCAAAGAAGATGCTTACAGAAAAGGGGATAAAGTCTTGTATAAACAGGCCAAATACACACTGGAAAAGGAGATCAGAGTGGCAAAAAGGAATTATTCTGACAAGCTAAGGAGCAACTTCTCTTCCAGTGATTCTGCTTCAGTGTGGAAAGGTATGAAAGATATCACCAGTTACAAGACACCATCCCCCAGCACTTTGGAGAATCAACAACTAGCAGACGACCTTAACGAGTTCTATTGCAGGTTTGAAAAAATACCCCCCACCCGCCCTGAACACCTCTCCACACAACCATTCACACCTCCAGCAATCCCCCTCTCTCCCACACCTACAATTCAGTTAAGTGAAGCAAAAGTGCGCCAGGTCTTCAGAAAGAACAAAAGAAGGAAAGCACCAGGCCCAGACGGCGTGTCACCAGCCTGCCTGAAAATCTGTGCTGACCAGCTGGCCCCCATCTTCACACAGATCTTCAACTCATCACTGGAGCTGTGCGAAGTCCCCTCAATGCTTCAAATGCTCCACCATCATCCCCGTCCCAAAGAAACCCCAAATTACTGGACTTAATGAATACAGACCTGTGGCTCTAACGTCTGTGGCCATGAAATCATTTAAATGACTGGTTTTGGATTATCTGAAGGACATCAGTGGACCCTTACTGGACGCCCTGCAGTTTGCCTACAGAGCAAACAGGTCTGTGGATGATGCAGTCAACTGTGGTGGATGGGACTGCACTTCACCCTGCAGCATCTGGACAGACCAGGGACTTATGTGAGGCTCCGCTTTTAACACCATCATCCCGAACACCCTTCGGAATAAACTGACACAGCTCTCTGTCCCCACCTCTGTCTGTCAGTGGATCAACAGCTTCCTGACAGACAGCCAGCAGTTGTAAAGCTTGGTAAATTCACATCCAACACCCACACCATCAGCACTGGAGCTCCTCAGGGCTGCGTTCTCTCCTCACTGGTCTTCTCCCTTTACACCAACGACTGCACATCTAAACACCCCTCTGTCAAGCTCCTAGAGTTTGCAGATGACACCACACTGATCGGCCTCATCTAGGACGGTGAAGAGTCTGCTTACAGATGGGAGGTTAAGGAGCTGGCTGTATGGTGCAGTCTTAACAACCTGGAGCTTAACACGGTCAAAACTGTGGAGATGATCGTGGACTTCAGGAGAAACGCCCCTGCTCTCCCCCCACTCACCATCATGAACAGCACTGTGACTGCAGTGGAGTCATTCAGATTCCTGGGCACCACAATTTCTCAGGACCTGAAGTGGGACAATCACATTGACTCTATTGTCAAAAAGGCCCAGCAGAGGTTGTACTTCCTTCGCCAGCTGAGGAAGTTCAACCTGCCACAGGAGCTGCTGAAACAGTTCTACTCTGCCATCATTGAATCCATCCTCTGCACTTCAATAACTGTCTGGTTCAGCTCAGCTACCAAATCTGACCTCAGAAGACTACAGAGGGTAGTCCGGACTGCTGAGCGAATCATTGGTACAATCCTCCCCACTCTCCTAGAACTGTACTTATCCAGAGTGAGCAAAAGGGCTGGTAAAATCACTCTGGACCCCTCACATCCAGCACACTCCCTGTTTGAACTGTTACCGTCTGGTCGACGCTACAGAGCTCTGAGCACCAGAATGACCAGACACAGAAACAGTTTCTTCCCTCTGGAAATCCATTTCATGAATACTTGACAATAAACGCGGAACACACAACTATCATACATTATTTATTCACCACACTTACTTATTTTTATTTTTTATCATTTCAAATTTGCACATGTCAGACCTGTACATACTTAATTGTCTATATTATATATTGTGTTTTGTATATTGCCTATTTGGATATTTTTATATTATTCTTTATTATCTGTGTCCTGTCCTGTTGCTGTCTTTCTGTTGCACTGTGGAGCTTCTGTCACTATAACAAATTCCTCGTATGTGTAAACATACTTGGCCAATAAAGCTCATTCTGATTCTGATTGTATTAATTAGGAAGGGAATTATACTTCCGGCAAGGGGATTTTGCGTGTAGGCTGGGCTGGACTGGGGTTAAAATTTGGCCCTGGACATATCCGGCCTGTAGAATGTTACCAAACCATTTTGCTTACCCTACTGTATGTACAAAATGTCTTGAATTTCTCAAATTATCTTCTTTTTTTATGTTCCACAGTAGAAAGAAATTCATACAGGTTTGGAATGACATGATGTTGAGTAAATGATCATTTTTATTTTTGGGTGAATTATTCCTATAAGAACTTTAATATTTGTTAATAATACACACCTAATTTATATAAGACACTGATATTTATCTTTAATTGGGCTCTTACTGAATCAACATTTTACTTCTATTCAAATTAATTAGAACTAAACATCTAAGGAGAGAAGTTCTTTCTTATAATTAGTATTAGTAAGATGGCAGTCACAAGAAGTAAAACCATGGTAAATTACTATGGTGCTGAATTGACAAGCCTATGTATTGGTGTTTTCCAGTTTATCTCTTCATGCAGTTTACATTGTCGTGGCTGTTTCCAGCCAGCATCACTACAGAACCTTTAATGTTCTCATATATCACACGACTATAATAACAATAATTCTGTGTCACATCTGAATGGATGAAGCGAATTGCACTGTTTATCACTTTACATTGCGCGCAGCCGGCGGATGCATTGCATAGCGCCGATTCACACTTTTGGAGTATTTGCTTTTTTCAGTTCGCTAAAAACAGTGCCTAATGTGGGGGATGTCTTCCTCATTTCGGCAATCGGCTCACTACTCGACTGATCCACCGGGAATGTCCGGTGCTCCCGATGGCCAATAGGCTCTCCTTGCTCATAGGTGAAAAACAAAAGCGGCATTGAGTGGAGGGAGTTCTCTCAATGCAGCAGACATGCGCATTCAGTCGATGATGGGCAGGAAAAGGTAGAATGACTGAAGTGACAATGCACCAATTACAACAAATAATCACGAGTTTCACACAACTGTATGGGACACCATTATAGAGGACGCTACAGTAGATTACGGACTTGTGAAGCAACAAAACAAGTGGGTATACCAAGGGTATACGCAAATATTGATCCTTAGAAGTCGTAATACGCAAACAGCCCGAGGAAAAAAGTAAGCATACGGCGTATACTTGCGTATGGCCCTGACTATACCACTGTTGCCCTGGTAACGGGGGGAAGGGTCCATAGACCCTCACAGATGGTTTATTGAATGAGAGGGTTTGCTGGATTATTCATTAAATATAATGAATAAATGTGTGTCTGATTGGTCCATATATATATATGTTATGCTTATATGTTAAGTATATTTATATATGATATAAAATATAAGAATATAAATGTATACATGTAAATATTTTCTAAATATTTACTGTATGTGTGTGCATTTATATAAACATTATAAATCTACACATTACATACAGTATACATACAGTATATTATGTAAACAAAAACTTTTATTCCGGATGCGATTAAAGTATTTTTATAATAATAATAACAATGATAATGCATACATTAATACATTTTATTTCATTCATATAATTTCCTCCAGTTTAATTAAGCAGCAAGCAGGCTGTCTAAGTAAACGGAAACTGTGAAAAATTTCATTTATTTAGTGTGGTCAGAAGTGCTTATAAGTGACACTGCAGTAGTAGAGGATGCCTAGTTCTAATTATAAACTGATAACCTTTCTCTTTACCTGTCTATCTTCTAAGATCTACACCAAACAATTTGGCAGCCGGCATGGAGTGATCATTCTATCTTGCACACACAGACTTGTAGCACGATACAAAGGGCATTAACCACTGTTGCAGCTTTGAATAGCCTCTTGATTCACTCTGCGGCCCACTCCAGGGAGAGGGCTCATTCTCTCTCCTTTACTTTTATGCGTTTTGCAACTGGATTCCTACACAGGCAACCCAAGAATGTGATGAAAAGTGTCGAATCTCTGGCCAGGCCACATGCATGCAGACATAAACAGAGTGCATAATGACACTCAGGCCTCGCTACTCGGCCACTTTCAACTCAGCCCTAAACATTAGCAGCTGGGCTGAGGTGGCACCAGAGATGTTTATTGGGGGGCTTTAGCCCATCAACTTATTGTCAACAGTTCAAGAGCTTGTCAGCGGACCCACCAGATGTGTTGCGGAGAGAAAGAGAGAGGGTAAAAGAGAGAAGGGAAGGGGAAAATATATGAGAAAAGCTCACTGTGTCTGCCTTAAGCTCTTGGAAAGACTAGTACTGGTGTAGTCATCCCTTTCACTGTCTTTCTCTGTTAGGGTGATATATAAACAGTTTTGTGTGGGGGTCTAGTTGAAAATCATTTGGCGCAAATCATATTGGTGTCATATTTTTAGTTTAGTATTTTGTTTTCTCCGGTAGTCCAAATCTTTAACAGAATCAAATGCAAATTACACAAAATTAATAATGTTACATGTCAGTTTACATGTAAAGAATTGTCAGGGTGCAAAATGTAAAATTATGACTGTTCTGAGTTAATGTCTGGTCAGCTCGTCTTTATCTAAGGCCAGCTATAATTTAGCAGGGTCTCCCAAATTTTTCATAAGCCAAACCCCTCTGACCTAAAATATTTACTCAAACTTTTATTAAAAAGTTATTTCGATAATTTAACCTCATATAAGTTATTAATTTGATTATTTAACCACATATTCATGGTTTTCTATCAAGCTAATGGTCACATGACATGCAGGTAAAGTATTATAAACGCAACACTTTTGTTTTTGCCCCTATTTTTCATGAGAGGAACTCAAAGATCTAAGACTTTTTCTATGTACACAAAAGGCCTATTTCTCTCAAATATTGTTCACAAATCTGTCTAAATCTGTGTTAACGAGCACTTCTCCTTTGCTGAGATAATCCATCCACCTCACAGGTGTGGCATATCAAGATGCTGATTAGACAGTATGATTATTGCACAGGTGTGCCTTAGGCTGGCCACAATAAGAGGTCACTCTAAAATGTGCAGTTTTACTGTATTGGGGGGGGTTCCGAAAACCAGCCAGTATCTGGTGTGACCACGCAGTGCAACACTTCTCCTTCGCATAGAGTTGATCAGGTTGTCCACTACTCTTCAATGGCTGTGCGAAGTTGCTGGATATGGGCAGGAACTGGAACACGCTGTCGTATACGCTGATCTGGAGCATCCCAAACATGCTAAATGGGTGACATGTCCGGTGAGTATGCTGGCCATGCAAGAACTGGGATGTTTTCAGTTTCAATGTCATACATATTACATGTTGCTATTACGTACAATAATTATTAACAATAATGTGTATTTGCAAGCACTTTTACAAAAAAGTAACATAAAAATGTAATGCAAAATGTGACATACTGTATAGTAGCAGCACATCACTATGTCAGTAGATCATGTGTGAATCATTGAACTACTCACTTTTAAAAAATGTATTTGTTCAGAAATGAAACAAGTGTATTTATGAGTGAATAACTGAATCTGAATAATTCACAACACAGATGACTGATTCTTTTGGAACTATTTTCTAGTTGATTCTATTTGGAAATATTTCCTATTAAAAGTTATCTAGCAATACTGTGTCTAAAATGTACGTTACTCAATATAAAATATTTACTGAAAACTCAAAACTCTACTGAAGCTGGTTGCCTTAAAATTTTTTACAGTGTGAGCCCTTATTGGGTCTATGGGCTGTGCATACCTCTTTTTGTATTTTTGACTTTGAAGAAATTAACCAGCCACATAAGAGCAAAATGAAACTAATCTCTCTGATAAGAACAGCAAAGGCACTGCTCACAGCAGGCTGTTGCGCAATACGCCTCCACGTCCAGATGAGCATAATATGATTTGTATTTGTGTCTGTTTTAATCGCTCGAGCTAAATTAGAATTTAATTGCTTTGCCACCATTTTTGCATCCAGGCACACAGAGGCTCTGGCCACCTCACCCACATCCCCTAACACTCTGCAATCCCTAAAATGAGTTTGTACTGTTTATATGTTAGAAACTCAGTAAACAAATAAAACAAATAGCAGGAGGGGAGTAGTGATTTACTGTGTTTGCCTCTCAACACCCCCCAAACCCAAAAAATCTCCCGTTTTGCAACACTAGCCAATGTTTACCAAAGTTTAGATAATCTCATTTGCATATTAGATGTGATTAGCACAGTTCATTGTCAGGATTACGCTTATTGGGTTACACAGCCGCATAGCATGAGCGGATGGATAGATCCGTGTTTGCGGCATAGAGGCCAGCAGCGTTCCCAGCTATGCTAATGTGCGTACCTATGTAAATGAGGTAAATCGTGAATATGAGTAAAACAATCTCCTCTTTCACTCTACTGGGACACACAAACCCCATCACCATCACACACACTTTCTTGAGTCCATGTGTCTTCCCCTCAGATCATTTTTTGGTCATAAAGATGCAAATGAAAGACATGAGGAGACAGAAAGGGGGGTGACAGAAGACAAAAAACGCTTTTCTAGAAACTAGTGTATTTTTCTAAAGCCAGTTTTAGAATCCAGTGTTTTGTCCAAGTAAAACACATTTAATTTATGGGCTAAGATTTCAAATCTAATGTTTTGCACACATGATGTTGTCTGCACTTTAGCTGTTGTCTTTGCAACTGACCCATGGTTTACTAATAGAAATAAGCCAGCGCTGGCCCTTTAAGGAAAAGTCACGCTAGAGAGATGGAAAGAAACAGTAGCATCTAAACTTTCTTTTTACCCTGTTTGATGTATAGACTTTCAAAACAGCGATATTAATAATGCCCTAATATATCAGGCAATTATCAGTATTGGCTGATAAAAGCAATATCTATTGGATATCAGCCAAAATTAGTATAATATCAGCTGATGATTAAAGCCATTATGTTGTATCAATCAAAAAGGGGAATCAAAAAGGTGCTGGACATTTACAGTTAACTCTTACAGGGAATTAAATGTCTCTGGTCTCACCAGAAGTAGTATCAAAATTACATTTCTAATCTTTGAGAGATTTGAGAAAGTGTGTGCATGTTTTTGAGTGTTCGTGAAGGGGCCACAGCTGTGGTCGTTTCTCTGGCGACCCTGCGGCCCTGTGTCCCCTGTGCGGGCTTCCCTTTTACATCTGCTACAGCTGGAGAACAGCGTATCACACACTTTGCACCTGAAGGCATTCATTTTGCACACATACACACACTCACAGATGCATGACTACACTCACACATGGTTGACCCTATAGGTCTCAGAGCCCCTAGTGAGCCCATGTGTCAACCCTGGGCACTTATATACCTTCTGTAGAATATATATATCTCTGTGTGTGTGGGAGAAAATGTGCATTTTGTACAGTATAGCTGGGAGTTTCTTCAACCATGAGCTCTTTCGGTTATGTGGTCTTATTTTAAATGAACATCATTAACATTTCCATCAGGGTGTCATTCAAACCACTAAATTATCTATTGTGTTTAACAGCATTCCGTCGTGTAAATAACATTTTTAACATAAATAAAAATGGAATAAAATGTTTGTGTAGTCTTGACAAACTTCATTGTTAGCATTTCATGCATCCTAAATACACACAATTAAATAATATTCTTCCATAATTTTAAATAGTAAAAATATTTTAAAAAGTAAAATAGTAAATATTTTAAATAGTAAATACATATATATATATATATATATATATATATATATATATATTTACTATTTATGGCAGTGTATATATATATATACACTGCCACACAAAAGTTTGGGATCAGTAAAATTTGTAATGTTTTTTAAGGGAGTCTCTTCTGCTCATCAAGGCTGTATTTATTCAATCAAAAATAAAGAAAAAACAGTAATATTGTGAAATAGTATCACAATTAGTAATATTGGTTTCCTATTTTAATATACTTTTAAAATATAATTTATTTCTGTGACGCAGCGCTGAATTTTCAGCATCATTACTCCACTCTTCAGTGTCACATGATCCTTCAGAAATCATTCTAATATGCTGTGTGTTGAAACTGTTGTGCTGCTTCATATTGTTTTTTGGAACATGTGATACATTTTTCTTTGATTCTTTGATGAATAAAAAGTTAAAAAGAGATGCATTTGTTCACAATAGAAATCTTTTCTAACAATATAAGTCTTTACTATGACTTTTTATTCATTTAATACATCCCTCCTGAATAAAAGTAATAATTTCTTAAAAAAAAAAGAATGAAAAAATGTACTGACCCCAATTTTGAATAGCATAGTATATTGTAACACAAAATTTATTTTTAAAATAAATGCTGTTCTTTTTAACTTTTTATTAATCAGAGAATCCTAAAAAAAATATCACAGGTCTCCCCCAAAAATATGAAGCAGCATAACAGTTTCAACACTCATAATAAATCAGCATATTATAATGATTTCTGAAGGATCATGTGACACCGAAGACTGGAGTAATGATGCTGAAAATTCAGCTTTGATCACAGAAATAAATTATATTTTAAAGTATATTAAAATAGAAAACTGTTATTTTATATTGCAATAATATTTCACAAAATAACATTTTTTCCCCCTGAATTTTTGATCAAATAGATACAGCCTTGATGAGCAGAAGAAATTTTTAAAAAACATTAAAAATCTTACTGATCCCAGACTTTTGAGCGGCAGTATATATATACATATACTGCTGCAATAATATTTCACAAAATAACATTTTTTCCCCCTGAATTTTTGATCAAATAGATACAGCCTTGATGAGCAGAAGAAACTTTAAAAAAACATTAAAAATCTTACTGATCCCAGACTTTTGAGCAGCAGTATATATATACATATACTGCTGCTCAAAAGTCTGGGATCAATAAGGTTTTTATATATACTGCCGCTCAAAAGTCTGGGATCAGTACGATTTTTTTATGTTTTTTAAAGAAGTTTCTTCTGGCTATATAAGTTTCTTCAGGCTTTCTTCTCAAGGCTATATATATATATATATATATATATATATATATATATATATATATATATATATATATATATATAATGATATATTTTCATATTTTTAAGATACGAAAAAATACACATTTCATATTTATTATTTATAAATACTATTATAAGTACTATTATTAATATGTACTATTATATCATTAATAATAATATGCTGTAAATACTTTAAAATTAAAACATATATTTTTTTAATTAAAACAATACAATCTGTATACAATTTTTTTTAATGTTTATAAAATAACTTTCTAATACTTTTCTAATATGTTGATTTGGTGCTCAAGAAACATTTCTTATTATTATCAGTGTTGAAAACAGTGCTGTTTAATGTTTTTGTGAAAACGGTAATAATTATGATTTTTTTTTTTCAGGATTCTTTGATGAAAATAATGTTCAAAAGAACTGCATTTATTTGAAACAGAAATCTTTTATAATAATCATAATATCTTTACAAATATCTTACTGATCCCAAATTTTGAATGATAGTGTACATCCCTACATCTTTTGTAGCTTTAATATGTTCATTAAACAAAAATAAAAAGTTTGTTTTATTAAAAATCAACTCCTGGGATATAAAAGTGCCCATAACTGATGAAACTCCCAGTCACCATCTCACTGCTGACCGCTCGCTGATAATGTCAGACAGCATATTTTCTGTTTAACCAAACATAACGCAATACAAACACATGTTGTTTGTGTTCAATACAAATGTTATAATCGAAAAGTGTGCAATACACAATAAAACTCAATAAAATCTGCGAGGATACCCTACCAATGGTGCGTTTGACTTTTCTAAACACATTATTATTATTTTTTTTAAGTGACCCATACTCGGAATTCGTGCTCTGCATTTAACCCATCCAACGTGCGCACACACACAGTAATGAACACACACACACCGTGAACACACACCCGGAGCAGTAGGCAGCCATTTATGCTGCAGCGCCCTGTGTCCGAAGCACCGAAGTTGGGGTTTGTTACCTTGCTCAAGGGCACCTCAGTCGTGGTATTGAGGAGAGAGCGCTGGACATTCACTTCCCCCACCTACAATCCCTGCCGGCCCGAGACTCGAACCCACAACCTTTGGATTACGAGTCCAACTCTCTAACCATTAGGCCACGACTTCCCCTAATTATCTCACACAGAGAAGGAAAGTTACCAGCCCTGTTCCTGTTCCTCCAAGCAGCATTGGTGCTAGACTGGCACATTAACTCCCCTTGACCCTCTATTCTCACCTATAATAAAGCAGAGGACAAGCCTCTACTCTTCGTACACACACATACTCATTTCTGCTCCAAACCCAGCAGAGAACAGAGCAATGGGCTTGAGAATATCCATGCTCATTAGCCCAGCTTCTGTCTCAACATAGTCTACTGTGTATATATGTGTGAAGTCTCAGGTGGCACACAAGGCAGATGAAAGTGCGGAAAAGCGAGAGTAAGATATGGAACATTGAACCAGTGGTGTGGGTGCCAGCTGCTCAGGTTTAGTGTGTGTATGTGTGAAGGTGGATGGAGAGGGGCCTTCAGTTCACAGCCTGTGAACCTCTCATTAGACTCTTTCTCACCGAGACTTGAGCTGAGTGAGAAGGGTGGGGGAAACTGTCAGTACACATGATCACAGGCCTCGCCTCTACACACACACACACACACACACACACACACATACACAAAATAACAAACGTCACACTCATTACACGCAACTGTTATAGCAAGACACACACAAGCGTGTGCAGAGCTGGCACTTATGGAATGGGACTCTTAAACACTTTATTTCTCTCTCCTCCCTTCTCTGCCCTCCCTCTGTGAGAGTGTGCACTAAAGCTAAATTTAATAATCAGGAGTGATGGACTGGTAGAAAGTGAACTGAACGAGAACCTGAGAGATGATTTTGGAGGGTTAAATTTGTGTGGTAATAATCTGCGTGACCATTTGCACATCCGGTTTATATATAATCTGCTGCATCTTCGCATATTACTGTGTGTATATAACGTAGAATGTGTACTACATACTGTGTATAATGTGTATCGGTAACTGTATGTCTGTCTAATAGTACACTGTGTGTACTGAGTATATGTATGTGTATATTACACATTGTCATCTGTATAAATCTGTACGTATGTATGGTAATGTCTATATGTAAATTGTTTTTGCAGTGTCTGGAGCACGCTCTCAAGAATTTCACTCACGAAGGCACACGTGCTGTGGTGATGTGACAATAAAAGTGATTTGATTTGATTTGATTTGATTTGACCTCACAGCACAGGTTAGCACAGCACAGGAAGTTACAGGTTTTTACGATTGTTTACAGACTAAAATAAAAATTTCCACACAATTTGCAAAATTCTACTTCAATGAGCAAAACACCTCCACAGATTTGCAGAATATTACACACAATGTCTGCTTCACACTTTTTTCAAAACATTACACACAGTGATTTGTAAAACTCTACACACATTTTCACACCTTAGACACAAATAAGGATTGTGAGGTTACTTCCTTGTCATTACAAAGCCCCGGATTGCCAATGACCACATTAATGAACGAATTGGATAATCACATCCACCAGGTGTGGAAGCACACATGTGCTAATTTGAAAACGCAACACTCAGGTGTGCTATAAAAGGCAGCAGGTGAGTTCACCTATCTACACCTTCAACAAAAATGGAAGGAGCTAGAAGAAGAAGAAGAAGAAGAAGAAGAAGAAGAAGAAGAAGAATGAGAATGATAATGAGAGGGGGAGCTCAAAGAGGAGAGGAAGGAGGTAGAGGAAGAGGAGAAGGAGGTAGAGGAAGAGGAGCAGGAGATAGTGGAAGAGGCCTAGGTAGAGGAAGATGTAGAGAAGGACTTGAAGAGTTGATAGAACCTGAACAAAGACAAGGACCAAATTTGACTCAAGAAATCCGTGCAACACTTATTGACCATGTTATCAACCATGGACTGACACTGATGGAAGCTGGACAAAGAGTTCAACCTAATCTCAGCGGAAATACTGTTGCTTCAGTAATTCGGACATTTCATCGAGAAAACAGGTAAGCTAACCACACAGTACATTGAAACTGAAGCTTTCTGTACTTATCATCAATATTGTTTACTGTGACATTTGACAGTAGGCTGCATGTGTTTTTTTTTTTTACATAGGATTGAGGGTCGAGGACACCAAGGTGGAAGGGGCCCTATGTTCACTCGTGCACAAAAGGCCGCCATTGTGAACATGGTTTTGACCAATAACTGTATCAGGCTGCGAGAAATCCAAGCCAATATCATCAATGATGACCATATTTTCAATAACATCCAACGAGTCTCTCTGTCAAGATTACGTCGAATCCTCAAGAAAAATCAAATATACATGAAGCAACTGTATCGGGTACCATTTGACAGAAATTCAGAGAGAGTGAAACATCTGCACAATGAGTATGTGGAGGTATGTATTGTTCATCTTACTATGGTGTGGTATTGTGCACTGCTCATAGTGTTCAGGCACAAAAATATACTGTGCAATAGATCTTGAATAGCATCTTATTGTCTTTTACTGTGTTTCAGAGTCTTGCAAATGGATGCTGCAGAAATTCAACATGAATTTATATATGTGGATGAGGCTGGATTTAACCTTGCGAAAACGAGAAGAGGGAGAAATGTAATTGGACACAGGGCAATCACCAATGTGCCAGGGCAGCGAGGGGGTAACATCACCCTTTGCGCTGCTGTTACACAAAATGGGGTCCTCCACCACCATGCAAATCTGGGACCCTATAATGCAAATCTAATACTTTCATTTCTTGACAGATTGCACGAGACTGTCACCGCATTAAACCAAGTGGACCAGATGCGGTACATTGTCGTTTGGGACAATGTCTCATTCCATCGGGCTGCTCCGGTCCAGAATTGGTTCCATGAGCACCCTGAATTTGAAGTCTTATACCTTCCCCCATACTCCCCCTTCCTGAATCCAATAGAGTTTTTTTTTTTTTTCAGCATGGAGGTGGAAGGTATACGACCTGCGGCCTTATGACCGTTTGCCCCTCATTCAGGCCATGGAGCAGGCCTGTGATCATATCGAAGCAGCTTCTGTGCAGGGGTGGATTCGTCACACGAGGCGATTCTTCCAACGGTCCCTTGCCAATGAAGACACAGCCTGTGATGTGGATGAAATCGTATGGCCTGATACAGCCAGATGGAGAGATGATGAATAGTTACAGTATTCTTGTTGCTTTTACAGTAGTTTTTCTTCAGAGTCAAAGTGTATGTACTTCATGCAGTAATTTTTATTTGTCTACAGATTTTATTTGTTTCATTGATTTCATTGTTGGTTGATTACTGTGATTATGGTAAGAAATACTGTAAGTATTGAAATAAATACTTGAAATATTCAGTCCGCAGCATCAGTGTTATGCAGTGCTTGGTAAGTTTATAGGTTGCCTATTTGTGTACATTCTCCCTATATCTCAAACTAATCATGAAGAATGTTGTGGGTTTGTCACCATTTTTTCATCTAAATTATCCCTTACATAACAATGTCTGGCCAAAAATCTAGCACATGCTATTTCCTAAAATTATTTTTTTTACAAATGTGTTTTATCACAGCAGTGTGAAACTGGCTGCAATAGTGTCTGATCATTGTGGACTGTGTTGGTTAAATGAAAACTAATAGCATTTTCACAAATATGTGTGTTTTGACTGAAGTGTGTCATTTTGCAAACAATCTAGGAATTATGCAAATTGAGTGTGGCGTTTGGATAATTGTGATTTATATTTTGAAAACAGGAACCCGGTTTTCAAAATTGCGTGTAAACAATTGAGAAAAACTGTAATTTGAACCGTTCTCCCAATTTTCACCCAGACCACTGATTTTTCATTTACAAATAAAATGTAAAAAAAATGCAAATAAATTTTATTTATAATATTTATTATTAAAAGTGTTTTTTTTTTTTTTTTAAACAAGCTAACAAACTATCAATCAGTCTTTAAAATTAAGCTCGATAATGCACAAAAAATGTCTGTCTACATTGCTGTAAAAGAAATGAGGGGTCTTATAAGAACCCAATCTCAGGAATGTGCATATCAATAGCACGGAGTTTGTTTCGATTTGGCGTCTTGTTTATATGCAGATATTGACTTTGGCATGCATATGATACGCATTTGGTAGGATTAGGGTTGTGGGGTAGATGTGTATCATATGTACGCAAAAACTGCGTATAATATACATGCCAACAAATTGCATATCATATGCACGTCAAAGTAAATTTTTGCGTGTCAATACCACAATTTTCTGTTTTTATTTGGTGTACTATTTAGAGTGTGCGTACTTAAAGGGGTCATATGATGCGATCTCATGTTTTCCTTTGTCTTTGGAGTGTTACGAGCTGTTTGTGCATATATAAGATCTGTAAAGTTGCAAAGATTAAAGTCTCTAACTTTCTAAAAGTTAAGACTCTGCCACGCCTTCCTAAAACGGCTCATTCAAACACACCCCCACATGTCTACTGCACGTCATGGTGTGGGAAGATTTGCATTACACCTCCCAAACGTATACACAATGAAAGGAGGAGTACAATTTAATTCTCGCTGTAGTATTGGTGTTGCCACTGCCATGTCGTGGAGATGCTATGTGTTTCGTTGTGAAAGTGAATGTACTTTGTTTGGCCTTCCAAATGAGTACACAACTAGAAATCAGTGGTTAAGTTATATTTACAACAAAGTTCCAGAACAGTACAACGCAAATATTCGAGTGTGTGTAGCGCATTTTACGGAGGACTGTTTCCTGATCCTGGGAGAGAGTAGCCTACAATGTGAACACTATGAATGGCTGTGAACACTATAAAGTGGGGCAATTCCAATGTCGCAAGGACAGTCTGGTGCTTCTGACTCACAGCCTGTAAGTACGTTTCGATATTTAAAGAATTTGCTACTGACTATTCAAACACGAGTTTTGAGCTGTGTAGAGTAGTGCTTGTTTGGCGTTTCTACGATCACAAATGCAGACATGGTGTTATGTTTACGCGGCATGGCGCAACGCGTAAAAAGATCATATGAGTCCTTATAATCAGTAATTATGTCCTCACTGAATGCAACAAATGCCTCGTTTATAGTGGGTTTTATTGTTTTAGTCTCGTCGCGCCAGGACACGGCTTCACAACATGGTAAGGGGCGTAACATTTCCGTCACACGCTTGAGGTATTTGGTACGCACTGAATAGCTGGCCAATTAGAGCACACCTCGCTTCTCAGAATGATGAGCTTTGTAAAAATCGTTGCGTTTCAGAAAGGAGGAGCATAGAGGAGCAACAATAATGTACAGTATGTAGAAAATAATGTGTTTTTTGAACCTCGAATCACATAAACACATTGCATTACACCAAATACAAACAATAATATTGTTTTTAGCAACATCATATGACCCCTTTAAATCCACGCCAATGCTCATATTTGAGCTTCTTTGGCTTCTATTGTCATCAGCAAGTTGTTTTGGATAAAATTGTCTGCTAAATGTCTAAACGTAATTGTAAATGTAAATTGGTAAAAACGACCTAGGTTACGTATGTAACCCAGGTTCCCTAAGGGAACGAGAGCTGCGTCGGAGATGCTATGGGAACGCTCTCAGCGTCATTCCGCTCTGAATATCGTATGCAATCAGTCCAATAGAAAGGGCGAAGCGTCACGGGCGGGGTGACGTCACGACCAGGAAGTATATAAGCACGTGAGGCGGCGCCCGCTTTAGCTCCATGTCATGAAGCAAGCGCTGGCAGGGATGCCGGAAGTATGGCTGCGAGACGGAACCTGGGTTACATACGTAACCTAGGTCGTTCCCTTTCAGGAACGTCGAGCTGCGTCGGAGACGCTATGGGAACGCTATACCAACGCCTCCATACTGACAAGTCCCTGTCTGTGTCAGGACAAAAGGACAGAGGAGCCTGGAGTGGCTCGGAGATCAAGGTTGTAAAACCTCGCAAAGGTCAGGGGCGTGGACCATCCAGCAGCGTCGCAGATGTCCCGTATTGGGACACCTGCCCAAAGGGCCTTTGAGGCCGCCATACCTCTAGTTGAGTGCGCTCTGACTCCCAGCGGATGGGCAAGCCCAGAGGCCTCGTAAGCAAGGTTACAGCATCCACAATCCACCTACTAAGAGTGGGCTTCGTAGCAGGAAGACCCCTCTTAGGCGGACCATAGCATACCAGCAACTGGTCCGTCTTTCTCCACAGGGCAGCTCTGTGGATGTATGCGCCCAGTGCTCGCACTGGGCACACACAGTGGTGCTTCTCCTGGTCAGGCTCCCTGAAGGGAGGAGGACAGAAGGCCTGCAGTACGACCGGCTGTGGTACGACTGTCGGGACTTTAGGAAGGTACCCCGGACGGGGGTAGAGAAATACTTTCACCAAGCCGGGCGCAAAGTCAATGTGAGAAGGGGCCGAGGAAAGAGCCTGAAGATCCCCCACCCTCCTCAGAGAGGTGATGGCCAACAGGAAGACAGTCTTGATAGTGAGGAGTCTATCGGTTATCTCCTCAAGAGGCTCGAAAGGCGCCCTACTCAGAGCCTCCAATACCACAGCCAAGTCCCACGTAGGGACTCGTGGTCGCACCGGAGGCTTCAGCCTCAGCGCACCGCGGAGGAAACGTATTACCAGGGGTTGTCTGCCCACTGACTGGCCATCGATAAGGGCGTGGTATGACGAAATAGCAGCCACGTAGACCTTGATCGTGGAGTGGGTTAACCCTGCGGAGAACCGGGCCTGCAGGAACTCCAGCACTGTACCAACTGGGCAGTTAACTGGGTCAAATTGGCGGTCTCCGCACCAGGAAGTGAAGAGTTTCCACTTCAGGGCATACAGTTTCCTCGTAGAGGGAGCTCTGGATTGAAGGAGGGTCTCAACAACCTCAGTTGACAGACCGGAAGCTACGAGTTGCGCCCCCTCAGAGGCCAAACCCACAGCTTCCATAGCTCCGGGCGGGGGTGCACAATGGTGCCCCCTGCCTGTGAGAGGAGATCTCTTCTGACAGGCACCGGCCACGGGGTGCCGTCGAGAAGAGCAATCAGGTCCGAGAACCATACTCGGCCCGGCCAGAACGGCGCTACTAGCAGTAGACTGACCGCGTCCCGGCGCACTCTCTCCAGAACTCCCGGGAGCAAAACGATCGGGGGGAAGGCGTACAGACGCAGCCTCGGCCACATCTGCACCATAGCGTCCAGACCCAGCGGGGCTGGCGGAGCTAGAGAGAACCAGAGGGGACATTGCGCTGACTCTCGAGTGGCGAAGAGGTCCACCTGTGCCTGGCCAAAGACCTTCCAGATCTGCTTCACCACCTCTGGGTGAAGCATCCATTCCCCGGGCCTCAGCCCCTGCCTCGACAGAACGTCTGCTCCCACGTTGAGATGCCCAGGGATGTGAACAGCTCTCAAGGATAGGAGCTTGCCCTGGGCCCACACCAGGATCTGGTGCGCCAGCTTGTACAAGGGGCGCGACCTCAGACCTCCTTGGCGGTTGATATACGAGACTACTTCCGTGCTGTCGGTGCGCACCAGCACATGGCGGTCTCTTAGGTCCGGGAGGAAGTGCTTGATCGCACGGAACACAGCTAGGATCTCTAGCCGGTTGATATGCCACGATAGGTGGCGTCGACTCCACAGACCACGGGCAGGGTGGCCACTCATGACCGCACCCCAACCGGTGAGGGATGCGTCCGTCGCTAGCGAGACGCGGCGACACGGAGCTCCCAGCACCGGGCCCTGAACCAAGAACTGAGGATCTCTCCACATGTCTAAGGCACGGAACCCACGGCGTGACACTTTGACAGCGTGGAGCGAGTCTCCCCTCAAGGAGACCCCTCTGTTCTTGAGCCACCACTGTAGGGGCCTCATGTACAGCAGGCCAGAAGGAATCACGCTGGACGCTGCTGCCATAAGCCCTAGCAGCCTCTGAAACTGCTTGACAGTGAATGGCTGGCCTTGACGCACTCTCCTGACTGCCGTGAGGATCGACTCGATCCGAGCAGGGGTCAAACATGCCTGCATCGTGGTCGAATCCCACACCACGCCTAGATAAGTGGTTCTCTGAACTGGAGACAGCACACTTTTCTTGGCGTTGAGTCTCAACCCCAGCTCTCTCATGTGGGCGAGAACGACATCTCGATGCCGAACCGCCAACTGCTCTGTCTGAGCGAGAATCAACCAATCGTCGATGTAATTGAGTATGCGGATGCCCTGCAGTCGCAACGGGACCAGTGCCGCATCCACACACTTGGTGAAAGTGCGGGGTGAGAGTGCTAGGCCGAAAGGAAGAACCCGATACTGATACGCTTTGCCCCCGAAAGCGAACCTCAGGAACTTCCTGTGAGAGGGAAGGATGGATATATGGAAATAGGCATCTTTGAGATCTATCGAGACAAACCAGTCCTCGGACCTGATCTGAGATATAATCTGCCTGACTGTAAGCATCTTGAACTTCAGCTTTCTGACTGAGCGGTTCAGAGCTCGCAGATCCAATATGGGCCTCAGCCCTCCATCCTTCTTTGGAACAATGAAGTATCGGCTGTAGAAGCCGGCGCGAGTCTCGTGAGGAGGAACCAACTCGATGGCTTCCTTCCTCACTAAATTCTCAACTTCTTGTTCCAGAACCAGAGCCTGCTCGGGGCGGACCGTAGTCACGCAAACCCCGTTGAACGGCGGAGGTGGGCCATCGAACTGGATGGAATAACCACGCTCTACCGTCCGCAGGACCCAAAGAGACACGTCTGGCAGCCGCTGCCAGGCCGCCAGATGATCTACTAAGGGAATCAGTCTCTCGAGACTGACCTCTGGTGTTAGAGATATGGCCAGACCACTGTCTTGCTGCGGCTCTCCGGAGGAAAACGCGGTCTCTGGCGCTTGAGGCGAGGTTCTCAGGCCCGCAGACACTACCAGCGGGGAATTCTGAGAAAAGCACTCGCTGGGACCTGCTGTGCCCTGGAGCTGCAGGGTTGGCAGACAGATCCCCGGAGAGCACCGAGGGGAGACGGTCACCGGGTACCGCGGTGTAAGCCGCTCCACCCCAGTAGGGGCCGCCCTCCGAAGTCCTGGAGCACGCCCATCAGGACTTGTGTGCCGAGGACCTCCTAGCCATAAGGGTATCCCGAAGATCAGCCTTTGGCTTCGAGGTACTCGGCGCAGAGCGCCGCCGCGCTCGGCTCCGCCGCGGGGGAGCACGAGTGGCCACGCTCTGCTTCTGCGCAGCCCGGTACGAGGAGCTGGTATGCGGAGGGGACTGCTCCCGCCCAGCAGTCCCCCCCCGAGTTAGAGATCGGCGAGGGAGAAACCGCTGAAACGCCTCCGCCTGCTTACGAGCCTCCTGAAATCTATCGACGACCAAGCTGACTGCGTCGCCGAACAGACCAGAAGGCTGAAGCGGGGCGTCCATGAGGCAGACCCTGTCTTTCTCCTTTATCTCAGACAGGGTCAGCCACAAATGCCTCTCCGTTGCCACCATAGCTGCCATGGAGCGGCCGATAGCACGGGCCGACTCCTTGGTAGCGCGGAGGGCAAGATCAGCGGTCTTCCTCAGCTCAGAAATATCTTCTGGCCTAACCTCGCCGCCCTCATCTAACTCTCTCAGCAGTTCGGCCTGGTACGCCTGTAACACCGCCATGGTGTGCAGACACGCACCGGCCTGGCCTGCTGCCGCATACCCCCTGCCCACTAAGGATGAAGTCTTTAAGCAGAGGCTTAGTAGGCAGGGTAGGAGCCTTCAAGGACGACGCCGTGAGCGGGGACAGATAGCTCGCAAGCGTCCGTTCAACCCGTGGCATCGTCCTGTACCCGCACACGTCCAGGTCCCGCACATTGCCATAATAATATGATGCGGGGACGAACGGGCGGGACGAGAACGGTCTCGACCACGATCTCGACACCTCAGCGTGGAGATCGGGGAAAAATGGAAGGCTCCTGCGGTGAGGTGGTTGCCGCGAGCGCAGAAAACGCTCATCTAATAAACTTGGCTGCGGCTTTGTTGATTTTTCGGGGGGCCAAGCTTGGCCACTGCCCTAGTAACCACCTCTAAAAGCTCCTCGTACTGGGGTGTGGGCGGCGAACCCTCGTCGGCGCTCGACGCCTCAGCCTCCTCAGAGGACGAGAGACGGAGCTCCGAGCCCTCGCCTCGAGAGGAAGGAACCGCTCCCTCAAGAGACGGGGCACCAGATCTGGCGGTTACGGGAGGAGATAGGGAAATTCCCGTCTCACTCTCGTCCGCCAAATCAGCCTGTGAACCCCACGAGTGCAGCCGCCGCTCTGCCTCGGCAAAAGCGGGGCCAGCACCGCGTGGGACGCTCACAAAGGCTCCCTTCTCAAAGAGAGCCCTCCGGGTGCGGAGTGTGCGCAGCGAGAGCCGCTCACAGTGCGGGCAAACGGCTCCCTCGAGAGCCGCTGCCGCATGCTCCGCACCCAGGCAGACCACGCACAGATCATGTGTGTCCTCACCCGTAATGTAGCGCGGGCAAGGACTAACACACAACCTATAGCGTGATCTGAGATCACCCCCTGCCTTGGTCTTAGCTTTAGGCATTCTTGTCACTTTCACTCAGGACAAACAACAGTAAATAAGACTCACAAGACAGATTGGACTGACACACACACAGAGCGCTTGCTGAATGACAGAAAGCTAACGCGGGCGCCGCCTCACGTGCTTATATACTTCCTGGTCGTGACGTCACCCCGCCCGTGACGCTTCGCCCTTTCTATTGGACTGATTGCATACGATATTCAGAGCGGAATGACGCTGAGAGCGTTCCCATAGCGTCTCCGACGCAGCTCGACGTTCCTGAAAGGGAACTGCCTTTAACGTGGAAAAGTGCTTAGCGTCTAGTTAGGGTCTGAGCAGACATACACACTTTTTCTTGTCGGAGTACTGCGGGTTTTTGGAAAAGTAAGCTGTTCTTGCAGCTCGCTGTTCTAAATTGAAGGATTTGGACAATGACTGGTGATCTTTTATATGTTAATGACATTAATTAGGAGTTGTTTACATAGCAGAGAGCTGAAACCATTCAATTGCGCACAAGTTCAAGATCATTTGCGATTTCACATCCGAAAGAGCAGCATACATGCGTTTTCTGTGCGTACGTTCATTCAATGAATCCCACGTATGCATATTTGAGAGATGATCGTAAGATCAAATTTAGGATGGTTTCTGCACAACATTTTAAAAATGAGGCTCATATCCAAAGGACTTGGTCAGTCCTGAATCACAGTTTTTCTTAAAATACCGTTTTCACACAAAAGCTATCTACATTAGTTATAAAGTGGGTTTACATCACATTCCTTCAGAGAGATTCATTAAGCATGTTCATTCTGTCTTAAATTATGCAGCATGGAGAGCATGTCAGTAGTAAAAGCTATAAATGTAAAATGATAACTAGATACAACAAAAAAATTTTAACTGAGATTGTCTACAAAATCTATAAAAGCCCTGGTTACACAGAAAGGGAGCTGAAAAGGATGACAATGACCTAAACACTCACTGCACAGTGCGATTTCAGCACATTTAGCGCCTGGTTAAACTGGATAACAGGTGTTTAGTGACTAAGACGCAGGCTTTGTGCTGAAATACAACACACAAAAGTTACATTTTGTGAATTCACCTGTTCTGTATGTTCTCACAGTTAAACTGGATATAAAGTGTGTGTGTGTGCAGTATCCAGTAGGGGCTGTATGTGTGTGTTTGTGTGTTTTGGAATAGAGATGTCTGTGCTCTCCCTCTCCCTCTCTCTCTCTCTCTCACTCTCTTGGTTATTGATCGTTCAGCACTTTGAGAACAAAGAGTTAATCCTTAAAAGACCAAACAGCACATATTCCTTCTCAGTCATGAAAGTTTAAAATGTCTTCTTTTTTTGTTTGGCCCTATGAGACGTGTTCTCAGTGTAGCTGGCTGTGTGACCCGGGGCACAATGGAGATCCAATACCCAACCCTATTCATCCTACATTCAACCAGTCAATACCTATTATTAGATACTGTTGGCCTATCCGCCCAGTTATGGCACAGAAAACTAGGTTTTCAGATTGGCCGGTGGAGGAGGGGAGAGTTGAAACTCCACCCTATCTCACTCACTCTCTTTTCGAGGCCTGGATTAGCTTGAATTGCACGCATAATGCTTAACAGATGCAATCATCATCCCAAATCACACATTCCGGCTTATTTGGAATGATTCACAGATTGAGTCTGGGTTATTATTATTATTATTATTATTATTTTCATATATTTTATTTGCATTCCTATTATCTTTATTTCATCGTATTTCTATTAATAATTTATGTATGTACTATTTTTATTTGCATTTTTTTTGCACAGTTTTAGCTTTGCCAGCATGAATATTTAAATATTTGTCATGTTAATAAAGCACATTATATAAATATATATATATATGTATATCACCATATAAAGTGATCGTTTTGTAGGTAGAGAAATGTCTTGCATTTCATTGAAATATCTTTAATTGTGTTTGGAAGATTAACCAAAGTCTTATGGCTTTGGAATGAAATGAGGGTCAGAACTTTACTTTAAGGGGGCTGTAACACATTTTTAGACAGTTATTTTCCTCGGTGTAGTAATGGAGAGAGCAAAAAGGTCATTTAAGGTGTTATCAACTGTATCTGTCCTGCTGTAGCTAAATACAAGATAATAGGAATATATACTGATATAATAAAGAAAAGTTCTCACACTTTTTGTCTGTTTTACCTTTTTCCTCCTTAAATCATTCTGCCTAAACTAAAAGTAACTATAGGCTAAAATAAATAATAAAAAAAAAACCTAAAATATAATCACATAAAAAAAATACAATATCAGAAATTAGCTCTGTGAATGATGAGGGCCACCTATAAATATTTTAAGGTTTAAAGCTCAGATATTTGTTTTGGGGAATTTTAATTTAGTTTCTTTTTTATATGGTGTGTTTTATTTTTTTATTGGACACTTGTGTGAGCCTGTGCTGTTGCCTCATTGTTGTGATTCATAGGGTAATTGTCGTGAAGTGGGCCGGCTTGCATTCTCCCAGGTTCTCCTCATCTGGGCAGCTAACACACTTCGGACCGGTGTGATGAGTAATGCGGCACTAGCTGCCTCTCTGACAGTACTGGGCCACTGCTTAAGCTGAGCCCAGGAAGAAGGACCTTGTTTGCTAATACGTAATAAATTGTCGGTTTAATTATAACAGCAAGGTAATTACAATCGAGGAAACACCCATACCCAGAGGGAAGAAAAAGGAGGGAGAAATTCCTATTAGAGAAACAATGGCTATACTACACTGTGTCACTGAGTTTCCACATAAATGAATGAAAATGGAGCTGAAAGATGTGATCGTGGTCAGCTTCTGACCTGCTTTAGACCTCCGTTTGTCCTTCAGTTTGTAAAGGCCACATTTTCGTGACAGACCTCCCTGATAAACGTGCCTACCACAAGAGCAGCGAGAGTTGCATGAGGACAGAGTGAAATGGGGCGCCATTCCTTGCATCTGTTGTTTCAATTCGTCACTACACTGTCCAGGGAGTTGGCCATTTCTAGGGCTGCACCATTGTCCAAATCATTCCAGTCCACTCAAGCACTGCCAAGAAAACATATAACACAGGTTTTGGAGTCTTTTTTTAAAAGACATGAATACTTTTATTCAGTTATGATGCATTAGTAAAGATACGTATAATTTCATAAAAGACTTTTGTTCTATTTTCTTTTTTTTTTTTTTACTTTCTGTTCATCAAAAATATTAAGCAGCACAACTGCTTTCAACATGGAAAATAATAAGAAATCTTTCTTGAGCTCCAAATAAGCAAATTAGAATAATTTCTGAAGGATCATGTGACACTGAATGGCTTTTGAATATTCAGCTTTGCAATCACAGGAATTAATTGAATTTTAAAATAAATTCAAATAGAAGACAGTTGTTTTAAATTGCAATAATATTTAATTATTTGCTGTATTTTTGATCAAGTAATTTCAGCAATGCTGAACATAACAGACATTTTTCAAAACATAAAATCTTACCGAGTTTTGAACAGTAGTGTGTGAAGACAAAGCCTTTTTAAATAGCATTCCAATTATGCATGAAAGGGAAACAATCCTGCACATTTTTGACTTGTTAGAGTGTATTTTCAAATAAGTTTTTTGAATTCCATTATGTGCGTATCAGTTTTATTTAATAAAAAATGCTGGACAGGCACATATTTCTCAGCGGCACAGACCAGTGTAGCCATTACTTATTAAACACATTTTACTGAAAAACTCCTTTAGTATAATCACCTGAAACAAAGCCTAGGATGCGTGAAGTAGCTCATAATCATTTGTTTCTTTGAGCGAGAGTGACTCAGGATGTCGCGAGTGCATACACAAACTCAAATCTAGCCTGTCTCATGCTTGTGCGACCCCAATCATCGTTTTTGTTCAGTGCGGAATGATAAAAGATCAGAAAAGGACTCTTCAACATGAGTTACTCCCCCGCCCTCTGCAGTTAATTGTACGAGCTAATGATGTGCGGCCCAATGGGGGGTCATCAATCACATGTCTCAACCTTTTCATCTCAGCCTTTAGCTGCGGCCTTTAGCAGTAGCCTCTCATAGCATATGCTTTTAAAATGTGTCCGACCGCGTCAGAGTCGCGTCAGGATGGAGGGATGGAGCTTGTAGGCTCCTCTCTTTGTCAGCACCACTTGGCTTCAAACTCTTGCCGCAGGTCTGAGGACATCGGTTCTCTAGGCATCCGACACCTCGGCTCAAGCTCGGTTGAGTCTCTCGGTGTGACAAAGGACAGGCAGACGCGTGGTCGAGTTTGCATGTGTGTTCAAACATGCTTACAACCACAAATTTGGACCATTAGATGTCAAAATTGGATGCACTGCCAACATCTTTTCCACTATTTTCAAAAAGGCTGTGGAGTCTTGAGTCCATCTGAGAAGTCATGAGACAATAGCACACTACTCTTTCTCACTGGATCATCATCGTCTGGCCCTCCCTGCGGTCTGTGACAGGCCCCGAGACTTCACAGAGAGCCCAGCCACATCTAAACTGCCCTCAACACTTGTGTGTGACCAGCTTTGGGGTACATCTCTTAATCCCATCAATTCAGTCCTGCCATGACTCCACCGTCGCCTCCAAACCTTGTCTGCAGTCATTACCCTATCAAGCCTCGATCTCAACACAGACATTCATGCACAGACACACACACACACACACACACACACACAGGCTAACCACAATCACAGAGTACAAGAGGACAGCCTGTTTCGGCCTTTCGAGAAAGAAAAGCATACAAAATCTCCTGTGAAACACAAAAACAGAGAAAGGAATGGCTGCAAAAGAAGCAGGGTTTCGAGAAAAATCTTGCAGGGGAGTATTCATATTCTTTATGTGAATTTTTCTGGGTTATAAATATTTCGGGCAAAACTGTTTTATTAAATGTATTTACCCCATTTCAACCTTGAGGAACCCATCAAGATTCAGCCTCATTAAATTTGTGTTCCCTCAAGGGGAGGTAGAAATCCTGACATTTTCATAGAATCGATGGAGAAGACATCAAACCATGAAACATCCCCTCAGCTTGAGCTACAGTAAAATCAAATGTGGCAATAAAAGACATGGAAAACATCCCAAAAACAAACAAAATGTACAAATAGATGCTACAGCAGATCCGAACTGCAAGTACAAGAAGCACAATAAGCAATCTTCAAGCTAAATTAAGTTTATCAGGGTATAATTTCAGGACTAGATTCATGAAATAAACAAAATATCAAAACATTTATCTTATGCAAAATTACATCTAATAACATTAATTCGATCAGGAATGAAACACTGCTGTTGTATAAAAAATGTTGGAAAAAAATCTTATATTTACGTCCTTAAAAAATAACTTTAGAGATATTAGAATATTGACGTACCTTTATTATTATTTCTTAAATATGTATTTATTTGTTTTTACTGGATGGGTAGAAGGCACAAAGTCAGATTTAAAATGATTCAGTGGGGTTTGTCCTAAAACCGTTCCCGCCATGGTCCCAAGTTCCTTGCGGCGACATATGTGGGGTTGTTAATAATCCGTGTTATTTGTTTAGTCACTCTCAGTCTGTGACACAGGATACGGGACCACTTTTGATAAAAAGAGACAGCAACTGCAGGTGCCCTACCGTGACAGTGACTGAATGGGGGCAGGATGTACACTGACAAGCCTTGTCAAACAGGTGATCTCACACGTCCACACACAACAGCGGTGTCCGCACGCACACTGACACAGCCGTTGTGACATGGATGGTGCCACTGACAGTCACGTCACCTGTGAGCAGGTGCTGTTGAAACGCACACACCCCGCGGACGGGTAAGGTGAGAGAGGTTGTCAGTGCGGCTGCGGACGCTGATTAAGCAATAGTGATGGAGTCAGTCCAGATACCGGCCACATGGGAGTGCAGTAACACATGGGTTGGACTCCATCCACTGCCAAGCAACACAATGCAGTTAAAACTCTGTGAACGAGGTCTTCTACATTTGTTGTGAGTGTCTTTTATACACTTAGACAAAGGTCAAGATGCTTTCTACCCAGAGGAGCTGAGGAAGCCAGATAGCACCCTTCCTGTTGTCCTATTTTAGAGATCTCCATAGGCGCAGCACTTACTGTGGAACCATGGCCTTCTTATTCAAGGCAGATTTATAGCATGCCATGTGGAGATCAATAAGAGAACAATGTGGAGAGATGGAAGCACAAAAGCCGTCTCTGATTTTTGGACAGTAAGGGCTTCCTGCTAGGGAAGGGACAATGGAGGAATGCCTTGACAGACCAACGCATTCATCTAAAGGAGTTTGACAAGCAGTTCTGTAATCATAAAAAGAGAGGAAAGAAGGAAAACCAAACAAAACATACAAACAAAAAAGCCTTGATTATTATTTTGGACAACTTTCAAATAGCCGGTCACAGTGAAATAATGGAAATGTACAGTATTTCATGGTCTTAAGTGAACGAGTACAAAGAGACATTCAAAAGCAGGAGAGAATAAAAACGAGACAGTCCAATGCTCTTATGTCACCTGGGGAAAGGCATTTGCCCATTAGATGTTGACCCGATTTAGAAGCGCAGCTGTGAAAGTATCCTTCAGCGTCCCTCCCTCTTTTCTTCATCTCTTCCACTTTCTATGCCCGCTGTTGATATCACAAGACTCCTGTGTGAGGCTCTCTCTCTCTCTTTCTCTCTCTGAGGTTATGGCTCTCTGTCAGAAAGATGTTTGTCTTCTGTGCTTAGTGTCAGGATAAGAGAAGAAGGTGCCGTGCCCCAGTTGGGCTTCATTAGGACAGGGCCGTCGCTGCAAGTCTTCAGGCACCCACGCTGTGCCACTCAACATTAGACTTATTAATTCACACACAGCTGCCCTCTCTCTTATTCTCGTCTGTTTGGGAGTCAGTCTAGCCTGTGGCCACTGAGGGACAATTCCATTTTAGCAGACAGTGCAAGTCAAAGCCCATCCACACTTGGCCAAACGTTTTCTGGAGCAGAAAGTGGACAGAACTCTCCTGCTCCCATTTTTTCATCTCCATGCTTGATCCTTCTTTCCTGGCTGGCAACTCGCTTTATGTTTTATCCCAGCATGAGTACAAGGCCACTCTATTGTTTTTAGCATTCAGAAAACTGGCACCAAGTATTTAGCATTAATCGCTGTGCTCTAAATCATTATTTTTTTCACTATAAAAGGATTTTGGCAATTTATGCAACATGATTTACCATTTCATCACAACTTAATCTTACTGAATTTAATTTACTATAATGTCAGACATCAACTTCTGTCTGGTAATCCAGCAACATACTGTACTTCTAGGGCTGTATACAGCTCAACAATGGCAACAGTAGTACTCAAAATCATAGACACGGAACTAAAACACACCACAAAATTTGTTTCACAAAAATTTAACACATTCTTTGCAAGGAATGGAAATGGCAATTGAAGAGAACCACAACCACAAGGTATACTGGGTAACTGGCATCCATCCATCCATCTAGGGTGTGCATGAGCACAGTTCACACAACAAGGTCAAAACATATTCATTAAAGCACTTTTCTAAAGGCTTAATTTAAATAAATTCATTTAACATTTTTTGAGAGTGCTTTCTCCATTTCAGATCCAGTAATGCAGCTTTCCCGTATTCTCTTCACCCTTTTGACCTCCACACATCTTTTCTCCTCCCTCACTGTCTTTCTCTCTACACCTCCAGAGCTCCAGTGACCAGGCCTGGGCACAGCCAACAGCACCACTGAAATGTTTGGACATGAAATTTTAACCGGCAGCTTGGATTTTCTTTCCCTAGCCGGCTACTCTCACCTCCTACCTCCTTTTGATGAGCCACAAGGAGCGTTTAGACCCTTTCCACACCTCCTAACTGTAAGCCTACGCGAATCCAGGCCTTGCTTTCACACGTGTGGCAGAGTGGATTTTGCGGCAGGGCTGCAGGGGCCGTGGGAGTAACTTTAGCCCCTGAGTGAGAGCCACCTCACCACATCAAGTCTTGGAGTCAGTGGGCACTGCCACCTCCAATTTAACCTCTCTAACGTGACACTAGCCAGGAAAAACCAGCTCCAGAGAAGCAATCGGAGCTGGAACAGAATAAGAGACATTCAAAGTGTGATCTCCTTCAGCAGCAAGGTTCATTTTTCACTTTTACCCTGCAGTGGATTTGTTTTTCTCTCTGCAGAGCCAGGGGATAAAGGGCTGTTGGGTAATAATGAGGGGTGACCAGGGATGTTGAACGCTCTAAGTTATGTGGAAAGTGTCAGGCGGTCCAGTGTGGAGTTACAGTGTGCCTTCTGAGCAGCTGAATTAAATAGCTGGCCGCAGTATAATCAGAGGGAGGATTCAGGCCCATATGTAACTCTATCTATGACCTGTTTCTCTAGGCAAAGGGTTTTATTTTACCAGGAGTCATTTGCTTTTATTTACTTATTTATTATCTACAAAATAACTTTTACAGAGAATGTAACTACTTTTTGTCAATTTTTTTTTTCCCCTAAAGCAAGTAAGCTACTGCAATGCCATGTCTTAACTAGGTCACACTATATGTGATGCCAGCAACAAATTATTTGTTTAAAATTGTTAAAATGAACATAGTCAATTAGAACAGTTTCTCTAAGTGTAAAGTGTAAATCTAAAAACACATCTCTTGATTTTTCATTATTTACATGACATTACACTGAAAAGCATGTTTTTTATGGTTTTGTCTTATAATATCTGATTTTAATGTTTGATGTTAAATTTAAATTAGAAGTGATACTTCAGTCCAATAACCATTGTATATACTAAATACAATATCAAAACCATAGACAAAACCAGTTAAAACTGTTTGAACCAGCTGATTAGTGTATTCATTAGCATATTTTTATTTCTGGAACTATCTATACCTTAAAATACCAAATACCAAAGACGAAATACCAAAAACAATACCTTCTATTTACCAAAGAATCCTGGAATAATTTCCACAAAAATATTAAGCAGCACAACTGTTTTCAACTGCGATAATACAGTTTTGAGCACCATATCAGCATATTAGAAAGATTTCTAAAGGATCATGTGATACTGAAGCAATGGCTGCTAAAACGGAAAACAGTTTTACAATATTACTGTTTTCAATGTATGTTTGATCAATTAAACACAGATTTGATGAGCATAAGAGGCTTATTTAAAAAAAATAAATAAATAAAAACCTTACCAATTGCAAATGTTTTAATGGTAGAGTATGTTGAATTACACCTTTGCCACATTTTTTCTTCTTGCTTGAAAATTTGCATCTGGTTACAGCTTTTTGTAAATTCAAGATGCCGTTATTGATAGCAAGAATCCAAAAAGGTAAACAGAGCAGCTTCTGAGCATATTCAATCTTTCACACACGTCTCTACTTGAAAAAGCAAGCGGCATGCACGGACATGCACGACTGACCCTCTCAAATTTAGCCTGTGCTGTGTATTTGGGTTCATCGCCGCATGCAGCCAAAAACCACATTGTGGGATTTGGAACATAGCGCGAAAGACATGTCCTGAGCTGGTTTATGCCCCGATCCTTTGCATGCATGCTGATGAGAGTGGCTGCTATCGAAGCAGCGTGGGACAGAACCCGGTGCAGGTCAGCAGAGACTGACATCCAAAGAGATATGAGCAGAGAAACAATAAGGGAGGCCGAGGAGCTCACAGCAGCGAGACAGGCCGAGAGACAGACAGGGGGCATGCTGCTCTGGAAACAGCGGGGTGAAAGCCCCTGGGCTCTTGATCATGCGGCCTCTTCAGATGAATTACTTATTAGGGAATATGTGCAGAACGTGGGCTCCTTCCAGCCTGTGATCTTTCTGCCAGTTTAGCCAAAGTCCTCTCCTCCCCTCAGCCAGCCAGACTTCATCTGGCATGGTCCTGAGCCCCAAGCTCTCCACGCCAACACAAGACACGCCGTGGAAAGAGAAAGAAAGAAAAGATGAAGAGTGAGATAGGGATAAAGGGAGGAAGTGGGAGAAGTCAGAGAGAGAGAGAGAGAGAGAGAGAAAGAGCGCTTTCATTCTCCTGGTCTGGCCTGGGCCTTTTTGACACGTGTAGAACCGCACAGCGCACACACACATGCACTCGCCGCAGCATTGCTTTGCTCTTAACGGGCAGTGTTTGCTGTGTGTGGCGAGGGCAGGACTGGCACGGGCCAGACGGCGGTCTGATGCGCTGCCAGGGAAAATCGATTAAGAGAAATCCACTAAATCATGTTGCGTGAGAAGTTTGAGCCGGTGGCTGGCAGCGGCAGGGCTGCAGCTGATGAAGACGGCTCTCTTTTTACTGCGGTAAATACTGCGACTTTGTGTTTTTTCTTTTTACTGCGATCACCAGACCGCCGGTCAGGAACAAAGACCACTGGCACAGATGGCTTTGAGAAATGCATTTCCAGCCATCAGCGCCGAGACCCGTTAATGAAAACCAGATTGCGGCTTTAAAACAGAGAGTCAGAAATGGAGAAAAAAAGTGAGATAGGAGGCGTGAAAAGAGGCTAAGCAGACTTATAAATAACTTCTTCACTCTAAATAATTGACTATGCAAAAATCAATAGCCCTACTACGTGAAAACAATCGATATAGAGTTTAAATAGTATAGAGAACAGCATAAAATGCTTTAGAGTTTCTCTGCTAGTCTATCACACAGACAGGACAGAGGGCAAAAATGTTACTTTGCAGTAAACACTGCAAATAAATAAATAAATAGTTAGCGACACTACAAATTACTAACAAAAATTTGCAATATAATATACATGTATAATATAAAAGAAAATAGATTGTACTATTTAATTATATAATTACAGCATTTAGAACAAAATATCTAAACACTATGAACTTATATACTGTATTTATAATTATCACATAAACACATGTATACAAGGTATACATTTTATCAGTTTATGCTTAAAATAAATACATATAATAGAAATTGAAAATTCACTGCGACAAACAGCTGCATTTTGCTTTAAAATAACATGCTGGGGCTTTAAATTAATCGGTGAATCATTTATTTGACCAGTGAATCATTTAATATTCTGCAAACTTCACTAAAGAATTCACTAAAATGAAACAGATTTCTCAACTTCACATACTGTATGAGAGAGAGAGAGGGAGAGAGAGAGAGAGAGAGAGCTCCAGAGCTTCTCAACCCTGGTTTCTACATATGAATGTGGAGGTGAAGACATATGTAAGTAAGCTTTGTTATGTCCTTCCACAGGGAAGCATTGTGAGTTTTACCTGTGGGGGTTTAGCTCTACGGAGGCAAGTACAAGGCTCCTAACGCGCGTTGGCAACACGAGGCTCTGGGCCACTTTAACACCCAGCGCAAATCCAGAGTGAAACAATCATTTCACACAACTTCTGTTTCTGTCACGTTGAGAAATGTAATTTAAGGCCAGCGAATGCGACCCCCGGGTTATTCTCTCCTCTTTTTCTCCTTCTCGGCCCACATCACAGCTGTGTCTGAACAACACACCGCTGTATCTGAAGGGAACAAGATTATTGTGAATAATAGGGTTAAAAAACAATCACAGTCCCATCTCAGAGAGTGAAAGAGAGGGAGGGAGGAAATGAATTTAAGTGTGTCAATGGTCAAATCAAGAGATTTCCTCTGGATACCACAGACAGGGAAAAAAGAGAGTGTATAAGAGAAGACATAGATACATAAAGATAAGGAAGAGGAGGGAAAAAAAAAAAACGGAGCATGATTAGTTGCCCTAGATTTTTAAATTTATCTTCTGTTTTGGGCATTAAGTAAAATAACCAAAGTAATATAATCAACTGGCCCCATTACGGAAAGTTCCCATGTAGGGCAATTGAACAAAGTGCCGTCCTCAAAGTGTGAAGGAGCCGAAATCAGGTCGTGTCTGGGAGCCATCGGTAATGAACCTCGTCAGATGGGGGAAGAGCGCGTGTGAGCCGATTGCGCTGACCTGAGTGCAATGCTACATGGCACCGAAGCAAATGTTGCATGCTAATTCAATGCGACTCAAAACAGCCCAACATGCTGCACTTCTGCTCAAAAATGCCTCCTCTCCGAGACTGTCTGGTCAGTGCTGGCTGTTAGCATTAGGAAGTATCCGTAATGGCTCTAAAATAGTGTTTAAAGACAGACTCTGATGTGTGTGTGCTTTTTATCTATAGTTAAAATTGCATTTCTGGTAAATACATACTGTCAGTTGTCCATCGGTTATCTGTAACTTGGGACGGCTCAGAAAGCGCACTCCGGCAAAGTTTAATTAGATTAGTCCGCACATCCCGGACACACTCTGCCCTTCTGAGGTACGCTGGCCTGAGGAGGGTTGCTGCATTCTTGCCCTAATCAAATTAACTCTCCATATTTAGGCAAATAAACAACACTTATCTGCGCACAGATTATGTCGCCAGCGGAGGTAGACAGTGACCTCTCGCTCCAATCGATCGCAGAGTAGACTGGTGAGGGACTGGACTGCATTAGAAACACAAACACCTCCACTTCCTCTCTCACAGATGAGGATTCCTATGACAAACCTAAAGTAAAGCCATTTGCCAAAAATGTTACTATTTTTAATAATGATGATAAAGTACACCATGGACAGGTTAAAATGTAGGAGAAGCAATAATGAAATGTACTACACTAAACTAAACTCGATCTAAACAAATATGGGCTAGTCCAATTCATTTTAGCAGGTGACTTTATTTGAAGGATTCATTTTAATCATAAAAAAAGAGATTCTAATAAAGGACCTGATAAACTCACGGCTTTTGTTTTTGTGCTTGGGGGTAAAAAAAAATAAATAAATAAATTAAAACAAAAAGCAGCGGCATATACCTGTTAGCGAATATCAGACACTGCCCATGTTGCTGCAAGGAGCAGTGTTTAGATGAATATGTACATATGTATTTTCCTTTTAATAACAAAATAGACACACAACAAAATTACATCGGTGAGAAAACAGAAGTTAAGAAAGTATTTCACTATAGTGATGTATTATGTTTATTTATATGGAACTTTATACAAATGATTAGTTTAAAACAAGCAGCTTTACAGTACTAAACATGAAAAACAGTATTAGTGTCAGTTTTAATTAGAATTACAACTTCAATTTCTGAGATAAAACATCTTTCCAGTGTGTTCATGCGTTTACTCGGATTGAACTTTTCCAGAACGTTTGCTTTGGTGATTTTGCTTTTGTTCAGTTTTGTACAAAATGACATTACACCTGTTCTCCGATTTCATTTAAAGCATATCAGGACCTGAATACATATGAATCATCAGTCAGTTGTGAGAACTCCCTGCAGTTTTTTGTAGCACAATGAATATGTTGTTGGCTAATTTCATTGTGTGTTTATTTGTCTATTAAAAACTACGACTGATAATGAAATACACAAATAATACAAAATTATATATACTGTTTAATATGCAATAATAATATAATCAATTATACATGTGTGTACAAGTGTGTGGAGGTAGCAAGACAGGAAAAGATATATGTCCTCCTGCTAGTCAGACAGAGGCTGACCCATTGGGCCAAAACACTGTCCAGACAGCATCTGTAGGTCACATATACATACATACATACCCACACACACATATACTATTCTTGCTGCAAAGACACAAAGACAGACGGAGCTTCTGGCCTGGCCTTGATCTCACAGCTTTCCTTCTCCAGCCATTCATCTCTCTTCTCATCTCTATCTCTCATGTTTCTTTTCCCAGCAAAGGCCTCTTTTTCTCAACCTGTTCTCTAAAGGAGGTCATTAACATCCTTACACTCTGATATAATGAAAAGTCAAAAAAGTCTAATGTTTCTGGACAGACTTTGCTATCAAAATTCACAAAACAAAGTAATGAGAAATTATCATGAAATTATCATGATTAATTTTAAGACATTTAATCCATTTTTGTTTGTAAGCGAGGTCAAAGAGTAAGTTTTACAGAGGAGACCCTCAGCAGTAAGTAGACTCAGACATCTTCAAGGAAGCCTGCTAATTACTTTCAAATCAATAAGAAAAAAATCCTTTCTCCCCTCCTTCTCTGTCACTCTCCTCTCTGTTCTTTCTCTTTTTCCCACTCTAACACATGGTGGGTAAGGGGCCGCTCCTCTGCCGGCATTTTAATTGAGGCAGCAATCAGGCAGATTCACAGGAGCTAATTAATATGCAGATTTGCAGCAGCTTTTCTCTGCCAGTCTTTCTCTATTTTTTTCAGTAGACATTTCACATAAATTACATCTCAAGTGTTTTACGATTGCTTATATAAAATGTACATTGATGCTCACCGTTCTGTTTGATGTCTAATTTTAGCACCAGATCAGCTGCACTCCCTGCCACCCCTGCTTATGGTAAATGATTGATGTTTTACCATACAGCATTTTCCACTTCATTAATAAAAAAGTGCATCTTTATTTATTAATGAGCGATATACATGTACGTCTATTTATACTATAATTAGAGCAATATTAGTGTGTCACATCCCATTTGTACAAGCCAACCAACAATACCCATTTCAAACACGTCCAGGAGTGTCAAAGACAAAAGCAGTTTTAGTATAGAAACACTAGGAGGAGATTAAGCCTTATTTTTCCTATTGTCTGGAAGCAGGGAGTGACTAAATTAGGCTCTTCGTCTGTGTGCTCAGCACATTAGCACAATATAAAATTTGAAGCGCTGCACACAGTCCATTGCAGTTAATAGTCAGATAATGAGAGCGTGGAGGCAAACGCCTCTATTAAATCATTGTTTAATACTTCACACTGAAAGATTGCCGTTCGGTGGAGGTGTTTTCAAATGGCTCACTTTTATCCCGGCCCTGCTACCATAAAACTAACGATGTGTGAAAGTCTATAAGCTATGTTCTGCTCTGATAAAGCTTTGTATCGCCCTGCAAAGCAAACAAACAAGCAAACGAACCAACAAACAAACTAAAAGCGTCAAATAAAATGGAATAAAAGCAAAAAAATTAATACACGGTTTCATTTACCTTTGTGTTTTGGATTACGTTGGACTTTTTGTTTTTGTTAAAACTAATAAAATAAATGTAATTTAATTACTCATGATCTCAAATTTATATATATAAATCTGAATGACAAGAACAAAGTTTTTATTTAACAAAAAAAAATAAAAAAAACTTTATGTTTCAGATTACATTGGACTTTTTGTTTTTGTTCATGTCTTAAATCTATCTTAAACCAAGCATTTTTTAATGTCCCTGAGGCTCTTCACTGAGTTTGTACTTAACAAAATGTGAAAAGTTGTCTATCAGTCTGAACTCAACCCCGTCACACTAACCATTTTACGCCCATGATAATTTAAACTCCATACATATGTGACATCATTTACCAGAAATGACATCATTCAGGTATCTTTATACGTAAGTGGTACAGAAAATGGTTAGTATTATCATAATAGTATTATCATACTATTCCTTCGTATTTTTGAGGCATATTATAGTCAGGGAGGGTACTGTCAAGCTCAACAACTCAACCCTGTCACATAAAATTAAGATATATTTTATTTGTATACACTGTACTTATTTTATTGATGCCTTATATGGTCTACTCTCCTAACTACACGAGGAGCAGTGGCCATTTTGAGTGACAAAACCACTCAACCCCATCACAAATATATGTATTTCTCATTGTTACAGGGCTGTAAACTTGTGAAAAGTTATTTACTTAATTTTTCAATAATTTTAATGAAAATATATACATAAGTATTGGAACAGTAAAGACAAAATTGCTCTGTTGGCTGTGGAGTCAAGACATTAGAGTAAAGTTACAGTAAAGTTCAGAGGACCTGTTCCAGAGACAGCCATGCATGCCCATGCCACGACATCACCTCCACCATGCTTTACAGATGAGGCTGTATGCTTGGGATCATTGCAGTTCCCTTTTTTTCTCCACATTTTTGCTTTCCCATCACTTAGATAAAGGTTCATCTTTGTCTCATCGGTCCATAAACACAGTTACAAAACTCTTCTGGCTCACCTTTGTGCTTTTTGGCAAACTCTAATCTTGCCTTTCTATTTTTGGTGCTGGTCAGAGGTTTGCATCTTGCTGTGTAGCATCTGTAATTATGTGTCCAAGTCTCCTGAGGACAGTAAATTGTCAGAGCAGCACCCCAGCTTTCTGGAAGTTGTTGGTGATTTTACAGACACGTCTTTTAGGATTCATTTTCACAGCTTTTATGATTTGTCTGTCATCAACTACTGTTGTTTTCTCAGCCGATCAGGTCGTTGTTGGTTGCTGGTGTCGCTGGTGGTTTCCAAACTCTTGATTTCTCCATGCCCTTTGTTTTTGCTAGAGCTCTAACTGATTTCCTCTTTTCTTTTAGCATAAAAATTGCTTGCTTTTTATGCTAAAAAGTCAGCTCCCTCATCTTAATCCTGGTTTGTGTGCGTCATCATCAAATGCAAGATTCAGAACACAGAAGTAATGGATATAAATGATACGACACATTCCCTGCTTTTAATATCTGAAGAATTAATGCAACAGGACACAGCTGATCACTTAGAAAGACCTGTGAGGTAACTGTTCCAATACTTATGCTCACATCAGATAGAGGGATGAAACTCTAAAAGTGCTGAACTTCTTAGCTGGTAAAACATATATGCGTTGAATCACCCAATAATAAATTGTGACATTCTGTAGTTTTGTCTCATATTCATCTTTTAATCATATTTGTAAATGTCTTGACTCCACAGCCAACAGAGCAATTTTGTCTTTACTGTTCCAATACTTTTGGAGGGCACTGTATATTGTAGTCATGGTTTCTGTAAATATACAATTACCTAAATCATGACAACTCATATTTTTGTTATAAATAGAATACTTGATGTAACATGTCCACTTAAACTTTGACAAGCATCATACACCAGAAATTGGATCCACAAAGACAATGTTAGCCATGCAGATATGTTGACCCAGAAAGAAGGGGACAATGTGAGAGATAAACAAAACCAAAAATTAAAATTGAAGGCAATGTTTCCCTTCAAATGTGTTATAGTCTTCAACCCTATCACACCTTGTCATATAAATATAAAAATAAAAAATAAATAAATAATAAACTTCTACATGACCCCCCCCCCCCAAAAAAAAAAATAAAAAAATAAAAAATAAATAAATAAATAAAGAGACCATAGATATACAATTTCTCTATTTTTAGCTTCAGTCCTATAAAAATGTGAAAATTATGATACATTTGTTATCATTTGTTATTCAATTGTCATCAGTGACACATGAGCAGGTAGATGTTTGTTTTATAACAAATTCTTTGTAAAATCCTTTTTAAACCAGTCCCATTTTGTCCGTTACGGGGTTGAGAAAAAAAGGTGTCTTCATCTGAAACAAACTGAAAATAATAAAAGATCTTTAATGCCTGAGGTGGGAAAATATTATATTTTGGAGGTTTGATATGTGCCTAATGATGTGGGGTATTTAGAAAATGAATCAAATGTAGTTGAATATATATATAGATATTCCAAGTTGAAATGTTTCCCAATCCCAGGAATGACCCACAAACAAAAAAAGAAGTGAGAAAAAAACTAAACAAAAACAACCAAAACAAAGAGAAAAGAAAACAAAAAACCCAAAGAGGTACTTGTTTACCTTATGATCTTCGGTTCCTCTTAAGTGTGTGTCGGACTGTTTGTAATTATGACTATCATTCAGTGTCTTCTCAGCTCAGAAATGTTGTTAGGCTGTGAGGTGCCTGCTGTTTGTTTGTTTAATTAAAAATGATGAATGTGACATTCATTTTGGATCATGTCTCAGTTCACATTATGCATCACCTCTCCTTTTCTCTCTCTCTCTCATTTTTCATCCTTCTTTTTTTGGACATCACCCCTTCCACTCGGTTTCCATATTCAGTGTCTTGGGCATGTTTATGAAATTAGTCCTCAAAAGGGAAGTTAATCGAATTGACCAACCAGAGCTGTTACATTCCAGCTCGACACAACAGTTAACATCCGACTGCAATAGCTGGTGTAAATAATTATGTCAATGGGCTTATTGAGTTACAGCCCATAACAGCTGTAAATAGTGTTATTTAGATAGTTTGGGGTCATGGATACTCCCTTGTAACCTCTAATGCAGTGATCCTCACACAATGGCCCTGTCTCTTTTTACACTTCACACTTTGTTAATGTTAATGTTAGATTTTGTGTCAGCAGCATTATTTATCGCACTGACTGCTGAATTCATGGTAATATTATTAACTGCATTCATTACAACTGTATCCTATCTGGAAACTGAAAAAAGAAATTGCCTGCTTGCGGACTATCTGTACTTGCCATCAGAACACGATGGTATTTGCTGTATATTTAAAGAGCATAGGCATATTGTACAGGAGAACTGCATATATATATGTATATATATTTTTTCTGTGGTCACATGACCTGCTCATTTCAGGCAGACTGACAAAATAACCAGCCCAGCTGCCTTCCGTCTGCCAAACCACTGCATCAACTTTTGTCAATGCTGTTTATGATTGTCTGCATGTGTGAGAGAAAGAGAGAGAGAAACAAGGAAAAAGAGGAAGTGAGAGAAAATATATTGTTTGCATGGTGGCTGACCCCTGGGTCAGTGTGTAGAACAGTAAGACAGTTATACATATATAAGGCAGGCAGGCAGACAGACAGATAGATAGATATCCTCATTTGTAAGTCGCTTTTAAAAGCATCTGCTAAATTTATATGATTAGTAAGTTATGGCAGCTTATGTTTTTACATTACTTTAACCCATCAAAATAAGTTGAGCAATTTCAACTTTTTATAAGTTACATAAAATTCAACTTGATTTTTAAAGTTGGTTTAATGTAATTTAAGTGAAAAAACAAAGGCAGCAACTGGACTCGTTTTTAGAGTAACATTTTGTTACAGCATACAATTCTTTACAGTTACCATTCCTTTAATGAAATTAATACTTTTGTTCAGCAAATATGCTTTAAATTGATAAAAAAAATACACTAAAACATTTACAATGCTATAAAAATTCTAATAAATGCTTTTAAAAATTTTGATTTACACACAAGTATTAAACAGCAAAATGATTTAAACATAAATAATAATGATAATGTTTCCTTATTATTAATAGCAAATCAGTATTTATTAATATGTATCATTAATATTATATATTATATATTATCAAAATAAGTTTGTTCCACTGATCATGTGAGTCTTTGTATAGACAGTCAGATGTTCTAGCATCCACTGAAGCACAAGATGCTCTTTAGATCATTCTCAAATTATGCAGGAGAAATCAATCTTCAGGTTTTAACAAACTTGTGGAGCTCATGCATCTTGAAAGGTGGAGAGGAAGCCAAATAAATTTAAATTCTTTCACTCAAATGAATACGCTGTCAAAATAAGTTGCAATACAAATTGGAATTAAGCTAAAAAAGAAAGCAAAGCAAAATCATTTACACTAGAGGTCTTGGACTTTTGCACCCCAGACAAGTGTGTGTGTGAGTGTGTGTGTGAGTGTGTGTGTGTATGCTTGTGTGAGTGATAAAGAGTTAGTGAGAGACTGGGGCAGGTCCTCACTGAAGCGAAGCCTGTGAATCCTGGCAGCGTGAGCACAGACAAAGTCAAACTGCTGCTCACACATATTTGGGAGGATATTTAATTAAAAGTGGATTACAAGAGTATTGGATAAACAAAGATCAGATTAACAAATAACTGTACGCTATTTTCCCATTTGCCAATGCAAATTTGACTTTGTGGCTGCATCCTCGACACAGAAGAGAAGATTTACGACTCTTCCAGAATATTAAGTCCCGGTCTGGTGTGGAGTTTAAGAAGACTTTCACAGAAGTTGATAAAAACCTCCACCTTCTGCTCAAAATCACCTTCACCCACCATATAGTGGTAGTTCTCGCTCTCATCAGCAGAATATCCAAATGCAATACGTGTGATGTACAGTCAAAATCCCCTTCGTCATGAGTCTAAAGACAACAGGCCAGTTCAGCGTAGCGTTCGTCCCCCAGCGGGTCAGTCAGTCAGCTGGAAAATAGTCAGATCTGTAACTGCACACCTCTCGCCGACCTGCCACGGTATGCACAGTTATGTTTGGGCCGTTTTTAATTGGAACTGAAATTGAGTTGCGCTGAATGGCAGTGCTTCACTGAAGGTGAGAAAATAGCAAGAGGACTGACACATTTATACATACTTTTTCTCTCCTATCTACAGCTAATTTTTTTTCTTCCTTCCTCACTTTCAACACCAAATGACCTTGCCGTGATAGACTGCCGGACTTTGTGGCTGGGCCCAGAAAAGCACTGACTCAGAGGTGTGTGTGTGTGTGTGTGTTAGAGAGAGGAGAAGAAATGGATTTATTGACTTGTGACTTTGACTCAGGCCAATGTATCAGCACTTGCATTATAGGGAATGATGAGACCAGAGCATGTCAGGGACAACTTAATATAGACCAAACACACACACACACATTCAAGTCTAAATGTGTGGGAGTGTGGGAGCAGACAGATAGTGAGAAATATAAAAAAAGAGAGACTCTGCCTTATCAGACACACTGAAGGCTGAAGGAGAGCAAGAATGACTCTTGAGGAACGAAAGAGACAGACAGAAAGACTGCAACAGAGAGCAGCATGGCATTTGGAGTTTGTTTGCTAAATAATGCAGGCAAAAGGAAGCAGCACAAGAGCAGGCTGGCTGATCCTAACATGTTTCCCTTCGAACACGATGAAGCCTGATGAAAATTGCAAGGAAGAGGGGAAAAAATACCCGATACAAGAGAGAGAGGCATGCTCATGATGAATCCCCTCTAGCCATAACTTTGTTCCTCATTTCCGGAGAGGATGCATAATTCAGAGGGTGGATAAGTCAGGCCTGAGGCTGTTGTGGCATACTGGGGCAGAGCAGGAGATAGACAGTAGGGCTGTGTAGTGTCCACCATAGTATTTTACTATTGCAACCAATGGGGAAGCATTAGTCGTAATGGGGTGGTGGTTATGTGTGGGCATAAATATAAGCCAAAATGAGACACAAACTTATCATTTGGTCGTTTGGCTGGTAACTTTATTAGGAACTGCAACAAAACAAACATGACAACCTGATTCTTGCTGTTTTGGATATGGGGAATTAAAGACTTGCTAGTGCTCTTTTAAAACTGTCTCACAAAGATGGACATGTTTGTCTTTTTCTCTGATCATTGCAGATGCTGATCTTCTGAATGGACAATTTACTGTCCTAGATAAACTCTTTATCTAACATGACTACAAGTTTTTTTCCCCCTCAAAATGATTGTATGGTTGTTTTTAATTTCATTGTACAGAGACTGATATATAATGCCCTGACTGGGTGACCTCAAATTGGCTACTGAAAACATGTAAGAAAACCAAATAATATAATAAATATAAATAATAATAATTATTATAATTTATTGCTAAAAAATGCTAAAAAAAATCTACCGCCTAGGGACAATTGTAAAAAAACAACAACTATTTTTTATTGTTAAAACGAGTGACAATTGGTAATTTACCCAACTTAAAATGTTTAAGATGTATTATGTATTAAATTATGTAAAAAATAATTTTAATTGATATATTAAGGGGCAGTCGTGGCCTAATGGATTGAGAGTTGGACTTGTAACCTAAAGGTCGTCGGTTTGAGTCTCAGGTCAGGCAGGGATTGTAGTTGGGGGAGTGAATAACCAACACTCTCTCCACCCTCAATACCACAACTGAGGTGAGACCCTTGAGCAAGGCACCGAACCCCCAACTGCTCCCCAGACACCACAGCATTGGCTTCCCACTGCTCCAGGTGTGTTCACTACTGTGTGTACACTTGGATGGGTTAAATGCAGAGCACAAATTCTGAGTATGGGTGACCATACTTGGCGACACACCACTTCCCCTTCCCCTAATACACAATGGTTATTTATATATTAATTTTATTAAATTAATATTAATTCATAATAAATATAAAAATACAGTATTTTACTAAATATATAAATAATTATTTTTCATTGTTGCAATAACTATTGTTAACTCATCTTGAAATGTTAAAAATATATTACAAAAATATGTGTAGAAATATATATAGAAAAAACTTGCGAAAAAGTGTTGTTTACTGTTCTCAAAACTGATCCATTAATTGACTGTTAATGTTAATGTTAAAAAATACATATTAACACACTGAACCTTATAAGGTTCAATTGATAAGGTTGCTTAATGTTCCAAATTCTTCTGTTCTTCACTAAAAATAAAGTTGCTTAAAAGGATCTTCTATGGCATCGCTGTTTTTGGTTTTACAAAGAACCATTCAGTCAAAGATTCTTTAAAGAACCATCTCTTTTTTACATTTTTAAAATCAGATGTTAAAGGTTCTCTATGGAACTATTTAGACAAAAAGGTTCTTCTATGGCATCGTGAAGCACCTTTATTTTTAAGAGTGTTGGTACAATGTTAATTTTGGCCCCTGCATAAAAGGAAGGTAAATGTGTGTGCTGATTGCAGGGATGGAGAGGCTGAGGTCCTTTGGCCTGTCACATTGAGTGAAATCGTCAGCATGCTAGACTGGCAGTTGCAAGTGGTGCTGGCAGGCTGAAGGAGACGGACAAGACTGTAATGTGTATTGTCACTAATGCAGGCCCCAGCGCTCAGGGTGAGACATGCTTAGCCCGTGCTGGACTCTCTCCTCAGGCCTGGACACATGTTTAAGAAGGGCCATGCGGCCTGGCACCTTCCTCTGGATAACTGATTTAGCGCCTCGAAGGCTGTCTTTATACTGCTGATGCAATTGCTATGGCACACTGTGACACGCCATAACCTGTGCAGACACAAACACACACAACAGACAGGCAGTGTTGGCCAATAGCGTTGCTACCGTCAGAGCATAACATTAGCTTAATAACAGTTAAAGTTTATCTCTATCTGTACATTGTAACTGAATATCTCTTTTTATTTATTTATTTATTTTTTTTCAGTTAGGTGAACTATCCCCCTTTATGAATCTCTTTTAATATATATGTTTATGCTCTTAAAAGTATAAACCTTTTTCCACGTTTACAGTCCAGAGAGAGAGTTCAAAATCCTTAATTTGCCAGAGTAAAATAAAATTACAATGACTCTTTTATATCTGTATGAACAACCTACATCTTGTGGATCAGCTAACTTGTAGTACATCTGTCAATCATAAGTAACTGTATATGCAAGACTTATTTTTAGACTGCAGAGCTGAGAAAACAAATAAAACGAAACCCGACTCTACCTATCCCTTTGTCACAGTCTCTAGAAAATCTCTCAGTTCCACCCCTGTATTGACACGTCATGCAATACGAAGACTCCAATTAAATATATAAGCAACCATTAAATACAGTATGAATAAAAGGCAGCAGAGCTGCATGACTGAGTGTGAAGCAGGACTGCTGGACAGTTCCTTTACTTTGCTATTTAAAAAAAAAATGATGTGTGCACCATAAGTGCATTATACTTAAAATACACTTCTACTAAAACTTTTACTATGAATATTGATGACATTAATAATCATAAAAAAGTAATATTGCTATGTATAAAAGTACGATTACTCTCTGAAACAATCAGACAGAAAATAAAAAACCTTGGTGGTTTTCACATAAATAATTTATATAAATTAAGAACGTTGTTTATCTGCCTTTTTTGCTTCCTGTCTCTCTCTCTCTTCCTCCCTCTCTTTACTTCTTTAATTGTGTTTTTTCAGGACAGAAGGCAGAGATGTGAAATTGGTTGAGGGTGTCATACATACAGTTTCACTATCTCTTCTCTTTCTCTTGAGCCCATCACTTGGAGAGCATCACCTCTCGGCGTCTGTGACTCCAATTTGAGTGGAGCATGCGGAGGTCTCACACTGTCAGGCTGCCACCCCCCTCCACCCCACCACCCGACCCTCCCTCTCTCTCCTCTGCTCTGTCCCTCTCTCTCCCTCCACTCTAGCAAACAGGGGCAATTACGCACTGAACTGGCACCCTGTTTACACCTTAAACCACCACCAATTACAGCTCTGTGACACCCGCACCAACACAAGCATGTTGACTCTCCCTCTCCATTTCCCTCGCTCTCTCAGCTACCCACCCGGCGAATGGGAAGGAGGGTTGTTTTGGTCTCACTTCATCTGGCGGGATCTCAGGATGGAGGTGCTTATGGAGGAGAAATACCTGGGTCACAGGTGGATACGGTGCTGGATTAGAACATCAGGCAAAGGAAGCAAATTCCCATCTTGCATATACAGGAAACAACTGTTTATGAACAAATGCTCTGCAGCAGCACTTCTGGGTTTGTTAAGCCCTTTCGTGCTGGAAAAGTGCTGTTTTAGATTAGCGCTTCATTCAAAATGAGCGAAAAATGACAAAAACTTGTAGGGTTAAATCATTTTGAGCTTCTGTATATTTCCATCACTATCAATGGATCAGGACAAATTCAGGATTTGACAAAAATATGATTTATATGTTTTAGCTACAGTGCCAAATATAAGGCAAACACAAGACTACAGTATACTTATAATAAACAAAGCTAATATTACCACAAATCAGGTGCATAATGGCCTTTCATGAAACAATAATGCAAATAAAATGAATATGCAAATATAAATCATTACAATTATTTTTGTTTTTATTTTGAATGTAGTTACTACTATTAAAATCAGCAGTTATTGAGTCTAATAAATCAAATGTATTATTTATATTATCACTTAAATTATAATCAAATCAAAACATATTTAAATGTATTTATAGTAATACCGGTAATAATAATAATAATAATTATCATCATAATTTAATAAAAAATAATATATTTAAACTAAGCTACAGTAGGCTAAAATAAAATAAAATAAAATAATTTTCAAATGCTAAGAAAAAAAGTGGAAAGTGATTTCATCCATAGTTCAAAAATAACTTTCTAATATATGTCTTCACTCTGAACCACAGGCATTAGTCTATAATTAGCATTTGTCAATATCATTACTAAAGCTGTTTGTCTGAAAACCCTGAAAGCATGGATGCTCCATCTATATGGAGGCCTTTAGACATCATGTGACCTGTTCTGACAAGGCCTGTGAAATAAGACGTCACACGGACAGAGAATTCAACATAATCTGTGGCTCAAAGTGTAACTCAAAGCCGTCCTGAACCATACAGTGTAACATTAACACGGCAGAAACTGGCAATACAGACAGTGATATCACACTGAGACACTATATTTAACACGAGAGTGAGAAAGAGACTGTGAGGTTCTGGTAAAATAGGGTACAGACTGCAGAGAACACAGGAGAGAGAGTGACAAAATGAAAATAGATGTGTTAGTGTTTTAGAGACAGTGAGAGGGAGTGTGTGTGTGTGTGTGTGTGTGCGCATGTGTATGGGCGAGTGTGTTAATGAACTGACCTGCACAGCCCACCTGCTCTCCCCAGCTGCCTGGCCCAAGTTGGAGGCAGCATTCCATAAATATCTGGAGGAGAGTCCACGGGGCCTTTCTCTCTCACCTCACACACACTCTCTGTTTCTCCCTCTATCACTGCTCTTCCCTTGTCCCCTTCTTTGATTGACAGGTTTGTCATTAACCAGGTTATGGAAAGACATCAGCATGACTACTCGTAATTTATAGGCCTTTAAAAACAAAAATAATTCAATTATTATTAAAAGTTGCAGTAATATAACTGTACTTAACCTGAAAAGACTTCAAGATATTATTTTTGTGTTATGATGTCAACTGGAAATTAATGTGATCAGACTTTCTGATGACATTAAAAATGCTGTGGATTTTCATTTTTAGTTTAAAATGGGCAAAACAATACTAATTCTTGTTATTAATAATATTATTACCCATTATTAGTATTGTTCTACCAGTTTTAACCAAAAAGACACAGCATTTATTATTGTTTTACCAGTTTTAAGGTAAAATAATCCATAGCATTTTAATGTCATATTAATTATTACACTAAAAAAAAAAAAAAAAAATGGTGCTATATAGCACTAAAAGTGGTTCTTGGCTCGTAATCATAGGGGAACCACGTTTGGTGCTATATAGCACCATATCTTTAAAGGTGCTATACAGCACCTTTGTCAAATTATGTTATGTAGAACCATAAGAGGTGCCATATTGCATTGAATTTCTTCAACAAAAATGGTTCTAAACAGCACCAAAAGTGGTTATTTGGCTCGTAAAGAACCTTTAAAGGGGCTTAACAGGTTCTTTGTACAGCAGTGGTGCTATATAGCACCTTAATCACCCCAAAGAACCACTGAAGAACCATACAGGAGCTTATCAGGTTCTGTATATGTAGTGGTGCTATATAGCCCCTCAGTCATGCCAAAGAACCGCTGAAGAAACGCTGAAGAACCACAGAAGCACCAAGATTTGGTGCTATACAGCACCAAAAGTGGTTCCCCTATGATTACAAGCCAAATAACCACTTTTATTGCTATATGGCACCATTTTTTAGAGTGTATTATTATATTAAATAGTCTTACTGTAGCGCTGCCTTTAATGTTCATGCTAAGAAAATATATAGTGCTGTCTCTTTAACCATACACCAATAACACATTAACATTAAAACTAACTATAAAAGCAACAAATGAACAATAATTTAATTAAATAAATGTAGAATTACAAACTTAGAAACAAATGATCTTACAAATGACAAATAATCTCTAAATGTGAAATTACAAACTGAGGAACAATTAATCAAACTCATTTTCATAAATCAATAGAAGATCTTTTCTATGATATAAAACTATCACATAAAAATGGTCTGCTCTAACTCTTAAAGTTCTGTAGGATTAGAAAACCAGTCTGGAAGGTCCATGTGATTGAGTTTCTAAATGTCCTTAAAGCTTTGTGTTATAAACAGCAGCACATGCACAGTTCACATTAAAGTGGCTCTACTGTTCCCTCTGCTTGGCTACATGAAACACACTGGATATTAACACTCCTCCAGCTCTCTTCCACTTCATTCTCAAAGAGAAAAAGACACGAGCTCATAATGTATAAAAAGAGATGTGGCTTTCATAGTTTTTTTTCTTCTCCTGGTCCAGATTCAGACAGTGTGTATTCCTCTGTGGCCTAGTGTCACATTTGCTACAGCTGAACAGACATACGCCAATATTCCTCTGAAGCATTCCGGGGTAATGACCCTGCTGCGGTGCAAGGCAGGACCCCGGACGACCAGGAGAGCATGCCGGGGACAAACGCATCACTTCCTCTTTGTTAAATCTCAATGCGTGTTGGCCCATTTCCCTACAACATACCACTGCCAAGTCCCTACCTCGCTCTCTAATGTATGCAGGCCCTTAGTCTTAGTCCAATAAGTGACACAGGAGGACTGCTGTGCATGTGTGTGTGCGTAAATTTCATTTATGCAAGGCGGGTGAAAAGTTAGAAAATTGGTCCGTTCCATCATTGCTGGACAAGAGGTAGTGGTGACACCCCGATCAGGTGTGCATGCATAATCGCAACCAAAAATAATCACTGTTTTGAATAATTCCCCCCCAAATTCCTGCAGCTTCAACTTATTCTGGGAAGGTATCCCATAAATCTTTACAATGAATGTAAATCTGAGATGGAAGGGCTGCAGCGCCAGGCCTCTTAGGAGCTGCTGTTAGATCTCCCCCTTTCTCTCTCTCTCTCTCTCTCTCTCTCTCTCTCGCTCCTTCTTTGAGAGTTTATACAGATGATTCAGGGGAGAGTGAGGGAAATAGCAGTATTTTCACATCTATCTAGGCGGTGATTTCTCTGCTGTTGGTCTGGTGCGCTCTGAGCTATAAATGAATGCTCTGTTTCTCTCTGCTCCCTTCTGAGAAACACAGACATCATCTTTACCTGCATGCCTTTAATGATATTATGATGCACAAACTACTGTATATTAGCAGATAGCCTTTCGCTCTTTTTATTTAGCCTAAGCTGTGTATACGTAGAACCATGTGACCTTCTTGACCTGGTATGGCTGCCACAACCTTTTCTTAAATAATGACTTTGACTAGGCGCTATAAATGGAGTAATGCCTCCGATTTATAAGTTTAGAGCCAGACAATATGCAGACGACAAAGGAACAGACAAACAAAAACACCATGGGTAAGACAATGGGCACTTCTAAAAATGTGGTGCTGTTCTGTTTACTGGTGTAATTGATGGGGAGAGGACACAGAGAGGGGCGGGGTGGTGGGGGGCAGCGCAGTGCCAGTGCATGTGTGTGTGTGTGTGTGTTTTCTTGGCGGCGTGATTGAGGGACCCTGCCATGGTGCCATTGTAATGAGCAGCCACCAGAGTGAAAACTTCTCACTGAGAAAGTTACAGAATTATTTAGAGGGGCTCTGTGAAAATTACAATATGCACAATCTACCTGCTCGTTAAAGGATGAAAAATAATAAAATTCTTTGTGACAGCCTTCCAGCCCTTGCGATGTATAATGATTTTTTTTGCCCGGTGAATTTCGATTTTTTTTTTTAGAATATGGGTACATCTGTTTTGCATGAGATGCATAAAATGACAGGACTCCGACAGCCAGTGCATCTAGTGACAAAGATTACTGTCACCCTCCTCCTAGAGTTAATTCATCATTGGAAATGGTCCGTTCCCTTGCTCTGTCTCTTAGCAACAGCCTATCCCCTGGTGCTGCCTTAACCACGTGTGCATATGTAATATAGTGCTCTTCAGCATACCTTTTACATAAAAATAAGCCCATAATTTCGACTTTACATTTTTATTGTATTAACATAAAATATTGGCCATATTACATTGGAATTCATATCCAACGAATTTGATTCTACCAACCATTATGCAGTGAAAGGCGCAGTGGTTATACTTGTTAATCTGGATGCATGAATAAGGAAATATTTGCTCTGGATATTAGTTTTCCACGTTGGAGACAAAATGGAGAAACTTTGCAATAACACGTTAGGGCAGGAGGCTAACCTCTTAACATGCAAATCAGCACGCTCTCGGCTTCTGATGAATGGCTGCCGTGCCACGTTTAAAAAATTGCTCTTCCACACAAGACTTTCTGCTAAAAGAGAATGATTAGGTCCTAACAAGTGCGAACAACGGTAAAACAAAGCCAACTTTTTAGCCAGGAGGTGCTCTGTCGAGAAACTCTTTTCGACGTGCAGAATTAATTGACAAGAAATTACGGCAGGCGTATCGCATGTGATAAACATCCCACAGTGTACAACAAAACATATTCTAAACAGCATTACACTTGGAATACACTGATAATTTCATTTGTGGCCAGTAATAATGGTTCGAAATGGCAAACGGCTATGGAGCATAGAGGTGGGAAAACTCCAGGGATGTGATTTAGTCCTCCCTCTCTCTCTCAGTAGGGTGACACTGCAACGCTACTCCTCATAGCTTTATCTGCCACGAAAAGGTGAAGCCATGAGTGATCTCTCCAATTTAAAAGCACTCAGCCCTCACAATATATTTTTGCATATATTCATGCAACAAAGATTCAATTTAGGAATATTATTCTGCAAACATTGCCTGAATTCTTTGCGGCATTAATAACGGATCATGGGTAGCAAATGCATTAAAATTGATACTGAGAAAGAGGGAAAAAAACGCTCATTTAATTAAAAGCAAAAAATATGAAATAATGGAGAAAATTACTGACAGGACGCCACCGGAATCTGCATCCTGTACTTGGTCTCTAATGACCTAATTTTCTGCTAATGAATTGCTGACAAAATCTCAGAACACATGGGACGTGTTCAGTGGCCACATCGGTTGTATATAATAGATTTGGGCCTCATCAGATTGGTGTTGCTGCAGTGAATGAAATTAAGATGACTAGAATCAATTACTGCAGAACTGAGAGGAAGAAATGTAGAAATATACGAGAGCATTCGTGCATCATGCTGCCATTACTTGGTCTTACAAGTCAGTGGGGCCTCTGTACTGTCGCCCGTGAGCACCCACACATACATATATAACAACCGTGACAGACATCCAGTGACAAAATCATTCTTGTTTTTGTCAGCCCTAGTCAAAAATAAGTCTGCATTGTGCTACCTATGGTCATTTACTTTTTATTTTGACAGCAAACCTTCAATCTCAACAATAGCGAATTATGACATGCCTCTACAGTGGAACAATTTATCTCCAATTCAGCTCAGCGAGCAGCGATGTCTTAATTAAGCAGTCGGCCGGAGAAGAATTCGACCAGAGTAATGATCTGTGTGTGTGGATAAGCAGCTTCTATTGACTCTGTAATAGGTAGCTTTCATGGGATGTGCGGTTCGATAGTAATAACATGAAGGGAGGAAGATCTTCTCCACACAGCGCTGTAAGTACAATACACACAGCAGCTCTCCAACACAAGTTCCATCCATCAATGCACAACATGAATTTACAGAGTGACAAAATCCATTCTGATGCCTTAAAGGGATAGTTCAACAAAACAGGACAATTCTGTTATTTATTCACCTTCATGCCATTCCATAACTTTATGACTTTACTTCTCCTGTATAATAGAAAAGCTGATATTTAAAGAACATACCAGCCACTGTTTTCCATATAATGAAAGTCAATAGGGATCTAGACTGTGAAACTACAAAATGAAAAAAAAGAGGCTTCCTAAAATTGTTTATATGACTAGTATTGCTATAAATGTTCTTATGCTATCTTTTTTAATAACTTCATGCAACTGTTACTTAATGCAGTTACATTCATACATTCTTTTTGTGTTGTTTGAATGACCAAATACTTTTTAAATACACAAATAACAAACAACTTTTTTAAATAAATTTATACTTTTCTTCTGAAAGCATGCATTAAATTGATCAAACGGGACATTATAGACTTTCACATTGTTAGATAAATGTTGTTCTTTTTAACTTTTGTATTTATTAAAGATTAATGAAAAAAAGCAGCAACACTGTTTTAATGTTGATAATAATAGTAAAATAGTAGCCTGTTCATTCTTCTAGATTTCACCTTTTGTGTTCCCACAAAACAAATAAAGTCTTGCGTGTTTGAACAACTTTTGAGTAAATGATGACGGAATTTTAAAAACCTAGCATGAGATAATGGTAGTTCATAAACATTAGAATAAATGTCAGGACGCGTGGCTTTTTTTTTTTTTTTTGAGTAAAATACAGCAAATTAGTGCATCACTCAGAGCATCAAAATCATTTATGTACAGAGTGATTTTTAAAGTGCTTTCATCTGTTGTATAACCAGGGTTACTTTCAGTGGGGCGGGTCACAGCGAGCAGATCGTTTTGGGGCGAGGACCCCTCATTAGCAAGGTGACAGCAAAAATAAACAGTGTACCAAACTATGCCTGTGTTCGGTTCCATTTGCATAGTTCAAGCCAATCTGCACCATTACCCAACATAAGAGCACAATGCTTTAAAAAGCCAGTCCTCCACCTGCAGTGCCCTGGCAAGTCAACAGCCATGCATCAATCAGGCAATGAGCTAATTTAGTGGGTCTCTCTCGGCTTCCACTGAGTGTGACGTGCAGGTGGGCTAAAGCGCTGTTTTAGGCCACCACTCCATTTAGAGTGACACACACAACAAAGCCACACAAACAAACACGGAAACGGATCACAGCTTCTCCCTGAGGACGGAGGCAACTTTAAAACTTGGAGCTGCGGTTTAAGTTAGATCATACATTCAGTACATGTAGGTGACAGAGCTTTGGGACGTTATGAGCCTAATCTGCAGATAATAGCATGTAAAGTCGAGCCCTTTCATTGGCCGCATGCGAAAAAGAGCGTTTTAACTCTGAGAGGGGAGCTGAGGGTTGAAGTTTTGGTATTAGCGGGCATAGTTAACATCAGCAGTGTGAGGCAGGCAGGGGAAGTTGGCGTTGTGCTAGCGTTTCTCGTGTCATTAGTCTGAGATGGCTCTAATGGCTGTCCCGCTGGAGAGCCTCTTCAGAGCGGCGCTCTTTTCGCACGCCGCACAGCCCGACGCGCCGAGAAGCGGAGAGCAGCATGCTGCGTGTTGTATGTAAATTCTGCCTCATTTATGGCATTATCTGAAGGAGGGATATTGTCACTCTGCTGTAATGTGCGTGTTCGAACCTCTGCTGCATGAGGAAGGGAGAGAACGAGAGAGCGGGAGAGTGGCGGTCCGGGCATGCATAAGAGAGATATCCACTAACTCACAATAGCCATTCTGCATATGAAAACAGTGGAGAGGAAGGGAGGAATGAAAGAGAAAAATAGAGTGGCTGATGAATAGAGAAAGGTGGAGGGAGGAGAAAAGGAAAGAGAGAGCGAGAAAAGGAAACCAAGAATCAGCCAGACATATGCGCTGCTTTTCTGAGCAGAATAAAGAGACGTCTTTATTGAAAAATAGCCAGGTGGGTAAATTTGACTAGCTCAGCCATTTGAAACACCCTGAAGAGACGAGAGAAGACAAGGCTGAAAAAGTGTGATGGTGGAAGGGAAAGACAGCACCAGTACAAGCAGGTGGACCATGATGTATGTGGCACACAGAGTCTGGAAGTAGAACATTACTGAAATTCCAACATATCTACCAGATATAAGTTGATATGTATTCTCATTGTCATTATGAAAGGGTTCAAGACATAGTTTAAAATTATGTCAGAATAATTAGGTGTAGCAATCATTCAAATCACTCTCTATAACGTTAAGTCCAATGAAGCCATTTTTGCCTGAAGCAGATTTCCAAATAAACACATGTGGAACTTTAACTTTTGTTTGAACAACAAATAATCAAATCAAGTGGCCTTGGGCACGGTGCAAGAGCTTTTTACAACTTCATTTTTTTGGCAATTACTTTTTTAACTATATGGTCTCAAAGTGATTTTTAGTGGATATTCAGTTCAGTTCTCCTCAAGTTCACACAGGTGTCCTTACAGAGTAACTAACCACAAGTGCAGTTCATGACATGAACTATGAACATAATCATGTTTAAGAACCAGAAAGTGTCATTTTTATCCTCTCTTTTTATTTTTGAGGAAAACGTTTTACTTGCAAAATGTTTGTGTGTTATAGTAAAATGCAAGCCACTTAATATTTTGTTCTGCTTGAAAGATTTTCAAGTGTTCAATTACTTTTAGGGAATCGGTATTACAAAATAGTGAAAATAAAATAAAATAAAATAATCAATCTTAATCTGCTCTTTTCCCTAAATGATTCTATAAAAAAATTATAATTTTTTTTTTTTAAATCAAAAGTATACTGTATTACAATTTGAGGTCCATGCACATTCGACTGGAAAAGTGGGTTTAATCACCTTTACTCCAGTGGTGGGGCAAAGCTAAATTGGAGATGTTTGTTAAATAATAACAATACTTTTGAAAATAACGTTTCATAAAAAGAGATTATACTTAAATCCAGAATTATCATGCCGCTCACTGTCAGTATAGATTAGACGAGAAGTGTTCTCATATCACAAGTTATGATCTGCTCATTTATTATGAACCATCTTGTAGGCCCCCCTGGGCACATCAGCTATAGGATGGGCCGGCACTGTGTACAAAGAATCCATGTCATTTCATCTGCCGCTTCTGCATCCAATGTAAATATGTAAACCACAGCACCACAGGCGGTCCAAAATCGCTTTGTCATGATGAAATAAGTAAGTCGCAGAAACAGACTGTGTTTGACAGTGCCAGCCTCTCTCTCTCTTAGCCACCGTCTCTCACCCGGGCATAATAAGCTTCAATTACCCGTGGCTCTCTCTTTCATTAAAGACAGCCGCTGCACTTTGCTAGCCCACAATAAACACTAACACAGAGAAATATTAGAGTCCTGTTTATTTATGAACCCGTTAATAATGAGTCGCTTGATGAAAACGGCTTTCTCAGCAGTGCGCTAGCTGAACAAACAGTGTGCATCGGGGAGAGATAGCTAGTTAGCCTCCGTGACTTAAACAAAGCTAAGGCGTGACAACAAGTGCTGGCAATTAGCCGAACCTCCTCCAGAGGTAACCCTACGTGCCTTTGTCTTTTCCGATCACACAAGACTGCTGCTGTAGAATTAAAGCAAGGATGTCACCAGTTTCCCTAAACTTCAACCTAATGCTCTGCCTTCATGTGCTGGTGATTGATTGTTTTTGTCAGTTTATGAACGATGGTGCCCGTTTGCATGTGAGGGTGAGGGCTCACGCAGGGCACGACCCGCGTCCCACTCGCTGTCTGAGGCCCTAATGACTCAGCAATGCCCTGCCCTTCTAATTAAAAAGGTTCTGGAGAGATGGAGCATAGTTATACTAAGAAAAGAAGGTGCTGTGATGTATCTTTATTTTCTCTACCCAGTACATGGATCAGCATGCATGAATGTAGCTGTTTCTCAAACATTAACTTGACTTTTAAAACTCCCAGAAAGAGTTTTTATTATTATTATTTTTAAATATATGTGTTTGAAAGTGGTATTTAATTACTAGCAATAACCCACAATGAATGTAATTGAGAACATCACAAAATAATTCTGTCATGTTTTCCCCTTTTCCCCAAATTGAACAAATCAAATATTCCAGAAAAAAAAAAAAAAAAAAAAAACTCAAGGTTTCCACAAAGAGCAGCAAAACTGTTTTCAGTCTTGATAATTATAATAAATGTTTTATACGCACTAAATCAGCATATCAGAATGATTTCTGAAGAATCATGTGACAACGAAGACTAGAGTAATGACTGCTAAAACTTTAAATTGCATTTTAAAACATATTAAAACAAATTTTTTAAATTGTAATAATATTTCATAATATTACTGTTTTAATGTATTTTATGATATAATAATACTAATAAAAAACCCTCTAAACTTTTTAATATAACAAATATTAGAATGGTTCCTGATAATTTCATCCTTAAAGTCTGGGATAAGGGAAAATGAAATAAATCTATAAAAACAAAAGAGAGAGAGAAAAAAAAGTTAAATTCTATTATTTTTCTAAAAATTCTCTCTCTAGAACATAAAAACAGTGTTACAAAGAAACACATTATTATTATTTTTTATATAATAATAAAATGAAATTCTCATTAATTGTTCATATTCTTAATCTGTCATTTTCCCTAAATGATTCATTACAATTTATGAAGCCACAGTATATTTCACGAGTTCACCCTTACATCTAATCTGATAGCAAATAATAAGCACATTTTGCCGTGCTGTCCTGGGAGAGGTCACCGAGCCCGGAATATAGCACGAACCCAGAGAACTCCCCCTATCCTTAATATGGGATGAAAAGTAGATTAGAAGTGAGGAGTTGGGGTGGATGAGGGATGCTGGAAAACTGTCATTGGACAGAGGTAGGTAGGCTGCATATATATACGTATTGTGCTAGTTAGGCTGGTTAGCTAAACGAGTTACACCTGTGCCAAATTGGTTGATTATTTGATCGTGCTCCTCCCGAACCTTGTTAATAAAACATCATTTCAATTTGAGGTCCATGCACATTTGATTGGAAAAGTGGGTTCAGTCACCTTTACTCCAGAGATGTTTGTTAAATAAAAAAATAAAAAAAAATAAAAATTCTATTATTTTCCCTAAAATTCTATCCCTGAAGCATAAAAGTGCTTGTAGTTGAAGAAATACCCACATGCGAATATACACCCTGCATATTCCATTTTATATACAAGCAACACCAAAAGGTGCGGTGAGAAGCTCTCTCTCACTACCAAAGTCCCATCATCACCAGATTTCTCCATTACCTCTGTCAATCAGACACCCTGTTTCTCGACTTCAGTTCTGTCCTGCAATATCACACGGACGTGTGAAGAGGACCTGTGAGTACACATGTATATTAACAGCATTTCCATTCAGCGCTGGTCAATCAGGCCCTGTGCGCTCTCTCGGATGCAGCTGCGGCGCCTCTCCTCCCCTCAAGTACCCCGAGCTCACGCTCCGCAGTGCTCCTGTGCAGATTGCGGGCCGGGCTTGTCTGACTAGATAAAAGATCGCACAGGATTGAAGCTGGGGGGACGATAGCCCCTGTGACACGTGAAGCGCTCTCTCCTCTCGCTCATTCCCTTCCCGAAATGCTCTGTGCCTTCGCTCATTTACATAACAGACTTCTAACACCTTTACTTTATTCATCAATCACAGCACTTCTCTCCCAGTCTACCTTTTGTCTGAGCATGTCTCTGCTCCATCAGGACCTGCACAAAAGATTAATTTCACAGTTTTTTTTTGCCCTCCCTGCTTCCCCCTCTCCATAATCCTCTGCTTTTTTAAAACCCTCCCTTCTCATTCTTTCATTTCAAAGATACAAAGCTCATGAAATGACAATAGCTAGATAATGAAAACAACAATGCAAGCAATTTTTACTCCTGCAGGTCGCATCGCTGGATTTTCTCTCTCCTTCCCGTCCCCGTTTCTCCTCCTTCTACTCTCCCATTTCCGCTGAGGTGCTGCCATCTGTCTAAGGTTCGCGCTGCCGTCCCGCTCTTTAATCTGCATACTGACAGTACTGGGACCGCCAACTCACTGAATTCATCTATGCCCCTCTCCGTCACCCCTAACACTAATCTTTTGCTTCTCTACATACTTCTGAATTATTTATCGAGCTTGAAATTTCCTAGCCACTTTCTCACTTTTAAAGAGGAACAATATTAAACAATATTAACCAAACAACATTAAACACTGCAGAATCATTTCTGTTTCTGTGCACATGCAAGTTATGATACACTTGGTCCAGAGTGGCTGGCTTAAAAAAAAAAAAAAAAATCAATAAACACTTTTAGCACCTTAAATTTATTTGAAACTGATGCTATATGTTCTGATATACTGTTATTAAATTTTATACAATTTTGCTTTTGATGAATTCTTTTAAATATATAAATACATTGAACATAAATAATATAACATTAACATAATGCAAATATATTTCAATAAATAGATAATTAGTATATTTAAATAAATTAATAATTTTTGAATACATTTTTAATAATACATACAAATTGGACACTACAGTAATTCATTTTATTTGCAAGATATGTTTGCATACATTTTCTATTGATCATGAAGCTATACATTTCAGGCAATATTTCATATATCCAGGCCTTCCGTGAGCACTTTCGGCATTTTAAAAAGCCGACTCAGGTGCTTGGATCGCAGTGGTGGAGCGATGTTGTACAGTCACAGCATAGGATGCTAGATTGTGGTAGTTCACTGCATCCTCCACAATCTAGTACTCAGAGTCGGCTTGCAAGTATGCAAATGTAGGCACTTATTTTGTGGGCACATCTGCAGCATGTTAGACTGATTTGCGAAAGGGTATTAAAACAGTGTGTCAAAATAAATGACGGCATCAGCAACTGCTTAATTTATTCTTAGCAAATTCCTTTGATTGCAAGTGGCAATCATGACAGAAATGTACAAAACTGTTGATGCCGGACATCATCATATGTTACCAATGTATATCCACCAATGTGACCTGACTGCAAGCTTTGCTTAATGCAAGTGAGTGTTTGTTAAAGAATAGAGGGGAAAAAAGCAGTGAGTTAATTTAATAATGGAGAGGCGCTATTTTAAATGGTACACATCTGCTTGTGAGTGCTGTTGCTCGCAGTAATGGGTCACTGGATGCCTTTGGGCAGGGCATGGACATTAGCTCCACAGGACAGCAGGGGCAAACAGCCTCATCCAACACCTGAACTTATTTAACAGGATAATTACCTCCATGTGACTCTTCTGCTCTAGATAACTAACAGTGTTAAAGGTAACGCTACACAACGACCTCGCACCACTCGGCAAAAACACAATTAACTTGACGCAAACATAACGAGCAAACAAAACAGAAAAAAACGCAGTTGCTGCATGGCCTTGTTTTCTACACAAGAAGACAGCAGACAGGTACAGTACAGCAAACACACTGACACGTAGTTCAAAGGACATTTGCGGAGAGTTTTTGTGGGTCCTGACCATCTCTCGTCTTTTTCTCTGCCCCCTCCCGTTGCTCTTTACACCTCTCGGCTTTCTCTCTCTTTCTGGGTGGAAAATGAGCGCTCTCCACCCACCGCAGGTGGCGCAGGGAGGGAAGAGAGGAAGCGAGCGTCTTGATTTATCGGAGGCTGTCAGCCCCTCTGAGGATTGGAGGCTACGGGAGGGTGGCGTCTCCTCCTTGGCCCCTTGGCTGGCTCTGAGGCAGACCCCATCTCTCATTAGGAGAGAGCTGCAGTTCTACTTGAAAGTGACATTCACACTCCCCTCTCCTCTCACAAATGCAAAGAGATGACAGCCCCTCGCCACTTAAAAGCCCGGGTCCCTCTTTTCAGGCCCAGGAAAACATCAATTTATTACATTAGGTTTGGCAGATATCCATATGATACCTATACGGCACAAATAACCCACCCCCTTTCCATTACAAACACTCACTCACTCACTCACACACACTCGCTCACTCCTCACTCTTCCTGTCGTTTCCTTCATCACCTCGTTCGGCAGCCCACCCTCTCATTCGCCGACACCTCCTCAAGGCTGTCAGCCTCGCTCCAACCAAACATTTTGTTTGCTTGTCTGGATTTTAATTCACAATTAGCTCATAGGAGCATGTAAGGCAGCGGGGACAAAAGCATTTTTCAGGGGTGTGTGTCTACAACAGGCTCTTCCTTCGGATCCGTGTATTTAATTATCTACTGAATGTTAGAATGTAAATAGTGAAAACCTTTACACAAAAAGCAAAGGCGTTCTCTATTTTGAAGAATGATGTAAATGTTGCCATTGTGTTTCTCTAAAGCTTTCATTCAAGTTTCATTCAAGGGGATTGTTAGTGTAAAATACTGTAAATACAGTCAAAGCTTCAAATTAAAACTACAACATGTGCTGGAGCTTATATTAGATTAATTTAAATGAGAGAGAGAAAGAGAGAGAGAGAGAGAGAGAGAGAGAGAGAGTCTCACAATGGCATACCTGAATGTATCTATACCTGAATGAATCTAGTATTATTATTATTACTATTATTATTATAGTTGTTGTTACTTCCTAAAATTCCTTTAAAATGAACTTATTACAAAAGATTATCATAAAAAACTAATTACACAAATATATTGTTATTGTATATATCTAAAGTGTTCATTCATGTTAGGGAATTGTAGTGTATAATAAATTAATTAAAATGTTGTTGAGGCAACCTAAAGGGATAGTTCACCCAAAAATGAAAATTCTGTCATCATTTACTCAAACTCAAGTAGTTCCAAACCTGTATGAATTTATTTGTTCTGCCGAACAGAAAGGAATATATTTTGAAGAAAGTTTGTAACCAGGCTGTTTTGGGGCCCCATTGACTTCCATAGTATGGAAAAAAATACTATGGAAGTCAATGGTGCCCCAGAACTGCTCTGTTTCCCACATTCTTCAGAATATCTTCCTTTTTGTTTAGCAGAACTAAGACATTAATACAGGTTTGGAACTACTTGAGGGTGAGTAAATGATGACAGAATTTTCATTTTTGGGTGAACTATCCCTTAAGCTTCAACATAAACATACAAAGTCTGGAGATTCTTGGCCAATCCCTATATGGAAAGTAGTAAATGAAAACTAACTGGCACCCAATTATGAGACATATATGCAAGAAATATGCATATCAAACATTTCAGCTGTCATTCCCTTTTCTGAGCATGAAGGGACTTAAAAAGAAGAAAAAAAACTATAATGGGTCCAGCACGCAAAGCCACATTTTCTCTGGCTCGATTGTTCGTGGTGTTGACAAATTAGCCAGTAATAATTATCCTGGAAATCAGTCTCCATTATTGAATACAATAGGAATGTAATATTCGCTCAAAATACAGAGATTGAAGAGGAGTGATGGGGGAGGGAAGCCATTCACCTATACACTCAGACCAAAGCTGTCAAACATAGAGCAAAGACAAAGTGGAGAGACAGAATCATGTGGGGGGAGATGCAGGAGCAGCAATGATAGACACGGGAAAATGAAAGACAGAAATCAATCAATTAAGCTCGATTTGGAGAAGATGAGCCGGTGTCACGCAGAGGAGAACTTTTGCATGACAAGGAGAAAAGTGATGAAGGCACGCATCAGAAAGAAAAGAAGTAGCTAACTCGCTCTCCTTCTGTGCCGGTCTCTCCCTCTCTTTAAAGATCACCGCCGTGTCAGGAGGGGGGTGGGTTGCAATATGCAAAACATGGCCTCCATAACCAAAGTAGCCTGCAAAATGAGGTGTCGGCACGTGAAGCTCATTGATGTATGAATGCGGAAAATGAAAAGCGGCAGCAGACAGACGAGGCTAAAGGTGAGACAGGCGCAATGTGAGCAGCTGTACATCTACGTCAAGGTGTTGGCGTAGCGGCCCTCTCTCTCTCACTCTCTCCCCTCCTCATCCCACTCTCTCTCTCTCTTCTTTATTTATTTATTTCCCTCTATCTGTCTCTTTTCTCCATCGGAAGGGCCACAGCCTAACAAGGAACACCGACCACAGGACATTGAAGGAATGCTACTCAGGGAAACAATCCTGTTCCCAGTGGAATACTAACTAAACTTGAATGAACCGGATGAGTCTCTCCCTCTCTCTCTTTCATTCCTGCAGACCTCATCTGCCGTGTCAAAATACATCACTCACTGTTGTGTGTGCAAATTCAAATTTCTGTCTATATGTTGGGAATGATATTACAAGGCTATTGTTTTTACTTCTTATCATTTTTGCCTGTATTGCAGAAACAAAAGAGAAGAAAAAAAAACTTCTAGCAGCCATTTCGAAGACAATGTTTTCTTGAATACTGACAATGCAAGTAAAACTACTTATAGAACACCTTTTAAAACAGTACTTCACAGATATATATATGTACTGTACTCAAAGTATTATGAATAAAATATGAAATTATATATAACAGAAATAAAAAGTAAAGAAAAAATTAAGTAAAGAGAAAGCATAATTAAATAGCCTGAGGAAAAGTCTGAACAGATGCTTTGGGATACTTTTTAAAAGAGTAATTGAATTAACTGCCGCTGTGATAGAGTGACTACAGGATGGCTCGCCACTTTTCAGTCATGCTCAAGTACAGCTAGCAAGTTTAGCAAGAACATATTACTGAGGTTCACTGAAGACATAACAAAAGATCCCAAAATAAATTCTGTAAGACACAGCAAGTCAGTGAAAGGATTTAGGAACTGGAGTATTATGATTAAACAAATAATTTACACATTTTTAAAACACTTCAGTTCATAAAATTGCCTAAATAAACCTAATTCTGGTGAACATTAAACTCAACAAAGACTAAAGATGGTTGGATGGATGTTTTAAATGCAATACGATGTAACGTAATGCCACAAACCCCCCCCCCCCCCCCCCCCCCGATGTAACGCAATGCCCCCCCCCCCCACACACACACAAAACAAAACAAATAACAAAACAAACAAACAAATGCAACATTTACCTTACTTTTTTGTTGTGTTGACATCATAGGTAGTACATTCAATGAAACTCCACGGTATTTCAGCATAAATTCAGATCAAATGTAATGTCTTCATCTTCAACCCACGAACACAACTATCCAAGGCAAAAGAAAATATGACTCAGACTATGTTGAACATCACATTCTAAATCACACTTCTACTGGAGTTCATCCATTGAAAGAACTTGTTCCCATTCGGTCAGTCATGTTAATATTTTTTTTTTTCATATTTCTGGGCCTATGCGGTTAATAGATTGTAAACATAAATACCATAAAATGGGGGTTGAGGAGCAAAATCAGTTGAGAAACACTATCAGACAGTGCCAAGAACTGCTTCTTATTGATGGTCAAGCCTGGCAGTCTGTGAAACAGCACATGATGCTGCTTTCATTGAATTGGAAGGATACCTGCTGACAGCAGACTTAAAGGAGCTCCTGGCTGAGCTATCACTGCCTCAATGTGTGTGTGTGTATGTGTGTGATTGATAAAACAGATCAGAGGAAGCTTGTCTTACACAGTTTGTGATGTTTGTAATGCTTGTTTCATTCCAGCCTTATCACATGGGATTTCAGAGATCTAGTCCATCAGTCCGACAACAGCATGACCGTCACATAAAAACATTGTGCAGTTTTGATGACCCAGAACCTTCATGCAACATTTTAACATGTAAAATTCACAATCTGTAAATATATTCAACAACCCAAATGCACAGCCAAGCATGTATAATTTTGAATCGGTGAACTTTAACTTCAATTTTTGTATGTTTCACAATCATTACAGCTCATTGATAACACAAACTATGCATAAATACATGCCATCGGTAACATTAAATCAAAAAGGCCAGAGTCAGCGTCCTCTTCAGGCCTTCAGAAATTGTTGTGCGCATTGGGTAATTTGCTCTTTTGTCAAGGCGGCTGATGTAGGAGCAATTTGTATGCCTCCTCCGTGAAGAGCTTTGAAATAAAGGATGGTCGCTGTAATGCACTAAGTGTTTGTGCCACAGCTGATTGATAAAGTGAAGCCCTCTGTTGTGTAACACTCATCACTGGCCAGAGGGCTGATAACAGAGAGAGAAAGAAGGGATGAAAGGAAGGAAAGAAAGGGAAATGACACCATATGCAAATTAAAATTGAGAGAGAGAGAGAGAGAAGACGACAGAACAAAATGAGTTACACACCCTCTGCTCGGGAGGCTTGCGAAGGGGCGGCAGGGAGAGAATGGAGCTGAAATGAGTTGTTTAGGTATGCTCCTGGGTGCAGGACTTGTAAAGCAGATGTCACTCTAATAATGTGCGCTGGCGAACACGCTGGGCCTAAACCCAGCAGGATGAAGCTTCAAGCCCCTGCGATGGCAGCTAATGCCATTTTATGAGGTGCCATCTTATAAAGACAATGCCCACCTCATGCCATGCGCTTAAGCAAGTCAGCTGCAGCCACCAGCAAGCATTTGCTGCAGGGATTTTTATTTATTATTTCATAAGCCTCAATTTTGAAATCTGATTCCTACCTCCCATTTTACTAAAGCCGTCGTTTTCCATTTTTTTCCTGGACAAGTGCTTCTTCACGTCCTCTTGCCAAGCCATGGGCTCAAACCAGAACAGACCTTATAGAACTTCCTAACCTACTCCCTACAAGTTCAAAAGTTTTACTTGCATTCAAATAAGCTGCTCAAAAATGTATCATGTACCAGACCCAATGGGGCACACAAATTATTTGCCACACAAAAGTAAACAAAAACACCCCTAAAATAAAACATAAAAATGTATTAATTTGTATTATTGGCTAAATCTAAACCTTTCCATAACAGGAAAAAACTTTTGAATTTTTACGTTTTCATGCAATCCAAATAATATTATATCATACAGTTGTGCCATATTATGCATGTTGCTTGCAACCTGCCCATGTTGACATGTCAGTTTTGACATATGTCAACTTCTACCTGGTGGCAGACAGGTTTGTGTAAAATTAAGTATTAATTTCAGTTAATGAGTTCCATCCATCCATGGCTTTGTCAAGTCACGTTTGCCTTGATTTTTGAAGTTGAAAACAGTTCAAATTGATTTCAAATTCAATTCTGATTGGTGCACAATGATAAAACAAACAAACAAAAAAAAAAACACACATACTGGTGTTTTATGGTTAGTGGCATTTTACTGTTTTGATTTAGCATTGTTTTTTTTTCTTGCTGTCTGTAACCATATCAAAACCTATCAAAGCACACCTGCAACCTGTTTAGGTTTGCCATCAACAAGTGGAGAGGCACTGCTATTAAAAAAACCAACCAACCAAAAAACAAAACAAAAAAAAAACTCTTGCAGGAACTGTAACTCAGGATTAAACCATGCAGTATTACTGGACCTGGCTTTAATTATGGCGCATGGCTCTGTAAGTCCAAAGATGTGATGATACAGTGCAAAGGTGTGCATTTTCCATCCTGTTCTGCAGCCTTCACTCATTACCTGATGGCTCCAGGCTCAAAGGTACAGCTTAATAAAAGTTAATCATGAGAAACTTGCTCATTAATTACATTTCTGCTGGCTACCAAGCACAGTTCCTCGCTCTTTGCTTCCATTCTTCTCTCTCCAGCTTGTTTGGAGATACATTGTTACACACACACATACACATTCATTCACACAGCAAGACATTTCCATAGCTCCAAGCACTGTGGCCTAGAGTAACAGGCCTGAGTGGCAGCGGGGTGGGTTGGGCCACAGACGTCCACAGACCCTGTCCAAAAACACAGCAGGGTTTGGGTCTGGGATCCAGAAATAAAAGGGCAGGAGATCTGCCCCCAAGCGCCACAGCTTTGCCTGGATATGAAGTTTTAATTTACAAGCGAGCGCTTCTAATTAAACTCACGCAGATATGCAAGAAGCTGACCGATGCTTTTAATGCTTCCAGACCATCACCAAACATATTATTTGGGTTCTTAAATCACATCACACAGACAATCAGAAAGCTACAAAAGCAGAGACTGACAGCCGCTGGACTGCGCACACACACACATATCTTTGTGTCTGTTTATAGGGCTGTCGATATGGTAATTTGTTAAGGGTGTTTGTTATGTCTTACTTCCTGTTTTGGACTGAGAGCAAACCCCAGCTAATCCTGCATGAGTTGAGCTGAATGTGTGTAGAGAAAGGGCCTTGTTCCAAAAACAGACAACGAGAAGAAAGGGAAATTCAAATGAAAGTGTAAACAGCCTCGTCTCTGTAATGTTAGGATGCACAGATCAGAATTATCATATGGCTTTGGGTGAAGGGACCAGCGAACCGAGTGTATCATTAAATATGAAGCATTCTTTCTTAGCTAGTTTTTGTCTCATTATATTTTAATGGCTCTGACCACACAGCCTGTTTTAAAAGCATGTTAAAAATGCTGAAATCAACTAACAGATGCATCCAGCCACTTCAGACCATCGCACCAAACAAATTGTCCATCCAAATAAGAAACCAATTAGAGGAACCATGGGTTTCTTTTTCATGTTTAATTATTGCACTGACTAATTTGCAAGAAAGTCCAAAGCTGTTTGGTGTAGTTATCTTTGCATACTGTACATTTACTTATACACTACTTTAATTACTACAGCCGTATTTAACTGCAATTAAATTGCATTGAACTATTGTATATTGTAGCAACAAAAACTCCATGGCTTACTTTCTTCTGTGGAACATAAAAGAAGATATTTTGGAAAATGCCCATGCCATAAAAGTCTACAAGGTTCAATGTTGCTTGAACAGTACATAGAATGTCATACAGGTTTGGGACAACATGAGGGTCAGTAACTGATGACAGAATTCTAATTTTTGGGTGAATTTTTCATTTAACCATTACTGTCCTGAATATGTTTGTGGTATGTTGGCATGGTACTATGTATTTCTGTGTATGTGTTCAGACTCCTCTGGGAATGAGATGTTAATTGGAAAAGAAATGGTGTCTACACTGTACTTTCAGGTGTGAACTATGAGGAAGGACAATGGAAGACACTGGTCTGAGTATACGTAGTTCATCATATTCAAGATATTTATAATGTTACTAAACATTTCAATTTGAATATAAATGCTATTCTTCTGAACCTTCTATTCATCAAAGAAAATCATTATATTAAGCAGCACATCTGTTTTCAGCATTAAGAATAATGAAACATGTTTCCTGAGCAACAAATCAGCATGTCAGAATAATTTCTGAAGAATCATGTGACACAGAAGACTCAAGTAACAATTGTGTGCTGATTATTTATTAATTTATTACTTTATGGATTTTTTAAATGGTAGTGTATAAGCAATTTACATAATCTATAGAAGTAAATAATGTTTCTACTTTGCTACAACTCAAACTTGAAGTACCACTGTCATGTTTGTTCAAGTCTGCTTCTACAGGAAACACACCTCACTAAACTACTTGAAACAGCATTGGCCTACATGTTTACATAGACCAAAAACATAACAAGATGTGTAAATGACCCGAATCTAAGGGAACCACAAACTCAAAATTAACTCATTTGGACAGTAAGCCAGTGATTTTCAATGATATGGAAATAAAACAAGTCTAACATCTATTCAGTTCTTGTCTCATCAGAGTAATGTATTTGAAGTATCTTCATTTAGACTATCGTTTCAGCAAATATTCATACAGTATTATGTTATTAATTAATTTGATCAACAGACAGTCCCAATGTCACTGTTAACTAAATCTATTAAAAATCTTTCATTTTTTTATTGAAATAAAGCTAAAATAAAATAAATTACGTGAAAAACTTACTAAACTAACTGAAATAAAATATGATAAATAACGCGATTTACAACTAGATTCCTTATTATTTTCAAAACAAACAAACAAAAATAGTAGGCCTATACCCTGTCTGAGATGACTGTGATGCCACCTGAAAAAAAAAAAAAAAGTCTGCTGTCACCAAAAAAAAAAAAAAGATAAATCTTCAAGACTGCACAAGTGTGGCTAGTAATCCAGGCTATTTAGTCCAAAAGAGTGTGTTGTTTCTCCCACAACATTGAAACTAAACAGATTAAAAATCTCAGCCTGACCAAAATAGATCCTTGTGATGCCTCTCAATCCTAAAACATAGACAAAGGTCTAGCAACTGTCTGAACTTATTTACATCTCTATTGATTGGGAGGCTCTTATGGGCAGAGGGCTGCATGACGAGAGGGAGGGGACCAACTCAGTACTGTTCCTCCTGCCGTACTGGAGCAAATGGGTTTTGTTCAGGCTAAAGAGGACATGGAGAGAGCCGAGGAGAGGAAAGGGACGACGGGGGGTCACAGCTTAATATTCCAGACCTCTTGAAAAAAACAGAAAGGCTGAGAAACAGAAAAGAGGTGGAAAAAATAAAACAGGCAAAAGGAATATACAAGTTTTGAATGATTTTGGCAAAAAGACAGCAACAACAAGCTACATATTGATCACAGCCTTTGTCGTACTGTATTAAACAAGGTTCCGACATGGCAGGCAATTGAAATTAAGCAGACGCCATTCCTGGATCACGCAGCTCCCAGACGGAGCAGCCCTGGAAGGCCAAACCAAACCTGAGACCCCGAGTTTAATCGCCCCCCTTTGAGATAAACAGAGAAACAAGGTTTCCGTCAGCCATGTTCACTCACTTTCTTAAACATCTCTGTGTTTGTCTTAAGCTTATGGTCTCCAAATTAATTTACTTTGACCTGCAAATTTTTTTGCCCCAGGCCCCTCAGCCTCCTCCAGCCACATCTAAAAATTATTTTTGTTGACTGAAATAAAATTTAAATTAAATAAAATATAAATATTAGATGGAAAGCCTAAAAATAGCTTCTATGCTCTCCAAACTTTAGTGACTTGAGGACTTTTTTTTCCACCAGGCCCTCACTCTCCTCTACCAAGATTGTTTTTTTTATTATTTCTTGTTAATTGAAAGCTGAAATAAAATAAAATATAAATATTAAATGAAACCCTTACAGTATGTGAGAATTAAAAATGCTGACTTGGCACCTTACTGAAAAAAGCTAACTAAAACTGAAATAAAAATGAAGCTACTAGAAACTAACTAATAAATATTAAAAAAGCACATAACACAATTACAAAAACTTATTAAAATGAAAACTGAAAATATATCAAAATAAAAGATCATTTAAAATATTAATAAATACTATAGCAGTATATAAATGAAAGTGAAAAAGTGGGCCACAGTTCAATCACCCATCATGAGAAACAAGGTTTGCGTCGGCCATGTCCGCACACTTAAAAATCTGCATGTTTGTCTTTAGCTTATGGTCTCCAAACTTTATTTACTGTGACCTGTGGATTTTTCCCCCAAGGTCCTCACCCTCCTCCACCCAGATTTGTATATTCACAAATGAGAGCTATTCATTGTGGTATTCTTCAGCTGTCCTCACGCCACCATCGCCGCTCCTCTGCGGCCATTGTGCTCGGCGCAGCGCCTCTCCATCCACACTCTTTATCATCCTGATGGTGCAGCTTTATCTTGCTTTAGTGCAGCTGCTTTCAGCCTATCAAAAGTGCTGAGGGATACAACGAGAACGGAGAGTGAGGAGAAACAGTGAGAATAAGAGAGAGTGAGAGAGCGGGGAATGGCCAGTGCCCACTAGAAGGGATAATTTGTACTTTCTCAATAAATAAGGAGGACAGGCTAATTACTGGCTTAACAAGGGCAGGCCGTGGATCCTCGTGTCAAAAGGACAGGCATAATTATCAACCATCAAAGTGCATTCATATGGCAGCACAAAGAAGAGGTGGAGGGAGAACGAAAGCGGGCGTAGTGGCAGCGGTGGGGTGGTGGAGGGGGGACTTGTGGCAAATGGATCTGGCTAATAAACAGCGGTGAGAGCCGCATTATGGCTGTCTGTGAGGATCCAAGCGCATTAGGATATGGCATGACTATGACCAAAAAGACAAGAGGCATTCTCCAGAAGAGCGGGAGGTGGAAGAGAGAGAAAGAGAGGATGATAATTAAAAGCTCCCATTTGTGTGGGTTTGGCTGGGGGCTGATGCAAGGGACAGAGGCTGGGCTGGTGGGGGGAACAATGCTCCGCTAATGGTCTAAAGGTGACCCTTTAGAAAGTTGAGGGCCGTAGTTTTCAACTCTGCAAGGGCAGAGAGGACAGAGGGGCCCTCAAAAAATAGTACAAATAACCAACTTATTATAATATTTGTTATAAGTTATTCGTTAAATAAATCACTCCTGTTTAAAAATCTCTTAATGCACCTGCCGCTCCACATTCTTTCCTTTATCCTCAATAATTATCCTCTTTTTTGTGTTATCTTTTATATTTTCCCTGTGTTATCAGTTTTTCGCACATAATCTTTGATCTTACAATTTCTGTAGGGGAACAATTTGGCATTTGGATAAAATGGCAAAAAAATAAAAAAAACCTACAGAAAAAATATAATTACATGTGCTTTTTTATGTTCAAAACAGCACGTTTTACAGGATAAAATCAATATATAAAAATAAAAATGTTATAATAATTTTCTATCATTATAATATTCACAACGGTAAAATAATTGCCTTTCAATAGCTATTTTTAAAGTACACATTGTCTATGTGAGCAACATGAACAAATAATAAAACTTTCCCATTATAAAATCTAATTATTATTATTAATTATTATTATTGTTTTGTTCTTGTTACTATATAAAATAATTAGAATAATTTAATAGTGCCATTAAATATAGCTTTAATACATTTTACGGCAATATGTAAAATGTATAAAAATACAAGATATATTAATCTTAAAAATGCCACATCGCAATGAAATACATCAATTTGGCTTATAAATATGATACACAAAAGGCTTAGCAATAAACAGTAAAAACGGTTTTCTATTCTTTTAAACAAACAAACCTCAAAATTATTAATTCATTCATTTTCAATTTGATATTAAACATATATTATTTTTTTTATTTTAAATTATGAATTAATTTTGTAATGACCAGAAGGGCACTTTCAGAGTGTGGAATGAAAGGGGCACGGACTGGAGCTGCTGCCCCCCTCTGTGCACGCCACATCTATTGGGGATGCCATCCTTTATTGGGCAAACCACAATAGCCACATACTAGCAAGACACAAGGTCAGCAGAGGTTGTGAAGTTTGGCTGGAGAGGCTTTGAATGATCCATGAGACACATTGAAGACAGGGCAACACCAGGTGGGTTGTGACCAATTTAAATTGGATGAATTGGGCATAAAAAGCAGCCATATTAAAAGGGGAACCAATCTATAGTCCCTATTCTTTGTAAAAGACAATGAAGGAGAATAGCTGTCTGTCTCTGTAAAGACTGCACAGAGAATGAAGGAATGGAGGGAGGGATGAAGGAAATGAGGTCTTACAGAGAAGAGAGGAGAGGTTTGGAGAGCTGGGTGAAGAGACGGGGAGGGGGTGTCAAGGGTTACTGTGTCAGATGAAAGAGCTACTTAAATTAGTATCTAAACCAATGTCATGTTTATCAGTGTCTAGATATGTGTGAAACGTGTTTTTTTTAGTGCTGTCATTTGATTCATTAAACAAGACAATTAATTACAAATATCAATATTTGTTGAGAAAAAAATGCATTAGATTATTGTAGCAGGTGACAATAGACAGTCAGTATATACATACACTGTAGACATTGAACAGAGGCCTACAACTAATAATGCATCTTTCCATAAAGTTTTCAATTTGTTTCCAGAAAATGTAGCTTTAGGAGCCGTTAACCCATCACATCTTCTTGTTGCACACATCTTGTGATATTTAAAATATTTAAAAAGAGTCCTCAAGAAAAATACAATATGCTTATCTAAAACTCACACTGACTAGCACAAATGCTAACTGCTAAGATTTACAACCAAAACTGTAAGCAAAGACCAGTACAGTACCAGGTAAAGTGAAAAGTGATATAGATACAAAACCTTTCAGAAGTTTTTGATCATTTTAATTTTTTTTAAAGTCTCTTATGATCACCAAGGCTGCATTTATTTGATAAAAATACAGTAAAAAATGCAATATTGTGAAACATTATTACAGTTTAAAACGCCTGTATCTATTTTAATATATTCTAATGCCATTTATTCCTGTGAGTTTTCAAAAGCCATTACTCCAGTATTTAGTGTTATGTGATACTTCAGAAATCATTCTAATATGCTGATTTGGTACTCAAGAAATATTTCTTATTATCATTAATGTTGGAAACGTGGTACTTATTTTCAGGATTTGAATGGTAATGTAATTTTTGAATGGTAATGTACTGTACATATAATTTTTTAATCAAAAAGGCATGTATGTGACTTTTCTGCAGCCTCATACTTCTGTTGAAGCACAATAATTTTACACAGTATTTGTCATGCAGCCAGAGGCGATGTAGTAAAGGTAAAAAACAAAAGCAGCATGCAGTGCAGACAGGTATTCTTGTAGAGCATTACGGTCTGGGCCATTCCACTAAACAGGCCTGGAATGACCATAGGGAAGCCACAGCAGGTTTGTGTGGCGTGTGTGAGAGAGTGAAAGAGAGATGAAAGAAATAGCTTAAATGATAAAAAATTAAAAAAAAAAAGGCAGCGCAAGCTTTTGCCGGGGGTACAAACATCCGGCTAGAAAGGAACCCTAAACCCCAGGTTGGGTTTCGGAGGAAATGGGCAGAAAGGATATAAAAAACAAACGCACACACACACTAAAAATGTGGCTGAAACCCAAAGTGTAGACTGCAGCCAAAGCCGACTAACACCTAGCTCTCTACTGGCTAGGGATGACGGGCCAGGCTGTCTCTACTGAAACCACTTACCACCGTCAGTGTTCCTTTCTCCTAACCCTCATCTGGAGCGCTGCCCGAGCTGGAGTTTATTAGAAAGCACCATGTGCATTACGGATGTTGAGGAATGCACTGGTCAAAACCATATTTGAGGACTTACAAACCATGAACCTGCCCTGTACAGTAATTACTATGTGTGTGGGTGTGCTATGTGCATATGAACATGCCTTCCTTTAACTTTACTTATATGTGAAGGCACGCTCGCAGGCCTTTGGCCACTGCATGTGGATGCGGATCTTGGGATTTTCTCTATGGGCCCATTTAGAAGACCTCTAATGGACGGCTCCAGGAGCAGCTGTGGTCATCTAGAGCATTAATTAAAACAAAAATCAGTTTAGCGCAGACCACGAGAGTAACGGAAGTTTGTTCTGTAGGTTAAATTTAAATGCTTGAGGAGAAGATTTTTTGCTGAGTTCAAAGGAGCACGAGCACGTTCTTGGCAAGCTAGCTTCAAGTATGAGAAATGCTAAATGAACTAAAACTAATGAAGCACCCTGTATATTGGCTTTATATTGTTTTTGATTTAATCACATTCAGTAATAAAGTTTATTTTCATTGCATCAGTGACCTTAAAGGGATAGTTCACAAAAAATGTAAATTCTTGTATAATTTAAGTGAATCTGGAACCTGCTGATAAGCTCTAAAATCATAAATGCAGCATAAAAGTGGCCCGTATGAGTTATATACTATAACAGACCCTAATGTCTGTCATTATTTACTTTCTCTCTCCCCTGTAGTTGTAATTTTTGGATGAACTGTCCCTTTAAGATTTTTTTCTTTTTTTTAAATTCTAGCATTCTAGATGTGGATCAGTGTGCTTCCAACAGTGTTGTCTTGAACTGTCCAGTTTATGAAGTTAATTCATGTACCATGAACACGAAATATAGGCAACTGATCGACAAATGTTCACAATAGAACATTGTCAAATAAAAGGCCTTTCCATTAGGTTCTGCTCATAAAGAGAGAACAAATGGCATGCTGACAAAGCCTTCCTATATCTGCCTCTAAATGCTTCAGATAGTTTACCAGAATGAACTAATGCCCCCATCAAATAGACGTTTAATTGGTGTCTGGTCTACAGCACGTTTTACACCCCCAACTCACGTTCACAAACACACACACAGAGTGAGCTGTCACCTGATACCACAAATGATAATGTATCTTTTGCCCCATTGATGGTTTATAATATGAAACGAGAGGCCGAAGGTGAGCAAACAGGGACGCTGGTGAATAAATGAGATCATGGCTGAAATAGCTAATTATGTGCATTTTATTTCCATGGCTTGTAACAGGTATAAACATAATAGCTCTTGTCAGGTGGGTTGCTGTGTTGACTAAAACCAGAACTCTGACCTAGCCTGACAAACAGCCCTCTAATCCATTAGAATGCATTATGGAAATTAATGTTGTTGTTTTTTAATGTAAACCCACCTATGAGATTCCAAGATCTAGTCACATCTAAACCTGCTCTAGCACAGCCTCTCAAAGGGAAGAAAGACACAGACAGAGATACAGAAACAGAAAAGAGAGAGAGAGACAAAGAGAGAATCAGACAGGACAAAAGGCATAACACTTTCCCATCTTTTCCGTTCTTCCTCCTTTCTCGTTTCCTTTCACGAGGGAAATCAGTCGCATTTGAGAAACACAAGGTACACCTTTTACTTTCCTTTCAGCACAAAATGATCCTGTGCTGCCTTTCAATAGTTGCAAGCTAATTTTATATTCAGCATTCGTGAAGGGAAGGGATGCTTTTTGGGATAGGGAAGTGCTTAATTTGCTTGTCTGAATTGGAGAGGCTGAATAGACATGACCGGGTCGGGGGGGGGGGGGGGGGTGGATGCTAACCCTCAGTCCTGATCGCACAGAAGCTGTCAGAGAACTGGGCGCTGATGGAGTAATCCACACTCTTTCCTCTGTTGTTTGTTCTCCTGGGCTGATGCTGTCCAGGGAGCAGCAGACGAGTGTAAATTGGAGCTAAGGAGCCCTTGTAATGTAATTGACAGGAATTAATCAGGAGATGTGTTTAAAAGAATGTTTCAGGTTCTTTACAACAGCATTCGTGGCATAATGGAGAAATTCCCCCTTTTAAAAAAACAAAAACAAAAAACAAACTTAAAATTGAAGCACTTAAAATGGAAGTAAACAGGGCCAGACAAAAACTGTTAAAATGTTTATAGCCAAAAGTAGGCAAATAAAACAGCCAGAAGATCTATTCTATTCATTAATATATATATATATATATACACTCACCTAAAGGATTATTAGGAACACCTGTTCAATTTCCCATTAATGCAATTATCTAATCAACCAATCACATGGCAGTTGCTTCAATGCATTTAGGGGTGTGGTCCTGGTCAAGACAATCTCCTGAACTCCAAACTGAATGTCAGAATGGGAAAGAAAGGTGATTTAAGCAATTTTGAGCGTGGCATGGTTGCTGGTGCCAGACGGGCCGGTCTGAGTATTTCACAATCTGCTCAGTTACTGGGATTTTCACACACAACCATTTCTAGGGTTTACAAAGAATGGTGTGAAAAGGGAAAAACATCCAGTATGCGGCAGTCCTGTGGGCGAAAATGCCTTGTTGATGCTAGAGGTCAGAGGAGAATGGGCCGACTGATTCAAGCTGATAGAAGAGCAACTTTGACTGAAATAACCACTCGTTACAACCGAGGTATGCAGCAAAGCATTTGTGAAGCCACAACACGCACAACCTTGAGGCGGATGGGCTACAACAGCAAAAGACCCCACCGGGTACCACTCATCTCCACTACAAATAGGAAAAAGAGGCTACAATTTGCATGAGCTCACCAAAATTGGACGGTTGAAGACTGGAAAAATGTTGCCTGGTCTGATGAGTCTCGATTTCTGTTGAGACATTCAGATGGTAGAGTCAGAATTTGGCGTAAACAGAATGAGAACATGGATCCATCATGCCTTGTTACCACTGTGCAGGCTGGTGGTGGTGGTGTAATGGTGTGGGGGATGTTTTCTTGGCACACTTTAGGCCCCTTAGTGCCAATTGGGCATCGTTTAAATGCCATGGCCTACCTGAGCATTGTTTCTGACCATGTCCATCCCTTTATGACCACCATGTACCCATCCTCTGATGGCTACTTCCAGCAGGATAATGCACCATGTCACAAAGCTCCAATCATTTCAAATTGGTTTCTTGAACATGACAATGAGTTCACTGTACTAAAATGGCCCCCACAGTCACCAGATCTCAACCCAATAGAGCATCTTTGTCGCTCTATTGGGTCCAAAATCGCACCATCAGTGGCACTTTTAATTTCTGTGTACTTTTCACCTACTATTTTATTCATGAATATGAATTTGAACAAATTACTCTTTTCGCATACTGATTTTAACCTACTATATAGTAGGAAAGTATACGATTCTGGATGCAGACACAGTAATAATGGGTGAGTCATTGAATCATTCATTCAATCGAACTGAATCAATTAATTTAAAACCACTGATTCATTCAGGAACTAAACAATGCAGGTGTTGCTTGGCGATATGCACCCAAAAATGAGCTGTTTTATTATGTCTTAATATTATAGCAATATTAAATTACTTCATAACTTCTTGTTTTATATTAACTATTGTATGCAAGCAATATGGCATACAATCAACATTATGCAACAAATGCTATCGATTGAAATTGTATTGAACAAGTAACATTATTTTAAGAAAGAGGCAGTATAGAAAGAGTTGCCACAAGTACCTAGCTGTGTTCATTTGTTACTGTTGTTTAGTGCAATCCACAGATGAAACAAAACAACCTCCAACCATTCAGAAAAGGTTTTGTGGAGTCCTTCTGCTTAAGTTATCCTTTTCAAACTGTTTACAGAAGGACATCGGATGATGAGAGTTCCTCCTTACCCCCACCCCCGCCCAAAATGGCTCCCTCACTCAAAGCCACTCCAGAGGGACTAAGGGTCTCTGGCACTCAGTGCCTCGCCGTCCGCTCTGAGACCGCCCTGCCAAGAAAGAGAAGGGTCTCTCATTTTTCTGACACTCTTGTCCTTCAGCCTATTGATCGGTAGGGAGAGAACATCCCTGCCATGGCCACTAATAGAAAGTGAAGTTCATCAGCCGCTGCCTGCTGATCCCCTCAACAGACATACAGATCTATAAAGGCCACCCAACTAACCTTTTTCTTTTTTACCTTCTCATGTCCCTTCTGTCTTCAGCTTTTCTCACATTTTATATATTTATTTATTTGCCCATTTTTTTCAAGGGACTCCTGCTGTGTTTCCCTTTTTTATTTCTTTGCTCCTTTTATTTTAGGACTAGTCCGCTAAAAAGTGTAGACTGTTGTTGCAATCCAAAGTTTTTTCTTTAGCTATTGTATGCAAACAAAACTGAGGTTGTAATCAAACTAACCCCTTACACAAATAATCGTCCTTTAGCACCTTTGATAATACAGTGGATCGGAAGACAATCAGACAAGAATATTTATGTGTTTCTCAACAGTTTCTTTCCCGCAAAGAAGCTATTTTGAGATTCACAGCTATTATTCGCATTTTTCACTCACATTATTCCAATTGCATGCAGGGAGCGTCTACCAATGAGTGCGTGCAACTAGAGGAGGATTACATTCTAATAACAAAATAACACTGAACACCTCCATCGGGCTGAACCCTTTTATAATCCAGTATAAAAAGATGACCGTAACCTTGGGAGAAGAAAATAAGGAGAGGGAGTTTCTTAAATACACACATGTACACACACACAAAGAGAGAGAGCTAAACCCTGCTTTCTTTTTCTTGACTGAGCGAGGGAGCTTTATTTTGTTGGGGACATGCAGTCGTGGTTTGTTGTCAGTGCTGGGAGAAATGCACATTTCTCATTCAGGCAACTAAGGGTTGAATGAGCTTCCATAGATATACACAGCCCCCAGGCCTTCACACTGTCGGTCCTCAGCACAGCTCCACTGTAGTGCAGTGATAAGCTAAGGAAATGGACTCTGAGAATGACAGGTAAACCTGCACACTATTCATGTGTGTATGGGGAAGTTTGTCTAGCGCAGAGCTGGCAATTTAACATTCATTTAGTACAAAAAAAAAAATGATGGGCTAAAAATGACTGAATATTTGACCCCTACGTAAAATTCGTCATAATTAACAGAAAGTGAACAGCAAAATGTTATGATACAGAACAGAAAGCAGAAGTCTTAATGTGCATTTTAAAGCCTGAAGGGTGAAAAAAAAAAAAATACAAATTTTCAAGTTTTTTTTTTTCTTTCTTTAAATAAAGTGTATATGTTCTAAATCATAAGAAAGTAATCCAAACTTACATTTGTCCCTGGGAAGAATGAGATTTTGGAGCAGCCACAGTCATTATAAATAAGTCACTGAATCATTTACTTAACTGAATCAATTCAATTCAGACTGTTCAGCAATCATGATTTGAATCAAATGTATTCTATTGACAGCCATAGTTTATGTTTCTCTTTGTCTAACACATCAAACAGTATTCTAACAGTTGGAAGGAAAATCAAGTGTCAACTTAATAGACATTTTTAGAATATAGAATTTATATTTTAGTTAGAAAAGATTGATGAACTGGATTATGAATGGATTGACATACTGTAGCCAGCATAGGTATTAACCTTATAGGCCACGGCAAACAATTATGAGGAAATATGAAGAATACAATTACAAGCTGAGCCTAGAATGAGAAACTTTAGAACATAAGTCATTTGTTCTTTCAACAAAGATTTTCCTTAACCAGCACTTACACAGAGTAAGTTGTTGTTAGAAAAGGACAGCGTTTGAGTTCCACTCTGTCAGTCAGCTGAGTCACAAACACAAAACCATTGGAGGAAAAACACACACACAAAGCAGACTTTAAACACAACCTTTTCCATTTAGATCATATTTCCACATCTCACTATCATCTTTTAGTATAATCTTACACCAAATCTTGCTTAATGATTAGGCTAAGGGTCAAATAAGGGTGAAAAAAAGTCAGATTCAAATCCAACACATGCATCAGTCTATTGAGGCTTTTGTGTGTTTTTAAACCACATCTATGCAGCTGCAAGAGCAATACACTTTCATAAAACAACATTCAAATCACAAAACCCAAATGCAATTATTAAATCTTGCTTCCAGGCATGTTATTGTGCAATGTTTCAGTTAGAGCTGAATGAATGTTGAGTAATATTACACAAGTCTATTAGTCAGGATAAGACTGAAATCCACTCTGCCTTAAAACACCCTTATTCCTTTCAATTCAAGCCCACAAGTGCCATAAAGCCAGCCAGAATGCTCAGCTTATCACGAATTATGACCTCACATGAGCCATCACACCACACCCACTGCCATTCATCAATACTGAAAGAGCCAAGAGAACTGGAAGCTATCAATAAACATGCATAAATTCACACAAAATGTCTGATATTGTAAATGTGACTATGGTAACTGTTTGTCCCCTTTGCAGGGCATCAAAACACGGGCACCTCATTCATCTGACATTCTGATTTGGAACCAACTCAATTCAATTTTGTATGTTTACGTGAGTACGGTCTGAAAACGAGGTTTTGATGGCATTGTGATATGCTAGAGGTTCGGTCATAACAGACAGATGGCCATACAAATCATCCGTAATAAGAAATACATGCTAACTATCTCATTTTACTGATACATTCCTATTCCTCAGGAGCACTGGAAATGTTTTAAAGCCACAATCCAAATGATACCCAAGAGAATAAAATGCTGGGCTGAGTTTGGGTTGAAATTTATCTTCGTGCATAATCACTGGAAGATACATTTTCACATGAATATACATTTTCGGAGAAAGCTAGCAGACATCGTATAAAAGTATGACTTATAGCATTAGTAACATGTTAGGAAAGAGAAAGAAAGAAAGAAAGAAAGAAAGAAAGAAAGAAAGAAAGAAAGAAAGAAAGAAAGACATTTTGATTAGTTGAAAAAGTTTTGAACTGTTACTGGGTGAAGTCTGTCAAAAAAAAAAAAAAAGAACATTCATGAACTCGGCTGTCCAAAACAGCTAAATGTGTCCGCTCAATTAAAACTACACCAACTTTCTAAATCAAAGGAAATTACAATAATTATGACAACATTTCTCTGTCATTACTGCACCACATACCAGAGATTTGGATCCCGTTCAGACACAGCTCTCCTAACTGTCTGGGCGAAACCATCAGACATTTTTAGTAAACATAATGGCAGTCCGTTTCAGAGGGACAGTTCACATCTTCAGTCTCTTCTCCAACCGCTTATATTCATTTTCTGTGATGGGTTTTATGTGCAGGATGAACCCGATAGCCTGAAATGAAAAAAGAGACATGCTTGAGAAAAAAAAAAAGAAGAAAATTCTGTCGTAATCATTTACTTACCCATGTGTCATTCTGCACACATACCGAATAACTTTCTTTGGAACATAAAAGTTAGATTTCTTAAGAATATCCTGCATGGCCACTCTTTTCAATATACTATGAGTATATTTACAACCATTTAAATTTACTGTCGCTTTTAATGCATCCTTGCTGAATAAAATAATTATTTTACTATCCCTACGATATGTACAATCTTGATATTCACTGAAGTTCTTCTTGCGGCATGACACTTCATGAGAGAAGTACTGTGACAATGTTTATTTCCTAAACAAATGATTTGTTAATGAACAAGTTCAGAAAATCAGTCTGAATGATTTGGTTATAAATCAGATTGATCCATTTCGCTAGTTTAACTCACTGACTCAAACGCTGACTAAAATATTTTTTTTATTTTGCATTTTTTATTTATTTTTTGTGTTCCACAGAAGAAGAAAAAAAGTCATACAGCTTTGTAATATATATAGGTGAATAAATAATGGCACAATTATCATTTTTATGGCTGAACTCTTTAAGATGATAGAAACAATACTTGCTATAAAACATCTTTGAATTTTTAACTCTTTAACCTTTGCTGTACATATTTTTATGCAAAGGTCCACCACACTTAATGAGTTCTGTTTGTACTGATCCCATGGCTGAATGGCAGAATTTTTCATTCGTCCAGACAGCAGCTCGTCTCCGCCAGATCATTTGCATGGGTTGGCAGCTGCTCACCTCTGCAGGGCACTTGAGATGCTGTGCATGGCCTCCTCTACCTCCTTCAGCCCTTTTTTAACTTAAGACCAATGGCTTCTATTAAGGACTCAGGCAGGGCTACTGACAAGCCAGTCAATAACACTGCGAGGTTTACTTCATTAATGGTCTAATGGCTGATGGACATAGAGGGTTAGAAAGGGGTCGCAGAGGATGGAAGCAGCTTATCCAAAACCATCTAAGAATGTGTTCCACCTCTGACGGTTACCTACATACACACTTTGAAGGAGTTTACAGAGGTCTAGGACACCAAGACACACATCCCTCCCTAAATCAATAGTGACATAGCCTGTTGTTTCCCATTGTTCGTCCTTCTCCAGTAGCTGTGCACAAGTATAAAGGAAGACTCTCAAGGTCTGTGCCGGTCTGTCAGAGGCACATGGCTCAGATTTGCACAAAGGGCTCTTTTAGTTCACCGGTGACCCCAGCAGAGAACTGCCCATCATCCTTGAGCCAAATTAGCATACAGCAATCCATTAGACAGGCCCTGACACACGCAGCGGAAATCCCCAATAGGCCTGATCATAGGAGGACAAGTTCATTATTCATAATGGGAGGACAGAAAAAGAAGGAGAATGGGAGAGAGAGTTTGAGGGAGGGGAGCATTGTCAGATGTAGCCACATATATGGAAAAAAGAAAGAGATATATAAGACACATATACAGTAAGTCATTATCGTGTGGCATTTGTATCCCTCATAGATCTTTGTAAAAGTAACTCAGACATGTTTATAAGTAACACTTCAACAAAAATACAACTTCTACTTGCTGTACAGTACATGCATATTATATATATATATATTTTTAAATATGTTTTTATAATTACACTTTAAAATATCAACCCCAAAGATAATTTTAAAGTGAATATATGTAGAAATACAGGCATTTAACTGTCTTCCTAAGAAGCACTTTTCATAACCCTGAGCTTGCAATGTCATATTAAACCATTTTTATTAATTAAATTCAAATTCAAGATGGCATAATGCAAATTATTTACAAACTATATACCTAACATTTATATATGAAAACCTTATTTATAACTGTCATTTCACTGATTAAATGCTTAAAAATGTATATTCCCTTAAAAGCACCTACAGTATACTCAACAAATAGAGATCATCAGTCACCTTTTTGCCAAAAAAAACAAAAACAATTACAGATGTGTGGTATTATATATACACATATACATATAGTTTTTTTTTCTCTATAGGTTTTTTTTTATTTCTGTTTAAACATCGATTATTTGTGCTACAGGAAGTGGAGGAGGCTATATAAAAAGGTGGGAGTTTATGAATGTAGTTTATAAATTCATTTATGTTCAAAAGTGTTTTTTCATATCTGCATTTTAAATG